>NC_090661.1:95220216-96541466 GCF_013368605.1 Nyctibius grandis | reverse complement strand
GTAGCATGTTCCCCTAAGCGGATTTCCAAGATACCTGTTTTCAGAGTCACAGCTGCAGGGGAAAAAAAAAAAGACAAAACCAAACATTCCCATTAAACACACTACAGTTTTAATAAAAAAGCAGCTAGAATATTTATTCCAAATAGCATGAGTTTCATTACTAGTAGCACAAATACATGCAAATAAAAAGTATTTCAGACAGTTCTTAATTAGGGTGTGCTACTTTCCGGAGGCACCTGTCTCTCCTTATAAAGAAACCTAGACTGACTAGGCTCTTGAATAAGGCACTTCAGTCACGTGCTTAAAGTCAGTGCCCATTGTAGGACTTACCGCAGGTGGTATGTCTCCACTAATGAACAAAAGACAGCCAAGGCAGGCAGGCCAAGCACTGGATCTCTAATTATCCATGCCGCCTCAGCAATAGCTTACTCCCTCGGCTAGTTTTGATCTGGCCCTCTCCAAGACAACAGCTGAGCATCCATCAGGGATGGATCATCGACTACTGAAAGTGTTCCCAAATATGTCTCCCTCTAACATATACAGTCCTGAAACACTATGTGACCTGGCTTTGCACCCTCAGACACCTTCCACACCTCTTCATGTCATCCCTTCAGCAATGGAACATACGGTCTCCATTTCCAGCCACACAAACACCACTCGGGTAGGCTGCAATACATCCTTCGTATTATTTCCAACTCTTTACCTGAAAAAAAAAAAATCCCAACCCAACAACAAAGAAACCCAAACCCTCAAAATATCCCTAAGCATGAAATAATTATTACATATTCACAGCACCACAGGGGACCCAGAGGTGATCCAAAGGCATGCTGTCTGCTCTAGAGAGGCGAGTCCTAAGCTATGTAGCTGCAACTAGACTATTGCAACTGGCTCTGGGGCCAGAAATTGTAGCCATATATGTAACACTATAAGCACAGCAGTATCTCAGCTACTTAGCTCCTCTGAACTTCAGAGGCAATTGCTCCTCTTCATTGACCACCTAGGGCACTAGGTAATATTTAGACTGAATACAGTGTACTGATGCTGCTGACAAGATGTGTACATGATAAGAGCTGGAGAAATATCTTTCTTATTGATAAGATAGATAGTTATTTTCAGAAACATGAAATATCCTATAGAATTTCACAGTGATCAAATTATATAATATTTCTCTAAAAATGACAAGTATCTTAACAGAAAATGATTATCCTGCTTTTGGTTTTCTTGGCTATTCCGCAGAAGTCTCCAGCAAGATTATGATTCTATACTAAATACACAAAATTATTCATAAAACAAAGAGAAAGCTTATCGCTGCCTATCAAATTCTATGTAAATATTTTCCCAGATAAATTTATCTAGATCATTTAATAGCTTGGGGCTACCTATTGATTACTTTGTTCTAAGAAACTTAAATCGCAAGGAGATTTTTTTGTGTTATTTTATTTGTAAGTAATATTAAAAAAAAATTCTAACTTAGATGTCGTATCATTTAACAAGTTGCAGACTGTAGAATAATACTTGTATTTCTGTTGGTCTCGTCAACCAACTGGTGATTCTTAACATGCTCATTTTTATTAAAAAATAGGCAGAGAATCTCCTTGACTCTTTATTACAATATCAAAGAAAATAATCAACAGCAGCACTAAAATGGAAAAGCGGAAAAAAAGATGTTCTGGACTTTGTCCTTGCCCACTCCTAGTCTCATGTCAGTGTGAGAATTCTTTGCAGGGTCAACTATACAGAAATTCAGCTTTTTTTTTATATAGAAAAACTTTTGCTTAAACTCCAAGAAATCAAAAAACCATATGCTTCGACTCTAACTGCAGCACACAACTTGTGGTCCTGTCCACACAGACACTCTGGCCCTAAGTCCTTTCCACAGAATTTAGAAGTGTGATTGGCTCTGAAGTCTCTCTCTTGTATGTATTTATAAAGCAAAGGAGAAAATAATCTCAAGCAATAATATTGGTCTGCCTGACACCCTTTTTTCTAAACATCACAAACCACTAACTAAATTCTTCAAACAGCTCACTAGTAAAATACACTTATGTGTCTGAAAGTGTCTTTAGGTTGGCAATTTTGAAAGAGTGAGCTAAGGGAAAAGGATCATTTTTGAATGAAGAGTTTGAAAGAATTTCCTTTTCTTTTCTTGTATGTAACATTGTCACATAAATGAGACAGTTTATCATGCAACAAATTATAACAACATGATAGAGGCTATTGTAAGAGGAATTTTTTTTTCTTCTGAATTGCTTCAAAGGCAAAGTAGAATATTAAATACAGGTAGTATTCAGAATATGCTGGGGTTTTATACCAGAACACAAAAATATATTTTATATAAATAACTGTGTATTTCTCAGACAAGACAAGAAACTTTCTCAGAAGGTAAGAAACTTACCCTGCTGCTCACTGATAACGGCACTGATTTATGTATGACATGGAAGAGCAATGTCAGACCACCAGCAACAATAAGCTGTACAACTTTCCATCAGGAAAGACTACACAAATTCTGCTGTGAACTCTTGCCGGCCACAACACTCACCTGTGGTGATCTGACTCAGGGTCTAAAAGAAGCTTAGTTTGCTCCTAACACAAAACAGGACTTTTTTTTTTTTAAATCTTGAAAATCTTTATGAAAAAGGAAAGCTGTTTCCATACAGTTTCCCTTCCTATTCAGCTACCCTTCTAATCAGATGAGATCATCTCCTGTGGATCAATAAATACCAGAACCCAGGGATTTCCAACATCACATATACCTTTCTGGTATTTATATTTCTAATTATATTACAGAAAAAACACATGAATACATAAAAGTATCTATAAAAACCATCTAATGCATCAGAAGTTTCACTACTTAAAAGAACACACAAAAGAATTTTTAATACAAAAATTACTAGGTACGGAATATTTTGCAATATACAAGTATTCATAAGTATTCATTCAAATCCAAATAATTACTAATTCCCTGATAATTACAGAAACGACCTTCAAGAGTCTTGAAGAGAAAATGGCAATGCAATTTTACAGCCAGCCGTTTCAGTTGTTTCAGCATAATGCATGATGAAATGACAAAATATGCATAATAAAAAAAGAACAGCGAATTACACCACAGCAAAGTATTTTGATATATTATCATATATATTATACTTTCTGTACCGGGAGCCTCACAGAAAACATCATACTCAAGGAGCTACTGATCTTGGGCAAGGCATGTCTGATCTACTGGCCTTGTTTGTCAGGGTCGAGAAGCCGGTCTGTGAGCATGAGCAGCTGCTGGAAGGGAATGTGCAGGAAAGCTTTGCATCAGCCTGTGCTGCGTGCTGATGGGTGTTATCAAAGAGAACCTTCCAGCTTCTCAGGAGGAGATACATGGGTTTGTTTTTACACAAGATAAAAGGCACCACAGTATGGGAGGGAGGAAGCACCTCTCCGCAGACAGGATCTGTGCAGCACACCAGGGGAAAATCCATGCTGGGTCCATCCAGCACTGCATGAACACAGGGATCCCAGCAACTAAAGAGACATAAGATTTACCTGCTATCTGTATTCCTCTTTTTATTCCATTTTATTAAAACAGATAGTTTATTATGCTGTTTGTTGCCAGGCCTTATTGAGATACCACCTCTCTTCCTCCTCTGTCCCCCACTGCAGAACACTTTCATACTGTATATTAGGAATAGCATGAGGTAGAGTTCTTACTAGTTAGGGAAGCCTGCTCTAATTCAAATGAAAGATGGTATTTAAACACTTAATTTTCAGCTGAGTGAAAAGATGTAACTAATAGAATTAAGAATACATCTAAAATTATTCATGTGAGTATGTATGCTAGGTTCTGAATAAATTTAGTTTTGTCTTTTAATCCTATCCTATTTCATTAAGTATATGTATTGCTCTGCATTAGTCTAATGATGATTCCAATTACAAAATTTCCTATTTGCTGAATTATTTCCTTATGAGTTTTACTCATTGTAGTAGTTTTTGTACATTTTCCAAAAGCCAGCACACATTAGACCATATGTGAACCATAATATATACCTCATATCTGTGAAATGGGAGCTACACTCGTTATTTTATGTGCCATAGGGCTACGATCATTTGCTTTAAGTGGTAATAATGAACGAGCAGTTCCACTCTGGCATGAATCCAAAGACACAGCTGCCGTTTACACGGACAAATGGAGGAAGGCTCCTACCAGGTTACGTACAAGTTCTATGGTTTGTTCCAATACAGAAGTATTCGATTCATCAAGCTCACTGACCTTCTGATGGCCTGCTATTAGCAGTTATTCCCCAACCTCTCCCTCAATTATCCTTTCAAAACTGAACCATTTTTTTTCACTTCCTTTTTTTCTCCCAGGATTTCCTGGGAGTTCTGAACAAAACTTATGGAAAAATGCATTAAAAAATAACTTCTCATGTTTATGATCAAGCGAATGATAATTTCTGGCTTTCTCTTTAAATACCATAAATGTCTCCAAGAGTACACATTTACATTAAGATTCATAGATTTGTCGTTTTTTTAATGAATGAAAGGCTTTTTTGTAAGACTGAGAGTTTACAAATGACCCTCTGTTGAAGTTTAGCAATGTGTATGATCTTGTGCACTATATCTGCATCTTCTAGCCTTAAGAAAGCCAAGGAACTGGCAGTAAAGGAATATATATATATCTAATTTTATTGTGCTTACTGGTATCTCCCCTCTTAAGGAAAGGTATACATTCAAGCTTCTCACCTATAGAAAACTGTCAGAATATAGCACCAACCTAGATCTACAGCTTTCTAGACTAGCAATTTGATTGTGTAGAAACCTTCTTATAAAAGTTGATCTAACCTTTGATCATGAAGGCAGGATTTTCTGCAGTTCTGCTGCCACCACTAATTGGTAAACCTTTCCTTTCAATTAAAAGTGAAGCAAAAAAAGAGGAACTGAGGAAGAGTAACCTAAGTACTGCTGTTCTTTCCTCTAGCCGAGTTTGTTTTTAATGCCAGACTCTCAGGGAAGACAAAAATGTATGTCAGACCACTCTAAAAGACAATATTCTTTTACTCAACTGATTCCCTGCTGAGGCAGTTTTATCTCATTCTGGCCTAGACACAGGCTCATCGAATGTACTGAGTCGATATTTATGATCCTTACCTCATATTTTGTCCTTGCAAATTAACACAGACCACTTCCACAGAGTCTGGGGAAGAGCTGTCACCTTTCTGATCTACAGCTGGTCATAAACAGGCCTTGGATTTTGCCCAGGTTCTCAGCATTGCATCTACAAGAGGTTCCTGATAAATAAAAACTAATGCACTTAGCAGACTACTCCTGGGCACTGACGGGTGGCTTATCCCAGCTTTTAGATGAGTAAAAATATCTTCTAGGACTACTGTTCAGCTTCTGCTCAACTCTTCTCTAGTCTTTACTTCTCATTCTGTCCCCTATCTAGCCAGTGGTCTTGCTCCTGCTGTCCTCCATCACTGATTTCTACTCCTTATCTCCTTGCCCCAATTCCTCATCTTGTACAACAGGCTCCTGTTTTCTTTCTGCTTTCCCAGCATCAGAGCAGTATGATGCTATGGGATTTTTGAATAGTGGAATACTATTTAACATAACATAATTTGGTTACCTGGGACATCTCACAACCGAAGTTCAAACAGTGTTTGTAAAGCTAAACTTAAGACTTCTCTAGTCACATGGTTAGGCATGTGGCATGATAAGTGGACTATGAAGAATTACTACATACTAACATATATTACTATATCCTCAGCATTAAAAATATGCCCATGGTGCTGTGACTGCAGCTTTTGCAGATACTTATGAAGTAGGTGATCAACATTTAGTAGTAACAATGTAGTAACACTGAGCTCAACACAGATTCACACACAGGTATTTACTCTGTTTGTTGGTTACCCCTTCTTGAAAGTCATGCAAGACTTCCTATTCTAAAACTACCTTTCCAGTAAGTGAGAAAATTAGCTGAGGTATATGCTTAACTATAGTCAATAACTGTAATTGGCTATAATTCATAACATTTTGGAAGTGATGCCACAGAAACTGCGGATTTTCAGCTCAAGAGTGGTGATTTGTGGATGAAAGCACCAACCTCAGCTGTTCTTAGGCTATTAACTGGTCCAGAACAGTGAGTGACTGATACCTGGAATCCCAAGTGACACCTGTACTTAGATGCAAGAGAACAAAAATCCCCAGGTCCTGACTCAGCCCTGCTTGGTTTCAATACCTTTTACACACAACTGCCAAAGAACAGACACATCTTCTAACCATCAACAACAGTTAAACAGACAAGGCCAACAGCAATGAAAGTGAGTGACCTCACAACCAGCAAAGTGATGCTACACCAGCCTGTCTCATGTACTGGGAGTTCAAGCACATTTAAAAGATTCAGAAGTGGCATCATTCTTCTGCAGAGTGCTAAGATTCAGATGCTATAACTGAGCTCAGATGATATATTTAATGAAAAATAGATATTGTCAGCTAAGTTAATGAGCGCTTTGAGATTTTTAGAGAATAGGTTTCTTTAATTGGTAACTATTATTGTGTTTTTATCCTGCTACTATAATCTTTATCTTGCTGCAGTGAAATAAACTAATAATGTATAAATGCAAATACGTCCCTCTTACGGTTAAGAGTCTGCTTCGTGACTGTATTGACATTGCAATATGTTGTCCCAATGTTCTCCATTAATATTGAAGTATGTGAATAGTTTCTCATTTTTCTGAGCTACAATAAAGCATCTTTGGTTCTAATGTAAAAATTGGACACTTTCACTTCTCTCAGTGCCAAGATCCTTCCACTCATGAGCAACCTTTCTGCTTTAGATATTAAGAATTTTCAGCCTACCTCTTAAGACAATGATAACCTAAAAGGGTAAAAGGTACTAGGATTTATGTTTCCAGTTAGAACTTTTTAATAATGTGGGGAAGTGATTTATTTGTTTCTTCTTGTAAGTGCACATAATGATGTCTTGAGACAATGTTTTTTCTGCAGATTAATCTTTCTCCTCTTCATATAATTCATGAAAGACCCAGGACAGCAATATTTTATTTTTATTTTTTTTTTAAATATAGGCTGATCTCACCAAAAGAAAAACTAAAATATTCTAGCTTCATAAGCAAATTTTCCATTTCCAGATTTTCCTCATGCTATTCCAATCCTTCTTCCCGGCACGATCAAGAATAATGTTATAGGAGTTTTATATACTCTTTGAAGTAATGATATTTCAAATCACTAAATACATTGCACTACAGAAGAAAACAAACTTTCAAATAGGTGACAAACATCACACAATTATATAATTAAGAGAAATTGGTTAAGACACAAAGTAAGATTTTCTAATAAACTCTAGATTACATTTTCATTTCTTCTTTACAAGAAGTAACCTATAGCCATCATTTGGAACTATCTGGACAAAAAAAAAAAAATCTTTGTTAATCTTCATGAATCATGCAATCCAAATGGATTTCACATGCCAATGATTTGATGCTGCTTACTCTGAACCAGAAAATCTCATGTCCACGGGTTTACCCCTTATCTCTGGCACTCGCCTTTCTCTATGAATGTCCATGTTTTGGCAGTGATGCACACAAACTTTTATACATGTAAAAGGGTGAACTTAGAAAAGTGAAATTCCTGCCTACCAGAAACTGTTCTCTCAAAGTGAAGGAGTAGAAATATGCACATTTCTTCTCTCGCATTTTGACCTATTTCAGGCATTCCTCCATCCCTTAGAAAGTAAAATAGTGATGTTATCTAAATTATTCCTCTACCTGCAACAACAACTTCTACAGTGTTAAAGACATGTTATAATACGAACATGAAGCATAAATATTACAGAGGTTTAAGTATAATATATAGTGCAGCTGGGAAACTGCACTATTCTTACAGTTAAGGAAGCCAAAACTCTAGCTATTACATGATAGTTTCAAATTACTTTTAATACTCCTATTTGACTGAGGAGTTTCTGACTAGATATTCACTTATCATACTTGTTTCCTGTGGCACTGACAGAAATTGTCAGAGAATCATTCCTCCTCCTTGAACAACGATGAATGGTGAACCTTCAAAAAAACACCACAGGTGACCCCTGGGAGAGTGATCATTAGAAACCAAATACAGAGGCATGGCAGTTTCCAGACTCCTAGCTTCCTCATCTTTCTGGTCTTTAAAACCACATTTTTGTCTATCAGACCATTTCAATATCTATAAATCTATACAATATGTTGTACTGACAAGTCCTTTTCCTGCCTAAAAGAACTTTCTTCACCCACCCCTGCATGGCAAAGTTTATCAAATTCATGCCTTATTGCCTACCATTGTTCCCCATGTCTGGCCTCTTTTTCAGTCCTTTTTAATATCTAGGATATCAAACCCATCTAACCTGCACCATCTTTTATTTGACTTTATTAAAAAAGATACCAATCCAAGAGATACAGAAATTCTATTAAGAACAGAACGCATAAAAGAGTATGGGTGGTTAGAGAAAGTATGAAGATAAATACACACGTTCACTTTTCTCTAGTCCCTTTCCTATGAAAAGCCCCAATCTCCATTAGTCCATTATAGCACATAATCTCGTGAATTTCCTGGAGCAGAGATGAAACTGATACTTCTTTATGAAGTGCCAAATAAGTGGCAATAAATGTTACTGTCTATGTTGCAACAACAATACTATATCTGCCGACACTTCCAGTCTTGGCTGACTCTCCTCAAAAAGTTATTGGCCCTTTAAGAAGAAAACTTAAAAAGAATGGCTGTAAGAAAAAGAGAGAAAAGTTTACTAAATTGACACTATAGCCTCACAGCAGGGTACTGTGAAGTATTTCATAACAGGAGTCCTGGTCTGTCAGTCTTGATCCATTCAAACTATGTTTACGTTGGTTTTGATAGGCAGGCTGCAGAGTAGTACCATGAAAATCAATGCTTGCTCCTGTGTGAGGACAGTGCAGAACAGAACCTGTAACTCTGTAAGTAATCCAAATGACTTCCCAAAGGGCAATTCACAGACGAAATCATTTTTCAAAACAACGGGCACAAAATCTCACCCTAAACAATGACAGAATGAGAAAAAAAAATATTTAGCTACTACAAGAGCTCTGGTGATATAACTTGCAATGGATGAGAAAATTCTTGCATCCCAGCTGGGAGTGACTGGGAAAGCTAAAGCCTACACTCCTCAAAAAGCCATTTTATCTTCCCAGTCTGTGTACTTCAAAGACTCAATCGCTCTACACAGAGGTTATAAGACAGCAGCTTTAGTTGGACTTCTGATTAGTAACTGATCTCCTCTATTTTGCAAGCATCACACTAGATGCTTGAACTAATTATTGCTAGAATTACCTCAGATGGATGTATTACACTAGGTAAGATCAGTTATTTTACAGGAAAGACAGTGCTTTCTTTGCTTCCTGAACTATGCCGAGGGCCACAAACCTGTCCAAATATTTTTGTAATTAACATGTTTCAAAGTATTCCAAAACTTGGCACCTTTCCATAGGTATTCTGGGGAGACAGAGACATGTCTTTTTGATTTTTAAAAGTTTTCAGTGCAAAATTTGGTATGTATTCCAAAAAAACAAATACCAGCTACTGAAAAATAAAACGGAATAATAAAAATTAGGTAAACTGTCAGAATGCAGTCCTAAAAATAACACCTGATCACCTGAAACATGCTACTTCCAAAGGGCCATGCTAAACAAAACAGCCACTCTTACAGTTGAAAAACCTGAGAGATGATTATTATTTACTTTTTTTAAACTAAATAGTCTAGTAAAAATAACAGTTTCTTGCTAGGAATGAGCCCCACAGACATGCTTAGGATCAAAGACTATTTACGTGACCAACCGTTTGCCTCTGTGCGATAGCAAATTTTTTTTAAAAAAAAAAAAAAAAAGAAAAAAGTGCTGTAACAGAATGCTTTACTGCATCGCTAGGACTGATGAATCCGGGAGATTAACGGCAAAATATCAGGATTGCAGAGTACTGAAATGTACTAAACGAGGACCCTTTTTGACGTCAGAGAGAAACAGAGAGAACCCAGGAGGCATAAAAAATCCTGTTTAGTAATGCGAACATACGGTAGAGGTGGGATATTACTGATGCAGAGATTGTGTGTGAATGTTTACGGCATAATCCCTTCACAAGTCTCTATTTCAACCAGCCTTGAGCGTTTCTATCGTTTCTATTTTCTATCCATCATTTTCTGACTGTCTGTTGGTTTGCTTCTTAACTCAAGCCTGCATAGGATAATAGGCTACAATTACATTAACCGCCTTTCATCTCAGTTTGAATTAAATTTGTTCTGCGTGCCAGCTGAAAATCTGCCCCAAGTCATTTTTCTTAACTCAAATAATAATAAACTTCCTCAGTCCAATAATTTAGCCAATGTTTTTAATATTGTGAAATATTCAGGGTTTTTTTTTTAACTGAGACGTAATCTCAAAATTAGTACTGAAGAGGAAAAATTCAGTTACAATATTTGTCAGTAAAATATATATATATTCTGCATTATGATAGTGATTTTAAAATGATTTAAAATACAATCCTATCCTCAGTTGTTCTCATGTCTTTTTTCTCAGGTCTTTTTTCTCACTTGTTTTCAGATCAGGCTTCTAATTTATGCAACAGTAATTCTATAATTTGTAATATTACCCACAAATTAGAAATGTAAAATATTTTAATGTCATTTGCAACACAATTCTGGTGACTGAAGTAGCCCATCATGTCAGAAAAACAAAGTACTTGTTACATTTTCCATAAATAAGAGAGACAAATCAACAGAGAGCACAGGGGAAAAATACTTTTTTTGGGAAGATCAGAGTGGAAAAAATGCAAGGAATTCACTCTACAATAATCTTATGTTTGCAGAGCATCCTAATGCAGTATTACAGCAAACATTTCACTCTCGGATCAAATCTAAGGGTTTAATTTTAAAATTCTCCAGTGACCATTATGATACATGGCATCTTCTGTATTACAATTTTAAGTTCTCCATCTTTTCTCTCACTATTTTTTTTTTGGTTGGTTTTATTGTTCCCTTTTGGACTTTTATTTTTAAAGAAAATATATCTGAAACAACCCTGTGATTTCAAAGTTCTACTTCAAAAGTGGCTTTGGAGAAGTGTCCTAAGCACCACATCATTTTTGAAATGGCAGAATATTTTATAAGCAATCTGGGATTCATTTATACATTTACTATCAAAAAGAATGAGCAGACATGCAGAAGATAATCCCAAATTCATATAAACTATTCATAAGAAATATACAAGAACTATAGTGAAATATTCTTTAAAAACAAAAAGTGCAGGTGTTCCTGATTTTTTTCCCAGTAAAGACAGAGTTTCCATGTCATTTAAAAAATATTTAAAAAAAAAAAAAAAATCAAGATTTCCAAAACCAGGAAAAATCTTAGCTTTTGTCAACTCCAGTTGATAAGTAAGATGTAAGCATCATGAGGGGGAAAAAAAAAAAATGCACCATATAACCTACAGCCATAACAGTAGGAAGTTTTGGTAATTGAGCTTGGACTCTGGAAGCAAGAAGTATAGTTTCCTGTAGGAACGTTAAGGAACATTCATGACTTCTAGCTATAACTGGAATTTGCAGAAGAAAATACTCACACAAAGTGTTACGTGGTAGTTTTCATGACAGTGTGTTAATAGAATGTATGACAATCTACTGTGTTATGAGCAGGCAGAAAATTAGATAGAATACACTATTTAAAAACACATAAAGCTGGATATAACTGGTGTACATCTTGATATATAAATTAAGGTGGAAGAAGATGTATCAGAACAATATTTGGGTTGTGCTATTCAATGCTTCTTTTCTGTTTCTAGGCCTGCATTTAACTGGAATAATTTAATTTGAACTTCTATCACATTTATAACAAAGCTACGTTAGTCACCATTTCTTTCATTCTTTTTTCCCCAATGAAAGAGCTACTGTTTGCTGAATATTCACTGTAATTTATTTTAAGGTCAATACTTAAATGACATCTTGTTGCAGAAAATTTCATATGACAAACATCATAAAAACAAGAGATGAGATTTCTAAGTTGCAGAAATTAAGTGTCAAAGGTAAAAACTGAGGACAGGTAGAGAGTATGCATGGGTTCAAATATTTCAGTTAAAAGAATCAACATCCTGTGGCATAAAAACTAAGTCTTCAAAACAACCTGCAATGTTATCATAACTTTAACTGCACAGAAATACTTAAGAAAATTGAGTAGACTATGAAGAACAGGCAAATACAATTCCACAAAACTGAGCACAGAGAAAGCTCTAATCAAAGCTTCCAAAGGGTAAATGTCAAGCCATTTATTAAATCATGTAGTTAACTATTTTTCAAAAAAGCAAGAACAAAAGCAACAAACTAATGGTATAGCAAAGGTTTCGTGAAAGTCAATGACAAAAAGACAAGAGCATTAAGAAAAAAAAACATAATGAAGTTTTATCCTTTTTCTACTCTAAAAGCAGGGTTGGAAAATGCATTTGCATTTGATGATGTGTCAGGGTGGTTTAAATACAACAAAAAAGGTGAAAAAAATCTTTAAGTACAATTCAACAGTAAATGCATTTTCTTTAAAAAAATAATAAAAATAATAATGCATATCTTCCCCAAAGAATGGATTTACAGAATTCCCATTTCTGAATCTTACAGGCATTTTACATTTATGTGGATGGCGCTGAATAGCAGTGAAGTTGTTCATCTATTTAGATGTGCTGTTACTTCTTTTATTCATAAATATAGAGGAGGCAATCTTTCTGTTCAACATGAAGGATTGATTTATATATTTTTTCATTTTTTACAATCATCATTTGTTACCTTCAATGCTACCTTACCTCAGAAAACTTCACCTTTACCAACTCCAGAAAACAACAAATAATAGAGAGAAGGAAAATGAATGAATGAGAAGTATCAAGAGTGGGTGGGAAGAACGTTGTGAACTTAGTCTTGCTGCTATTCTGTACATGACAATCTACAATTAGCTTCCCAAGAGCAGGAGAAAGTAAAAGTAAACTATGTTTCCCCAATTTGCACCGAATCAGGGAAATATCCCCTCTTAAACTTAACAAGGTGTTATCATGTATTTAAATATTTATCTGAATCAGGGCCCAAATCTGTGATTAAACCAAGACTATATATGAGAAAGGATAAAATGACCTAAACGAGAGCAGGATTTAGAAAGTCATTTTGAAGCATCTGTTAAAAAGTAATTGCTGCCCTCAGCTCCTTCTGGATCTTGTAAGAACCTATTTCTAGGTCAATCTTTTTTTTTTTTTTTTTAAGTTAAACCTTCTTTATGAAATCTGATTTATTAAATCTCTTTTGGCATATCTGACTGTTCCTTTACCCTTTAATTCTTGTCACTTTTCTGTGAGCAGCCCAACAACTTTTCTTCCAGGACAGTGTGCCACTTAGGACACATTTCTTATGTTAGTTTGGCAATCTCACTGCTCTCCCTTTGGCCTCCTGCTGTAATTTAGCACTCCTAAATTTATCATTGCTCTGTGTAACAAGGAGTGGAAAAAAAAAAAAGCGTTGTGACAGGTCAAATTTTCAGAACTGGTTATAAGTTTACTTTGATTCTAAATCAGACTCCCGTCGCTATTTAAAACAGCTTTTCTAGCTAAGTATTTACTTTGACTTCTGGTACTTTGTTCTTTTTTTAAATTGCTGACAAATTCCTTTTCTCGTAATATTAAAATAATAGATGGAGACTGAGAACTAAAGCTGTAAATCAATCCTTCTGAAGTGATAATCTAATAAACTACTCAGGCTTCACTGTTGAAGTTTAGGATATCATCAGGGCTCTTGGACTGATTTATGCCTTTGTAATCAAGCTCCCCAGCCCCATTATCTAGTAAGCTAGATAAAGACCTTTCAACACATCCACCAAAAAAAAAAAAAAGAGCTCAAAACATGCAAAGGTTATGCAGCTTAATTTATATTTTACACTTTCTAAAGGTGATTCTTCAGTACAAAAGAAGAGTAAGGGAGCATTTCTAATATTAGGGACATTATTATCTTTCAGCTGGTGAGTATAGATAGGATTGATCCTATGCTATTTGTTGCTGCCCTGTCAGTTATCGTTCCCTGAAAATAACTTGCACAGATGGAGAACTTGCTTTTCAGTAATACTGTTTATTTTAACTTACTGCCTTTTCATATTTTGTTTATTTAATGTCATTCGCATGATAATCCAGGCTAAGAATAAAAAGGTAAAGAAAAAAGGATGTTTATACATGCATACATGCTTACATATGGTCAACCCACAGAATTCATTATCTCACGTAGTCTATTTCCAGATTTTAAACAGGAGTAAAACAAATATTCCTCTTAAACAGACAAATCTGCAGCAAGGAAGAATAATCATATAGGCACTCACATCAGATTTCACTGATCAACTATAGAACAGGACTTTAATACCATCTCTGTAACAACATAGTTTCTATAGCCCCCTATTTTTCTTTAATTGTTCAGTGAGTTAAACTACAACTCAAATATCTATTGTTTTCTAAGCAGTTCTTTAAAATATTGCATGCAGTACTCTTATCTTCATAAAAGAATAAAAAGAATACATCATTTTAGTTAGCTCATCATTAATACAGAAGCGAGTGTTACAGAAAGCTTTTCTAGCACTGCCTGTACTTGGGACATGGGGAAGCGTGAGAACATGGGCTCTTCTTCAACAATCACAGATACAGAATTGGGATGGAAAGAAGCTACAACATAAGAAAATCTGCATGACTTCTAGATGTCTGCATATACAACTGCAGAAGAATGCAAGTTTGTTGTAACTGGAAAGTTCCCCAAATTGAGGACTCTTTAAGCAATGATTTAGCAATGTGTAATTGATGTGCTTGGTCTATATAATTACCAGCGGCTTCATGAAAAAAGAAATGAGAAGTAATGCATTTCTCACTCCCATGTCTTAATACCAAAATATATTTCTATCTATGCATAATTTTAAACCTTTATGTGCAAACGTCTTTTAACTCTCTCAGCAACTACTGAAGCAATTATAAAACTAATAGGTGGCAACTAAGTGAAACAAAATGTTTTAACTTTACAACCAGAAATATACCTATTGCAGATAAATTTTCATCTCTATGTAAAGGTATACAATTGACTAAAACAGAAAACAGAAAATGAAAACAGCAGTAGGAAGATGCATATTACTTCTATTAGAGACCATATGAAGAGAAGAAAAGCAATCTTTCCATCACAAGGAGATTTGTAAAAAATAGTCACCAGTACCCATCTGAGCTAGCATTTCTTTATTGCTGTATAAAAACTGGGTTTTTTCCCCCTTTCTTAGTGATTAAAATGAATAAGTATCACAAGCCAAAGCTGATAGATATATCTATCAACAGTGTTTTCATCACAATGTAGCTGCATTTTAGTTATTTGTAAGGTTTTGAAAATAGATATAAAAATAAAATTTTGTGCAAGTTGAGTATTGAGCAATCCGTATCTATCGGCATAAAGAGGCATTATTTTCATTTCAAACTTAGCTATGTCTTGATAGCTTATAGAGAGCTATGAGCTATCACACTAGTATTTTCCCACTGCTACCTATATACTTGTACTAGCTTAATGACAAATTGATTAAACCAGATGCTTATTTCAACTCTAACAACTCTTGTACCAATTACTAATTACCATACTAATGGCCTATCAAATGTAAATTATAAGCCCAGATCTATACTGCACAATGGATAATATTTTATTTGAGGATTAAGATTTGAGAATATTGAAGTAATTTCAAGAGCTTCAAGAAATCACAAGCACTGTAGATCTACTAAGAAGAAATTAAGATTCACAGAATCTCTTTTGTTAAAGTCACAATTCATTTAATTAAAAAATCAAATGCTTGGATTACTACATACATTAAACTTGTACACTGAAAATAAGGAAATCGTGGATGTTCAGGACAAGTCCACCTTAGAAAATCACTTTCCCTTCAAATAAAAACTTTCATGCAGATCCCTTCTCTTTTCATAAGACAAAAATATTAGCTCAGGCCTACTGTTTATCACCAATATATTCTTCCTGCTTTAAATATTTCTACATTCAATACAAATTAATTCCTGCAAATCATGATTGAACTAGGTATAGAAGCACACCCACTGCAATGTACTGACTTAGATAGCACAAGCCCTGACAACTGACACATAAAGGCAGTCAGTCCCTTGAGCCTTTGTTCAGTCCTGGTCAAAATTACGTGATCAATTTGCTGGATTAAGCAGCATCAGCAACACCACCACTTTAAAGCTATGAAATGCTTATTCTAGTATTACAAAAGTGTTCGAAAACAGAGAACAACTCTATAATAGTTAATATTTCCAGTTACTTGTCAATTAATAAAAACAGTATTAATAAAATCATTCAATCTGATGTTCTTTTAAAATGGCACACAGATTCTATTGAAAATATTATTTTCATTGTAAATGCTCCTTGAACACATTCTCTGTCCAGCTTAAAAAAGAAAACCTGAAATGTATAAGAGGCGTGTGTTACCTCAGTTACACCTAGTAAAGCAATCCATGTTGTGATGGTTAAATTCCAACTTGTCCCCCATTAGGTATATTTTTTGAATTTTCCACATAATTAAATAGTAAGGGAAATAGTTACTTTGACAGGCAATATCCTAATGTTTTTATTTTATTTTTTTAAATGGCCTGATAGTTCAAGAGACAACTTTACTGAAGTAATTCCTATATATATTTCCTACTGGATTTAATTACAATGCTATTTTATAGTTAAAACAGAATCCATTTTAATGAAGTTCAGACTACATTTAATCAAGTATCTCAGATAGAAAATGATGAATATTAACAATATACAGGCACACTAAGTATAGAACAGGTCAAATAATTGCTTACTCATTTCTATTAAAAAGGATTTTTCTTTGAAGTAAAAAAGAAAAAAAACACTATTTTCAATCATTTAAAAAGCATAACTGCTATTCATCATTTACTGAGAATTGATGCTTTGTGCCTCAGTGAATGTTGTCATTTCAGGAAGAAACAACCTTATTTAAAAAGAAAACAAAATGCAAAAGGTGTTTTGGGAGACATCCAATACTATTTAATAAGCTCACCATAGAATCTTCCCTGTCACTAATCTCCAAAAGAAGTCAGAATTTACATGAACATGCAAAAATAACTATATTCAGAAACAGCTGGGGTTCCTTTGAAATCATCTAATTTTTCCACATCAGATGAGATCAGATCAAATGAGAAGAAACCACATCATCAAAACTCAATACAACTGTGGCCCACAACAATTTTTACTTGTTTTGCCCACAACTGCAGTTTCTGTTACAGTATTTGAAGTCTAACAGTACATAATGAAATACCAGTTCTGCACATTGAAATCAATATCTGTATTTAAATCATAATGCTTTTTACAATATAACTCTACTCTCTTTAAATTTCGGCCATCCAAACCTCATTTCTGTTGATAATCATTTAATGAAAATGGATCAATTCTTCTTTCTCTCTAATAAAATACTGTATAAAATCTTGCTAGCTCCCCAATCCAGTGCTACCATGAATGATTCAGGGGAAAGAATTTCATAAAGGTTTTTTACTCGAATATTTTTAAGCACTTCTACCAGAAAATGTGAAGTATCTATTTTATCCTTGGTAGAAACCACAGGAGAAAAGTGAAGCTGTACAAAGAAGATCATAAAGAATGAACATGTCTCCAGATGTAGCAATCAAAATAGTCTATCAGCACCTGCTACTTAACATCTCATGTTGGTGCCCATTTGTAAGTAATGAGCAGTTGCACTGCACTGGGGCAAGAAGCAGCTGATTAATCCAAAGTATTTGCAGGGGGCAGCAAGCCAATAAGGCCAACAACAGCAGGACATCTTGGGACAGAACTGCACGCCCAGCACAAAATCTCATCTTGCAATGGAGAAGTGGGGTTCCTGGGAAGTCAAGGGAGGGGGAAGGCTTCTTGGAAATATTCACAAAGCTTTCACGCCCCTTCAGACAAGTAGCAGATGCTTACAACTCTGCCACATGAATATTTATCTGACAGACATTCTGCCTTGTCCCCTGATTGGCGTCTTGCTGTTGCTGTCATCATTGTCAAGATCCAAAATCATTCTAAGTATTTTTTTCAGGCACAATTTTGAAAATTTTGATTGATTCATTTTATCCTATGTCTCCATTTAGCTCGCATCCAGGGCTAAACAATAACCAGTTATTCTATCACCCCATGACCCCTCCAAAGCTAAGAAAGGGAATTGGAAAAAGGAAGGAGACTTACGGGTTGAAATGGAAACAGATTTAATAAGATAAGAAAACCAATATTAATAATAATGCTACTATAAAATACACAGAACCATACTCAGCCCATATAGTGGTCGCTACCTGTGCGCTCCCAGCAGTGAATGCCAGATGTCCACAGCTCCAGCGACAGCACGATGGACACAAAGAACAGGAGAGCAGGCTTCAGGAGCAGAATGACAGGTAAGACCCTCCAGGGATGGCGACCATTGAAGAAAGAGGGCTATCCCCCAGCAAACTTCCCAATTTATAGTGAGCATGATGTTTATGGTATGGAATACACCTGTGGGCCAGCTGCCCTGGCTTTCGCTGCTCCTAGCTTAAGCACCTGGCTAACTCAAAACTGCTAACGGCCTTAATCACCATGGAAACCCACACGCCACGACTGGTCACAAACTAAAATAAAGTGTCTTATCACCTTTGTTTCACCATATCAGGTGCTGCAGTCTTCTCAAAAGTGCAGATTTTCTGAACAGAAAATTAGTTCTGTGATTCTATCCCTGCAAAACCAGGACACCCTAAATTGAAAACTAATAAAAAGAACCTGCTTGTTTATGAAACACCTGAAAACTGACGGCTTTACACAGCCAAAACTGTATTTTTCTTAAAATACAGTTTTGATTAAGGTGACAACAATACTGCTGTAAGCCCTTCTTTTACCTTATTTCCCTTCTCCCCTCTCCCTACAACTGACAAACCTCCTTTGTCTAAGATGCTGATATGGAGTATGAGCAACAGCAAGGATGGGAGCATGTCAGAGAACTCTTTGGCTCTTATCCTCAGTTCTTTTCCAGCACAAATGACCAACAATGATATATAGAATTTTGATAAACCATGTTTAAGGCTGATCTGTATCTCACGTACTAGCCAAGATCTCCTTAGGAAGACCAAAAATTTAAAATCACTCTGATAACACTGACTTCTCAAATGCACACATATACAAAAGCTGACCAGTGTTTGCATTTCATGAAGGAAAAAACAATCATGCATGTCAAATTCTTCGTTCTAGATAAAAGGCCCATGAAAAACTCTACTAGCAACATTTGTTTTCTGGAAGATGCTCACCTTGAAAATGTTTTATCCTCTTTAAAGTTTTGTAGGAGTGTTTACTCTTCAATCTTTGAAAAAAATTCTCCTTAAATATTCCCCTTCCACAAAGGAAATATCACTTTCCTCCCTTCTGCTCCACAGTTAATTGTCCAAAGCTGACTCCGGTAGCAGTAGTCAGCAAAAATAATAGTGATGTAGAGGTTTGTTACTATAACATAGCATACATTGAATGTAATCAGTTACAATATGGCAGTATATACTTGAATTTTTAAAAAGAGCTCCCTCAAGTATCTGGTTTTGTCAGTCATATCTCAGCTGAAGGCTTTTTTTCTGATGACAGCAGGATGAGTAGCCAAAAAAAGCGATCAATTACTTTCTTTTCCTTCTATGAAGAGAATCTCTTATCTTTAACCAAAGCAGTAGAAAGGCCCAAACAACTTTATGCTCGACTGGAAATCTGTGTTACTTTTCTGCCCTGTGCGCAGCAAATATTCTAACTTTTAAAACTGAAGTGGGGTTTTGTGTTAGGAAGAGATGGAGGATTACACATTGTCGTCTCCAAGATTTAGAAAAAATAAGCCATCTTTTTAACTCTTAAAAAAAAAATCTTCATGAGTTAATTTTATGGCATAAAGAAAGATTTAACAGACTTCAAAGAGGGACGAGTACCTAGGGAGAAGACTCCAGCTTCACTGTCTCCTTAAGAGGGATGCAATGGAACAAGAAAAGTATCAAAACTGAATGGATCAGAGCCCAAATCCACAGAAACATATGTGCTGCAATGCTTCTTATCTCACTACCAAATTTTTAGAAGCTGAGTTGCTCAAGTAGAATTCCCAAATCCAGAACAGCTACCACAACTGCCCATAGAGCAAACAGACTGCAGTTAGGTGCCTACAAAGGTAGAGACCTTCTTAGCTACCTGTACACTCACCTAGATGTGTTTTGTGTGACTGGGAGTTACAAATCAAAACCATTTAATGGACTCAGGTGTGCATACATTTTCACCAGACAGAAATGGCTGGATCAGAATATTCACCGGGCAGGTGAGAGACATACAGGACATCAGGTGGACAAGCTGTTACTATCTAAAAAAAGAGCTGGAATCTGACAGCAGGTATAGTGAATAGTGATTATTGAAGATGTAGAATGGTTAGGTCAGGCACATAGTGCCTGGGAATATCGACACACAGAAGTTCATTAATAAGGAGTAGTAAAACATACTCTGTTAGAGTAATTCACAGCTGTTAACCTATACATGACAATTTATGATCTGTGAGATTAATTATGCCTCCCGTGAACACTGACAGTTTATAATCCAACAACAGCAGCATGAAAATAACAGAATAATTGCATTAATGGTTAACAGAGTTAGTGATCACAATACTCAAACTGGATGTATTTATGATTTCTGGGGACCCCAGCATTTTATCTGGACAGAAAGAATAGACTACGGGGGTATTTGGTTCATGCACATTAGGAGAGACAACTGGCTGGTAGAATTCCATGTTGAAAAGAAGCTGGTTTCCACTGTCAGCAACCTCCTACAAGTTTTTTTCTGGAATCCGAACAATACTTTATGTTGGCTGTCTTACAGGAAATGCTGCAGTCTCCTTTTACATCTTCTCAAAGCAGCAGTGCCAAGAGGTGGTGTAACTGCATGCACCTCTCCCACTGGGCTGGCTGCTTTATAAGAAGAGTTGGTCATACAGAGTTTGGCTTATATTACTTTTCATAAGCCTCACCCTTGCTAGCTCTTAACTGTGGTTCTAGTCCTGGCCAGAGAAGCATTCCCAGATGCCTTCATTGCACACCCTAAAGGATGCGACGCAGCACAGCCCTGACATAATTTTCAACAGCTTGAACTGGGGGAAAAAAAAATTGTAAGTCTTTGCGATCTATTGTGACCCTGTCTGAGACTAAGGCGAAGCATTGAGCTACGCAGATATGTGGAATTCTGCTTTAAAGTTAGCCCTAGGCAAGATGTAAACCAGCCCAAGCCACAAACCCCTTCGCCCCCTCCTTAGCTGTACTGGAACAGCCTCAAAACCTCCCAAACACTTTCTAAAAAACAAGCACAGAAGCTAAGGTCACAGCTTTGCTGGATAACGAAGAATCAGACCAAATAATAAAGCAGTTTTACGGCAGTCACAACCTCCTTTCCTCTTCCTAGTAACTCTTCCAGTGGCACAGGCTATCCCTGTTTCTCTTTTTCCTGTGTAAGAATAACCATTAGCATCGCTCCCACTCCTAAATTCATCCAACTTCAGACTCAATACATACCTAACTAAAGGCAGAATAATTGTCCTCAGCTTATATTTAGCTTTAAGTCTTTATGGGTCTATTTCAGATCTAAAGAACTTGCAAATTTCTCTATTCTTGACAGCTGTGTTACTCCATTATAATAAAAATAATACATAGAAGCATTATTTTACCTATACATCCCTAGACAATTGGGACTATAGCAACACTTAGCACCAACAATTACTAGCACTTTTTATAAAAGAGGTTTGCTTTAAAACAAATGCATCCTGAGCACTGGAATTCAAAACAGGTCTCACTGGCACGTCATCTGTGAAAGACTTAAGCAGCCTGCCCTGTTCCACCCTGCACTAAGCAAAACAGATTATTCAAATGCCAATCACTCAATGGCATGGCCATGGCACAGGAGGAACAATTTTTAAAAACAAGGTATTTTGATTCACTTATTTTGAAAGAAAATCTGGCTGCATATATTTTTCAAATAGGAAACAAAAAAGATATTACTTAATTAAATCTATATCCAGCACATATACTAACATAAACCAGTTGGGCACAAGAGACAGGTACACTGCTTGTGTTCCTATTTTACAGCCAGGAGTGACTGGAAAGTTGTAAAAGAAAGTCTGGTTTGCTCTGCAGTTTGTATTTTTGAAGGTAGCCTGGAGAGGGACTAATGAATATAAAAAACCTTAGAGAACAACTGAAGCCCAGTGATGAGTAGATTCTGCTCTGTTGAGCTTGCCAAACCAAAAGACATACTTATATATGTGCATACAGTCAGTTATGGAAGAGCCTAATTTAGAAACCAAAAGCAAAATTACTTTATTCTCATGAAAGGGAAACTCTCATGCCCAAACTGTTCCCCATTTTCCAGACAATTAGTACTGAACTCAGAAAGATGAAACGCATATTTCATCGGAATGGAACACCTAAGAAAATTACATGCACCATTTTAATGCAGCTCCTGGCAAGAGACATCTTGCTAACCCAACTAGTTTTACATTGCAATATCAATATTGCGGTGTTCTCCAGATTTAACACATTCACAACTGACCCACAATAAAGTACCAATATACAAAGCTCCCGGCTAAGTGCTTGCAGCTGCTCACTTAGCCACTAGCTCCTTCTCATTTCTTCACTGAGAACACTGCCTTCTAGGAACAATACAGGACATTCAAACTCCAGTTGTTCTCTACTTTTACAGAGTCAGGCAATTTCCTGAATGAAATGTCATGTTTGCAAGTAACAATGCTTACAAAAAGTGTTGTTTCACATTTACAGAGAGACTGCAACTCTGAAAGATCCCAGAGAGCCTCATGAACTTTACACATCATATACTGAGTATACCAAAGAAGAGAAAGTGAGCCTACCACATTACAAAAAAAAAAAATCAACAAAAAGGATGATAGTGACACACAATACTGCCAAAACCCATTTAAAAAAATACTGCACAAGGCCCCTTGCAAATCACAAATGCTACTTTTCTTCAAAACTCTCTCTAATGTTTCAAGTGCCTTCTGAGTGTTTAAGCCATTAGAGTGCATTTGGGTCATGTTCTGAAGCTTTGATATTAGACATATTGTTTAAATGAAAGCTGCAATTTAAGAAAAAATGATTGATGCCAGAAACATGAAATACAGAAAAAAAAGCATCTCAAGTCCTTGATAGATCTAGCAATAATTACTACATGTAGAGCAGAAAATTAGTACATTTAAAACGTATATTTAGTGGTGAAGCAGGAGTTTTATTTTATTGTTCTCCTTAGCAACCTAATGATCCAGCTGTTTGAGAACTAGCTAAGGGCTAGAACCTAACCTTACAGAAGCAAGCTAAAATTTTCAGGCAGTTGAATAAGAGCAGAGGCAGTCGCTAAACCCACCTAGATCTACATGCCAGATTTTGCTGGAATTCTCCTTGAAACATCATAGCAAATGGAATAACATGCATAGGCATAAAGTTTTCTGTCAAACAGAAAACTCAAGGACTGGACTCAGTGTGAACAAGGAGAAAACACCTTGTGTCAAATACAACCAAATATGTAAAGCTAATGGTAGAATATGATCAAATGACAAGAGAAGGAAAAAAAAAATCTTGAAAAAAGAAAAAAATTAAAATAGAGTTTCTTCTAGAATTTTAAATCATTAAATATTATAGTTTTTAATTTCACTTTAGAAAAGAACAGATCACCATAGTAACTAGTATTAAACGGCTTCTACACCCTACAAGGAAAAAGAAGTTCTTCAACAGAGAAGGTTTTTTTAGTAAACTTCCAGCAAGTAGAATCTCCCTGGGTTATTTTTGGTTGGTTGGTTGGTTTGGGTTTTTGTGCATGTGTGTGTATGTGTGTGAGTGTCTTTGATAAAAGAAGTTCTAATAAAGTGAATTTGTTATATGATTGCTGTCAATTTGTCCCCTACTGGAAAGCAAAAAGTGGAGCTCTGAGAGGAAACAATGGGGAACAGATTTACTCTGTTATCAGCAAATAAAGCTGCAGTGATATCAATAGAATGGTGAATTTGACTCATAAACCAGTAGATTTTTACCTGCCTTTCCATCTGGTAAAAGGAATTATACCATTCTGTGGAGGGGAAGAGGACAGCTGGATATTTAAAAATCTTATTCTTATGTAAATCAGACTATCAATAAGTGCTTATTATATATGCACAGATCTTTACATTATTAAGTAAAAATAAATTTTTAAAGCTTGCTAACAGTGAAGACTTTATCAAATAAACAGGGTATATTTTTATAAATAAAATAGTATTTCTTCCACCCCTTCAGAAGAAATAACAGTATGACTAAGAAATTAATAGTCTGAATATTTATTAGAATTAAAATGAGCAAAATATTATTTTTTCATTCTAGAATACCCTGGATCTATACATTTTATACTCTTAAATTTATCCTTCCTACAACTACATAAAATATACTATGAAATATGATATTAAAAATAAGGAAATTTTTTTCCCAATATTTTATTTCCACCTAGCAGTTCTTCATTACAGAAGTCTTGAAGCCCAGTTCTTACATGGTTTTCCGGTAGTTTTTTTTTTTTTTTTTTTTTTTTTTTTACACACGACAGCAGACATTCTCAACATTTTAATGTTTCACAGTTATGTAAAATAATTATTATTCTGATTTAGGCCTAGGAACTTAGATACACTAAAATGATATCTAACCTGCCCATCATTCGAAGATACAGTTTCAATACCAATAGGACAGGTCCAATAGCCTAAAGTCTGCCACAGTGGGAAGTACTTAACAAGAGAGATTGATTTCCTTCCCCCAGAACTACAGCAATGGCTGTAACTGGGAAGTACAGTGCAATAAATGTTATGGTACATCCAGTAAAACCTGACAATTTGAAAAATTCACTATGAAACCTTATTTCCACTATGCATTTGTAACCCTGTAACCTTTCCAGAAGCTTATAATTTGTCCAGATTTACAAGGGATGACAAAAGCTACAGACACATTGCTAGGTGAAGGCTGTCTCTTGAAAGAACCCAGACATACTGAAATTTCTCAAAGAATGATTTAACTTCTCAGTTAAATCTATAGTTTTCATATTTTTCTTCCTTGCATCCAGGTTAAAGTTCTCTCATTTAATATCAGAATTTGAACTTTGAAACATCCCCTTCACATTTTCCTTACATTTCCATAGGCCTATTCCAGAAAATTTATCTGTGTATATAATCCTGCATATGTATACATTGAAACATACAGAAATTTTAAAACCTCTGTAGACAAAGTTCTATGAGGAAATAAAATGAGCAGCTAGCAAACCAAATAGTACAGAAAATTAAATAAAATTACCTTAAAGTAATAGTTTTCACCTAAAAATATGTTTTAAGTCAATATGATTTTCCTGCTACTATCAATGGCACATTTCACTATCAAAATTAAGGGAAAAAAAAATTAAAAATCTGAATATTTTTATTTGTATCTGTTTTTATTGTTTTATAGTCTAGTTACTTTGAATAATGAAAGCATTTTAATCAGTTCCTCCTGATTAGAAGAGTATTAGAGGTTTTTACAAACTGAAGCTACCTACTTGAAGGAAACAAAAACATTTCTTTTTGGTAAAAATGTTATCATGTGTCATTAAAGAAACATTGTAAAACTGTAAATGTATGCTCAAAGCTGCTTTAGAACACTAATTTTGATTTAAAATGCCACTGTGCTTTGTGCTATTCAACAGCACAATGCAGAAACTAGTGTAACTGAGAGATGGGTATACTAAAAAAATTTATAAATAAATAAAAAAATAAGAAAAAATAAAGAAAATCCTCCACAAATAACTAGCTGCTCTTAAGCTAGAGAGGGAAAAGGGAAAAAAAAAAAAAAAAAAGGTGTTGTAAAGTTTCCTTGATTTCCTAAAAACTCTGCCCCCAAGGCATGGTGTGTATTGCACATGACAAGCAGACATAAAAGCATCAGAGGGAAGGAGGAAGAGACAGAGGGAGAGAACATACAACCCTGCAGCTATGACTTTCTAATCAATAGGATTCTTGACAGGAATATAAATCTAACTTTCACACCGAACAGTTAAGAGTTTGGAATTTTCACAGAAATTCTTATTTTAGAAATCACAGGGTTATAGGCTTGTTGCTGAGATTGCACAACAGCCTAACAAGTGGTAAAAAAAAAACAACAATTTTTATCCACAGCTATGAAGAACAGTATTCACACTTTGAATCAAGTTCCAGATTATTTAAGCAGAATATAATAAAGTAATAAATACAAGTAAAGTATTTAGCTGATTTTAAATAATCCTCATCTTCTAGATAACTACTGTGTATTTACTTTGACAATACAATACAATACTTTCAAAACAAGTTTTAAGTGCAAGGATAATTTTTACAGAGAAAATAGTTTTCTATTTTTTTTTTTTTTTACACTAATACAAATCTGATCAAGTTTGCATTCTTCATATGAAGTTTACAAATTAGATGGCTGTACCAAATCCTCAGACAAATCCTAAGTGTATCATCTGATGACGTATACTAAATATGTGGTTATCAGATTTCCTCATGATATTCAGTGAACTTAACAATGAGTCTCTAGCACTGAAATTTTATCCTAAATTATCTCCTAATACGTTCAAAGAGTCTATAACTGGAACTGGTCTCTTCATGTGCTGTCATAAACTAGGTAGTCTGCATAGCATTTTTTTAATTATCTCTTCAAAGAACAGTTAAGAAAGGGCTTAAGTGCAAAAATTCAATTTTTATGCTAATATTTGTGTCTATGAACCCAACAAATGTGAAGCTCACAATCTGAAATGTGATCGCAACCAAAAACAACTTGAAAATGGCTGCTCTGCAGAGTTTATCTCATCCAAAAGAAAGCATTTGGAATACCACATGCTTTAACACCACAGCTTGCTCTGGATAAGCCTTTAGTCTATGTAAGAATTTAGGAAGGGGAATGTATTACATGGGACAAAACCAGGGATTTTCAGTCTGAAACTGCAATTTTAAGTTTACTCTGGAACAGTCAAAATTCAAATCTCTGTTTCCTCTATTTTGTGGAATTGCTGTAACTCTTGGCCAGGACAGGAAAATCCACCACTTGAACAACCTTTTCTCTTCTCATTCAGTAAATGGGATAAAAGAACCTTTTATGAGAGACAAACTCAGGACAGCAGACTGATACGGCTAAGCAGCACAACCGACTGTGTGAGACAGAAGTTCCAAATCAGAGAAAATGTTGATGAAATGGACACAAGACAAAGGGAAAGCAATAGCAAAATAGGCATGTGAAACACAGACTGGGGAAAAGGTCTACAAAGAGTGCCTTAGGCTAATGGTAGTTTACTGTAGAAGATTGGAGTAATGAGCAAAGAAACTCTTTCCTGTAGTTCGAGCGTTACGACGTACAGAGAAGTAGATTTAGGTTTTTTCCCCCCATTCTTTGTAAATAGGTAGAATAGCATCAACATATACAGTAATCAAACCACTTATTAACATCTAGAACTGATTAAGTGTTTGGACACAGATGAAAAAATAACTTCTCAGTGAAGACTTAAAGTTTAAAGATATCATCGCTCTTCAGCTTTTGTCATGATAAAAATTTATCATTTAGTCCTAATCTTAGTTTCCCATCTCATCCTGAGAGTCTCCAATTAGCTAGACAAAAAGTCCCAGAGGCACCACTGAAACAGTATACCTGCCAGCACAGCTCTTTCTCACAAATATAGACATAGCCTCTGCATCAGATATTTTTATTTCTTGACTATTTATCAAGCAAAGTGTTAAGGCCAGTTCATTAAGTGTATCAAAGATGAATCCACAAATCCAGTGACAGAATATGCCTCGTGGCAGGCAGAACATAACCTTCTGGCACCTCTCCCTGCTGGAGAGAGAGTATTCACGTCTTTTCCCCAGTTCCAACCAACATCTCTAAGGCAATTTTGGGGCCAGATACTATTTAAAATAATTGTGAAAGGAATAAGGTTCCTATTGGATAACGCAGTGTGCAAGACAGAATGAACTGAAAGAGACGTCTTTAAATATAAGGCTATTCACAGTTAATTTTAACGTGTTAATTCTCCTACTTGACAAGTTACTCCACTTCAGTAGTTCTTTGTTCTTAGTCCTCCCATTTGTTACGCTCTGTCTTAAGTTGCAAGCTCTTCCTCTAAACAAATAAACTATTCCAGTACAAAACAAGATACACTAATCGTACTTTCCGTGACAGGTCCACACATTCTATAGTTAATCATATGGAAAAATGTCTAAAACACTCTGCAACTTAACATGTTTCCAAAACTCTAAAAATCTAATCACTGTAGATTCTGATCAAGATATGTGACAAATGTACTGAATATAATTACCAGTTTTGCAGATACTTTTTACTTACAATAATTTAAAAAAAAAAATCCTAAAAAAAGGAAGACAACTACAGGTAACTCTCCAGTTACTTCTTTTTACAGGATTTTTTTAAATCTGTAGTGTCTGCAAAATATTACTAATATTTGTGATATAATTCTTTAACAAAAGACTAAGTAATATTGACATTTCCTAAGAAATGTAGGGAACAATAGATTCATCACTAAAACATTGTCAGGTCAATCATAAAATCCAAAACCAAAAGCAAACCAAAAAAGGAAAAAGCGATTATACAATAGGCATGAATTGCAATAACTTTGGGCTACATTTAATCGTACTCACAGTTGACACTGGTCTCCTTTGATTCCCTTGGTTGTGCAGAAACATTTTCCTGTTTGCATGTGACAAATATTTGCATGTCCACTGCACGTGCAAGCTATAAAATTAAAAAGGAAAAGTGAGATTTCTTCACCCATATTTTACAACTAAAGGAATTTTCATGGCTTTCAATACTTCATCCTAAATACATTTCATAAAAGCTGTATTAAAAAAAATGTTACTACTTCAATTATAAGCTGCTTTGAAGAACATTTCTCTAGCACATCATTTAGTTAATTTTCTGTAGAGTTAAGAACTATGGAGGTGTCATTAGGGGCTTTCCTCCACACCTTAAATAATAGCAGCTTGAGAATAGCCATTAAAGTCTACCATTCTAAGGTGCAATACAGAAAATTATTAACAATACATCTTTTCTATACAAGGTAAAATCCTGACCAATGGCAAAAGCAATGGCAAAATTCCACTAGCTTCAAATGTCTAACTAATCATCACAGATGTTCAGTAAATTGTCTAATACAATTGGAACTTTTGTTTTTGACAAAAGCTAACAAAAATAAAGCTTTGAAACCATTTGAAGAAATGCAGAGTTAATACTACAATTACGGTCCACAACAAGAATACTCTAGAAACAAAAAACAGACACCTTTAAAGGCTCCTGAAATTTGTGATGGAGGAGAATCACAGAAACATCATCATCACTCCACTCTTTTTTAAACTCCAGCTAAAGTAAATCTCTCCACAGTGGTCTGCTCACTGCCACTCTTGCTGCCTGATTGATTCTCACCTCGAAACAAACCTGCATGTTCCAAATTCTTGAGCTTTCTTTTTGCTTTACTTTCCCATGTTTATACAAATGACTATCTTGTTTAGGCAGTCCTCCCTCTTTTCTAACCAAGCGTACAAAACTTAATAACCTCCCTCTGGTAAACGTGTCAGTAAGTTCCCACATCATACTGGAATAATTACCTGCTAATATCCATACTACATTTAAAGTCTTTTTTTTAATACAAAGTAACTCTGAACATACCTTGATGATCATATTATGCTGTCACTGAAGTTTTAATTACAAATAAGATAAAAGATTTAATATGTGGACTTCTGCTTGGGAACAGATATGTTACACTAAGTGGTAACTTGTATATAATAAAAGTTTGTTTTCCACTTTATAAATCCTAATATTGAATTTCTATCAGAGTGATTGAGTTTTAATGTTCCTGTTCTACTGATAAGGAATAACACATAATGAATACTCCTGTGACAGTATCCCATACCATACACACTCTAACCTCTCTGCCCCAGCCTAAAACAAAGAGTGAAAAAGGTAATATAACAGCCAGACTAGAACCACCGTTAAACATAAGGTATTATTGACAGAATATTTCAGTGTCAGGAATTCTATAGGTTGTTCAGCCTTCAGAACTTGTGAAATAGCCACCTGAAGCTGAAGGAACAATTCCTACTAAAGAGGTACTAGAGATTCAAACTGTCTGCAAGAAACACATACTAGAAATTTCTATGCAGCCTAGTGATGCATGACATTTTTCTCTCTTTCATAATGTGGCTTGTAATAACATTGCTGAAAAACATCTACAGTTACCACAGAGTGCTAAATTTTGTAATTTTGCTATGATCTTGATGCTTTGTGTTCACTGAAGTGCCGCTACTATATAATCAGTTATGTTTTCCTAAATTCATTCATGTTTTCCCCTCTACATTTATGGAATGATTATTTTAGGCACTTTAAGCTGGAGAAGCCTCTTCTCAAAAGTTAGTTGTAATTGTGTAAATCTTTGCTACACTTTCAGTGAAAAACAAAGGAATATATTCTTAACAGTTTATTCTGCTTACGGTTAATTGCTCTGAACAGTGATGTACCATTACAAGACAGAACAGAAGTTAGAAGTTACAAAGGAGCTAAAAGGCTGAATTCCAAATCATATTCCACAAGCTGTCAATATATTGACAAATACAGAAGCTATTGCCAACCAACCTTAATTGATTACTCCCATAGTTATTGCTCACTTAATAGGAAGCAGATCACAAATGGGAAAGTGGAACTTCCTTTACTTGAATAGCTTTTATTTAGTACAAGTACTTAAACACTAAGTTATAAAAGCCTTTGGACACTGCATCTTTATCACCTTCTTGAAAAAAGGGGGTAAAATGGATTATACAGTAAAAGTAACAGATGTAGCCATATGAGACTTTGTGGAAGAGCAAAACCATTTCCTTTGGCAGCTCAGACATGACTTGTATACCCAGTCCACAGAACTACTGATAAATCAAACTTTTTAGCACCATTTATCCCCAGGGATATCTAAAGCAAATCAGCACCTATATAGTGCACTTTAGTGTACTATGTGCTCACTCACACAGCAATCCTCAAATGTACTCCTCTCCAATCAGCCTTCCATTTAAACTGGACACGTTTTAGTCACTGCTCTCTTCAGAGTTTCCTGGATTTATACTGAAGAATCGTTAGATAACAAACATCTGATAGAATTTATTTTCGCATAGACTTATGTCTAAATTTTGACCTGTATGGTGCACACACAAATAAAGGATACGTTCATAGTTTCGTCTCTCTCACCAAAAACACCAACATGGCTGCTCTACGTCACCTGCATTTTCATGACACATACAGAGCTTCTATAGTGCTAAGATCAGTACGGTTGGAAAAGGAGAAGAAAGGAGAAGTTCAGAAGACTCAGAACCTTGTATTCTGGATTCCTCATCAATGAAAAAGATAGTTCTGACAAGCCCAGCAGCTCATTTTCTTCTATTAAAAGGTAAAGAGAAATTACTCCCATTGATCAAATTCCTATTAATTTAACTGTTCCCTGGATAATACCTTGGAAAAAGGACATCAGGAGCTAATCACTTTACATTATTTTTAAAACCTCATCTGGACAAATTTTATTTAACAGCAGTGAATGCATATTTTAAATAATGTCAGGCTTGCAAGTCTGTGAGGGAAAATGGATTTGTACCAATCTGTGGACCTCTATGTGGGGAATAAATCAAAACCAAAAATACATATAAGCCATCCCTGCTGTTACTGATGCTAATGTGAATATATGTTATCAAACAAATACAACAGTAGAAGAAGGATGATATTATAGTATATTCAGTGGAAAAAATTTTAGATCCCATTATCTTTGTGCCTCACTGTGATACCAGACAGTTTAGTAAAAGTAGGCCTCAAAGTAGGCCCCTAAAAGGCCTACTCTGTGTAACCTTTAGACAGATCGGATTTTCCTTTTAGCAATTTTCCTTTCAGCGAAAATAACTGCACTTTCTGAAACTAACTGAACGTTTTGCAGACAGTGTCTGCTTCTAGGACTGATAACGCTTAAAGTTATAGCTATCACTGACTCTTCCTTGTGCTTATTCTTAGAGAACAGGTCTCTCAAATTCTTAACTAATTACAAAGAAGGGCCAAAGATAAACAAGACTGTGAACAACATCTTTGTAGTGTCTTAAATGACTTGATTCACAGCTCTGGCGCCAGGAGAAGAGATAAATCTGTAAGAACCAGAACAGTACCTTTTCCTTGGAGCCACCTGCATGTGTCAACAGAAAGGCCTCAACCACACTTGCGCAGAAGGGGGTTCATACTGCGGACAGCATTACTATGGGGGATTACGACCACCAGAGACCACCAAAGACCCCTTCCTCAATTTAGTATGCATGTGCAAAACCATTACATAATATATTAGCATATGCATAAGGTTTCTTGGAATAGGTGGGCTTTTCTCAGGAATTGTATAAATATTCATTTTTCTATAATGTATATAATGAGTCTGCTTTTGTCTCTCAGTGGACATGTTACATGGAGCAATCCCCCATGTCCCTCGGCCAAATAAATGCCTGCTCATTAATGCTAAAACCCGGTGTTAAGGAGTTTTATTCTCAATTTTGGTGACAGCTGCAGGTTTTTTCCATTGGCCTGCTTCCGAATAATGCAAAAGAAATTATGAGCTTTGAATATGGAATGTATTTACTAATTAATAAACTGCAACCTAAAGCTATATTTGATTTCAAAGTAACAAAAGATTTACATTCTTCTGTTATCTCAATATTTCCATATTCCTCTTTCCATGTTTTCTTTAATATTTGCTACTTATTTTTCTCTGCTTAACCATTCCCAGTGAGAGGTTTCTCTTCTGATAGTACTGTAAGCCAACAGTTAGAACTCTAGCTACAGTAGTATCTTTCTCAGTCTAATGCTAGCAGAAATATGCCAAAACTTGGAATCAAGTTTTAAAAGCATATTTTGTACCAATCATTCTTAGGTGGTAGAAGTCAGCACAAGAGATGCAATTTATATTTTCCATATTTTTTTGAGGTCCCACCCCTCTCCACCCCCATGCATTTGTTTTCGAGGAACAAGGCTTAAGTTCCAGCTGCTGCTGCTGCAGCTAAAGCCTGTATTCAGTAACATTTTTTTTTTCCAAAAAAGGACAGTTATCATCTTTAATGTTCTAAAGAAACGCTTAACATGATTTTTCTTTGTAAGAACTCCCTAAAGCTAAAGGAAAAGGAAATAAGAGTTAAAATGAAAGCTATACTTAATACTTCACATTTCAAATACTTCTCTCTCTCCTTTTTTTTCATTTCCCCCCCAATGTATTTAATAAAAGGTTTAAGGGTTTGAGTAGAACTGCATGGTGGTAAGCAGAGATTTCTGACTGAAAATCCGAGGCTCAGACTACTTAATGTTAGATGGTGGGAGGATCACATTATCGCTTTTGATTTTCTGGGCCTGTCTACCCCATCTTAATTAACGTATCTGAGACACTGCCAAGTAAAATTTCTGAGATCCCATTTTTGTGCCTTAGTGTTCTACAACATCGTATTTTCAGTGGCTGTGTACGAAGCTAGCTAAGCTGTCCTACTGAGATTCCCAGCCAATAATGACAGCTTCCACTTCTGCCACACTCGAGCATTTTACCAAGTTTCAGCATCTTTTAACTGTTTTCCTTTCTCTCATTTAGCTCCCATGTCCTTCTGTATGGATTTTTGATAGCCGCTACTCTCTTACACGTCCAGTTCCGCACAGTGTGAATCTTTTGGATTGCCACATCTCTCAAGTGGTAAGGTTGACAGCAATACATTTTCTATCATGATTATGCTTTAAATATTGTCAAATTCTTAACATGAATTATTTTATTTAGGATACTGACAGTGGGCTGAAAATCAGAGCATGAAGCATGCCTACATAGATTTGCTGGGTTAAGAGAAACTAAATATAAGCAGAAACAATCTTTATGCTTTTGGATAGGGATATCGTATTGCTAACAGAAAGACAGAAACAAATAGAAAGATAACACTAGCCCAGTTCTCTAAACCTGTTTTTTTTTCTTGTATTTAAAATATACTTCTTTTAAAAAAAAGAAATCTAGAGGCAATTTTTGGCCCTACCCTCAAAAAAACCCCACACCACCAACACAGAAAACTAGCCTCACCAACGCCACTATACCTTTTGCTGAGTACCGCCATATGAACAGCAGTACAAGACTGTTAGAGAACAGACATGATTATCTACAGGGTACATCTGATTCAGATTCTACTGCTGTACGACATATTCCAGCACTCACAGCAGCACATACTTTCAGGAGGTTACGATGACACTAATCCTCTCAAATCTTCCCTAACAGTCATCAGTGGAGAGAATAGCTTTAAATCCTGCTTTAACATTACAGCAAGTTTAATATACAATAATATTCTAATAGTCTTATTAAATTCTGTTCACATTCTCTATTTCCTCCTAATTTAAGTACTTATATTCAGTGTTCAAAATTCAGAAATGAGTCTCTGCAAACTGGCTAAAATGAAATACACAGAATTTTCTTCTCTTAAAACAAAAAAGTAAAAATCTGCATCCTGAAACACTACTGACTTTAAATAATAACAGTAAGTTAATTCCAGGCAATGTATTTTCAACAAGATAATCACACCTCTAGGATACAACAGGGATTGAGAGTATATCATGGCTCCTTTTCCCTCATGGGAAAAAAGTACATCTGTCATTCTCTATTTCATAATTCACACAGTGTTAACAGGTTTTAATTATAAGGACAAGCTTAAGACTCAAAATAAATGCCAGCTTTTGCTGGATTTCAGAACCTTCTATTAGGCAAGAATTATCATTAGCCTTACACCTTCCAAAATAAATTGTAGTACATGAAACACAGAAAAACTTGTTACCAATGCTCTTATTTCACTTAAAGATACAAGAAAAGATGGGAATTAGAATAGTCACAATTTTGTGTGTGAAAAACTCAGGCATGAAATATAGACATAGAATTATATTTTAATTCAAAATAAGTTGTACAGCTCTGATGGAGACTTTATTTTGTGATGCAAATTCCTGTCCAAACGTGTACATTCTTTAAATCAACTTTCAAAATTTACAAAAATTATATGATATGTATATTTTTTAAAAAATCGTATCCGCTACAAAAATTCTTGCAAGTAAGACCGGAAACTTTAGATGCAGTATTTTGAAACCATTCATTCACCCCCATCATAGCTGAGAAACATGAGTTAGGTACACAAAATTGTATAAACTGTCTCCAGGTTGAGCTTTAATAATGAGTTCTGATCACTTTTATGTTCTAGGTCAAGATACACCTTAGAAATTCAATCCTCTGTAGATGCTGGAAAGGATCCCCTAGATGGAATGGCAAGATTTAAAATTAACGTCTCATTAATATCAAATAGTTTAGTGGAGATGAGTGAACTTTTGTAACAAATCTCCCAGTCATCCCCCTCCTACCATGCTTTGGTTTGTATCCTACTCCATGTCCATGAACTCAAATTTCACAGGAATGACACCAAAAAAGTAGATAGCCACAGGACCACAAAGGTGATTAAGGGCCTGGAGTATCTTTCATATTAGTAGAAGCTGAGAGAGCTGGGATTCAGCCTGGAGAGCAGAAGTCTCAGAAGGATCTTATTGACTGTATAAATACCTGACAGGAGGGAACGAGGCTCTTAGTAGTGCCCACTGACAGAACAAGAGGAAATGGCCACAAATTAAAAAAACAGGAAATTCCATCAAAACAGAGGAAAACACTTTTTTACTGTGAGGATGACCTATTGCACTGCTGTAGGTGAACATGTACTTTGTGCACCTTTGGACAGAAACAGTGACTTCAGCCCAACTTCAAGAGTCTTCCTGTACTACTGTATGCACTCATCTCCAACTTGTGTTTCTATTATGCACACACATTTTTGTTTAGATAGTAATTTTGAATACTTAACTACCATGTAAACATTTTATCAATCATTAAATAATAAACCTATAATCTATGGCTTACAATAAAAAACCTGCTTAAAATACAGAATTTTAAACCTATTTTTGTCATCTTATTTTTACATATTATTGGAAATTATTATATTAGAGCTTTGAAAACCAAGAACAAAAAAAACACTCTCGCAGTATCTAATCTATTTTTAGGAAAGCAGCAGTTCACACTACTCTTTTGGGCAACATGCAGATTCTAAGTGGAACAGAAAGATTATATGAAAACAACATAATCCAGTAGAGTAAATCCATGCCGCAAAATCACAACCCTATAGAATTTATTAAATAATAAATCCACAGCATGATTGATTTGGAGTTGCTAGCTCATCATATCAATGTTCTTGCTGACAACAAAAGAACAGCCATCACTATTTCCATGAATTATGCATTTTAGACAATTGAATTTAAAAACACTTATTGCTTAGCCCCCATCTCCAACATATAGCTGCAAGAGCAATTTTTCTCTCAAACAGAGCTCACTACAAATGGTACTTTAACTTAATGTTTTTGCTTACTTCAAAGATTACTAAACCAGCAGCTGCACACAGATAATTCCTTTAAGACACCTTGCTGATTTTTTTTAAAAGGAAAGCTATGACAATGCTATTAAATATTGAGGTACACTACTTTAATTTTGGAAATGTGCAAGGCATAAGTTGTATCAAAAAAATCCCCATACACATAACAAAAAAAATACACATGTACCAAAAAAAACCCTTACACATCAAAACACATATACATTGTATATGCTTTTAAAAAGGAGATACAGGCTTCCTCATGCAGCCAGGCTAATTAAGAAATAGCAAGTATAAACATACATTAGATATAACACTGTAATGCTCAATTTTACTGTAAACATTCACTTATGTAATCCATTAGACTACTCATGAGAACTGCCCTTTTGAGAAAATACATTCATTCAATTTGTATAGATGAGATATGAAATCTGCATATGCAGGATATGCAGGAATTCTGCAAACACTCAAATCATATATATATATATATACACACACACACATATATATATAGTGTATGTATCATTTAAAGCAAGATCAGCTATTCCCAATACTCATAAAAATTAGATAATCATTTTACCAGATCAATACTGGATATAAATTTATTCTGTAAAAGGCAATTATGTCCGATGACCCTGGCAGCCATTTTTGTAAAATTAGACACTCCTCACAACACTTCATTTTTTTCAGTAGTTCTCTCAGACTGCAGTGCAGCCTGCCCTCCGCTCTTCCTTGGCATTTCAGAGGCTAATCTGGTGCTTACAGAAATGCTCTTGTCCTTAGCCACTTCCCATTCCAACACAGCAATTTACCCAAGCCTGAATGTGATTTTAACTTTTTTCTGGAATTTATATTCACAACAAAACACGGACAATTTCACTTGATCATGACCTAAGCCTACTGAGATAATTTAACTACTAGAAAAGCAATTACTTTTTTTCCTGAAAAGCAATACTGTGTCACACAGTCAAACAATCTGGAAATCATAAGTAAAGTTTCCTTAGCTTTTTGGACTGATACATACATTGCGGAAGTAGGATATTTATTCTAAAAAACCCCAAACAAATTTGGAAAACAATAAACGAGCTGATTTTCTGTTGCACGAAACAATTCAGTTTGGTTACACCAACACAATCCTATGGCAACCTTCTCAGGTTAAAGGCTTACATTTATTCTTAAGCCATTTTTACACTGGTAAAATAGCTCTGCAGTATTTATATTCCATTATTTCTTCTGTTTAAAGCATTCATCCTGAAAATTGATATGATTTTTTTTTGTTTGTAATAAATACCTCTCAAGCAATCATACTAAATATGTCTTTAATCATCAGCAACTAACATTATAAAGACAGTTTGAAAAACCATAATTTTGTTTTATACAAGCAGATAATGAAAATGCAACACAGAAGATTAACACCAAAAGACAGGATGTTTTTCTTGTTGTGAACTGAACAGAATCTTAAACAATTAACAAGAGTCTTGCTGTGCCTGACTCTTTCATGCCAATAATGAACTACAGTACAGAATTTTTATAGCTTGCTCTTGGGATCATTCAGGACTAATATGGATGGTATTTTCTACCGAAAAACTGTGCCAAACCAAAACGTTTCCATGAGAACTCACGAACTAAGTACCACCAATTTCATTTTCTCCATGTTAATCTGTGTGAAGAACTGAACTTTACACTTACTTTGAACATGTAAAACTGAAAAATTCCAGGTGAAAACATTATTAAGACCACTTTACTTGGAGATAATACGTCCTACTTAGTAGTTTCCTTTTCGTTCTTGCCACTTATTCTTTTCAATGTTAAATAAAATATTAGGTTATAAAGAAATAAATAGCCTTCAAATTCGAATATTACAGTGGGTTAAGTTGCAGGTTTTGCGAGTTCAGGTCAAAAGCTAAATTCTGTATCTGACCTGTAGTACAGTTCTTTAAGCACACAAGCATTTAAAGAGATGCTTCTTTCCCATACCTATAAGATTAAAATCTTATTCCTTAAATTACTTTTAGTTTTCTTGTTTGCGAAGAGGTTTCTCACATAAAAACCTAAGATAAAATTAGAATTGCTTAAAAAAAGAAGTAATTACTAAACTGGCAGACTAAAACTTTCACTAGGTTTAGTAAAAACTAAAACAGTGGGTTTTGATGGATTGGTGGTTTTTTTTTTTAAAGAAAAAACACAAACTGATAATTTTGAATGCCTTCATCTTTGCATGTCCAATATGAGATGTGATTAAGAAGACTTTTTCAGACACCAAAGGCTTAGTACTTTTTTTTTTCTTTAAATTGTGTCTTTTAAAATTTTCTTGAAAAAGCAGCTTCTCTACTGGCTATTTTGAAAATTTTGGCCAAAAACCTCCTTTCATTAAGACCGCTATTTTTTCCTTCCCTCTCTCTAGAGAGAATGGATTACTTCCTAAATTATAACAGGAAAAAAAATAAATCAAAGATTATTATAAGGCAGTATGAAAAGCAAAACAATTTAAAACCACTCAGTAGTTACTCATAACAGCTTTAAATGTCAAAAAAAGTTCCAATCTAAGGTGAAAAACAACTGAAATCAACAACTGATGATTGCAACTATTTATGTGTATTTGGTCATTCAAAATAAAAGCCCAAAGAAGAGAAATGCTTTACACAATTTATCAGACAAAAACACCACAAAATGTAAAGTAGTCAGTAAATCATTTCCCTGTGTTAGCCATTCGGAGATACAAACACGACTGATTTTTAATGCATTCAACCGTGAGTGACGCTTTTTTTTTCCTTAAATAACTAAAGTGGTCTGCCATTGTAATGTATTGCATTTACCACTCAGAAAATGAAGGCAGAATCAACTGCAATCTAAACAGAAATGCCATTACAAGAGTTTTTTGAGAATATTCATTCTACCAGTTGGAAAATGAGTTGCGTGATGTCTCAAAAGCTATTTTCTCAACAACCTGTGGGGAGATTTCCAAGACCTCTTAGGGAAAAGGGATGACTATTTCAACGCAAAATGACTACTTCTTGACTCCTTTGTCCTGGTGGCATATTCACGTGCCGGGCTTCAAACAGGTAACTGCATGGTCTCCTGTTACACTGGGAGGTTCTGTCATACCTCTCTGATTGATGTGCAGTCTCTGATCTAATTTAAAGTGATGGATACATAACCAAATAAAAAAAAAATTCTTTTAGGTTGTAAAATTGCAGTCAATGACCATGTCGTGTGTTACATGTCAGACTGACCAGCCGTCAGGAGACATATTTGTGGGATTTTCCTGGGGAAGGATTACAGACAGAGATGCAGGAATTTCTGACTGACTGCAGATACCTCTGCATTTAAAACTATGAGAATAATAGGGAAGTTGTGAGTGGTAGATTCAGAAAATAAAAATGAAAAAAATGCTTACTTTTATTTTATTTCTGTTGTATTTGGGACAAGAAGACTCTGGCTGTAGTCAAATGCTTATTTGAGGATCAAGTATCAATGATTTAAGACAACGTCACCTTAACTTACCACTGCCAACCCTCATGCAGAGGCTAGCATCTTCTCAGCCTAGACACAATAGCTACCTGAGCTCTTGACATCTCTTCCAACACAAGGTAAAATATGTTTGCTTATAAGAGGCAAACAAAATCACTATATTTCTGGACAGCTGGAAGTTTCTAAATCATGCCTTGCCTGTCTCCTCTGGGAACATCTTTTGGAAACCAATGACTTTACAAATTTCATTAGGAAGGTGAACATACTGATACACAGCTCATACAGCACATCAGGAATACATTTTATAATTATTCTTTATTCCATAAAATAAATTTATAGCATGTAAACCTGAAAAACATAAAAATAAGAATGCACCTCAACTCGTTCATCATTGCCAAAAACTATGTTACACAATAACATGCAGGAGGACTTGATCACCAACATCAGAGAAAGCAATAGGATTATTATTATTCCTTGTGAAAAGATAAAATAAGAACAGAGATAAAGGAATATAATATAAATCAAACTGCTATATCTCTTCAATATCTATAAAAGTAGTAAGTGGCAATCAATTAAAGGATGCCTGAATTCTTAGTTCTCAGGCTAACATGCTGAATAAGTACAAAATGCCTGCTACTTAAACAGATTAAGATAGCACAAGTTGTTGCTATTCTTTTTATTATTTCAAATATTTTTTGTTGCATAATAGACCTAAAAAAACTTTAGATTAAGCTTATTAAATACACAGTATTAATAGTACATTTGTAAAATTCCAGAAATAGGTTTGCCGCCTTTTATTTTTCTTTTTTTTTTTAAAAAAAACTACCTCGTTCTCACCCCACTTCTGTAAATTAGAATTAACTTCACTGGATGGTGAAGTTACATTTATGCAAAGCAACATACTGCAGCAATCAGGCTTAAGTAACAAAACTATAGTTTACAAACCTGGGCTACTAGACATATAGCTACACAATTACATTGTGGTTGTACAGGATAGGAAAAAAAACTTTGTCACACAAGAAAAAAAATCTCCTTCAAAGGAGTCAAAAAGACACTTCAATGAACTTATTTCAATCACTTTTAAGAATAATACAAAGAGTTTTAATGGTCAGGAACTGCACGACTGGGTTGAACTTAACTTATTACCTTCTGATTACGGTGATAAAAAAAGTTATGTAATTTGGATGAGAGGGTATGTTACGTCTCGGACAGCTGACCCAAATTGACTAAAAGGATATTCCGTGACATATAATGTCATGCTCAGCAAAAAAAAAAAAAAAAAAAAAAAAAAATGAGGCGGGGGGAGGTAGTGGTCTGGGAGACAGACATCACTCAGAGACTAGCTGGGCATTGGTCCACTTGTGGGAAGGTGGTGATTAACTGCCTTCACTTGGTTTGATTTTTTTCCCCTTTTTCCTTTCCTTGTTACACTGTGTTTATCTCAACCCATGAGTTTTCTCGGTTTTGCTCTTCCTATTTTCTGCCCATCGCATTGTGGAGGGGCACGGAGAGAACAAGTGGCTGACTGATGCTTAACTGCTGGCTGGGGTAAACCCACCACACTCTGTGATCTAGATAATGATAGAGCTTATTTTTTGCCCCTCTCGCTACTTTCACAACAGTGCGGGTGCTGACCTCTATGGACAATGCTGGTCAAAAGCATCCAAACCCCAGGCACTGGGGCACAGGCATAGTAAGGATGAAACGTACAGGAACGAACATTTTGAAGAGTTGCAAACGGGGGTGGAAATTGCCTTCCGGGTAGTGGAGTTGATCCCCACCAGAACTTTCTAGCTCTCACTATCCTGCTTGAGCTAAATGTAGCACGAAGCCCAGGTCCATGAGACACCAGAGGAGGAGATTAGCTTCAGCTAAGTGCTAAAAACACCAGGTGTGAGAAAGCTACAGGGTCCTGTTTTCCAACTACTAGCAACTAAGTATTCTTGTTAGTGTTATCTCAATAATAACTACTGTTTACTACTTCTGTACGATATTTTCCTCTTAGGCCTGTGCTGCATTCTACGGATATGTGCACACACCCGTCTACTGCAAAAATTGCTGCTGATATCACCACCAGCTCAAAAGCATAAGAGGCATCTATGATTACAAGACACCTTAAACTCGATGAAAAACTATGAGACTCCTAATAGTACTAAATGGAGTTGTGTGGCTGAACACATCACAGCTTCTCCATTTTGAAAATTTAGATACAAGAGAGGAACCATTTAAACAAATACAGAAAATTGTGGGGTTTTTAAAGTCTCTTAGAAATAACCTATACACCATTTATTACAAAACTAAATATTGTACTCCAGCGTGTTTTTAATTTCCCTGACTTGAATAAGCAATTTTATATGACTGCCAGACTCAATGGGAGGAAAGATTGATGATTGCTTGAGAGCCAAAATTTAGATGTTCTATTTTAAGTTTACCTTCTTCATATAATCATTTTATATAGAAACGCATTTTGTAATATTAATTTGGACCATGAACATCTGCTTTTTGTTTCTAAATAATACATGATATAAGCAAAACAACAGGTCATTGCTCACTGAAGATGAATAGCTAAGAACAGCAGCTTTTGTGCTACTAAAACCGATTGTTACTACAAGCTAATAAAAAACATGCTTCTGGACACGTGTCACCATTTAGTGCTCATAGCAGCAGAAAAAGTTAATGCAAATAAAATAGAGAATACCCTAGTTAAACTAGTTCTATTTTAAAAATTTTTTTCCAACTACTAACATAATTTTCTAGAGATTATAAAAAATGAACAATTAATTCTCTTTAACATGTAGCTTTATGGAGCTCAGGTATTTTTTTGCTTCCTTGGTTATCACAGCTTATAATAATTCCTACATTTTTTCATCAAAATGACAGTCTTTATGACTGTTCCCCACAGAGAACTGCTATTAACAGCTGTTGGAAGTGATACCAGTGATGGATATCAGAGGTTGAGAAAGCTTCAAGGGCAGGTTACCAAATAAGATTTCAGTACTAAGGCACTAGGGTTCCAGCTGTGGAAGTTTGACACCCAAATTCCCCAAAGAGCAAATGATTTCATCTACTATGACTAGCAAAGGTTTAATCTATGCTGACTAAGGAAGTGCAGTTTTTGCTCCTTCCAGCGCCTTGATTTTAAACAAGATTAACTGTAGTTCATGGGCTCTTAGCTGATCTTAGTGCTGGCCTTATGTATGCATAGTCTAAGCATATTATGCACAGAATTCAAGCAATGTGCAGAGAATGCCCCATTTCAGAGTACAAAATCAGTTTAGGCAATACGTGCTCTGATGGCTAGTTCATCAAGAAAAAAAGAAGCTTATTTACTCACTGATTCAAAAGCAAGTGTTTGGCTCGCTTAGGTCACGTCTAAAAGCATGTGAAAAAAACAGGGATACAACCATAAAACCTTATAATAACGGCACAAAAGAAAGATTACAGGGCTATAAAAAATTAGCACAAGCACTTATGCTAAGAATCATAATGAACAATCAGGCAAGGGGGGGTTGTTGTGGGTTGGGGTTTTGAAGGGCTCTTTTTTTGTTTGGGGGTTTGGTTGGTTCTTGTTCTCTTTGATTTGGCCACAATGTTTGACAGAGCTGCACATCAGTCATCAAATGCTTTTTTGGATCTCACAGTATGAAGTCAATACTGTGATGCTTAACAGCTATTAGTTGATAGTCCATCTAGCATTTAGAAGTTTTGCCACATGTCCAGCCATTTAACAAATCCAGAACCCAGTAAACAAGAAAAAACAAAAAAAAACCACAAACAAAAACAAAACAAGAAAAGGCAACTTGAACTCTACACAGAAATGCACTGGTTGCCAGACCTCAAAATAACGGTGCAAATAACTTCCATAGAAACATATCATGTAAATGAGAGAGCACATGTGCATTAGATTTGGATTTTGAAAGGCCTTAGTGCTAGAGCGCTTCATGCTACAACCCAGAGAATGCAATTGTAGCATTATAGGAAAGGTATGGAGAACCCAAACACTGGACCACCCTTCCACAGTACAAGTCAGGGCAAAACTGATGGAGTTGCAGAGCCGCTCATGGATAGCAGCATGTCTCCTCCCTGTCCAGCTGTGTTAATTCCACTTTGCAAAGGAGACAGAATTAAACAGAAGTGGGTGAAACAACATAAAGAGCACCTTACTGAAGCAGAGAAGTAATTATTGTACAAAACTCCCCACAGGCTACTTGTACAACACATGCAGTTTTTGTATGAATTTCTAAGGAAACACAGATACAATCATAAATCATGATAGTGAAAGGAGACAAAGAAAATTTAGAGCTAGAAAAAAAATAGCATGAATACTCATACCAGCTGAGGTCAACTCATAATCAACCCTGTAAATAAAAGAAATTGCTTGGATCAAGGTATTACGAGCCACAATTCTAACTTTGCATACTGAAGATCTTCAACTAGTCAATGAATATGAAGGCAATGGAGAGATTCCTTGTAAATCACTGTTTAAACACTTGACAAGACAGGAGCTTAGCGGTAAATATAAATTTGAAGAATTCTTGCAGGGTTTTCAGAGATAGGCATTATCCTCCCCCTTAGGACTGGTGTGTAGAACCAAAATGTGATGAGCCTAAGCTACTACACAAATCTATTACAGATGCTCTATTCCTGTAAAATAACAGGACACGCAGAACAGAAGTTTTGGAATGTCTGGTCTTTAATGCCTCAGTATATGGCACTGTTTTCAAATCACAGAATGGCTGAGGTTGGAAGGGATCCCTGGAGATCATCTGGTCCAACTCTCCTGCTCAGTTAGGGCCACCTAAAGCCGGTTGCCCAGGACCGTATCCAGAAGGCTTCTGAATATCTCCAAGGAGGGAGGCTCCACAACCTCTCTGGGCAATCTGCTCCCGTGCTCAGTCACGGTCACAGTGGAAAAAAAAAATAAAATTAGCACACCAAAATGGTCTTTTCAAAAAGCAGACTACAAATTTCATCTAAAACAAAACAATTATCTCTTTCCTACTGTTCACACTGCTGGCATGAACTACCTCCAACAACTAGAAATTAATAGAATACTTAAGTGTGTTGTCAAAGAGAACAAAATCCCTCAATTGTACAGCCTTTTTGTGACAGTCTTGAAAAGTAACCAGTGTGTGTCTCAGACACCAGTCAGGGGTGGGACTTTCCTGACAGACAGAATCTTCAGTTCCCATTTTAGCTGAAAATATTTACAAAGGGAAGGATTGCTGCAGAATCTGTTTGTAAAGCTCTGAATCACAACAGAACAAAATGATTTCAGGTTACTAAAAAAAAAAAAAAATAAAAAAATCCCTTGATGAATTTTTAAATGTAAGATTTTGTTCTCCTTCCAAAAGCTATTTCTCACGTCAACAGCATCTGCCCAGTTTTGCCTGTTTAAAGTAGCATCATACAGTTCCTAACGCTATGATATATTAGTCTCTGTGTGTTTTGAGACTAAAACTCAAATATAAAGTCATTGTACTATGATATTTAATAAATAAAATGATTCTTAGGGAAATAATCTTTTCCACTTCTAAGTTTACTGCCACAAATACAGTCATAAAATATTTATATTCAGAATATTTAGGTTGATACTTCTCTACATCTGCCCTATGCAATCCCAAACTACAGGTAATTTAAAAGCTACATAGTGATAGTGTTGAAGTGAAAAATTAAGACTGCTGCTTTCTGTTCCCTCATTGCTTGTATAACTTTTTGAAACCTAGAAAAATAAGTCTAAAGGGAAATTACCAGGTACCTTTCTACCACCTAGACAACAGCATATTTTTGTTCAAAAAAAGAAACTGAACATTAAATTGTTTTCCTTGTCACACTATCAACTTTTTCCGTTATGAAAAGACAGGTTGCTTTCTGTAACATGTGAAGTTATGTAATTTGCTGTATTACAGTTTAATATACAAATACTGCACACTGTGTATGTATACACACACATTATATATATGTATATATAATCTAAGAGTATGGCTGGGAAGCAAACAGAAAGACTGCCTGTTTACATTGTCCTGGGCACTACGGGTTACTTTGTAGATGGAACAGGAAACTGCTTCTTCCTTGGATACAAATGAAAATTACAAGCTTTGCAAAAACTATTGGGAGCAGTAGTCAGGGTTGAGAGAGAAGAGGACAAGAAGAAGAATAGCAGAACAGCTCAGATTTATTCTGTCCTTCACACTCTATGTACTGAAGGAACAAAAAAGGCACCCAGACCTCTCACCTGGCTGCAGCAGATGCTACTGACTTGATGCACACATGGTGTACACTCACTAGAAACATGTTCGCTTTTGCTAATAGACTGAAGATTTGGTAAAAAATTAAATGTTTCTAGCAAACAATTAACTTCACATTTTCAAACAGAATGATTAAAAATCAAACGCGGGGGGAAGCTGTTGCCGTTAGTACTGAAAATATCCAAGTGTATCATAGCAGAGAAGGGGACAGACCTATAACGGTTTGACTCGATGATCCCTGAGGTCTCTTCCAACCTGATTGATTCTGTGATTCTGTGATAAATGCAATAGAAATACTACAGACTTGCTTAAAAAACATCATGCATACAGCCTATCTGGTGTGAGACTTTTACAGAACAGTTATCAGTGTCTTAAACACTATGCCTTCTAAGGCTGCTTAGAGAGAGAGCAGTACAAGTTAAAACACAATGTTCCTGCTGTGCTGGTGCTCACAGTTTTACTCCTACTGCAAAAGGAACAGCAACGGTGGTACAATTATGGGAAAACTGAACACCGTTGGGGATGTTATCACTTTACAAAAAAATGGCAATACAGCAAAGTGCTTCTGTTATCTTATTATTAAATGTATTATACATTCACAGTGTGTCATAAGTTACTGTAAAGAATTCTCTCCTGGCATCTCATACATTTTAAGAATAATTTAAAAAAATACCATGCATACAGAAAATGACAAGATGATAAGCAGTTAGAGTAATTTTTTTTTTAATATTGACAACTAAGCAGATGATTAATAAGTTTGAAAATAATGCTAAAAACGTTGCCAAGATGATGCAAAATTGTTCCAAGCAATCTCCCATACTGTTTTCTCCTGGTACTTTATGCTGCAGTCTGTAGTACACATCTTACTCTATTTTTTCTATAATTTCTACAAAATGGTTGCATATTTCCCGGACACGAAGTACATTACAGAACCAGACCTCAAAGAAAATATAACACTAAGAGAAGCCACTGAGACAGCAAGCCAGTATCGGTTCCCATCTACAGTTAGAACTGCTTTATTTCCAAAATCCATCAACATTTAATGATGAATTTCCCATTACTGAATTTTGATATTCAAGCCTTCAAAATCACACCTCAAGAGGGACTTGAACAGAAATTGAAAAATTAATCAAAGTGATTTGGAATGTCCTCCAACTCTTCAACATTTCAGACTACAAGGTTTCCTGGGTTTCCTACATCTGGACAGCTTTACCTGCTCAGAAGCAAACAAGGCTGAGCTGTGTCATCTAAGCTTCACCACGATACAGAGTGTGAGAGCGCTTTATTCTGTTAAATCACTAGAGGGTTTGATTCCTTAAATATTTCTGGCACAGACTGACAGCATGGCATTTAGCACTCCAAGGGCTGCTCATGCGTTTACACTCAAGGTCAGTCAGACAAAAGGGGCAAGCAGAACTGGAGCTTGGTCTAGAACCCAAAACCTGTCCCTTGCTAGAGCGCTCTATTCCCTCACATTCAGAATTCACCTCTGGCTTCCCTCTTATTTTGTTGCACATTGAAGCAACTCTGAAAAAAGGCTGTAACTTTACCTGTTAACTTTGATGGTACTATTGCTTTACACTTTTCTTTGCCGTACAGGGGCTTCAGCTTACAAATCTTAAGCACAGGGTCTGGACTTACTAATTTGTGCACTGCATATCATTTATTTACAACAAAGAATGCAAATCTTTTTGTGTCACTAAAAATATATCATAATATAAGGTAACAAATTAATTTCATTTTATATTTTGGCTACCTGTTTTGCATCACAGACATAAGAACTATCTGAAACCATTTTCAATTAGTATAAGAATAGACAACTGTAATAAATTACAGTCACAGGACTCTCTTAAATGTAAAATAAAAGGCTTTTGCAATTTACTACTGCTTTTTGTACAGAATTCAGCAATGAATCAAATAATTCAAACTATATATTGGTACAATGAAATGTCATAAAGAATTAAAGGAGTATATACATCTTTACCACAAGCCACATTTTAGAAGAATAGGACTACCAAATACAAAGATCATGTTTACACCATGAATACAAACTCAAACTCTCATTCACAAACTGTTATAGTTTGCTGAGTATCCAAAGACTGTATAGAAGACAGACTTCGAGCAACAGAATTTAAATGAATAATTGGTATTAGGCATGGTTTAAGAAGAAAAAGTACAATAATGATTATTAAAAATATGATCATTGTCAAACTTGTGCCCATCAGCAACTGACATACTACACCTCTGACACAAAAATAAACTAGAGCAAGGGTCAATCACAGAGTAAACCTACATTAGACTGAAAGCTTTTTAACACCACAATAACAAAAATGCTACAGGTTCCAAAATATGTAATATGTAAGACTTAGGAACATTTACCTTAAGCACTCATAGTATGGCAAATAACCATAGTAATTTTGCTATACATAGATCGTTTTCTTATATAATTGGAATACTTTATCTTCACTCAATACCTCCCTGCATTCTAGATATCAGACTCCAAGAACTTTTTGGAAATTAGGACTGGAGAAGAATATGTGGAATCAGCTAGTCTACTGCCCTTTTCCAAACCTAGAGAAGTCTGAAAATTTTTAAAATATAGTGTAGGTGATAATGCAAATTTTATAACATCTTTAGGCAATCTATTTCACAGTTTAACCAGTAGAAAGTTTCCCTTGTATTCCACCTTAATCTTTCTTGTTGCAACCTAATCCCACTACTTCTTCCTCAACCAAAATGGGGGCGTGGGGGAAGGCACTTCATCATCATTCTCTCTTTTCAGCTTCCTTTCACATATTTGAAGCCTGTTATTATGTCTCCATCTTTTTTTTGTCCTTCTTTTTAGGTCTGTCACATCTACTAAGACTGCATCATGTCAGGATGCAAAGTCAGTCCTTAGATTTGTTTTAAAGCTATTGAAATGTCAGCAATTATAGAGAGTGAAAATTGGAAAAGTAAATTTTTTTATCCTTTCTTTAATCACAACTATTCAAAACCTTCTGAAACACGAATTATATCTTTTTTCCTATAACAGCTGTTACTCATCCCATAGTAATTTGATAGCATAACACTATGCAATACCACTATAAATGTATCAGTTATCTGATGACAGTTGTAAAGGCATTATTATTCCAGAGTAGAATAACGAAAATAGTGATATTTGTACAGAGTTTTCCATTCCTGGGCAAAGGTCAGAAAATAATTGATCACTTGGGGTGGACAGTCAGCTGCTTTCACAGCTTTTTGAATGACCTCCTAGAAGTATAAACAGAAAGGATATAGGAAAGGATTGGCATAGTTAAAGTCTACAAAAAAAAGAGTCTTCCAAGGACTGAAAGACTTGCTATGCATCTCTTCCCTTTCAAGATCATCAGGGATCTAAGGAACAACAAAGGCTAATCCAGCCGATAAAAGAAAAGGAAGGTTTTCTTGCAAATCTTTTTATCTATATCTCTGATAGTCAAACTAAGTTGGGAGGTCAGATTTTACCTGTATGTACATATATCACAACAGCACAATACATAATATGTGTACTGCATACATAAGTATAAGTACTTTTGTCAGGACACTGGGAAAAAAAATTATTATATGTCATCAGTATGTTAAGAGAATAATTCTTTGTGTTTCTCCCAGTGTATACCTCTTTGTTATTAACTGTTGAGTACAGATTGAGTACAAGCTCTTTTCGCAGCTTCAACTGCTCTCCATTTCATAACCAAGTTACATCTTTGTAACTACAGTAACTTGTTATATGAAGAGTATTACAACATTACAGATGTACTTTAAGAGTTATAGTCATTATCTTGTCATTCCTTTAAAAAGTTTTCCAACTGGATCCTCAAAGAAATCACTCGGGGGCTCTGAGGAAAAAATGCACCACACGCTCAGGCAGTGTCAATCCTCATACAGAAGGATAAACCTTCGTAGAAAATAAATGTTGGTAGGGTCCAGCCAGAAACTCAGCTGGCAGCAGCAGAGAAAAGTAACACAAGAAAAAAAACAGTCATCCTCATAGTCCTTCAGTTCTTCATGACTTTATTTTCCTTGATTGGCTATTCCATACCATTTCCTGTCTCATTTTCTAATTATTTCATAGATTCATAGATGAAAACCATAGAATAGTTGGGGTTGGAAGGGACCTTTAAAGGTCATCTAGTCCAACCCCCCTGCAATGAGCAGGGACATCTTCAACTAAATCAGGTTGCTCAGAGCCCCATCCAACCTGACCTTTAATGTTTGCAGGGATGTGGCATCTACTGCCTCTCTGGGCAACCTGTTCCAGTGTTTCAGCACCCTCATTGTAAAAAATTTCTTCCTTATATCTAATCTGAATCTACTCTCTTTTAGTTTAAAACCATCACCCCTTGTCCTATCGCAACAGGCCCTGCTAAAAAGTTTGTGCCCAAACAGTCAAATTTCAGTCACACTTAAGTTCAGCTGCTGACCAGGTTGCCCTTTCTTCCACTCATATTTTTTCCTTATGCTTTTTGCTTTTACTTTAGTTATGCTTTTAGTTTGCAGCTTTTTTCATTTTTTTTTTCTGTGTTACCAAAAACATTACCAGAATGAAGGAGGAAAAAAAAAAAATAGAACCATCTTTCTTTCCTTATATTTTCACACAGCCTGATCTCAAATATGGTTCCAAAATACTCTCAAATCCAGGTAAAATTTATTTGATTTATCTATGGATCACTGGTATTTTTTCCTTCAGAAATCCCTGGCCCACAATTTGGGCACCTCTATCACAACAACAAAAATCATAATACTGAAGTAAAACTAACAGTTCATACTGACTACATTCATCAAAATATCTGAAAGACTCAAACAGATTTATGGGCTCTATACTATAAATACAACATGCCAATGCAGATAAAGCCTCAAAATAATTATCACCTTTATTTTTTAAAGCATTTTTTAGTCTAAATAGCTCCTGTTAAAATCATGTCTACCAATAAAAATATGTACTTTTACAGACTGAGGCTGAAAAAACAAGTCACAAAATTTACAATTTTACTGGTCTTATAAATTGATTTTAGCCATTACCGCACTACACATAATTCACTAAAGGTGATGGAATGCTTATTTGGTTGATAGCTAATGTATCCCTGAAGAATAAAAGCTATATTAATAAATCATTTTGCCATAAAGGTGCTATAGACAGCAAAAGAACATTTTGTCAACTTCAGAAAATAAGAACTATTAAGAATTATCTAAAGCATCATAAAGCACCAGCAAAATGTGCAATTGTCAATAGGGGTAGACATTAATCTTTTCATTCCCTTGAACACACTTTCTACATATTGTGCTTGAGCTTACCAGTTGTGCAGCTTTATGCATTGACTACTGCATGTTAAAGTGCTGAGGAACAAGTGAACCCTTTAAATGAATAAATATTCTTTGAGAAGCAAAGGTCCGGTTAAAAAAACCCATCAATAATAGAGAAGGAAAAGTCACGGGACAAAACTTTCTAGCACCCTCCTAGTTTCAATCTCAACTACCTTAATGACTTTTCACATTGAATATATCCTCCCTTCCCCCATTTGGTTACAAGGGAAGGAGTTACTGTCAACTTTAAAATCACCCATGCAAGTAAAAAAGTAGACCTACGGCAATATACAAAAACCATCTGGAGTACTGGACTTCATTCTCTCTTTCACTTCAACGACAATCCTCCAGTGCAGCAATTACAAAACTAAATAGGTTGAATAGGTCAGGGTACCTTACAATCCTCAGTGTACCAGGCTTTTCTGTTTGAACTATACATGACTAAGACTTGTTGGTCTGTTAAATGTATAACTTTTCCACTAGCATCATAACATTTATACAAATCAGTGCTATCAGACATTATGGTAGATACTGAGTTTCATTTATAAGTACTGTCTCATGGCTTTTAAGAGGATTGTTTATATGGAATAAAATTATGCCTCTCTGAAATATCAGGATTTAAGGTGTTACTCCCATATGACAGTTTCTTTCTCCTCCTTTTCCTAACTGGGAGAGCATCTTTAAATTACCATCTTGTTCTTAGAGCATACAGACCAAACAACAACTGCAAAATGATGATTCTGAATGCAAAATTTCTCTTAAAAATATTAATCTGATTTTGAATCATTAATTTAGCTGATCAACTCATCTGTGTTATCAAATAAACATTTAACCTTTACAGAAAAGTTAATTTCATGTTACATTAAAAAAGTTAAATTCATATTATGTAAAATGCCATTTCAATTTTTTTTTCCTCCCAGCAGAACGACTTACCTGTACACTGTCCTCCATTTGTGGGATCCCCATAATATCCTGGCATGCACGTTTCACACTGTTTTCCTGTTGTTAAGTTTTTACATTGATCACAGACATTACTGTTGATGCAGGTGCTGTGGCCATTACACTGGCAAGCTAGAATATAACATTTAAAAAGCCATTACTAAATTGCTCTTGGGAACAAAATCATTCCTATGTGATTATAAAATTGCAGTAGAATGTAATTCTGAGGAGTTTAATCCTGACTAATGACCAGCATACACATTTGTATTTTGACATAGAACCTTTTAGAATATCCTTGTGACAAGAATTCACAAGACACCACAGAAGCTGACGATGTAGTGACATGTGAGTTTAAGGTGTGTGAGTCTTTTTTGCCATTGTGAGTGACTGAATCCAGTCCTCATAGCTTTAAAATGCTGCCTGGTCACTTAGGAAACCCCCATACGTACATGCAATCCACTGTGAAGCATTTGAAAGGCTACTGTGATGGAGAAGATTAACAACTCACACTCAAACTTATATCTCCTGGGGAGAGAGAACTTACAAAAAAAATAACCAAAGATTGTCTTATTTTTAACAGTTCCATTTCCCCTTTGGCACACTAAGGACATCAGCACCACATCAAACATCTCCAGTCCCTCCTCACTACAGTCAACTTTGGTAAAAGCAAAATACTGGACTCCTATTGACATAATTTTTTTACGTCTTACCCTAAAAGCATAAAATTCCTTTTTGTCAAACATCAATGCTACAAGCCACTGATCTTCCACCACACCTCCTCTCCGGTGCTCCATGTTTTGGAGAAACTCAGAAAGTACTGATCACTATTGTGATCACAATGTGAATTCTGCCAGAATCATCGATCCTGCTGCCAGGACTCGGCTGAACGACCCAAGAGGTTTTGAAGGATGACCTCTCTATAGAGTGGGACCTCAGAGCTCAACAGATTAGCAATCTGTCAATTACTACAGCTTGTCAAATGTCAAACTATGTCAAACCTGTCGATCCCTTATTGGCAAAGCGTAAGACTCAGCAGAGGACAGCTATCTCAGTAACAACATCTGTTTTGGTTTTGGTTTTTTTTTTTTAATTTGGATTCTTAATCTAAATGTCAGTGACTGGTGTCTTGGCTAGAAAAAAAGAAGGAAAGAAAAAAAAAAGAGATTGTCACTGCATGATTTAAAAGTTTAGTGCTGTTTTAGAATTTAGTAACTTAATACATTTACAGTCATTGCCAGGTTTGGCTCATAAACCATTAAACCTCCCAAGTTTATAATCTCTTTCTTTTTCTGTAGCTATGCCTACACAATCTTGTAAACAAGTATCAAACATTTCTGTACTAATAGACAAGAAGTTTTCTCACTGTCTTGAATAAATCTCATTGGAAATTACAAGTTTTCTTCTTCCTAAGAATACTTATTTTTAGACAACTTTGTAGTGTCTTCCTCCAGGCAGTTTGCCATTCTGCTGTTTGTTGCCTTTCTCAGAAAAAGCTACACGAAAATACCATGAACTGCAGCTCCATTTTGGGTTTTGTTTATATGTCTTGCACATTAAATGACTTAAAGCAAATGTTAAAAAAAAAAAAAAACACAACACATCTCAACAAAACAAAAACAGACAGCACATTAAATACGTGTTCCATTAAAGTAAAGCTGCTTTAAATACAAACTTGGGCTTGCATTCTACCCAAACTGCTCTTCTCATGAGAGGAAATTGCAACACTAGCTTTATTTTTTTTAAAATATGATATTTTTCTTTTTATTTATAATAATTCAACTAAAATACAAAACTGATGAAAAAAAATGTATTCACATCAAAAGAAATACTATGATAGCTAATTTGAGGACTATTGATTTCAAAATGGCCAGTCACAAAAAGAAACATTTTTATGCTATTTGCTGAATACTAGTTTTAAAGATTTGAACAGAGAGAAAATAAGAATAAATTTAAAATACTTATCACCAACACCATTGCCCAGAGGCACTATAAAGAGCATGGATATGAACTACAAGGAAAACTAAGTGCGTAACATGAATTAACATGAATGGTTTAGTCAACTATTCATCAATGTGGCAGAATAATCTTCAAACTACATGTTATAAACTGTTTATTTTTATTTTCATCCAAACTACAAACTGTTCAGTAAGCTTTTCTAGATTTAGTATCTATCTTATTTCAAAGACATCAAATGATTGCTGTGCTAAGAATAATAAATGTATTAGTATAATCTATTACAGATAATATTTTAAGAAAAATTAAAACTAAAGCTTAGGAACAAAACCTACAGCCTACACCAATCAAAATGAAATTCCACATCAACTGAAATTTGAATTCTATGATTTCTGCAGGATTTGCCTCTTAAACTCATAAAATTAGTGAGTTTTTAAACTAAAGTGGAACTTCGGTGAATTCTTTGTCAGAACATATAATGAATACAGATTTTTACCCACAAAGAATAAATATTAAACAAAGGTGGTGATGAAATATTCTAACTCAAACATTTTAGACAAGCACTATACATATCCATTACAATTCCACTAGTGGTAGACACTATGTATTGCAGTGAAAGTCTAACAATGCACTTCTTATCAACATACCTGTATTCTAACATACAAAGTACTGAAGTTTCCAGACAATGTAATGTCATTCTGTCATTTCCAGAAATTTACTAGAGGCTTATTTGTTCAGGAAATAGTATTAGATGGATTGGGTTTTTTTTGTTTTTAACTTAGATCATTTGACAGCGTTCACTTGGGTTTACATTTCACTTATTTATTCTAAAACTTTAAAAAAATTCTACTCTCTACCTATGCACTTTTAAAGAAAGTTACCAAAATAAAACTTTCTTCAGAGATTCCGCCTTCTAAATAATATAGTGATACACAGACTCACATATAAATATATACTCACACATATATATGCATACACACACAGAGAACATGCTGATGAAAAAAGTACCCAGGAGAGCAAACAAACATAGCTGCATGTACCCATAAAAGTTTGATTCTGGAGAAGCTCCAGCTTCCAAATTTATCAGCAGTAGGAACCCTTGCTGGAAAAATAACTAGCCCAATTACACTATTTAGTCTAAAAAAAAAGTTTTCAAGCTGTCTTTCAACCTGTATTATTTGTTGTAAATTACCACTGGAGGTCTGTCAAACTCCCCAGTGTTCTTTTAATTTGCACTGCTACACCGCTGCAACGATGCTGCTGTCAGAATTTGAGTGTTTCCATACAGGAGGCTATACTGGTTCAGCGTCCACTGTCTTAAAGCACCTGATGTCTTGCTTACTTTCACAATGAACTTAAAAATTAAAATACTATATTCAGACTGGTATGGTTTAAATTTAGACCTCAGAGATTCTCTTTAAGATTACAAACGCATGCATTCTATTTACTCAAAATGCCTCAAATGCAGACTAGGGGCACAGCTCTGATATTTGGCAGACCCCCATTCTCACAGCCAGCCAAACCTTTGCACAAGCAGTGGGGACGCAGAAAGTTCCTGCTCCTGGCCATCAGCAGCTGCCTGTAGATAATATCTCCCCAGCTGCACTCTACTTTGATGGATACAGAAGCCATAAGAAAGCAAAAGCTGAAGCAAATCCATATAGTTGGATTGGAAAAGTAGGAGGATAGGATGGGTGAAAAGTTATTTACAAATAAATGGCAATTTCATTTAAACTATTTACATTAAATTTGTGAACCTGCATGACAGTGAGCCCATTTGTGTTCAGCAGACAGAGACTAACAAACTATATATTTAGGAAATATTTTAGAGAAACAAACCTGTCATGCAAAAATTATTTGTATTACTCAAAATAATTATGTTAACTTGGCATGCTTAAACAGAGAAAATCTCTTATTTCATATACAAGAAAGAATGAAAGCAGACCTTACCTGGACACTGGATAAAAGACCACTCATAATTTCTCTCTTTTGGACAAAGGCTAGCATCAAGCACCATTTCATTAGAGTGCATGTCAACAGGCTTCATTGGGCCTCTTGATGATCCTTCCAAACATTGCCCTTTTCCAGTGTTACTGGGGTCATTACACCATCCACACCCAGGCTGTTCCAAACACTGTCCGCAGGTCCTCAGTCCAGAGCAGTTTTGAGCTTTATTACATGGAATACAATATTAATGCAAGCAGGTTTTTTTTGTTTGGGTTTTAGTTTGGTTTTTCTGGGGGGGTTTGGAAGGGGTTTTTTGTTTTGGTTTTGTTTTTGTGGGTTTTTTTAAATAAGATGCTTGGATTTTACAATAGTTGATGAAGAAACAATTTCCCATTTCTATTTCCTTGTGCAAATTAAAAAATTTCAGAACCATTAGTAAGAATATCTCCATTTTTTTTTAAAGTTGTACTTCGGGGATCACAAAATACACAGCAGGTGTTTCTTACACCACAATGCAACAAAGATTTTAAATAAACAAAGATAATGAGGCAGAACAATAATATTACACATCTTCATTAAATCCCATGATAAAATATATATTCTGTGCTTATTATTATTATGTATTATGGGATGTGTATATTACTAATTTTACTGACGTAAACAGTCTTTCCAACAAAAACCCTAGAATTCAAGACAAGGTCAATAATCCAAGAGTGATAATAATAATCAAAAAATTGTGAAAATTCAAATTCAAACAAAAAATTTATTTGAGTATGAAGTATCCCAAGATCGCACCTGAGTATTCATCTGTAAACATGACTCAATCTTCTCATATAGAACAAGCTAGCATACTACACATCTTTCAAATTAAAAAAAAAGGATTCTTAAGCCACAAGTCATAATTAAATCCCATTTAATTGAACTATATCGAGTCTCATCTGTTAGAGCAAATCAGGTTTCATTTTTTAATTTGCATACTAAAATTCAAATCTCCTAGGTTTTTTATATTCTACTCTTTATTTAAATAATTTAATTTCTCATAGAAATGGTCTTCCTCATATTTTAAGAACTCTGTTTAGAACCAAATAAAATTCACATGCTGAACTTACTGCCACTTCTTATTAAAAACAAATTAACAATTCAGTATCTTCAGGAACACATCATTAGAGTTCACATCCTTATTTGAGCTTTTTTCTGCTACATCTTAAATTTTTTAAATTAATGCTGTAACACTGAGTCAAATTAACATCAGAATCATTTGAACATTGATCACCATGGGTCCCTGTCTCTTTTCACATTAACTTTGTAGACACTTTAAAAATAAATTTTAAAAAGCACACACGAACTTCAGGAAGATTCTACCAGGAAGCCAGAAATAGTCTACATTTCTTTTTAAAAGGAAGTATTTTAAAGGTTTGTGGGATTTTTTTGGAGGATAGTCAAATGGCTTCTGCATGAGTGTAACCTCTCCATTTGGCTCAGCTGCAGCCAGGACACTATATTCAATGTTCACCTGGCTCACCTGAACCACTCTACGCCATAAAGACAAGAGTTGAATTCATGCTATAAGGACTATACTAAGCAGAACAATTTCATTTCTAATTAAATAAACTGTCAGCAGAATAAAGCTAGCTACTCTGACCTCAGCAACTATTAACATTGTTTAAAAGTAATGAAAGTTGTCAGAGAAAAAATACTCCAGTAGTCTAAAGATACATGCAGATATCAAGAAAAAAGGCAGTTAAGAATCTGAATGAGATCTCAAAAGGACTTTAACAGTGCAGAAAGCTGAAGCATGAGCTCTTGTATCATTAGACTTGGAAGAATCCAAATAGGAGGAAATGTTTCAAGTTTCCCAAACATGGAAAAAGGAGAGAGGGAAGGAAAAGGATCTCAACTGCTCTTGGATGTCAGCGTCAATCATGTGACACAAATCAGTTTCAAACCAGACCTCATCAGATCTGAAGATGAATGATACAAATTTTGGGTTTTGAATACATCAGAAGATCAGCAGATAAATAAAGACCACCATTCTGTACTGGCTGGCTTGCCCTTTCAGAGGTGTACTGTAGATGATTAAACAATTCTCATGTTGCTATTTATAAAGCTAGGAGAAAACAGCTCTGAAGCATCAGCTGCACTGTCTTCATGGAAGATAAAATAGAACCAAAAGTGAAAATCCTCAGATATTCTCTGTAGTGACACTCAGCTGCAAAGCTGAAGAGAACTAACTGAGAAGTTATTGTTTATGGAAGGGGATATTCAAGCAGAATTTTTTTCTTTTAAATTCTAGAGGTGGCCCAAGATTGTTCAACTGTCAGCTCTTCAATCAAAAGTCATAATGGATGGAAGATGTAGGGAAAAGTGGAATGTAACTTTTTGGCAAGCAGGTATTAAAATGACAAAATGTCACCAATAAAACAGTGTTCTTCATTTTAATTCCATGTTGTGAAAATAAATGTGAAGCTCTCACTTGTAATTCTTTTTTTTATAAATCATACATGCTTGTGTGAAGCTTTTTTTTTCATTCAGAGCAAAACATCAAAAACCTCAGAAATCAGTCATTCAGAACAAAAATAAAATAAAATAAGAGGATTTTTTTTAAAGGTATAGTTACATTCTGTTCTTCAAGAAAGTAGAAACACTACTCCTTGATAAGGGAATCCACTTAATACTTCATTACCTCATCAGCAATAATGACGTATCCATATCCACCTAATAAAATTTTCAAGTCATTTAGACTGAAATTTTGTCTGAACCATGTTTCATTTGGACATTCATTTTCTTGTTTAAATGCAAAATATCTAATGCTTTAAATTCTGAAAAAAGAAACCTGCTTATGGACACGGAATCTTGTTTTTCTTTAGTTTGTTGAATAGAAAATACATTTTCATACAAAACTGCCTTTACATAATGATTAACTGGTACATAGCAAATCCCGTTTGCCTTATTTAATATAAACTTTTTACACACCTGTTAAAAATGACAATGAAAACCAACATTTTGTCTTCCCCAAACAAATTGAATCTGTATGTGCAAATACTACACAAAAACAGAATAAAAGGTTCAGGATGAAATAATATATGCTATTTTTAAAAGCTAAGCAACACTCATGTGGCGTTCTGTCTATTTTATCTCCAAATTTTCAATCCACTTATCTTCTGCCACAACTCACTATCAATATTTTGTAAGTTGAAAAACTGATTCCTTATAGGAGTGAAAAAAAGTTTAGTGAGCGAGAAACCTTTACATAATTACAGTAGTATTATTCCAAACATATGGGACAAGAGATTATGTGTTCCTATAATTTCTTTGCTCTTAGACCAACTGTGGGCTGATGGTTTAGAGGACTCAAGGAACACGGTAAACCCTAGTTCTAGTCCACACTGAACCTGGACACTAGGACTTGGATTAATATCTGAAATCTACTAAGCATAAAAATTTACAGAACAGGTCAACATTGTACTGGATCACTATATTATATAATTACTAAGGATGAAGAAGGAATCTCTATTAAGTTAGGAATACAGGCTCTCCAGGTTCCACTGTCCTTGACCAGTTTTACTTGAAAGAAAAATTTTCCTATGCCTTATTTTCCTTTAACCCAGATATATGTAGTGGCCTGGTACATATAGCCATTCTTCTCTCCTAAGATTAGACTGTATCAATGGTTCCTATTACAGATATGGCAGGACCTTATTTTACTTAATATTTTCCCAAGGCTTAGGTGAAAGCAAGTAACTACCTTTTTTATTTGCATCCATGATCTATTAAATGGAATCATGATCTAATTATGACCCTAAAGCAGGTTGCTTCTTGTTGGACAACAGCATCAATCCTGCCACAACATATCCAGAAACAAAATGTTCCAAAGATGCTGATATCAAAAGACCCTTATGGAGAGGGAAAGGAAGTCGCAAGTAAGTAGAAAAAACACTCTCACAGAGAAAAGCAGTAAGGAGAGTTATGGTACACCTCAGAAGTCCTATATATTAAGTTTGGGTCCCATTAGATTGGAGTCCTTTACAGGTAGGAAATATTTTAATCAAATATTGAAGGACAGTAAAAATATGAAGAACCAGTCTCCTGTAGTAGGGCAACTTAGGAATTTTTCTAAATAAACCACGACAGCCAATAATCTAAGGCACCAGGCAGCTTGCTTCAGCATCTACATGAATTATGGCACCAATATACACTGGAACTGCACGGTGCTGATCTTAACAAGGTCCAGTCACTATGGTCTTGGGAAGAAGTAGCTTTAGCTATATACTGAAAGGTACATTGAGTAGGTTTCTTATTCTCCTAGAGAGGCATTGTATCAACTTCTGATGAAATGTGCTGCCAAAGGGGACATCCGGGGAGTACCTTCTCTGCTTGATAAAGAACTCACTCACCTTGTTTTTAAGTTTGAGTGCTAGGAAAATGTACTACTTTGAATCTACTGACAAAATAAATGAGAAACTTAAAAACTCTGAATTCAACTCCTTTTTTTAATAACTAGATGTGGTATAAGTCTAAGGTCTGCCTCTTATTTCTCTAATTTTAACAGTATTTTGTTCCAGCTCATGGCCATTATTTGACACAGTAATGCTGGTCATACAAATAACCGTGGTGTTTTTTCTTTCTCTGAAAATAATACACACTTTTTACTATCTGTTTTAATAGACTAAATATGTTTCATCATAAAAGAATTAGCAATATTTTACCTGTATCTAGAAAACACACAGTATTGACTGCCCATATTAGTAGCTATATAAGGCGATTCATCTGAAATTATTTTTATCTTTAGTGAATGTGCTGAATCCTATTCATACAGATGCTCTTATGAGTGGGAAAAAATACAATGGTATATTTAACAGGATGAGTGTTCTTCAAGATACTCACGGGAGCATGTAGCAGTTTGCCATTCTAGACACTGTCCATATGGGAATGAGATTATATAGGCGTTTGAGTCAACGCATCGTTTTGTACTGCTACACCACATGCATTCCATACCATTACTCGTGCAGTTAGAACATGTTGTTCGCAGGGAGCATGGCTTTTTGCAGGGTCTGGCATTCTGGTTGGGACTAACTGAAAAAGAACCACAAACATTTATAATTTTGAACACAAATGCAATCTCCTTTTTCTTTAATCATACGTCCCATTAGAAAAATCCTTCCTAAAGTAAAAATAGTTGCTTCCTTAATTAGCTAGAAATAATTTAGTCCAAACTTACAGTGCAGTATATAAATACAATAATACTTCATAAAAACTATTAAGTAATTCTCAGCATGAGTCATACTAGAGCTCTAAAAGAGTCCATTTAAAAATTTTCACAGCAATTTTATCTATATATTGAAATACTAAATTTAATAGTAATTGCCTGGTAATGTCAGCTTAGTTACATGCACATATATGACATAAAATAAGTCTCAAACTTCTATAGCAAATACAGTAGAGTTCTGGGTCTATTGTTCTCATTAGTTTAACAGTGTATAAGCGACAAATATTCTGCTTTTGACTTATCCCCTAACATTTTGCCTTATAGTGTACATGAAAGTCACTAGACTCCAAAGGGAAAGTAACAAAAGAAACATTGTTCAATGCAAAACAGTTTTGGTTGGGTTTTTTGTTGTTGTTGTTGCTTCGTTTTTATTTGGGTTTTTTTCTCTACTAGAGACCGGATTTTGACTAGGTTAGTGGTGTATGGCATCTCAAGAAGTTTGTAACACATAAAAAGAACTTGTACACCCTAAGTCCTGATTTTTGCTTTGATTTCAAATAAAACTGTAAAGTGTACAAGAGTAGTAGTATAGTAATTCTTAGGTAGGAACACAAAAGTATAGATAGCACTATATTTTCCACACAGAAGCGCCTTCTGAAACATCAGGATTAAGCCCTCCTATGTATTGCCACGTTTTTGTATATTATTGACTCATATTCAATACAAGCCAAGTTCTCAAGCCTTTCTTCATCTGCTAATATAGTATGCCAGATTACTTAACGAAGGCTATTCCTGGATTTGACCTACTATGTACGTATTCAAGATGTGGTTTGAAATTAATAAAGGATACAAAGAAAAAATGAACAAAAATCAGCTGAACCATAAAAGCATTCTCATTTTATAGGCTTTGAAGCACCTCAAAATTAAAAAAAAAAAACAACAAACCCAAAACATTAAGACGACACCAGCAACAGATGCATATAATGTTGATCTAATTGTAAAATACTGCCCCCCTTAATAATGTAATTTCTATTCCATCTAGTGTATCCTTTACATTTTGAGGTGTCTCTTCCATTGTGACTGTATCTTTCACTATTCTGAGAAACATCTGGTAAATAATTAACTATTAGCTCAAAATTAAGAACCATGTGAAAGATGAAATTTTTAGGAAATTTAGATGGCAGTAGCAACAAGTGTACAACATATACTTCGCAATTACATTACTATTTGCAATTACTTATAAGAAAATAAAGGATTTGTAACATCACATTTTGCATGTGATAACTACTAAATGCATGTTAACAACTCTGACAATTTCACAGCAAAACCATCAGATTGATAGTCAGTATTTCCAACACACCAACAATGCAGCTATTTTCCAGTTTTGCACAGACAGTGCACAAAATAAATCTGAAGGGGAAATTTAAAGAACTTCATGTACTCAACACCTCACAGTTACGAAGAGAAACATAGGACAATTTGAGCATGAAAATGCTAATTTGAACTGTCAAGTGACTATTTGCCACAGTAATCTTTACACTCAAACAAACCTAAAAGATGGAAACAAGAAATTTAGTTTTGTCAGTCTTTTAGATCATTAAAATGTTCATTGATGTTCAGTGAGATTCAGAAAAAAAAACATCAGCCTTGTTGAACGCCTCCACAGACACTTTCAGGCTACAATCACTGTTGTCACTGACTACTACTGATTTACAGGCAACATATAAGACCTCTGGTGTAATGCAAACTAAGCCAGGTAAACGAATTCACAAATAAATATATGCTGCTTTAGGAATATTATTTGTTTTCTAGATTTAAGATCCCTATTTTTCAAAAAATAAAAAATTGTTTTTGTAATTATTTAATCCAAATTGTCCAAAAATCCCTCTTAGCCAAATGAAAACTCAAACAGCTTGCTAATCATGACAGTAACAGTAACTGAGTATAAGAGATCGCTTACCGACAGGTTTTTCACACACAAGACCGTCGGCCATTGCAGTGCACGGATTCGCTTTCAGACCCGCCACCTCTGCTCTTTCTAGATATGCACAGAAGCCAGAGTCATTTGGCTCTCCAGGAAGCCACTGCAGAGTTGTATTTGTAAAAGGAGACATGTCATCCCATCCCCAGTAGGAGATGTTGATCTTGCGTAAACCTACCCAAGGCGAAATTTTCTATGAATCAGAATGAAATAAACGTGAGATGATTAGTTAAAATGCTGTTTTGGTTTTGGTTGAAACATTTCAAAGAATAGCTCGGCAGCAACACCTTCACATTTTGAGAGAATTCACCATGTTCTTTTCTCACTTTATCATCTCATCAGCCATTGTCCATATAGTTTTTATCTTAATTGTTCTACCTTGCCAACACCACCCCGCCCCCCCCCCCCAAAAAAAAACAACAAAAACCCCACCCACTAAATGCTTCTGTTCTACTAAAAGTCTGTGTTTGTTCTGATCAAAGTCAATTCTGACTACTACTATTTGATACAGAGTCAGAAACCAGGCCAAAGGGTCATAATGAAATTGGGGGGTTTCCTCCAGTGGCTACTATACTGATTACTAATTGCTAGGCCAATGCGGATAATAAAATACCCATAAGTTAACAGCAATTCATAGAAATCAAAGTTCAGGAAAAAACAGGATAAATATTCCATCCTCTAAAATCTGAATTGCTGATACTGATAAACATCTTCAGGTAATTCAGAGAGAGATGGAAGTGGCACATCCACAACTCCAACGCCATTAAATACACATTGAATACACTTCTATTATTGATTTATAAGCTATAAAAAAACTAGTCTAGAAAACATAAAAAGCATTAATTCTCAAAAAATATTTAAGATGTATCAGTGAAATTACATCACACAAATTCTACTCACTTTTACCATTTTGTGTTTACATAATTACCAAGAGAAAAAGCAGATTTTGAGGAATAAAGGCCTTTGCCTGTTCCAGGATAAATCTACATACATTTCTTCCTTCCATCACTATAAAAATCTCAAGATACCAAGAATAAACACATTTCCTCATGTAATCTCTGTGCAGGCAGTTTTCATTAACCCCAGTTTAAACATAAGGAACAGAGATATAGAGAGACTATGGGCTGTGACAGGTATGTGGCAGTAGGTGAATACCAGTGAGTCAAACACCACAGCTATCTGCACCAGGCAACGGACAGATGTTGTCAGCTCCAAAGCAGAGATGTTGGTCTGATTTTGAATTAGGTCTTCAACTGATTTAATTTACAAGCCAAGGTACGTAAAACACTATAATATACCCAAAAGGAGCCTGCTGCGGTTCAAGATCTCTGTGGTATTTCACAAGTGAACCAGGAGTCACTGACATCATCTTTCAAAGAGATCTTTCATCTTTGATCTTACACCTCTCTTTGGCCACTCAGGTTTAATCCATGGCTGAAAAATCTTTCAGAGCTCTTAAAATCTACATGTGATAAGAGCATTCCTCTTTTCCCCCTGCCTCATTAGACCAAACTGAAATATGATGGATTATTAATTTTCTTTCAGAAATACCAGTGGCATTTCTTTTAAAAAAAGATCAGTAGGCAGATATCAGTATTCCTGACCTCCCTAAAATGTACCCTCTACACACTCTTCTTCTGTCCTACCTGTTGGGAGCATGATCAAACAAAAATTGCTACAGCAACTAACAGACTTACAGATGTAAGAACAGACTTAAATAAACCAGAAAAAGACTAAGAAATGTTCCGTTCCATAAGCAGCAATGCACTCTGGGAGACTCTTGAACAGCAATGAGAACATCCAGCAAAAATGTCACCTTCCACTCCTGTGTATTCTGTATTTACTTCATAACTTCATTGCTACCCCAAGTGACCAAACTTCCAGGTGTCTGTGAGAGCTCCCATGTTCTGGATACTAGAAAGAACATGATGCAAGCAGTAAAAGCGGAACTTAGGCATCTGGAAAGTGGTGGATAATACATCTGTCTTTTTTGTTATTTAGTTGCCTAGATTGCTGTATACGTACGTGGTCCACATGTATCAGAAAACCTTAGATATTTATGCATGTCTCTAGACATCTCTCTGTAGAATGCTAAGTGTGCACACCAAGCACATATAAACAATGTCAGCAGCTCAGGCAGGATAAATTGCCGACAAATACAGACCTAAAACAACCCTAAACACCTACTTTGGGGCTGAGGAATTCTAGCCAAGAGAACCATCAACATATTACTGACTGTTTCCATTGCACTGCCAAACAATCTGGCCTCAGCATCACTACATAGAAAACACAGATCCTAATCCAGCTATGGTGAAAAGCATGTCAGGCCAATAATGAAAACTGACAGTGCAGCAGTGACATTTGGAGAGAAAGTCTTCTATTTGAGTAGGAGAGTGTCTCAGAAGCCCTTTAATGATGACAAAGTCCCAGGGAGGATCATGAAAGCCAAAGCAGCATTAGGAGATAAAAGCAGTACCCCTGAAATAAAAGACTTCTAGCAAAAGAAACACATATCGTAGTCATCAGCATTCTTAATAGCTGTAATATCTGGACAACTTACAGTCATTGTGTCAGATATCTCAAATTCCATATGTACCATCTTTGGCTCTTTGCTAGCATAACACATCAAAATACAGACCTGAACACTGATTAACATGCTATCAAATACACACCAAAGCTACTGCCTTGCAGGCTCACTTAGGCTGCTCTGGGCATGTTGTTAGGATGCCAAAAAGAGATTATCCAAAACATTTTTTTTTAATGTACAATTAAAACATGGTAAATAGAAGTAGGCCACCAAAATGCTCCAAGGACATGCTTAAAGCACATATTCAATTATGTGGCATTAATTCCATGATGTGGTGGGCTACAGCTGAAGACTGCTAGCAACAGCAGAGATTGCGTGTTGATATCAGCAAAGCTTATCAGCAAAAATGACTGCTGCTGTGCTGCACGAAAGCCAATGGGAAAAAACAAATATTGAATTGAGAATTCAGGAAGTTCCACCTGTGACACCTGCAGCCACCCCTCTGCTATGACTATCAAACTAATTTCTTCAACAAAAAAATGCATAAATCTAATCCTTATCTCTCAAACTGATGAAAGGTTCAGTCATAATAGCTGTGAGTCTCAAAGTACTTGAAGTAACCGAGGGACTTCAAAGGTGCCAAACAAGAATGCCAATCCAGTTTCTTCTTTGGGCTGAAGAAATAATGAGAGTTGAACTTCCTTCACTTGAATTCTATGGTTGTTTTATTTAATGCAAAAGGAATGTAGGAAACTGATTCCTTTACCTCAAATATCTTGCCAAAGATACTTGTGAAGAGGATCAGACAGGAAGGAAAACAGACTGCCTGTTCTTTGCACCTAGAACTCACTGATGTAAGATTCTAGTTTCCAGGCCTCTTGAAAATTATTGTTATCAAACCAGGTGGATAAAAAAACAGTACAAATCAACTCTTCACTTCAGAAAAACACTTGCTGGCATGAAATCAGTCCCAAATATGTCTAATTGCTTGTTCTTTCTCAAGATCTTGATGAATGTATACTTTCAAGATGTCCAAAAACCACAACCACGAAACCCAACCTATGCTCACTGTATTTGGCACTTAGTAAATTGTCCAGATTCAGAGTCGAAGAGGAACCTGCAACTCAAACAGAATCAGTTCCTTTCCTGTTTGAGGAAGGTGGAAAAGCTCCAACACATATGTGAATGTGTACACATGTGAACACGTACACATGCAAGAACTTGTCAGTAAACAAGGACATGACCTAGTTCAGGAAATAATTCTTATTCTAGACATCTTTGTCTTGAAGAAACCGCACCAAGGCTGTTCTGCTGCTTAGATTACCACTAGGGAGCCAGACAACTGGTGAGTGGAAATGTACTGAAACTTTTTCTAAAGTGATTTGATTGTGCCTATCCCACTTCTTCAAGTGGATTATTACAGTATCTAATGTATGTCACAATTTTCCTGGGTCCTTTAAAGCAGTCCACACTTTCTGGAGTTGCCAGTCCACTGGGGACAGAATTGAATGGGAACTCCAAAACCACGTGGTTCCTACCATTACTAGAATTTTCCTTTAATACAAAATACATGATCATCATGTGTTGCAATGGTAAGGAGGCAACAAGGTTATCTGGAGACCTTCACCGTCTAAGCTCAGCAGGAGCTCTCTCCAGCTCTTGCCTCCTAGCACAATCTGCTTGATTTCAGCAAGGCTGATATTTTTTGCTAGAAGCTAAAGATTTTGTCAGAGCTACCTCCTCCTTCATTGCTCTGAAATAGTAAAGGAAGGGAGCACTTGCTGTCTCTAGAGGAGGTGTAAGAACTCCTTAATCCAAAGTATGCTCTGCAATGCTCTAGCTTTCAAGAAAAGAATGGACAATCTAGTCCAATTTGGGACTATATCCACCTTCACTCATTTAGAAGCCAAAGAAATGGTACAGCTCCATTTTACAGCTGCTAGTACCTAGAACTTTGGTAAAAGTTATGGTGATTCTGCCCTCTCATCTCTTGATTAACAAAACACTAGTGGGCATGCAGGGTGGAAGTGGATGTTGCTATTCATAAAGATTTCAGTCTCACAGAGAGGTAGTGTAAAAGGGATGTCCCTTCAGATGTTACATACACATATGCAGAAACATACAGAGACCAGTGAATTTTCAGTGACACAGTGCATACAAAAAGGCCACGAGGAAAATGTATTACTCATATTCTATTAATATTCAGCTCTACCACTCTTCCATGAATATGGAACAATAAGACAGGCAAAATCTCCTACTTCTTTGTTGACATTATAAAACCTAAAATTATTTCAATTGAAATTATTTTCTAGCTAGAAGTTAACTGTCATGTTTGTTTTAATAAAGCATTTTTTTTAATCAAGCAAAGAAAAATATCTTAACAGTTGGAAAAATTTAGTAATTAAAAATAACAGCACTTCATATTTTTATACCTTAGCTATCAAAATACTTCTTTATTTGATGCCTTAACTTCCCTAATACTGAAGCCTTCTTACCTAGTACTATTATTATTAAGTAATGGAAAAGCCTCTGTTTTGCATAGACATGAGACTAATCATTTGCTTTGAATCATAATCTTAACTTTGAATCTCTTAACCAAGATTCTCAGCTGTATCTAGGGGATGATCTTCTATTTATGTCTCTAAAATTTTTTAACTTTTAAATACCATTATCTTTTTAAGTAATGATTTATCATTATGTTGGACATCACTGTTGAACATCTTTGTTCCCATTTATAATCATGAAGATCTAAAAGCTGCATCTCATCTACACCATGATACATCCACAAAAAGTCACCAAAACAAATTATAGCTTTTTGACTAAATGATACAGATAATTCTTTATAGGATTTAGGAATTCTTTCAATTATATTATAGATTTCTGTGTGAAATGGTGAAGTTCACAAAACTTTGCCTTAATTTTTCCTTCGTGTGGGAAGAGGAAAAGATAGGGAGGAACTAGTGGCTCACAGGAGCAAATATGAATTCCAATCTACTATTTTCCTATTTTTATTCAACATGTGTAGGACAGAATTTGTTTAAACATGATTATAGAATATCACCATTCATTCTGGCTGTTCAAATTGAGACAATTTTTTATGGAATACTATCACTCATTGTATTCTGAAAAATTATGGAAACCTTCAAATGTTTCAGTGGAGAATTAAAAAAAAAAATCAGGCTCCAAGGTATATCTATGAAAACTCCCTTTATACATTATATACAATTCATTTTAAAACAACATTAACAACAACCAAGCTTACGCAATAACATTCTAGGTGACATAGCAGTTAAAAAAAAAAAAAAAAAAAAAGGAGAGATGAAAAAACCCAGAAATGATCAAAGTAAAATTCTACAGTGAAACAAAGCAATGCAATACACAGCAGGTGGCCAAATCCATCTTGGGAAAGCTTGTAACGGGCCTTACTAACATTGCACTGGAGAATGCAATCAAATATATCTTGAGAACTATTCCATAGCTTTATGCCACTACATGATTTAAAATTTAGAACCATTCTCTAGAATGTTTCTCCTCTCATCCGTTTCTTTCTAAGCCAGTTTTTAGAAATCACAGCCCATCTTAGAAGCCATATACTTGTGCTTGAAATGCAGCTAGTCATGGTTTATCTGTTTTTATAGAACAATCTTTTACAACACTGATAACAAGTTGCCAAAAACCCTTTTAAGTCAGAAATCAACCTTTATGTTAAGTTAGAAAAGATTTAGTAATTATTAAATTCTGAGACAAATTGCTGGACAGGGCTTTATTTTCATCTGACAGAAGAGCAAAATTGCAATCGTACGATGCATACCAATAGAACATCATTCTGTACTCCCATCTACAGTCCTATTTCATTGAACCTAAGGCAACTTTTTAGCCATTACAGGCATCTATTAAACACTGATCACTAATGACTTCAAAAATGCGCTTTTCTCTTATTCTAAAGCACCCAATTTTAATTTTCTTTTAAGTAGTAGTTATGGAACTATGCTAGAAAGGAAAATTGTGTAACCTTAACTGGAGAGCTGATACTTCATATTAAATCCAGTGTTTACTCAGAAAATTTAAGTCAGACTAAGTTGCTTTCAGATCTACAGTGAATGGGATTATTTACAGTCATGACACATTTTTTAGGCACTACTGCTGCCTCAGCACTAATTTAATGAGGGCTAAATAATTTGCAGATGAGTGAAGTGAGGAAGTCTACCTCTACTGAATAGCCAATTACTACTGAGGCTCAAAATTCTCCTCTGTTTCTTAATTATACAAACTGCTAAGGAATTATATATCTCTTTCAGAAATTTATCCACACCATTATTTAAATCCCTTTCATTTTGGCTCTTAAATTGTCCTGAAAGTGTATGATACGCTTCTGACTCATTTTCCGATGTGTGCATCACAATATGTTATTACCAAACTTCAACAAAGTCTTCAAGAATCATTTTAGCTCCTTGATTTCTAGGAAAATAATTGCCCTGGGAAGAAACATACAATTAAATTTTGAAAATACAGTAGCCCCTTAATGCTCACATTTCCAGAACATTCACAGTTTTGAGGAGGGCTTGCAGTTAGTTTGGCTCTTTTCTGCATCATCATGAACAAAAAAACCTGCTTACCGAATATGAGAGCGATGTGAAGAGAAACCATCCATTCTATTTACTAACTCATTGCTTGGTTACTATTCTTTAACTATGCATCGATTCCAACTATGCTAGATATCTGCACATTTCGTATTTTGTAAATGGTTACCCAGTGAATGACACATTATAAGCAGTGGAATCAAGCTTCATGATTTTTAAGCATCTCAGTATCTATCAGACACAAATGATGAAATCTAGATGGAATTAGTAGTAAGAGTCATGCATCATGTCATAAGAACATTTATTTCTCCTATTCTTTTCAAATGTTGCTGTTGTGGCTTTGGTTAAAAAAAAGAAAAAAACAAACATGTAAAATCTGGCAAACTGAAAAGACTGCAACTTCCCCAATTTCCACCTACAGAGATTATAGCTAGTATTCCAGTGGGACTTTGGTTTAGATACTCCAGATTTTTATTCTTTATATGGGACAAATTTTGGAAATTCAGGTTCTCTTCTCAGGCACCCAAAGTGAGTTGAGCTCCCCACTTTCTGAGAGCAGGAAGACAGTTAAACTAGAGGTGAATGAATGGGCAGTCAATGTAACAAGTCCAATACGGAGAACAAAGTGCAGAAATAATTTATTAGACTTCCAAAACCACAATAGCAAAGATGGACTGCTAGAAACTGTAGTAAAAAGACTAATTCAGAAAAAAAGCAGATGTCAGCTTCACTACAACCAAACGTATGATAAAACCGCAAAAACATACAGCCCTCCGAGAATACTTTGAGCTAACAAGGAATAACATTGCTATGCAAAGCTCACTAATTAACTGCAGCCTACACTCAAGTGTAATTTATAAGGGACGCTTAGCCCTGAGAACAGTGAGTTAAAGTTGCAAACAGTTTATGTAATGAAAGGCATTGTTTAAAACTGTTCTCATCTTTGTTTATGCTTACTACACCAAAACTAAATCTTCTCAGAATTTATTGCATGCTAACAAGAAAATTATTATTTTTAGTTAAATCCCACAGTTGTGAGTAAACTCCCAAGAGAACTAATTGCACTTTTAAATGAGTATACAACATTTGAATATTAGCAAGAACAATTAATTAACCTCATATTGCTGTTTAATCTACTTTGCAGAAAAACTCGAAACGTCCCATGAAATTTTGCTTACTAGGTCAATAAAATAGCAATATAAGAAAAAATATCAAGTTTCATTTTACTTTAGTACAGGAATCTACAGTCTATCCATTGTGTTTACTTTGGCATTCTCTTAAAGAATTTCATTTATTTTCAAGGAAAAATACAAATTAGACTTTAAATTATCTGTGATAGTTTTAGAATACATTTGGAAATTTAGAATACATTGGAAATTCCAATTTAGTATTGGAATTAAGAGAAACTATTGATACACAATGGGGTCCGGACAGGGCATGGAGGCAATGGCAGCCTCCCTCTGAATCTTTCCAAAGCATCAGTGTTTTGTATTATTCTAAATATGATGAAGAAATTGTCCTAAATTTGTCCCAGAACAAGGACTTTGTGTGTATTAGAAAACAATCCACAAAGTCCCACAATGTTTCTAAGAACAATAAAGAATTCTTAAGTCCTTCCAGGCTGTAGTATACACTGACCCAGTAACAGTTTGTAAAACACACAACAGTTACCAAAGTTGTTTTTCTTTCCTCAGTATAAGAAAATCAAATAAAGCAAAGATAAAACCAAAAAATTCTTATTTCCAAATGTTGCTCTGACACATTCACTAATCCTGAAAGCTTTTGTTTCACACAGGTGAAAGATTTTAAAGCCTTTGCTATTAACCACACAAGTCAAACTCCACCATAGATAACACAGATTAAAGACATAGTGTTCACCTTACAGTTGCACTGACTACATTTGTGAACTCCACACCACCACCTGTTACAAAAACAAGCCATCTAAAATGAAATCTCGCTCCTTAAATCATTATGATTGCTGTTTGAGAGGAAAAGGCAGACAAAAGAAAAATCAAGAAGTTTCAGAGAGCCTCTGTCACACCTGATAAGACATTTAGGCAGTCTCACATTCTCACATATAAGTGTAACTGGACATACAGATACAAATGAAAAAAAACTTTTTTTTTTTTTTTCTAAATGCCACTGAAAACACCAGGATAAGTCATGGTAGCATTTCATTAGATATTCTGATAACTAAATGATCGTTTAGCCCAATACATACTCTTAAAGTGCACACATTTGTCTGCAATTGCACAAACTGTATGTGAGATATCTCAAATTCACATTAGCACATTGGGTCAGGACATAGTTCATTTAAATAAAGATATGCTCATCAGGGTGTCACCTTCTAGAAGTTCTAACCTCCGAAATGTAAGAAAAATCTAGCTTCCAAACACACACAAAAAAAAGCTATTTCTCATCTACACCTCAAGCCAGGCAGGTAATATTAGTCATATTGATACTCTATCACACACTATTAGATTTGAAGGCCTCCTGTGCAGTTTTTTAATAGGAATCAGTTGGGAAAAAAAAAAAAGGCAGTAAAATAAATAACCAGAGAAATGATTGCCATTTGTGATTTTGTTATTTTTGTTTCAACTACATTTTCATCATTACCTCATATCTAAGAGTGGACAGACAGAATGTGTTTCAAGGCTGCAGTAAGTACAATATCAGGGGAGATCTTCTGACACAGAAGAATTACTTCTCTCTCTCTCTCTCCTTTATTAGCAAATAATAGAAAGCACATGTCTTTCTAGTAAAAAAAAAAATTTTGCTCTCTCCAGGTCCTACATTTATTGGGAAAAAAACCCAAAAAACTTAAGTACATAACCTATGTTTGCATCTCCTTCTTGAAATGGAACACTAAAAAGGATAATATGGAACATTTTGACTCACAGTATATGTCCCTAAATTCTTGCATTCAGATTTAGTACAATACAAAAAGCAATCCTTAACTGCTGTTTCCTTTGTATGCATCTCAATTCATCTGCAACATAACTTTGCAAATCACATACTAGCTTGATATAAGCTTAATTATTATTCATCATTATCTTTCATTCTCCTGTAACTGTAAAATCCTAAGCTACTTAAAAATCAGTGGTTTTTATACTGACAAATGTTGCATGTTCTACAAACCAAAACACCCACTTTCAAAAACGTCCTTTGCTAAGATGAACTGATTTGCTTGTAATGGAACCTTATTCTGCTAGGACATCCCGTCTGAGTGTACACTGTGGGGTTTGACATCTTTTGAGCACACATATATTTCATATACATGTATCAATGGGTGGGCAGGCTTTCCAACAGTTTAAACACAGCAATCAGCATTTGAACTTTTAACTGCTAAAAAACTGAACCTGACCACCCACAGACAGGTAGTTAATCTTCAACTTCCCTTCTCTTGTCCCACAGTTAACAAATTATTATGGATCACTTTCCTAAGGAATATTCTGATGGCAGCTTCCTGTATTTGCCAGAGGCATGTAAGAGCTTTCAGCCCTCTCTCTCCCCCACCATTATCACAGAAAGCTAATTAGCTCCTGGCTCATTCCACTGCTGCTGTGCAGGGAATTTTCACATGCTTCACATACTAGTACAGCTTCTCTGTGACCCTTTGATCCCACGTACCAGTTATATAGGGAGCTAGGGTTTTCCAGGGAAGAGAATTATACATCTTTAGTACCTCCCTGTTCTCAAGTGCGTGCAGCCTAGCTACTCACCACCCAAAAACAATCCTGTGAGCAGTTTTATGGATATTGATGTGAAAGTCAGGATTTTTTCTCTGTTACAGTGAAATTTATTTTGTCTTGTTTTGACTCCTGCTGTCACAGTGTACTGAAAAGGGCTGGGATTTCCCAGATCAGTGTTCCAGCCATTCTCTTGAGTCTCATCTTGAAAGTGAACAGTAACCTGCGGCAGTTAAATCTGGTAAGGAGATACACTTGAGAACTGTTCTGTCATTAGCTTTAAACATGAGATCTTAATATCCCACACCCCATTTATATCTGTCTTTAGCACCACGCTACATTTCTTTGAAGGCATAAACTTTCCTCTCTTTGGACAAATCCCTAAAATAGATTTCTCAAAGCAAATTTAATTCACATAAGCATCAATTACAGTTACTCAAGTTACCTGAAGTGTATACTTCTGTATTTCATCCAGAACAAATTCCACTTCTTTTGAGGTTGTTAATGAGGCAAGATTCCCACTTAAATTGTAGCAATACAGTTTAGCGTTGTCATAGCTTTCACGACTAGAATTTATGCGAAGGCAGGCATCTCCAACATGACTCCATCCTTCCCCGCACAGATGAGCTAGTGTAAAAAGCATATGATTAAAGATGATTTGAAAAAAACTTTAAAAACCTAAGGGAGTCTGAATTATATCTTCCTGACATCATAATTCAAAATACATCCCATACTCAATTTCCCTTTTCACATCACATAAATTCTAAATTCTATCATATTGAATAATGTATTTTTATGAAAATAAATATTTATAAGGTATATGATAAGCTTCAGCATAACAGTATCATTATGATACTATTTCTTCCCTGTATTCAGATTTGAGCACAACTAAATATTAAAGATTAGATTATGTACATAATTAATAGCGCTTTAACCATGATTTTATCTAAGTATTATGTAAATTTCAAAATCTGAAAACAAGTGTCCTAGGATTAAGAGATCACAACTTTACCCTATCTTTGCTTTATCATCCTATCTTTGCATTTATATTTGCCTAAATACAAATGCAATCAGAATGATAGGAAATTCAGATAACTTAGAAAGTATTTCCTCTTCAAAATATTTCAGCATTACTCAGATTCAGATAACTATTAAAAGATGAGTAAGTAATTCAGAGCAACTGTTCAGAGCAACTGTTATAGTTAGTCTTTACAAAGATTACACAAATGCAGTTTTAAATGGCACAGAATAAATTGATTCAAGTTATTTAATGAATAATCTTTGTGAAGAAAGAACCTGTATTCATTAACTTCATCTGGACATAAAGACCAAATGGAAAAGGTTCTGATATCTAACTGTATATACGTAGTTATGAATGTGAATTACAGAATAAATATTATTTCAGAATGTTAAGTCACCTTCTGAGAATATTTTATATTAGCATTTTAATATTCACTGCTTTCATAGTATTACCAAATTAGACAATCAGGAAGCTAGATCTTAAGCGCTATCTGCACAAGCCAATTGAAGTATAATTGAAGTATAATTTATAAGATAAAACCCCAGCTAGCAAAAGTAAGAGTGTCACTGAATATGTAACAGTAAAGGACTCATAATGTCAATTCAGCTCTGCACTCAGCGATCCCCACAGGCTAGAACTTGTCACTGGCTTGTACTGAGGTACATGCCATTATGCCTTCGCTAATATTATTATCTCTCCTAACAAGATTAAAGGTAGCATTGATATACCAATCAGTGATGTAATTACATCTGTGTTCACCTGTACAGGCACAGCCAGGAAGGAAGAGTCAGTACAAGTAAAACAAATTCAGGTCTACTCATTGAACAAATATTCTTTGGAAACAATGGAGGAGATTTGCTCAGTTTTGAAAACAACTACAAAAAAGCAGCGTTGCCACCCCACAGCCCTTACCAGGTAGCGCCTGGCACTCCTGCTGCCGCTGGTCCCACTGGCAGTTCAGGTGTAGCGAGCAGCTTTTACAGCTTGTCAGTTTATTGCAGATCTGTTCATTCCTCACATGACATTTGGTGTAGTTTTTAACTGACTATAAAAACAAAACAGACAAAACAGCATCTCAAACATATGTCAAACTATCAACAAACCAGAATTCAAAACTGAAATACACAGCAGGTGGGATCCCTCCCAGAAAATCACAGCCACCTAAAAGTGAGGTTGAATTTAAGCTCTTTGTCTAGATTCCCTTTTCAGTTACAGAGAGTACAAAATGCATCTCTAGAGCACAAATCACTACACATGTCCTACACAAACAACTTTGAGTGGGTCAAACAGTACTTTGAAGATGTCACTTCCCTGTACAGAGCCTGGGTAAGAGCTTAACTAACTAAACTAAATCACTATTTCTTAGATAGTTAAGGGATATGCTGTCACTAAATTATTTCATCCTACGCAGGTTAAAGCAAGAAAAATAATAAAACATAATTTTAAAAATGGCACAAGATACAGGTGTAAAATAATTATACCTCATTGACTGAAGGTGCAAGAATATGCTCTACTTTGTTTTATGTGGATTAAACGAAACAAAAATAGGAGCTATAGACCAGTAGTCACAAAACACAATAAGGATTTGTCAAAAATGTCAACCATGCTTTTTTACAGATTTAACTGCAACCTTGGATGCAACACAGCTAGTATAAAATTTACACAATCTACAGGAAACCATTTTGTCAGTGACATAAACCCATAAATAATATTATTCCTTTGATACCTTAGCATACAAGAAAAGGAGTAAACACTGAAGGAATTTTCACTTGGGTTTTTTGTCAGGCTTGGTGGGATGGGGTTTTTTTCCTGAAAACTGAGGTCTTCCTTTCCAAACTAGGCATTTTGAGTACAAGTCATCTTTTCTCCCCCTGCATAGTACTTTTAATTAAGTCATAATATTTTTATCTTACTTAATATAACTGCCCAAAATCCTCAGCCAATTCACCACCTTATCCATGAGGCTGTCTCTATTAACTTCATTTCAAGGTAATAATTAAAAATAAGTCCTAATACAAGACAGCTTTATACTCACAGAAACACAGAATGGTTGAGATCAGAGAGGACCTGTGGAGGTCATCTTGTCCAACCCTAACCACCCTTGTCCCTCTAACAACAAAAGATTAATTCATGCATAGTAGCAAAAATGGACTGCACTTTGACAGCAAACGTATGGTTTACACGACAATTTTGATTGCTTTCCTTTCTAATAGTCTCCTGCAGTACGATAAAGCACATCCAAAGGGGCAATATGACAATATGTTACACAGTCATCGGGACTGGAATGATGATGATGATAGGGCATCAACCTACTGCAGTCAGGAGGGAAGACAACCAGCCTCCGTTTTTTTTGTGTTTTTTTTTTTTAAAGTCCTGATATAATTCAATTGTTAAAATGAATTTTCAATCTCTCACAGGACCAGCTTCATTCTTTCTGAAGAACACTGCTGTTTAGGGATTTGTTTGTTGCCTTTATTGGATCAGATGCCCATCAGTGAGCTTATTATAAAAAGTACTCACTGTTTTTCTGGTCTATAAGAAAGGCTACTGTGAAATAAAAAGAACCAGAGAAGCAGTTCTAGCAGAAGGCATCTACACCACAGTATGAAATAGAGCCAAAGGCAATGCCATAAAGTAATAGAATATCTATCTAGGCCAATAAATACACACGAACAGTAAAGCACAAAAAACCTTTGCTACAAACCCACATTTAGTTTCACTCAGTCAGGAAGCATATTCACAAAACTACCTGAGAGATGCTTTAAAGTGAAGTTTGGAGCACAAGACCCACCATCTGCTCATTTACAATATCTCAACTAATACTCACTTTTAACACTTCATGATGACAGTCAAAATCCTTAAGCATTCAGGTTGTTTTTGAAAATGATATACTCTTTAGTGATATTACATAGAGATTACAATTTTCGAACTAAATCAAGATAATTGTTCTATCACTTTCTAATCATGAAGCTTGTTGTGCACTAGTTATTTAATGTTTAAAATAAAACTCAAAGTACTACTGACTATTCTGTAATAATGTTCTCTGTTGTATTCCCTTATTCCCAGCACTTATTTCCCCTAAATCCAATTTAAACATTGCTTGCCTGAAAATCTCATTAGTTCAATATAGATGTGAATCCAATAGATAATTCATATTAACACAATATTAAGGTTATAACTTAAGCTACCAAACCCAATGAAATTCAGAAATATGACAGTTCATCTGTTACTGAAGTTCTATATTGCTGTAGGATATTTATAATGTTTACACACCAAAGTATGAGTAAATCATGTTATGTATAAAGCTTCCCACTTATGTCTGATTTACTTAGATTTTTTCAGTACTGATCTTGATATAGTGGTATACAGACAGACTTCTGATTGCTATTAAATAATGTACCTCTCTCCTCCTCCTGGATTTTTCAGGTTAACAGTATAATCTTGTCTAGTTTGCCTAGTCTAAGTGTAAATTATTAATCTAACAGATTTGCTACTATTTCTCTGAAGCTACTCCCAAATCTTACTCCTTAGTCTTACATTTTCTTTTTATCCTCCAATATAAATTTGATGGTATTCATAATTCCTTCTACCACTTTATACATTTTCCCTTGACTATTCTTTGAATTCCTCATATATAGGCAGATTGTTATCATTATTATTGGTATTAGTGTAGCATCCAAGGACTCCCACCATGAAAGAGGACATCAACCTTCCAGAAGCGGTGCAAGCATTACAAAAAGGAATGATTCTTGTCTTTAAGGCACTGTGTAAAAAAATATATAACAATGCAGGACTATAGCGCTCTCTGAAACATCCTCTAGTATCCTATATCCCTCAGCAAGATGCTCTTTATCATACTCTTCACAGCTCCTACAATGTTTAGTTTATGTTGCCACATTCAGATATAAAATACTTTTAAATAACATAAGAATTTGGGCTGTATTTAAGTTACTTATATCAATTGGGGCTTTATTGTATTACATGTGTGGAGACTGACGGACAAGAAATTCAGAGATTGCTACTGGAGGTAAGGGCGTGGTTGGTCACAGTTACAGAAGGAACACGTCTCCCTTGTAGCTTTTGAAAGCAACAGGGGTTTCAAAAATGTAATACAGACTGGACGCAGGAATACTTCAGCTATGCCTCTTCCCATCACAGTCTCTCCAAAGAAAATCACATGCACTGCACTTGAAAAGACACATCAGAGACCACACTCTGACCAAAAAGGTATTACATTCATGTGCTATTACATGGTGTTCTTGATCCTAATTAAGTGTTCTCAATCTATTCTGCCGTCCCATATATCTGCTCTCTGTTACACTAAAAGAGTAGGCATTTTAACAAGTTTAATGCAAAGATTCAGAATAAGAGCTGAAATTTTATAAGGAAAGTGATTTTTTTTCAATTTTTTTCCAAGCACTTGTACGGTTTTGAAAAGAAAACATTTTCTCTCAATCAGGATTTTTCAAGTAAAGTTTAGTATTATATTACTGCTGCATTTCAAGCCTTCAAAATACTTTCCTTAAGTAATATGGGAATAAGTTAGTTTATTTGCAAACTTTTAGTGTGGGCAGTTAACATTTCTATAAACAGAAGGATTATAGGCGAACATTGCAGACAAACAGTGGAGCACATTATTACAGCTACCCTATCACTTCAGTTTTTACTGAGAGGAGTAAAGACAACCGAAGGGGAGAAGGAAGCAATTTCTTGTTAATTCCTGAAGCTTGCCTTTCAGGACTGGTGTTTGGATCTGAAGTAGAGTTTGGTGTGGAACTAGGAAATGGGAAGAGTTATTTTGACATATAAAGAGTCAAAACCAATCTGTTTTGATAACTAGTGCAAGCATTTCCCGTTGTTTCCCGAAGAACAGGGTGAGGGAGGAGACAAAGAAGTGGGTTGAAAAAAAAAAAGGTAAAAAAAAAGGCAGAGAAGGGAAAACCTTCAAAATTCTTTCACATTATAAATATCAAAGAGAAGCCAACATATTGTCCAGTAACAACCTACATGTGCACATAAATACTTTTACATTTTTCAGCTTGTAAGTCTATCAGCACTTGAGCTAATCACAAACATAAGTGGCATGGTATTTGTCCAAACCCAGCTCACCCTCTCATGGATATTGCTTAAAGGAGGCTGGCAAGCAGGAGGCATTCCAGTACTTTCAAGGCTTCAATGCAATCACATTTTAATGTACCTGCACGTGCCTGAAAAAATAAAACAGCTTTACAGCCATAACATGAACCTGCTATGTTGCTATCCTTAAAAATGATTGCTCTCAAAATATATCAAGGTTCTCTGCCTCTTTATCAACCAATATTTTGCTCCATTTCAGGAGAGCCAAAAACGAATTGATAAATTAATTTTTTTTACTCTAAAATTGAGGCACTCTTTGGTCTCCCTCAGTAAAGGAAGCTTTGCCTTTTGTTGCAACTGGTGGGCTTTCTTCAGTCATTTACCAAAAGATTTTGCTTTCACGGCATGGCTCCTCCCTGAGGAGCAGACCAATTCTTTGCTTACTCTTCCATGCTACTACCTAAAGAAAAAAGACACCTTGTAATGGTGCAGCAATTTAAAAAGAAATTAATCTCTCTCCAAAGATTTTTTTTTTTTGTAAAAACTGGAACATAAAATTGTAAAATTAACAGCTTTTCCCACGAAGATTTCCATTACAAAGTATTAATAGTCAATTTTATGAACAACACAATCAGCAAGGGGGTATCATTCTCACAGGATAAGTGATAAAGCTTTTTATATGCAGATGTACAAAGTGAATACAGTTTCATAAACATATTAAGATCATCCAGATCTGGTTGTTTTCCTCTATCAAGAAACAGGCAAAATGCATCAGAATCAGTGAGGACCAGGAAGATGCTTAGAATATTATAGAGTACAAATGAAATTGTCAAGGTGCAAGACCAATGTAATAGACTTAAGGGGAGTGAACTGCTAGTAAAAGTCAATACAATCTGCTCCACAAAAATCAGAAATATACCCCAAGCAGGACACAGAACTTCTTTTTGAAAAAGCAAAAGGAAGATGTGAGACAGAGAAGCTAAGGAAAAAAGGTAGATACGAGCATGACAGAAAGCAGGTTCTCCCAATTTTAGAAGAGGCAAGAGTGATATGTAGTGCTTAGAGGGACACACATGCAACACTTTGATTTTACAAGTCAACCAAAATATTCCTGTTCAAATTTCCATCTTTGATGCAGACATCCAGTGAGTGGGAGAAAAATAATAGGTACATCAATGATGCCGTTTTCTTCTTTGTGACAAAGTCTTATACAATATTCTGTGTTTCAAAGCTGAAAACAGTCCTGGACTAGATGCGAGAGGCTCCATGAAAGAGGAAGTTACATAGATACTAGTATGTCATATTTCATGAAGACTGTACTTGGCATAAGACAGTATTAAAGATAGTATGATAGTTGCTTTTGTCTGTCAGGCAAACCAGTATCTGTATTTGCACATTTCTGAAAAAAGGTGATCTTACCATTTTCAGCATCCATCAATCTCAAAGATAAATAAATTTTTATTTTATAATCACCACATTTTATTATGGAATAACTTCAGTGTATTATGTAAAACAACTGTAAGCAGTCTGGGGAATTTCAATGCCATAATTTCTCAAGGCAGTCTTGAAAATCCTTATTATAACAGACAAAATCTCTAACAGGTATATTTAACGGTAGAAAACAGACAACAAGGCACTACTGCTAGCATGCTGTTCAATGTACTCACGAGCCAAATTTCAGTACAATCTTGAACCACTCCACATATTTTAAGTAAACTCTTTGAGTTGAGCAAGACAGCATAAGCATTCACCCCTCAATATTTGCATCAGATATGATGGGGTCAACTAAAACCATAGTATGCAGAAGTATCCCACTTATGTGAGCTTTTATGGGAGAAAAAACAGCTTGCTAGTGAGCCAGACCTCCAGAATGACACGGCATTGCAAGCCTCTGCTTGCAATTACATCAGATACGAGTGCAATGATATATACCTTGATGATGCATGATTCAGCATAGTAGTGGAATATAGTGTCCTGTAATGTGCTGACCCACATCAGATGGTGAGCACAGGCAGGTATATGTGTATCATCAATGCATTAGTACTACTTATGAAGTCCATCTGTCCAAACAGAGTTATTTGAGGGAAATTTCCATATTTTACAGCCCTTCCAATCAGCAGAACAGTTACTGCTTTGCAAATATCCATGACCATGAGGCCAATGCCAAACTGATTGCCAACATAACTTTAGTACGCTGGCCAGTTTCCATGAAGCAAAAGCAACAGATTCTAAAACATTATTGTCTGTCTCATCCGGATGTTCTATTATCTAAGTAATAAATCAAGGTCTTTGTACAGCTGCAAAAATGGGACTTTCTCCTTGTGATGTTTCGGAGTCTACAGCTTGTTATCCCATATTACCATCACAGTACTGTCACAGCTTTTTCATTTTGTGGGCCTAATCCAGAAGTAGCAGTCTATGAAAATGGATAATCAGCCTGATTCATTCCGTTTCTCCACATGGTGCCATTCTGTTGATGCTGGGTTTTTGTCAATAGCTGAAAAATTCTGTCTCCATCGTCTCCCAGCCAATACACTAATTTTGCAATAGCCACCTTCAACTTATGACAGTAACTCTTTCCAAAAATCATTTCAATGAATTTTCACTATCCCATTCTTTAGTAACTCCACTAACAGCCTTTGCTATCCACTTCAAACCCTGGATAAAAGACAGAAAATTATATAGAGAAGACCGATGCATCAGTTGCTAATTATGCTGACAACCTTGGTCATGAAAGGTTGTCAAAGAAGGATACTGAACCAAGAAGCTTGTGCTAAAATACCCAGTGCTACATATTTATTAGGGATGAAGACGGTCTGCTCTTTAGCAACTGTTCCTTGCTTAAGAGTTGAAAATCACGGTTAGAAAATTGGCACCTAATATAGTATAATGTGTTAGGAAGGGAAGAGCACTTGAAGATCACAAAGGAAACTAACCATTAGTGCCTGGAATGTGAAAACACACTGACAGACTTATATAACACGGGTGCTGATGAATTTGTGTCTGCATTGCTTTTATTAGTAGTGACTAGCTACAAATGCCAGTGATTAGAGCTGGCTCTGCTCAGTTTGAATGGGCAAGATTTGAGTCAGAGTCAATCCAACTCACACCTTAATTTGTCTGTCTGGAGAACAAGATTGATTTGCATCAGGTTCAAATGAGAGAGCAAGCTACTTTTACTAATGGAAGTGTGTAAAGAAAGGATTTTGAACTCAAGCACAGCCAGGTATCTGAAGCTGGCTGAAAAAAAATATAAGGAGGCAAAATTTATAAAGCTAAAATACTATTATAAGCTTGTCAAAAACCAAACGAACAAGGAAGAGATGTAGCAGCTGGTGCACAATAACATGAAGTATAAAACACAGCACTAAGCAATATTAAAAATAGAAAAAAAACACTTGTATGAATCTATATAGAGTGCAAGAGCTGTTAGTAATGGCTTTAAACTAAAAGAGGGTACATTCAGATTAGATATAAGGAAGAATTTTTTTACAATGAAACACTGGAACAGGTTGCCCAAAGAGGTGGTAGATGCCCCATCCCTGCAAACATTCAAGGTCAAGTTGGATGGGGCTCTGAGCAACCTGATCTAGTTGAAGATGTCCTTGATCACTGAAGGGGCATTGGACTAGATGGCCTTTAAAGGTCCCTTCCAACCCAAACTGTTCTATGATTCTATATGTTCTTATTGCTTGTCTATACAACGATCAGAACAATCTTACCAAATCATCACAAGCCAGTTAATCTCACGGTGACAAAGGCTCATATTCCTTTAATGAAATGATAAGTGAATCTACAACTTAAAGAAAAACATTTCTATGATGATCAACGATCAGAATACCAAGACTAATAAGACTGACCTGGTCTGGTTTGAAAGGGAAAAAACAAACAACCACCATTCATAGGATTCCATGGTTTCTGCCTGCATACTGTACACTGCATATGCACAAAATCCAAGTTTATAATTATTCTGGGGCATTCCAAATGTCATTAATTAGGAGATAACAGTATTTGTCCTGAGAGATATACAGTGGGCTAACACAATCCCAAAAAATACATTAATTTTTTTCCCTGGAATAGACATCTTTGCTGCAGTCCAACTCTGCCCTCTGCAACATTTTTACAGCAAAAGCCAGGCAAACATGTTTATGTTTGTGTTCAAAACAAGCTACTGTTAGTCTACTATACCCCTTTCGTTTGCTGCAACAGGCCTCTGGTTTAGCTAGAAAAGAAACAATATTAATAACATGATCATAGATTTGCAAAGACTCACCATGCTACAGTTACTATTTGCTGAAATGCACTTCTTGTCATCACACCACTGGCACCCGTTTGTATTGGCAGTACAGCTCGCGCAGTCCGCGTATCGGTAACATCTGTCATCTGCAGCAGCTGTAATACACATGAAAGTCAAAAAGAAACAGCACACACAAGGAGAATAATACCACATTTTAAACACTTGCTTAGAGTATTTTCTGTTACATCCTTCATTTGAAGTCTAGCCATTCATAAAGGTTTAAGTTACTGTAGGAAATCAATTTATTCAGTTAATAAGATTTACTCCTTTAAAAATTCCTTTACAACAACTATATTTGAAGGTTCATAAGTCTCATATCAACTAAAGGAATATTCAGTGATTTTCAGCATACAAATGCTCTTAGCACAGTGCATAAATTAAGAGTATCAGAAAGTTTCTTAAACTATTTATTCTTCAGTCCTTTAACACAGAAGAAAGATTTTCTTCAGATCTAAGTTTCTGATAAAAATATTAGATTGATATGCAAGAAGGCAATGGTAAAAATAGTGAATAAAAAAATCTAAGACAGATATTAGCAACACATGGACAAGTTAAGTCTTTATAAATTAATTTATAAACCTAATAATGATTGGTAATTTATAGTTCTGCCCTTTCTCTACAAAAAATATTTGAGGAAGAGTTCATGTTAAATCCTTAATACAAGCCTTCAGGACTTGGACTGAAATTTATGTTATTTAAAATTGGGACACAAATGACTACTTCTGTTTAAAGAAGGCAAAAATGTGAAAAATTACTGTGACCCAAAACAGAATTCCTACCATCTCTACACCAATTACCATGCTTAACTGCTGTGCAGTTTGGCTTCTTTAGTCTTGGGATCATGCAAGTTTAAGTGATTCTGTCGCCAGGGAAGCCTTGCTATCCAAGAATTGATCTTTTGAAAACCCACCAAAATTCCTGCTTGTCCTTTTAATATTGACTAACAGCAGTTTCTCAGATGATACTCTCAACCAGATAACAATTGAGCCAAATGGTACAAAAGAATACATGAAAATCTGGCTTTTGGAAGAATATTACCACCTGAAACTGGGAGGATTTGACAGCAGTGAAGCAGTGCTGTCCACACAACTTCTTCGGAACGGGAATTCTACACACCTCATCTCTTGCAAGTTTAGTTGTAGTTTATTCCCACTGCAGCAGCTGTACTTTAGACACTGCTCTAACTTTTTTATTTTCCTTCAGCCTGTCTGTGCTTTGTCTTGCTAGATTTTTTAAACACCTGTTGATATGATCAGATCCACTTTCATCTGTATTACTTTTGAATTTAGTGTCTCAAGATTTTTCTTTTTATAAAGAACTGAAACTTTCTAGACTCTAGATCTCTGAATGTTATGAAACTGTACAAAAGCAGTTCTTCGGAAAGCTTTACCTGGATAACCTTTTTGTTACATAATGCACCTTTTTTTCAAGTTTGCAACTTTATATCCAGTTCAGAAACAAATAGAAGCTAACAGAAAAATAAACTCTCTTGAAGCATTGATTAATAGCAGAGCTAATATTTTTTTAACAACCATTAAAAGTAGACTGGCAGTTTAATTGTATGGTAGTTTGTACATGTAGCACACAGCCAAAGTTTGGTTAGCAATTTTATACTGTGCTGAAAGGAAAGATGCACATTAAAAATAGCAGGTCTATGTAGCAGGGATGCATATTTTGTTCATGTGACGTATAAGAACAACACTTTTACAAGCAATTTATTTGTGACAAGCCAAAATACTTAGGAATAGGGTGCAACAGTTAGTCATAACAGTAAATTGACGTTTCAAAAACATAGCTATCACAATGTCACACAGAAATTCACATGACAAACTTGAACCCATTTTGACATACTGCAGCAAAGGGCTTGTTTGCCTCAAGTTTGTTTCCAGCTGTGACTGTACTATATTCCTCTATACAAATACTCCTGTTTGATAGGTAATCTACTTGAAGCGGCGATACTTTCCCTCTCTCTTACCGGTACATATAGACATGAGAGTGCCATATGCCTGTAATGCCAGATACCACTTGCAGCGCCCATCTGTGCTCTGATTGCTGTTATGCTTTCCGGGAATCAGAAAAATATAAAGGCGCTTACATATATATAGATATATTCGTATGTGTGTGTATCCCAAAACAGGAGAAGGTGGAGAAAGAGGAAAATTAATTCAGTCACAGTATTACAAAGCTCACCCTTTTATAAATGCTTCAAACACAACGAGCCAAATCCAATCTAAAGTCATTTTATGCCTCAGCTCCCCAGTAAAGAAAATTCTTCTCTTTGAACCCTCTTATGTTTTGTATCCCCTTTGTATTCCAGAATTGAATTATTTTTAAAATTAATCCATAAATCTCTTGCATTGGGTATTTTCTCAGAGAGGAACAGTCTTAACAGTCCATTCACTAGTTCCACCTGGTTGGTCTTTCGGTGTTTTAGGGTTCCCCCCGACTCCATCTCCTACATCACATTGCAAATTTGACACTGTAAGACTACAATTCACTCACCTGTTTTCTTAGGACATTTTGCTCTAAGGATGTTATTAGCATGCCCAGATTCCCATGATTCACAATGTTTCTTGTTCCACAGACACCTTATCCCTGGACGAGCATTTTTACACAGCTCTTCATCTCTGAATGCTTCACAGTTTGGAGGCTTATACACAAGGATGTCATTCAAAAGAACACTCGAAAAACCGCCAAATATATACATGGACCTATTAGGAAAAAGCAAGTAAATATAACCATTATTGTAGATATAGATACATTTTCTTGATTTCTTTAGCTTTCTTGATATACAATTAAAAACCCCACATAATATTCCAAAAAACATTCTTAACCTCTCTCTAATAAAGACTCTTGTCAGTGGTTCCATTATAAAGATGGATAAGTTTTTAAATGTATTTCTCCATGGAAGCTTAGACTGACAAAAAAATTGCTCAAAGTGCAGTGTGCTATACGTATTAGTGAGTGACATATACCAAATGTCTGGAAAGAAGAAAGAAGAGAGAAGAGCTATGGAGGAATCTACTCATTTTTGGAGTTAGATAATGAGAACAGAGTGTGAAATAATGGGCTGCAGGAAATGAGACCATTTCTTCTTCAAGAAGATTTCAAAGACAGCCAGCAATAATTGGCGGATGGATATTTCTTTTTGGTAACATTTCTGGTGCAGCAGCTGCTGAGATCAGAACCAGAAGACTAGACTTGAGATCTTACCCTTCTCATTTAAAATTGAGATAATAATAAAGAACCTGTATATCTATTGTATTGTATACTCTTAAAACAGAATTAATCATACAGTATCCAGTAGCAGAAATCTTTTGAAAGTATCTTGTATTACACTTTTTTGTACATAAAACCCTACCAAAAATACCATTAATTTCAAGGAAAAAAAAAATGGGCATTTTTGACCTCAAAGAGCAATAGTTCTCAAAGTATCAGACATACCTTAGATGTCTTAAAATAACACAAATCACCAGTTGCTGAATTCATTAATACCAAGCAATTTTCTCTTAATCAAGTAATCTGTTCATTGATTTTCAAGGGCTCTGTGTACAGAGTTACAACTTACTGCTATTTTTGTTAAAATCAGTCAAACTCGTATTTGTAGTATTACTTATCACCTCCACTATTTCTGACCTATACAATAACCATATGTAGAGGATCTCTAAGTTGCCTGCACGTACTTAAATACTGTGTTTATCAGTGTCATGAATAACGTAGAAGAGATTCGAATGATCAGTGGTACAACGATCTGTGGTACTGCAGCTGTCAGATATTAGGCCATTTGGCAACCAGCAGTAGTAAAACTGACACAAGCAAACAGCAGAAGTTTCTTTAAACCTGACTACAGTTTTCTACAAATTTTCCATTAAAAAGCAGATGTTTGTCACAGCATTATCTTTGGGTGTTGAGGTGGGGGAAGCAGAGAGTTCAGCCACCAAATCCAGCAAACTCCAGATCCACTCCGTCTCCTGTTTCTAGATGATGAAGCTTTACTGAGCTCCTCTACTCAACAAATGCCATAAAAGTATGCTACATTTCATAGAGGATAAGCAATATACTTAATATAGTCTAGATGCTGGCAAGCCATTTTTCCTGCAAGTGGTTACTGATGATCTCTGTATAAGTATCTTCAAAATCTTGTTTTTTCCAAGCAAATTTGTTACATGTTTTTGATTTTATGATTGTAGAAGAACAAGGAATTATAGCACACTGCAAAGAGAAAAAGATTTCTCCTATTGCATCTAAGTGAGGATTATAGTTGGTACTGAATCTCAAATTCAGTGTAGTTCACGATACTGAGGAAACATCTCAGTACACTAGAAGGTTCATATAAAATACCACTGAGCAGTTTCCACAGCACATCAAATTGATAATTAGTTGTACCTAAGACAAGTAAGATGCCTCATGAGCACTACTTTTCATGTTAATAAATTACATCAGCTGTACATCATTGAACCATACTTCACATAGGTATAATTTCTGCCACAGTTTTTATCATTCAGAAAAACAGTCAGGAAAATTTAAAATACGCTTCATTTACCCATTACTGACAACAGCAGTGTGACCAAATCTGTTGACATCTCGATGTAGATTGGGTTTTGGTAAAATCTTCCATTCATCACAAGCTGAAAGACAAAACAAAAGCATATGAAAACATATATAAAATAATTCCAAAAGTTTTCAGCAAAATATATGCAAAATGGATTTTATCAGACACTCTTCTGTATTTTAAGTATCAACTAATTTTATTGCCTATTTACTCTCCTTTTCCTTGAGGGATCAGTGCAGGTAACCCCTGCCATCTCCAGTGTAAAAACAGACCATCTATACCTCCTGACCTTGAAATGTTCTTAACACGCTTTCATCACCTACTGGTCTCACAAACTCTGAAACAAAATTTGACTGATGTATTTAAAACCATTCTTAATATTAGTTTCTAGGGTTTTTTTAAAAAATTGTTCTGCAAAATCAGCAGGATTTGATAGACTTTTTCTGTTGTCACTAGTGAAAGCTAAGCGTTTTTTTTCTACTCCTAGTAATGTGCTTCATTCTGCTGTCTAAACATGTTATTTATTTGGACATCATAGGGCCCTTCTACAGCCTTTCTTTGCAGTGATATGCATTTATCAACGTATATCACAGATTAGTGATATACACACTATCAGTCTTCAATCACATTCCAGTAAAAGCATTTTGTAATTTTTGGTCTTTCATTTCTTTTTAAGTAGGTTTTGGATTTTTAGGTAGATCCTCCTTTTAAATGCATCACTGACGGATTTTCTGGAGAAAGGATTAATAAGCATAAAGATTCTTCTATGCTTCTAGAAATTGCAGGATTTGAGCACACTGCAGTCACCAGTTCTGAGAAGCTATATTTGCGTTGCTCAAGAATAAATCAACAGGTACTCCTTTTAGATTCATTTGTTGAGCAAGTGCTCCAGGAACTTGTCAGCAACACTTATCATGGCATTTATCAAGGTCAGAGGACACTCACAGAAGTGTCCCTTTATTACACAGTTCTCTGCCTTCACAGCCCATTTCAACACCCACAACGATAACCACTGCCATCATTGTCATCAAGTGATCAGTAATAATGCCCTAACATTACACACCCTCAAATTAGCCAAAGGATTTCAGCTCGTATGTATTTCATTGAACATCTGCGACACTAAACATTTCTTTTCATAAGTGCTTTAAGATAAACTACCACTCCTCCAGCTGTGCAGCCCATCTCATTATTAGCCTACTTTTGGTATCTTAATTTCAGTGTCCTACTAATTACTTTCCTTTCATGAAGGATTTGAGATGAATGTTGTATCAGTATCTTCACTTCAAATTAACTATTCAAGCATATTTAATTTAGTACTGCTGTAGGAGCATTTACAAATGTGGCTTTGGTGTGGTTTCATTTTTCTGTCCTGACTGGGATCTCAGTTCTTTAGAACAATTAGTCCTTTCTTCATTATTTCCTACTTGAACTTGACTGACTTTAAATATTCAAACCCCACAGTAACAGAAATAGGGAGCATCTAGAAATTGAAACTTCAAGGAAATCCCTTCAAAATGGAACAAAGACAGTACTTTCCTACAGAGCAGGCAAAGCATTTCTGGAATTCGTCATCATAACAAGTTTTGGAGACAGGTAGGGTAAACTTTCAGGAAAACTTTCACATTAGACAGAAGGTTACAGTTTTCTTATTTAAAAAAAAATCTGCTATACACACAAAGATAAGGATTAAATCCAAAGTTGAAAAGGAGTTAAAGGATGAGAGATCTCTCCAATTGATTAAAACAAAAAAAGTGTGGCTTTATATATATATGTACACACACACATATATATAAATATTTAGGTCTTAGATAATTATATTGTCCTTTCAGATATTCTCAATGAAAACTTACTTGCATTTTGCTTTGAAGCCAGAATAACAAGACGACACTTTTTCTTTTAAACAGCCACAAAGCTATCAATTTGGACACAAAGACACAATAAGAATGACCTATTTGCTCAGCATACTCTCCATAATAAACAGAAGTAAATAGAGTACACGCCTGTAGAAGCTGCACAATCAGAGTTAGTACCACAAAGAAGCAGAAGTGTCCTATAGAGACCAACAGTCAAAAAAGGTCACTGGCATACAGCAAGACTGTGGGGAGCAGATCTGAAACCTAACAGTTCCCAGGGTCTTAATGCAATTATTACGCAGGTTGATTTTTACTTAATATTGCCGAATTAATTTCCTTGTAAGATTCCAATGGCAGCCACATCTAAATAAGGTATCAGACCACATATGTCAAGAAAGTCTGCTTAAGGTTAAAAAAATAAAAAGCCAAAAAGAAACCCAACCCCCCCTCCTCCCTCCCTCCCCAGCTTAAAACAACAAAAATGGATATTCGGAAATCCAAGAGGGACACCAGTCCTCCAGGCTGCTGTTACACAGAGCCTAAGTCACTCTAACTGCTGGCTACATTGGTCCTCGTTCCCACTGGCAGAACAGTTCATCTCTGCTAGCGCTGCTGTTCTGGCAATTCTAATGCAGAAAATTATTCACAGCAGCGCTTTGTCCAGTTAGCTTCCCGTCAGCATACCATGCTGATACAGCTCGGTGCAAGGCCACACAAGGGTGGACTCTGCACATGAGAGGGGGCAGGACAGCATGGCTACGGGCAAAACCGCAGTAATACGCCGCTAGATTGGCTTAGGCTCCCACAGAATCGCAGCCTGAGCCCATAAAGAGAGTCAGAGTGAGACCGTGGCTGTGACAGATAAATCAATTACATCTTTTTATAAATTGGAAACAGAAACGAAAAGCATGTTATTACCAGAGTAACACAGATGGTCCAAACAGCAATAATTTCAACATCAGATGGTGGACTCAGAATGAATTTAGTAGTTTGAAGAAAAAGAAAGTATAGTAAGTTTAATTCACTGTCTTACAGGACCAATACATCCCCAAAATCTTGTCTCTTTCTCAACTTCTACCTTCTGTCACTATCAATGTTAACATTACATTATCATAAAATTATATTATTAATACACGTAATCTTTCACAATTGTTCTTTTTTTATTTTCACTACTTATATAGAATGGTAAAAGGACATAACGTGCCAGAGATGATGCTCCTGAAACAATTTCAACAGAAAAGATTACAGTAATAGGGGACCGGTTAATTACATATGATCACAAGTTTCAGATTAAGGTAGCAGTACCATATCCCAGCACAATACTGGCATTTGATGCCAGTGTTTGAATTATGTAAGAAATTCAGACTAAGAGCAATATTATTTACTGGAAATAAGTGATCAACAATCATGAATTCATTTTCTATTTCACGAAAATATCTCCGTTTTAAAAGCTATAAAAAGCAAACATTTTAATGCTACAGTCGACCAGCAAAACCTTGCTGCTATACTTTAAAATAAGTTCTTGCTGCTGTAAGTCATTGCATGTTAACAGAAACAGCATGTTTGAGCTCTTGTGCCTTTGATCGTAAAGGAAACAATTTAAAAAAAACTCCACACTAAATTTTCATCTGATCTTGGGAATTGTTGCACATTATTTTTTGTATTTTTACAAACACACATACAAATATATAGTGTTTCCTGTACTTAGAAATTTTTTAAAAAGTGGGATTTAATGCCGAAGGAAAACAATAAAACCATAATAAAGGCCCATTTTGAGATAAGAAACACTTGAGGGCTGGAGATATAATAATTCCTTTCTTGCTGATGGTATTTGTCAAACTGGCAGGTCTTTTCAATAGAGTACAAGGAAAAAAAAGGGGAGGGAAGCATGTTACAAATAGCCTTCCCTCTTATCTCCTCCTAGCCTTCTCAATGACTACCGAACACTGAACGGAGCATTGTGCAACAATAATACTTTTGCTCAGCTTTAAATTCCTGATCTGAGTTTCTCTGTACAGGTTGGTTAATACAAAATACAGATAGCAAGCCAACTGATTTTTGGTGGGTTTTGGTAAAGAATAAAATGGAATTCATACCTGCCCGTCATCTTCAAGCTCCTTTTGAATGTTTCAAAGTACCCAAATTTCCAGACTTACTGTACAGTTCCAAGAAGAAAGTAACAAACAGCAAACGCAGGACGCTTATTGCTATTAGAGCCTTCTGTGACTTGTATTTGTTGTGTTAAGTCTAAGAAGGATGCTAAGCTCTAAGGAGTAAAAAATAAAACACTTTCCTCTGTAAAGTGTCATGCAGTCTTAAGGTTTTATACAGATAATAAGTGGAAATTATGGTATTGGTTGTATTTACCATTGTCTCTGTATGTATCCGGGTACAGTATACTGCACGTGGAAACTATACTGCTTTTAATAGAAATAGTTACTAAGCAGATGAAGAAGTGATACTATCCATTCCAAACTGATTAGCAGAATTTCTAGTCACTGGAAAGTCCAAGGAAGAATACAGGAGGCTCTTCTTCCTATTAGTAAGGCTTCAACTTCAAAAACAAGTTCTATCGGACTATATCATTATAAGAAAAAGATTCATACTCCTCCCTAGTGTAGATTAAATGGTCACCCGGTGATACAGAAGTGGCTCTGAGAGTGAATTCACCAGCCATACAAATTATGTGATGAAATACACCACAGAAACGCACCAGATCTGAGGTGATCCAGCTGATGCTGGCAGAGAAAAACCCCAAATTAACTTTGCATGGCGTAGTGGCTCTCCAGGGTCCACACTCCAACAGGACAGGCCTCAACACCCTATACTTCGTCCGGTCACCTACATCCTTCTCATCTACATCCTACTGGCAATATCGCTCTACTGGTATCAGAGAAGATGACCAAGGCGTTCTTATAGAAAAGTTCTCAAAAGTTGCAACAGTAAGGACAATTTCACAGAGCTTGAACTGAGATGGGAATGCAGGCTGTTTACGAGGGACATAAACACGCAAAGAAGGAGACCCTGAGAATTCACTGTGGCACAACTAAGGCTCCATTGCTCAGATCACTAAAAATACCACCAGTTACATCAATGCAATGGTACCATAATAGCATATATGGCAGGGTAAGAGGAATATGCTATACCAGTGGAATATATTCATATATCAATAGAATGTATCCCATGAATGTATCCATGATTTTATAGGGGAAAAAAAAAGACCATATTTCTAATCAACACTGTCACATCAGTAAAATACTCCAATATAGATTTGCTTTAAAATATTTAACTAAGATCAGATTTACCAAAATGTTACTGAAGGAAAACAGAGGAAATATAGCATCCTAGCTCTATCCTGTTAGCCCTGCAAGTCTTTTTATGAGTGACTTTTTCTTTTCAGACATACAGTTGAACATACCACTAAAAACCTGTTTAGGAGTGAAGGACAGTATAATGTTTTCATTTATCATTCACATCTGATTTTGAACAATTTACTACTTAAACATTAGGGCAGAACTGGAGCAGACATAAGTTAACACAGCTCTGTTAAATTCATGTTTCAATTAAGTTAATAAAGCAATTTCGAAAATTATACAAGTTGAGCGTTGTCTTCATTTAGCCCAGACCTGGGGCTAAACAATAACCAGTTGTTCTACCACCCAATCTCCCCTCCCTGACTGAGAAACAGAATTGGGAAAGGAGAAAGACTTGTGGGTTAAAATTTAAACAGATTTAATAAAATAAGGAAACCAATATCAATGCTAATACAAAAGACACAAAATTATAGTTAGCCCACAGAGTGGTGGCAAGTCACTCCAGGGACAGCAGTCATTGAGGAGGAGGGAAAGGAGGGAGAAGGAGAGGGGAAACGAGAAGAGCCCCAGCCATCCCCAGCAGCTCTCCCATTTATAGTGAACATGATGTTAATGCTATAGAACACACCTGTGGGCCAGCCTGGGTCAGCTGCCCTGGCTTTCACTGCTAATGGCCTTAATCACCACCCAACAGCTGGCCACAAACTGAAACAAAATGTAACAGAAAAGTGATTCTATAAAATTTTATCCCCATGAAACCAGGACAAGCATCCAACTAACTCCAATTCAAATTTCATTTATGAAAATCTAGGAGAACAGCACATCTACAAGCTGTTTTAAAGATTATTACTCTCCTCTTTCTTCATCTGATTTACTAAATGTATTATGGACATCTCAATTATTTTCAACAACTAAAAAGACTATGAGAATGACCCTGAAAATCTTAATAACTCACTCCCAAATTGACAAGATTTTGTAAAAAATATAAGAGAACATCAAGGATCTGAAATATTCCCTTTGCAGAAAACACTATAGAAACTCAGATGAAAAACTGTAAGCATTGAACAGAAGCTTATTTACACCTCATCTTCACTTTCCTCCCCCACCCTGCAATGCCCAGTACTGCACTCAAGACTGAACAGAAGCACCATGCCCACTCAGAACTTGCAGGTGGAACCCTCTTGAAGTGATACTCTCACTGTTTCCTTTAAAGAATGGAAAGGGTTCATACTTCCAAAAAATTATAAAAGGAAAAAGACTTTAATAGTAGTTAAAGTAATGATCCAAGATGTAGGAGAAAGAGGTTCATTTCCTACCCAATGGGATTTTAAACCTACAGCTTTCAATTCTGAGGAAAGTGCCCTCACAGTTCAAGCTAGGTAACTTTTCACTACTCCAAGTTAATGCTGTTCCACTGAACAGAAAAAAAAAAGTATTGTTAGAAATAGGAAGCAAAAGTTGTTAGGATAGTCTCTAAAAAAAGGGCGACCAGTGTTCCATACTTTACTTCCAGGATCACATTTGTATTTCTGCACTGGCAGGCAGGTTGAGTGACAACCTCTTACAACATTTGGAGCTATGCTTTAAGAAAAGTTATAAGAAACCACATACTTTATGTTTACATTATCAAATCATTTCTCTATTTTGAAATATTTAAATAGATTTGAAATGCCGATCTATTGATCCTGCTCAATCACACTCTAACACCTGCAGTGCAGCCTTACGTACTACGTAGAATCCAATGTCGGATTATGCTTGTATGTTCTCTTTACATATTACCAGCAACTACTCAGTTTTACTCTGGTAAAAGAAGAAATGTTGATTCACAAAGTATGGACACACATGATACTTCTGTCCAGTTCTCTTTTTTTTATGACTCTGGACAACTAAACACCATGAACAACTAAAGCACCATGAAAATTAGGTACAAACAAAAAAAAAAAAATGTATTTTCCAACTCATTCCACACTGCATAAATATTTTTCTTTATTCAGATAATAAAAATCTCCTTACTCTCAGGAAAACAAAAAGGCAAACATGTTTGAAACAGCATGAATTGAATTTAAACTGTAACTCTAATATCTACAGCAGAGCCTATATATCTAACAGTAACTCCCCAAGTAATATTAAAAAAAAAACCACCTTGAGCTTTACTACTAAATGGAGCTATCAGTGCATTATACTATTATGGTTTTGTTCTTCTAATGGTACAGTGATACAGAGGTAGTTGCTACTACAGACTGCACCAGAACTACCCATTTATGACTTAAGTGCTCAGGAACGCATAAAACTTAATCTATCACAGCCACTACTTTACATTTTCTTTCTGATAGTGCATTGATGATTCATTTGTAACTCGAGAAGGAGGGAGAATTGTAAAAACAGATGGTCTTGCATTACAAAAAAATATTTACAGACATTTAAACTTACTCATTTGTTGATGAGAAGATTAGAGTTGAAACAACTTATTTTACAAGCAAACAATTTATTCATAAACAATTCATTTTATTACAAAACACAAGCAATATGTTTGATTATAAGCGAAACTAAAGTTAATCTCATGAGATAATCTTGAAAATTTTTTCCAAACAGGAAATAGTTTTTAAGCTTTGTTGAATACCCTAGAAGAAACTTAATATTTCACATGCAATATTGTCTTTCATAAGCAATTGAATTGGCACATTATTTAATCCATAATAATAAATTGAAATCCAGACAGTAACAAGACTTACAAAAAGATATATTACAGAGTATATTATTAACTTAAATGTATGGGTTATTGCACTTCTCCCATAGGTAGAGACAATGCTGAAACACAACTAGGAGAGAGCATACAAACAGCTGACGCATTTCAGTGATTTCAGATTTTGGCTTTTATAGAGGTTCCCTGTCAGTCAATTCTGTACACGTTTCTAGGGTATCCAGATACCTTAGCAATTAGCATACATGAAACAAATGGATATGAATACTTCATACACTGAAACTACAGGAACTGCCTTAGGCATACAGAAACATATATACTAACATTACCACATTACCATTTGGCGAGGAACTAAAAACAATATCCTTACTCTTATAAAAAGCATGTGTGTGTGTTTTTTTTTTTTAAAAATACTAGTCTAGGTGATTAGACTCTATTTTATCTGATTCTGTATGTCCAAGTAGTCTATTTTTTTTTGCAAATTTTGCATCTGAATACTCATAAAATAGAATCTAAATTCCTTTCCTAAACTCTGATTGGAATAGAAATGCAAGAGGTTTTAAGCACAGGAGGGCTCCTGTATCACGGTTTTACAATTAAAAAAAAACGAAAAGGGGTCTTATTAATCCCAAACTAATACTTCAAAAATCTACCAAGTTTTAGAAACTTCAGCTTTCAGATGTTTTATCTGCAGCTGGGTTGATAACAAGTTCTCCAACATGCACATGTGCTCATTTGTGTATATACAGGTATATAAACATGTATTTAACACACATATGTACATAATTACATAGCGTGGTGGTGTGGTGTTTTTTTTTTATTTTTAGTAGTCTTTCATCAGGTTTCCCAGGTTGAAAATTGAGCTCTCCTTCAGAAAATTAAAACCCACATGGACACGTCCTTCCAACTACCTATCTGCCCATTTAGAGAGAAGCTTTCCAGTAATGCTAATGTCATGCAAATTATAAATCAGATTTATACAATTAATTTATCAGCATTGTAACATTAATTATAGGGCAGCATAAGGAAGAAGGACATATGGTGTGGTTTTTAAACTTTCATACTAGATACAAAGATTGAGGATAAAAGTGAAGAAACAAAGCTCTAATGCGTCACCCTCTTCCCAAGCCTACAGGAGAGAACAGAGCGAAGTAAGACTCTTGCTCCAAATCCAGTTACCAGATACAATCTTGTTCCAAAAAGCTGGTTGTTGGTATAGCCCAGAAGATGGAATGTGACTGAACATTCACAGTGTAACTTCTGGTATTTTTCAAGACAATACCAGAGTTCTATTTTCTCTGGGAGGGCTTTCCACAATTATTGCAACACCAGCAGGCCAATAGCAGCAAGAAGACTCCATAATAGTTTTTAAGCTCATTTTGATTACACTGAAGCCCATTTGATAGCTGACCTAAGGATGCTATTTTTGCTCAAATTCATGTAAATGTATGTAAAAGCATGTCCTCAAATTTTCCGAACTTACACCAAACAATCCTTAGTCATGGTCAAAGAATGAGATGTCTTTATGAAGTGGTTTTATTTTGTTTACAAATGTTTAAAAAATTAAGAACTACTTTGCATGAAGTGTTTTTTACTTCACTACTCTCATCCTTTCACAGAATTCAGCCCAGTTATTGAGATGTGTACTCATCAGACTAACTTCTGCAAAACAATTACACTTTGGAGCAGGAGCTGGACTAGAACTTTGTATGGTACACAGATCACCACAGTTTCTCTCTGAAGTGTATTCTATTCCTTATACAATGTATATAATTAAATTAATCAAGTATTCAGAAAAAAATCCCCAGCACACTAGGCCTAGTTGAACCACTCTACCACTATGTAGGCAGAAAACACAGTGGTGAACTTGAGGCCAACAGTAACTGACTCGTGGGACTTTTCCTGAAGAAAAAAAAAGCAGACTGAACTAATGTCTTTCAAAATGCTATAATGGAAGAATTGAACAACTGAATAAACATCCTAGTTCGAACACTGACATTACATCCATAACAGGCAGGATCTCACCAGTTGAGGCCCTTCAGGTTCTTTTTATGTACTGAACAGTTAACTATGGCACTCCAGTGAACAGTAGACAATGAAAAGCCAGAACCAACATCAATTAGAAAACTGTAGGTCAACCAGAGCATCCAAGACTGAGCCCAGGGGCAACTCTGTCCCTATTGCCAAGGTCAATCTTTCAGTGTAATGTAAGCAATAACAGCACAGTCAGAAAACATCTCACCTCTATGAGGATAACCATTTGTGGATGTTTAAGGAGCTGCCAGAGCAACTTGACTGCAAGTCTGGTGTTAAAATATTAGAGGAGGACAAAAGCACACCAAAGGACAGGCTTCTAAAGCTCATTTTATGCAGCCAACTTCTCATATGTTTACCACTATTTAAGTAAATACACCAAACAATATTAAATTATGAAAATGAGGGCATCATAATAGTTTTAATAACATCTCCAGACTTCCAAGTCTTCAGCTTTAACAAATATATTCAGATGTAGTAAGCATTTAAAATGACTAAATTGAACTCTTGGTTTAGGACACTTACATTTAACTGTCTAAAACTTATGCATGTAGACTAAGTTCAGTACCTAGAGAACAATGACTGATTCCAGAAAAGAAGAAAAATAAGCAACTCTGTCCTAAGCTTAATAAAATTAATTGCTCTCTGGAGATACTTATCTCCCTCCATTGACTAGAGGAAGAGTCTGGATTACCAGATTGTATTAAAAACCAACCCTTTAGACAGCTAAACTTAACAGAGATTAATCCTCTCAAATAGTTATTTCACATTAGTATGAAAAACAGTAAGCGTTTTCATGGATAATAAAAAGCTGAAGCAATCTATCCATAAGACTATGTCACATATAATAAGAGATATAATCAAAAGTAGTCTATAGTCCAACTTGAACATAAATAGTATAGGCTCTATCTCTAGGATTCAGCTGGTTTCCAGACAGCACCTATTTTTTTTCCAAGATAGAACAGCATAACATTCCATCACTTGCAAGGTATATGGGAAACGTGATACTGATAGAATCATATATTTTTGTGTTCCAAGCATTGTTCAAAAACTCATGATACAAGGTAAATAAAATTCTGAAATATACCCATTCCATAATTATCTAATTCTTAGTAAAATAAGTATTTACTATTTTCTGAAAAAGTGTATCTATCTATCATGTGCTGTGAGACTGTGTTGTTAATTTGGTGAAATGAATAATACAGAAGACTAAGTTTGCATCAAAGCAATCTGAATAGATTTAAATTTTTTTAAAATAACAATTACTACACCTGTGTCTTTTGTACTTCATCGGTTTGATAACACATGAAGAATGTGACTTGCAAGAAAATATGAATACCATATTAAATATTGTAATCAAACAGAAAAAACAAAATATTGTTCCACCTTAAAAAAAAAATCCTGCATACAACATTTTCATGAGTAAAACAAAAAAAATCTTGGTGCATGGAAGTCAGAAAGTTACACTTATTCAGATCCTGGGACTCATACTATTGATTCTCAAGTGCACATTCTACAAATAAATGTAGACCAATAAGTAATATTATCCTCTAAAATGAGGAGGGAGCTCTATTTCATTAAAAATTAAAACCAGATGTAAACTGAAATGAGAACAAAATCAATAGCTCACACCATCAGATGTCTACAAGAAGCTACAGAATATTTAATACAGGGATACAGTCAAAAAAATTTAACTGTTCTGAAAAGGCTTCATTTGCACACTCTATGAAATCAGTAGGAAATAGCATGTATATGTTCCATGTACTTAATTTACCGATTATTTTCTTATGAGAGCAAACGCAGAATGTTTGATATCTATACACAAAGCCATAAAGAACCACCAACCAGTCCTATAAAAGGATTATGTCTCACCCTCTTCTACCACTCTATTCAGATGATAAACACTTGCCAAAAATAGATCCAGGCGCTATCCACAAGCTATTCTCAACAGCATCATCCATGAGTCCATTTCCCAGACTGCTCTTGACACATTTCCCAATTTTTATTTCCCAGGACAAGTGGCTGTGTTTTTTGGCCCAAATATGACCCCTGTGTTTATATTTGCAGCCTATGCATAAAATATGGTCTTGAACATTAGGGAAGGGAAAAACTATTTATGGTAAGAACAACAGTGGCAATAAACAAGACCGGAAACAGATTATGGACTCATTTAATTCCCTTAGATTTACAGCCTCCACAATCCTGTAGGGAGGCTTTTCCATAACTGCACAGCTCTAATGGTTGGAAACATTCTACAGGCTGAAAGCTTACACCCATCTAGTCTTGTCTCAAGACTGTCTTTTACCTTAAACAGTTTTCCTCCAAAGTATATTCTTATGACATATTTATAAACAACACGCTTTTCTGCTCTCAGCCACTCTCTTGAAAAATTAAACATACCGCATCCTTTTATTACCTCCTAACGCTTCAGTCCTTCAGTTTTATTAACTCCTAATGCTAAGGGCTCCTCATGCTTCAGTCAGCCTTAATACCACTCACCACGCAAAGCCCTGATTGAGTTTGTGTTTCTTAAATGTGTGTTGCCAAAATTTTACAAAAATATCCAGGGCCTTGAGAATGGTGTTGATGTTTCTTTCTTCTTTTTATTAGGACTGCACAGGCCACAGCCACATGCCACTCCTGACTCGGACACACAAAACACTGTCATTTCCAGCAACGTGCCTTCAGTTTGTAGGAGAAAATTCTTACCATTTACTAAGTGTATGTCCTGCACCTTGTTCCATTAAACATTATCTTATGCCGATCGTCATTTCCAATCATGTCATTCTCCCTGAATGACAGTCTAGCCTCCTCCCAGCTGGTGGTCAGCAAAGTTTTGTAGGGTTCTTTTGTTATTATTCACTTCTACTTTTGAACTCGGGTAACTGGGAATGAATTCTGTATTTTGACATTTGGACTGCATACTAGCAGGCTTTGGTACTTCAGAAGTAAACTTTTTTTTAGCACCCTCTTCCTCTTCTGTCCCATGAAACTAAGCACAAATAGCTTAGCCATTTTCATTGCACTGCTGTCCATGGAAACACAGTTTATCCTTAACATAATGATGCAAAAGTATTCCAGAGTCTCTTATTGTCCTGATTTGTTAAATGTAGTAATCCCATAAGTCTATATGGTGAAGTATCCCCCACAATTTTCCTCCCACTCGGCAAGACTGCTCATGCTAGACTGTGAGTGGGGTATTGCTCCATGTGAAACAGACATATACCAAGGCAGTTATCCTGATCAAGTAATGTATTTCAGTCTCAAAGTCAGGAATCTTTTAATTAATTCTCTAATCCGAAATGCATAGGAAGAGGCAGAAGGCTGGGAGAGCAACTTGTCAGAGGGAGACATCCAGCAAAATCCACGCATCTTAGCTGTCAGCTACAACCAGCTGTCTACCACAATCAGGCTCCCAGGAGGCTGTTTCTCTACACTCTGCTTCTCCTGGTGTGGACTTCCTACATTTCCAGATTGCTCTTCAGTTTGTGGCAGCTCCAGCTTGCTTAGTTTCCCGAGCACCACCACCTGACTACCCCTGCCTCACCTTTCAGACTGCTGCCTACCTTGGGTTCTCCACTCCCTGATTTTCAGTTCAGACCTATTGTGGTGCCTTGATATAAGCACTGAGCAATGCATTTTCCAAATTGTCGCCAATTCCAGACCTTTTTAGGAACCTCTCGAGTGTTACTTACAGGGAAATGTTTTGGTTTGGGGGGGGGTGGTTTTGTGGTTTTTTTGTTTGGTTGGTTTTTGTGGGTTTGTTTTTTTTTTTAAATTCCATCGTCATATTTTATTATTATTAGGTAGATATTCAGTAAGGGCTGGGGGCGGGGGGGAATCAATCAACCCTTGGAGGTAATAATCACCAGGGTCTCTGTTCAACACACTTTCAGAACACCAAAATGCATCAGTTCTTGCAATTCATTGAGCAACATATCCACTATTCATATTATAAGATACTATTAGGCACAGTTTTAAAAATAGATCATTTTAGCTACTATGCTTTGTCCCACAAACCAGAAACTTCAGACCATTATGGAACAAAATCTTTTAATTTTACCATATAATTTATAAATAACTTGAAGGTGCTTGGGATCGACTTTAAAGGATCACATTAGCTGGACTTGAGAAAGCAACACAGTGATATTTAAAACTCAAATAAGAAAAAAACAATACATACCTATATCATATGCAAGAAAGTCAGCAGAAAAGCACTTTGCACCATTACTCAGGGAAGTATCATTATGAGTGTTGCCACCAAAAATGAGCATAGCTCCATTGATTAAGACAGCTGAATGAAGATACCTTGCAAAACCACTCTCCTTCAAAATAGTCCTGCAAAACATAAGAATAAATTAATACATACTAACACATGAAAAACACATTGTACAGGGTTTTTTTTTTTTCCCCTAACTTTTGCATATTGTGTGCTGACTTTCATCCCTCCTGATAACAGTAACTTTTCCCCAAGATTCAGCAGAAGTAGAAGCCTAACACAGATCAAGTTTGTTAATTTGGCCCTGATTTTCACTATTCATTAGCATCACTGATGAGAGTAATCTTCAGATCTCCAGCACATACCAACCCCATGCAAATTATGTAAGTCTCAGCACACTTTACACTGAATTCATTATTTATGCGCATATACGTGTATCTGCAAACTTTAGTTCATGTTAACTGTATCAATGCCAAGTGTTACATACTGCAGTATGATATTATCATGGTAATAGAAATACCCAGGAGCCAGCAGGTGCTTCCACTGTTTCAGGCCATTGCCTAAGCCCAGCACCACATTGCCCCATAATTGCTAATGCAGTAGTATGCAAGTAATGCAAAGCAATGCAGGTATTACAAACGCTGTAACTCTCCATCATGTATTAGAAATAATGTTCACACTAGGAATTAAAATATCGCCCCTTCACATTCCAAGAAACAGAAAGCTTATGCTTAATTGATATGAAGAAATGAAAACCTGTGTGCCACTGAATAAAACAAGTCATCAGCTTTGTATGCCAAGACTTAGTGAGGCTGATGAACCTCAGCCAGATCAAAGAAACTGAGAGTGAGTGAGTGCAAGAGAAAAACAGACAGTGAGTACAAGCAAATGTCAATGTGAAAAAAGTTAAGTACATAGGCATGAGAAAGCCATCATGATTCCACCTCTTCCTCATACCCTACCTAGCCAGTGACATGTTCAGGCTCAGCTGCCTCACTGAGAGCTTTGAATACTGATTATAAGATGTCACAGATACAGTAAACAAATTTTGTTACTACATAAGTGTCGCTACCCCATCCTCTCAGCCAGTTTTCAGTCCCATAGTACCATTGACTTACAGTGTAATATTTATGAAACGAAAAAGAGTTAAGTTCTCTACAAGCTGCAGAGAATGCCACATTAATATAGACAGAAGTATTTGTTATTAGTTTTTATATGAATAATAATATTCCAATAATTATTATTATATTGTTGAATGGACCTTCAAAGGATACAATATCACTTTGTTCCAATAATAGTGTATAATAAGAGAGCATTAAAATTCCAGCAATTTTAAAAATACATTAAAGGGGACAAAAAATTCTTATAATAATGTTCCCAAGCGCCATGAGTTAGTGGCATTCAAAAATCAAGAGCCTCAGTGAAATCAAATCCACGTTTCTAGCATCTGAGAGCAAGTCTTGTGTGCTTAAAGTTAAGCTATTAGTGCTCAACACAAATATTAAATTGCAAGGATAAAATGTTCTGAGAAACAGTTCTTGATCTCAAATCAACTCTAAGATAAGAACAAACATTTAAGTTCACTTTGTATACATAACATACAAGTAGCATTCATAAGTTACAATAAACTTGATGGACAAGGAACTTGCAAAAATAGAAACACCAAGAACATTAATAACTAAGGATCCCTACACAATACCAGGAATTTTCTCTTATTTCTGATAGTTTTGTTAAAAATAACCTTCCACAGTTCTTAGATTTCTCTACTTATATAAATAACATGTACTTGAACGTGCATCAGCAGTATATTCATACCACGTGGAAACAGTACACATGCACTATTTCCGCATGGTGGTTATGTCTGGATAAGATAATTTTTTTTATTACTTTGTAGAACATGTGCAAAGCTCCCTCCCTGCCATTCCTTCAGTATGTAGTTCCATTAACCTGCTGGCTAAAGCCTGATCTCTAACCACAATTCTTTCATTTTCTTGCAGAGAATGTACTGTTCTACAACATGCAAAAGATACGGAGTCACCTACGTGACTTTACTAGAACCTTACTCTACACTTATGTTTTCTTCTTCAGTAACAAACAACTTAGTTTCCTACATTACAAATCCCACTTACCATGTCCGAGTATTAACTTCATATCTGTAAAGATCATCCACCAACCCATATTTATTACCAGGTAACGCTTTGTATCCACCATGGACATAAACAGATTTTGTCAGTTCATCATAGACACTAGTATGGCCATATCCACCTTGCACAATTGCTCCTTTTGTTTCTGGTACAAGCCAAGAATTAGACCCTGGAATGTACAGAAGATATAGATTTAAGGCTTACTAATGCTAACACACAATACTAAGTTTTAAGTGTATAAAATCATTTTCATTATAATTCTAAATACAGCAATAACTAGGGACTTGTTTTAAGAAGTAATTTTACACCAATGTATCAAAATATCTGCAATTGGTTAATGTTATTAGGCTATTATCTGCTATTCTTAATTAAATCACAAATACATCTTTGTTACAGGTGGCAGGCAGTATCTCGTTCTCCCACATTTGAGTTAGCATACACACAAAACCAAAAAATAAAAGCCCAAATCTTTTGGAAAATATGAAAATAAGAGTTACAACTAATTCTCTCTCAACCTTAACTTTTTCTCACCAGAGACGGCTGATGAGAATTCAGTGCTCCAGCTACGTCAGCTGCATAGGAACACCTGTACTCAATCGTGGGTAAACTGTCTGGAGAAGCCTGGCAGAAACTGAACCCCTGTGAGTTGTGAGAAGCATGTAACGTAAAGGTAGCTCAAAGTAGACATGGATACAGACAGACACTTTGCTAGTTAAAATGTAAAATTATTGAGCTACAATCAGTTTCCAACTACTGTTTCTTAGTTATTTAACTGCAAATATACCTACTCAGTTGCTGAAAACTCAAAAGGATAATTTGATAGCAGCTCATTAAACTGGCACTTAAATCCACATTTTACATCACAACATTAATAACTGCAAAGAGACACCAAATAAAACCATTCACAATAGCTGTTAGGACTGAAGAACAAAACAGAATTGGAAACTGTTTTACTATAGCAATAAAAAAAAGACAGAGAGGTTAAGTGACTTCTTGTTGCCTGTGGTCCTGAAATTTCCATTTTTTTCCCCCTCCATCTTCCCAGCTGATGACATAAGCCACAAAAAGAGCAAGCCAGGAGGTATTTCCCATAGAAGCTTGCCTATTCAAAAGAGCCTATGATGATTAGGCAGCCAGTCCTATGAATGTGAAATGGAAGAAATAATTCACTTACAGCCTCTTGAAGATCATGTCAGAAGAATAGAAAGCGTGGACAAGGACTTCCAAAAATGGAGCAGCCTCCTAATTCTTAACCTAAATTGGCTGCCATTATAAAGTTATTTATCCAAGGCTAGCACACAACAGCATATATCTTGCTTCATCTGAAAGTTAGTTTAAATTCCATTTCAATTTTTCTCTGATATTATGTAGGTAGTTTAAGATCACCTCTTTTTCCTCTGGATTCTTCTGTTCACTGAAAAGACTCATGACTTCCTGTTATTACTGTTGCTATTCTGCTTTCATTAAATGGTTTCCAGGCACTGCCTCTATAAGCAAGTTATTTTTCAGTAACGAGTGCTTATAGCAAGTTATAAAGTACAGACTAAACTGGAAGACCTGTGCTGATTTTTTGGGTGTATGAATGCCGATATTTGTGTAATACACTATTTATATCTGACACAGTACATTTACCAATTTATATGTAGTGTAATGTAACTAGTATTTTATTCCAATCTCTATGTTGGATATTATCAAGCTATTAAGAACTGCAACTCTGAGCACAAACATCAGATTTGTAGCAATAATACTGTATTTTACATACATATTACCTTGCTCACAAATAGATTTACTTAATACAGTTTATGTAAGAGGGTTGCTGAGGAGCCCACCAGCAGATACCCCTTTCTATCACCAACACCATCCTCATTTTTTCATTTAAATAGTCATCAGTCCTAAAGATTGGTATATATGCTTTTCAGGGAAAATTATTTCCCTGATTTCAATTTGATAGTGTAATAGACAGTGTGAAAATAAGGTCAAATTAATTTTGGAAAAAAAAAAAAATAATCACAAAAAAGAAAATCGTTCCAGTAATAGGGGCTTCTACTTTTCATTTATAATTTGACATTTTTCATCAATATCTGGGCAATCTTCCAGAGAATTCTACCACATAAAGTGGTAGAAATTTCTCTCGAAATGCTTAGGCAAGTCACTATGATAACTTCAGGTAATTAAATCTGTCGGATACTAAACAGCTGGACACAGTTACAGGCTGCAATATTCCAGTCACCTTTGTCAAAGGGACTCATGCACTTCACATCCAGCTTTACCATGACCATTTCCAGGAGGCTGATCAAGAGGAAAAAAAAAAAAAAGAAAAAAGGCAGCTACAAAAACATGTAAACAGAAAAAGAAATTACAGCTAAGGTAGCAGCTAAACTCATCTGTTTAATGTACTGAAGCTGGGGGTATGACTCCATTCCAAAATTCTGACAGACACAGCAAGTGAAGTTGCAGGCCCAGTAGCAAGCATTTTAAACAAAGCTGGTTAGACATTACCAAAGAACAGCAACCACAGTGCTGACATTAAAGACCAGAGGGAGGAGAGACAAGATCTGGACAATTACAGACCTTAATCTCACCTCAGTAATATGCAAAGGTTTAGAACAAAGGTTTTAAAAAAAAAAAAAAAAGATAAAATATGTTGAAATAATGGGAAACTCTTTCACTGGACGATATAAATGCACCAAACCATTTACGTCACATTTACCTAAAAACCAAACCATTTACATCACATTTGCCTAAAAAACAATTATCTACAGAGGGAAGCACAGGTGTTCTCAGTATCTGGGCTTCAGTAATATCCTTACTCTAGTATCACAGTGGGAAATTAGTCAATATAACATCATAACTGAATGGGATTTGGGCACTGACCAAAAAGCAGGAATGAACAATGTTGAGAGGTGTTGGGATTACTAGGGATACTTCTTAAGGAACAGAATGGGTTCATTTTATGACACTGTCACAAATTTAAGGTGTAATAATTGCACAAATTTAGACACTATCAATTCACAGAAGCAGCAGTAAAACATGCAGAATGAACTGAATGATCCTGGCTACCAGAAAAAAAAGGATCAAAATTCAACAATAATTTAAAGATAGCGTGCACTGGGATTAGCAACATGAAATTCTGTAAAATGGAAGCTCATCAGTTGATAATGACTGAGAAGAATGAGTAGGAGCACTGCTTCCTCAGAAAAAGTCTATGAGCCATTAAACAACTTTCTCATGGATGCAGTACAAATGTCATCTCACTACATTCCAAGTGAGGTGTTCCCAATAAAGTAGGATTAAGATTATTTAGCTAGGCACTGGTGAAATCTCACCTAGAATATCCCACAGGCTTTTCTAATCATCCATGTTCAAGAGAGATTAAATTCTTGTGGAAAAGGCACACAGATGAACTATTAGAATGAGAGCAGAATAGATGAGGTTGCCTTAATTAGTCTTGCAAAAAAAAAAAAAAAAGAAGATTGGTATCCATAAACATAATTCAAAGAGAATTCCAGGAAGGAAGATGGCTGCTGACGTTAAAAACACATATCACCCACAAAACAAGTGAATATAAACTGGCCATTAATAAAGGTAGGCTATGAATTAGAAGATGCCTATACACTAAAATTATAAGCAATTTTCCAGTGACACTGTAAACAAACCCCAAACTGTTTAAGATCAATCCTCATATATTTTTGAAATGAGTTATAAAATATGGTGTTTACATTTTAAAAGCACCGATTTTGATGGCCAAGGTGACAAATTCCAGCCTTTTGCTCACGGGAAGTTAATCACATCCAAAGATGTAACACCATTGCATCAAAGAATGCAAAACAAGTGAAATAAGATACAAAACCTTATTCTTTCTTTCTTCAGTTCATTTCTTTGTATGAAACTCATTAGGATGCCCAAATCAAGAAAAACTGCAAATTTGAGCAATAATAATTTTATCAATTAAAATAGAATAAGTAAAACAGCATTCTGAGGTTAAGTTGTTTCAATATGCACTAAGAAATCCACTAAAAAATCCAAGGAAAGGTAGATACATTGGCCTGATCCAACCTTACCACAGCACAACCTCCGAACAGATTAGGTAAAAAGAACAAAATGTCTAAGAAGCACTTCAGTGTGACATCTTCATTTCATTGCAGTGGCAAACTTTGACATTTTTTTCAGCAACCACAAAGCTTACGTTAACTTACATAAAAGAGGAAATGTTACATCATAGGGCCATTGCTTTTAACACTATTTCAAAGAAACATTTTTAATCAAAAGCAACATATAACCTACTTCTAAAGTCAAAAAAATTCATCCTAAGAGTGATATGCTGCTAACCCAAACAAATTTGTCTTCTAAAAAAAAAGAAAATAAAACCACAGAAGACTTATTCAGAAGTTTCTTAATATATAAGAAGCTTTTATAAACCTCAGCTAAAACAAAACATCATTATTATATTCACCTTGAGACTCACATTGAAATTCTTAGAAGGTTTATGAGGAATTGCTAACCTAAAGGGAAATAAATTTCCCTGGGGAGTAACCCAGAAGAGCTTTATGGTTCAAGTTAGTAAAAACACTCACATAATTCCCATACCAGGATTTATTGGTTCCTGAAAAGTCATAAGTCTAGGTATAGCAAGAAAGGACAACAGGAAGCTCTTTTGTTCCTGCAGCAACCCCCATACCTTTGGAGTAGAAATGAATTCTTGTGCTTCTGCATAGTGAAAATCTGCCTGCAAACAATGTCCGATTTTTGCAGAACTTATTTGACTTTGATAGAAATTACTTTCTTCACTAATCAGACAATGCCAAAGAAATTCTCAGATCACACACACAATTGCTTCACATGTTTTGTTAATAAGAAATACATACTGTGTTGTTTTGGCTGGGATAGAGTTGATTTTCTTCACAGTAGCTGGTATGGGGCTTTGTTTTGGATCTGTGCTGGAAACAGTGTTGATAATATAGGGATGTTTTCTTTATTGCTGAGCAGTGCTCACACAGAGCAAAGGCCTTGTTTGCTTCTCACCCCACCCCACCAGTGAGTAGGCTGAGGGCACACAAGAAGTTGTGAGGGGACACAGCCGGGACAGCTGACCCCAACTGACCAAAGGCATATTCCACACCATATGACATCATGCTCAGCATATAAAGCTGTGGAAGAAGGAAGAAGCAGGGAACGTTTGGAATTACAGTGTTTGTCTTCCCAAGTAATGGTTACATGTGATGGAGCCCTGCTTTCCTGGGGATGGCTGAACACCTGCTGATGGCAAGTGGTGAATGAATTCCTTGGTTTTGCTTTGCTTGCATGTGTGGTTTTTGGTTTACCTACTAAACTGTCTTTATCTCAACCCACGAGTTTTCTCACTTTCACTCCTCCAATTCTCTCTCCCCCATCCAAATCAGTGGGGAGTGAGCAACCAGCTGTGTGGGGCTTAGTTGCCAGCTGGGGTTAAACCACAATACATATCTATATGAAAAGCTAGCTAGGGAATCCACAAACAATTAAAACTTCTTTAGATGTTTCTTGACCCAGACCTCATGGAAATCTGGGTCAGCAGGCTTTAGCACCAGAATTCCACTTATCAAGTTAATCTAAGTTCATTAAGAGAACTGGATCACTAGAGGTTTCAATTCATATGAATCAAAGGGTAAGTTGCTTCTTTCTATGCCTCTTTCTTTCAGTAGGCATCTGGTAAATGCTTGAAAAATAGCTTGCATTAGAACTAAAAGCCATGGCTGATAACATTTAGAAAGAATAAAGCAGTACAATTTGAAATGTTAAGGCAATGTATGGTTTAAAAGCAAGCAGAAAGAGAGAAAATGGGGCTCCAATTTTTCTTTCCATAATGTCAGAAGTTCTTTTTTATAACAAATTTTCTTTCCGATTCAGGTGGGTTCACAGCAATACTTCTATCACTTTCTGTGTCTTTTAAGTTTGGATTCTGAGCTGCTAAAGTCCCAAAAAAACTAGTCATTCTTCATTCAAACCGCCATCTGGAATTTTATGGTTGAAAATGATCCTACAGCTGCAAAACTGTAGATAAATGCTACAACTGACACAGAATTCATGAAAATCTGCCACAAAATTCATTTAACTTAGGGAGGAGGGGAAGGAGGGAGATGCAATGAGGGAAAATTAAATATGAGAATTATCTATGGCATAAATGGTTCAGTTACAGCATATAGACCATGTTCTGCAAAGCACTGCATATGCCAATGATCCTTCATCACATGAGTAGACTCACTGAAATCAATGGGTTTCCAAAGTAATACCTTATATTGTTACAAGTTTAGTTTGATGCAAGTGAAGCATACTTTCTCTAACAAACTAAATTTCTCACCAGTATGTGATAAAATTATGATCTCAGAAAGGAGACATAAAAACTTGAGAATAATTCAGACCCATAATAACTGCCAGAGAAATAAGTGCTTTCTCCTACTCAAAGTTTATCACCATGGTATGAAAGGTTTGGGTTTTTTTTCTTTGTTTGTTTTACATATGCTTAGTTATAGTCTGTTTTATTACTCCTCCACAAACATAGCTTTAGCATTAAAAAAAAAAAATTAAAATAGAAACAAGATGCACATTTCAACCATAAGGCCGGCAATAAAATCCGCCAGACAGAAAATTTTACACTACAAAATGAATCGTGTACCTCTCTTCATAATTAAACTAACCACAACAACAGATAAGAATAATATTTGTACTTCTACTCCAAACCAAATAAGCGGCATGTGAAGAAGCAAATAACTCAAAGTTCCAATAGACATTACAGTGAATGAGCATGCAGAAAACTAGAATATATTCTTCTCTTCAAGAAAAAAAAAAAATTTCTCTCTGGTAAATTAAAAAATCTTTCAGAAATTAAGGATTTTTTAAAAAAACTGGCCTTTAATACTAATTGCTAATAATATTGTTGTGAAACATCATTCCAAGACCAGAGTTTGATAGTAGTTTTATGCAGTTCAACCAAATTTTTCAGTGTGGATAAAGCTCATCATGGTGCTCTATTATTCCCATTGTCTTTCATCCTTGTTCAACATTGTTATAAAATTTCAACACCACCACCAGAGATAATGCCAGGAAGTATAAGAACCCTCCGAGTTTTAAAAGGATTTCCCCAATCCATAAATCTGCTTAAACATAGATACATATGCATACATTCCAAAAAAAAAAGTAAAATGGAACAATAAAAAAGAAATTATTATACCTTAACATACAAATACTACTTTGAAATTTTGCATTATGCTTTCTGTGATTGCTTAAATAACTGAGGGACTCAGATAAATTCTATAGAAACATGGAATCAAAAAAAGAGAAAATTATAATTTGAATTAGTGGGCATATAAATATTCCTAAAAATGTATCAGAAAGTTTAGATTTTCATGTTTATTCCATTGAAATAATATCTTAGAGGTACCATGGACAAGATAAAAAGCCGTCTCGGTTTATTTAATTCTAGCATTTAAAATCACCCATAAGAAAATCTTGCCAGTTCACAAGGAGAATCCCAGAGAAACATGACAAGTTACTCACAAAAATTAATGTTCATTTTCTCTTATTTCCTCTGGTAGCAACATGTATACACTTTAGAGAGAACCCTATATACAATGATATGGTTTAGTCATGGACTTGGCAGTGCTAGGTTAACGGTTGGACTCTATGATCTTAAAGGTCCTTTCCAACCAAAACGATTCTATGATGAACTATGAAGTTACGACATTTTGAAAATCAGAATGAAAATCTTACAGCAATACTAAAGAACCTTCAAAATAACTACATTATTGTAGCAGTCACTGTTCATTGTATTATGTTTTGCCTTGTTCTACATATTCTTTTTTACTCTATCTACTCTGTGGTAAAAACAGTAAGTCTATGGTAAAAACGTAAATTTCAACTCAACAATAACCAGTGCATGGAATTTCTGGTTTCAACCCTTACCCCCTTTAGAGTACCATGGCCAAAGCCATTATACTCTAAACATGTGTGAAATGCTACTGGTTAACAAGAAATCTGACCTACATAATTTGAAGGAAAAAAGATGAGGTTTTATTTATTTTGCAAAATATGTATTTTTTCTTCAGAAAACAGGAGTGTTCTTCACTTTAAAAAAAAAACAATCAGGATTTTTTTTTAATCAGTACATGATAAAAATTATTTGAAAGTGACTTACTGATGTAGTATTCTTGCACAATGCTTGTGTAACCATATATGGCAGAATATCCAAAAATTATAATCATAACCACATCTCTGCTGTCCAGCTCTACTATGTGTGCTGAATGACCTTCCACAGCATACTGCTGGCCATGTACAAGTACTGCAGGAGTTCTGGTACTCCATGTTTGACTGTGTATGTTGAAAATCCACAGCTCATCAGTAACATTGCCATTGTTTGTTTCAATTTTGCCTCCATACATGTAGATGTCTTCCTGTAAAAATTGAAAGGGAGGGAAGAAAAAGCAAATAATGGATTACAGAAAGATAACATCCGAACTGCATACTTCTGTGCTGTGTAATATTTCATAACTGAACAATCTGATTTAAATCTTCACATTTAACTAATACTACATTAACCAGCTGGATATCAGACACTAATCCCCGACAATGATATTTAAACTAAACCAATAATGATAAGGAGACTATTTCTCTGAAAAATAAACCCAGTCATAAAAATGACACTAAAATGAATCTCAACCGGATTACTTCAAGCAGAAAACCTTTAATTACATGGCTCTTCTAATTCATATTGCAGCATTCTATTAAAAAAAAAAAACTAAACAGGAAGGATAATATATTGTTTTCTTAAGGAATAGTTCACAGAACTAAAATGTGATTTTCCACATGCTCAGTCTATAGGGATTTCATTCAGTGTGTGCACAACAGAGCACATTCTCTCTTAATAGCAAAGTAACTTAAGTCCTGAGAAAATTCACAGTCATCAGAGCCCAAGGAAAAGGGACAATATGTGTATAGCATCCTTTTGGGCACATTTGCTAAGATCAAACCCCATATGGGAATACTTTGAGTTCTTTTAAAAGGATGCAAACCAGATTATCCAGTCTTCATGAGCCACATACCTCAAACTGCAATGTCATCTGTTTTGATAAGTAACGAATGATTTACTTAAATATTGACTGAAAGCAAATCCTACTAAATCTCAAACTTCATCTAGAGTAGCAAACCAAGGCATACAAAGTCACAAAACAAATTCCAGCTTGTCAGCTTCACAGACTGGCTCAAGGACAGTTTATCCCACGTAGAAAAAACTGCCTCTGGTTCTGAGAACGATACTTAAGTCTTTGCTAGGACATACGAGAACCACATACACTTTGCACCCCATCTGCATAGTGTTTGTAGAGTTAGCAGTTGTCTTCTGCATACTGCAATGTAATATTCTAGGGTTTAACTTAATGTCAATCCTACCTAGTTTAAAAAAAAAAAAAAAAGGAAGCTGCAGGCTTAGCACATTTGGCAAAGTTTTGCTTGGCATGGAATACCAAGCCTCAGAAAAAAAGAGGCTAGAAGATAAAGACACTACCTATTATAAGAAGTTCGGATCAACTATGTGGAAAATTCAGACTTATTGTACAAGGAGTTGATGGGATCTAAATAGTAATGTAAACTGCATGCGTACACATCAAGAAAGATGAACTCAAACTGTCAGGCATGTAAAATAGAGATGATCAGTAGAATGACAGTCTATTTAGTCCAACAAAACAAAGGCTTGAGAGGGTTATAATGCTGTCTATATATCTACGGTTGATGGTAAACAACAGAGTCCAGGACTACATGAAAAACGTCATTACTCAAAGAGATTAGTCAGTAAATGATTGACCAAATTATCTGACCTGTCTTTAAGAGTACACTTGAAATTTCTGCAAAATTTTCAACTATTTTTTCATTTGAGTTAGGTAAACCTTTCTTGATTTGGAATTTAAATCACACTTATGCAGTGATACTCTGTGTTACCGATTAGCTTGGAGTGGTGGTGTTTGAACAGATGATGTTCACATCCTTCAGTAGGAATTTGTACGAGGATTAGATATATATATCGAACCCTTTTTTTTTCCTATGAGATAAAACATTTTAAAGAGCTTGGTGAAGACCCACAAAAGCTGTAAGGAGGCTTGAACCTCCTTACAGCCAAAAGAATGGCTTGAACAAATATTCTTCTTAAAAGAATCCTGTATGGTTTATTCATTACACTGCCACATAGATATCAAAATGCAAATCAGCATTGCTAACATAGTGGACTAATAATTTATTTATATATTTACTTTTACATGCAGATAACAGACTACAGCAGGAAGACAGAGTTAATTAGGGAGCTGCAGGTGGTGTATAACAATATTTGAAAAAATATTTCTGACACTGAGGAAAGACACTACAGAAAAAAAGGTGACCTAAAGAGCCGCATGAACTTCAAAACCATTACTCGGACAGCTGACAGTAAGAAAGTCCTCCTCGCAGTTCTGCTTAAATGATTCAAAGTTCAGATAAAAGAACACTTCTGTGAGGAGCAATCCTTATAAATGACACAGCAGATCCTGTACACAAGACTATCCACAGAGAAAAAGACAAGAAGGTCATGACAACTGCTTTATCAACCACAAAAACAGATTTAACTAAGCTTCGCTCAGGGCTATTTCTGAGATTAAGCAGCTCCTAGTGCTGCTGAAAAACACTTCAGAAGTTAGTGATGATCAGCTGAACACTGAGAAAGAAAGGCTCACAGACCAAAGTCGGTGGACGAAATATAGAATGAAAAGATGCTACATGCATATTTATACAGGACAAAAACAATGTCCTAGGCTCATAAAGGTGGGCACTTATTTGGGAAGCCTAACCAAGAAGAGATTGTAGGAAGGATACAAGTGCAAACAGTCATGAGCAGCCTAAAGATTGTGAAAGAAAAGAAGGAATCCCCGTATAAACTTATAAACTAAGTATAAATCAAGGTATATGCTAAAGGTGAGGTTTTCTGACAGACACAATACACAAGACACAGAGTTTCAAGAATGCTAGTACACAGATTGCTGACCTTTAAATTAATAAAGAATACTATAAATTTGTTTATAATAAGATAGTATACCACAAAAGGAATGAGATGAAGAACACCACCACCACAAAAAATATAAAACTGAGAGTCCTTGTGAAATTAGCGAGGAAAAAGTGTCAAGAATCTGTCCCAGATGGAAGACGTTAAAAATTGTACTCCTCAGCCTGGAAGAAGGACAAGACCAAGATGCAGACTGTGCAAGGAACAGATAACAAAATGGGGAGAGAAGCATCAAAAAGATACAAGGTCTTCAACATACTCATATTTTAAAGTTTTGATGCTACATGTCAAAAGCAACACTTTTAATCACAGTGGCGGATAGTGAAGGTGAGGATTTACTCAATAAATTAACCTTGGTCATTTTAGATATATTACTTCACATTAAAAAAAATTATGCAAGAAGTTTCAGAAACCTTTAAAAACCTTGTGGTTTTTCAATGAAAATCTCATATACGTATTACCACATGCAAATTGAAGTATATAAAACTACACTGTATACTGAACTTGTAATTCAGAGTTCCCGCTCAGTAGGGAATTCCAGCAAAAATGAGAAATTTCTTGCTGTAAACTGAGCAGGTGGGCAGCTCCCTCATTCATGACATTCCCACCTATAGAGCACATCAATTGGTTTCCTGGCAACTGTTTAGGTACAAGCCAGAACAGCCAGTATAGTTCCTGTTAGTTTCAATGGAACCAAAACTTTCCAATACATGTTTCCATTTTCTCAAATAAGCTTTCCCCCCCCCACCCCCAACAGAGTTATTTCAGTAGAAATTTTTGATGAACCATAATGATAAAGAAAGATGACATAAGGTATATGATCTGTCATTAGTTGAATGTGCATATTGGGTAGAGAGGATAACAGCAGAAGGAAGGAATCCTAAGATCAAAGCCAGGATTTGAACAAAACAGTTAAATCACATTTCTCAAGAGAAGAAAATATTCGTTTGATCTAGTATTTCTCTTATTGAGTAATGATTGATACACATATTTCAACTAGCTGAAACGAAAACAAGCGAATAACTCAAATACAGAAGAACTCAAAGTAAACTTACAATTTGGAAAGCCTGCTGGAAGAATTAAGACAAGTTAAGGCAGCAAAATTCCTCTTAATTTCTTCACCTTATTGATATCATCAGCATCTTTGGAGAATGTGTTTTTTAAATAACCAAATAATTCAAATAAAATTAAATGGTTGGTGAGACTCTTGGTGTTATTCAGTGAACAGATAAGAGGTGATGTACACAAGCTGGATTACAAGAAGTCCAATTTAAGTGTAAGAAAAAAAATTTTTTTTTACAGTGAGGATGGTCAAAGACTAGAACAGGTTGCCCAGAGACATTGTGGAATTGAATATCCTTGAAAATATCCAAAACCCAACTGGACGATGTCTGGAGCAAGATACTGTAGATGACCCTGCCTTGAGTGGAGAGGCTGGTCAAGATGTTCTCCAGAGGTCCTTTCCAACCTCAGCTATTCTTTGTGTTTCTGCAAAAACAAATTTTTAAAACAGGAACATCTCTGGAGATCCTCTTCCTTATTTAATGTTCTATTAAAAACAATAACAATAACAATCCATTGTACGATCATGAACAATATCCAAATTGTAAAAGTAAAAATACTTTTCTTTAACCAAAAAAAAACAAACAACAACAAAAAACAAACAAACAAACAAAAAAAACCACCAAAAAAACCCAAACAAGCTTTGAAAAGCCACTTCCTTTGTGTGACTGAAGAGATGACATGAGAAAAACTTAGAGTTCTGGTAAACAAATGGCAATAGGCTTTGCAGTCTGCACTTTATAATTTGAGGGAAAAATTCTTTTAGAAGTCCAAAAGAGAATAAGTTCTTTCAATCTGCATTTATCCTTAGAGTTACAGTAACAAAGAAAGTCAGGATCTACATAAAAGCACTAATTTCTGTAAATTAATAAAGGCTCCAAATCCAAAAATAAATCCTCCTTTAAGTGAGTAATCATAAATTAATATGGTGATTTATGCATTCGAAGTTTCATAAAAACTGACAAAGTAAGCCACAGAATTTCTACAAAATAGGTAAACGAATACTTATTTTTAATAGAGGTAAAAAAAAATAAAAATTGCAAAAATGACCAGTGATCCAGTATGCTTTACTTCAGCTGTCTCATGTTCCTGACTTCCAAGGCTGTGTACTCACTAATTCCTGAAAAATCATGCCCCAATAGTATCACCTAGGTTTTGCATAGTAGTTTTAATAAGACTTCAAATCACTTCACAAAGGAGCATTTTACAGTGAGAAAAAACTGAAACAGAGCAAGGAAGTTACTCAACAAATCACCAGAAGCACAAGAGCACCCACTTGTCTGATAAGTCCCAGGCAACAGACTATACAGCAGACCAGAGTAACTCTTCTACATACTTCACATTGAATCCTGAACAGAGTTCCTTTGAGCTTGGACAGGCTCTCTTCTCTACACTGTATCTCAGTGTTAATATTGATTTTGTATTTCATATAAATGCAGTAATTCAAGACTTTTCTAAAACTTATCATATTTTTATTCTTTAGACTTTGCAGTTTTTCTTTTTTCTAAAAGAACGATACTTATCAGCTGCTCTGACTGTACCTGGGAACACTAGACTGTTACGCAAATTCTGCCTGCATTCCAAAAGAATCTTATCTGGTAGTTACCACAAAACAGTGTAAAGGAAATACAATAAGGGGGTAATTTATAATCCATTCCTAATTAATTAAAAGTAAATTAATCATGTTAAAGCAATCACATAATTTTCATTTTTTAATTCTTAACTGTATCATTGTTGCACAGAAAAATTTATCTCTCAGAAACGAGTTTTCTGCCTGAATTCCTATATAAATCCAATCTGTTCCTGAAAATTTGGTCACAGAAGTGCTACTCACAAACCACATGAAGACCAGTCATTCTCCATTTTCTTGAAACAAGACTATCAATCTGTTTTCCTCCCATAGACTGCACCCATGTATTAGCATATAAATTGACTTTATGTAAACTAACAGGACTCAAAAATTCATCAGAACTTTTTTGTTCTCTGTGCTTACCTGAAATTTCTAAAAGTTTAGTCAAATCTGTACATCATTAAGAAATATCTGGAATTTTTTTTCAAGCAAAATATGAATAAGACTCAAAAAAAGTCACCTGGCAATAACTCATCCATCACAAGCCTGTTTTCTGCATTAAATACCTGCCACCTGGTTTAGGATTGTCTAGTATCTCCTTTTCCTTTCCCCAGACTATTACCTTCATTAATATGGTAACATCGAGAACATTATTCATTTTTTTCTGTTGATATAAATAAATGAATCAACAACCCCACTTGATCCCATAATTCTCCCATTTGATCAGGACTGACAGACTGGGAAGCAGTCTTCACTGAACTCTTCCTCCTGCAATCTGCTTTATATTCTTAGCTTATTGTGGAACTATATCCTCACTGAGTAAGAACCTGAGAAAAAGTTACACAAGGAGCATAGTATAACCTAAGCTTCCCAACAGGACCAAATTCAAGTTGAAGACAGTACATACTGCAGCAATTTGTATGTCAGGAGGTTAGCCTAATCAAGAGTGCTGTCACTTTATTTCTTTACTGTCTCCACAGATTTCCAAATTGTTTGCTGGCTATAGTTAAATGTATTAATTCACCAAAGGATTCAATTAAGTCAGTTCCTCTATATCTTAAAAGCCAATAACTTTTTTCCTGGACTACAGTGGCATTCAAAGTATAGGACAGGAAAATAAGGTAGTGTGCCTTTGGCAAAAAAAAAAAAAAAATTAAAAAAAATAAAAAAAAATACGAAATTTACTTGTTTCCATGAACATTCCTACATTTACAGAGAACTAGGCTGAAGAAAAGCACACAAATAAAACTATGTGAACAGAGCTTGAAAACTGCTGAATGTATGAGCTGAAATTTCAGCAGAGATGTCGGTCTGATTGTTTGTACATTTAATATTTAGATTAAACATATTGGAAGGAAGGAATAAGTAATGAAGACTGTACAGAAAAGTATTAACTAGGCATCTGCTTTTAGATCTTCCAGAGATAAAAGCCAATCATGCTTAGACTTCAACTTCCAAACCAATTGGAATATGATGTTAAAACAAGGAATGAAAAATATCACACTTCTACATAAAGGAACCAATCTCTGATGAGTAAGGTTCACTTAATTGAAGAGGAACTCTAAATAGGCTTTCATCTAGACTACATGCAAAAAGTGTATGACAGCTCATTTTACCTACTTCTCTCACACTTCTGAGGTCTGCAAATCAGAGCCAGAAAGCAAGTTGTGCATAAGATGTAATTGAAAGTCATAAAATGACTTTCAAGAACAAGTGCCGGGTCTTACACTTCGGCCACAACAACCCCATGCAGCGCTACAGGCTGAGGGAAGAGCGGTTAGAGAGCAGCCCGGCGGAAAGAGACCTGGGGGTGCTGATCAACAGCTGGCTAAACATGAGCCAGCAGTGTGCCCAGGTGGCCAAGAAGGCCAATGGCATCCTGGCCTCTATTAGGAATAGTGTAGCCAGCTGGTCTAGGGAAGTGATCGTCCCTCTGTACTCAGCACTGGTGAGGCCGCACCTTGAGTACTGTGTCCAGTTCTGGGCCCTGCACTTCAAGAAAGATGTTGAGGTGTTGGAGCAAGACCAGAGGAGGGCGACCAAGCTGGTGAAGGGTCTGGAGGGTATGACCTATGAGGAACGGCTGAGGGAGCTGGGGTTGTTTAGCCTGGAGAAGAGGAGGCTCAGAGGTGACCTTATTGCAGTCTACAACTACCTGAAGGGAGGTTGTAGTGGAGTGGGAGTCGGCCTCTTCTCCCAGGCAACTAGCGATAAGACAAGAGGACATAGCCTCAAGCTTTGCCAGGGGAGGTTCAGGTTGGACATTAGGAAGAATTTCTTTTGAGAAAGGGTCATTAGACATTGGAACGGGCTGCCCAGGGAGGTGGTGGAGTCACCATCTCTGGAGGTATTTAAGAAAAGACTGGACATGGCACTTAGTGCCATGGTCTAGTTGACATGGTGGTGTCAGGGCAATGGTTGGACTCGATGATCCCAGAGGTCTCTTCCAACCTGATTGATTCTGTGATTCTGTGAAAATAAAAAACTATACAACTTGTACAACCTGCTAATAATTATTAATAGAATAGTTAGAAAAGACTTTTACATTCCTAGTGCTGTTCCAAATTATACTACAATAGGCAACAAAAACAGGCATATAAAACAACAATAAACCAACTGGTGAAAGATTTTGTCTCACTAATATTAAAGCAAAAAAAATTTCTACTCCTTTTTTTGTTAACGGTAGCTTTTGATTAGACTAATAAAAACCACCAGAATAGATAGAGAGACTCAACATCAATACCAATTAATTTGGAAAAGAAATCAAAGCAATTACCCTTTTTTAATAAAGCTTTAAAATTGGAAGTAACATTCATAAAACTCAAATGAGTCAAATTAAATTTGTCTACATATAAAACGGTCTGTATACTGGAAAACAACTTTACAATTACTACTGTGTCAGCCTGCCTGTTTGCTTCATTCCTATTGCCAGTCTCAAACGAAACAAATCTCAATGCGCAGTCATCCTTCCACTATCGTGGGACTACTAGCAACAGTTCTATTACAAGGTCAAATTCTGTGATACAACCACAAGTTCACTACCAAGTAAGCTCCCAGAAGTGACCATACAGACATCTTGTATGCAACTCCCTTTCTACTTTATTCCAGGGATCTAGTATTTGTCAATTTGCTGCGTAACTCCCTATCTAGTCACTGTTTAGCAAAGCTCTGTGGACGTACTTTAAAAACCTCACAAGTCACTTCCTCCAGTCTCTTTATAATCCTATTTCTTACATGAATTATTTCAAAGTATGTTGACATTTTTCAGTATCAAGAAGCCAGGAACTATATATAATCTTTGAGATATGGGAGAACCAATTGCCAAGATGTAGGTAGGACCTTTCCAATAACCAGTCTGAAGATGCACTGAAGGTAATACTAACAGTTTAGTTGGTCTAAAAGCAAAAACACTTTCATACTCTCTCCTCTATAAATGCATAAAAAGTCTTAGTCACTTGTTATAACTATAGATCAGTGGAAGTCTTCTGATCTTATTTCTTCAGAATAAAGAAGTACAGTACTTCAATTTTAACTAAAGAAGCTTTCTGAGGGAAATGGGCACAGTAACTTATTTCATTCTCCACAGAGTCAATTATATAGCTTCAATTTACCTTGCACCACAATCAGGCAATACTAGCTCTGTGCTCTCACTCCGGTCTAGCACTAGGCTTTGAAATCTCAGGAGCTCAAGTCAAAAACTTAATCTAATTTCTTCTCTGTGGATATTTTTTCTCTCAACTATAAAAGAAATGTTACACAATGACTAAGTACACAGCTCACAACACAGCTCAAAGCTGCCATCTGTAGGTATTATGTTCTACTACTCTTCACACTAAATTATTTTTCTGTTTTTTGAGAGACAGAACATCTGAAAGGCAAAATATCAAAAGTTTATCCTGACAAGCTAATTTAAGAACTTATTTCAAACTGATGTACTTTTTCACTTGAAATTTCTTTAACTTACATGACTGGCTCCTTTTGGCCCATGTAATTTTTGACATTTGACATAATCACTAGTACAAGCAACATATTGAGATGAGTGGTGCTGTGTTCATTATTAATGAATGCTAATTACTAACGAACACATGCCTTTGACAACAGCTTCTTCACTACACAGTTGCTTGTAGCTTTCGTTAATATTACCAAGAGTTGCAGTTCCTCATTGAGATCCAAAAACAGGTCTGTTATATTTAATATTTGCTGGTAAAAGTACCTCTAAAATGGTTACCTTTTAGTCTGGAATATCTCAAGAAAATATTAGCACTGTCAAATAAAAAGGTTAAATGATAATTTAAGCTTTTATTCTGAACTGCTAAATGATACATTACTTGAATGTTTCTCAACTAAAAAGGTCCACATTCTACAAGAACTGTAATAACCAAAGATACCAGTCAAAGATCTGACCTTTCAAAGAACAGATAATACATTAGTAATGAATCAGGGAACTGACGAGAAGAAAAGCAGTTTTTGAGTTGATGTTGGGACATGCACAGAATCTAGTTCATACTACTACTGAAAAACACCTCTACAATATTAACCATGCCATGTACAGATTCAACATCTTAAAGAGCAACAGATGCTGGGGATGGGGGGGGGGGGGCGGGGGGGGTGGAATTCACCCACACTTACAATTCTGCTTAACTTCAAAAGGAACACTACGTAAAATGAAGACTGATGATAAAAAGAAAATAAAAGGTAAAACTAAAAGGATAAAATCTTTTAACGACAATACGAAGACATTTTAAGGACATCTGCTCAGATCACATGAATGCTTCCCATTTTAAAAAAGCCCAAAATTTCCCATTACAAATAACAAAATAAATAAAGCTTAACTTGACAGGAGGATAATGGAGACTGTTAGAAGAAAAAGTAAACTTCAAAATAAAGGTTCAAAAACTCCAGCAGATTAAAACAAGGCAAGCCATGAAACAGTTTAATGAGCTGCCTGCAAAATTATATATAAAGTACTAATACATCATATATCAAATGCATTAGAAATACAGCCAACGAGATAATTTGTGGTGCCAACAGCCAGTCTGAAGGAGGATTCTGAGAAGATAAAGCCATAGCAATAAAATGAAGTTAATTTTCCCATGAGTTGTTCATTGTAGACTTTACCAGTATTTCCATAGCAGAAATTAGTAACAGGAGGTTATAGTAAAAAAAACAAAAAACAAAACTGACAAAACAATCAGCAACAAGTCACCAGGATCAGTCAGTTCTAAAGGAATTTAGGAAGAAAACAGCTGACCCCTGTGTGTAGTGCATAACTCCCTCCTTAAAAATGTGCCACTACCAAGAGACTGAAAAGCAACAGGCAGAAAGGACAGAATTCAGTGAACACATGGATAAAACAGACTGAGGTAAAATCTAACAACTTTTGAAAAGGTAAATTATACCTTGCAAGTCATTAGATTTTCCTGGAGGAATCAAAGGTCTGGGTGATGCAGTTACCTGGAATTTCCAAAAGATGCTTGATAATGTTCCTCATTAGTTTCTTTCCTTAAAGAAACTAAGCTGCTCTGAGACAAGCAAGGCAGATAACACAAGGGTAAATCATTTGATAAAGAAAAGTTTGGGAAAAAGTGCTCACTTCTTAAATGAATAGAGGTCATTAGTGGTGTCCCACAGAGATCTACAATTAGGATTTGTTTGTTCACCACACTCAAAAACAATCTGGCACAGGGATGAATGGAAAAATGACAATGTTTTTTGACAATACTATGTTACTCAAAATAGCCAAGACAATGGTCAAAAGCAAAGAACTACAGAAGAAACTCATAATACTGAATGTGCAATGCAAGGGCAAATAAAACGGTAAATAAAAGTTCACATAAATAAGCATGAAGTGATGCATACAAATAAAAAACAATTTTAAGTCTGCACATACAGTGGTGGGTTTTGAATTGACTGGAATGAGATCTTGAGGTTATAACTGATAGTTCTGTGAAAAAGCCAGTTCAAAGCCAACAGCAGATTTTCAAAAAGCTAAAATACTGTTAAGAACTAAAAGGAAAAAATTAGACCGTTTTTTTCTATGACATCAATCTCCGAGGTACCAATGAACCAAAGGCTGTGATTCCTCCCATCTCAGAAGGGATATAACAGAACTAGACAAGGTAGAGGCAATGACACAATGTTATCTAAGGTATAAAATAGCTTCCTTCTGGAGGATTATTAAAAACACAGGGAATTTTCAGTGTGAAAAATAAATCGTAGAGGATATGATGGACTTAGAGAAAATCATGAGTGGTACAGAGAAAACAAGTGGAAAATGGCATAAGAACTAGGTATTATGAAAATCCCTCAGGCATATGTTGTAGCCTTCTCTCCAGTCCTGTCTCCATCCCCACCTGCTTTTGCTCCTGATTGGACTCCCTGCATAGTCCCTGGACCCCGGTCATCGTGTGCCATGTCTGGGGCTGTCAAAGGGCCCTGCTACCAGCACCCTACTGGGTTCAGTCCCTGGAGATGGTGCCTAGTCAGAAAGGGCACTGTCCACCCTGGAGTCACCCTTGGCTCCCAGCTCACCTTCCCATACCACAATTCCAATTATATTAGCTCCTTTTTACTGGTGGGTTTAGCTCTGAGGGGTTTATGGTGAGCTTATAAGCGACTTAGATGTATTGCACAATTTTTGGAAAAAGATTGTGCAATAGGTCTAAGTACTGAAGCAGGTACTAATACAAAATGCTTAGGGACTAGAAATTAAATTAGCCTGGAAAAAAAAAAAAAATCTATGTTCATGATGAATCATTTTGAGATTGCCAACAGCACACACAAAGAAATTAATTAAATAGGATGCTGAAGAGTCCAAACCTGATATAAAGCAAGAGTGTGTCCATATCTCTGGAGTGGCCCTTTGGATACAGGTACTACGTTCCATATACTGCTTTCCAAATTGTAGCTAGAAGAGAAATAGAAAAGTAAACATTTTCTACCTGCAGAGAAACAGGAACTTTTGTATGTTTGAACTAATTTCTGCTTGGCAAAGTGTGCACACTTGATCAGTCACTGCTGTTTATGTCACGTGGTAATTTGTTAGCAGAAGTAACATGATCACTTTTAACTGTCACAACAGTGTACTAACTAGTGATAGTGTACCAAATGCTCATCAATGAAAACAGAAGCAGCTCTTTCAGAGACCCATCAACAATCTCAGAAAATGGGATCGTAATAAAAATCACCAGATTTACAAGAAATTATGAAACTAAATTTCTAAGCTCACTGTTATCAGTTACACCAAAAAAAAAAAAAACAATAAACTAGCTTATGCCACAATCTTTTGCACTACTTTGAAAACTTCCTGTTGAGCACCTTCTCAGTTGTATGGTTAATTTTAATTTCCATTAAATTTTAATTAACAATTAATCCATTAATAGATTAGAACACAACAAGATGGAAGAGAGGTAAAAAAATAAGATGACAGAGATAGAAAAGGAAATCACCAAAGATGATGGGATTTGTTTTGGATGATTGCAAAGGTATGGAAAAAATGACAGCTAGACAAAAATAGAATAAACATGCTAATAAACATATCCTAATACTTTCATTTACCACATTTAGGGCCTGTACATATATACAAGTCCTCATACAAACTGCCATAAATATGAAGTAAAATATGGATGACCTGGACTAACCCTACTGGCAGGGCACCAACGGGCTAAGTGCATACATTAAATACAAGTCTCCTATAATTACATATTAACTTCAATAATGCAAAGAGCATTCTAGATGCACTATCTGAAAAATATCAGCACATGGATTTCTTTTACTGTTTTATCACTACGTTTTTATGTTTTGCAGCCAAGTATAGCGACAGTTTTCGCTAAACTGAAGAAATGACACATTAGCATCCATATAGATTGATGTTACCCATATTTTAACTTTTTTTAATCATAAGAAAATTACAAGCAGAAAATAACACCATTAACAAAAACATACAAAACTTCCAGTTAAATTACAGGTTAGAGGCTACCTCCCTGGTAAGATCTGTTTTCCCTAAGCCACATCAGAAGGGATATGACAAAGGAGAAATCACTTACTTCAACACCATTTGGAATGAGCTGTAGTTAAACGTGTATCCACCAATCACCCACATAAATTTCCCGTGTAGGACTGCCTTATGGGAAGCCCGGCCCACAGAAGGGCTGAATGGCTTCACGTTTGGTAGAATCCAGTAAGACTCCGTAGAAGGGACGTTCAAAGAACAATCTGGACCTGTTTTGTAAACAAATGTGCAATTCGTACAGTGTTAGACAGGGACGTTAAAGCCAATAAAGCAGAAACAGTGGAGGCTTAATTACAGATGTCAGGATTGCTCGTTCTGATAAAATACAGTATACACTTTTATGTTTAACAGATGCTCAATGAAAAAAAACTGACAACAAGGTACATCAGTCAAATTGAAAGCGTTAGATTAGCTCAAATAATAATGATACATTTCTGTATCCTTTTCAAAAAACACAGTGTATGTGTCACAAACTGAAAGACAGGCATAATGCATCATATTTTTAGATGCTGTTGTATAGATCTAAAATGTGTAGCACAGTAGTTACTCTGTTACTCTCTAGTTACCTCTGGAGAAAAACTATACTACATTTGAACTAACCAGAGTAAGCTTATATCAAAGGAAATAACATTACAGTAAGTTAAGTTACAATACAGATTATACTATATTAAATCTCAGGAATCAAAATTTGCCCTTTGCCAATGCCATTCTGCATTGTCTTTCAAGAGTAAAATACATTGTAAAGTGCTTTATAAAAAAAATTATTTGGATATTTAAATTGTATCAAATTTTATAGATCATTCTACAAAGCTACCAAAACCCACAATTATATATTATTTTGGAACATATTTTAGCCAATTATTTTTGCTAAATAAGGAAAAGTCAGCAAAATATGTCCTTTTTAAGTTATATAATTATTAAAATCATTAATAGGAGAAATATTTATTTTTAATTTGTTCTATAATAACAAAAATGCAATCTCTTCATCATTAGTTTATGCTCTAGATGTTAGAAGAACTTTAAAATCTTATTATTTAAAACCTGAACATATTCAGAACTTTACTTTAAAAAAAAAGACAACATATGCACTATTTTCCTGTTGTCTGTGACTGTACAGCATTACTGACTGGCTTTATTTCTAGAAGGGGAACACAGAATTTTTAGAACACTAATGTGTTCCACCTTAAGCACTATCAATCATGGAATTGAAATTTTTATCATCAGTGATGGTATACAGATATTGTGTGACAGCTAAATTATTTCTGTAATTTGATGCTGATACTACAAGCAATGTTATGTCCCTCTCAGCCTGCCTGACTGGGATAAATCCTTCCCTCAAGCTACAAGACATTACTAAAAACCAAAGCTGTTGAAGTCAGACTGGGCATAACCTTATTTGAAAACTCGGTGATAAAATGTTTAAAAAAAAAAACAAAAACAAAAAACCAAACAAACATACACCACTAGTGTGCATCCCAAGTGTCACAAGTGACATCAACTTTTTAAAAAGGTTCTAGGGAAAATCCAGAAAACTACTGGCCTGCTATTCTTCTGTTTCTACCAGACAAATCAGCAGAAACTGAGAATGGACAGGATTAGTCGACAGATAATCATAGAATCATTTTGGTTGGAAAGTACCTTTAAGAACATCAAGTCCAACCATTAACCTAGCACTGACAAGTACCCTCTAAACCATATCCCTAATTGCCTACTTGTAAAAATCAGTACAGCTTTCATAAAGAGAAGCCCTGTCTTCCAAATCTATTAGAGGTCTTTGAAGATATCAAGATGGGGTGATCCAATTGATAGAGTCATGTGGATTTTCAGAAGGCTTTTAACAAAATTCCTCACCAAAAACTTTTAAGGAGACTGTTGTAGCAAGAGAATGAAGGCCCTTGCACTGCCAAATAGTTGAGTGTAAGATACAGTAAGAAATAGTAGACAGGAGTAAATGGCCACTTCTTAAAGGGAGGGCGGTCACTCGTGGAGTCCCGCAAGGGTTCAACATACACATTAATGATCCTGAAAGAGGATGAGCAGTGAAGAAAGTTTGCTGATAAAGGCAATTGCTGGAGGGTAGAAAGAGTAAGATCAGGTCTGAAGAACCACAGAACAAGTTCTTGTCTGACCATGTGACTGAGCAATAAAAGTACACATGAAATTCAACAAAAGTAAATTTAAAACTATATAAGCTATGTTCTAGCTTGACTAAAAAGAAAAGAGTCTCTCAACTAATCATCACTAGTCAGTAGTAAAGTCTCCTTTTAAGATAATTCATTAAAATATCACCTCAACACTCAGCAACGGACAAAAAAGCAAATCATATGTAAGGAACAGAGAATAGTATTACCCCACTGTATAAATCAGTGGTTTGCTATGCTTAGAAAACTGTGTGCCCTACTCAAAAAGAAGATAGATTAGAGCTGGAGACTGTTTGCAGCAGAGTAATAGGGATGTTAAAGGGAATTAAATGGCTTCTGTAATAGGAACTACTGAGTTGGTTAAGACTTTTTTTCACTTGGAAAGAAAGAATATTTGGAAGTGAATGATAAATGCCTATACAATAAGTGACACAGAGAGGGTGGATATGAAGAGTCTACAGTCTCTCTGAATATAAGAGCAGACGTTTATCAAATGCAGCTTGAAGAAGCCGCATTCAAAACAAACAAAAGGAAGTAGTTCTTCATGCACAAAGTATCAGATCTCCTTGGCAAGGACGCTCTCCTGACAAAGGATGCTCTGGATGCAGTGGTTTACACTGAGTCAATGAGAGACTGGACAAGCATTTAGAAGAGAGAGCTGCTGAAGCTTACTAAATAAGCTCGTCATTTTAAAACATATTACCCTTGGGGGGTGGGAGGAGGTGAATATTGTTTTACCAATGTGTATTATCATTTTGGGGGCAATCTGTTACAATTACTTCTTACACAGAACGACCAGGCAAATAATCTGTACTTAACCAGTTGACAACTTTGCCTGGTACTCTGTAGAAAAATGATGTCCACTTGTATCCAAATTACCTTCCATTCGTTAAATGATGGAGACACTCAGTTCCCATTGTTCATTATACCTTCTCTCCAGAAAAGATTAATGGTATTCGAATGAGGTCTAATAAGAGTATGAACAATTCAGTATATTATTTCTTAAGAATTAATAATAGATACTGTAATAGAATTGTAACCTCAGCAAGATTCTGATTTGGTAAATCACTGCAAGAAACACTTAATTTGAATTTAAAAGTGCTTAAAAATAAACAATTAAGTGTTCTTTGATCAGTAAGAGCTTAGAATTATGAAAACGGTGCCTCCAGTCAGAAATTGTTTATGTCTTTTATTACCGCGACCATTCTTGCACAGACATGTACTGGTCAACAGTGTCGCCTAGTGGTACATAACGAATAAAACACACAAACTACTCACGCCAACTGATTTGAGATTTTCATTTCTGGAGACAGGGAACTGCAAGAATTCATATAGCAAATCGAAAATATTATTCTTGTCTACACTATATTTCGATGACATTGACTGTATTAAAATGAGCACAAGCAAAAGTTTCGTATAAAAAGTTAACAATTCAAAGGTTTTAACAATACTGTTAACCAGATCAGTGATTGGAAGAATGCCGCAGGTAACTTTATTACAACCTCAGTACTTCATTGCTGGTCTATACTGAACAACAGGAAAGGTGAGATGGAGAGGAGAAACACCATGTACCCAGGTCTTGTTCTGAAGAGAATGGAGAAAGGACACGTTCTATGGAGACACACCTGAACTCATGAGCTTGAAAGCAGCAGGTCCTCCTTTGGTTTCTTCAAAGAACACGTTAATACCCTGTGCATGACACGCACACGTGCATTAAAGTGACACCAGTTGACATTGCCACCAGAAGAGGCAACCCCTGGCCTCCCCTCACTGCTTACTCTCCTGCTCATATTGCTACTGGCACCAGTTTTCACATGGCTGCACAATGAGCCAGACAAGGGAATGAATCCAGGTTAAAACTTGCTTTTATTTTTAGCCAGGTTAGCTTTTAATCTGGATGTGTTTCCTTTTATGTTTCACCTTGCCCACATACGCATGGTTGTGCCAACACAAGTAAGACTGTGTGGCCAGGACTGCCTTGAGTGAAAGGTTAAAACGTTCATGGAGTCACCACAGTATGTATTAATCAGTACAAAAATGGAATATATAGTTGAAAAAACCCAAAGCAATAGAATACTACTTTTACTGAAACATCATTTAAAGAGAAAATGCTTACATGTGGCTATTGCCTTATAAAGGCAAGGTAAATGTAGGACTTAAATATCACTTACAGATTTTCCTAATTAAATATCACATACACCACAAAACATCACCACTATTTCAGCATAAATACATTTTCTCTTCAGAAACATCACATTCACTAAATACATGCCTTTTGTGCAGAGAGCACTACAGCTGCAGAACAAAGATAATGAAAAATATGTTTTATTATTTTCTATGCAAATGATTTTTCTCAATTTATTTAAAATTGGATTTCTTTCTTATCTTCCTAATGTCTCACTCAGCCACTGGGGAGAAGAAAAAAGCTTTAAAAACAGCAAACAACTTTATACACCTGAATTGGAAGTCAATTACGTTATCCTCAAAGGTAGGAAAAAATTCTATAGGTTTAAAAAAAGTGATTTACCCACACAACACAAGAGAAGGAATCTAATTTCTATTTATTGAGGAGTTTCATGAACTGTCAAAGTAACAATCTGTTCCAGTAGTTCAAGTCATAAGATCAATTTCCACCTAATGAGAAAACATCATCTACTGTCTTGAACCCTATCTTTTCCTATGGGATGACAGGAAAGAAACAGAAGTATTGCTGTGTTGAATATAAATGTTACAGTTCTGTTTTTCATGCAATCTAATCAAAGCATTTAAATAAAGTATTTGCTGTTGCTTATCCCATATCTTGTTTGATATCTGATTATTTGAGTTGAGAATTATTGCTTTAACATAATTTTTCAACCACCACAACTACAAACCAAATATTACTATTCTCAAGTACCCAATAAAATCTTCATACGATAATGAATTTGAGATTATGAAAAATATTTTTGAGAAAAGAGAATATATCTGACTATACTTGCAACAAAAAGTCTATTGGAAGTTTTACCAACAGTATATCATCTTCCTCACGGGAAAGTGCTAAGGTAGTAACTACATAAAATTACAAAGTTGCTATGTAAATGAAAAGATAAATGTTGTTTCAACAATGGCTCACCAGAACTCTCATAGTAGGTGTATTCATGTATCTATACACTGCTACTGCACAGCTCTCCAACATCCATATGGGATGTAATTATTTCCCCCCTCCCCCAAACAGTCTTTCTCCGAATGAAACTTAATGGCAGGCAGAGAGATCCTGGATAGGTCTCCAGCTAAAGCAGCATGGTAGCAAGCTGTGCCAGGACTCAGTCTCCTCCATGACTGAAACAGTGAGAAATTCTAATGCACACATGCTGATGCGGTTTTTGAAATGTATTTTAAAAAAGTGTAGTAACAAAACCAAAATATAGTACTAATGTTTTCATATATTTAACTGTGGGTTCTGTGATCAATCATCCTACTAGTGCACTTGACACTTTACAGCCTGTAAAGTTCGTAGAGTATATAAAATTAAGAATACTAATTACATTGTATTCTAAATGAGATAGACTACCATGTCTTCTCCCATGTCACCTTCCACACTTCAATCCAAGATTATAAAACTAATTCTTAATACTTTTAGTCCCTAAATGTATGAATTTACAAATTATACTGAAGTAATTACATCCCACACATTACTCTAACCCTTTTTTTGCAGGATATTCTGGTCCTCCTTTGTGTTTAAAGTAACTCCCACCTTTGTATTAACAGATTTCATTAGCAGACTTATGAGTAGATTATAAAAATTATGTAACAATATCAGTCCTAGGATCAGTCTTTAAGTAGTACTGATATATTTCCATCCTAAATTACTTGCTCAACATACCCACTAACATTTCACAATTAACAAGCTGCGTTCCCCTTGCTATTCCCTTATGTATTCCCTGACTTCTTCAGTTTCAATAACCTCCTATCATCAAATGCTGAGGTTCAGATAAAATATACTGCATTTTCTTGTCACTTTTCTTAGAAGTTATTTGAGTATGAACTACATTGATAAATCTGTTTTGCTATTCAGTCACACCATATGTTTAATTATTTCTTTCCTCAAAGCATGGTCTAGACCTTTACACACTGCTGAAATCAAGCAAAAAGTATTGAGCTGCCTGAATCACTTTCTTCCTATTCTTAATAAAGGTGCTACAGATAACAAGCTAAATTTAGTATCTTCCCTTATCAGGGAGATCTCTACTATCTATCCCTTTCTTGTGTTCAGGATATAGTATTCCATTTGTTCATTAGTTTAACCAAGTGTTTGCATGTTCTACCTCACTAATTGTCAGATGACACCACAAAGGTATTTAAAACTGAAGTTGGGTCTTCATTTAACTGTGATGTTCTTTCTTTTGCCATAAGAATACTTAATTTTCTCACACAGAATTTTCAGACACTAAATTTCTAAATATGATAGCTATATTTTGTTTAAAAATTGCACAAAGTCCTTCAAGGATGCTTGACAGATTATTAAATTCAATCTGAACATAAAACTGAAGAACATATTTCCAGTATCTATGAAATAACCATCCATCTTAAGCCAATTCCTTCCTATTTCTGTATATGCAAAATTTCCTTAGACAACTCATTTCTATGACACATGTAATGAAATTTACAAATATGGAGTGCAGAAACTGGATTTTAACTTAAAATTGGGGTAGGAAATGATTCCTCGGATTTGTGCTTTTATGTGCATATATAGTATTAATGCACATATATTTAACAGAACACCTCCCAGACTCTAAAACTGCAGTTTCTTCTGACTGAATTGATACTTGGCCAGGAGAAAATCTGAAAAGTAAAATCTAGACAAAGAGGGGATTATCACAGGACAGAACAGTTATAAGACATCTACTTTTTTTCCCTTCCAAAACCAGGTTTGTCCAAAGCAAATGTTACATCGTAAGTCCTCTTCTCTGAAAATACTTACTTGTATGCTTTCTGTTCAAGAACATCAAGGCACAACAGGCCAAAATCTCAGATTTCAGACCTCTTAGCATTTGGCCCAAGCTCTTTCCAGCACTGCATTTCAGATGCGACTGCCCGAGCTCACATCTCAAACCTTCTCCATCGGTTTCAATAAACCCCCACCACACAAGCACAGCTCTGCTAAATCTGAGTCTTGAGGAATAAGGCAGGCCAAACGAGAGAATGACCTCAAAGCCTTCCACCAAAGAAGTCAGAATGAATTCAACTCTAGTTAGTCCTTTCAGAATAATCTGAGTGTAGACACACATTGACATAGTTGTTCTGGCCACACTCAAGATGCTGTTAGAATAAATGCCATAGTAATGAGCAAGACAAAATACTGGATTTTACAGTGCAGTAGTCATAGCACTCCTTTTACACTTTCATCGTTTACTTTTCTCCTTACATAAACAGCTCATTTTTCCCTAGAGAGATTTTATAAAATTCAAGGTGCCTGACTTGCTAATAGACTTATTTCAAAGCTAATTAGTTTAATTTCAGAATCTGGTCCACTCCATCTCTATCTGCTAGGAGCAGATCTGTAGGGAGAAACAACTGACTACACACATTCCAGAATTTTTATTGGTGTTTTAACTTTGGACTAGATCTGATCCCTAGGACTGAATGTCTGTTTGTAGTTGGTGTGCATTATGTGCAACCCTGGAGCTCATATTCTGGTGTAGTTTCATCTAAAAGGAATGCAGTTCCTGTGTTTTCAAACCACCTCACAACGCAAGCCAAAACATAGTACACATGGAGGATCAGATTTGATTCGAAGGTACCCTACTGATCCTCTTAAAGCCTAATGTAAACACACTCTGTAATTCCTCCCTATTAGATCCCGTTTTCACTTGCAGTACTGATGTTCAATGATCAAAGTACCAATAAAGTTTCTCTTAAATTCAATAGTGTCTTCAACTCTGGTTTCCTTTCTGCACCCAGTGCGAAAGGCACTGGCACCAGGAGCATCCCCACATCACACTGGATCAGGGAGATATCATGCCTGGGCAGCAGCTCTCAGCAAGGACTCCCACTAAGTGTTAGAGTCACCACTAACTCCTGAATCTTCCCACGACAGGAGTGTTTCCTAGTAAGCATATCAGTTTTGTGGCACGACTTGAGTTCTCACTGGTATTTACACTCCTGCCTAGAGTGCCAATCCCCAAACTGAGCACTATAACCCAATGTTATCTCTCAAATGCCCATCTCAGAGAAGGGGTTATTTGCTCTCTACTCAAAGTTCCTCATGTGAAAATTATTACTGTCAGTGATTTGCAAGTCCCTTAACAATCTCTAAGACAGCCTTTCTTTTGCCAACACAGCCTGCAGTCTTTGTTCCTAGATAATTTTACATTAAGGATATTAAGATAGTTTTCTAAATTATGACTTTGAACTGGATGTTTTATAGCTTTTTAAAATGAAACTATCTTCCTTTATTTACCACACAGTGAATCTTGTTATCTTACCTGAAAATTTTATCAGGAAAAATTATACATAATAATCAAGATCTTTTATAAAAATGTTATTTAACATCAGACAAAAACTGGTCACTGGAAAATTCTCCAGTTAATCACTCAGCTACTCCATATTTTACAGGTAGCTATATTTTGAATTCCTTCTGTAAAACAGTTTTTAACCTATTTAATATGTGGCAGGCTCGTTATTTCCTTTATATGATATGAAATTAATATCTCTATCAACAAGACCTGTAATATTACTTGTAAAAAGCATACAACACATTCATAGCTGCTAGCAATATTTTCAGTATGTCCAAAGATAGCCCATTTAACACTTTTAATGTGGAATTGTTTACAATCCTTCCAATCATCCTGAATTTTTAACCCCGTTACAGAAGTTAACAGAAGTTAACAGTTTTGAAATCTCTTCTGCTCATTTACAGCCTGAGACAATCCAAGACACAGTGTTCCTGATACCAAAGAGAACTGGCTGGCTGTAAACACATATTCGGCAAAAGGTAACATCTTTCATAAAAACTACTTTTTCAACTTCTTAAACAGGTCAAATAGTGAAAGAGCCACTGCTTTTCTCAGCCAAGTCCCCATTTCTTTTTTATCTGTGTCTAGCAAAGAAAAAGAGAGCAAGTTGGTAGTTTTAAGGCATCTTTTTTTCCTCCCTGAGTTACATCCACAGCCTGTATCAGCAGGTATTGACACATTCTGCTTTAGAGTACCAAGACAGATTAGCCAGCAATGGGACACCATAATATAATATAGTACTCATAAAAGGAACCACTCTTCAGGAAGAACTTCAGCCTCTTGTGTTGCCTTAATATTTTAAATTAACCAAATTTAAAGTAAATACTAAATTTTCTTCCTGTGTGTACTTCTGAGACCAACCATCTCAGAAACATTTACCATTGTGAAACATTATTAACATTATTAAAAATAATACTTTTATTTTTAGCAAAAAGCATATTTAACAAGTACTTTTTTGTTAAAAATAAAATTATTAAATTTTTAGACTTAAAATTATTAAATTTTTAGACTTTCCAAGTCTAAAAGTTTTTATTGTCATGGCATTATTTTATATTTGTATGACTAGCAGCTAACTGCAAATATCCACAAGATCCTTCTTGCACAAAATGTATCTAATAACGAGAGGACCCTACTTTTTACTAAAAACAATTATTCTATCCCAAAGAATACACCGTTCTCTTTTCTCAGAACACTTGTTTTAAACGTGAAATTTTCTCAGAGCTGCTCCTTCCACAGCACCCACAAGATGTCACCATTGTAAAAGAAAGAAACTCCATGTGTTGTAAAATCTGAAATACCTTTATGTTCTGAACCACGGATTTTATTTATTGTACATCTCAATCAATGCAGTCCAATGATTTTTTTTTTAATATAGGGACTAAACATACTCAAAAAAAACAATGTGGAAAAAAAAAATCAAACATAAAATTCTCTCCAAAAACATAGAAATCAAGATGCTACTTTAGCTACTTGGTTTGAATTACCAAATACAAGAAAAACTTGGCAGACAGCAAGAGTAGTAAGACAAGCAGAAACATTTATGATTCCAGCATTTCTAATCACCTACATAGAAGATACTGATAGTTAGAAACAATAGAGTATATAGATGCAAATAAAGAATTAGAACAGAGAAGCAAGTAGTTTCCCGGAGAGCTTAAAGAAAGTTTGGTTTTGTTTTGTATCTAATAAGGAAAAACAATTATGTATCCATGCCAGCTCATCTGTCACAGAATAGAAAAATTAAATTGAAATCTAGATAGGTTCAATGAAAACCCAAGGAACAACAAAACAAATTATCTCTATATAATCCTATTCACTCTAGGAAAGAATAGGAAGCTAGTATGCACAGAAATGCTACATGAAAAGAAGGTACTAACAGTGAAAGTTAGAATTTTAGTTTTATTTCATGATCAAAACTTCTAATGAGGATTACAGCATTGTAAATGAAGGTATAGCCTAAAAAGTGTTTCCAAAGATTTGTGACTTTTCCCCATTTTGTACAAAGTGACCCAAAATTGCAAGGAATTGATGCACAAATTAAAAGGGTGATATTCTGCAAGTTCTATTCACAACTTCCTTACAGAGATTAAGTTTTCAGGATCTTTTTTTGTGCACTATAATTACAGAAGGTTCTAAAGGACTCAGTAACATGTCTGCACCGTTTCCATTCAATGACCATATTGCTAACCTATTTCCTTTCTGTGGGTGCACTGACTGTCTTTTAATGAACAACTTCATTAATTATTAACAAGAGAAATGTATTAAATCTCATGGTGTCTTTGGTCTAATAGATGTGACAGCTAATAGGAGTAAAAAAAAAAAGTAATTTCCTTTGACATGCAAAAAGAAACAGCAATAAAACAAAAGTAGAGGCAGGAAGTAATGGGAAGAGGTCATATCAGCTAAGTAATACGGAGGTATTTTAATATTTCTTTTAAGAGAAGAATGGCAATTTCAACACATAGAAATCTAATCCAATTGAGACTTCTAACAGGAGTAGTAAAGGACAAAAAGAAAAAATTCAAACACATCTAGCACAATTACAGTAAGTGAATTAAACATTTAGGATCTTAAATAATTGATCTTTAACAAGAAACAATTATTTATGGTACTGGGAGTAAAACTACAGCACATGCTTACAATACATCCATTACTTGAATAATTACTGCCAATTAATGATCCAAAAAGAAGAATGCCCACTACAAGAAGCTTAGGTCAGATATTTCTGCAGTATCTTCAGATAGAAAATATCAAAGCTGTGAGCCTTTTATGGCGTTGAAGTACACACATCTAGGTTCACATGAAAATTTACTCCAGAAATTTATTCATTTCTGTTTATTCTTCAAAGATGCTAAAATGCACACTAGATAGGATGCATTAAAAGCAGGTGTCTTTAAAGATTAACTTGATTCCAAATAACAAAACCTTACCTTGCCAGCTATCATTGCAAACACACAGCTTCTCGCCTGTCAAATCACAGTACCCATGATCTGGACTGCCACAGTTGGCTTTACAATATGGAATATCACAGGCTTCTCCTTTCCAATACTTGTCACACTCACAATATACCCGGCTTGGTACGGACACACTGGTTGTACACTTTCCATGTTCTGAGCAGTTATTAGGACAAGAATTAATTCTGAAAAAAATATGTAAAATAAGGGAAATGACAAGCCAAGAGTTGATGACAGTGTTTTATATGACAGTATTGCAACTGTATTCGTTAGATAAAGTACTTTTTTTTTCCCCCCTCAAAAGTTTCTATGTACTGATAAAACACAAATTTAATTATGATTTTACAGGCAAGTGAACTGAAAAGGTGTTCATCCAGGCTTATATACAAAGTCTGTGATGCAGTCAGGATCACAAATATCTTGTGCTTCAAGAAGTATTGACACTAAGCAGAAGGACAGGCCCTGCCTGGACAGGCCACCAGCTGATTTCTTCCCTGTTCCAATATGAGCACTCTTTAGTCAGTCCCTTCAAATGCTTGTTATCTCTAGGAACATCCACACTGGAAGTGACCGTGAGCAGTAACCCTTAAACTCTCCACCACAGTCATACAGCTAAAGGTATTTCCCGAGTGCCTTTGGTCCATACTATAAAGCAATTTCTAACATTCAAGGAGAATAAAGTTGGAAAAACCGACCAAGGAAAAATACAAGATGGCTAATATCCTCAAACAACCAAGAAGCAGCACTTCGTGCTTTGAATCCTTAATTATGGCCACCTTAACCTTGCCTCCTTAACTCTGCAGTCAGAGATGAAACAAGAGGAAAGATTAGCCTGGAAAAAGTTTGTGACTGCTATGGGATTTAGCATTTCTGTGATACACCCTACTAAACACTGAGATCACAGGCAACTGGACTCTGCAAAATTATGCAAGCTGGTTCTAGAAGTGCAGGCAATTCCTTGGAGATGAGGAGGAGTGAAGGACATTGAAGTATGTGGGCCTAAGATTCCACAAACAGAACATGGATCTCAGGCAGTACATGCCTGATGAAGTCCAAAAAGGATTTGAAACCTTTTTTGACAACTCACAGCGAAGAGTTGGGTTGAAACTCAGAATAAACTGTTGCTACAAACCCCTGATGATAACGCACACTGCTCCCTGTAGATGTGAGAGCTGGATACTGTCCATAGCCTTTCTTGCTCTTACTGAAGGAAGAAAGAACTGAAAAAGTTACTGAGGAATTGCTCAAGGCTGGCCTTCGGCCAAATGTAGCTGTGGTAGGACACTCAGGAGATGTGTTTTTGCTTTCTAAAGACTCACACCTCAGAGGACTGACTCTGTTACACTACTGAAAAAGAAAACTCCATGTCGGAACTACAAACATCCTGTGGGTTTCGCCTAGTAACACACATAGCATTAAAACCACTGATGGCATTAACTGCCATATACCACAGCTGTGAGGAACTTCTCCCCCTGACTTCACAGGGAGAGTGTTCTGCAGGAAGGTGAATAGTTAAGTCTTTCCAGCAATAGGGATGCCAGTTTAAAAGCAGACATATACCCACTCCAACAGGTTCATTAAAGATTCAAACAGAAAGAGAAAAACTGGATCGGTGGAGTTGGAAGCAGGTTGCCCGACTCCAAGGAACACAAAATTTACTCAGACTTCTGGAGTAACTGTGCTGTGCTTCTGTCTTCCCCAAAAAAAAGGAACCTGAGTGGTCCATCAGGATGAAATCAAAGATGAAGTCGAAAACTGCTTTGGGGTTGCAAAACCAAGGAAGAAAAAGGGTAAAAGAACCAGAGTGCAACAGATCAGTGACAGAAAAATAGTTAACGCAGACATAAAAAGCAATTGTAGGTACTTCTTTTAGCATAAAAAGACTTACTGTTGGTTCATTAAAAAAAAAAAAATATTTTAAAAGTATCCATTGCAACAGAAGAAACAGAAGAACAGAGTACATAAAATTTCATGAGTTATATATGTAATGGAATTTAAAACTGCCAGGTTTTTTCATTTATTTTAAATCGTCCAAAATATTAGGTAATGATAAGTAGCACGTACCACATTACCAAGCCATAAAAGAATGCAGAGCACATATACTCATTTCTAAAGAATGCCATGTCATATTGGCATTTGCTCCCAAGACAAACAAAAAAAAAAGTGCAATAAAAGCTTCAGAGATAACTGAAAAATGTATCTAATTACAGCAGAGAAGTCTGCCAGGTGATTGCATTTTACTGATGTTAACTGACAAAAATTAAAAATACCCAGTCTAGTAGACTGACATTTCCAATACAACATATTTAGTGAGGTTTCCCAAACTCTGAATAGCTATTTATTATCCGGTAAAAGCTAGGCAAACTGCTGCAAATTACAGAAACAATCTTCCCATAGATAATTTAACAAAGAACTCTGCCAAGAGTAAACTATTGTCAGAAGCATAAATAGGAATGTTAAATTTAAAGAATATAACAAAAATATTACATGTACTTCAACATTTGAAGTGCAGTGCTGGCCACCACATCCCAAAAAGTGGTACTTCAGAATCTGAAGGAATTGAAAGAAAGGAACAAGAATATCTTCAATCATAGGAAAACTACCACATGAAAAAACAGGTCCAACAGAACCAACCAATCCCCTCTTGAACTAAAGCATCCAGTATAAAGAGACACCACATCATGTGTCACAAGCATGTCCCAAATGAGACAGAAATTGCAATCAGCTGCTGGTGCATATCATAGAATCATCTTTGTTGGAAAGGACCTTTAAGATCATCAAGTCCATCCATTAACTTAGCACGTTCAAGTCCACCACTAAACCATGTCCCTAAAGAAGGAAAAGGCTGCATCTTTAAAGCTGCTGACGCAGAAAAGCAGAGTGGAGGATAGCAAGCATAGCAAAGTCTAGTCTGGTATAACTGTCAGAGAAACTAAAAGACAGACAGTCCAGAAAAGAACTATAAGGCAGAATATGGACTAAGATAGGTAGAGAAGAAATGAAATAAAACCCTTGTGGCTGGCACAAGAATAAAAGTAGGACTTGGGTAAAGGTGTCAAAAGCCATAAAAGTACATTCAGCAAGAAAAAAAAATAAAAAATAAAAAATCAAACAACAGATGATCCTAGCTCAAGAGAAGAGAGTTGACATGACAGCAGATACACCTCCCTTCCATTCCATATGACAACTACACATGTTGGATAAATACTGGAAGGGATACATTCTAGTTCCATATGGCACAGGAAAAACATTCTTGGAATGGCCATGTGGCTTCATTCAGAACAATATACTTTACCCCATTTTCTTTTTTTTCTTTTTTCTTTTTTTCTTTTTTTTTTTAACTAGTACCTTAATGACAACTCATTACAACCCCAACTCCCTGGTTTTAGAAACGTACCACTAAGTATAACTCTTACGCTACTAATAAAATAACAGACAAACATTTTATAAACTCTTTCCCTGGGTTTGACATTCTCCTGAAAGGAATGATAGGCTAATTAACAAACTAATTGCTTATTAAAAAATACTTACGAGTAAAAAATGTTAAATCCAGTTAGGTTATAAGCAGCATCACTAAAAAAGTGTAGCAATGCATAGCCAGATGTAGTAACTACTTCAGGAACAGTTTCATTTCCACGCACTTCAGGGACTATTAGACCACTGGAAAAGAAAATGAGAATGTTTTTAATCAGTCTTGGGGAGAAAGGGTGCGGGGACAGAACAGTTCAAGTTAGCTATTCTGGTTGTTAATATTATAAACAAGATAACTCTTAAACCTCATTTTAAAACTTCTTTTTAAAAAACAAATAATAAAATGCATATAAAACTTGTCCATGCCTCTGCAAGATAAGGCAGGGTTTTCCAGGAAAACAAAACAAAAACTCTCCTCCCTTACACAGTGATGTAAAATTTCCCATCAGATTATTCTGAGGGTGTATGCACTCAGTATAATTTCTAAAACTTATTTTAACTTGGAAAAAAAATATCCTTCAGAGAGTTGCTTAACTCTCACTGCCATTCAGCATGAATTCTATTTCCACATAATATTTGCACCTTTAAAAGTTTATCTTATTAAAGAATTTCAAACGTGGAAACTATGATAATTACTTCAGAAAGATGTTAAGATGTCAGTCTTAAATAAAGACTGAAGTAGGAAAACCAAGCAATATACTAAAATACTGAGAAAAAGGATCGCCTGCATAAAACAGTGCCACATCACAAATATAAATTAAAAGTTATAAGAATCCTAAGCAAAACACTAACAATCAATAAACTGAAAGACATCAGAAGTAAAGAACATAGCAAGAGGAACCTCCTCTCTCCTTCCATTCATGCTACAAGTCAGGCTCCTGAATACTAGCTAGACACCTTTAACAAATACAACTTTTGGGAGGAACAAAGCCCCTAAGTAATTATGTAATAATTTAGGAGAATCAGGAGAGAAGGTGGTGTAGATTGCTATAGTTGGGCAGGAAAGAGGGAAACTTCAACAGCATAATCAGTATTTCATAACACAAAATTAAGTACCATTTCTGCCACACAGAGCATGTGCGTATAGATGCACAAACAGTTTCTGGTTTGTTGTTTTTTGGGGGTGTTTTTTTTTTTTTTAATATAGCTTTGCACTCAACAGATATCCCAAGATAAAACTTCTACTGATTTCAAAGGATTAGGATCCTGTGCCTTCTCTCTAATAAACTATAGCCCACTAGCCCACTTGCACAGAATACTCTTTCTGGAATGTTTCCCAAAATTTTAGCAGAAGGGTAGGAATCAGCCAACTGAAACGTTTTGGTGAAGTCCAGGAGTGGAGGAAACGAATGTTAAAATTCATATGCCCTCCTTTTTCTCTCTTGGACACAGGAAATGCAGTGCATGGACTCAGTTCTTTACCTCAACAGTTCAGTCATTTGAAAGGCAAATAATTAATCTTTATTCAGTATTAGTTGTTATGCTCGTTGTTTATTGTTCTTGATTTTGTATTTCTTTCTAAATCTTGCTACAAACTAATATTGTGATTCTAGTCAACAAATATTAACCTTAAAAAAAGTTTTAGTTGTGTAGCAATTCTCATAAGCTAATAACAAAAAGGAAAGAAATTCCCTCATTTTAGTTGATAGCAAATTTGAGTTCTCCTCCAGGACTTTGAAGAATTTGGTAATTTTACCCACTATGACTTAGTCACAAAGATGCCCAGTTTAGCAATCTAAGGAAACCTGTTACAAAATTAGTGCTTAATACAGCCTTTGTATCAAATGCCCTAAACAAGTCTCTTCATCCCTCATACAGAAATGTAGAAGGCATTTAGCAGCCCTTTTTTATAACTTACACATAGTGCAAGATTGCCTGAGCCACAGACTGCAATTCTTCTTTAAGCGGGATCAGATACTGACACTATTGGCCAGCGCCACATTTAATGCACATTAAAACTGAGGAGTCACTATTGGAAGCCTACTGGAAAATACATTTCTGATTGCCTGTCTGTGAGCATTAACACTCCATGCAATGGCAGCATTAAGTATAAGCCACATAATGGATTTATCCTATGATCACCTAACCAAAACAGTAGTGTTTTGTAGTTTACTCTAATATATAACTTTACATACATACTCCCATGATATTAACTAAAGAAAGCAACCTATTTAACAAATTAAAGCCTCTAATGTTATTTTTTTCCCCCCACAAACTAAAAAAGTCCATACATGACTACTGGGACTAAAAGGCTAACAAATACACTCACCTAAATACAGCTATTAAAGGTGCATATATTGAATCTCCATCATATACATACATATGGTCCCAACTACATTCTGTGGCAAAGTGATTAAATCTTAATCTTAGTATTGCATTTGGGCTGAAACAGAAAAAAAAATAAAAAACACTGATGTAAAACATTGTTTACAAAAGTATTGAGTTCATAAAGAACTTAAAATTGATCATGTCGGCATAACTCTATGAAAACATTTTGAGTACTAAACATTTCAATGGGTTAAATAACAAAATCCAGGGCAAGCAAATATTTCGTTTTATCTTGGAATACTTTAAAAATAACATCTTCAGTCCAAGTCTAATAATCCCGAAAGTTAACAAGAGACTTAAGTTCACCAGGTTTTATCAGTGTTCAGAACCATGAATTTAGACCAACTAAAATATCCCATTTTAATATAGTAGCTTTACTTTACACAGTCAGGACTATAAGGTTTAAAGAGTCTTTCAAGACAAAAAGCACCTACACATCCTCATTCCAGTATTGCACTAGCAACAGAAAATAAAATTCTTAAGACACAACATTTAAAATAGCAAGCAATATTAGTGCAAGATTTTTTTTTCTCGCCCTCTGCCCCCTCCTTTCCCCTCCGTCTGACACCTGGGAGCCAGACTTCACCTGTTTCTGGTAGGTCCACACAGGGACTGTAAGATTTCTGAAAGGGGAATTTTCTCACATGACAAAATTAGCAGACTCCTAAATATAGCTCATGCAACATACTGATGATTTTATTTCATTTTATTTTTTTTTCCTCCCTACTGACAGACTTGAGTGCAGTTTGTCAGTTTGGAAAACATACACTTTTTTCTTGTGAGAGATCATTTGGAGAGAGCTCTCTGTTCATTTTTTGAGAGAGAGAGTATTTTATACATGTGTGACTTCCTCATGTGTTGACATTTTGCACTATGTTACTGGGTTGCATTACTCTTCCACATACTGTGCAGCATATTGTCCCTTCCAGCCACCCACTCTACCATCTCTTGAAAAGAGGAGGAACAGAGTGAAGACTAACTTCAAAGCAGAGTTTGTATACAGTCCTGAGGCACATTTCCACTTTAGCACAGTGTAGAGCAGTGCAAATATTCCTGAACTAGCATCAGTAAAAAGAGGAGTCTAGCTATGTCAGAAAGATATTCCAGCTACAGCCTAGGCATCTAGATATTGAAGGTTCTACTGAAATGATCTTGCAAACTACCCATAACTTCATTGCCCTTGTGTTTGAATTACTATCTACATATAAGCAGATCATAATTAGATCAGGTAGATCATTACTGAACTGCAGCATCAGAGCAGACATCTAAGATAACCGAGATCAGGACAATATGGAAATATAGAAGGGGGTAATTTTCTTCTATAACATCCATAGAACTTGCACCTAGCTAAATTCTTCAGCAAAATCTTGATCCATATTCTGGGTGAAAAAGTCCCACATAACATAACAAGCTTGTGCCTTTAACAGTTAGCCATACGAGTGCTTATGTCTCATTATTTCTTTGTGCATGTCTGTGTGTTTCTGGATGGCATGAACTTAAAAATTAGCAACAGACATGAGACATCTAAACTATATAAACTGCGGGCACAATATGATTTTAAAATTAAGTACATGAGGAAAACTAGAATGCAAAAGAAAATACTTGATAGAAGCACTAACTTTTGAGCAACATGTAACTTACTATCATTAGACTGGAAGCATTCTGTACTTCAAGCCATGCCTGATTTATCACTGGAGAGTAAGATAATGAGTTAAATAATAGTATTCTGTAACCACATTTGCAACTTACGTAAAGGTACTCAAACAGGCAACAAATTTATCATAGGGTTTTGAGAGCTTGCAGCACTGGCCAGATTCCAATGTCAGCCTAACTGTTGCCAGCCATTTGAATGGGAATGGAATTTGGCCAACTCTGAGCAATCCTGAAAATTCTACTTCAACTTTTTTTTTAATCTTTATAACTTTTAAACAAAATCAAAACAAACAAAAACAAAACTGTTTATATTGTATCCAGATGCATTTTCTACTTGAGGAGTTCTTTAGATCTCTAGAATACACTGTACCAAACTGTCAGAAAATTTAAGCTATGAAAATACTTACTATCCTTCAATTAACCATGTACATTTAGTTTTATATTTATAATTTATTGGTCCATCTGTTAAATATCCAGAAGGTTCTGTTAACCTACAAGAGAAAAAAAAACAGTGCTGTAATAAACCAGGGACTACACAACAGAACACATATCATCAACATGCCAATAGATTCCAGATGGAAAGAAAAATAAGGGGCAGGGAAAGAGTTAAGTCACTCTTGACACTTCTTGTCACACTATTTTTGCTCATAAAAACTAGAATTCTGATTATTCCTTATCATTGATTTGCTTTCTTCCCCTAGGCAATCACAAGACTTAATTTCTCTAATTCAGTAGCAAGCAAATACTACATATAATTTAAATCATCCTTCACACAAAATGGATCCAAGTCAATGTAAAGGTTTTTTGTTTAAGAGTATTTTGATTTGCTTTGCTTGTTTCTTTTGCCATTCCCTTACATCTTACTTCTGAAATTGGACCACAGCCACAGTGGGAACACTGTTCTAGATCAAGAGAAATTAAGGCATAAATTATAAATTTAAATAAGCATATCTAGCAGCCTGTCCCTCTCTTATTCCTGGTCAGTGACGAGACACGGGAAAGCAGAACAACACTGAACTACGTGGAAACTAAATAAAATGCATGTGAACAGCTATAAAAAGTCAGACTAAAATGCCAGCGTAGCCCAGTACCCCGCCTCCAACAGTGGCCCACAGCGGATATCCAGGAAAGAATTTAAATCCCTACAGAAACCCCCACAGTGTTACACTACCTTCAACAACTTGCAGCTCAGGCACATTCTCAGCCAGAGGTTGTGCCTTTGTTTTGGGTTAATGTTTCTCCTAGGAGTCTGCCCATGTAAACTCATGTAAACTTGCAGCATCTAGAACGTCCTGAAGGAATGATTTCCACACATATATGAAGAGATATCTCAACTGATTTTTGTCCTGAGTCTATCCCTTAGCAACTTGATCTGACATCCTTAGCTCTGGTATTGGATGAGATAATAAACAACAGTACCCTGTTCACATGCTTTATCCCATTCAAAATGTAATGATCTGTGTTGTTTCCCTCCCTTCTCTCCACTGTCCCTTTTCCAACCTGAGAAATCCTTGATCATTTAGTTGTTTAACATATGGAATAACTATGTTTGATCATTCCCACTGCCGGGATTTAATATATCTTTTCTATTCTCCTACACCCTGAGATCCAATACGGAGATCAGCATATCGTATTCAAGATGCAAGTGAACCATGAATCTGTACAGTAGCATAATAATGATTTCCGCTTTGTTCTCTATTCTCATCCTAACCTTTTATTTGCTCTTCCAACAACCACTATGCTGACATTTTAAACACAACCAGCTGCTATAACTTTTTTCTAAGTGCTAATAGATAGTTCAAGATCCATTATATATGGAAATTAATTTAATGTAGAAATGGAACCTTTTTCCTTCGTTAATATATATAACTTCACATTAACCTATAGAGAGTGATAAAACAGCAGATGAAATTCAATCATTATTACCATAAAAGCTTCTGAAAGAGCTTAATATCTTCAGCACACTGAAACTTCACTATTTACTTCATTTTCTACATCCTTTATGATTATATTCTATATTTCAGGCCTTAACACACATCTCTGGTGGCCTTACTCCACTGGGAAAACTGGTCATCCTACTCTTAAAAATGTTACAACAATAATAACAAATATAAATACATACTCAGAAATGCCTATTTCTTTCACTATAGTGTGGAAAGATAATTGTTAAAAATAAGTATTATTGAATAAGAAAAAAGAAGCAGTTGGGTTTTCTGTTTTGTTTCAGGTTTTCTAATAAATGAATAAACTAGATCTAAGTCCAGAGACAATGCTGAACAAGCTGATCAAGTCACAGCCAAATTTTCTCAGCAGGAGTCTAGCTGAAAAGGAATTCAGTATCTGCTATCCTACTATCTTTGAAGCTGTAAACACCAATTTTAAAAATATTCTCTACCACCTCTACTGCAAATTATTTAAATTTGAACTCGTATCAAACACTAATAGCGTACTTATTAACAGACATCTGTAATTCCAAATATAAATCTATAAACATGTGGAAAGAAAATAAAAACAACGGAGCAAGAAAGAAGAATTTATGAGACAAGGTCCATGCAAACTGTCAGGTTTTTAAACAAGTTCTTTCATCTGTCCCATAAGTACTAGCTTCAGTTTGTTAGGCACACCATAAGCCACTGTTCAAATTGCTTGTGGTTTCAATGAAGACCTTTTTCTACTTGCGCTTTCCTTTTTGATGAAATGGGACCAAGCTCTCTAATATGGGGAGCTGTCCAAATAACTGTACTTCAAAACATTTTCAAGGCATAAAAACAGTATCAATAATGTATTTTATGTTTATGAATAAAAAGAAGAAAAACAGATAAACAGCTGGTAACATGAGCAACAGACTTGGGGGGGGGGGGGGGAATAAAACCAACCACCATATACTTCAGTGTAAGTTTCCCTAATAAAACCCAATACATTGAGCTGGTCTGAACGCTACAGTACACCACTCCCCAAAAGTAATGGGTCCTGGTAAGCGCTATCAAATGCTGGTGTAGCTAATAAGCAAAGCAATGAATGATGAGGCATGGGTGCTAACTCCCACTCCTCCCTTTCTGCACACTGGAGAAGCCACAGCGATGGCCACAGGGAAAGGTGAACCATGCTCCTGCCAGGTGCTCTTGTATGAATCAGTGTCTGGCCACAGAATACTTATGCTTGAAGAAAGCAAAAGACACGTGCAGTTTAAAATTATACTATTTCTTCTTGTTGAGAAATATCAACTTTATCTAAAGGTATACTTTCATGTTTATATACATGAGAAATAGGTTTTTCAGGGTTATTTCTGGCTTCTTTACACATTAATTACATTGTTTGGACAATGCTGAACATAATATCAACCTCTAACTTCGCAGTCTAAGTCACACACCACTGATTTTGAAATCAAGCTTGGCCCCTAGCAGAACCTTAGTAAAGCTGATGACAGGAGTAGATCCTGTAGTGATGCATAAAATTCCAATCAAAACAATTTTAGTGCTGTCCTATGGTTTACATACAGATGTGAAGTCTTATACAGCAAGCCACAGAACATTTATTTTGCTGCAAGTGTGAAATATCACAAGTACTCATTTGCAGTCATGACCGTTGCCTTCTTAGTAGCTATATAATGCAACGGAGGTGACTTATAAGAGTTGCTGTTATTAGATCAGCCCTTTGGCACTAGTAAAGTGCAAACAATTTCCATTATCACCTAGGCTGATAATTTTTTGATAAATAGTTTCTTTCAGAAGAATAGATAGCCTTTGATGCAGATATCACACTTTGCTGAAAAAAGTAAAGAATATATAAGAGCATGACATTGCTTTGTAATAACGGTTGTGGAAAATGGTAAGATAAAGAGGCTGTTCTATTTAAAATAAATACATAGAAAGAACAGCGGAGTATTACTTTAAGTTTCTTGAGTCATACTGAGAACTTTTCTGTATCATTTTTCTTTCCAAATGTTATCAAATCCCAAATCCCATAAATAACACATAGATAAGCAGTAACCTCTTACCAAATCAAGGGCAATATTCTCTATCACATAAAGTCAGGTATTCATGGGCATAGTTTTTCTCTGGGACTAACAGTGATCCTGTCAACTAACCAAAATCCAGATGAGTCAACATGACTACACACTCTTTAGTTACAGAAGTGGATTAGCCAGAACGATGCCCACATGCTGCACCCCACTCCCTGCTCATTGCTGAGAAAGGTTCAGGGACGAGGGGACAGCCAGAACAATTTGTGTGGCCTACTCAAGTGCAACAGGTTTATCACACTTAGACTCCAGCTTTCTAAACAGAATGCACAGGGGAGCAGCTGATGTTGTATATTGTCATCTTAAAGTGCACGCCAGCTTTCATAAACACTACAACATTTTTTCAGTTGGCAGGGTTATAATCAAAACCCATAAAGCATTAGAGGCGCATGCCAAGAGAACATTTCCCTTCTCTGCATACGGTAAAACAGATCTACCAAATTCTAGAAAGAAGTCAGGATGCTGCACAGCAGAGTTAAAGACATTCAGAAGCATCAGTGACAGATTAGTCACTTACCAAGCTAATCAGTCAGTAATAGCCTACGTGAAAGATATGTGGCACTACAGGCTGTTTCATCTAGCAGACAGATATATACCAGAAACAAAAGGCTGAAGTCAACACAGGGCAACCAAAATGTGAAACAAATGGAAACCTATATTCCCCTGGAATATTACCATTGTTATAAAATAATGGCAAATATAATTGAGTTAGAATTCACAGTGGTAACATTTATATTTACCACTGCAGAGACTTTAAATCAAGACTGATGCAGTTCAAGAAAAGAGAAAAGTATGTTCCAGTTCAGTCAGAAATTATTGGTCTAAAAATGAAGGAGCAGTCAGGTGAAATCTATGGCCTGTAACACATAAGATGTCAGAGCAGGTTATTAAAATGGCCCTTCCTGGTTGTAGTGTTTATAGATCTGTGAAAAATGCAGTCATGTCACCTCCTGGATCTTCCTGTAAAAGAATAGTATTGTCAAATCTTTCCAAAAGGGGCACTAATTTAAACCAGAGAACTTACTGGGTATGTTCTGTCACCAGCAGAACATGAAGATCCACAAAACTGTTGGTAGATGGACAGGCAGAGGTCTGATTCATAATACAGGTATATTAGGAAAAACAAAGCATGAGGTATATTTATAATATTACAAATATTTACTGTTAAATAAAAGAAGGGGTTATGCAGAGGTTTGTTTATCTCTATATTACTTAGTGTCACATTTCTATTCAGAATTTCATGAAATGCTGAATTACTTTGCAATTCCTACTTCAGATGTGTTTGAATATAAGATACAGAGCATATTTTGCTATACGGATTCATCCCAATATGAGTATTTGTGTCAGTCAAGGACTACTCTTCATCGTTGCAAAATTTTCCTCCATCTCCTTTTCATCTTATATGAAAATTTTATTAAAAAAAAAAATCAATAACTGTCCTTCAAAGTTATAAGATCAAATCCTTCATAAATATAAGTAGAGGCAATCTTTCTAGCTCGAGATCTTGTGCATAACTTTCACAGCAGGTAAAGAGGCTCTTCACGTATCCCAGAGGAGATCAGCAGAATACATTAAGAAGGAAAAAACTTTTGGACTACTTCACAGGACAAACCAGAATCAGTGAGCACTATGCGATCAGAAAGAAATACAGAAGAGATCAAGAGGCCATTTCCCACCCCTTATAGTAAGCGACAACTACCTTGAAGTGATATAGACGGATGCACCACAAGGAATATACGTATAACTTTGTAAGGCCTCAATGGAAACCTTTGGGGTCTTTAAGTAAAAGCTAAGACATACAAACCACTGCTGTGCAGGTGAGACAGCCCATTTCCTACAGGAGTCATTCGCATTTCTTAATTTACTTATAAGTAATAAACTAAGAAGATTTTTAATATTTTTTTCCAAAGGAGGATCTGAAAAACATGTTCTGAAAAACCCAAAAAGCCAGGACTTTCATTTTCCAGGCATAAAGCATTGATCAGCACCTGACAAAAAAATTAACAATTCGCATTGGATTTTCCTGCATTTTTACATTTATTGCAGACCCTTGCTGTCGGTTAATTTTTTTTTTCCACAATGTACATTAAAACAGAATATATGGAACATACTGTAGTTCTAATTTTTCTTCAATGACTAATCAAGAGGAATAAATATTTAATACACTAAGAATATTTGCATATGCCAATCACACTCCTATACTTGTTACATATTGCTTTGCAGTAATAATGTATATTTAGAAACAGTAAGGACATTGACAACAACTTTTCATATGCCAACTAATCAAAGGCATGCCCCTCAAATAGGCTCCACTTTATTCATTGACAAAGTAACAGTTTCTTCTGTAAAATGTCCCTACTGCTTAATTCAAGTATTCAGTTCCTCCCTCTAACTTATTTTAAACAAAACCAGGTTCCAAAACAATCCAAAAATCCAAGAAAAGTGAAGACTACAATACAACAACGTTTTTTCCCCATAAGAATATATTCTGTATTTCAAGAAACTTAAGTTATGTGTGACACATTTATTTTTTAAGTGTTTAGTTTTTTGGGTTTTTTGGAATTTTTGGGGTTTTTTTAATAAAGTTAGCAAGGACATAATCTTTGATTGGTGCAAAACATTAAGGTTTAACTTCAACAGGTGTTTTGTTTCCTTATTTACTGTTTGTGAAAAAGGCTGTTAGTCTATAGTACATTTTTGTAAATAGTCCCAAAAACTACTGAAAGAATACTGCATAGAAGTAGATGTTCCTCTCAAAGCACAAACTTACATGACATCTTATTTAAGCAAAGTATTTTCACTTACATAAAAGTTTAAAAAAATCTGTTCCCTTCCTCAGGTCGCATAATATTACACAAATTCAGAGAACACAGACCATTCATTTAGAACAAGGTATCTCAACATGTGACTGTGAGACATTAAAAGGGAATCTATTGAGCGACTAGACATAAGCAAATGTGGGCACAATCTTATGAAGACTTGGTAGACAAACCAGATGCAGAAAATAAAAGTAATATAGTAACACTAAAGGTAATCACAATATTTATTCTAAATTAAGATTACTGTGGAAATACTGTACAAGACCTACCTAAGGATTTTCTTCTACCTCCTCAAAGTGTTAGCTGGTACTTGCCTTTTTTTTTCCAAAAAAAGAAAAACCAAACAAACAACAAAAAAACTTAAATTGCCATTCAGTTACAACACATCCCAACGCCTACTCCAAGGCACGATCAACCATACTGAAACGTTTCTTCACAGTTACTTGTCTAATCTGTTCTTAATAATTCCAATGACAGAAGTCTACAATCTTCTTAGGCAATCTATTTTAGTACTGACTTATCCTTATTGTTAGAAAGTTTTTCTAAATGCCTAACTTAATTTTTTTTCTTACTTCAATTTAAATATATTACTTCCTGTCCTACTCAGAGCAGACCTGGAAAACAGGTAATTCCCATCCTCTTTCTGCTTACCTTTTACAAACATCTACCTTCAGGCTTTTCTTCTCTGAATTAAGCAATTTAATCCAGCATTCCTCATGCATTATTTTCTAGACTTCCCTCCTCTAGAACTTCTCCAAGTCATCTGCATCTCAAAATGGCACCTACTACTCCCGCTGTAGCCTGACCAGCATAGCTACCAGAGAAGAATTATTATTTAAAGTCCTCAGTGTAGCCAGTTCTCCTGAATGTAAGCAGCAGAATAACTGCCTTTATGCTGATTTTTATATAACCTGTAATTCCCTGGGACTGCTAGCTTCCTCCACAGGAGGAACTCAACAGTATTACTCTAGTTCATCTTACTAGGGTTAATTATGCCTACTGAAGTGTAGAAATTTGAATCCAATTCTGTCAGTACAACTTTTTTCAGGCAGTATCATATGGGATCAATGCTGCTTGCATTATCTGGAACTTGATGCATGGAAAGTTTCATTTATAACCACTTTCTCAGGAAGAAAATCTATTTTTGTTTCTGTGATATAAGCATTCACTTAAAAGATGAGACGGTAACTCCTGGCTACACTGCATAGTGAGAATGCCTACTTAAAAATCAATGGACTCCATAAGGAAAAACAAAATTCCATTTGTGTATATTTATCATAAAGTTCTTTCAAAAACTCTTATGTTTTCCATAACAGCCATTTTTCTATTACTCACCTATGTCAACAGTTTTTGAATTATTGTTCATATTCATTATTCACTCACCTTACAAAGCACTAACAGTCAGTACTAACAAAAATTAAAACTCAAGTACACATATGTAGAAGGTCTCCATCATGACAGTTGCATTCATTTTGTATACTATAATGCCAGTCATTCAACCAATTACAACATGGTGCCATTTTTTGCATTGGTTAAAACTAGGCAGTTGCCAGACATTAGCATGCAAAATAGAAGCACAAACACAAGGTTTTCCTCTTCCTTACAGTTCCTCTATTGTCTAAGGAAAAATATTGACATGCATATAGAAAAGAGCTTTCTACTTTTTCTGCATGCAAAGAAATTTTCCCATCAGTTTCCACCAACAGCATATGTCAAAATGCTTTATTTCAAGTTTCTTCAAGTCTGTGGGATTGAGTGCGCCCTCCGCAAGTTTGCCGACAACACCAAGCTGTGCGGTGTGGTCGAAACGATGGAGGGAAGGGATGCCATCCAGATGGACCTTGACAGGCTTGAGAGCTGGGCCTGTGCGAACCACGTGAAGTTCAACAAGGCCAAGTGCAAGGTCCTGCATGTGGGTCAGGACAATCCCAAGCACAAATACAGGCTGGGCAGAGAATGGATTGAGAGCAGCCTTGAGGAGAAGTACTTGAGGGTCATGATTGATGAGAAGCTCAACATGAGCCAGCAATATGCACTTGCAGCTCAGAAGGCCAACCGTATCCTGAGCTGCCTCAAAAGAAGCATGGCCAGCAGTTCGAAGGAGGTGATTCTGCCCCTTTACTCCGCTCTTGTGAGACCCCACCCCAGAGTACTGAATCTAGCTCTGAGGCCCCCAGCATACGAAGGACATGGAGCTGTTGGAGCAAGTCCAGAGGAGGGCCACGAAGATGATCAGAGGGCTGAAGCACCTCTCCTATGGAGACAGGTTGAGAGAGTTGGGGCTCTTCAGCCTGGAGAAGAAAAGGCTCCAGGGAGACCTTACAGCAGCCTTCCAGTACCTGAAGGGGCCTACCGCAAAGCGGGAGAGGACTTCTTACGAGGGTATGTAGTGACAGGACAAGGGGGAATGGTTTTAAACTGAAAGAGGGTAGATTTAGATTAGTTATTAAGAAGAAATTCTTTACCACGAGGGTGGTGAGACACTGGCCTAGGTTGCCCAGAGAAGCTGTGGCTGCCCCCTCCCTGGCACTGTTTAAGGCCAGGTTGGATGAGGCTTTGAGCAACCTGGTCTAGAGGAAAGGTGTCCCTGCCTGTGGCAGGGCAGTTGGAACTAGATGATCTTTAAGGTCCCTTCCAACCCAAACCATTCTATGATTCTTCAACAAAACGAATTCTAGAATTTTGGATGAACAGAGGCCAAGAAATGAGGGGAAGAACAGGCACAGTAACCTCTCTCACTGCACAAACGACTGGACTATTTTCATTTAACAGCTTGATACATAAATGGAGCAAATAACACTACTGAGCGCGTAGCCTCACAGCATGGGTCTTGAAAAAGTCAGGATAGCTTCTATCTTCAGATTGTTCTTCAAAGTACATACATATATTCTTTAAAACACACACATATAAGTCATAACTACCTAAAAAAACAATCCAAATGCTGATTGCCTTGAATCTAAGCAAAGAAACACACCATTTTCTCTACTGGTATCAAGTATTTGCTTATTTTTATAACTACATAAATGAAGACAGATTTTGGAATAACAGAAGTTCTCCAAAAACAGAAGCAATTTTTTTGAGAGGGCTCAAATCGAAAAAAAAAAAAATTAAGAAAGACAGCAAAGCCTAAGAAAATCTGGTCTGTCAAGACACTAATACAGTATGAGGGAGAATAGCAGAGTGCAGCCAGCATGACAAACACTTTAGGAAGCTGACTGAAGAGGCAGGCAGCAAGGAAAAAAAAATATACCAGCACCCAGAAATCTCTTGTTAAATGCATCATTGTCCTTCAGTGGATCCTTAGCCTTTTTGAATAGTGATATTCACATACCATAATGAGAACAAAACACCAAAGATTTTTAACAAATTACCCAGATTATCTTCAGGAAAACTGCTCCCTACCTACAGCTCTTGTCGTGCCACTATTCCTCCTCTAATAAATATAGTAGATATGCATTGGGAAACTTTTTTTTTTTAAACATAACTTCAAAAGCACCTGATTCTGTATCTGTGAGATGAACAAAAAAGATTCTTAGAGATTACAGCCTGATTGTTTAACACAGGTACACAGGCACACATATTTTACTGAAAAATGGTTGACCTGTTTTCCCTAGGTTTATCCTGAAGTCAGAAAATATTTTCTACGTGCAAATCTTTCCATGTGGGGGAGAGGGAGGAGGGCTGTCACATTACATTTTAAGAAACCCAAACTACTATATACTGTGTCACCCTCTATCATTTAGAAGTTATCAACAACTAAAAATTTTCATGCTATCTAGTTTTACACAGATGGATTTGCATGTAATATTTATGCAAAGTTTATATAAAATTGAGCAGAGTTGAGTCAATCTAGCGAGTTCAACAGCAGCCTGCATACTTCTACAGAATTGCTACACCAACTAACCGTTCAAATCTTGCCAATATTTCCCAGATGACAGTGGTCCTCTTCATCTCAGCTCCGAAGTCAGTGCCTTTTAAAAGATACTGCAAATAGCACAATATCCTCCACTGACCTGGAAAAGCCTTCAAGAAATGTAGCTTCATCTCTCTTATCTGGAATAATACACATATTTGGTATTTCCTATTTTAATATCATGTTGGACGAAATCATACGAGATAGACATCTACTCTACTAGAAGTGCCCACACTAGTTCACAGATGTCATCCAAAATTCTGCCTATAAATAGGCCTGCCACTATGCTTAAAATTAAGAATTGATAGAAAATCAAGTTGGCATTTGATACAAACACAAGACATCATATATTTCCCTGCATCACTACCTCATTTAATTATGGCTGCAAGTGCTACTTTAGATAGAAAATCCAAAAGGTTAAAAAGCTGTATGAAAATAATTCCTGTTCTGAGTAAGCAGCAGACCATCTACCCAATTCACTGACTGAACTCCGGGCACTCACAGTTTTGTGTGATGGTTACTCATTTTCTCAGAAAAAGAGTAAGGTTTGAAATATTCAAAATTCTGACTATTCAGTCTCGATTCAGAAGATTAACAGCAGTCCCAAAGTTTTCTCGTGTATCCACCCAGACAGCTTCTATTAGAAGCAAATAGGAATTACAAAAGAATCTGCCAGGAAGCAAGGAGACACCTCATTGCTCTAACATTTTACAATGCTCATTTCAGCCAAGAATTATATTTATGGCCAAGATAATGAAGAAATAAATTACAGAAGCAGAAGAAAAAAAAAAATATAAAAAAAAACTCCACATTCTGCCAGACTCAAGTTATCCTATTACTTACTTTTTCCTACCACAGTAATATTGTTATTATTTCATTTAGAAAAGGTCTGTACCTGAACAGAGTGTGTTATTTTATAAGATTATCCAGAAGGAACACGTTCTCTTATGTTATTCCTAGCATTAAAAAAAAATATATATATATATATACACACACACTTTGTGTTTCTTTAATTGCTAGAGCTCTTTCTTTAAGCTTTATTTCCTACAAGGCAGCCCTCCATTTCCAAAAGTAACATGGCTGTTTTTTCTAACAATAGTGTATTTACTAACATATTATTTACATTAATTTGTTAATGTCTTTCACTTCATCTCCGCTGACTAAAATAGATTTCAATACAAATAGGTTCTAAGCTAAAGTAATACTGTCTACAGGTTTTGATTTTATCACAAGATTAACATAAATGAAGCACAAAGTTACTTATGAATTTTATTTACTGCAGAAGTAAACAATGCATATGTTTATATACTGAGCAATTTATATGTATTTTATAAGACTTTTATAATTAATCAAACATGCTACAGTATCTTAAAGTGTGGGGCACAAAGCATATAGGCAATGTAGACTGAGGTACTCTGCAAAAAGGAAATGCACTGTGCCAATTTTTCGCTATACTTCACTATAAATCTCAGTTTCATTTGTGACCTAGTTCAGGGCTTTAACTTAAGCTTCCTGAAGTAACAGCCAAATGCTCCAAATCCAGTGTGTCACCTACGCCTAAATTTCTCACTGTCTACTTAAGACAAGTTTCTAATAAACACCTGTGCTCCACCAGAAGCAGCTATTTCTATCTTTCAGTCATTTAGATTGATTAATACCTAACAATCAAATTGTACATTTGTTAAGGAGAGAGTTCTCCTGGCAGGAAACTACCTCCTACCATAAGGCTGCAAGCACCAGCTCCCACTATCTATATTAATTCTGAAATTATCCAAATGCAATAACTGTGTGACACACACACCCCCCAAAGAAAAAAAAAAAAAAACACAAACCAACCAAACAAAAAACTCCACCACTTTCTACAAAAAAAAAAAGGCATCAAGTATCTCTTAGCATCCCTAAGACTACACTAACAGGAGTTTTTCATTTTATATTATTTATTATTTGTTTGGTTTTCAACACTTTTATTCAGTATCCTCATTCTATTTTTATTTTATATATATACAGTACACAAACAGCAACCACTTCTTCCTCTCTTCCACCTCCCATCAGCACACATGGTTCTTCACAAGAGGTTCCCAGTCCCTGAACACAACCTCCGACAGTACAAATGTTGAGATAACAAGATAACAGTTCTTTAATTGATTAATAAATTCAAAGGGCTGCTTGCTGACTAGGTTTCAAGTACTGTCTTTTAGATAATTACATAGATAATCACATACTTTCCGACTTCTGATGGCTATAGCAATTATCAGGACATTACACATTTACCTTAAATACAAAGTACATCCCTCTTTTTGCTGTAAAGAACTGGAATAATGGCATTCATGTCTCCAGGGTATGACAAGGCGTTCCTGTTTGGGAATATGAAAGTGTCTTACTAGCAACAAAAAAGGATACATCCTTGTAGAACACATCATTTGTGGCAAGTGTCATTTCACTCATATTTTCTGCTTGACTTTTTAATGCATGGGTAAGTCATTAAAACTGTTGGCAACTTCCAGTACTACCTTTAGAAATGGATGAAGAGATATCAGAAATTAACGACTATGATATTTTGAGTCCTAACTATTCCAGCTGTCAGTTTCACAAATCAAACATTTCACACATTGGTACAGGGGGTTGAGAGTATTTTTGTTTGTTTGGGTGGGGTTTTTTGGGTTTGGGGTTTATTGGGTGGGAGGAAGAGGATACTGTTAGCCTGTAATTTGTTCTCTATTTAAATGGAAAACCTCCAGAATTAATGAAATACTGAAGCCAAGTTTAAAATTACAAACAAAAATTGTTAGCAATTTTAGTTTTGAGCTCATAGGCTCTCAACTGAAACCACGCACCAAGAACAATTTGCAGATAGTGATGAGAAAAGTTAGAAGACGGGGGACACACAAAAGTGTCCGTTATATCCATCAGTTACTGAGCTAAATACAATTTCCCATTTACTGAATTGTCAACAGAAGACCTGCTAATGCAATCATTTTGCATCTCCAAAGCTGCTTCTGTGAAATATCCTGACAACTTCAAAACAACCCAAGTCTTAGACTCTTCTGAAATAAGTCTAAATCTGTGTTACACACATTCAGAGTAATTTTGTTTGGGTTTTGGGAGAAGGTATTGCTGTTATTTTTACTGTCCACAGAAACACAAAATAATACAAGACAAAAATTAATCATCCTATTTAACAGATAATAGCTTCGTTTTTCCTATATTTTCTCTCTAACCTCCCTTTTTTGTTGTGTTTTTTTGTTTTTTTTTTTTCAATGAAGCACAAAACAGTGAAGAACTACCAATATACAATGCAAAACTAATGGGAATTTCTGAAAGGCGGCACATATATTTTTAAAGCTTTACACACACACAAAAAAAAAGACATACCCAGGAAAATGAACAGATTGCATCCTGCAAACTGACTCATGTATGTGCATTCCTGTAGTTCTAATGAGAAAACTCAACTGAGACTGTACATGTTATTCCATTTGCAGAGTCTTATACAGGCTTAGTATTTAAATGAGGCACCATATTAGTATAATTATGAAAGCGAGTTTTTCAGTGTAACACTCCATGGGTTTACCCACCACACAGGCATTGAACCAAAAACACTTTGGGTTAGAATTTCTTTCTGCTAAGCAGAAAAATTACAACAGAAAACTTGGTCCCTTCAAATCCTGTCTTGATAAGGACTCTGCCAATTCAATGAACAAAACCATAAAAGTTTCTGCTGAGAGTTCCAAAACCCTTCTGCTCTGGCTTACCAAGGCACTGAGCAGTATCAGCCAGTTGCTCAAAAGACACAGCTGGAGCTAGGAACGGGGAAAGAGGACATACGGGAATTTGTCACAGGGGCTGTTGCTCCCAGTCTCCCACAAAACGAGAATATTGCTTGGAATGCCCCACTTTCCCTTTAAGAGACTACAACAGCAAGATACACACCTACAGGACCAGAGCTCATAGGAGCCTATTCATGCTATCCTTACAGGGATATAGCCCAGTATGTGGGACACACAGCCAGCCTGTCTTCTCTTATCAGTGAGAGATATAGAAAGTCTAGGACCATCCTTCATGAGCAGAAAATCTTAGGATTGCTCCTAGGATAGCAGGCTGCACCCACTTCCCTCTCAGAGACTAATCTAACTTCTGCTATGAAAAGCTCTCAGAGCTGCTGCTGACCTTTTCTCACTCAGTTCAAACACAAAGCAGAAGAGATTAGAAACAAGGACCCACTCTTCTTCATCAAGACAGTATAAACAGAAACTACACCTGTCCAGAGAGAGGAGCTTCTGCTACACAGCATAGTGCCCAAAAGCCAGCAGGAATCAACGAAGCCATACACTGAAGTCTACAGCCAATAAATCATGCTGTTGGAAACGAGCAGAGGAAAAGAAATGAGAAGGCAAGCAATCACTCTGAAATAGGGTCAAAAAAAGAAAGCAGTGACCCTAAGGCTTAGAGAAGTGACGATTCAGGTAGCAAAACGCACTAGAGCAGAGAATTGCTTCAACGCAGCTGAATTGTTAGGGAGAATGAGAAGGATGGGTTGAGGCTGCCCCTCCTCAGATTTCATGAATCATAAGCCAAAGGAGAAGCACCAGGAGCACACCCTCCACCATCATGCTGTGGGAGAAACTTTCTCCCCAACTCTCAGCCACTGTAGACACAGTATCATTCAAAAGAGATACTTTTGCTATTTAATATAGGAACACACAAACCTGCCATAAAGTATGCCCGTCAGCATTTAACTCCTTCAACTGTCATTCAGTTGTTTCTTGCAAGGTATCAAACCAGAAATCTAAATTGCCCTGGTCACTTCACTCACCAAGTCATCAAACAGTAAAGCACAGAGTAAATTTCCTGGCATTGATGGAATTCTACAAAAAGGCCTTTGAAAGATGTATCAAAAAAGAGAGTAACTACTGCTTTATTTGATGGGCTTAAACAAAACTGTAATACATAGCAAATTCAGCAAGAAGCGCACTGGTTTGCATAAAGAAGAGACATACACCTGAAAGGAAAGCATTTAACTGAAGGAAGATTATTAGTGCAGGAAGGATGACAACTGAAACCAATCTTGTTTAAATAAAGTCGACTTCCCTTGCTCACACGACCTTACCTGCTCTACTGAATGGTTTCTTGACCACCTTTCCAGTCCACTATTCCAAACAACAGGCATTCACTGACATAAGCAGTACCTTCTATAGCATGAATAATCACACAATAACAAACGGGGGTTTTGTTTGTTTGTTTTTAATTAGAAGGGAGTAAAGATCATTTATTTTTAAGTGTTTTGGATGCTCAGTTTTGCCTTTCAGAAAGTTTAGCTAGAGGTAAAAAAAAAAAGTGAGCATATGTGATAAACTAACAAAACAAATTCTCCTTCTAAATCCTAGAAAACTACACAAATAGCAATAAATGATCTTAATTTTTAGTGGACAAAAGACAACTCAAATATTCCTCGAAAGGTTCTGTGTTACCAACATGGTCTGAAAGCAGTATTCAGCCAGAATTTCAAAACTGGTTTAGAATCCAGATCAAAAGAAACCCTTCAGAACAAAAGCATGTCTTAATATTGCTTTTACTAACCTCTCAGTTTCTGGACTAGAATTTGGCATTTGTGCTAGTATCTCAAATAACTCAATACTCTAAAGTTGCTATTGATCAGCTAACATTCATGCAAAACTGTTTATCAATACAAAAATAATTTCTCTTTTAAAGATAATAATTCCAAGTATTAATTTATACAAGCTTAATAGTTTAATAACAGCAACAAGGAAACTTAATTTTCCTTAAACTTTTAGTTGACCTTAAACCTTTTCAATACTTTTGCAATATATATTAACATAGTCATCTTTCACTATGTGACACTCTCCAAACCAGTGTGTTACAAATCAAGATATGTACAAGTGGAGTTATGGACAAAAGAACTTCCAATGCTGTTCCGGGAAAAAAAAGCTACATCGCCTCAGACCACAGCTGAACCCCAATTTCTGACAGAGTTTCTGGTTATTGCTGCTCTTTCATTGGATCTTACCTAGCACAAGCATCTCTTCAGCAATGCTTACAAACAACAGAAGAGATTAAGAGCTGGGGAGTGAGGGGGGAGAAGAGGTTCTAGAGCAGAAAGAGTGAAAAGAAAACTATATCCCAGTATATTCTCCTGTACAAACCATATCAAATCTGTTTTCAGGATATACTTCTGGATACATTTCTAAACATACACCCCACAGTCAAAACATTTTTTGGGCCTCTGATCAGTCACCAGAAGGTGCTCTTAAATCATTAATCTGAGCTGCAATCACTCCTGACCTCAGCTTTCCAAGGACAGCATCGTGTGCAGCACTGTTAGTAGGTCATTAAACTGGAACATATTATAGTTAAAGCAAAACTCAAACTAATTGTAGCATGGTTTGTTTTTCAGTAAGGAAGCTGAAAGCTTATCATCAGCCTAAAAAGAGCCAGAGAGCTTGCTGAGTCATCCCCATAAGCTTTTATTCAAAACAGCAAAAAACTAAAACACACTTCTATGAATGCATATTCCTTATAGAAAAGAAAAAGTAGCCACGGAAAATTCCTCCAAGACTAGATGTATTTTACAGCATCTCAAAATATCCAATTTGGAAGTTGATACTTCATTTGTTGCTTTAAGAGGCACAAGTTTAAGACTTGGGATTTAAAATTATAGCTACTTCGATAAACAACTTATTTAGGGGAAGAAATGGAAGGGGAAAAAAAAGTGTTCATCAAAACACGTGGTAACTTAGTTCCAGTGACTATATAAATTAAGGCTAATAAAGTACATTGAGTAAAGAAATTATATAATTGTGGAAAGAGGGTTTTTTTGATCTGTAAATTTGCTCACTTTTGGCCACTGTTCATAAAATCCACACCTGCATTTATACTTTTAACATGTGTATTCCCCAAAAATAGGTGCCAGATATGGAACAGGCTGTATAAAACACTACCAGCCAGCAGAGGCAGAACAAGGCACCACCTTCTACAGATTTATTTTCTTCCATCTCTGCATCCCATCTAACCAAGAATGAAGCAGAGCCCCTTTTCTCCCGCTTTCTCTGTCCAGGATGAAAGCCAGACACAAGCTGTAACATCAATGCATTGACCCAATCAGCTGCAACCCCCCATCAAGTAGCACTCCACCACCTTAGGGACTTCGGAGTCAGATCCAGAGTGACAGCAGACTAGGTTAATCTCCTGACCAAGGGTGACGCTCTAGTTCAGTTTGATTTTGTCTCATTTTCTCCCCTTCAAATAACTAGCTTAATAAAATAGCTACTTTTTAAACACCAAGCCTAAAAGTTATCTGTATGTACAAGATTGAGATGGCTTCTTCAGCCTGGATTTTGGGAATTGCCAGCCTAATGTCAGCTTTTGCATTTAGTTAGAAAATAAGCTAAATCTTTGCTTACAAAGTCACTGGGAATACAAGTTTTTAATCCCTTTACATTTTAAAATGCTTTTTCTTGAATCAGGCTAAGGATCCAAGTATTCTGATTCACAGAAGTTCTTAGGCTGAAAATCCATTTACTAAGGATAGGATTATACAGCACATGTATATCATTTCACATATGATACTTTCAGGGAATTTAAACTGACAAGGCTGCTTTAAAAAGCTTTCAGTTGGTAAGTGAGCTTTATGTAAGTATTTACTCATATTTCTTGAATTTCAATACATACCCTCTATCTCAGAAACCTGAAGATATCTAAAAATTTTACTAAGCTTCAAAACGGACATAGTCCTTGTCTCAGTTACTTTGGTATAAATCTGCAAGAGTTACCTGTTGTTACAAAGAAGATAGAAATACTGTATTGTTGTTTCAATCATATACTAATGATCAAAAAATCATTCAAAGCAAAATGCATCCACTCTTCACATCATAAAATCTCACTACAGAATCATATTTAGGCTAAGATCACTGTGTGGAAAAGGACCAAGTCTGGCAGGTACGTGCAAAAGTGAGCTCTTCCTGTCCAGACAATCTACAGAACACCAGCCTCAGTATATATTCTCTGTAAATTTACCAGGCACACACACAGCCACCCTTCCTTCTCTCCATCCCTAGCAATGCCCTGAGCGTGTTACCTCTGGCACAGGTTTGCAGGCATACAGGATTGAGTTTTATGGGCAAGACAGCGCAAAGCCCAGCTTCAGAAACCTGTTGGAAAGCTCTCAACGCTCGTAAGCTGTAGTTCTGAACATTCTCCTCATTAGTATTTCTACAACTCATCAGAGAAGAGTGGTATAAACACACAAGAAACTTTGCACATGCCAGAAGAGGAAAGAGGGATCCTTTGGGTAGCAACTGAGAAAACTGGAGAAAGTTAGGCTAAGTGACTTGTCTCTTAACTGGGTGGCTAAATTGAGAATAAAGATACTTAAGATAGAAAACATCAATCTTCAGAAGTAAATTTAAGCTCCTAAGTAGACAATATGTAACTGGGAAGGGGGAGAACGTGTTTTTTAGTAAGCTTTCAGAGTAATTACGCATTTGTATAAATTACTAGTTTCCTACATTCCTCCATTTACCCAGCTTTTTTTTTTTTATGCTATGCACAGCCATTCAGATCTGTGGTACTCACCTGTAAGCGTCTGGATTTCCTCAGCATCACACTGCAGCTCAGTCTGCATAAAAGATTGATACATTTGCTGTACATACTAGATAAGGTAACAGCCCAAATGAGGTCAGTAACATCTGCCTGCTTCAAAATAGGAAAGAACCCTCTTTAGTAATGCATTTAATGTGTTGACACAAGTGAATACTGGGACTTATGAATAAGTCATACAGAAGCTCTTAGCAGCCACCTGCTATTCCATCAGAAAATAGGGTGGCTACATATTGTTAGGTCACAGGTTAACTCACATAAATGTCTGCATAAGAAGAACTTAACAGTTTTAAGCAGCCCCTGGTGATGGACAAGACCAGAAAGCAGAGCCATATCTCTTATGAATAAGGTTGAATAGAGTCCTCTTCCACACATTGATCTTAAAAGTTATACATTAATTCCAGGTCTGCCACATTCATATCTTAGAGTTTAAGAAAGATGTTTAAATGCTCAGCACCAATGTGAGCATTCTAATATATTGCTACAACTCAGTTGTCCAATATACTTCATTAGAGAAAGAAAAGAAAGAAAAATAAGCACAATTTTGAATTCAGAAATAATTTTACTTGAACATTCAGGAGTGTATGATAATATGAAGAAAAAAAAAAAAAACTATGGCAAGAATTGTGGACTAAAACACTCAAAATCCTGAAAACAGATGTAACTTACAGACAAATCCTCCATACAAAAGTATAGTCCATACATAGTGACGTTCAAATAATCCTGAATGCCCTGACATGTTCTGAAAGTATTTTCATTGATACATCATTCAATGATTGTGTTAAATATGGAGCATGATCCACCTGCGATATGAAATTTAAGCTATGAGAAAAACATAAAAATTTTAGAATCAGTTACAAAAAAAAGGAAATGCTGTAAGGTATCCCAGATGTTAAAACATTATGTTCTGCAAAAATTATGCTGTACTACAACGGTAAGTACTCAATAGAATCTGTTAGGTCACATTCTTGTTCTCAGTAGACATGCTCTTGAGAATATGTTTATTAATCAATAGGATGTATAGTTCCACAGTTTTTTAGGCATGTGAGCTTTCAGAAATTCATTAAGATTCAAACATTCAAAAATTCAGTAACATCTAGTCCACAGAAGCACTGCAAAACTCTGTCAGCATATTCTACTCTTTGAGGCAGCCAAAAGACACAACTCATTTGCCATAGCCACTTTTAAATTTAATAATAATGCTAACACAAAGTGCTCAGAATAATTTTGGTTACATGGCTTACAATCTCTGAAAAATATGACAATTGGTTAACAGCTTTTGAAGGCTTTCTTTTAGAAAAAAAAAGAGTATCTGAAAGACTAATTTTTTCTATATCTACTTGCAGATTTTTGACTCTTGAACTGTAGATTTGCTCACAAGAGCTTAATATGACAATAAAAAAGTTAATCTTGTTACCTTAAAGGTGTGAGAGTTGGATTAATTTACAGGTAAAACAATATACTAAGACTATCTTAATGCCATCTGAGAGATTTACAAGAAATGCTAAGTACACTAGTGAATTGTTGGACATTCAGAGTTCCAGACACTTTTTAAACTGTTTGATTACCTCAGTAGATGAATGGACATGATTATTTAAAGAAATAAAACGGGCTGAGTTACAAGAATATATTTTAAAATCAGCAGCAAGAAACAGAGTATGCAGACAATCAACCAAGTGGAGAACGATGGCTAAAAAAGGATAAAGAGTAGTTATTCCAATGATTTTTGTAAATCTTAGCAAGGAAAATAATCCAGCAAGACACTGCAGGAGCAGTAACAGTAGTTGAGAGTCTCGAATCAAGAGAGACTTCTATCATGAAAGTCAAGAGAAAAACAAATTTCAAGGAAACCCCACAATCAACGGTGAAGGCAAAACATTAAAAAAACACCCTGAAGGAGACTTCTTTTCAAAAAGCAGCAATGTCAAAGATAAATTAAATAAAAAGTCAGATTAATAGAGGATGGATAGCACAATTTAGGTCAACACTGGAAACTCCCAGTTGCACCCCTGTCACATAGACAAAGAGACCACAAAGTTCCCATCTCCAAGATCTGCAGGGGTCAACATGGAAAGAAGTGCCAAATAGACCATCTAGCACATGTTGACTCATTTAATAATATGTCTGCATAGTCTTTGCTTTTCTCATTTCAAAACCAGAGCCTTCCTAAAGACTTGTATGGCTAAAATAATTATAAAATTAACTTACCTATAAAATAAGGTGTCTATGTTTAGCGCACACCCAGGGCTAAACAATAATTCTCTCACCCAATATCCCTTTCCCAACCAAGGAAGGGAATTGGGAAATAAACGGAGACTCATGGGTTAAAATTAAACAGATTTAATAAAATAAAGAAACTAATACCAATGCTAACACAAAACACACAAAATTACACTTAGCTACAAAGTTGCAGCAAGTTGCTCCAGGAATAGCAATCATTGGGAATGAGAAAGAGGGAGGCTAGAAGAAAGCACAACAAAAAGAGCCCCACCTCTCCCCAGCAAGCCCTCCCTTTTATAGTGAACTTGATTATTAATGCTATAGAACACACCTGTGGGCCAGCCTGGGTCAGCTGCCCTGCATTTAGCTGCTAATGGCCCTGATCACCATGGCTGGCCACAAACTGAAACCAAATCCCAGTGAAACCAGGACATAAGGTTATAAATATCTTCAAGTATTACCTGTTCAGGGCTGTTTTTACATGTTAATTATGTCACAGATCACTTACAGGCTGCAAGCATTGCAAGAGTTGTTGATTCCAGCTTTATATGGCAATATTTAACAAGGACAACATGCATTCTCTATACAGCACCGGTATTGCAAATGGATTTCTACGTGGGAAGAATGTTGCAAAGGGGAAAAAAAAATCATATAATCAGGTAAAGGGGCCTTCTAAGGATCCAGAAAGGGAAGTTAGTCTGCTTAATTAAAGCAAAAAGGTACAGTCAGTCTAGCCCTCTCATCTCAGGACAAAGATGGACATTCCTGCTAATATTTCATTAATTGATCATGAAGGGTTACTTTATCAAATCAGAGATTTGATGAGAATAAAATCCAGATGTTCTCAGATAGCCCTCTATTCAAAATTATGTCAAGGCTCAAAATTTTAACTTCCCAGTGGACGCTCAGCTGCTGAGCTGTACTTATTTCACAGTTATCAGGAACAGCTATTTCCCTGGCTCATTCATCCATCCAGTAGTAGTCAACTTTCACAAACTCAAACAGCATAATATCTTAGTTTTCTCTGTATTGCTTGGGTTTTTCTCCCTTTAAAAATGAGGTAAAAACATCAGGATGACCAATATCTTCAGACTCATGATGACATTGCTAGTGAACCAAACACACAGAAACCATCATCATCCAGAAAACTGCCTGCTACGCACTGCTCTAAATGACACACAACTTACTCAATCTCACAAATGAGTAAAAAAAACAAAAAAAAAAAACACAAATCCCAGAAGATTTACAGTGTTTATACTGGTTTATCTGCTATGTCTGCCAACTTTTCTAGTTAGATGTTTCCATTGCCTTTAAAATTCCTTTAATCCACTGATCTTACTGTCACAGTTAATGAGCATGTAAAATACACCGACAGCAAATTTTTAAAAAGTCTCTAAAGCTGATTTATTTTCTTCTTACAAGTGTGGGTGGAGGTTTCCTTCTGTAGCAATAAACTGTATCACTGCTTTTGACAAGAAATATAGATTGAAATATAAACCAATGGAAACGCAGAAAAGAAGTGATAAGTTAGTTTATATTTCAGATGTACACTCACACTAAAATATCCGTTTTCTTTGGATTACAGAACGGATTGGTTTGTTGCAGGGGGTTTAAATGATTTGTGAGTAAACACAAAAGAATCTCTCTTGAAACACTGTACAGTTTACCATCTAAAAGTGAGGTGTGGATAGATTATGCAAGTATTTTTTTTTTCTATTCATACATTTTCAGGAGAGTGGTGTTTATGACAATCAGGTATTTGTGAACAGTATTGTTGGATATGTATACACATTAATACTTTCTCCTGTATAAACATTATTGTTTCTCAGGGAGGGATTTGGTAGAAATCATTATTCATTATAAATCTCTCCTCCACCACACAATTCATATATAAATACTTATTCTGACAACATATCAACCAGAGATACTAAATCAGATGCAACAGGTGCATAAGTACCTAACAATAGGGCTATTACTGGAGCATGTAACAGTATCAAAGCTTTTCATATTAGGCAAATTGCATAATTACTTTTTAAGTATCAAGTGTAACTAATTAGCACTTCTTAAACCAGTGTGTATGATCCTTAAGTATTAGATATTTCCATTTAAATTTACTATGAGCAACTGCTTTTCTAGTGCAGGGAAAAAACAACAGAGAGGATGGCAGAGTTATACACATGCATGATGTACCAGTATCACTGTGAGTATCCATATGGACATAACAGAAAAGCCAAAGCAGCTGTACATACTCATTAGCACTCCAGCTGTAATCTGAGATGAAGATTAGTCAAATACACTGATTGTTACCTTTAATAACTAGACAAGTGAAATAATTCAGCTCTACAAACTACTTTGCAAAATACACACCATGGGATCATAAACCTGTTATAAGTAGATATTATTTCTTTGTTATTGCCAGTTAGAAGTTGCTCTCTTAGTGAGAGCTAGTATTCGTTCACTTCATATCATCTTATGAAGTATTTCATAGTTTCATTTATACAATTAATAATTAAGCTAATTGATAGAAAGCAAATAGGGAAGCAAAATGGCATGTGTGTATTTCTAGTAGTATTCAGCACAATTAATTTTTCATTCTAAATAATTAAAATTTATGGAGCAATGGAGATGAACCTTGTGCTATTTACCTTATAGCCAACATGAAAATTGCTTTATGAGGTGGAAATTCAAGTCACAATTAAAACACTGCCCAAATTCCAAGTGAGGCTAAAATCATCATATCTAATGAAGAACTCTAAACAAGCCTTGAATGACTTAATATCTAATTACATCTCAAAAGATAAACTGGGATGCTGTGATTATAATCTGTAACTTAGGCAGCATTACCTCCTGTTCTAATTCCACTTTTTGTTTTTTCTTAAGGAATGTACACATGAAAAGGCAATCAAGCATAAAACCAAAACCTCTGAGCTTTAATGTGTAACACTCAATCCTAGAAGAACCAGTTCTTGTCCAAATTTTACAAAATAATGTTCTCAGCCAAGGAAAGTTTGTTAGATCATGTGTTTGTATCAGTGTTGTGTGTGTATATATACATATATACACATATACATGATTTCAAACTTGTCAAACAATTCGCAAAAACATCAGGAAGCATGAGGCAACAGAAATTAAAGATAACACAAAACAAAATAAATGTTTCACAGTTTTCACTCAGGATGACGATGTAAAGTATTCTCTTGCAAAAGCAAGACAGTTCATGGAAATAAGTGTATAGAATTGGATAATATCACAATTTTTGTAGTAACAAAATTTAAAAAAAATATTGTCCTACCAGAACAGAGACAAGAATCTCCACACAAGAACACTGGGAAACAAAAGACCGAAGACACTAACTTGCAAGTTAAGCAATAGGCACTTTATTAAATTATACCATTTGTCATATTCTCGCAAATATTGTACCTAAATTTAATGCAAAAAGGGAAGGAATTGCTCAGAATTAATAGAATCTATTAATCTAGCTTCCCATTATTCTATCTTCGTAGTTTAATCTAAAAATATGGATGTGAAGGGAAAGTAGAATAAAATGCATCATAAATTTATTAACATCACACACTTTCTTTAATAAAGGAACTATAAAGAAAATTACCATTATATGGAGACTCAATAATAAGCTGTGCAATCAGTTAAACCTGGAGACCAAGTTAATAAGAAAACCATAATGCAAGTAACAAGCTGGATAGAAATGGAATCAACATATGAAAAGATCTCAGTCTATATGGGGATAACATTGGATAGTGGAGGTAGTCAAAAACTGATCTTAAAAAGATACTTAACAATGATGGCACAAGCGTGCTAGAGCAATTTATTGCGAGCATGAAGTTGTTCATACTGTTAGAGATTAATATACCCCATCCAAAGAGCTAGGTTATGTTGATGCTTGACTAACAGAAAAGAGATTAAATTTAGTAATTTAGTCTGTAAAATCATGCACTTAAAAGTGAGGGGAATAATTTTAACTAGTTCACTGGAGAAGACACATGACAATTAAAACAGCAGCAGAATGATCATATGCCACCAATAGGATACAGCCAGAAGAAAAGGATAAATGATCCTACAGTGTGGGATTTCCAGAGACCAGGCAGCGATCCAGACGTGGGATTTCCAGAAGCTGTCAGGCAGAAACAGTATCACAGCACAGGAGACAGACAAAGCCATATCCAGGAAACAGAATAGGAAAGATTAAACTGGAACATGAACAGAAAATGCTATCTGAGAGACTAGAATAAGAGTCTAGTAAGAAGACACTTGCTTATCCTAGCATAATGAAGCCCAAGGTAAAAATATGACACTCTCTGTACGTACAGAGGACAAAAGGAAAAGCAAATGGACAGAGAACCACTCTTTTGGCTGACTATATGCACACAAAAATAGGTGTGTATCAAGGAGATTGCATGCACAAATTTAGAGTAACAGTCTAAATTCAGACAGTCAGAAATGTGAGATTCAAGAACCTTTGAACATGTTTATGGCATATTTAGTTACAAAATACTGCCATTTCACTCCACAGATTTTGGGACTATGGCATCAAATAAAGAGTTTACTAAAGATTCTTTTATCTAAATCATATACCCAAAGTCATTAAGGCATGCTTTTAAAAATGTCTGCTCAAGTTTCAAATTCTTCTGCTAGAGTTGTTTGCATGGTTTGGGGTGTTTTTTTGTTCTTTTATTTTTTTTTTTAACAGGTAACACCCCCTCCATATAAAATGTCCCTGAGTACAATAATGGTGAACTATGTGTTTGCCACATATAGGTAGTCAAGGCTTTAAATTACTGCAATAATTCAAAAAAAACCCCACAAACATTATATGTTTTCACATAGCTTTTAGGTCCCTGCAAACAACTGATGCCTTTGTTCCTAAAAAAGGACATGGACCAGTGCAGTAATCCTGCAAGAGTGGGGGGACAGTGGTGGGGGGGAAAGAGAGATGAACCCTTTGCAGAGATGTCAACAGCCAGCAATTCCAGTCACTCTGGCTGGTAACACCAGACAGAAATCTGGAAGGAAAGGAAAAAGAGAGCAGCTTGTAGACTGAAGTAGGATAAAAGCACTATTCAAGCCTAAACTGCAACACAAAATGCTTAGCCTTTCTGGCCAGTCCTGAAGACAGCTATTCTTAACAGCCACCTTATTTTTTTCCAGTTTGCATCTTGTGAACTCTACAACAGCGACGCTTCCAGGCATTCTTAAAAGGACATAATTGGTTGTATGAAGTTGGATGTCATGTATACCCTGACATATGAATCTACCCAGCTAACTCCTCCGAGATCTTGAGAGGCAATCTGGGAACACAGCTCACAGAAATGCAGTGGCAGTGATTTTATTTTTAAATACGAGCACATAAGGAGAAGATGAAACTCTTCCTCCTCCTCCTCCTGCCCACTCTCATTCAGCAGCACAATAATTAGAGGCACTAACCCCAGATAAGGGAAGGTTTGCAGTATTGCGTAGCTGCTTCAAGTCAACGAACCCACATCATGGAATCTGGACTTTCACGTAGACTCTAGAAAATTCTGTTTTCAAGTATATTTGTATGTACATACATAGATATACAAGTAGATACATACACTCACACATATAGACAGATCTATCTGTTTTAGAAATATTTTGCTTTTATATGCAAGACTTCACCTTTAAACTCATATAAATCCCTGCTGCTTTACAGACAAGCCTTTTTAATTAATCCCAACTTGCCCACCTTCTTAATTAATCCCAACTTGCCAGAACGTTAGGAAGGCAGGCAAGTCATTAGAAAAAAATCAAAGCACTTAAGAAAAAAGACTACAGTACTTCAGGAACTAGGCACCATCAAGAAGCTTCATGTTAAAATAAAAATTCACACATTGAAGGAAAAGCACCTAGCAATTTTAAAAACTTTCATTTAAATAACAGAAAATTACAATATTCTACAGATGACAACTATAAATTAACATACCAAGAGGACCAAATAATTTTCATTTATCCCACAACAAATACAACATTAATTGTTATTTGCGATTTCTAATGCAAGGCCCAATAACATCCTAGGAAAACTGAACCATAACAGAAATAATAAAGAAACTTCAACATTTATGTTCATTCAAACTTCACAGCTCTAATATTTAATTTTCACTCTTAATGTTGGTCACATTTTTATTTTTTGGGAAATTAAAACTCCCTGCTGCCCTGATCCCTCCTCCATGGGGCCCAGAGTTACTTCTTTACCCCGTTGTTTGGGGTTATGTCTTTTTAGCAATTTCAGACAACTGCAACATTCATCTAAAGAAGAAAAGAAATTTAAAAATAAAGTAACAGAGCTTTGATGATAACTGGAGAATTATAAACTAAAAACATACTTTACAAATCCTACTTATTTTCTCCTACGAATAATTTAAGTCACTAATTCTATCTTAAACTCACAATAATAATTCAGTCATTACTTAAACATATCATTTTGGTGAAATAACTGTGCACTGATGGTGCAAGACCATCAGTGGTGGTTCATACTTGTAAACTTGTATCCAGAGTGAGCATGCTGCATTATCACTGAACTCCCTTCATGAAAAGCCCACAAGCCTTGTGGCTCCGGAATTAGAGGTCAGAAACAACCTAATGATCATTGTTAGTCTGCTAAATTGTGAGGAACTAAAATTAAAATAGAGCTCTAGTGGGGCAGCATAGTTTCTTTTCCTCCCATTTAGCAGAGAACTGAGGTGAGCAGGAGCCCTTAATAGGAGGTTCACAAGTGGCTGACAGAAATCTAAGTCATAAACGAAGTATTTTATTTCAGCACTGACACACCGGAGAGGAGGTAGCTCAAAAGAAAACAAAACTGCAGCAGTTGAGACAAGAAACAGCAAAGCACAGGTAAAGTTTTAGCTACACTCTAAAGGGTGCTAACAAAGTCTTCAGTCATTTAGACATTTTTTTCCTTATATGCAAATTGCCATTTACAATTATTATTTAAGTTTAAGGAAAAACAAAATAAGTGTTTGGTTCTGCATCCCATAAGTACCGCATTGCTTGTACATCTTAGTAACAAAACTTTCTCTCCTTCTATCTGTTAATTTCTAATGCTTTTTATGTTTCCTCCCCCCTCTTCAGCCCACCTCCCCACCCCCATTAGACTATGCAATTCAACCTATTTATGACATAATAAGCAATTTCATTGCAACACAGCAATATGAAACAAATTCATAACTTCTCTGCAGATTTCTACAGCAGTAAAAGATATAGGAAAAGAAAGAATATAATTTATCATAAAGGTGATAAGAAAATCTCTAAAGCATTTTTCATAGAAATGAAATTTTCAAACTCACTATCACATAGCAGTTTTTAACTCGGGTCAATCCCTAAGTACTCATTTCAGAGCTTTCAAAAAAAATCAATTTGATTACCATTTTGCAAAGGAGGTTTTTTGATTGATTGTTTTACATTTTTTTCCCCTGAAAATTTCATGATGATCTTACATTTATTGATTGTTGGGCATTTACTGCTTTCAAATTGCTTTTCCCTAAGATTTGCTATCTCAGGAAGAAACAAAACCAGACTCTAGCATTAAATACTGAACTTTAATTCATCCAGATCACCCCACTCTCTCAGGCTCCACTTTGAAAAATTTGATTATAATATAATCTGACTATTAACAGTTCATAGAACTTTGATACACTTGTTTGTGTATCCAGCCAAACAAACAGGAAAACCTATATGAAAAACTACCTGAAAATAAGCAAGCTTCTCAGTTTTTCTGAGAAAGTTAGCATTTATCCACAGGAATGTCAGATAAACAAATAAAGCTCTACATGTAAATTACCTGAACATTACACAGACTAAAAGTTTCTTCTAAGAATAATAACTGAGACCAGGCAATTAATGTCAACTGAGTGTTAGCCATTGCAACCTGGTTTATCAGATCCTTAAGGAATAATAGTTGTATATGGGAACAATACACAACTAACACATGAAAGGCCCTGCCTGAGGCTTTTGTCCACAATAAAATAAGAAACTATAGCTTCTTCTGATGCACAAAAGGGAAAAGTCTATGACTGAAAGGCTGACTGAAGTGGCATGAGAGAACTCTGAATTCTTCCAAACAGAATGAGTCCCCTTGGAGCTGAGACTCCTGCTAAAAATGGCAGTTCCAGAATACAGATAGCAGGATCTGCACTATCCAAAGTATAGATTTTTATATGAAAAAGGAAAACTGATTAAATCTACTGGTCTTCATAAACTTTACCTCCTTTCTACCTGATTCTCCCCCCTGCCCCTGCCAATGCAGAAAAACTTGAAATCTTCGGAAGATGCTCAGTTACCACACATTTCAATCACAAATGGCCCTCTACATATAACTAAAAACTCTCTGGTTTAATGCTTTAACTGCTGATACTTGTTGGCCAGATGCATTTGTCAAGTTACCTAAGGCCTTTTAATTCATACAGTTCTGCAAATTCAGTCCATCAGACACATAAACAGCAGAATTCTGCGTCAGATATGGTCCTGGCATCACTAAATCAGACAACTAAGTGCACTTTGATAACATTTCTGGACACCTACAAAAGACTGTTGCTTGATTCCTAGAACATCAAGTTATGTCTGTACCAACAACACAAAAGATTAGTTGAGAAGTAAGTGCCTCCCATGACACTGATAAATTCAGACATTCCTGATAAATACATATACCACTACTGAGTGATACAGACCCTGCTATTTTATTGCAAACAGAAGGAGAATTAATAAAATAAGATGTTGCATTAGTTTGATGACGCAACAGAAACAGGCTTAAACAGATACAGAATCAAACATCCATATTTCATTTTAGCAGTACAAAAAAATCCCACAGTTAATCAAAGATTTTTTTCCCTACCCTTCAGCATATAACCTTACATAACATTCATCCTGAATGTTTTTCCTTCTGTGCTCTTTAGCACATACTCAAAAACCAACTACTCCAAAATAATGGTCACACGCCATAGTCCAGTTATTGTTTTGTTTTCGAAGTGCCAATTCTGTTCCATGGTAAGATTCTAGTTTCTTTTCTGCATCCAAACACAGTAAAGCTCCCAAAGATTTCATAATAGCAACCGTTCTTATTTTTCTAAGGAAGCTTCTGACAAGGAGAAGTTAAAAATATTTTAAGAGAGGATAGGGAATTCTACTTGAACAGAAGCTAGCATTTCCCTTTCTTCACATGCATAAAACACACTTAAGAACATTCCCTTGGACGGCTCTAACTCAAGGAAAATATTTGGAACCACAATCCTAACTAAAAGCAGAGAGTTAATAATTATTTTTCCTTCTGAGTGCAAAACTAATGTAATTAAATCACACCTATGAGGACTGTTTGTATAATAAAAACATTCTTAGCATGAGACAATACCTTAACAGCTTGATTCTACAAGTACCAGGAAGATAAATATAGTCCCCAACAGTTCATTAGGTGGAAAGATTATTTCACCAACTTACTACTTATTTGTATCATTTAAAAATCCCTCTAAAAAGGACTGGTTTTCCAGCCACTCAAACTCCAAAAGCATATGGCACAAAGTATCACAAACACTTATTGTCAGTGTCATTCTTCCCTATTATTATCCTGACATTCTTTTATTGGGAAATTTCCTTTTTCTTCAACATGCTGTAATTTTAAAAATGAAGACAAGCACAATAGGTAAAGTAACTCAACATTCTACAACATAACAAGGTGATGCATATGTACATACATAGACGTTATATATCAAAAAAAATTTGCAGGATAACAAACATTTCACCACCTATATAAGATGCACTACTGTCACATACACATAATTTTAAGAGTTTGATTCTCCATCCCATTATACAAGTTTCCTGAAGTTTACCTTCAAATTAAAGAACAAACCCTAAAGGGATTAATTACATCTTAAGACTATAGCAACTGACAGTCAAGCCTGCAGTCTAATTACAAGTGCAAAATTATGAAGAGTCTTCTTATTCCTTGTTAAACTATAAATATTAATTTAATAGAAATTAAATAAATTTAATACCATTTTATTTCTTAATAATTTTATTATTAAATATTAATTAATGTGAATTAATTTATTAAATAAAATAATTCTATTAAATTTTTATCCTACAACTATCACGAAGTCCATGAGTGCTTTCTGATGGTGTATACCTTCATAAAAGTTAACCTGTCTCCAAAACCAAGAAATGCTTCCCATCCTGAATCAGTTACAAACCCCAAATCCTATTTTGTGGACATGCTCAAATTTCACCTGTTTCTACAACACTCCTTACTTTGCACAGAGTGACCTCCTTAGAGAGAGTTTCTTTCAAATCCCGCCTCAAGCAAACACTTATGCAAGTACATGGAACCTCTGAACTGGGTTCATTATCCACACAGCTTCTGAAAATTACCTTCTGAAGAAGTCTATTTCCCTCTCCGAAAACTTCAACATGATTAATTAGATGCACAAATACACAGTATTTCTGATATGCAGACATCACACGTATCCACACGGCTATGCAATTTTCTCTTTTCTGCCTGAGCAAATAACTTAGGAGTCATAAAGCATACATGCACACAAAACACTGAGGAGCTGCACAAGTGAATCTGGACTAAGTAAAATTCAACATTAGTGAAAAAAAAATTAAAAGCCTTCTGATACTCTTAAGCACAGACAACATCCCCCAAAACTCTCATACCTGTTATGTAAAAATCCACCCGTAAGACTCACAGCAGCAAGCAGGCCAGATTTATGCAGCCTGTAACCAAGTTACCGAAATCTAGTACTGAGGTGCCTTGAACAATATTACTAGCTTATGCTGTTGAGCACATGCACAAATAGAAACACGTAATGCTAGTATGTATTGACCAGAATATGCAACTTTTTCTGCACAGCAACATCCTTACACACAAATCTCCTAACCTCAGTTCCATAATTCCCTTCAGAGCCATGGTTTGCAGGCTCCCAGACATTTCCATCCAGATTTTTAACAGCATTTTCCACTTTCCACTTCTCCACGGAAGCAATGACAAGATCTTTTAGACTAGAACGTCTTCTTAACTATAAGGCAAGTATATCCTACCAAGAGGAATGTAATGAGCAAAGAACAGAGAATTCAACGAGGATGATTAGCTGTCGTTAAAAACTGAAACAAGAACCAAAAAAAAGGCATCCTATCACTTAAACTATCTCATCAGAACGTGTATACTTCATAAGCACATTGTATACTGCAGATGAGCTTGCATAACTTGTTATCTTTAGGTTGACATCATCTCAGAAAGCCTCCTAAATGCTTTTGGTCTGTTAAAAACAACAACAACAAAAAAAAAAAAAAACACAGAAAAAAAATGAGAAAATGAGAGAGAGAAAGACTCAAAAACATAACGAGAGAGTTCTCAACAGGGTAGAAAAACCCCAAAAGTTGCTTTTCTCATTAATTTGTGTATTTTTAAACATAGGATACCTGAGAATTTCCTTCATCAAACAGTGTTTTATTCAAAAAAATTATGCCTTCAAGTAGCACCAGAATTAAGTGTTATGATACACTGAAGTCTAAGCTTGCAATGGCATAACTTTGAGAACAAAGAATACTTCGTCTACTGAAGATGTTGCACGGCTATGCTCATACTCACCAAAATCAGCAAATGTTAGTTTTTTCATTCTCCCAGCCTTTAAGCACAATAATTTATCTCCATACCCAGTGAATTACACAAAGACAAGAAGGAAAGTTGTAGATTAGAAAGTTACAACATAAAACAGAATATCACACGTTGCACAGTGCTTTCCTTGATCATCACAGAAAAACAGATTAAATCTTAATTGCTGTATTTAAAAATAAGGAATCTGATTAGGCATGTCCTTCATCTGCTGTCTTCATTAGCAAATGGAAATCAAGAGTCAAATTTATCAGGATGATGAAAAAAAATAGTGACTGTGAAGAGCAACAAGTGATGTGGCACAGAACTGCATAAGACTATTTAAAAGGAATGTCCTTAGGCAAGAACTTTAACCACAGGTTTTTTTAATAGTAGTAGGTAAGGCTTTTTAGGTCTTTATTGAGTATGACCTCGACACTATCAAGACAATGCAAAGGAAAAATTCAGAGGAAAATATTCTCAAATTCCATTTCAGCGCAACACTCCAAACCAAAGCCTCTGTCATTCCAAAAGAATCTAACATCCACTGGCTCTGCTTTCCAGTCCTACTGCTACTTTAAAACGCAGTCAATCTAAATTAGAAAACCTAAGTCTAACTTTACAGAAATATTCTGCTTATGTTCAGCTGCTTGTCACCTCAGAGTTTTATGTTAGAGAACAGATTTCTGAATGCATACAAACCCCAAAAGCAGTAAGCGCACTTCAAGGATGTATATAAAACTGAAAAGAAAATAATCCATCAATGTTCCTGTTAATAAACAGCTTTTGTGAGTTCAATACAATAAGCTGTAGTTTGCTTGTTCCCCATCTCCCCCCTCACCCCCTTTAAAAACAAGAAGACAGAGCAACTACAAACTCAGTCCAGCTTTGATGTCCTGGCTTATTTGAATGGAGGACAACCTTCAAGATCAATTCTCTAAGTATTCACCAGCCTCTAACCTGTATTGGCATTTATACCTGCATTAACGCAGCCCCCCCATATACTCACTGAAAGACGTACAGTATGTTTGGAACACTCAGTCTAAAATACCATCACAAAACTCCTCAGCTATGTATCCATACCTGAATAATAAGCTTCATATCCTCTCCTATACTTGACTATGTTACATAGTAAAGGTGTCTGAGAAAACAAAGCACTTCAATTTATATTTTATATTTGCAGAAAAAGAATGTACTGTTTGAAAACAATTCAGTCTTCCTAAAATGAAGACTGGGACAGAATTACAGAAAATTGTATAAACTCCCAAGCTTCCATTTCAATTCAGTCACTCGTTATGTTACTTTAGATGACCACACAACTTCTGGTTTCCTATATTTAAAACAGCTGAAAAAATAAGTATCTATTTCTCAAGGCCATTGTGATGACTAGCTACCTAGTGCTTAAATAAGATATCCAGATACAAAGTATGATACAGATGTGTAGAGGTAAGTACTTCCTTGAATATAGGTAGGGGTTTTTCATCCCTGCGAAAACTAAAATAGTATAAGCAATTTGGAAATTAAAAACTCTACAAAAATAGTGTCATTTTGATTTTAAAATAGATGCTCACAGATTATTCCTACAAAGTGCTGCACTATCGAAAATACCCAGGAAAAAATACCAAAAGTTTTAAATACAAATGTTCTGGATTTAATACTTATATCAGTATTATGTTTTAGAAAACATCTGCAAAAATATTTTCTAACACAGCTGTCTTAACATGTTATTACAGCTGTGCACACAAGTGCAAATGTATGTTTTCAAAAGCAGTGTGTGTTTGTCCGTATTTGTCATTTTTCAAGAACACCTGCAAGCTCCTGTTCAATGTTTTAACTTACCCTTTAGAAAAGTCTCAGTTGACTTAGGAAGCAAATAGAACAGATCTGCTGATATGAGAGAACTACAGAAGCACGCAGCTTAATTCAATTGCAGCAGCTCTGTGATACTTCCTATGAAACACACAGTTCATTTCCCTCCTCCCCAGAACTGCTTTGGTACATCTTGCATACAGCACAAATACATTTGATTATCAAGTATCCTCCAAAGTACATTCATAAACTGTACTTGCACACACAAACATGTATGTGAGTTATTTTGAGTTTCTTGTGGTTTTATTGTTTTGGATTTTGTGAGACACAGACACTTTTACACACACACACAATCTCTAGATTCAGGAAAGAATAATTAAAGGTGCAAATTATCCTACAGTTTGATTACTCAGCATTTCACTTTTACTAAAAAAGCTGGAACTATCAAGTATTCCTTTATATAAGTCAGAGTGTATCAAAGTTCTCTTGAGTTTTGAAAGCTGAGATGCATATCAAGAAAATTAAACCTACCATATTTTATTGACCACTGCTGTCCATCACAAAAAGTATTCTGCAATTACACAGACTGCTTGCAAGTTTTAGAACCATCTGATCTAATGAGGAAGCAATTTTAATCACTTGTTTGAGATACATGGCACAGTTTGGACAACAGTACTTCATGCCATAGTATTTATCATATTCTAGCAAGAAATGCATTCTCTAAACTTGCACCTACTCATTAGCTGTCCCTCATCATTACAGTTGTGGGTCACCTCAACTCTTTAACCTTACAGGAAGTGTTATTTCCTTTTTACAGATGAGACACTGAAGTGCACAATTTATGGAAGAAATCCATAAGAAAATGTAGACACTGAGTCTCATTTTATGTTTCTGCATCCAATCTTTAAGTATTTCGGTACTTGTTCTGTTGTCAGGTAATCCTAGAATATCCTGGCTTCAAAATTCCCCACCCAAATCATGATTCTCAGGCATGTGCTGCTTAAAAAAAGGTAAAAAATTTTCTACAGCTAGCTTGTTTCTAAACACCATTAACATGAACAAATAGATATTTTGCCATCATATGATGGTAGTAGCACATTACCATCCTCAGCTAAGAAACATAAAATACTGATTCAAACAGATCCTAGAACCTCTTTCTTCCAGATGAGTGACATAAGCTCTACATTTTGTGAAAAAATTTACAATGTATTTATTTTTTGCAAAATGCTGTTGCTTTAGCAGAGTTTAAGATGTTTACCCTAGAATATTCTGTAGAGCTGGTAGCTAAATTACTTTTCAGAGGTCTAAAAGCTTTAGGTTTGAAGCCTCCTGCGGACAGAAAAGGTTGAGTGCAGTTCTTGCACCTTGTGAATGAACACAAAGTAACAGACAGTGTTGAGCTGAGTTCCATCCTCTCTCAGTAGGGTCTTACTCTTCATGGAGCTCCAAAATCAATGCAACTCTTATGTTCACTCATTAGGGTTTTAATAATATATAAGGCAACCTATAATACTAGTTTGAAAATTCACACTGCTCACCCACCTCACATGAGCACACACACTTTGCTTCTAGTTTACTGTTGTCCCTTTATTACTGTTAACAGCTGCAGTTCACTGGCATGCCCATGTTTTCACATATCATCATCGGTTATTCCCCCTTACATCAAGTTTGTAGCATGTTTTCCAAGAGTAGACTATACAGCTAATAATACATTCCATGGGCACTGACAGGTAACTATTCTTCAATACTGTATGGGTTTTCCAATGCATTTTTTTATTGTCTAGAAGTGTTCTAAAGTAAGTTTTTTCTCATCAGCACTTCAGTTAGCATGTGTAAGAATATCCCAAGGATATTCCTGCAGCATCTCATATACCTCCTACCTTTTCCACCCACATTTTGATACAATTAAATCAATTTCTAGTGCAGTGTGATAGGCTGATCTCTCAAAAACTACTCATACTTATTTTAAAAAGATGACATGAACTATGGTAATGCCTTCCAAAATGTGATTATCATGCCTTCTTTTTGGTTAAAAAAAGTAAGAGATACACAGTGTGAAACTATTTATTTGTCAAATTAAATTAAAAACACAATAAATATTAAATGCTATAACCTGTACAGGCATTTATGTATCACTTATGGATAGACGTGAGCATCTATTCAATGCAACTGAGCTTTTCACACACCAATGGCAACCAGCATTTGGTGCTGTCTGAGGGCCCAACAGGGTCATCAGCCATCTGTTCCCACATTTATTTGCTTAAGTAACAAACCGCTTAGTCTGCAAACAAACTAGACTCCAGAATCCACGAGCCCTTCGCCTAACTTGCATTTGGATTCAATCCTATAGATGGTCTCAGACTTACACACAGGAAGGGCTCTGTACGTTGTTAATTATCTATTACTTGGGGCGGGGGGGGAAGAGGGGTGTTTTTAAAAGAGCATAGCTCCATCACAAACACATACACATACGTAGCCCCACAATTAAACATCACCCCAATATGGAAGGCTGTGTTCAGTTCACAGACTAGTTTGAGAAAAGCAGGGCCACACATCAATCCCTTGGTCCTGAGGATGCAGCAACTCTGAGAAGACTTGTGAGGCTGAAAATAATGGACTGAGCTGCCAGCACAGTGCTAAGCTTAGACGCATTCTCTGCAGCTGCACACAGCAGGACAGCAAGCAGCAGGGGAGAGGTTACTCTGCTTCTAGATTTCACCAGTACAACCGTTACCACAAGACAGGCATCTCATTCTGGCATTCATAGCTCAAGAATGCTGATAAAAGAAGGAAGGCTAAAAACCAAGAGAGCAATTAAGGATGGAAAAACTTGTTTTATGTTGACACAAATCAAGGAGCACCCCCCCTCCATTCTCAGTGAGGAAAAGGTGACAATATTTTCACCTACACAGGAACATAAGCCTGACATACTGAGAACTCTGTAATGAAGGCATGACACAAACCACAAGAAAACAGGGCAATTCCGAGTGACAAAAAAATGAGGTAGGGTAGATTTTCTGGATTAGGGGGATTAAGCATTTGGTTTTGCTGGTTATAGAAAGCAGTGAGGGCAACTAACCAATGGAGGAATTCTGAAAAGTCTGTAATGGGCTTTCAGTCACAGGAAGTATTTTCAGACATGTACGGATGCTTTTCTAAAGCATGTGTTCAACTCAAACAGGAATTAATTCAGTTACCCTACAGCCTGCCTAAGGCAAAGTGTAAGAACAGGCAATCAGAGTTTGTTTCTGGTCTTGTCTATGAAAACTCATAGAAAACATTCAAATAGTTTAGTGGTGGACTTGGTAGTGTTCGGTTAATGGTTGGACTCAATCTTAAGGGTCTTTTCCAACCTAAATAATTCTATGATTCTATATAGGAAGTATTAAACAACAAAGACACCCTAATAAAAATAATTTTCTAAAGTTTTCAAAAATATTGCTTTCCTTTCAAAAACACTTTTCAGTGCAGATTTCTTAGCTTGTAAGAGGAATTTAGTATGCTTGTATGGCTTATGCTTCTACATTTCAAAACAAGACTTGAAGAAAAAAAGTATTCCTTAGAAATTCAAAGTCTCTATCATACTAACTATCACTGTATTTTAAATTTTTAATACAGACAGAATAACTCACATTGGAAGAAATATTTTTCAGAGCATCACCACTAAAATCAACTTAAATAAAGGTCACATAAAGATAAAATCATAATCACTGATGTTTCCACTAGTTTAATTATATCAACATTCATGTATTGACTTACAAAAAGGTGATTTGCAGGTGTAAAAATCTCACACACAATTCCACTGATGTCAATAAGAATAACTATGCATACGTCTTCAATGAGATACAAGCCGTGCTGATGACAAAGGCAGTTCTGCAACTGATAGCCTGACTCAGGATTTATACTATTATACTATTTATACTATTATACTCAGGATATACTATTATAGCCCTGTAGAATAGAAGTTTCACCAGTTTAACAGGGATGTTGTTGCACATTAAAGTTAAGGCAAACTACATCTGTACCATTTCTAAAAGGGACAATTTTCTTTTCCCATCCACACCTGCTCATTCCTGCTACCTCCTTTGGGTCAGCAAGAGTCTTACACAAGTGAAGTAACATGAGGAAACTGAGCTGGCTTAAAGAAAAGTTGGCTGGGAGGTGGGGAGAGATGTTCCTGTTGATATTTTTCAACTTTCAGCAGGAATATTAACGCTTATGTAAGAAGTGGAAAGATGTAACCAAAGAGAAGTGTGAAGAATAAAGTTACCCCTTTTCACAGCAGCATGAACTTCAACTGGCTGCAGCTAAAACTAACTTTCTGCTAAAGATCATTTCTTATACATTAATGTTCATTTACAATTTAAGGACACTTTCCTTTAGTGAGTCATTCTGCAGACAGCAGAATTCAGAGTTTTAGATAAAAATAAGGATTTTGCCCAGGATTATAAAATTTGATACCCTTTTAACATTTCAGTTGTGAAAGTTCTTGTACTTGGAAATTGTTTTGCCCTTGAAGAACACAGAATCCTTCATAGGAGCTCTAGAAATTAAGGAGAACGTGCAGGGGGTAATTTAGAAGTGCAATAAGAACATCTGGAGACAAGGTTTAATAATCAAACAGATTGCTCTTACTCTCTCCATAACAACTAGGTATCTAGGACTCGGCAAAGCAGATTAACTGAAGCGTAGGTACTCAAAGGTGTTCACCTATCCTGTACAGTCTGCCTTGTTAAACATGCTAATTGGGACTCACAAGTTATCAAATAATCAACGCTAACCATCTGAAGACGCAATCTACTTTTTTAAAGACTGCATTTTAGAAGACTGGATATTTCCTGTCATTCAGGTACTCAAACACTTAAGAGGAAGAGCAGTTTCATGCACAATTTTTTCTCTAATGCTCTTCCACACACCAGTGTACAAACCAGAGCTAGAGAAAGGGGTAACTTTTTGCTCCAACCTGAAGGAAACTTGTTTTTCTTCTAAAAAGTCATTCTGTGAGTAGCAAAACTAATGAAACCTGTTTTCCTGTAGTGCTGCATCTCAAGACTGATTGACTTTGACATCTAAATACATAGAAGCTGTGACTGCAGCTTTTCCTGCAGTTGGGTCATTCATAATGTTTGTCTCCCTGAATTCCCTGGAGTCTCATAACACAACTGATTTGGGCAGCCTTTCCCTCTCCCTCCTGCCCAAACTCATATCATCACGAAAACTGTAACTGACCAACAAATTCAAAGGTACAGAATAGGGGAAGAAAGAGTGGCAGATGTAGCACTAAAAGCTTCATTTCCTTAATAAATCAATCTATCAGAATAAAACTGGACACTGTGCTTTTATGGTTGCATTTTTGTTTACGTCTTGGGAACTGTGCTGTTTGAAGTTCCCTGCTATAAAACCAAAACCTGCTCACCCTTTGGCTTTCTTATCTTTCACCTGTCTCCTGTAGGCAGGCAGACGTAATTCCTTTCCCCTCTCTTTTTATAACTAAATTTCCCTTTTTTATTTTGGTATCAAAAAAAAAAAAAATAATTGCATTCTGTCAGAGCAGAAAGGAAGGAAAAAAATGTTTAAGAGACAAGGAAGCAAGTAAGAATTGCATTCAGATATCACCCTGAACAGAAAATAAAATAATTTACTGCCAGGCAGAGATGAGGCCTAGATCATTCTGAAAAGTGACTGACATGGATGTGAATGCAATGCAGTAAGAATAACAACACTTCCCTTTATATAACAAGTTACCACATGCTTCACAATATAAGTAGTAAATACAAAAGCTGATAATAAGAGTAATAAAATAGTGCTAGAGAATCGTTTTGCCCATGTTTTTACCCCCATCCACCCTTCTTTCATCCAGTCCAGATCAACATTTGCAAAGTAGTCTGCTTACTCGGTATTTCTCCTACAGGGAAAAGGCAAGGTTATCACAGTATTGTAAATTAATTTTGACACCTGCTTACTAAGATTGATCAATTATTTTTGATGTCTCTCTGCTACGTTATTTCTCAGTCTAGAAAAGAAATAAAGCCAAAAATACTACACATCTCTCGCCAAAGAATTAGTGGTCCCAAGTTACCCCTAGGTAGAGTACTTCTCTTAAGATAATGTTTCTGATGGTTGCTAATGCAAGTCACTCATTCCCAGAAGAGCAAAAATAACCATATTTCACTTATATGAATAAAAACCCTTTTATTCCCTTATGTTTGAAGCCTGCCCTTAAAAATCTTTTTCTTCAAATAATCTAGTGACAGAAAACAGGCTTTACACCTGTCCAGTTAAGGTCATTAAAAGTTCAAGTTTAATCTTGCATAATACACACATGCAGGCATTTCAAACTGCTGAAACTTTGAAACAATGTAACTGCTTAGAATAATACACAACCTTCTGTCAACATTTGTATAGATCGTATCTACAGCCCATACGTTGTTAATGCAGCTATAATAGCCAAACATACTTTTCAATCTTTACATCATTCTGCAACTTTCTTCATAATAATTCTTACCAACAGAAGCAACTGCTGCAAAAGTGATATACATATACACCCAACATAACTTGTCATATGAAAGCACCACTGCTGCAAAAGCCCAGCCATGGCTATTTGTGTACAAAGCAGATACGTTTCACAGACAAACGGAAACAATGTGCAAATGTTCAACGATAATAATTCAAACTATCAATTGCCACAGAAGTCAGAAAGGTCTTCAGTCACCTAGTCATAAGGCAGACTAACAGTCATTTTCCAGCTCTTCAGTTGTAAATACATAGACTTGACTCATCACCCATTCAACACCCTTCTGAATTTTCAGGATTCAAAATACAACCACTCAACATATTTCATGCCATCCCCAACCCACAGGTCTTGAAAAGCTTTAAGTCTTAGAATGCTTATTTTCATTGCAGAGTATATTTTGCTTCTAAGAATAAAGATGAGCTATTAAAGATACCACTATAAACATGTCCTCAGTAAAAAATAGGTCTCCAACATAATAGAAACAGCTTACTTCTGTGATAAAAATCATAATGCAAGCATCACTGCCATTTCTAAAGCTAAGCATGAAAGACTATGGAGGAGCTAATGAGAAATCTATTCTGATTTCACCAAAACTCCTAACAGCACATCGATTAACCACTGTGTTAGCTTAGCTCAGAAGAGGTGCCTTTTCAACATTCAGGCAGAACTTCCTCTAGGTGGGGATGGATAATTAACTTTCTACCAGAAGTGAAAATGTAACCACTATGCCTCCTCACCCAACAAATACAACCAATGTAAAGAAACATAAAGGCTTTGACAGATAATCAAGGAAATACCGGTAAGGACTGGATAAAGGCTCCAGTAATCATTCAGAGAATATACTAATTCACAACAAGCTTTGAAATTTAAGAAATGAAAATTTGCTTCAGTCCTTGCACTATTAGGGTCTGTTGTGAGTGGCATCAGGACAAAGGATACAAATAATCTCTTTAAAGCAAGGAAATAATAGCTCTGCAAGCCTGTCTCCTGCAGATCATCACACACAAAGAAGATTCACCTGGGCCTCCTCTCCTCACTCTCAGTCCCTACGCAATTAGCCCATTGTTCCACAGCACAGAGCAGGACAAACCCCAAATCCTCAATACACACAGGCAACAAATGACCAACTTCAAAATCTCATTACCAAGTTCAAATGCAGATAAGATGTGTTCTATTTGCCTTATACTACCTTTGTAACTCCGTTATAATCTCACTGATGGAAAAATCCACCAAATATTATCAGTGAATTGTTTCTCTCTGCAGCGTGTACATTACTTCAGCCAACATGTCTGACTCTCAGCTACTCAACTTCCTAAGCTAACAAGCTACTGGCTTTACTTTTTCTTTATTTAGGGATGAGTGACCTCAGATTAAATGTTTAAGAGAGATGTAAATTATATAGCTTAATTTTAGTACTCCAAAGAGAAAACTGAACTTAAACACGATTTTAAATAGATAATTATTGATACTTTTACCCATTAAAGTACTTTCCAATTACAGAATTTGAATTCTGTAAGATACAGCCTCACCAATGTACAGTTACTATCTAGATATTATAACACTTTCCAGCTCTGTATGTCAATACACTTAATAAATAGAGTTCCTGCTTTTAAGGGGTGTTTTATAAGGGAATGAAATGAGATGTCCTGTCCAAGGTTATATAGCGAAATAACAGCAACCAGTGTTCTTCACAGCCAGTCTTTACACTCACACCAAAAGGGGCGGGGGGGAAAGTGACAGCCCTATAAATAGAGTCATCTTTTCCACTACATATAAAAAAAAAACAAGTGTCAGGGTGCGCTTCCTTCTCACTGATCAATGACTCGGTATCACATCCACTTTTAAGAATGAAAAGGTAGTTCTAGCTTCACTGACCACTCACTCCTTTGCAAAAATATGTTATTGTTTTATATTTACCACTCTCTCTTCTCCTGCAAACGTTGTCGTGAGTGATGTACATTTCACTAAGTTACACTTATGTTATCCTAAACGTGCCTGACTAAAGCCTGCTTAGCTAAAACACTTGAAAGAAAAGGAGGAAGACTGAAATGAGCAAAACGCTTTCACTCTCCAGATGGAAAAAGTCATTCAAATCCACCAGTAATTTTTGCTCCCTGGGCAGCCCCACGAAGTGCAGATGTCATTTCCATGACACTTCTAGAAGGGACTGCAGCAACACAGCTTTAGGCCAATTTCTCCTTGTCTCTCAGTTCCCCTCAAGTGGGGCAGCCTATTTTCAGCGGTAAGTTAGCAGGTACAATTTTCCGTCAGAGGACTGCGTCCCATGTTCTTACAGGGAGGGATTATGAGGCAGAGGAGACTATTTCATCCTTAACTTCTGTCACATACTTCTACCACACATGAACAAAACCATAGCAGACACAAGCAAAAAAACAAAAAAAAAAGAACAAACAGGCAAGTGAAAACGACAAGAAAAGGGAGTAGGGAGGAGAAAAAGGGAATTGTAATAAGCAGAGACTTACTTGAACCTGCCCTGGCAATGTTGGCACTGGTCTCCCACCCAGCCCTGGTCGCAGACACAGGTGGAGTTGACACAATGACCCGAGAAGCAGGAGATTTTGTCGCAGGACTTGGACTGGGACACCTGGGCACAGAGGGCCAGGTACAAGAAGGCGTAGAAGAGCAGCCAGCTGTTCACATCCAGGAGCGAGGAGAAGCAGCAGCAGGAGGGGAAAGGTCTCCAGACGCCCCAGGCCGCGGGGGCAGCTCCCGCTCGCCTCGCAGCGCTGCCCAGGTCCATCTTGGCCGCGGGGGCCATGGGCCGAGGCGCGGCCGGCGGCGGGCAGCGCTGCCCGCGCACCCCGAGCAGGGGCAGCTTCCCCTGAGGAGAAATAATCCAGCCAGGGAGATTCAAACCCCCCGCTTCCTTCTCGCCTTCCTCTTCTCCCTCCCTCCCGACCCCAGCGCTGCCTCCGCCGGCCCCTTCAGCCCTCCGCGCCCCGTCACTCCCGAGGGGAAGCCCGGCAGCCCTCAGCCATCCGCCCCTTCTCTTCGTCGTCCTCCTCAGGGCTCATCGCTCCCGTCTTCTTCCATGGAGGAGGAGAACTGCCTCTTGACCTTGTGTTTTCTCCTCGCCAGATATGCCCCCCCTCGGCGCGCACACACACGCACGCCGCCCTCGATCATGTAGCCCCCCGACACCCCCTTCTCCTTTGTAGTCCCTCTGCCCGCCGCACACACGCAGGCGGCAGCGAGGAGGAGCGCGGGGAGGCGGGGGCCGCCGCCGTGCTCTCGCCAGTCAGTCAGATGGGAAGTGAGGGCGGCCGAGCCCCGGAGCCGCTACGGCACCCCGCACCGGCGGGGGAGGCTCGGCGGCAAGGAGGGCTGAGGAGCTCTTATCCCCGCTCCGTTATTCGCCCCCCAGGGAAGGGAGGTGGGAGGAGGGTTAACAGCCCCTCCGCGTCCTAGCTGACAGCTTCCAAGCAGCCATTTTTAAAGGCTAATTGCCATCTCCTCTCAGAGCCGCCTGCTCGCTCTAACGCCCCCGCCCCTCGGTCCGTTTGGATCCGTCCCTCCGCCGCGGCAGGGGGGGGACGGCCCGGGGAGGGCGGGAAACCACCCCCCCTCCGTCCGGAGCGGGGAAGGTGCAGCCGGGGCAATCGCACACCGGCGGCTCCCGCGCCCACACGCTTCGCCCGCCCCTTCCCCTGCGCCCCGCGACGGCAACCTGCGCTCTGCGCTCCGGCAGAAGCCTCTCCCGCCCACGCTTAAAAAAAAAAAAAAAGCGGGGGGAGATAAAACGGCACCGCCCCCCCCCCCCCGCCGCCACGGCCGGCGCAGCGCTGCAGCCGCCCAGCCCTCGGAGGCCCTACGGCCCCGCGGGAGGCGAGACGGGGGGCAGCAGGCAGCGGGCCAGCCCCAGCTCCCGTTAGCGGGGAGGGGCAGCGCGGCCGGCGGGAGCCCCCGGCTCGGCACTTCTCCTCGCCGCCGCCTGGCCCCGGTCAGCGGGGAGAGCAGCCCGCGGCCAAGGGCTCTGATGTCTCCCGGCCCGCTACCTTGGTCTGCGGGAGCCGGGCCGGGCCGCTCCGGTATTAGCCTCAGGTCCTGCAGAGTTCAGAGACGGTTTTCTTTGAACTCCTCACGGGTGATACTAGGAGAGATGTTACAGCTTGTTTTGAAATCCTTACCTTCCTCAGATTTACTCCATCTTCCCCGTTTATGGTTGAAATCAAGACGTTGCCTTCCGCTTACAGCCTGATGAGTGGTAACAAAAGTTCCTAGCTTTGTAAACAGAGCTGTACAAAAGTAATCGTCATAGTAAAGTTGCCTAAAATGTCCTTTTTTTTCTGCAAAGTGTGCCGTACACAGCCCATCTTTTTCAATTTTGCTATAACCTGTTTTCATTTTACAATTTTTTTTACAAGAAAAAAAATAATGAACCTTGCTGTCAAGCAATGAAGAGAACAACAGCAATCAAACCCTCTGAAACTTTCTCCTAACACAGAAATTGACAATTTATGACATGATGTCATGATAAAGAAAAGGTATTTCATTTAATCTCTTGGTACCATCTCCAAACAGATAGGTCCAAAGTGACCCATGTTAGAGTCTGAAATCAGATCCAAATCAACACTTCTTCAGATTCTGCAGTTCTTACCCTTGGAGTATGAAAGAATTGTTTGGGTTTTGGTTTAGCCTGTTTTCCCAGGCATACCATCAAACCCTCACCTCAATTTCCAAAAAATGAAAGTACATCAGTACTACAGTAAGGAGCACAATAACATCCAGCAGTATCTATTTGTATTTTGTGTGACGTAAGAGCCCAACCAAGATCAGGATGTCAGAGTTAAGCACAATACAAACATCACAGAGAAACAGTCTGTGCCTTAAGGAGTTTACAGTCTTAAATACCTGAAAGTGTGTGGAGAAAAGAGATGAACAGTGATTTGTCCAGTTTCATTCCAGAGGATGTCGGGAGGCCCACAAGCCACTCTCAGTGCAGGAGTCTGTACATTGTCCTCCTAACAGAGCTGAGATAGATCATTTCATTGTTCTGGATCAGACATATTTCTTAGCTATTAGACATCTCTTTGTATGTGTTTTGTAATGAATTGGTGAGTTCATGAAAAGAGAGGAAATGGAAATTGTGTTGCTGCTTTATATTTTATGAAAAAAGGCTGAGGCTGAAGCCTTTGTCAAACAGGCTGCTAATTGTACAGTATTACATGTGATTAAGGCTGCTGAACAACTGTCCTCTGTTAAATAACATTATGAGACCAGAAATGTAGTTAATAGGAGATTATAGTCCAAGACAAAGTCAGTTCAAGACTACTCTAATCCAGAAACACTTTAAGCAATAATTTTGCTTACCATGGCAGGGAAACATCTCTCCTCCACTTTCTTAATTCCTTTATACCAACCAGAAAAGTTTTAAAGCCAGCACCATCTTTTCCTCAGACTGAAGGAAGATTTTGCTTCAGATCTACAGAAGTCAGCCAAATTTTTTAAATTAACATTCACAGCAAAGCTAAGATCTCAACAATCCTTTACCAGGCAAGAGATCTATTCAAAAGCACAATGATCAGTGTGCATTTGTCCATTAAATGCCAACTTTCTTCTTCAGTAATGAATGCAGAAAAAAAAAAAAAAAAGAGACAAGAAAAAAGAAATACAAATTTATGTTGGGCAAACTTAAACAGCTTTTTAGGCAATTCTGTGAAGCTGGAGAAAAAACATGAATAAAGCCATCAGAAAAGGACTAGTGGTTATAAGAGGTGCAGAGAATAGTATGACAGTACTTCTACTGCATAAACAGTCATAACTAAAAGCCTAAACACACCTAGTTTCTAGATTTAGAACAGCAAGGAAGAAACACTGACAGCTATGTCCTGGCTAAAAAGTAACACACCATGAAAATGAAGGAATGCAAACCTTCTGGCTGCTGTATGTCACATCAATGCAGTAGATATTTCATGACCCTAGGAAATGAACAATGTGAAATGCCAGCATTGGTTCTCTTCTGTGCCGATTTGATGGGATTTTTTTGGTGTCAGATGAAGTTAACAGGTCTGGCTGAGAGAAGTCAGATCTGTTAATCCTTTCATCATTACACGCGTATCTGTTAAATTCCACTTTTCTTCAAAGTGTAACATTTTACACCTTTCATCCTCCTGGTTCTTGACACAGAAATCGTTTACACTTTTAAAGGACTAACGTACTAAAACATCTTGGATAGAATTTGCAACTTATAAGCATTTGAATAGCATATCAAAAGTTTTAAGTTACTGAATAAAACCAGATAATGAGATTACAGATTAGAGTAGTGATGTAGAAGGTTATGTGAACAAAACCTTCCAAGCATATATCCATTGTAGTAGGAAAGCAAAATAAAAAGAATAAGTATAAAGTATAAAGGCTTCTTAGCTGTTACTATCAAAATCTAAGCATTAGTATACGAGGAGAAAAACTGATACATTTGTGTTCATTCAGCAAAACAGCTTAAAGTACATTTAAAAAAGATCTATACGATTGCTGTTGCGAGGCAGGGTGGAGTGGATAAAGGGAAACAGCCCTCAGACACGGACTTCTTCAGTTGTTAGAATGCCTGCAAGACCCTGAGGATAAGAATATAGCAGAATCCATCATCTCCTGCACTCACACACATACCCGTCCCTGCTCTACTGGCCCTCTCCTACAGGCTGCAGACAACTTATTTCCTTAAGGATGCTTAGTCCTAATTACAGTATCTAGTGCAGACGTATTTTTTCAGTGATGTTGAGAAGCATAATATAACCGGCTGAACAGAAGAGGGAGAAAAAAAAGATTACCTTTGTGGTTGACCTCTTTGCAAGGATATTAAGAGAAATAAATGTTTTCTGTGCCCTTGCCCTTCTCCTTGGGACAGACATTATCAGACTCATTAAGTGAAAGGGGCCAAGCTCTGCACTGCTTCCAGGCAGGGATATATAGATCTGAGTTGTCCTTATGACATATTGGTAAAACTAGCATGTGGATTGCTGTAGTGGAGGTAATAGCTGCAGAGTGATCTGATTCAGTTTCAAGAGCTCTTCTAGCTTAACACGTCAGAGCAGTGTACAGGCATTACAGTGTGCAGCGTACAGGCTTCTTACTGAACCTCATAAGGACAACTTGAGTGTAGCTTTCCCTTTTCTTTCCAAATACACACACAACACTTTGGATGGTGGACAACAAAAGGCTTTTTTTCCTAAATCCCATGCTAATTTTTCATTGAGTGACACTGACTCACCTGAGCCATTCCATATAACCCTTTCTGATACTATGAAAACCATCAGTCTCTTCCATGAGGTAAAGCGAATTTATCCCTACTCAGCAGATTCTAGTGCTAACAGAAAATGCGTGTTACAATTTTCTGTTCATATTTATCTTATTCGGTAATTCAACTCTTGGGAGGGATCAATTTTGTAAGATTAAAAATATAATCCTTCCCTTGCCTACTCTTTTTTTTTTTTTTTTAATTTAGCAAGAAAGAAAGTTCACAGAAAATTCACTGGCACCCTTCTAAAATGAAACCTTGATATAATATCTTACCTTTCTTAACACCCATGCATGTATTCTGCTACAGCAGTAAGCCATGTTTGTTAGCATCATCTCCAATGAGTACTGGTGAGCAAACTGCCATACAATGAAGACTGTAAAGGCTGTAGGAAGCTTGCCAAACTCAGAAAGAGCTACAAAACAAAGGAGGGGGAGATTAATGTTTACATTATTTTATCAAAGGCCAATATCTGGAGAAAACAATTTTAGGGTCAGTTCTGTATTTTTTATGCATGTGCATAAGCCGAGGTGTAAAATCTATTCTACAAAGGGAGTCAGACTTTTACTGAAATGTTTGTTCCTTTGCAGAATTTTTTCATCAGGAAAAAGGTAATTACATTTTTATACACTTATTTTAAAATTGTGAACTTTGGATCAAGAATAACAGGGTAAATTACAAGTTGGCTTCAGGTCTATTTAAAGATGAAGGAGACTTCAGAAAAACAGAGACACAAGACAAAACCAAGTTCTATCAGCTCTGACAATGGCATTGTTGTTATTTGAAACACCTGTCTGCTTTCAAATGAAAGACTACTGAACCAGGAAATAAAATCATATTGGTTTTTTTATGTACTTTCTGTACACATGCTAAAAATTAAATAGCCAAGCTATACCTGGTAGCCTTTCCATCTATGACTGAATGAACCTGCTGACGTTGATCTTGACTTTTAGTACGATCCCTGGATTTTTTTTTAAGATAAAGACTTTTTAGGCATCTTTCTACTGAATAGACGTGTAATTGTATGCCATGCTGAAAACTTGTACCCTGCAATATACTAAAACTTACCTGGAAAACACTGACATTTTCCACTGCAAATGTCCCTTCTGCTGCATTTCATTTTCACTGCTATTCCTTCTGGAGTTTTTCACAATCCTGCTTAATCTTGACTAAGCTAGGGCATTTTTTCCTCGTCAGCAAAGCTCCGTCTCACAATTCAACCTTTCTTACACATCATTAGTACGTATACTGAATTTATCCGATACCCTTAATGATCCCAAAGGGACACAGCTATTAGACTTTTTCTAGCTGAGAAAGCATTTACTTTGAGTTATTTTGTCTCATTCTTTTCTAAATCAGGAAATGATCTTTGGGATCCATAACACTGCTGTCTTTATTTCTGTATGTGTTCTTTTTATTCATAAGTTTCAGCAAAATGCTGAAAAAATTATTTGATGGTAACGAAATTCCATTGACCTTACTTGGATTTACACCCCTCCTTCAGAATTTAGCAGAGATTTCCGCATTTTTCTGGATAAGGTTAGTTTGCTGAATAATGTCAAAAAAAAAAAAAGCCTTACTAAAAGAAAAAAATAAACTGTGTGCTCCAATTTTCTCTTATCCACTATTTTTTGTTTGCAAGACTTCGGAAGTTTGCAGTTATTATTAGTGGCTTACTGTTTTTTCCTCATCACATTATACTTTGCCCAAGAGCGTTGTCAGTCCTGCACCAATTTCTTCAAAGGATACTAAAGCATGACTTCTCAGTCCATGTTTTCAGGCGGACAAATTTCATCTCTTTGGAAAAAAAAAAAGTAAAATGTTGGGTAACTGTTAAATCAACAGTACAATCAATATTTGATTAATACAATTTCCATCTTTATGTTACGGTTCAGCTCGTTTGGAGTGATATTGCCTAGTCTTAGTGATTCTATTTCAATATAATCTCATGTTGATTTCTTACTCTTGTAAAAAACTTTCAATAATGGCTACTGTAGTAACCTCTCTAATACTTAATTACTCTATATTTTGTTTGAACACTGTAATGAAATTACTTGCTTTTCCTAAAATGGCATTTTCCTTTCCAGCTACTACTTCTGGAGCCTAGTGAATTTTCCTGTTCATTCCCTTTTACTTCTTTCATTTTTCAGTTAATACTTGAGTAACTGTAGTATTAAACTTTGGAAAGTGATACTTGCAAAAAATGGAAAAACAAGTACATCAAATAGCCTGCAACAAGGATGATGAAACAATAATTGTACTAGGCATGATGGAATAATGGAATAAAATGACGTTCTTTTTTTGACCTTTGATTTGCATAAAATTGGCAAAAATGAGAGGCTATGTATGCATTGATCCTTGTCTTGTCTACTATACAGATGTCAAAAAAGAATTGAGTAGATTAAATTTTTCCTTGGTATTAATGTCAAAACAGACATTATATGCCAGGAATCCAATTGGCATATTGTATTAATTCAATGAAATTATTTTCAGTAATTTGAAGAAATAATTCTCATCTATAAATATAATATTTTGACATGCACACAAGCAGATATTTAATTAGCTTAAGACATTAATTTCCATATCTGCAGATTGAAATAATGGTAGAAGTAATAATTATTTAAAATTACCTGTTTTCCCTAAAGTAACAAGTTTTACACACACCTAGACATATGGATATTGCCACAAAAGAGCAAAACACCTTCACATGTGGCATCTCCTGTTTGTGTACTTGGGCACTGGTGTTACTGCAGGTATGATATGAGAGATGCTGAAGAAGCGACAAGTAGAGATGCTGGCCTTCACCATGCCCTCAGCTAGGGATAAAGGCCCAGACCATGCTGGGGGGAGGTCTGGCTGCACAGACGGTGTGAAGGTGGGCATGCAGGATAGCTGTCTGTAAGATTAACTACTGAGGAAAACCTTCTTACCAAGCTCTTCATGAGCAAGGCTTTGAACTAATTTTTAAAGGTGCCTGTGTAAAAATTCTGCAGGCTTTATCTCCCCCCCCTTTTCAGGTTATAGATTCAGAATATGTACGGTCAAAGCCAAGGCGAGGAATAGAGAGAGGAGAGAAAGGAAAAAATTGCGAGAAAAAAGGGAGAATATGAAGTGAGCCATCAAACATCTGAAGTATAGATCCACAAACACTGCAGTCTGAGATAAAAGTGTTAGACCTTATGGTCTAAATACCCTAGTGTGACCTAACTGGCATTCCAGAGGTGTGGCTGGGTAAACAGCAATACAGGAATGTATTACGGAAGGGGATAGCATATTCTAGAAGAACAGACGTAGGAAAAGTCAGGTAGTGTGGCTTGCGAAGGGTATATGTACTTCTAAAGTCTAGGAAAAAGTGACAGGAAGATTTTTTGAATACCAGTTGAAATATGGGAGAGAAGAATAAAGTGCACATAATGAGAGGTTTAAACCAAAGAGTTTCTGATCAGGAGGCTTTTTCAATATAGCAGCTATTGGAGGTATCCAAGGGGCAGAAACTGGAAAGACCTACATGGCAGGACCTAGTGGTTAGATGGGATTACAACTGTGTGAGGCTCTGTTTGAAAAAGCAGTACGGTGGGACATAGATTGTCTATTCAATACTTCAAATGTGCTAGGGACCGCTTTTTTCTTTTATGAAGTGGAGGAAATTACACAGAAAGTAGCTATTTTAGATTTAATTCAAATTCTTTAGAAGGAAGTGGTTGAGAATCTTAAAGTGGAAGTTAATTCAAGTGAAAAAGATCATAAAAATGATAAAGTCTTCCATTATTGCTTTAAATTGCGAATAACAAAATAAGGGTAATGGACTTCAAATAGCTCAAGGAAATGCAAGTATCTGAGAAGTGATAAGGAAAAAAGGAATGCAAGAGATAAAGGCACAACAGCAAATTATCCTATCAGGGAGGAAAGATTAGAAGTAAATCAAAAATTAACATGATTGCACCAAGAACTCTTTATCTGTCTGAAAATCTAAAACAAAATAATAAAATCTAGAAAAAGAAGACACATATATAACAATAAGTATAAAGAAACAGCACAAGCAAGCCAGAATAAAATAAAAGATGCTGAACTGCAGAATGAGTCACAAGTGGCATGATAATATTCATATCCAGTTCAAATGGGACAGATCTGTGTTTGAAATAGTAATAACTCCTATACTGCTTTGTATCAGAAGACTGCTGTTTTCCAGAAGGATTATCACACATTACAATGGCTTATCAATTGGTTTTGACTGATTTTCCTCTCCAAATTCTCCATCTCCTACTTTAAGTCCTCTCAAAGCAATTTCACAAGCTTGAAGCAAAGACAGATGGTGGAGTTTCTCTTTCTCAGGTGCCTTTCCCAGCCATGTTGACTTTAACTGTCCACTATCATTACAAGATGAGGCATGCATCTGGCCCACTGAAATTAATTCCATGTATCACAGTTTAGTTCTGTCAGAGTTGCACACAGTCACACTAAACATTAAAACGATGTTCAAAACAAGATTATGAAATATGATTTTCAACTACATCTCATGGAGCAGAACTGTGGCTTCATCTTTGCCAAGAAGAGTTATTAGCTGTGCATCAGTATCAGGACCGAGAACGCATAATCAAAGGTAACACTCAGGATGGATTACACCACTAACCCATCACTATAGTGAAAACTATAAGAAAGTCTGAGAATAAGAATGTTTCATAAAATCTCATTGAAAAAAAATTGGAAGCAGAGTATTCTTATTTCACAACACTTTTTTACACCGCAGCATAATTAAGCTTACTGTATTCAGTGCTTCTGTATTTTTTCCCATTCCCTCATTTTTGCAGACTATGGGAAGGTTGCTTTGTCATTTATCAAAATATCATTTATCAAAAAACAAAGTGAGAAAAACCATATTTTGGTCTGAGCCACTTTCTATCTCTTTAAATAATTCAAATATCTAATTTCACTGCCAAAAATAACTTGTAAGAAACTTCTTCTAGATAATTTACTGACTGAAGAGCTACCGTAATGTCAGACAAGTTATAAAGTTTTCACTTAATTTTTCATACTGACCTTATCTGTTCACTTACTTTGTTGTGTATATCTACCTGAATACCCTTTCTTTCATGATTTCCAAATTTGGCCTTTTATTTATCTTCCAGGTCAAACCTAGAAAAATACGAAGAGGTTTTTATTAATCTGAGAGCAGTTCAAAGTAATTCTAGACTAAAGGAAATTATACTAAATACTCCTCACTTTCATATGAAGAGAATTTGAGAGTGCACCCTCTTAAAGCAAAACGTAGCAGAGTAAAACAGAGCTTATAGAACTCTCTTGACAATAGAGACCAAAATACTATGTTCACGATATTTGAAAGAGGAGTTTCTCTTGGGTTCATGAGGTTTTGTTTAACAGACCAGTCTACCTTTATTTTTTAAATTGGATTTAAAAATAAATGTTCTTCAACATGTTTCACCTATTCACCTATTGCTCTCTCCTTTTGCGTTATCCAAATTACTTTTTCTAAAGAAAACCACCCAGAAAATAACCTGTATTCATTTTTTAAATTAATTTTTCTGTTGGTAGCATTTATGGTTCTATCAAAGCAGCAGAGTACAGAGATCTCATGTGAAGAGTAGGGCTAGTGTTTGTGTCTTACAAAAGGACACAGTATTGTTACGTACATCACCCATCAGTCTGTGTTGGTCTAACACGGTCCTGTCAGAACATACATGTGCACACACATGCACACATGTGTGCACACTTAAAATATTGTAATTGTTCCAAGCTTTTTTTTTTTTAATTCATGTACCCTCACCCACCTACACACCTTATTCTAGAACCTGCCTATATGAAGAAGAAAGATCCTGGTGTTACTTGCCCAGCTGAAAGGGACTATCTTCAGTAAGGCACCAAAAAACCTCGAATAAAAAGGCTGTTTGATGTCCAGGGTTGTGTATGAACACCTGCCAAATATAAAATGAATGCCAATTTTATAAATAGCACACAGTATGGGTGTTTCCAGTGAGTATTTTTGGCAAAAATGAATGCCCACATCTCTCTGAAGAATGCGGGCATTCTTATACCAGGAGAACAACAGCATATCATGTGAAGGCTAGGTTTAGACCCTGAGCTTTCACAGGTTCGTATAGTCTACAATTAAAGAGAATAAACTCAGGAATTACAGTCTGGGCCTCGAGGGAGAAGTGTTTTATGTACCTTTGATGCCTGTTTGCCTCTTATCTATAAGAAAACGCTTGGTAGTACAGTTAGCTGCCTATAGCAAAGGCGGCAGCAATGTCATCATCCCAGCAGTGGGATGATGGTAGCAATTCACACCTGAGGACTTCCAAAAGAAGCAAAGCACCATGTGGTTCAGCACTGGTTAACTCCCGAGCAGCTGTCACTGTCCAAGAGAAGACCTTTCATGCATGAAATTAATTTGTAAAGTCTAACAGAAAAACTTTAATTTAAAAAACTACTACCTCATATTTTTGTCTTTCTTGATCATCCATTTAGAATCAAGAATCAGATCAGAGAATCCTCTTCCATGTTCACATATTTGGGTCTAAAATTAAGATCTGCTTATATGCTGGATAGCAAGGGAATAGCTCCGGAAAACAATTATGAAGGGGAGACGGTATGTAAACAGATCAGTACGCTATTTGAACTCTGGGCAGAAATAGAGCCTACACTCCCCAAACCTCCAAAACACACTGTTTGTGCATACTTGATCTCTTTCTTGCCTGAAGACTGCTTTCTGGCCTTACTTCCAAACCTTTTGGCATTGTGTCTATGCAGAAGTACCACACTACATTTTCATACAAGGGCTGTCTTTCCTGTGCCTGTGTCAGAGGACATCTGCATTATGGAGCAAGGCCAGAACAGTTCCTAAATTAAGGGAGAAAGAGGGAGGGAAGGCAGAAGCGTCTGTCACTCTCTCTATTATTGTAGCTGATTTTCACATCTGCAGAGAAATATAAGTGTAATTCAGATGACTTGTCAAGGGAAATATGATTGAATTATCTCTATAGCCCAGCTGAAAGGTGAAATGATGAGCAACCTGGAATTAAATTAAAAACCTAAACCCATTAAAGTATTCAGATTTCCCAGTCTAAGATAAAAGTGAAAACCTTTGAAATTAAGCAGTCTTCCTACCCTTATCTCAAGCTAAAGACGCAGCTGCTTTGGATAACACAAAGGAAGTCAGACTGGATTATTGCTCATTTGAACACTGGTTTTCAAATACACCATATTTTCCTCCAGAAATTAACATTATTCATTTCAGCTTATGCTGGATATCAAAGTAGCTGTAGAAAAGGACACAAAATAAATTACCAGCCATCCTTTGATCCCAACACACTCCCACTGCTCTGCTTCCCCACTCCAGAGGACAATGTGAAGGGACCAAAACTCTTCCTTATTCTCAGCACAGTGCTGCACATCCTGAGTCTTTTAAAGCTCGTTCCTTTTCTGAAGAATGTCTTTATTCTTAATAAATTTGAAACTCTGCGTAAGATTTCCTCTAATGCCGGTTTTCTCACATGATCTCTCCCTTGCCTTCAAAGTGATTCCTCTTAAAATGTGATTCATGAGTCCCACCTTGTCTGGCTTGAAGAGACAAACAAATAGTTCTCTTTGAGGAATCAGTCTATTCATCCATCCCATCACAAGGAAGTACATTTCTGTACAGAAGTATTCCATTCTTAGGTGCAATATAAACAAGAAAACAAACATGCTTTTCTATTTAAACTGGTTTTCATGTTGGGGCAGTCACACTTTTGCAGCATGTGAAATGAATCCTTGCCTGCTTTCATAAAGGCAATTAGATAATAACAAGGATAAAACAACATCATCTCACCTTTATTCTCAAGAGTTCAGTTAAAGGCTGAATCACAGCCTGACAAATTACTGTAAAACCATATAATAAACTACATCATCTCACAAAGCTATAGTTCAAATAGTGCCACAAGGGATCAAAATCAAACTTAATTCATGCATAACAAAGTGAGACCTGTTCTTCTGTGTATTTATTTGTTCAGGTGATACACCCACATCCCTTTCCTTATGTCTGTTTACAAAGACTTCAGTCCAGGCATTTTTTTCTTTGAAACTTGCAGAGCATCAGAATAAGGAAGCCCCAGTCCCAACAAGGCTCAATGGAAAGAACAGGAATAGAAATATTTACTAATATTACTACTGTTATTGTTGTTTAAAAACCAGTGCTTTTCAGCTGCATTTTGAATACAAGGAAAATAGAAGGCAAGACTCTTTCATAGCTCCTCATGCCTTCTACCTCCACAATGGAACCAACTCCATCCTTCAGTGACTGAGAAGCAATAGCAAACTTGCCCTGATATGAGCAGTATCAAAGGGCACAAAATTATCAGGAGGAAGATAAGGGAAGAAATCATTATTATGATCAGGTTTCTACAATCAGAATTTTTCAATAATATTTCTACAGCCCTTAAAAACTCTCCAGTAGAGGAAAGTTATTACTGTGCTTTAGTATTATTCCTCAAGCATTTGCCTATATGCCAGATAACAGTGGAGATATCAGTGGAGATTCCCTCAATAAACCTTTTTTTTTTTTTAAATTAAACATTAAACATAGAGCCAATAAAATGGTATTACTTCTTCCATCATCAAAATATTACACTGGTATAGTTAAATTTCCCTTTAGCCTTGGGTTTGGATTCTACAGAATTAAATATTCCATTTCAAACCCACATATGGTAGCTCAGTGATTTACACCTCATCTAATTTGGTAGACGTCAGAAGCCATTTTAATGAGTGCTTGGAGGATTTCATTCCATTATAGTTCCAGAGAAGCTGATGCAGCATTTTCTTTCAAATTCAAAAATTTAGTTGGCTGACATCCAACTTGCAATCAAATAATAATGAATTTTTAAAACAACTCCTTCCCAAGCAGAATCTCAAGAATAAAATTTTTAAAATACAAGAACAAATGTGCCAGATTTATACAAGTCTCTGCAGCAATTGTCTGAAAGACGAAGCGCATTGCTATAATTTCTCAGAAATAGAACCAGTAACCTTTGGAAAGTTTCTTCATCTAATCAACTGAAAATATTAACAATTTCACATGTTCAGTGTTCCTGCTATGCTTAAAAAAATAAGCTAAATGTGAACACAATCTGAAAAAGCAGATATTTAAAACCTTCTATACTGCTAACTCCATCGCATTGGACAGGTTGAAGGTGCAGAGGCAGAGTAGCAATCTACGTAAGCACAGTCAAGGAAGATAAACAGGATTGGTTTGGAGAAACCATGGCAGAGAATAAACACTAAACAAGGCATCAAGAGACTTGAGTCTTAGGCTTGATTCTACCCCTGATTTTCTACATGGGCAGCTCACAGCATTCCATTTATCTCCCTTTAGTTTCTAAACCTGGAACAGCCTTTGTAATGCACCCTTTCTTCTGTCCATCTTCTCCCTCCTCTGCCTCCCTGTTCTCACAACATCATGTATGCAGTAGCCCCGCCACCCAAAAAAGAAAAGGCATCTCTCTGCACTTCTGTAAGCAAAGCAAAAAAAGGACCCGTGAATGTTATCACAGACTATTTGGACAACAGTGAACAGAGAATTTCCAAATTAGTTTATACCAGTTGGGTTTGCTTTCCTCCACCTTTTATCTGACTGTTTGCAAGAGTCATTTCTATTAATTTTATAAGGACGATTTTCATAAGCTAGAATACCATTTATTATCCCAGTGAAAAGTATATGGCCATATGGCATATACTTCATGTATATTATTGATTAGGAATCTTGCTAGAAAGTTATGTTGTCAACACCTGCTGAGGTGGCCAGGTGCTCCTTGTGAAGATATTTGTAAACACATTTACCACCCACAGTTTAAAAACAGTTATTTATTTACTGCTTTAATACCGTATAGTTCCAAGCATCATCTGATATAATAGCTAAACATTTATATAATAAATATTAATAAAATAATAAAACAATAGACAAACAACACTCTAGTAAGAGCAAGAATTTAATCATCTCCCCACTCTCCTGCATATAAGCAAAATTTTGCCATCCCATGCAAGATGGTTTCCTGCTTATTCTGGGAATAAAAGGACACTGATGTCCCCTTATTTCTTTATGTAAGACTGTAGGGTAGGTGACTGTTCAACTTCTATATAGAAGTAATTTTCATTTCCTGAAAGGTAGGATTATGTCTTTAGATGCAGTGATCCTCCTTCAGTTCCTTTTATTACCATAGAAATATAAAGCTGGAAGGGAGGTCAGCTAGCCCTAGCTTTTTCTTTTTTAATCTAAAAGAGCCACAGTTCACACACTCTTTCTTCAGAGATCATATTTTCCAGACCTCTGACTAGTCTCTACTATCTCTCACATCTCTATTCCAAAAGCACTTCCATAGTTACTCCTTCATACTGAAAGGGAATTGCTTCTCAGGCAAAATTAAGTTTATTATTTAACTTTCCTTTTCCCTTTATCTTTTTATATTTCATCAATGGTAAATGCAATCATGGTAAAGATTCTTTTCCAGTTACAACGTGTCCTAAGTGTCAAACAACTTCTTCCTCAGCATTAAGCATGCTCCCTTTTTATATGCCCGCATAAATTACTAGCGCATAGCTAACAGGCTTAGAGTGTAACAGTCACAGAATCACAGAATCAAAGAATCACAGAATGTTAGGGACTGGAAGGGACCTCGAAAGATCATCTAGTCCAATCCCCCTGCCAGAGCAGGATTGCCTAGACCATATCACACAGGAACGCGTCCAGGCGGGTTTTGAATGTCTCCAGAGAAGAAGACTCCACAACCTCTCTGGGCAGCCTGTTCCAGTGTTCGGTCACCCTCACCGTAAAGAAGTTTTTCCTCATATTTATGTGGAACCTCCTGTGTTCCAGCTTGCACCCATTGCCCCTTGTCCTGTCAAGGGATGTCACTGAGAAGAGCCTGGCTCCATCCTCATGACACTTGCCCTTTACATATTTATAAACATTAATGAGGTCACCCCTCAGTCTCCTCTTCTCTAAGCTAAAGAGACCCAGCTCCCTCAGCCTCCCCTCATAAGGGAGATGTTCCACTCCCTTAATCATCTTCGTGGCTCTGTGCTGGACTCTCTCTAGCAGTTCCCTGTCCTTCTTGAACTGAGGGGCCCAGAACTGGACACAATATTCCAGATGCAGCCTCACCAGGGCAGAGTAGAGGGGGAGGAGAACCTCTCTCGACCTGCTAACCACACCCCTTCTAATACACCCCAGGATACCATTGGCCTTCTTGGCCACAAGGGCACACTGCTGGCTCCTGGTCATCCTGCTGTCCACTAGGACCCCCAGGTCCCTTTCCACTACGCTGCTCTCCAACAGGTCTGTCCCCAACTTGTACTCATACATGGGGTTGTTCTTGCCCAGATGCAGGACATCAAGAATCCTTTACAGTGCATTGCAGCTGGAAAGGAAATACTTTCCTTGTATATTTTCAAGAGCCAATGACATTCTGGAAGCACAAGTAATGAAAACTGGGGGTTTGTCTTCTAAAAAGACAGCACAACATCTCATTCTTCTGGTTTTTATCCTCATCAGCCTGGTAACTGCACATGGAGTTAACCTCTGTTACATGCTACTGTTTCAACACAGGTTTTACCAGTTAATAGCTAGTTGGCCACTGAATTTAGCATTCAGTTTAATTTGTTACATCAGTTGGTAAGAAAAGAAAGCAAAAGATAACAGATAATTTAAGCACCTGGGCTTAAGGAGTGTTTGTGGGCAAATGCTCTTACACTTCTAGAAACAGTCCTTCCAGAGCAGCACATTTTTGAGACCATGTAGAAGTTCCCAGTGCTACCTGACACTCTTCTCATGCTCTGGCTCACTGAAAGAATTTTGTCTCTAAGGCTCTCAAACTAAAGTCAGATTTTTCACTTTTAGTTTAATCAAAAGGCATCGGTGTATTTTGCAAATAGCAGAACAATTTTTTCCAACATCACTGCAGATATTTCCTCTTTTCCCCTGTTCTTCAAAGTCACTTTTTAGCCTGAAAAAAATATGTATTGAGATATTTCACCCCAAAAATTAATTACAATGAAAAATGGGTAGCAACCCCAGTGGTAGTGATTATTTAGCTACACATTACAAAAATGCCAAAGGTTTCATCAGGTGGAATACACCATTTTTTAAAATTAAAAAAGCACCTCGGAAGAATCACTGTAATGAAATTACTCCTGGAGGTCTGAAGAGCTTGGCTGTTTGCATAGTGGGTTTTCAACATGTGAGGTCTGTCAATTTTTCTTAGATTAAAAAGTATGAATTTGTTATATACTTGTTTCTGATGGCAAAGGGAAAAATACCAAGGTGGGATATTAAAAATGCAACTTACTGGTTTAAAAATGAAAACTGGATCTTCTGGAGACTTCTTTTTCCCTTCCAAACTGTGTTTCTTCTGTTTCCAACAACGCTGAAGCCAGTGATCGTCCATCTTCTGGAATCAGGGCTGCAGTATCTAACATGACAGCATATTAGGTATAGGTATTGAAAATGGGTGCCTGCTTCCTTTTGATTTGAAACCAAAATTATAATGCTCTGAGTTTTATTGTAATACTTGGAGTTTTAAGCAATGGTATAAAATATCTTCTTTCAGTGCAGTTTACAAGAAATTCTTTTTAACAAAGTATCTGTATAGTTGGGCTTCTCCTTTCTAACTACAAGAGAATAAATGCTTTGCACAAGGAACTCAGCAATCAGAAGCACTGAGCAAATTTACCCATTTATCCCTTTGTGATTCTCTAAACCTGTATTCCTGCATCTGCTGCATCGACAGTTTCAGAACCAGCAGAGTGGAACAAAACCTGGTTCAATCGCTCGGCTCAGAAATATGCTACCAGGAAAAAAAAAAACGAAAACCACAAAACCTAACCAAAACCCCCTACGTAATTCAGAAGACAGTTGAACTATCTTCAGTAACAGAATTGCTAGAACCATTCGGTTAATCAGAATCCTAAAGACTGCCAGTCATGCTAGGTAACCTTGTTTTGTAAATACCCCATATTCTCACGTTGGCACTGGACAAACTTGTTTCAGATACAAAAACGGTCACCCATTTTCTAAGATGTTGGGAAATAACCCAAGTGAGATTATAAACAATGTAATCTGAGAAACTGGCTTGATGCCTTTGCAAAGGCTTTGATACGGACCATTGGCTCACTTCAGCATTTTGAAAATAGATAAACATATTTTACTGGTAGCAGTATTTTTCCATTGTTCTGCTATCCCAGCACGAAATCATAACAGAAAGTGTCTCTTTCTAGGCATAAAATAGAGACCGACCAACCAGAAACTGGGTGTAAGAGCAACAGGAGTCTGCAATGCACAGAAGAGAGCAAGTGTCAACATCTGATCGTGATCACAGATAGAGACCCGCACACAGAAGGTTTATCATCTCCAACACTGGATTTTTTTCTTGAACTAGTAGAGTAAGAAATCACTATTTTGAACAGTTGTAAAATTACCTGCTTAAATTACTACATGTCTTTGGAGTGAGAAATAATGTGTAAATTAAAGAGAGCAGAAGGCTGGAGCTTTGGAAAGGAACATGGATACACATTATGGGTATCTTTAAGAGGAAGACTGCCTTGTGTCTGGGAGAAAAGTGGAATTTTCTGGATTATAGACACCAAAAATACTACAGCAATTCAGGGGATTAAGGCTCCAATTCAGAGGAATGGAGGCTTCAATGAAATCTGAACCTGGGCTACAAGCAGGTACTTAAATTGCTCCTTATCAAGCAAAGGACTTAGGAATTTGTTTAATTTATATCCAGTTAAAATGAAAGAAAGTTCATCATATGCTTAAATGCTTTTCTAAATTGGAACTTCACAACCATTTTCTGGAAGCTGATAAGGAATATCTACAACAGGGTAGACTTGCTGTAGCATTTTCCCATATTTCAGTATAGCCACAGTTATGCAGCTACTAAATGCAGTCTTTGTCTACCTTTAAAAATTAACGCTCCCTGTGGGAGCTTTGTTAATAGTTAGAACTTAATTGCTTTACAGTGCCTTTTCATTCCAATCAAGACCATTTCTAGCAACTTACTGGATTGTAGTAGTAACAAATCATTCATCCCAGCAGTGAGTGATTATCCAAAACTGTTATATAGGACTGGGGAAGGTGCCCCTCCAACAGAGTCTAAACTGTGGATTTTGTTCCTGTGTTTGTTTCTACTGCGCATCACCTTTAGTCATGAGAAAAACTGAAGTAAATCAATATTTTCACTGGTTTGGTTTGCTGAATTTAACTATTACTTGACCTTTCTTATCCTTGTCGGATCCATTCTGCTCAGTAAGAAGGGAGTTCACTTAATTCTTGCCCATGTGAAGGTAAAATTTCGAACTAACTGAATAAATAAAATACACCAGGCATTATTTTTTTCCCTCTAGGTAGCCGGTTGTTTTTAAACTGAGGTTTTACATAGCAAAATACTTGAAAAATCTGACCTACCACTCACTGCAATAACTAAGAATCTTTTATTGACTTCAGTGGCCTTTGGATCAGGATCTACATGAAACTGTGCCTTTGTGTTTTAAGACAAATAAGAAAACAGAATTTAAAGGGACACATTGTTTCAAACAGACTCATTCAATTCCTTAGCAACAATTTAAGAAGTCACAAGGGAAATGAGTTTTTATGGTCTCATCATTTCTTTGATGTAAAAGTGCACACTCCATCTTTTTGGCATTTCGTTAAACAGCAGAGCACATGAAAAAAGAGCCCCACTGCACATAAAGAGAATAAAATATGTTCAAGAAGAAACAGGAAAAGAGAATCAGGTTAATACAAAGGTCAACCTCTTTCTCTGTTTCAAATCTGCACTTTACTGAGATCTTAAAGAGAAGTTAAAAAACCTTTAATCTTCAATGCTGTCATCCCTTAGCTGGAGAAGAATTAAAATCCAAACAGAGGTGTTTTGGCTGATGTTACAGTGGTGAATTGCTGTTAGATTTTAAATAATCTGTCCCTGAAATACTGGACCTTATATGACACACATTGCACTTTATATTATATAAAGCTAGTGCCTCACTAAGGGTATTAACAAACTCCCAGACCATTTTTACATTTCCCTCACCTCTTTCTGCGCAGGAGGACAGTGCACTAGCCTAGCCCAGGGAGCCTCCACCTGTGACACAGCCACAGATCTGGACCAGTTTGGACAGACTAGCCCATCTTCCTGGCTGCTTCCACACCATGTCTGAACTGAACCCCAAGAACCAGCTGCAGTCTGATGTGGTTCCACAACTTAGAGAGTTCAGTGCCCTTCCTATCCCCAGCGTGCACTGGCCAGAGCTGACTGTGCACATTCAAGTAGGCAGCAGGTACGAACATCGAGTCTGGACTCAAGACCTCCCTACGAGTGCAGTATACAGGCAGCCCAAGCTTTCTACCTGTAGAAGGGGAAGGCAGCACACCTCTGCCTCACTGACTCATTGAAGAACAAGCAGGCTGTAGTGTGAGATGTTCACGTACTATGAGATTGGGGATGGACACTAAAGAGCAAAGCACCTCAATAGGATCTGTGTGAATGGCAGGTCTGGAAAAGTCTCCAGTTCAGGTAACTTAAGAAGTCTGTCTGGGGACAGACTTTTTAGCAGGGCCTGGAACGATAAGACAAGGGGTAATGGTTTTAAACTTAAAGAAAGTAGGTTCAGATTAGATACAAAGAAGAAATTTTTTTACAATGAGGGTGGTGAAACACTGGAACAGGTTGCCCAGAGAGGTTGTAGATGCCCCATCCCTGGAAACATTCAAGGTCAGGTTGGACGGGGCTCTGAGCAACCTGATCTAGTTGAGGATGTCCCTGCTCATTGCAGGGGGGTTGGACTAGATGGCCTCTAAAGGTCCAATCCAACCCAAACCATTTGTGATTCTATGATTCTCAGTGTGGGACACTCACACTCTCCCCAAGCTCAGGTATTTTGGGTTTGGGGTAGTTTTTTTACTTCTTAAAAAAAAACCCCAAGCAAAAGAGGTTACTACTTGGAGCATGAGCAGACAGGACTGCTATAGAAATATTTCATCAGCTACTTTGAGATTTAACTTACAATGCTTTTTTAATGCCAATATTTTATTAATCTACTCTGTTACCTCTCCTTTGCAGAAGACCTGCTAGACAATAACAACGCCTTCTATTTATAACCTGTCAAAGCTGAAAGTCAGTTCTTTCAATCATGTAACATAAGTATGTTTTACCAGTAGTGGTAGAAAGAGTGAAAATTGTCTCTTCTGCCTAGCTGTATTCTTTTCCTCCTTAAAAGAGAGTGATCAATTAAAAAAAACCCCACAGATCTGTCTTCCCAGTATGGTACTATCTGGGCTGTATTATATTAGACAAAAAAAAAGCAGGCAAGAATCTGTATTTGTAGTAACAGAAGGATGAGGGAAAAGGTTTTCACATAGACATAAGGATTCCCCCATTATTTAAAACTACGAACACGTAACTTGGATGTAATAATTGGAAGTACAGGGAAAAAAACAAATAAATATTACCTGCGATACTGTTTAACGGCTAAATGTTAATGAATGTAATAAATCAGAGGAAGCTGTTTGTTTAGCAGTTTCTTAGAGAAATGACAATAAAAATAGTATATTTTTCTATTGTCTTTGCATATTTACTTTAAGTAGAGTTCCCTAGGAATAGACTACCGAACTGGGAAGTTAGGTTTCCATGTTTTCCTTCTGCTCTGTGTCCACAGCTGTTATTTTTCTTTTCCCTTTTCATATAGTCAACTTGGAGAGAGTCCATATTTCAAAAATTAAGAGCTTCCAATTTTGGTCTTGCATCTTTCTTTCCTGCACTACAGTCTTCCATTATAGTTCACCAGAGGACAACATTTTTCCATTTTTTTACTGGGGGGTGGGGGTGCGGGGGGTGTGGTCCATAATTGACAAGATTTTTGAAATGTAACTACTAGTGAAATCACAGCGTAGGACATGCCCAGGAAATAAAAAAGACAGTGTTCATAGATGCTTCTATTTCCCAGCTCATAGAAATAGCTGCTTCAGCTCCTAGTCAACCACTTTAAATAGATCTGGAAAGGCAGCAAGAATAACTGTGTCTGCTTCTACCCCCTAACTGGCTACTATTGTGCCCCAAACAGCCCATCAGTAGTCAACTGAAAAAGGTCGTAGTGAATATCACTATATGAATGCTGAATACCAAGTGAATAGGAGTGAGAAAGCACAGCCGTCCTGTTTTGTGAAATCCATACTATAGCAATAGCAGCTATTTGCCATTTGTTCAGGAAAAAAAATCACCAAGAAATGATAGCAGTATTAAGATTTTTCTAACTCTGATCCAGATGTAAACCACGTTTCATTTAGCGTGCCTAAAGCCAACAGCTCTCTGCGTGAGTACAGAGCTCAGCGCTTTGTGACGTTAGCCTTGAGTATCTTTGAAATTTAGTTCTGTTCCATTTGATTTTTTTTTATTGTTGTTAATCCTCCTTGTTCAAAATGGTGGTGTTTAACTGGGGGAATTCACCAGTTCAAATATTTGGTGGGAAGATGCTCCCTATTTGGCATCATCTAGGAAAGAGGCTGATTAAATGCACCACTAGCTGCAATGATTTTTAGAAGAGAAGAGGGAATAAGCAGAGTCACAGGTTGAGATAAACAGCAGCAGGAGATTACAGCATCAGAAAGAAATTTATTTGGAATAGAAAACAAGGAATAAATATTTTTCTTTCCACTGTGAACAAACTTTACATTTCAATCCTCTGGCTTAGTGCCTTTAGCTCTCATTTCAGGCTTCTTGTTCTACTGAATATTTTTGCATCAGAATTCTGCAGTCTAATGTCTTTTCAGTATCAATTTGAAGTTTTTCTTCACCCTTTCATCCTTTAGTAACAAGCGTAGACACAAACGTTCCTGTTCTACTTTTTGTTCCTCAGTAGCTCAAGTGCAATTTATACTTTTGCTTGTTCAACCTTCAGCCCCTCAAGCATATTTAAATGAAGGAGCTGTATGGATTCTTTATGAAGAATCATGAAACTATTTCTGAGCAGAATATTTACTCAATGACTAGAGAAAACCTTTCCAATATTTGTATACAAAATATTTGTATGTGAAGGTGGCACATTTAAACTATGAAGAGATCATATTCCTCTAGTTAAAAAATTCATGGGTGCTCTACAAAAACATCAACTAGTATTTCTCTGTAGCTGTATTACTTCTTTAAATAAATGCATCTTGTGAGGGTGTGTGGGGGGTATGAAGAATATGCCCTTTATATTGCAGGCAGTACCCTGCAAACCACGGACACCAGAACTGATGTGAAGAATGGACTTACAAGTGGCTGCAGAATCTGCTGCCTCATTCTGGGAATTGCACAGTTATTGATTTCCTGCCCATGAACCCTTCTCCTCTGCCCTTCAACCTGCCTCCACAGAGGCTGCACTCATGAAGTATATCCATTTGAGAGCGCCTAAAGATGAGACTGAAACTGCAGAGCAACACTAATATGCAAATATCTGCGCTTTTTTTTTTTTCCTAAGGAAAAATGCTTTTTAGGATATCCGTTTTCCATACTCTCACTTTCCTCTGCCTTTGGACATTGCAGGGAAGGTACAGATGCATTAGGCATCCTGACAGGTTGTTTTTCTACTGCACAGGGAATGTTTCACAGACCTTTTTGGTATTGACACCTGTCCAAATTTTGGAGAAGGTCACAGCAAACTACCCCCTTGCTATTACAGCACCACAAACTATGCTGGTTTTGGCTTTGAGACCCTCTAGTGGAGGCAGTAGTGTGCCAAGTGTCGGAGAAATTGATTTTATTTAGAGATGACACTTACCAGCAACACAGTGAGTGCCAGAATTCCTTCTCTATAAAAATAAAGAAGACATCCTGCAAGTGACTGGCTACAGTCAGCAATGCACAAGCAGCAACCACTGAGAAGAATTCCCCAAACATCCCAATTACAGCACATGGATGTTGCTTTTGCAAAGCAGATAATAGCTTTTCTGATACTCGCTAAGAAGAAAAATTGTCAAGAACCTACATAACAGTTCCTAATATATAAACTGTATTTCTACAATGCTTTAATAATGTTGATGAAAAATAGAGACATACTTGGCAGAGGAGAAAGAAAGAAAACCATCATCTTAAAAGTGAAATTGGTACAAAGCCAAAGAACAATATAATTTTAATAATAATGCTGAGGTATATCACCCTTTTAGAATTCTGTACAAATTTTCTGCCAGACTATTTAGGAATAGATGTCTTGTCTTAGCTAGAAATATGCATTCAGGGAAAAACAAACTAACCAGCTGCCAATCCCCTGACTTACTGTCAATCACACTGCACTATAACTGAGAGAGAGATGATTGTCAGGCCAGTTACAATGAGGAGTTCAAATTGCAGTCACCTGACTTATTGTCAGTCAAATTGTATTATAAATGAGAAAGATGTGACTGTCAAACCAGTTACAGTAGGATGGCCTTTAATATATAGTACAAGGCAAAGGAAAAAATTATACCTAACCTGTTATCTAGAAAACATTGACTATCACAAACAGCTTGATTTCTCCAGTCTTTTTGCTTTTTATGTGTCCCCTCTATGCGCCATTTAATAGGTGAAGAAAAAGGGGAACTACCATTCTTACCACTCCCACCTGTAGCAGGTATCTTGTCCACATTAAGCTCTGAGGCGAAGAGTTAGTTGCATCCATTGCAACAGTAAATAGCATTGCTAATCTGTCTGCACCCTGGGAAGCCTTGCCAGGTGGTTCTTAGCCATCTGCATTACTTTTCTCCCTTTTAAATTCTTCCCCTTGTGGCAACATGCTGGCCAAATTCTTTCTCGCATGTGTGCGTAGCTGTCTGGAGAGGAACAGAGCACCGATGGGGAGGTCAGGGGAGGGAAAGAGATGAGAATCTCTTGCTTGGTAATTAGTTCTGATCCTTGCGATGGTATGTAGGAATCTGGCGAGCAGGGGCAGGGAATGAGTGTGGAGCCAGACTGATGAAGTCTAAGTTGGGACTGAAAGAGAAAGAAGCAGCAAAAGCAGGATCACCACCAATATTCATTCACAATCCAGTCCGTTCCACCTTTCCAATGCTGTCTTTTTTCCTATGCTTACATAGGGTCTAGATTCCTCCATGTCACTATTTCCCTCTCCCTCAAACCTTGTTTTTTTCTAAGATGTTATTTGGCTTGGATTATATGACAGTAAGTCTGTCTTTAAAACATTAATGTAATTGAATAAAAATGCTACATCCTTTCATTTGTACTTAACATTTAAAGGACATGTTTATTTAAAACCACTCAGCAGGGCCCTCCTTTTGACTCTTTGGCTTAATGCACCTGTAGCATTCTCCAAATTTGTCATGAGCATAATAATGCAGGAATGAAAAATGTGATAATGCTTAATTTTTTTTTTAATTTTAGCTGAAAATGCAATGTTCATTTGTGGAAAATGTCAAGATACTTTTTAGGGTTTCTATGTTCAATGTCACAGTTTTCCCAGTTTCCTATATACTATTTATATAAAAGAAGATGCAGTTTAACCTGGTTTTCACCCAGAAAAAAAATGTTAATGACCCAAGACTGGCCTGTGAAACAAGAGGAGTCTTTGACTTGTTGGGCAAGGAGATCAAGACTAATTTCTGCATAGGGAAAGTAGGAGGCATGTGGCTCTGGGAAGGGACGTTTTCGATTTAAAAAATTGAAATTAATTTTGAGGCTGGCTGGGCAAAAGGACTGGAATTTTAAACTTATGTTTATGGTGATGCCATGGCTGCAGAGGCTTCAGTATCCTATTATCAGCAGTAAAGTAATTCATGAGTTTCTGAAGCAGAAGGAGATTTCTGGGACTAAGGGGAAACCTCTCTTACTCTAGTGCCTCAGTCCTGAATATTTTCTCTCCCAATCAGTGTCAAACACTACCCTGCCCATAGGTCTCAATGACCCATCCTGTCAGAGGCACTGGGTGCTTTTTATTTCCTGCTAAAGACAGACTGACTAATGTTTGTAAACTCTGAATTCTGCTGGTGTCATTGCTACATATCAGTCATTTAAATATTCAATGTTTTAAGTGAATAGGGGAATGCGATGCTGCCAGCCCGATAAATATCAGAGGATTAAATTTGCTTAGAAAACTAAAGTAGTTGCAAATTAATTTAGTATATTCAATTTGCTTTTAGGAGAAGGAAAACCCCTTCATTTTAATATTGAAGCTCAGTGTACTTTTTATGTGCATACTGTTCCGCTCTGTTCCTAAGTACATATGAGGCCAATAATGCTGTTTCTTTGGGCAGATGGATACATTACTAAAAATGACAAGCCCATTAGATCAACAAGGAGTATATAATTATCATGGGGAAATAAAGCCAATAAATCTATCTGGTATAAATTATAGGCTTATGAAGTCATACATAATGAAATAAATATTTAATTTTTCTAAAATGTAAAATCTCGCTTTAGAAACAAAAATATTAAAAATTAATTTCCATTTCTCATGACGACTATAGTGTGGCTGAGTGGTTTCAGCGTGGGCATGTACTCCCAAGCACTTCTTGATCCTATGCCTGGTTCTGACATTGATTCATGCTGTGGTCCGAGACAAATCATTCAACCTCTCTGTACTCCTTTGCCCATCTGTAAAGCTGAGATAATGCTTACCCTCTTCACAGAACCATTAGGAGAATTAAGAAACATCTGTTCTTCTTCTTGAAGACACAAAATGCTTAAAAATGTAAAATAGTATTATTCAAGAGATGGATAAAACCTTCTAGGGTTTGGAGATTTTCACTTTGTCACCAGATTTCTTAGTACCCGGCAGGAGTGATTTCTCCTTCAATAATTTGGTCAGCTCCCTCTTTTTATAAGATTTATTATTTCACTTTTCTGGCTAAGTCTGTCACCCTTTAAAGAGAGATGTTTACTGTAAGTCGTCTCTTCCCTAAAAATAATTGGCAGCATGTTCCTTGTGGAGGCACAGCAGAGAGCTCATCCTCTGCAAAGCCTCAACCCCTGACAGCAGAGGTCCTGCTCTATGAACGAAGATTCAAACAACGTCTGCTTCCTAATTATGGAGAAAAGGTGAAGGAAAAGGGCTATCAAGGGATATAAAATTATGCAATGGGAGCACAAACAAAGAGACGAAAGGTTTAATAATTACAACTTTTGCTATGTATCTGAGTACAAACAGTTTCTCTACAATGAATGAAGAAAATATTTCTTTTCATCAAGAATTTTGCAAACCTCATGGAATAGTGGGTAGCAACTCTATGAATAACATTGCAAGATTTGTATTTCAAAACAGAAGTACAATTGGTTTCCTTTTTTAAAAATCATATTTTACACTATATTACATATTATATCTACCCATACTGTGCAGCATACTTGCAAAATTATTTGATTTCTTTGTCTGCCTGCCTGCCTACTCAGGCAGTATTTATTTATCTCACTTCAGTATTTATTTACTTTTCTGAAGTCCAAAACAAATGAACTTAGTGATACCGTATTTTTTTTCAATGATGCAATTTCAAGTAAATTATATTTGTACACCTGAAATTCCAGTAAAATATTTTAGAGATGTAGGAATGGGCCTTGTATTCTAAAGTAGTCACTCCTTTAAAAAAAAAAAAAATCCGTACAGCTTATCAAAAGAAGAAAAAAGTATATAACACTTTTTAATTGACGAGGGAGAAAGATAAGATTTGGAGCCCATTTTTGTCAGAGGTGGTTTAGAGGTGGTTTTACATGTTCTGCTGTGCTTGAGTGGCATTAATAATGACCTTTGCATGATTAACTCCAACGCCTAACCTGGAAAGATAGCCAGCTATGCTTTAATTGCCATTATTATGGAATTCAATTCTGCCTTGAAGTCCTTAGTAGGCTGTAAAATAGCATCTATTCCAAATAAGCTCTGTTCTCTGCTACCTATCTTTTTGCCTTATATACAGTCACAGATTACAAGGGCAGAAAGAATTGTTATCATCACACCTTCTCCTTCAGACTCAGCTTTTGGATGTCCTTGGTGGTGAATGTCCTTTAGCCTTGATCAAGCTGTGGTTGAGTTAAGTTCCTCCTAGGAAGTCAATGGTCTTGACTTAAAGATTTCAAGTATCCATTCTGCTCTTGGCCAGTTATCTATCTATCTATCTAATTAGAAATATTGTTTCTTCTTTTTAGGCACAGAGTAGTTTGGCTGCATCTTGTTATGCTTTTGTGTGAGAGAGAAAGGAGCTGTCACTAGGAACAGCAAAATAAGTATTTGTAGGCTGATCATATCACCTCTTAATTTTCTTTTAAAAAGGAGTGAGCTAATTAAGCCTCTATATACGTGGCAGGTTTTCCAAATCTTGAATCGTTTTTGTAGCCCTGTAGTGAACCCTTTCCATTTTGTCAGCTTACTTTCTAAAAAACCCTGTTTTAAAATAAATTTAATCATTTCACTGCAGTCTCAGCTAGAAGGTGAATGTTCTAGAAATCGTAATTCTTCACTGCTCTTTCTGTAGATATGTAAATCCATGCTCACAGGAGAAAGATAAAATGACAATACCTGAAGTAATCAGTTTACTGCACAGCTACCAAACTAATTCTCTTCCACATACGTCATATGCAGCACTATTTCCAGCAACCAAGGCAAATCATTGAAAATGTACTGGCTAAGCTTTGACCACCCCGTAATCACAACAACTGTCCTGAAGCTGCTACAGGAGCCAGAAAAATACCTCAAAAGTCATTGTCTCTGTTGCAGTAATATCCTTTCTTTCTGATGCAATTCACAGCATTTCACAAACTGCCTCAGGGTTCACGTACCTGGGGCACTTTAAATGGGCGTACAGACGTGGTGCTTGGGATTTGGACAAAGGACTGTGCTGACATGACCGAAGTAGCTCAGCAATGAGCATTATGCTCAGCAGCGTTTGCAGAACAAGGTTGCAGGGCAGCTGGAATCCAGCAGCATCTGTAAAAGATGGGGACAACCCACCAGAGCACACGTGTGGGCTGTCAAAGGTAAGAATACATGGTACTACAACAGTGTTTTCTTCTATACATTGAACATTTTGTACACTAGTGTACATATCCATTCCTCTATAGCTATTTATCTATATGTTTTGCTCATCTACAATGCCAATATAGTGCCCTATATATGTCATCTTTTCTAAAATATGTAAGTGCTCCAGCTGACCTTAGGAATAGCTATAAAATCATAATGTAAGGGTTTGAAATCATACATGAAATAAAAGGAGGACTTCTCAGAAATTGTTGTTGTTCGTTTCCATTTAAATTTAAACAAAACAAAAAAAAAGGTAAAATCTATTTTCCGTCTAGAAAAAGGGAAAAAAAAGGGCAAAAATATGTTCCAGAACAAATTCCCCAGAACAAATTTCAAAGCCCAGAGAAACTGGAGTTTATATGGTAGCCGTTCCCAAATGCAGCATGAATGCTACTTACAAAATATGCTTTAGATAAATTTTGCAATTTCCTTTTGCTGCATTTTCTGAGAGTATTTTCCATTCTGCCTTGGGCATAGATCTCGACACATAGGACTGGATAATGCAGTCCCAATTCATGCCAGAGTGTACCTATGCCATGAAAAATCTCACTGCCTTCAATGAGATCCTGGTGTATCTAAGGCATACTAATATGAGCAAAATTGATGACTAACATGAGCATCTGCTTCAAAAATACCACAGCTAGAGCTCAGATATTATTATAGACAGTCTATTGTACTTGCAAAAGACAAGTAAAGAGTTCTTGGTTGAGAATACATGTCAGAAAAATGACATGTTTTCATCACTTCCAGCCATAGTTAAAAGACTCTGAATACATTAACCAGCTGAAGGAAAAATACTTTCAGCTTTTGTATCACAGTGGGAATCTGTAAATGCAAGTTACAATGTAACAGACAATTAGTGTGAATTCAACCGTTCATCATTTCTAAAAAGTTAATAATTTATTTTTTTAATGTGCACAGAGAAATGTAGTATTTTTCACCAAGTTTACAATGCTCCCGTTTTGGGGATCCAAGTTAGTGAAAGGAGTTTAGGGTGGGCAGGACTGACTCAGTAACTGTAGCTGAGTAGTTATTTAATATAAAGCTTTAGATCATTAGTTATTTCAACTCAAGCATTCATTCCTTCATCCCACTTCAAAATGATCCAAATCCTTTTGATGCGAATCTGGTCGATAATTCAGCATGCCAACTGGCGTGGGATCCTGGGCTTTGCTTTCAATAAATTCTTATCAGTAATAGCTATTTCTTCTGGTTTCCTTCCTAAATCAGACTTGTTATTTCCTTTATGCAGACGACTTCAGCCATACTCCAGGGACTGGATTCCAAGAATGTACACGGATGGCTGTTATCTCTAGGAATGCATGGCATCGTTTCTGAAAGGGATTGCTTGTGGCACTGGCAAGCATCTGAGGATAGTTGTCTTGAATAAAGTTTTCCCCTTGTAATCACATACTGACTCAGAATCATCCTTTTGTGAAATGAGTGTGCCCAGGTGGATGGACAGCACTGGTTCTTCACACTTCCCGACTCTGCATTTCTTAAGCTGACACTTGGACACCTTCTCTGAACCCAGACCAGCTGCACGAGCCTGTTATGCTCTCTGATAGGAGTACGTTACCGTTGCACTGGATGAGGGAATGGAAGTACAGGGTCCAGCCTGCAGTCAAATTAGACTTTTAAAGAAAATAGTGATAGATTAAAGAACTGAGTGCAACAATAATGGGCTACTTGTGAATAACAGTTAAAAAAAGGAAAATTACTTTTTGATTACTTGTAGGAAGCAAAGCAGGGAAAAAAGATAAAAGTTGCTAGGAAAGATGTGGCCCCGTAAGCAAAAGGTGTGTGCACCCCTCAGGCTTCTGTCAAAGACATTTCTACAGCCGTAAGCATTACTGAAACGGCTAAAAGGAAGCACAAGGGGATTTGTACTACAAGAAGTCTGGAATCACAAGTATGCATATCATCTTTACCCAGAAAGAAAACCAGCAATTTTCAAATGTATATATAAAGGGAGAGAAAGTAAATTGAAACCTTTACACAGCCGGGCTTGTCAGTTCCATTTAAAATATGATGCTAAAAATGAGGAACCAGATCCCTGAAAATGTTCCTGTATCTGCGGAGATTCTTATCCAGCCCATCCATGTTGGTACAATCCTCTGCTGAGCTTTACCTTCCTGTCACAAATCTCATTTTTCTCATGCATTTAGAGCAGCATCAATTTTACTATGACATACAGGAAGAGTGTTAATGTAAACACTGGACTAAGAAGCAAGAGACCTGGTTATTATTCTCTGCTCCTCTGGTGCTCCAGCGGAACAGCACTTTCTGCCCCACAGGCTCTGGAAAGGCTGCAGTCCTTGGTATCTGTGAAATTTTCAGACAATATCATACTGAAAGAACTAAAAGATAAGCAGATAATTAGTATTAATTGTTGCCAATTATCTTCAGCAAATTTTATCTCTGTATTTAGTTAGGTTTTTTCCCTTGCTTGAATTATCATAAGTAGACCCCTTATCATTTCCTCCATCAGCCAGCCTTTTCCCTTCTTTTACTTTATCCCTGCAACTCCTCTAAAAAGCAGCCAAAATTTATTATAAAATTTGTGATAGCCAAATTAACTGGCATTTCCATGCTGCCTCAGCTGTCAATGTCTGTGATGGCAAGAGATGTTTTGCCAGCACCATTTTCATGAAAAGATATATATACATATATATATATATATAGCCAAGAACAGTGTGGGAGATCTTTCCCAAAAAAATGTTGAAAGTCACTAGTGACATGAGAGTTACTTGTATGTATCATTTCTACAGTGTCATAAGTGTGCATGGCAGACAAATAAAAGAAAAGGTGCTTTCCCAGAAAGTAAGTGCTATAAAGCTGTTTAATTAATATGATGGCTTAGTAGGTGCCATTAAGAACCTCTTTAGGTTAATTTTAGTCTCAGCAGGGGAGCGGATAAATAGGGAGTAATTTTGCACCTTCTTCCAGATAAAGCATCCATTTTATGAGATCAGAAGGGACTAGGCTTTTCCAGTCCTTCCATTTATCTTACTGCACTATGAGGTGACAAATTCTCTCTTTGTTTCAAGCCTTACAATAGCATTAAGCCCATTATTTAAAAAAAAAAATAAAACCAACTCCAATAAATAATAGTTTAAGCCTACACTGCCCTCTTACTCACACGGTAAGGAATGTGAGAATTTGAGGCCAAACTTGCAGCTGAAGGGCACTGTCCATTTCTAGAGCAGAGTTATATTTTTGACCACTCTTCTGCTCTCAGCCAAAGCCAGATCAGCTCGTTTTTATTTAAGTCCATAGCATGCAAGAAAGGACACAAGAAAATACAATTCATCCAAACATTCTGATTCCAATGAAGAGCTCTATCATAGCTAGTTGTCTCCAAAGACAGCACAAAGCCACATCTATGGTAATATTTCTACAGTTATGCTCTCAGCATTTCCTAAGTAAGCAAGCTTGATGTATTCCTGTTATTTCACGGTTAAAACTGTATCTTTTAATAAATCCTACAGACTTTTCTTTTTTGAGCATTTCTTAAACATGCAGAAACTAAGAGTGCACTTGCTTTTCTCACAGGTTGCCTTTCTAGCAAGGATACCTATTCTATTTGACTTTGCACCAGTAACTGAGACAATTAAACAAACACATTAAAATGCCTCAGCAATTGATTTTGACAGAAGTAAAATACTGCACTGAAAGTGCAAAGGAAATGCTATGGTATAACTATGTTACAGTTACCTTACACACAGGCTGACAAACAGATTTCCAGGACTTCAAATTTACACCTTAATGTTCAGATGCTTAAAAGTTTAAATATTTAAATCTGGATTTACTTGTTATCCTAAGCAGCCTCCTGCAGGTTTACAGGCCTAAGTTCTTCAGATTTGTCTAATTCTAGGCTGTCTTTGCATGACACATTGGAGCAGGTTTTAGCAAACACATTTGTTCCCAAGTTGTCGCAGCAACCTCAGCCTGTTCTGAAATCAAGCACGTAGCTTGGACACTGCTCAGCCTGGGTAATGCTAAGTAACATGGAGGGCCCAAACCTCAGTTGCCCTGAGGCACTTTGATATGCAAGATAAAACATGAATTGAGAAATCTGTCCTGGAGAACGTATTGCTTGGCATCTGCCTGCTCTCATCCCCAGCACCAGAAGGAATGCAAAGAGAAAATAAAAAAATAATAACTAAAAAAACCCCTAAAACCCCATGTTTTAAAGAGAAACTATTTTTTTATACCTCCAGCATCTCAAAATTGGAATACAACAGTATGCCAAGACATCTTAATACATCAGAGAGAATAAAGGGTGTATGGGACCAGTTTAATAAGACATTCACTATAAGACACAATGAAGAGACAGGAATTTGTTTATAATAGTCAAAATAAAAAGAGGACAGAGATGAGAGCACAACCTAATACACATTATTATCTACAGACCATGCATGGCTTAGTTCTACTGAATGGTTTCTCTGCTCACTTACTATCAGCCATTTCTGTGGTATTTAAGTGTTGAAACTACAGAGAACAGGTATTCCTTTCAACACTGCAGTGGGAGAGTTTAATATAGAAGATAATATCAGTGTTTAAAGTCCTGATACGCTCTCTCTGAAGGTGTACCTGCTGTGATGGGGTGCTGGTTTCTGATTCTGAGAGAAGACTCTTTGCCAGACCCATTCCCAGAACTCTTCTTTACTCATTCTTATTATAAACAGTGCGCACTGATAAAGTAGCCGCTCCTTACATTCATACACCTTAGGACTGACCCTAAGAAAGAAAATCCTGCTTTGTTCTCTTTGGACTATGCACTGGTTGTCAATTTGACAGTGTACTTGTTTATATTCATAAACTTCATCGTGTCCATGACATGACAACATTTGTGAGGAAAAGGGAAGAGGCTAATTCCACACCCCATCCTAAAGAGCCTTACAAGTGTCTCTTTCTAAACACAATAAAATCTTTTTTTTTTAATCCTGAAACCATGGTTGCCTGCAAGCCCATGCAATCAATACAGCAGCCAAAGATGCTATTTTCAAGCCACTCCTTCAGTGCAGCTTCATTCTTCAAACTCTTGAGCACCATTAAAAGAAACACTGAACTTACATCTGAACATGTATCATTCAGGCATCTCTCTTCTTAGACTTAAATCTATTTTCATCCCGCAAGGACGCAGTGCTGTTTACCAGGAGAGTTACTGGGGACAGCTTATTTATATTGGAGGGAAATGGCAGCTGAGGAAACAAAGATGCAATGCAGAAAGTTATAAATTGTTTTAGCACCATTTTAAGCTTCTGGCATTGGCACTTTGAAAAAAAAAATCTTATTTTCCTTCTTTTCTCCTTTTTTCTCTAGGGCGCCAGATAGTTTGTGACAGCACCTGAACTCTGCAAATACCATAGTGCTGAAATTCAGGGTCTGCCTCTTCCAGCTCATACCTTTGCTCTTGACATTTGCATGAGATCCAAAGGCTGAAAGCTTCAGGAAACCTAGGGCTGAATGGGGGCTTTTGAGTTCCTGAGCCTAAGCTGCCTGCAATTGCAAGAGAAATGCTGAAACATTCCCTATGTGAATTCATCATTAGCCATTCTAACGTCTCTTGGGTAGTTTGCTTTTGCTACTGCCATTATAAAGCTATTTAGAATCACAGAATCACTTAGGTTGGAAAAGACCTTTAAGATCATCAAGTCCAACGATAAAAGTCAAACCAACTTTTGCAAAGTCGAAGTCTTTTAATCATTAAGAAATGTCTAATTTCCAACCCAAGTGTACTTGGGGTAAGTGGCTATTCATCTGCATTCGAGCCAGTGTTATGATCTGTTCTACTTCAAATACTTTCTGTCATTCTCTGGCGTTCACTCCTCTTCCCCACAATTTCTTCGTAGCTATCAATATTAATATTTCTCTGACTTGACTTCACTAAGATGGACAATCCAAGCCCTCAGGTTTTTATTTTCTGGGTCCAGGTTTTATAAGCCAACGACAGATATTTATGTCATGAATTTTTGAGGTGGAATCAATTCCAGCTTTTCGACCTAAAATCTTGCAGGCCAATTTACTGAAGCGTAACGCTATCTGGATGTCTCCTTGAGGCCTGCAAGTTTGATAGAATTGAAGGAAATCAATAATCTTCCCCCTCCCCCCAAAAATTAATGATGTTAAGCAAATATTTCTAACAATTTATTGAAACAAGTCCTTGAAAATTAGCTTTAACCCCAACAGGAACCCAAAGCCTTAGGGAGTTACTTTAAAAATATTAATGGAGGAAAATAAGGAATTTTAATGAATATATGCTAAATATCTTATGACTTGAAGCACTTAAGATGCAATCGATCTCACCACAGTGGTGACAAGTTAGGAAGCAGTGAGCACAGAGACTTATCATCAGATAAAAAGCTCAAAACAGAATTACATTCTTTGCTTGTCACCAAAGCACTAATACTGAGAAGTGTGGGAAGGCAATTTACATACAAAATTGGAGCCACATAGCTAATGCAGTCTGATTTTTCACTCAAACTACATTCCACTGACAGAAGAGTCTTTTTCTGTAGCCACATGCTTAGGAAAAATGGGTGATTGCATTTCTCATCCACTATCCCTTTTTCTATTGCACTGGAGAATTATTTTGTGTTCTGCTGAAAATTGTAAGGTAGTCTGATGAAAATTGGCCAGCCCCTGTCTTCTCATCATTTCAAAACCTCTAAAAATATTACTTACAATGTATGCAACTGGAAAGCTACACTGAATAATGTATAAAGAACACATTTCTTTGAATTTCATAGCCTTTTGATGGCAAAAAATTGACAGACTGAAGGATGTTGTTCTGCCATGTAGCAAGCTAGATGAAGAGCTCTGTAAAGTTTTCTTCCTTTCAAGCACATCCATCTCCTGGAAGTGGATACCTGGCAGTGCAATTATGCTACTTATTTTTTTTTTTTTATACATACATTTGGTGGTAATTTTTTTTTTTCAGAAATCTTCTCTTGAACGTTAAACTGACTGCCCTGAATCAGCCCTTTCTTTTCTATCACGTGGAATCATTTCCCTGATGATTCTTAGCCATTCATACCTGACAGGACAACCGGGTGATCTTCTGAATTCAAAGGAACTCTGCTGACTTCCCCTTGGTGACTGCAGTGCTCCATTGCAACAACTCAGCTGCACCTCCTGGGTCCTGGTCCCCATAGCAAAAGGATTTCCCACTGCCAAGGGCAAGACCACGCCCAGGAACACACATAGGGTTGATGTGCTGGATTTACCCTGCCCCTAAGAACCTGCAACCAACAGGCATGCAAAGGGGCAAGGGGTGCTTGTCCCAACGCATCACCTGCACTGGTTAAACATCTTCACTTTCTCATCGATTCAGTTGCCTTCCTTCCCTTCTGTCCCCTCCCAGCCATGAGGCAGGAAAACCAGTTTAGAAGGAGCGCATATTTCTGTGTATTTCATTCCACAATTTCAGGAAATTCCTCAACAATCCTCTCTGTTAAAAGGCATATTATTACCTGTGTTTTATTCCCACTGTAAAAGTTAGCCATAATATACCATCTGTTTTCCCCCTTACTCAGCAGCTAGTATATAGCAATATGTGCAAGAGCATCAGAGGATTCTTTCAGGGTGTAGATATATTTTTAGTGATCATTTTGACTTTTTCATTTGTATAAAAGTAGATTTCTGCCTTGTCCAGGATGAGTGTTATACTGTGCTTTTTCTGAGAAAGCAGAATTATTAATTTAACCCCTGCAGCAGTCTCGGTTACAAGATGCACATTGCATACAAGATATTTAATGTGCACAGCTGGTGTGACCATTTAAAAAAATTAGGGAGAAAATAGCTTCTTGGGTTTCAATTTCCTCCCCAAAAGAAAAAAAAAAAAAAGGCATATTTTGTTCTGCTCTAATTAGTATGTGTGCCAGTGCATGACTTCCAAAGCAGGCAGATGCTTTGAATGAAGTGTAATGTAGATTTTCATTAATCTTCTTTGGCACAAGACTTTTCTTCTGCTATGTGTACGCAGGAAGTAATGACTAGAAAAGATGAGCAATCACAGGCAGTTCTAACCAACTTAAGCTGGCTTTTGTAAAGGGCAAGACAGGGTCATAAAAAGAATATGGTTACCTCAGTGTCTGACATCTCTCGGTTTCTGGTTTTTCATTAAAATGAAGGGTTTGGGGTAATTCCTTTTTAATACAAAATATCAAATTCAGATATGGGAACTCTAAAGAAATTAAATATCAATGTACTGAAAAATGCATGCATTTCAATCAGCTGTGTGACTGATCCAAGAGAAAACCACAGATATGTTTTCCTTACAGCAGGCAGAGAATTAAAAATTGTACTTCCTGAAACCACATCCCTGTTTCAAAGGGAATAAGGAGAGTTTTCCCATCTTGCTGGAAATGAAAGCCTATCAATGGGCAGTTTTAGAATAACGTTGGAATTACTTTCATCTTTTCCCACCTCAATTGAGGGACATTCTAGATTGATTTAGTTATGGCTAAGGAAGAACAAAGCTTGGGGCAGAGACTGTGCATGTTTCCTCTTATTAAATAGCCTCACCAGGTTATTCTACCAGAGGCGCAGATTCCATGTTTGGTAAAAGTCCATGTGCTACAATAAGAACTGAAGATGCTGCAGGCTCATTTGCCAGCAGCAGAAAGCACTGTCTTGTCAGGAAGAGATGGACACAAAGAGTGAAAGTCAAATATAAACTACTCTGCAGAGATTCTTAATGAGGAGGAGCACATACTGAGCATGTGAGTTTTCCACTGTTGTGTTCTCACATTCAGCATAATTCAATTTTAAAAACAATTTGCTCCTTTTGGGGATCACTGCTATTATTACCTTTTGTTTTTCTGTAGTCTATTCCATGTATTTTCTTTTTCTTCCATGAGACATTTGCTGATTCCCTCTGCACTCCTTCCCTTCATTTGTGAGCTTTGCATCTTAAGCTGTCCTACACTTGTAAGAGGAGAGTTAACAGATTGCTGGTCTCTACATTAGATTTGGGGATTAACTCCTAAATAGGAGTAATGGGACTGGGAAATTCATACTCCCTCAGGACACTGGCTTGGGCAAACACTGTTGCTCAGCTGTTTGATTTCCACTTTCAGAAGAATCTTTCTTGCAAGTATGAGGTCAAAAATGTAGCTTCTGACCTGAAAGCCTCAACTTTGTCTTCAGTAAGAAGCAGACCCCTAAACACATTATGTGGGATAGTTCTAGGCTAAACATGGTATGTTTGACATCTATGCACAAGAGAAATTAAATTAAATGAAAAAAAAGTTCCTGTAATAACAAAACCATTAATTACACAAATGGATTTCTATTTACAGTGCAAGTGAAATGATGACTTAAGAAGATTACAGAGCAATGTGCAGTACAGAACATTGCTTTCAGGAAGAGCAAAATCCAAAAACAGAATGAAAAGTGATGCCATCATTTGAGATAATACACAGGGGATACACAAATAAGTTCTAAAAATTGAGCACAAGGAAATATATTTCTTTCTGACCTCTTTAGAAACAGACAAAACCATTAAGTGATGGTACAGGAGCGTTAATGTTTCCTGACGAAGCACTAAAATAAAAAAAGGAGGAAAAAGTGGATTTAATCTACTGTAAGCCTTACCTTTTCCAAAAGCCATGCAGAATAAAACAATATTTTTTTCCCAAAACCAGCATGCATCTTAAATGGTAAATATTTCTAGGAAAAATAAATGAAAGCTATTCTATTTGGGAAATGTTCCTGCTTTAGGATACAGGTTATGATGGTGGAACTAGGCAAAAAGTTAGGTTTCCTAGAAGTAGCAGAATTCAGAGATTTTATAATATAACTTTCATTTTCCCTTTGCAGAGTAGAATCATTACAGCTTAGTTTTCAAGTATTAGTTAATAAGTACAACCACGTTACTGAAGACATAGGGTCCCATTCTGCTCTCAGGTTTCCAGCCATCTGCATAGGAACCACCTACTTATGGCTGACAAAACTGTCAGAGCTTCCTGTGAACACTTGCTTGAATGCACATTTCTTAACTATAAAACATAGCGGGGCTCTTCAGTTCTTGCTTTTCCTCCAACATGAAATTTTAGAGACTAGGGATAGGCAAGCTGATAAAGGGAAGGAAACTGGCAACCTGTCAGGCCTCAGATCTTATCTGTTTCTGTATCCATTGGTCTAAAATCTTAAATAGATGCTACCTCCCTCCACTGGCTTTTTTTTTTTTGGTACCCTTAAAAGAATGCACTTGCACCTTGTACTGATTTGCAGCAGTGTTATTGTACTATTTACTGTAAATCTGGCCTTGTTGGCATCAGGACACCGTGGCAGAGCAGATGACAGTTTTGATCTCTGCCCTTAAATGTTTTGTTAAGGGGCTCCCAGGGTTTTCTTGATAATTTTTCAGTATGCAACATTATGTTAACCTATCAGTGGTTCATTTTCATGTGTATATCTGTATCTATTCATCTATCCATTACAGTAATGACAAATCTGTCAGTTCCATGGACACAAAGTTAACATTACATTTAGATGCATAAATCAGCATGAACTCACCTGATTCTACCAAATTAAATCAAATACCCAAGCTCAGACAATTTATTTAATGTCTGAAGACCAAACAAAAAAGAATCCTCTGCAGAAACAGCTCACAACTTTCCTGTAAGCACCTTCACTGAGATCAGTCTCTACTCAAAAAATCACGGTCAGTGAGACCCATTTCATAATCTGGGCATTGAAACCCACTGCCTAAATGACAGTAGATCCATGAATGTGTACTTTAGCTTTAAAACTATTTATAGAAAGTATTGATTCATTAGATTAACATCTGAAACAGAACACACTGAGGGTGGACTTCCTCTATATGTATCTTACCACACTAAAAATTATCTAACAAACTAATCAAAGCAACAACAAATGATTTGGTTTAGTTACATGTTTGACTCTCCTATGTTGTTATATTTCATAAATAAATACAAAAGTGGATGGACATAAGCTACTGTATATCTAAGAGGATGTAGTGATAAAGGAAAAATCTTGCTTTTAAGGCTAATGCTATAAATGTGGAGTGCTTCATTGGCTAGATAAATAATAATTCTTTAGCTGCAGAAAAAATCCACCCTACAAATAACCTTTGTTTCATAAAAAAAAATTACATGAAACCTTACAGGCAAGAGAGAGATTCATATGAGTTAAAAGCTTCAAGGCAGATAAATCGAGAAAGAAGCAGGGGGATGGGCAGGTTAAGGAGAAAGTAACACTCGGAAGCGGACCATCAGTCTGACAGCTTACCTCTTGCAGGAATATTTTGAGTGATTCTAGTTGTCATTACCTTAAGGAAGTTTTCACTTTGATAGCATAAATATTAAATATTTTTAAAGATGAAAGTGCCAAAGAATCTGTCTTGAATTATTATTTTTTTCTTCCATACTAAAGCAGCAGTCATTAAATAGACCGCTCATGGGCTACAGAGAGATAAGTAAACCTGCCATGATGTGACCTTAGAAATGACTAACTACGGATTTCATTAATGTAACTCTAAACTGAGCTTTTAGAATGGCAGCTTTGACCCTTTGTGACTTCAAATATTTTGGCTATGAAGCCTCCTTAGGGTGCCCCATATATAAATATCGTTAATGTGCCAAGAAAAAGCACCAGTCACAACTAAGCAAACAATTAAGATTAACCAAACCTCACAAAAAAAAAGAAAAAGACTTAGCATGTCGTATGTTCATTTATCTATATTTAAAATTACATTAGGGAAAATTCTTTTGAAGACTCAACATTAGCTTCATATTTAAAGTGGTATTCAGGCTATGCAATAACATTCAGAGCAGCAAATGGTGCACAATTAAGGGTGACATTATCAGAATAATGCTCAATCCAGTTCTAATAAATAATATTCTCTGAAGAGTTCAGTATTTCAATATCTCAGGGCTTTTTGCAAAAAAAGAAGTGGTAGATTTAGTGCCTGTATGCTATCTGAATATTATTTTCCACCCAAAAGCTGAAGAAATGAAAGAGTTAAAGTATTTCTTAGGCTCCTAAAACGAAGCTAGGGCAGAACTTAAAATAAACAGTAGATAAAATAGCTCTCTTGAGAAGGAGAAATGTGTGATTCATTTGCTGAGTCCAGATCCTCCTGGACAGGAGGATCCTTCTCTGCACACCTTATGCAAGCTCAGCTCCTTTCTGCTGGCCTAAACTGATGTTACAGCTCAGCTCTGACAAAGAAGAGAGTTCCTGAGGTGGGCTATGCCCGTAAAAAATAAAGAAGAGAGCGTGGAAAGCAAGGACAGCAAAACAAATGAAGCTGCCAGCGTCATGAGGCTACTTTGTGCCTGCCAGAAGAATGGTCCTAGTTTGAGTACAGCAACAAGAGGTGTGAGGAAACACTCCTACCAGAAATCTGAGCACAGAAATAAAAGAAATAGAGGAGCAGTAAGAAATCACACACGTCCCACAGGTTTATAGTCTTGTTTCTGCAGCCAGGTCAGCTAGTAGAGACCCACTGATTTCAACAAAACCATGATATTGCAAACACTGAAAATGAACAGAAATTTGTGCTGTAAAAATGTAAATTAAAAAAAATGCAAACTGACAATTTTTATTACTCAGAGGTAATAAAGTTACATTTCAAGCACATGAAATGACAATTTATCAAAGCCCCAGCCCCAGCTGGAGAATTCATGACTTCTGGAATACAAACAGTAAAATCCTTAATGAGACAAGTACCACAGATAAAACTGCTGCCTCAGAAATACCCTAAGCATCTGCAGTTACCCAATTAGTGATCTGGCAGGAATGTGAGCACATATCCCCATTCAGCTCCACAGAAGAAAAATAAATATTTAATGTACGTGCACTCAGTCACTGACTGATCATGAAAGATTACCCTAAAGGAACAGGAATATCTTATAATATACTCACCCACATTTTCTCAGCCTTTCTCCACATCTTTGTGAAGATTAAAGAACAAAAGTAGGATTTAAATTAAGAGCTCCAAGTTTTCATAAAATAGCTTTGTGTGTTTATTGTCTACACCAGAGCACTGAAAATAACTATGCCTAGAATATAGTTTAGGAGCAAGAAAAAAATGCACAAGATGCTGAACAACCCTGCATCTCCTGCAGGGTTTTCTGTGGAGCTGGGAAAAACGTTCTTCACTTCTCTTTCTAAAGTGCAATTTTGCTTCTCAGAGAAAAAGGACCATTTCACGATCATTGCCTTTGCCCCACAGCTAAGCAAGGAGACAGCATGAGCAATGGTGGGTCAAGAAAGAGTGGAGTCAGGTCACGCAGTGCTGGGCAGCTCTGCCTACTCCCACCCAGCAAACCCCTGCAAACATCTGGCTAGCCGAAACGGGCTCAATGACCTGCCCCTTCCCCATGAGCTGTCAGCATGGCAGGCAACTGTTGGTTCAACCGAATGTCTAGCTGCTGCATGTCTCATTAAATGTTCCCACGGCTTCTCAGAATTGCTGATCTGTGTGTCAGCTCTGCTCCTCAGGAAGGGAGCTGCTGTATCATTAGGAGTTCTCTGCTATGGAAAAAAAAAGACTGTAACACCCCTTCAGCACCTACGTGACTTAAAATGCTGAAGTTTTCAGGACACCAGCTTCTCACATCAAGAATAAAAAGAAATCTGTTTGTGGTGAAGCAATAGGAAGCACAAAGAAATGGTATCAGGAGGTCGCTACATACTCCTGAAGTTGCTCCTACAGCTACAAGCTGCTTTCACCGTACCTCACCCTTCATCTTTGGAGCCTTCCTCCTGCCAGCTCTGCAGGACTGGACTTGCATGCACGCTCTCTGCCAGCAGATCCTGCCATACTAAAACCTAAAGAAACAAAATTTTGTGCAGGTGAAACTAAAATACAGCTTGATCTTTTATTGATCATTTTGGATGGATGTTATCTTCGAAGATCACTAAGTTTTAAATGAAAAGTCACTCTCCTATACCAGGGCATCCACATTAAGCAAAATACCATCTACTCCTGCAGCAGTACTGTAAGCCGGAGCAGCCATCCACCTCTGCTCATCAGCAGTGCCACTGCTCTTCATGTTGCAGCAGTTATAATAACTTCCTTACAACCCCAAAGGAATTTGCTACTTAAGGCATTTTTTGTTTCATGCATAACATCCAGAACATGATGAGCTTTTGATTAATCATACGGTGATTAATTACTTGCACTCATTATGGTTCGAATTCAGCATAGCAATCAGCTTCTCACAGCAGCATGTTCCCAAATTCTGAAGTTGGCCAATTCTCTGTCACTAGATGTATATGTACCATATTCCTGTGTACATTTCTCATATGTTTAGATTATGTCCTTAGAGCACTTGCACAAAAGTGGCAAAGTTAGTCAATACGCTGCAGTCAGCACCATGCAAGAAGACATATTTTTAACATATATAATACATGTAATTGTACTTTCCACAAATGTTACTGAATCAAGAGCCTGATCCAACAACATTTGTTATGAGATAATAAATATATGTGGCTTACCTGGCCAGACAATATATTTTGAAAGCAAAGTTGCCTTATATACACAAACATCTGTTTTAGTTAATAATGTGAAATATACACCTTTCTCCTTAGTGTAGCTCATATTTTAAAGCAGAGACTTGTATGCGTGGAGACAATAATAAAATACGTGCAACTTAGACATATAATTTGTGGGAAATACTATTGGTACCTCAAGTCCAGCCAGGGACAAATTCCCATTAGGCTGGTAGACACATAAGCACAGGATAACAGGCTGTCCTTCCAAGGAGCAGTGGACTGGCAGCTCCAGGAAGGACAGACATTTGTCCCTATATAAGCCTGGCTGTGTCAGGTCAGACCTAAGACCATCAAGCCCAATAAATGACCTTTGACCATCCTCTGACAACAATGAATAGCCAAAAAAGAGAACCAGGATGAGGAAAATAAGTAGTAATTAAAATCTTATCCCAATCTCCAGTAGCTTGTGGCTCAGACCTACTCAGCCAGAGCAGATATTGGAGTATTTAGGCCTGTTCAAGTGTAATTGCAACTCTCCCTTTTACAGGTTTCTGACATCTGCTTAAATCCCAAATGTTCTTTCTGATTAGCATGCATTTAAATATGCATGAATACATGTCTATACTTTTACCTTATTTGGGAGGTTTAGGGGTGGCAGAGAGCAAGTTATCTTCTCCCATTAGCGTGTAGTAACAAGTTACAATTTTTGTGAATTACTTGTTAGAAACAAATCTTTTTTGCTCAATATTGAAAAACAAAATCCAAAATGGAGGTTAACAAATATCATCCTGTTAAAGCTAATGTCTGCATGAAATTTTAACAGAACCATTGCTTTTTACTTCATTCATGCTATTTTCCTGGTTTAGGATTGCAGAGCTAGAGACCCTGTATCATCCGGAAGCTTTAGGGAATTTTATTTTACTTGTATGTAAAGCATCCCTGAGTCTTAACAGTGCCGCTTTCCCAGTCAATGCCTTCGTGCCATTTCCCAAAGAGCTGATACAGTATTTGAGCAGAGACGTCGCCAGTGTAATTTTAGAAGTTTCCCTGGTAACCGCTGCTGACATCTCTAACTCAAAATTTAAGACTAAGCTCTCTGTAACACCCTCACAAGGCAAACTGCCTTGCATCAGTTGAGCTATGGAACCTCACAAACGACAATTCAACTTTGCCTGCTTCTCAGGGAGTTAAGGTACATGCCCACAGACATTTCTTTCGCTTAAAGAAAGCTGCCCCCACCTTCCTCAGTCTGCAAGTAGGGAAAAGGCACAGATAAAACTCTCAGAAAGTGATTCAAAGACTGGAAAGAGATAGATGCTGTAGAGAGAGCAGGTAAGAGACACAAGGAAAGGGAAGAGCTGGAAGCAACAGCATTTAGAAGGCAACAGGAACCCCTGGAAGAAGTAGTGAGTTCGCAAGGAAGAACTGAAAACAAATGAACTTAAAGCAATGAAGAAAACAAGGAGAAAGGGGGAAATAGTGTTCCTTTAATCTTTAACTGCTCTTTCAGTACATTTTTTGGAGGATACTCAACTCCTTCTCCAGGTCTGGAAGAAGGTAAAGTGAAAAGAGGGTCACCATGAGACGTATTATTAGTCCCCTGTGTCCCTCAGCACTTTACCTCTGGGCAATCTTTTGCCTGCAAAACCCACAAATTCTTCAGCCGTTTCTGTTGATCACTCAGGTCTGAACAAGAGAGGCGAATCTATCTCCCTTTTTCAAGCAGTCACAGCCCAACAGTGCATCACAGATATCTAGCAATCCCTTCTAACTAAAACAGAGTTCAGCATTTCCAACTCACAACCCCTTCCCATGAGTTCCTCTCCTGTTCTTAGTGCCCACCATCACCTTCCTGGTAGACATTCATGATCATGAGCTTGTTGTCGTCCTTTTGTTTGTTCTTAGAGACAGCCAGGCCACATCTATATCTTGCAAATTATTTCATAAGCAACGCCTTTAAGAAACAGCTCTCCCATTCCCATCTAAACCCTGCAGTGCCTTTCTGCAACCTTACCACTGTGAGCTTTTCCCACTCCTGTTCACCCCAAAGGCTCATCCTGTTCTTAAGCCCCTGACTATTGCCCAGCAGTGGCATGGCCCTGTGAGCTCTCTGGGACAGGGACTGCATTTTTGGTCTGAGTTTATCCAGCATCTAGTACTTTGGCATCCTGGTCCACAGTGGGCTCTTACTGGTATATGATCATAGGTCATGGTGAGACAAAGTGAAGAATGTATACGGAGAGACAGAAATAAAGAACCAGGGGGGAAAAAAAAATCACTTTGAAAGCAAATGTTGTCTTGCCTTCATTCTCCCATTTTCCCAGGTACATGGGTGTATATTGGAAGACTCCTCTAAGAATATATTTTCCTCCTCAACACATATGATTACTTTTACTTTAGCTCCTCAGGGACTGGAGTGCTATATATCAGCATACAGTGTTAAAAGGCACCACATCAGGTGTCAGGAAATTCCCCAGACAGCACTGACCAGCCACCCCACTGCTCTGGGCCCCATCTTTCCTCCCATCTTTTATAGTCAAGTTCCAGTTTCTTTGACACAGAATCTCTTTATTTGTGCAATGCTTATCACAACTGAAGTTCTGTTTTTCTTTTTGGAGCCTGTGATAAGGAGAAAGTAAAAAGCAATAAATAATAACAATAATACAGCTAAGGGCAGTATAATTTAAGAAAAGGCTGGATAATCCCTGTCAATTACCCTACATTGTACAGCAAAACCTATGGAGTGTGGCACTCATTGAGGTGAAAAGAAAAATAGGCAACACAAGGAGACACAGGAAAGGGGAAATCCAGCTGTTTAGGCCCTTACTACAGGAACAACAACAAAACCAGAGGCAAAACATAGTGGCAAGCAAAGACAGGGAAAAAAAATAAAAGATTGTGTATAGAAACAGTAGAGCAGGGTGAAGGAGAGAACCAAAGCGCTATAAACCATCACAAACAGAAAGTGCTGAGGTAGGGAAATAACACTGCCACAGCAGAGATCACAAGGAAATGTGCTCCAGGGAGGACCCCCAGTGCAGAATCCACCCTAGAAAGGGTCAAAGATAGTTAATTGCAAAACAGGTTAGCTGTAATTAGTGTGTGGGACCAACTAGTAAAAGGATTGTGATGGTTAATGTTTGGGATTTTCAAAAGCACTCAGAAAGCTTTTTCTCCTTGACCACTTGAAGCCCTTCATTGTCTTTGCATCCCAGGTTATTGATGATTTCAGCTGTAATTCTGAATACAGAAGGAGCACAGAACTGATGATGCTTCGCTGCTGTAGCCGCGCTTACACCAGCTCTTCTGACTGAGAAGCAGGCAACGTCTTCACAGACAAACATTCCCCCTCTAAAATTTCCGAGCCATGTACTACAGCAGCAAGCTTTCAGCACTCTTTCAGCATCTTTTAACACGTTTTTTCATAGATGGTTAAAAGGCAAAATGTGCTTTCCACTACTATTATTACATTACTGCGCCTTCTTTCCATCAACTCCTTTATTTTCTAACTGCTTTAACACGTTTAAGAACAAGCAGAGCATAAGAGTGCAGCTCGCACTTTTTACAGACAATCATAAATTCAGATTTGAATTACACTGCTGGTGCCACGCTGTGCAGCTGCTGGGAGGAAACTGGGCCAGTATGTAGTAGTTACTGACAGTAAAGAAGAGATTTTTCTGTAATGGTAGCGTCAGGTACAATTGATGGGTCAGCATCTCCACTTTCTGAGTATCAGTGAAGAGACACACAAACCCTCAGCCTAGCTGCATTCCACTATTCCATAAATTGAAAACCAAACAATTTATCTCTTCCAGAAAACCTAGCCTCATCACCTGAACTTCATGTGATATAACTTCCATGGCTGCAAAATCAGAATCACACTCATGAGCACACAAAAAAAAATCCAGGTTTTACATTCTACAATTAAAACACTATTGGACTTACTCTCTCTTTCCTCCTGCACTGGCCTAAACCCAAGTGTAAGCTAAGGAAGCTGCAGGTTAGGACCTGAACTAAAAGAGATCTAAGCTAGACTGACCTTTGAACTCTGCTTCCAGATATCATCTGTAGAGTCAAAATCTAATCTTCCTAACAGAAGATGCACTCGTGCAACCTGGCAGGGAACCTAGGAGGAATTTTAGCTTTTTCCCCAGGATAATGCATAAACTTGTTACAGGCCTTAAATCTCTGTCTGTGGTAGGGAGAAGGCAGGAGAATATCCTCAGGGAGTCCAGGTCAGACCCCTTCCGAAACCATCCACGAGGATGTTAGGAACCGAAGAACAAGTTTTCGGCATGAAGGTTCTGCTCCATGCACTGCTGGGTGAAAGCTGTAGCTGCTGATGGAACAGCTCTGAAGTTTATCCTTCACCACCTGCACATTTCCAGAGTTCTTCAACCTTTTCTTACCCAGCCTGATGCTCCAGGGCATTGCAGTTCCTACGGGCCATAAGTGTCTTCTTCCACATTTTGTACAATGCAGTGACCACAGGGATCTGGCCAAGCAGGCAGTCTGACAGGTTAGCGAGAGCTAGGTCATCAGACTCTTCCCTGATTCCTCTTCAGAGCTGGGAACTGCTCAGTGTCTTCCCATCCTAGGAGCCTGTCAGCCCAGGACCTTGCAGCTTTGAGTTTCTACTGCCTTTAGCCTCTGCATGATGCCATTTTCTCTTAGCTGTATTGACCTAGTGTAGCCCATGCTGCAGTGGCATAACTGCAGAGCTGGTATGTGCAGGTACCAGAGACCTTTCTTTTAAATAAGACAATCCCTCACTATTCTTCCTCACTGCTCAGCAAAATTCACTACCTGCTGATTACAAGCTTTGCCTTAGACTACTGATAAACAGAGCAGCAAGCAGCATCAATGGGCCATTTCTCAGGGCTTATTAGGCATGACAACAATTGAGCATCATGCCAGAACGCAAACCAGAGTCAGGACTGCAGGTGCTGAGCTTGCAGCCAGCTGAAGACTCTCCCCCGGTTTCTGCAGCTGCGGAGTTGAGTGCACCTCATCTCAGCTGCTCACAGCAGCAGGCGCGTGGCGTGAAGGTGTGCTCACCCCTGACACACAGCTCACCTGCAAAAGTAGAGGAGCAGGCTGGGTAGGCAACTGTGTGCACCTAAGAACCAAGCATGGCAAATCTCAACACTGCAGAGAGGGAGCTGAGGTCTGCAGTCTGGCCGGCCTTCCAGTTTGCACAGTAAACATGACATAAAGCTCAGCCTAAGCTTTGCTGGCCCAAGAGTTGCTCCTTCTCATAGATCCACCAGCAGCTACACCACGGCGAATCCACAAGCAAAAATCCATTTATGTTACGGTGTACCTAGAAACCCAAAATGACACCAGGGCTTTATTGGGCACATTGGGAGGCTATTTTTGCCATAAATCACTTCAGACTAAAGAGGCAGGTAAAGGGAGGGCAAAGACACGGAACAGTAAGGTGAGGTGAAGTAGGTCAGTCAGCAAGACAGTACCCAACTTTATGGCTAGGACCCTGTACTGCTCATCTTCCAGCCACCTCCTAACTCATTTTTTCCCAGGGAAAAATCTGTTGATGTCTTACAACTTGATTCGGTGGAATCCTTAATTAACATTTGCAAATTATTTTTATACCCCCAAGTAATAGGTGCGATACAAATATGTGACATTACTAAAGAACAGCATTTCTGTCTGAACTTTAGTAGTGCAGAGAAAAATGAATTGCTTATGGAATAATTTGCTCCTTAGCAAGTTTCTTCTTTAAAAAAAAAAAAAAAAAAAGACAGAATTTAAATTTCATCTGCATTTTTGACCACAGAAACATTAAAGGCTATTTAGCTGAAACATTTTAAAGAATGCCAGGGCCTTTCCATTTTAGCTTTACCTTTACCGAAAACGGAACAGTGTTCACTGCATCAGAAGATGACTTGTTAAAGTGCAAAATCCTTCTCAGAAATGGAGCTTCAGAAAGCACTACGCTTTGAAATAACATCCTCAATTACATTTTAAAGTTGCAAGTTAAACAGGATTGCAGATAACAGGTACTTCCAGCCAGCAAAGCCAAGGATAGGCTGATTTGAAATAACTCCCAACAGTAACCCGCAGAGATCAGACTACTGCTAGAAAGATATTCCTGGAGGCACTGGGCTTTCTTTTTGAACTAACAGCTAATGGGATAGCTTTCTTGCATTTCATTTGCTTATATCTAGTTATAAAGGAGGGAGACAATGACAAATGACATTCAACTTGAACATCTTTTTTTATTATTATTGTTAAAAAATGGGTTTAATGAATGCCTTTGGGGTTCCATGTTCTCCAGGGCAGATTTCTGCTCTACATTACAGTCTGGAATAATGTCAGTAAAGTCAATGGAAATATTTGGGCATTACACAGATGATTTTGAGCAGAACTGGTTAAAACTCCTCTAACTACACGAAGAGACAAGCAGATATTTAGTGAATGGGTGAGGCGTGCACAGCAGTATTCATGCTCTGAAAAGGGTGGTGTTCTGATCAAATTTAGCTTTATCGCATGCAAGCTGGAGGCTTTAAGGCACATAACAGTGAACTATAAACTACTTCAAAAAATATTTAAAAAATATTTTTATACAAAAAAAGTGCATTACCTGCCCTAAGATACCAGCTTATATTTCCAATAACCACATGTTTATGAATCCTAAATTATATTGCAAGTTAGGTTTCAGCTTGGTGACAAGAGCCACGATCCAGGTAACTGCTAATCTCGGCCCGACTAAGCGAACTGTTGAGCTTAGTTGCTGTTAACAGTTCAAATCCATAAACATCGATGTTTATTTCCTCTCCTCATGATATGCCTGGCTTTCTATTTAAACTGGGAAACATATGGAGAGGTAAAAATCATCATCTGCTGTGATATGTACATAGTCTGGGAAGGAACGCTAATGTTTCACATTAATGCTGTCTCACATTCACATGCCAGAACTAATTCTAAGTGAACTAAATGCCTCAGTAATTGCCTTAAAGCCCCGCTTGACACCCTTGTGACCACAAGTCAACAGTCCTGACTCTACCGTTTACTTCTAAAATTAAAGCATAATAATAGTATCTTCATTTCCAGGGCTTGCCCTTTGTGATACATACCTGGGCAGATGAAGAACTTTCAGGTGAGAAAGAAGATGAGCCGATGAGTATTAAGTAATACTCAAGCCTTTATATGATGCACGCTTATGACACTGACAATTCTTCAATTAACCATCATAGTTTTGACCTGGAGAACAACCGTGAATTTGCAGTTTCTTTCCATTCTGCCTTCAGCCTGCAATAGACTGCACAGACTAGTGCAAGGTTGATCAACCAAAGCCAGATAAGTTGTAATAAAATTGATTTTTAAAGCAAAAAATAAATTTTCCCTTCTTACACATTTTTTCTGTGTACCCTTATGCCTTGCATCTTTCCCACAGAGTTAATTTTGATCACCTGCATTCAGCCAGCTGTGTGGCAGCTTTCCAGCTTTGATACAGCAGGCTGTAACCTTGACAGACCAGCCAACATACTGACCAACTCAGCGTGACAGAAACACAAAACTCGAATGAAGTATTAGCGACTTAACAGGACCCCAGTTAGGTACAACCCCTTAGCTGGCAGTCAGGCCCACAGAGCAGTAGTTCATTGAACCAAATGACCAGCATATTCAATGGCTTGTATAATAACCCTCCTCTCTATATAGACATTAACCCATACTTTGGAAAAGTTCCCTGCTAAGCCTGGGAGATTACTGACAGGGTTATCTCCTAAAGCAAAAGTTTCAAAATACAAATATTCTTTCCTCTTTCAAATCATTCTTTGTTATTGACTTTCTTTTCAAGGCTTTTCATACTCATCAAAATAAAAAAAGCAGCTGTGCTTGGTTGAAGTTTACCATTCAGCTCACAGGTCAGATGCTTATGCTGTAGTCAGTACAGATCGTACATGTTAGAGGCAAGAACCGAGTCTCTCTCTACACTCACACACAGTGATGCACATAGCAATGGAGTTAAATTAGAATTATTACAGTGAAGCAACCCCCCATAATGAGAAAACATTCTGGGAAATGAAATAAGCTGACACATCAGGAAGCTTCTTATTCCTTTATGTCAATGAATTCAGGTCAATGTAAACCTGAATGTAGCCTAAAATTTCTTTCATCGTGGGCACACATCCGGTATTTTATCAGTTTTGTGCAAGACAAAGTGTTTTCTTCCCTTGACAACAGCTCCTCGCTGGTCTCTCTCCATCAAATAAATCTCCAGAAAGGAAGATGAAGCATGCTGCTTGGCTTATATATAATTTAATAGTCGCTGACCTTCCTTCAAAATGAACACTGAAAAAACATTTTCCACACTGAGGGATTAAACATACTGACATGGAGTCTGAAGATTTCTTTTTCCTCACAGCCACCCCCTTCCTTAAAATGCCCATGCCATCCTGAGCAATCACTCTGCACCCCATAAAAAGGAGCTGCAGGGGACCCACAGGGTACTTGCTCCTCTTTGAGCTGAGGTCCTTGGAAAGTGCACCGGGAAAGGTGCATGTGCAAGTTTAAATTTCAGCTTTGCTGACTACCTACTCCATTTTATTTCAGGATTTATAAATACATAAAAGTTTGCCAGAAAATAAACAAATGCTGTATCAACTGAGCTTCCCAAAACCTGCAACTGGATTTGAATTGATACCAATAAAAGCACTTTTCTGAGAGCGCTGTAACATTGTTAAGAAAGAACAAAGCTAAATGCTACAAAAACACCTCAGAAAAGCCCAAGTACACTTTTTTCCAGCCTTGTACCACACCACTGCTTTCAGACACTAGCCATTTTTCTTGATTTACCAAGAATTCCCAGTTGTTTCTGCCACTCAACAATTACTTGCTCGTGGCCAATTTTTTGCTCTCTTCTGGACCACAGTCAGCAACATCCCTAGACTGTAACTTTGCTTCATAGCCTTAGGCCAGTTATGAAACCATTGCTTTGTTGCAGTGAGATAAATGATTCCTGGGTACTGAGAAGCAGAAGGGCTTGGGGAAGGCTGTCCAACTCTGAAGAAAAACTAGCATGCACGTCATCCAGAAGTGACAAGAGAAAGGTTGTGGTTTTCTTACACAGGGCGATCGAAAGGCACTCCAGGAGAGATTCTGCCATGGAGTGCCCTCTCCCATTGCCAGGTTTATCTTACACAAGAACAGGCACAAAGTAGAAAGTCTGTGCCTGTAACAAAAGAGATGCTGCCAGGCATCTTATTTTTTTTCAAACTAAAGGAGCTGGGAAAACCAAAAGGGAGCGTCAGAGGAGCTCTCCCAACCACATCTGGTGTGTATACCAGTCACCGAAAACTGCAGAAATTTCAAGAGCTGACTGAAGGGCTTGAAAACCAGTCTTGCACTGCAAGAGTAAAACAGCACCAGCGAGCTCCTCTAGCAAAGGAGAGGTGGAAATTTTCCTCAATTTTTTTGACACACAGAAAAATGGTGGGAGCTCTACTCCTGTGATCCAACAGCTGGGTGCTCGTCTAAAAGATGTACTTCCTTGGAAAAGCTGTCTGGTTTTGCATGTTCAGGATCAGATTGCACATGCATGGGAAAGGCTACCTTGCTGGACTTTTCTTTGTCTTTCTTTGCAGCCATAAAACGTGCTCTGCCTCTAGATTTTTCATCTCCTCAAATCCTAATCACATACTGCCTTCTCTGTGGCACAACGGTTTATTTCTGGCTCGTTTCTATACAATTCTGAAGGACCAGCCTGGATTCATTAATGCAGGGGGGCAGAGTGGGGATGAGTACTCCATATTTCCCCTGATACAAAGGAATGGCTGAATACCAACTTGGGGTGTAGGACTACGTTCTTTCTAGCAATAAACATCTACAACACAGCAGAGAACAACACATAAAACTGGTGCAGGGAAATGGTATACAATTCAATATAAGTTACACATTCCTAACTCTAGAAACAGATCACCAACACACTCAAACAGGTTTATCCATTCTGCACAGACTTTACTAGCACTCTCCAGAGAAATGCATTTCCTAGATAAACACATTTTTAAAAATAACGCTAATTCTATTCTGACAATTTTTGTGTTTGTTTTTAAATAGAAAATAGAACTGTTACATATTCATTGGATGTGGAACAACTCTAAGTGTTGTTATTTTACTCTTTTTTTCTCTCCTGTAAAAGAAACACATTTTTTCATTCCATCAGTTTGCATTACTAAAATAAAAAGAAAACAATTACAAAAAACATGATAGGTGAAAATGAAATACGCGAGGCCTTAATTCAGTGAGTAATAATTTACATAATTTAGTAAAACAGGGCAGGAGTTCTCTCACTGAGGTCAAGAGAAATAATCACATGCTTTAAGTTAGCTATGTACCCGTATACCTTGCTGACATTTTCCACCAACTCGTGCTTGGAGAGAGGAGTACTAGAACATGACTATCCCCTGTTGCACACTCTATCTTTTGCTGGAGGTCAGCTGAGCAACATGATGAGACATGTGGTCTTCTCCTAACAGAGTCTAGTTTATTTGCATAAAATTTGCACCATCGACACTTTACATACCAGTCTATAAATGGGACAGATGAGGTGGACACATGCTTCCTTCTGCTAGCGCTGCTGGGGGTAGTCTCTGGCAGGGGCACTGAGCCCAGGACTAGAAAATCATAACTAGTAAATACAGAAGTTAAAGCCAGTAATTTCTCTGTGTACGAGCAGCAGCTGGGTGAAATTAATCACCTGGACAAGAAATCAACAGAGTCTGCCAGTGCTCTTTGTCAAATCAGAGTATAAAGTAAGAAGAAACTGTATACAAAGCAACGCAGCAAAGCAGCAGCTAGGTTTAATTCAGTCTGGATAATATTTTACTGAAAGAGCAATCTGCATAGCAAAGATTACAGAGAATTAATCTTGTTTTCTAAATATATTTATTGTTTGTACACAATGTTCCATTTACACTGGGAATGCATACTATGTACCTGCAGAACTTGAAACAGTTTTGTTGACCCCTAGGAAAGCCAGCTGCAGGAAATTATTTCATATGAACATACCACCCACAAAAGACTAAGTTATGCTAATGATTTACGGCAATTCAATATAAGCAAAACACTGCCTTTTGAAGGGCATCATAGAAGACTCTCTTTTCAACTGCTGAAATGAAAATAAACGCCTTTTTTCACATCAGCATATAGTAACAACCTCTCATGCATTTCTACATAAAACCATTAGCTTAAATACATCATTTCAAAGCTTAAGAAGCTTTTATGTGCTAAAAGAAACAGAAAAGGTAGTAAAAATTGTCCTTTCTCTGTAGCTTTTCTCCATTAGAATACTTCATGTATTTTCTCACATGATCACCTAAAACGAGTTCATCCATTTCAAAACCATAACTGAAACAACATTTACCTCTTGCCATTCCTTTTCTATCCCCCTCCTTTCAAGCTGTAAAATCATGTTCTGAAGACACTGAAAGTAACGTGACAACTAATGAAATGATGTATTTTGTTTTTAATGCATGCACTCAGCTGCAGATTTGACTTTGAAGTACTTAATTCTGAAATATCTAAAACAATCCTATGTCCCAGAGAAATGGCACTAAAGCATTCAGAACTACGTCTTTCTTATAAAAGGGTCAGGGTAAGACCAAGACCAGACACACCTCATCCTTTTCAGTTCTACTTTGTTACCAGCTTTCCTGTCCCCCCAGAAACTACAAAAGCAGTTTTGCTCCACACTATCCCAAGACCCACATGTACCTGGAAAGGAATTCAAAAGAGAGCATGAGAGAGTTTTAGGATGAACTGTCTCAAACAGTATATAAGTTAATGGGATGCAAAGTGGAAAGGCCAGGCACAGAGCTGTAACCAAAGATGAATACATCTGGTCAGAGGAAGTCTATTTTGTGTCTACATATTCCATTGCCTCGTTTCTCATCCTACTCATTCTCAGTTACTGTTAACTTCTGGGGCAAGCCACACAACCCTTTTACAGCGCAGAGTTTGAGCACAGGATTGTTTCAGCATCCGCGACACACACAGTAACGTGACATGGAAAAGTTGGGGAGAGGCTGCAGCTTTGATTTAGCCCCACTTCTTTGAGCTAGAGGTGAGGAGGGAAGAGGATTAAAGTCCAAGACATTCACATTCATAAAAAAAACGTTAGGCTTTTCTCAGGCAGCCATACTAATACTTTCTCTGAGCCATGGCAGTGTCTCCAACACTCCCCCAAAAACAGAATTGGAAAAAAACATTGTTTTCTTCTTGCAATATAGTCCACTTTTTTTGCCCTGAGCACTGAAACCAGCCACTCCCAATTACCAACTTCTTGCTTTGCCTATACAATCTTAGCAGTTGATCTCAGAGACAAACAGTAAGAAAAGATATACCATCTCATCACCCAGAGTGGAGAAAAAAGCATCCAGATGATAAACCTGCTTGCTTTACATGCTCTTAAGTATTGGTGATTTACTTAATCAGGTCTCACAAAGAAGCAAATTAAACCCATGGCTATTAGAAACAATGACTGCTTTTTAATAGGGACAGTAATTTTGCCCAGGATGGCTGAATCCATTCACTGTCTCTATGACTTCCCTCTGGTTGTATATTGTAGTCACCCTTACGTACACACACATGCACTCTCGCTTTGTCTCTCTAAGGCCTTTTTAATAAAATTAATACTGTTACAAGCGATTCCTTGACTCTGCCAAGCAAACAGAATGACCCTAGCTATTAAACTCTCAGAGCCATTCATGCCCACAATAGCAACTTCACCATCTATTACAAATAAAATCCTAAGGTATCCCAAAATTTTGGGGAGTTATTCAAAGTTTGACTTTATTTTCTTCCAATAAACATATAAATCAAAAACAGAACTGCAGGGTAAGATGCTAAATGCTTAGTTATTGATGAAGGCACTCCTAGAATATTTCCCTAATGGCTCAGACTTGATTAACATGAAAAAAAAGATCCTATTGATTTTGTTTAAAAAACATTTAAAAAGTGCTCAACATGCTGGCAGCAGAAATATATTATGAAGTGCACAGAAAAACTACCATTTAAATAAGGAATAAAGAGCCAGCCAGGGAGAGACATTAGGAGACAAATTATGAAGCCCTTGTCAATCTCCCTGAAGCAGCACCAGCAGCAGAGCCAGGGTCAGCGCCAGACTATGGCAGCATACTGCCATGGACTAAAGATCGCAAATCCTCACGAACAACACTCATGAAAATTAGACAAATCTTTCAATCTGTGTTACAGATGTATTTGAAATGGTAAATCACAGACATGTGCATATTTTCTGGCCAGAGTAGCACAAAATTCCTATTAACTACCGTTTGTCTCCGCTCGGCACTTAGGTACTAACTCTTGTACAAATCTCAGAAATATTGTATACACACCCTTCCTCTAAATAGCCCTCAATGTTGAGATATCATGATTGCCAGTAATCAAGATCCAGGATCACAGGATATTTTGTTCTGGAAAAAACTACGTTTTTCTGTGGATATAGCACAATTCTGAAGTCTAGTATCTCAGGGACATGCATGTTAACAAGAATAAAGAAGTTAAAATGAGTATTTCCCTAGGTTCCCATGGGAACACAACACTTCCAGATCTGGATAGTTTCAAGATACTGGGTTAAACACTTATTAAAACGTATCTAAAAAAGCTATTCCTAGATTTTTCAGTGGCTTCCCGGTTACTATTCAGTCGTACTAATGGCTCAAGGCGAAGAGACTCATTAAAGCACCGGGGTACCTAGGAAAGAGCGCAGAGCTGAGGCTGAGCGCCTAGGAAAGACGCTGGGAAGCACCCACAGGAGTCTGAGTGTTTGAGAAGGTAGCTCAACTGTGCAGGGCTGGAACGGGGCTGACACTCATCAGTGGTCATAAAACAAGCTGTTATTGTATAATTTATGCACAACTTTATCCACTCTTTACACTGTGCCTTCTAAGGACAGCTATCTGCCATAGTTCCGTGCGCTATCCAGCCATTTACAACTACAACCAAACATACTTGCTACTCAACTTGTAAGTGAAATAGCTTCTGTAGTACAGCACAAGTTATGTGGGGCGTTCGTCATTAATTTGAGATAAAGTTCTTCTGCCTTTATTTCTGGAGCCGACAGAACCTAGTGTTGAGGAAGATGAGAGGAATCCAAGTAAAAAAAAACAGTCTAGATAGAGCTGGTGAAAGACTCTCTACTTGCTACAGAGGAATAAAAGCACTGAGGCAAGTTGCATTTGTAAATTGAAAGATACCCCCAGTCTTTAGAAACACTATCTACACACCTTACGCAGATTCCTCAATGTGTACAACCGCAGTCCTCCTCTCCCTATGCTTTCCACATGCATTAGGACTTGCAGCCTAAATCAAAACTTGCTGATGTCAACAGGATGCTTTCTTTTGATTGCCATTTCATTTTTCTCGAGTGACTAGACTATGGAACAGATCCTGTCTTCTCAGGATCACAGATCTGTTAGCAATAATTACAACAGACCAGTTGCAAGCTAACCTAAAAGCTGATGAAAATATAATTCTGCTTTTGAAATTAAAAATATCAGGAGGTCTCACATGGAATAGCAAGAAAGCCATGGTGAGCATTAAACAAACAGATGAGATAAAAAATGTGCTAGACACTTACAACACTGTATATAAATGTACCCTATTAATAGAAAGATTCCTCCATTGCTCTGATTTTTAAAGAAACAAATCCCTGTAGATGAAACAAGAAGACTAACAGAATTACATCTACTGGGCTATTTTTTAAAAGGCAGAAAGATAAATAAAGAAAATAAGAACTTAATCCAGAAGACCACTGGGATAACATAAATTAGGTTCTTGGAAAAAAACAGATTTAGACAGTAAGAGAAGTTGTGTTTCAATCAAAGTCTTTGATCATTAAAGACAAGTATACTGGAAAATTACATTTTCTGCTTTACTTTATTTCTTTAGGAAATAATCTCCTTCTTCTCTGTTCCTATCCAAAGTACCAAAAAAAACACCCCGAAAAGAAACAACTAAAATCTCCCACTGTTCTCTTACTGAACATAACACTTTTCTCCCATCTCTGAAATAAAAATTTCTTACAATGGTTACTGCCTCTACATTGTACATTAAATTTGCTGCTGCTAGAGTGCTCTAACATATCAATTTGCTTGTGATATTTTCAGTATTTCCCTTAAGTTCTTTGTAAGAATACACAAAAGAAGAAAACTCTTTACTGAACAACAAAACACAAACTCTATCCTCTCTCTAAACAAAAGCTTCATTAACCTTGCATAGACTTCAGTTTCTTATTTTATAGAAAACAAAAAACCCTATAGATGTCTGGAAAGGTATCCTGCAATGAGAAACTTCAGGATATTTATTTCATTTCTTAGGTTGAAAGTAAGGTTGGAACTTGATCATTTCACTTAATACCAGCACAGAGAGAAATTGCTTTCTGTAAGGTGCAGACAAAGACATGAAATGCACCATGTGGAGATCCAAGTCAGGTTGAGAATAAAACACAACTTCTTTAAAGCAACAGAGGAAATTAGCTACCAAGATAACTTACCATGGAAAGCAGCAAGTCCATTAGCACAGTGTATTAAATCAAATCTTCATGTCTCTCTGTAAAAGTTACACCCTAATATAAACACAATCTTGGCTTTACATCGTTCAGTCACTCAGAGTAAGAGAGTCAAGTCGTGTACTCCAGAACCAAAAACCAAAGGTGTAGGAGTTGTACAAAGCCACAGCAGGCCACTTGGCCAACAGCAGCACAAAACTGTAACAGCAGCCAGTCCATTCCTCTTCGGTGACATTTCAGTGGCAATTGTCATTATTTTTGAAAAGGGCTTTTGAAAGCAGGGCTTTCTCTCAGATATCACTCACGTGTTTAAACTACTCCTCATGTTCCATGTTATGACAAGAGGAAAAGAGAGTTGATACTAACTTGTATGGGGACACATAGGGAAGTTCTTTTAGGAGAGTCCATTATACACATGGAAGCAAACTAGGGGGCTTTTTAGCTCTCTCAAACCACTGTCTTTTAGTCATTTTGAAAATCCCAAGGGAAGCAGTGGGTGAGAAATAATCAGTGCAATCAAATTCTGCTGACTACATGAACTGCAGACCAGGCCCTCACTGCCTCAGTGAATTAAAACGGTTTCAGCAAGGATCCTTGATGGTGGATCCCTCTGTTGCCCATACAACTTCTAGAGAAGACCAAATCAATCAAAGCCCAGAAGCACATCAGCCTTCTACCCAATCCACGGGATACAGCTCAAGCAATACACAGATGGCAAAAGTAAATTCCATAAGCCCTATGAAGGCCATAACAATTAACTATACTTTAAATTATGGATGGTCGCCAATTGAGACATTGTAACAGAATAAGATATGTACACTTGTAATGATGACTGCACTCTTCAGAGCATTTGTTAGCAAAGAGTTATCTTCGGGGCTTGTTTATACTTAAAACTATTCACTTACACTGGTATTTCAGACTTAACATAAAATAGCAGCATCTACATTTAATGCATTCTGGATCACACTTGACTGAAAGAACAACCGGCATAGGAAAAACTACAGTAAAACAGACACATCCTGAAATGGATTTCAAGAAAGCAAATTGCCACACCACATTCTTGTACCCTTCAAGCTATGACAGTCTTATCACCATAGTATTTCAGGGTTTGATTACCAGCTATAAAGAAAAAAAAAAAAAGATTTCTTTTTTGGAGCACATTTATCAAACCTTAATGTTTATAATTCTTTATTGAGAAATTAGCAACAACACCTATATTGCACCCTAAAGTTCTTTAAAAGTTTATGAAGATTTGGCAGCAGTGGCAGACCCATTTACAGTGTGCAAGAAGGAAAATAAACAGATCAGGAAACAGCAAGCGCTGGATATTTTCAGTGCATGTTCCAGAAAACAAAAGAACCATTTTTCTTGCACTGCAGTTTGTCACCCTCCCACTACAGACTTGTAAATTTACACAGGAGGCAAGACAATCCCAATCCAATTTTAAAATGTCTCAATCATTCAGTCTTTTTCCTTGACCCAACTTATCACTTATCTTCACAGCTCACAGCAGTTTCACCAGGATGCTCTGTCTTCAATTTTTTATGAGATGGCTCTGCCGGGAGAAGAGATGTGCAATGCTCTAAGGATCGTGCAATTTCATCAATTGTCCATTTGTCTTCATAAAGAGCATGCTCCTCTAGCGTAAATGGCCCGTGTTTGGTTCGGGTCAGCTCTTGCATAGTGGCACAGGTAGAGAGTTCTACAGTAAAGGAAAAAAGAGGATTTAGCAAAAGTGCATGGTCAAGTTTAACCATTTGCAACTCACTTAAAATGTATTTTTACATGTAGTCTTCTACATTATTCTGCTTTGTTTGAGTGTTAGGTTAATGGTTGGACTTTATGATCTTAAAGGTCCTTTCCAAACAAAACAATTCTATGGTTCTATGATTCTAAGACTTATCACTCACTTATATCTTCTTAAATTTTAGCCATGGAATTCCTTTGATGTCAACAGATCTCCGGTGTAGTAAAGAGATCAAAATCTGACAGAAAGTTGGCAAAAGGTTTTCCAGATTTAAATCATAATGAAAAGAGAGGAAATAATGACATAAGATGTAAGCAGAATATTCTGTATCCACAAGTGACTTAGAAGACCACGTACTATTTTTCCACAGACTTTGAGGCTTTAGCAATTCTTGCTTTCAAGAAGGATTTTTAACATTTTTATCCTGTGCCACCTATCAGGACAACATAAACTAAGATAAGGAAAAAAAAAGTATATAAACAAATGCTCTAGTATGTTAAATAAATATCAGTAGGACAGAATTACATAATGAGGGGCTACAAAACCTAACAGTAACCAGAGCTGACTCGTAAGTGCACAGGTATACTAAAATATTCGCTCCCATCCTTTCTGATGCAGGAAGATTTTTACTGCATTTTAAATTTTCGAAAAGAAACCAGCTGAGGACAGACTTTCTCTTGGTTTGTGATTAAAGGACTAAACATAAGCCAGTATGCTCAGAAGGCAGTAAAAGAAAGACCATCTTTGACTTGCCTAAGCACAAATAACATTGAAATTCATAGCGTTATCCCTGATCACTTGCTTTCTTGATCTGCAAATGTATCATTTAAAAAAAAAATTTGAAATGGATTATCTGTCCTCCATCATGCAGTTTGACAGATACAGAGCACAAGACAAATAACCCTGTGGGAAAGCAAAACCATTCACAGTTCAGGTAAAGGAGAAAGAAAACACTAGAAAAATAATCACAAACGTAGAAGTCTTTCCAGTAGATAGGGTTATTATGTGCATGGTAATGTTCTGTGCAATCTGTTTTCAAAATGTGATGAAGAATGTTTAAAAAGACAGTATCTTTCTTCTTCTTCTCATTCTTAATCTGAGTTAGCTTTAACATATGGAGGATGAAAAAAAAAAATCCCCTTGTATTATCTTGCTCAGTGCTATTACTTGCTCCATTTTTATGCCCTAGCCCCCAAGGTCCTCCGGCAATTATTTAGCCTTCATTCTCCCATGCTACCAAGGAAAATACCTTAGTGTACAAAAACAAGTGACAGCACTACAATTCTGCAAAATAACACATAGGTCTAGTTACTGGAGATATACAAAATGACAAATTTTTTCCATAAACAGACACATTCATTCCTTAAACTGTCACAGGTTTTTTCATGCCTACCTTTGCCAATGTCACTGACCAGGCTCCTGACATAAAAGCCACCACCACATTCAACATCTGGAATGTTAACAGGGACATGGTAAATTGCCAGTGCAATGTGAAATCTACTTTACATCGAAACCATGCCCCCACATAAATGTAAAAATGCGCTAAGCAAACAACCCAGTGATAAAATATTTATAGGATGCAACATCAATTATTCATCCTGTAACATATGTGCGGGTGAGATTGCTAAGCTAGACAGGAGGGAAAGCAAATACAATGGCAACTGAACTAACTCACCAGAAATTAAGTACTTGCTGTGGTATGTTAACAAATGCTTCAGTCCTATTTTAAAGGTTTCAGAAGGTTTAACCTGTTTTAAAGGTTTCAGAAGGTTGTTTCATATTTCTAATGATGAAAAGTACTTGAAGTATTGTCTAAACTGACTATCAATGCTTTTAAGATAATGAACACAGGCAGCTCCAATAAAATTTTAAAATTCACCTTTAACTTGCCCTGCTCTCTCAGCCCTTCCCTTCCCCCTCTGCCAGTAATCAGCTGCTAGTCACCCAACCATAAAGTAAGGGCTGAAGTAACACAGCACTGAGTTCTGTCACTCATACCTGCTCATCATACAACAACTGGTCCATCAGAGAACTATGGGTCAACTAGGTAGCTGATCAATGCAAGACATTATCTTGACCTCACAGTAGCATCAAACATTTACAACACTGTATTTGATTTATTTATTAATGTGCTTCTTAATGTTCTACCCAAGTTTCTTCACGTATGACAGAAGGAAGGATAAGATCCTGTCTCCTCAACCGAGAAAGAGGCCTGATAGTAACTGACACTGGTCCTTGCTGCGCCCTGGGAGAGATGCCAGCAGGTCTGGGCATCTGGGTAAAAGAATGAGCAAAGTGAAGTAAGCAGACCTGAGAAAGGAGGAGTGAACTGGAGGTTGCAAAATCATGGACAGATGCAAATAATCCCCTGACCGGCCTCTCAGAATTTTCCCTCGCAGAAAGATTACATATAATCAGTTTAACTTAAAGCCAAAATACGGTGCTTTTACTGCAAAGTTGAAGTCTCTGCACATGGGCTCACACCAAAATAATTAGCTGAGGGAAATGAAACCCATTTCACTATCTTAGTCCCATTCTGATGGCAGCATCACTCTACGTAATAATCTTTGTCCTTTACCCAGTGTAAACAGTGGTGGTTGGAACTGTTGGAGAGAGAGGCTGTACACTCGTACTGGCCGAGCAGGCTTTGGTTCGACTGCTTCTCCTCTCTTCATCAGAGTTGACAGCCTTTCTCCATCCTTCTTCAAAGCAGAATAGCTGATCAGATAGAGCATGAAAATGTGTGTCATACGGTTGTAATGGAACAAGCTTCCCATTCGCCAGATCATGTTAATATTGTATTACAGTAGCATACATTTTACCCTTGTAATCCTCTCCAAGTGCTCACAAAAAAACCCAAACAAACCAGCAAATGCTTCTGAAATCTCTTGGGCAATGAATCATCTCATTCGCCAGTAGCTATATAAACTGGAAAACAAGAGATGGTCCTGTATTTATCTCCTGCTGTACAGATTTAAAAGCGTTTCATCATTCAATTTGTAGTTTATGAAAACAAAGGGTTTCTACAAGGGGTACAACACTTGCAGATGCCTCTAACACACTGTTTCTCAGAAGTCTGCAGGGTGTACTCTGTTTCAGTGTTATGCTGAGCTGAGTGCTGGGAGCTGCTCAGGCAACTCCTGTAATTCTGCCTTGCACTTTTACTTGTCTCACACCGGGGTCTTCCCTGAACAGCAACTGCCAAGTTATGTAGCCTTGTTCTAGGGTGCTTAGGGGACCACTGTAGAATAAAAAAAAATAATTTCACTTATTACATGAAACTTTATCCAAAGCTCCAACTCTGGCCTTGACAGAATGATGACCATAGAAAAATCATAAAAGATCTTGCTCAAATTAGTAGAGGGTAATTTGAAACAGGTCACACGAAGCAGAACACCTACTGAATTACTGACCTTACAGGGCTCACGCTGGAACCACAGTAACCGACCCATTTCAAATGCAAAGGAAAGCATGTTGGCTTAAATCATCATAAAAGCCATCTGTCACAAGCTAAGTGCTTGCACATTGCCAGTTACTATGGCCCACCTGACTAGAAGAAATTTGCTAAGCTACGAAAGCTCAGTCACTAATCACTCATTCATACTCTTAAGTTTTCAGAAAACTAATTCAAAGTCATTTAAGGCACTTCCACACAGGGTAAGCCTCCCCTTACCCCACAACTAAAATTAAAGGCTCAGAGCTTTGCTTTCTAATTGGAAGACAGGATAGGAGCCACCAAGCCCTGCAAAGCTGTTAAAGACTGCTTCGCTACTTCACATTTACCCAAAAATCCTACAGACTCCAGGTCACCATTTCTGCTCAATGTTCAAATGGGCAAGACATGCAGTTGCAAATGTTAAACTCCTAAGACTGCCCTGCTGCTATCCTCTTGCCAAAATATGTCTCTTTATTTCCAAGAGAAATTACTTCTGTTGGCAAGTCCCGACAGATGAACACAACAGCCAAGAGTGTCTGAATATTGTGGAACTTACAGTGGAGGAACCTGCATTATGTCCCCTGTGAACTTTTGCAGCACATTTTCAAGATCTCCTTTTGTTATCTGGTCTGTAGAAAGAAAACAGTAAGTACGTTAGCATTGATTATTCACATGGCACTAATGGCATCAATCACGTTCTGCAAACAGATACAAAGAAGAGTCCCCTCTCGTCTAAATTTAAATTGGGTTAAAAACACCAAAGAAAAGAGGTAAAAACCAGAATGTAGGTAGGAGTGTGAATTATCACAAAAAGAGTGGAACAAACTGTCCAAGGTGATTAAGACAGTCTGGATGCTTTCAGAAGGGCAGAAATCCCAATACACACAGTTTTCTTTTGCAATTTCTCTCTCTTGGGACTGGAAATTCATTTTTCTGGGGAACTATGCAAAAACTACAAAATTTGTCCTATTCTAATTTTTGTTAAAGACCAAAAAGAACAAAATGCTCATTTAACATTGGCAACTTCTCTTTAATGTGAGGAAAAATACAACAGATTGTTAGAGAACAAAAGCATGGTGGTTTTGTTTTTTTTCTAGTGAAGAAAAAGACTGCATCTGGAACAACACATCAAATTTCTGTATCAAACAACTAACCTGCAAATGCACACCAGGGTATTGTTATATATTAAGTAAGGCAATTTTACTGAAGAAATCCTGTAAAAGAAAGATAGCTGCTTTAGGCAATCTACTCTCTTTTAAGACTACACATACACATCTGTCCCACTTTTATTAGAAGGCTATAACCTAAGTGGCTGATTGCATTGGTCCTTTGAAATACTATTCAATAAAGATGACATTCATTCCTCATTTGTTTAGGCAGTACAAACATAAGATCTGTAATCACAATGCACTTCAGTGCATTTCTACTGTTTAGGACTTGATGAGTCCTGTTTCTCATAAGTTATATTTAATTAGTGTCACTCTGGTAAGTCAACAGCATCCTGGAACATGAACCAACCAAATTTATTTATTGAGCCTTCATTATGTTTTGGAACAGACCTTTACTTGCAGACCTTTACTTGCAGACCTTACAAAACAGATGTACTTCATGCTTTAAGTAAAAAAGAGGAGGTTTCTTTCCACAGCAGCTTTGGAAGATGGCAATGTGGTACGTCACTTGTGCAAAGCACACTTCGCAGCCTCAAAAGCAGATGCTGTCCCTAGGCCCCAGCACCTGTCTCAAGAAGTGTCATTAACAGCTAGGTTGCAAGGCATCAAAGTCATGGATGCTGAGAGAGACCAGTGTAGGTCAGGATACAGGGCAGGAACAACAAAATCAATTGTATAGTAAGTCTGGATCTTCTGAAGAGCTTCTTACATGGTTATTTCAATCTTCTAGAGTATTTGTGTTACTCTAGTTTAGCAACATACCACAACGAAACTACATGGCGGAAAGTTAGCATGACCCAGCTCTATGGGGGTGATCCTGTCAGCCTCCTCATGAACCCCAGGTTGCTTCAGGCTATAATTTAGTGTCACTTGGGGTTTGCTTTCAATTTTCACCTCATAAACTGCAGTTGTGGCTAGGGCATTTAACGACACACCTGAGTTCTATTCCTGCTCTGATCTCATATTCCCCTGATTGAGAGGTTATATCTAGCCTCTGAGGGAATCATTCATGCTATAGGCAATCTCTATCTCAGGAAAAAAAAAAATATTCCCCATGTGAGGAATGATGTATTAAGCCATTAACAAAGTTGTGTGGTGTGTTATCGAAGTACATATTCACAGATGAGTTTGCTAAGATCTAGAATAAATCATATTTGTCTTCTGCAATACATCATGGCACAAACTGGCTGGTATTACATTCTGAAAACCATGTGCTCTTCTATTTATTTTTTTCACCGTGCACTGCCTTTGTGTTAATTGACTATATTGGATTCTTGCCCTCTCCTAGAACAACACACAAGCTGGTGGAGCTTTCATCCAGCTCTCAGTCATAAAGCATGCTTTATTAGTCTTGTCCCAAACAGTTTCACTAAATCTAATGTGTGTATTTGTCCCAGGCATCAGTTTGGACTCGTGGCTCTGCAGGGCTCTGTGAAAGAGCTCCTTCTACCACCTTTCAGCTCCCACAGTCATTACACCCACAGCACAGGTAGGGGGGAATGCAGGCCTGCTGCCCAGGAGAACTGTTTCCCTTCAGGGCATTGGCCCACAGGTCTCCCTCACTCGGCTGTGGGAGGTATACATAAAAACCAACAGAGTGTTCTCCAACCATCAGGAAGTGTTGGCAACTCTAACACCATGTGGATGCTCACTCCTTCAGAAGCTTAGAGAGAGACTTAGAACTTGATCCTGAAGCAGAAGCAAATGATCCAACGTCTCTGAATAACATCACCTAGTATATAACACTATTTAGAATGATTCATCAAGTTAATGTGGACAAGAAACTCACACTTGCCTACCTCATGCAAAAAGAAAAACTGCAAAAGAAAGGAGATTGGGGGTGAGGGGTGGAATCCAGGCTACCTTTTTCATCATGCTATTAAAAAAAAGATAATTTACTTCATGTACCTATTACCAGGAACCTGTAAGAGTTGCTAAGCAACCAGTTTCCTATTGTTCTTTTTTTTTCTTTTTTCCCCAGGTTGTGAAAGAACTAATGGCAAATACATTTGGTGTGTCCCTGCTTAGTCCTACGTTGTTTTTAAGACGCCCTGGGTATTGTGGAATGTCCACTCCAATAAAGTCAGTCAGGATTAGTTCTGAAGCCCTAAACTCTTGCACTGTGCACTGTGAGTCAGAAAAGTTCATTTATTAAAGTTGCTAGGACACAGACTGCAAGCAAGAGCAAGATTTGGTAAGTGAACACATGTAGAAAGTAGTTTATGCCATCCTTATTTTATGTTTAGCAGTCTGTAGTTAAAGGGGCATCCTAGAGGGAAGATCTAAGCACTTTATTCCTCCACTGGCCTTGAAGGTTGTTACTAAAAGAGCACTCATGGGACTATACACTGAAAGAGGAAAACTTTACTGGACGCAGCATGTCATTTGTCAGCCTGTCAAAGATTTAAAATGACACAGTCCTGCTCAATTCTATTTTCTTCCTCCTAATCTAATGCCTGGTTTGTTTTTTTCCCCAACAGAAATGAACACTTGCACTGGACATAATTGCATGAAGCTGGTCTGAATTATATAAGCACTGAAGTTGAAGATGAAATAATCTTAGTTTGATTTCACATTTAAATTTAATTCACAGAGTCCCAAACATCTCTTCCGCTTTTCTATCATAGGGACCATTTATGTCTTCAAATTACATCAAGTATATAGATACATTTATGCTTACCGTAAGGTTTTTCTTCAGTTACTTTTCCTGTAGCATCTAACGTATCAGTAGCTTTGCCCAGTAGTCCAATGGCAGTGTACTTCTGGGAAGGAAATGGAGAGATTAGTGGGTCAGGTCTTCAAGGTTGTTTCTTTTTTCTTTTTTTTTTTTTTTTAAATAAAGACTGCAACTACCAAGTACTTGAAATCAGGACAGGAAGAATACTATCCGAATAGTCAATCCAGCAACTTTGGGTAAGCAAAAGTAAAGATGAAAAGACATGGAACTAAACAAAAATAAAATCCTGCGTTACATGTGCCTATGATTCCAGTTTTAGAAACCCCAGGAAGACGCAACATGGAATCTAATTTTTACTATAAATACATCAATACCATAAAGAAAATAATAGCGTGGTAAAATCAGAGCCTCTGTGGAATGTCATGTGTCACTGTTGAAGCAAGGCACACAGAGTTCCTTTCACACACAATTTTCCTGTTCCTTCACAATTTAATAAAAAAAAAAAAAAAGAGACAAAGACCTTTACTTGTGCAAGCAAAACGCCCACTTTCAAGGCAAAACATTACAACAGTTCTGCCATTAAATGCAGTGATATGCAATAGCCTAAAGCTGGAGTTTTGAACATCTGCACTCTGGTAAGGGCCTTGTGGCCAGCACGAGGAGTGCAAGGCCAGTGAGCAACATCTCTGCTCATCATGGGTTCTCTGAATATTTTTGTTTCACGGTGTTTCCTTACACAGTTCTTCTCTAAAGAATTCTTCAGTGTATGTGTTTGCAGCTTGCATGAAAGAATTAACCTGTTCCCAGGCCAGTAGCTCTTGTCCTTACTATATTTTACCCGATGTCCTTCTTTTCCACGTTTTCACCCTAGGTACTGCCAGCCTGTGGGCATACAGCAAAATCTGCTGAAGCTGACAGAAGGCTTCCCATGAATCAGCTGCCCCATTTCTTTTCATAAGGCTGCCAACACATGAAGACTCACTCTGTAACATGAGTTTGGGTCAAGTCTGGAGATACCTTCAGGTATTAAAATGTGTGGTTTCACCCACTGCCTACCCCATTCCATTCCATTTCCCTCAGCCCTATGTTAAGGCCAGGGGCCTTCACAGTAAAGTATTTACATAGCCTGGGAGAAAAAAATCAAGATGTTCCACACACCTAATTCCCAGTAAGGTTTCAATGAACTTAGTCCCAACTGAGCTAATACAAATTTGAACCAAGTTGTGAAAGGATGTATCTTCTGGAAGTTGGTTGACCAAATTCTACTGGAACACATCCAAACAGGCATAAGCACTAACATTTTACTCTGATACAATGCATCCTTTTTCACATACTTGTGAAGTACAAACAAGCTCAAGTAATAATAGTGTAGGCATATAAATCACACGTACAAAATGGGACTACTAATACATGCCTTTATTTTGTTCTGCATGACAAGCTGCCAGTTGAATGTACTTCTTCAAGCAACTGCCACAAAATGGAAGCAGCAGCAATAGTCAGACAAAAGGCAGTGTAGTGTAGACTTTAATATAAAACTAAGTGTATTCTTTGCTTACCACATTAAGGCTACTTTTTTCCTAAATACTGCAGATGCCTGAATCCTCTGACAACTCTGCAAAATTAGGCATTTTAAAATCAAATTCTTGAAGTTTACATACTTCTGGAATGCATGAAAAAGAAATGAAAGGAAGAATGGATGAAGGCTGCTCCACAATAAATATTTAAATAAAATTTAAAGTATATTATCTGCTTTTAAGACCATAAAATTGCCTGCTTTCCAAGACATTTAATGATCTAGTTCTTAACATTTAATAGCATAGCTAGAAAGAGACAGTATTTAACTATTCTAGAAGTTAATAAAAACATGTGAGCAGATCTTCATAATTCTAGCATGATGAATGATCTTAGCAGTTCAGTAAAACTCTCAATCTGAAAGCTTGAAACCTCACACACCGTCTTCAGATGTTTCCAAATCAAAGTACGGATACTACTTCAGTTTGAATTACCTTCTTCCTCTTAATTCTGGTTTTGGCCATCTTTCTTCAGGATGTCTATCACAATAACATGTCATATTTGACCTCCCAGCAACAGAGAGATAATATCTGTTTATATGTAAACACAAACCGTATGAACAATACAATCCAAATCTCAACACTTGACTTCCCCTTTAATTTCTGCAAAAAGGGCAAAAAAATATCCAGTTTGTAAAAAGAACTTCCTTAAAAATTAGCCACAAATCCCCATTTCTTACAGGAGCCTTTAAAGAGTCACAAAAGACTCAAACCAGCAATGCAATAATCCACAAAGGCGGCTATAACAGGTCAGGAAATTAAGAATTACAGTTGGTTTATGATCAGTCTCTGGAGTGCCCTTGGGTATCTACAATTATATATCATAATTCTTACTAGCCACTTAATAGGGATTACTTCCCCTTTTTTAGTGTGCAGGACCTGCAGCTTGTAGAAGATAACATGAGAGTCCAGACTTAATCTATTGTTCCTCTTATTTTGTGTCAAAATTCAGCATTAACTCTCTTTAGACTCTCACACTGACCTCAGAAGCACTCAATGGATTCTGAGTCATTTAATAAGTCTTTGGTGACCTTTTCTCACCTGTGCTGGCAATCATTTATTTCTTCCATTTTTATAAAATACATCTAGGGGCATTCTTCCTATGCTCTTAAATTACAAATCACTGCAGGAACACAAACAGCAACTGCTCACAACCACACTGCCTTCAACCCACTCAACCTGAAACAAAAAAAAAGCAAGGTAGTAGGTGTTGCAGGCAGTGGAAAAGCCTAGCAAGTGCAGACTGTGTCCTGTATTGGCAGCTCATCAAAGAATGATCTGCCAATCAATAGCCCCCACGTCCTTGACCCCTACTCATCTCAAGAGACCAGGACCCAAACCATTTAAAGATTAAAAGCAGCACCTCAGCTTCCCTAAGGGATTCCACAACATGCAAGTGCAGTGCATTAAAAGCTAAGATCAAGCATTCCCAGTTAGAACTTGCAAGCCCTGCAGCATCATGCATTAATTCCAACTACTAATGGTGGTCTGCATGGTCCCAAAGCACAGCCTCACAACTGTACAACAGCACAATGACCCTGAGGACATACAGACCTTCCCAAAACTATCCTGTCTTAGGGAATGGCTACATCTCTCAGCCGTCTAGAAAACCATTTTGTTGACATTATGGCAACCAAAACAAAAGGCAGCAAAGTGATCAGAAGCCCTCAAGTACAAGCAATTCTTTCATTCACGCTAGTGAGGAGACAGCCTTAAGAAGATGCTTTACAGTGACAAACAACTGCACTCTGTCAATGACGATGTAATGCGAAAACTCTCACACAGACTCGGAGGCATGGTGGATGCAACCGCAACAGGAGTGGAAAGACAGGAAAGTGCCCCAGCAGCCCTACATTTACTACCATACCTGTGACTAGAAAGAAACATACCATAAAAGCCAGGACTGGAGAAAGAACAGGATTACAGCAACCCCTAAGAAACAAATTATAAACCCTCTAACAAATCTGACATATCTTGGGAAGAGGATTTTTGTTTTAGAGTCACAACCACAGGACACAGTCAAAGTTCTCACTAACAATAAACCATATGATGTTTACAATAATGTTTTAGTAAGAGAATAGCTACCATTTGGCTTATTTCATATCCAATTTCAGAGAAATCCTTACGCTAACATGGAAAGGGAAAGTATATCCTTAAAAAGAGAGAGAAAAAGGCAAGACTTTATCAGTATACATATTTAACTGTGAAAGGAGGAAGAGGAGGAGAAGGAAGAACAATCTCCTCCCGTTAGAGGAGATGTACAACCAGCATAGCTATTAGCTGCACAACCCACCCCAGGGGGGCTCCTGGAGGCTGAAGCCCCTGGGCTGACTGCCAGGCATGTCTGCCCCACTTATCAGTGCAAATGCCAGACAGACCATGGAACGGAGCTTCTCAGTTTTAACTGTTAATATATCAAAGTTTTACTTGGAAAGAAGCCCGAGACTTGAAATCTTAAATTATAATGTTTTAAAAGCTTTTTCAAACATGGAGAAGCAACACACTGGACAAAAGCTAGACAGAAACACCATTATGAAATAGGGTCACTAGTAGCTGTGAGGAAGATTTTAAGATGGCTCCCACTGCACGAATTTCCCAGGCAAGTAAGCTCTCTGGAAGAGGCAGTTCATAAGAGTTCATCCAAGGATGACCCATTTTCTAACCACAGCAGGAACTGAACCTAGAAATGTACAAGGCAAATAAATAAATAAAGGCTACAGTCCTCTGTGCAAGAGACTGAAAGCTGGGAAAGAGAAGGCACATTCGATAGAAACAGAAAGGCAATGTATGTACACTGATGTCTGGTATGGCTGACAAGTTTGAGGGAATACAAAACAAACAACCAACCAAAAAAAAAAAACACAAGCGCTCTAGAGAACCTGAAGGAAATCTGAGCAAGCACACAGGAGGCAAGCACTGATCAGAATTAGCGCTCCTGTGCCTAACCCATTCAGTCTGCATGCCTTGTGCAAGCACTTACCATTTTGCAAACTGAGGCCACTGAGATAGTAAAGAGGCCTTAAAATCTCAGATTCACAGTGATTTTCAGTTTGTGTGTAATGATTTCTAAAGCACAATGAAACTGCTCTGGATTTAATATTTACATAACTTACATTTGTTGTTTGTATAACATTAGCAGCTACCAGTGGTTTCCAGTACGATAATCATCCACCAAACCAGAGGAGTACATGAGGTAGACAAATAAGCTGGAAAAAACTCGAGGGTTGCCATAGTTTCAATTATTTTCCAAAACAAAGCACTCTCACTAAGCAGATTCCAATATATTAAAAGCACAGAGCCCTAATCTCTTAAAAGCACGTTGCACAGAGGCAAAATAAGGACTGCAGGATGAGGGCAGAGCAAATTCAAAATTATCAAACACCGAACATGTCCTCTTAATATACACAAACACTACAACTTCTCTTCTCTACCGTTCATTTTTTTCTCCTAAAAGAAAAAGCTGACTGTGCTAAGCTTGCACTAGATTTTATTTACTGCTAGATGTTGTAATGGTACTGTCATTGCTGAAGAACTATCTGATCTTTACTCTTGGACTAACAGGATTTTCTGACCTCTTATGTCAGCTTATTTAAAAAGTTCAAACATATGGGGTGACTAGATTTTCAATGTGAAGGACTAGAAGCACCTGTAATAGGGGAACTCGCAGCAGATACTTTACCTGGAGTTCAGTGAAGCCTTAAGGTGGTAGCTAAAAACTGTAGCAAGTTTAAATTCTGGTGTTAGAGGGAGGTCAGGAAAGGAGGTGGGAGGGAGAAAAATCCCAACAGTAACAGGAACAGTAGGTCACCTGAGGTAGCACCATGGCTACACATCACTTATAAACACAATACAGGCTCACAATATCCAAAAGGGGATGCAGGCTAACGTGCAAAAGTGGCTGCTTGTAACCCACAGGCTCTTTATGCAAACCCTTCTGACACTTGCTGTCTGTGAAAACCTATCCCACTCACCAAAATGTCTCAGGTTGGCTCTTAAATTTCACCTTCAGCTTTAATATCTGTTCTTTGCCTGTTTCTTCATTCTATCTTCTATCACCTACACCACAGATGATAGAAAATAAACAAAGATGACTTTCAGCTTCTATCTGAGAAACAGAGTTTCAAGGAAATTCATAATTCTCTGCCCTGAACATAAAGACAGTCCTTCTAGAGGGGTAAGACTTCACAGGTACATACAAATTCAGAGATAAAATTGAATGCATGAAAGCCTTTAGGTGAATTCAAAGACACTGCTAAGGCTAAGATGCAGTAAACTCTAAAAGGCAGTGCTAAGAACATCTCCAAGTTACTAGAAAGGAACACTACAGGAAACAATGCAGAATGGCTAGTTCAAATCTGTTAACATCTTTTTTTTTTTCCCATTGTGATTTTTATTAAGAAAGAGAAAAAAGCCTTGCCATGTTGCAGTCTTGATTTTTTTTAATGAATGCAAGCAAGAACTGTACATGTAGCTCAGACATATACACAATTATAGAAAGGTCAAGAGGAAAGAAGGTGACACTGACCTCGTGAATGGAAGAACAGAAAAATCTCAGACTGGAGTGTGCTCTTAAAATATTCTGCATTTTTGGAGGAAAGAGCTTCTGCAGCACAATAGGTGCAGTCTCCTCAAGATTTTCAACAGTTTAAAAAAAGTGTGAATATTAATAGAGCATGAAGCTGAGCTATTAATAGATTAGGCCTCTGGGGTGAGCATAAAAAAGACTCAAGCAATACACAGCATGTTAAGCCAGCTTACTAGTGGTACCACTGCAGTAAACTGTGTATCTATAGTATTTAACAGCTTCTTCTACAACTTTGTTTTGGGGATACTGGGTAGGGCAGGAAAGAGTAGATATGCAAATCAGCCTCTTCTCTTCTTATGATTTATTACCAAAAAAAGCAGGTTAAAAAATGTATCATACATTTTGCAGTAACAGGTAATTAAAGACATCGACAGTGTGTAACATGTAAGACCATTTTATCCCACTAACACTTCAGCCCTTCCTGATTCCTGCATTCTCCACTGCGTGGGCTTAACATTCTCTCAGGGCATCTTGTTTTGTACATACACCACTTCAAGTTTTGGTAACACCTTCTACACATTCTCAAAACACATTCATGCATTTTACCAGCTTTCCCTTTATATAAGCACTTTCCTTGTGACAAAATAAGGAAGACAACCATACTTTCATAAACTGACATTGATCTCTAGATAATATCTTGAGGCATTCAGATAACAAGAAATTAATTGTCAGTAATGTAAAATAATATACACAGGATAGAAACCAATGCTGAGTTTGCATAAACAACGATGCAATGAACCAACCTCCTCCAGTCTGGAAAGAGTCTGTGGAATTGCAATGGAAAGTTCTGGTTCTGCAAAAACTTTCTCAGGTGTCTGTAGTGGTTAATAAAAAAAGCAAATTATTATAGCAGTACTTGGATATAGCTGTTACAGACTACAGACAGAAGTAGGACAAGTTTTATTAACAGACATAACATCTTTGCACTGTATTGTGCAAACATACAAGGAAGTATTCCTTGACTGTTTGCACAATACCGTAACAAATACCATGCAAGAGAAATGTCAAGACTTCTCTGTCCTATACCTCTATTTCAGGAATGTAATCTACTTAATCTAACGCACAAAATGGTAACTAAACAGGTGAAATTAAGCAACCACTACGTGTCAGGAAGAATTCACCTAGCCAGTCTACAAGGGCTGAAACACATCCACCTGCCCATGGGTTAACATCTTTCACAAAACAATCACTCCATCTCCGATCTGCCAGTCCTGTCCCTCAAGGGAAACCTATAAAACACCTTTCAAGACAAGCCTGGGAACTAAAATTCATAACTCCACTGGGTTCAGAAAAAACAATACGGGCTCAATAGAGATGTTGGATTTATGGCACACTATAACATTACCTCACACTAACCTGTTCACATGCCACAATGTATAATCTACCAGGCTCTCTCCTTCCCCTAGGAGATAACCTTATCATCTCTTTCTTTCCTCTCCTGCCTCCCTTGTAAGGAAACGATAATTTCTTTGGGCTTGAACAGAGGCAAAGTAATGACATTTTGTGTAGCAACAATCCTTTTTGCTTAAGTGAGCAGGTCACATAACTGCACTCTTTTTTTTTTTACCTTTCCCATCTCAATACACATAGAAACTCAATCAGACCCTTGGTTATTGTGGATGGGATATCATAAACAAAGACGTGTGAGAATGTAAAAGGGCATGAACCACAGAGTGAAACATGAGAAGGTGTTGTAGATGAAAAATTTCCTATGGAAAAGAGCCAAAGAGCAAACAAACCACTTTTACTTGGATTCCTCCAAGACAAATATAGACAGTTGGAGATGATAATACTGCAGTTTGGAAGAAAAAGCCCAACTAAAACCACAGCTGAATACAAGCAAGATGGGATCTGAAGAATCATCTGGCAAGCAATAACAGCCCTCCTCACCTTGTGACTGGAAGCTTGGCTGATCAGTTGTGGACAAAACCTTGCTACTCCACACAGGAGATGAATTGTTTTTTTCCTCTTTAATAAAAAGCAGGCAATGAAATGTAGCCCATTGGTGTGGAACAGTCTTGCGGTCTTATCTACAACTGCTTGCCCATCCAGAATCGTTAGTGAACCACACTCACAAGCATTAACTACTTTTTGTTTCAGAAATGGTCTAAAAGATACTTACTTCACTGAACTCTAAACAAATGTAAAATACACTTAGTTTCAAAATCCATGGCTTCCGTTTTAGACCTGAGAAAGGGCTTGCATATCCAAACACCTAATTTTCTGTACTATACCAATTAGTCTAATAAAAAGTATTACCACTACCTGTAAATCTTGCCCTTCCAAGAGAATGTTAAAAATATCAGAATATGATAAAGAAAACAGAACACATCAGTATGCACTCTATGAGTAAGTAGTTTTGGTTTTACTAGCTCCAAAAGAAAGCAAGGTGAAGCAAAGTTCTTAGCTGGTGATACTGTAGAGAAATTTTTAAGATTAAAAGTAAAAGCACACACCACCAAGAGCATCCTTCAAAAGGAAAGTCAACTCAATTTTCTTGCACTTTTAACTCAAATATAAGAACTGGAGCACAAACTGCTTTTGAAATACCTTTTAAAAAAAAAAAAAACACAGCAAGGCTCTTTAAAAAGAAAATTAGGATTTCCAAAGAAATAGCGCTTACACCATCATGGTGTGCACATTAATGTGCAAACACACAAATGCTGGCTGAAGAATAGAGGTCTCAGAGATATCAAGTTCTTATAAGCCTCCTGAAAACAGACAGATAGAGGAAATAAATCTATTACAGCTTCCACTAGGAAAAAGGCTCCAGAGGGAGCCCCACTGTACTACTAGATACCAAAGAGTCCACATGGGGCTTTGGTGGCTAACAAGCTGTAAAGAAACAAAGTCACAAGAAAAGGCTTCATTAGTTCTGCTCCTTATAGAACTACTAGATGTGCTTTTTAATGCATTATTAATTCATTGAACTCATTGCCAAAAGATGGAATCTAAGGACTTAATTCCAAAAAAATTAATTCATGGCAAAAGCTTGCAACCTTTATGTTTGAGAAGTTAAGGGATACAAATTAAAGCCTAATTTTTAGGACAGTAAGATAATCACAGAGGGTAAAGAAATGTTCTTTACAGATACTTTGTTCCGCAGCATCTGGTCGCAACCCTCTAGAGAAAACAACTTTGCAATATACAAACTCTAATCCCGGAATCACGCTGCAAGGAGTAACTTACGTGTCTCAGAAATTTTCTTAGGTGATTTGAACCAATTCCTGCTCAGGCAAGCCCTCTCTCATAGCACACAAGTGTGACTGGCAAGTTTTGAGACCTCATCACTGAACTAGCACTCATTTTCCATCCAGGATTCATAAGAACTCATATTTTAACAATTATAATAAATCAAAGTTGTCACATATCAGGTCACTGATGTACTTTCATTCTGCCCATAATCTCTTCTGCTCTTTCTAGTCCTTGTGAACATCTGGAGTGTGGGTTTTACTCTACCCAGTGATTATTTTTTTTGGATTGTGTTTCATCCTGGAGAAGCCACAACTTTTGAGATTAAATTTGCTATTTTAACTAGTTCCTGCTCAAGCTTGTGCAACCAGCGCAAAGTAATCAGGCAATTCCCCTCATGTCACTGAGCACTTGGGGTTTCAGATTACATGTGGATCATGACAAGAAGTTGCATCATCAGATAAGAACAATATGCCCATGCTTTCTGCTCATTGAGAGACAGTGATTTCAAGCACAGCTTGATGGATGGCCAAGTTCTGGCTTCATTCACACTAGTATGACTCATATTCTCTTAGGGTGAACCCAGATGTTATCTCACTGAAAAATATGCAAATTAAGCATGGAACTGAAGTCTGAAAACTTCAATTATCCTGTTTTATCCCACCTAAAAATAAATGCTGTATGTGTTGGAAGACATCTCCTCCCAATGGAAAGTATTAGAATAATGAAGAATTTAATTGCTTACTGCTCTTCCTCTTTTTCTTCTCTGACAAGTCCCTGACCAGTTCCCTCATTGCTTCTATGTAACAGCACGTTCTGGTAGATGAGAGGTTTTAAAACAGGATTACTGCTTGGAAACTGTGCTGCCCCATTTCTCCCCCCCAAAAATCCCTTCTATACTGTGTTTGAGACAGACTAGTCACCCAGAAGACTGAGTCGTTCAGAAACAATTTACCGTAATAAAAATTGGTCCAACCCCATCATATTCATTTTACTGGTGAAGAAGGAAGTATTTCCTCATTCTGCTATCTTTATTTTGCAAACACAATAAAACAATTTATCTCAAAATAATGCAGTGCAAAAAGCCAAAGATGAAGTCCAAGTCTCAGAACACAAGAAAGAAAAGTGGTTCTCCTATGGAACATATTAAATGCTCAGCATTTAAAATCCAGGTCCAAAAGGATTCAGCTTCTCCTCCTCACTTGGAATATTTGAAACAAAATAAAGCAAACAAACAAAACCTAAGCCAGCTTGCCCATGTTTTTATTTCTGGATAAATATTAAGAATTCAATGAGAAAGCTCGAACACTATGTATCGCCCCTGGCTGCACATTTCCATTTGTTTTGAGTTAATTCATGAGGAGGTCAAACCAATGGAGAACCAGATTTACACTGAAAGAGTAACACTCCTTGTATAATGTGTATGAGTTGCAAATCGAGTGATAATGTTCAGAGCTGCCACACAGAGTCAGGAAAGTTTCACTCAACGTTTGAGAAAAAAATCAAAAATAGTCCAATGTCTGGCAGAGCCACCATATGGAGTTTACTGCAGTAACATACGTTTTGGCCACTCAGCATAGCTCTGCTGCCAACAATGATAGACTGAACTATTTCTTTACAAGATCCATTCCTATAACCAAACAGTAAATCCTAACCAGAGAGGCTCAGACAGTTCTTCTGAATCTTTATAGCAATAAAAGGAACAAAAGGAAAACATCACACCTCAGCATACACTTCAGCATCCACAATGGTAAAAAAAGATGAAATACGAATATAAACTCCTAGCATATGGCATGGGATGCAAAAAAATACTCAAAACTATTTAGACAGTCATGGATTTATCTGTATCAGATCTCTACGACATTATGAGCCTTTGTTGTCAGTGTGGTCAGAAAAACAAATAGGCAGATATCTGTGGGAGACCTTTCAGCCTCCTCAAGCCTCTTAAATTACTGTGTGCCTAATTTATTTGAGTATAAATAGAAAACAGGAAAGCAGAAACAAGACAAGCTCCAAATGAAGGTTCATGACTGCCATGCCACCTGGCACAGATGTTAGCTACCCCACACTCTGCCACATCAGAACACACAAACAGTTGCAGTGGAAGAGCTGATGTAGTGTAAGGATGGAACTTTGCTTGCCTCATTGAATCATGTGCCCACAGCCTACACCCATCTAAGCCCAGGTGAGAGCTGATTGATCTAGCCAGGATAGCTTACTGAACTGCTCCCACTGCCCATTTCTCCTGTGTTCCCCTCCCTTGTCCCTCAGCAGCAGCTATAAGCCCTCCTGAGCTATCTGGGCACAATGTTTGGCTAGCTAACACTAGCTACAGGACTTCAGAGTGAAGCCACAAAGGAGCTCGCGCATATTCTCGTCTGCCAAAAAGGTTGAAACTACTTCATCCATCACAGCTGTTTCCACTGTGAACATCGGCTTAAGAGATACTTCAATTGCTTTACATGTTTTTAAAGCAACAATTTTCACACATTTAGCTATGATGACTTTATTTAGCTGAAGTATCTCAATGTCTTTTTTTAACTTAAAAGCTTTTTAAAAGGAAATGTCAGGTAGTAACTGCTTACACTTCCACTGCAAATCCAGCTCCAAGTGCTTAGTGAGTGTTTCAAAAAGCATATGTCTCTGAAATCTGGTCCTATAAACCAAATGCAAACCCATTACAGTCAGTGCAGAAACTGACACTCAATACAGTTAAGTTTTAGATCAGACTCTACAACTACGTCTTTTTATCCTGGTTGTATTCTCTTCTGTCAAATTATTTTCCTTTGAGTTGAACTGAAGATTGTCAATCAAATTCTACTGCAAGTTATCACTTCAGCACCTGTAAAGAGCTTAAGTGTTCAGACCAGAAGAGAATGGGAAAAACAGCAGAATAAAATGCATTAGAAAGGCTATCAATTTGCTGAGACTACTATTGACTTTCCCTGAGTATAAGATGAAATCCGGAAGGCTTAATTGATTTCTGCATCTGTCATTCTTACCTAAACTTCTCATTTAAAAGTAATGGCTAAAACTACAGGCTTTTTACTTGCAAAGAAGAAATCAACGCTGGTACATTATTCTTGGGAGTACATGCACTTGTTTGTGTATGTAACACCTACAATCTGGAGTGCGCTCACCAAAGACACAGCAGAACTAATCAAAAGCAGCAATGAATGAGATTGCTCTCTGCCAAGGCTCCAGTCTGGATTATCTCATGCAGCCACAGGGCTTTTGTTACCTTTGGCTTCTTACACGTGCCTATCCATGTGTTTGAGAGCGCCCATCTACAGAAACTGCAATCTGGAGCGATAGCTACTATCATGAACGCAAAACACTCTTAATTCCAAAAGGTGCCTCTTAAGGCCTCACGGTATTTAAGAAGAGAGAAAAGAAACAAAGACCATCTGTTACTGCAAGCTAAATAACAATTATGTTATCTACACATAAGGAAAACGACCAAAAACTGAACTGTCATACACAATTACATCCTGAAAACATTTATAGTGCCATCTTCATTACAGTTTTTCTCCTTTTTTTTGTTGAAAACACTAAATATCACAGAAATCTTTCTGTAAAATAGGAATTTGGTCTTTATTAACATTTTGTACAAACAAAGTTTTTAAAATAACCATCTGTACATAAAAGTCTTAACATCAAATTTCTGACTAAATACAAAAAGGAACTGAAGTACACACTTAAATGAAATACACAAGATGGTTGAGATATTTGTATGTTGATGCAGCTCTTCATTGGAAGAAAAAAGAAAACAAAGTCATTTAGCACTCCTTACCTTGGAACCTGCCAACATAGTTCTCAGCATTTTTGTTCCTTTTCCAATACCAACCACTGCAAAGACAGAAAGAGAAATGCCACTTCAAAAGCAGCTGTGCTTATTCAACATCATTCATTACTAAATATTATGCTAGTCAGAAATACAGCCTTTCATGCTCTCTAAGTATGTAAAGGGAGTCAACGCTTGTGAGAAAGTATCTCTGATGTTCAAACAACATGAGATTAGTGAAAGGAAAAAAAGTCTAAAGCAGAAGATAAAGAAGCTTCATCTGTTGTTAAAATACTTTAAATCAAGCCCTAGATTTATTTACCTTTTAATCACCAAAGAAACAGATAGTGCAATTAAGGCCATATCTGGTTTGATGAAGGCTATGGCTCACTAATAAGACTCTAGCCTTTGCTGTAACTAAATAGCCCTTTTAAAGGCTGATAGTGACCAAGAGTAATACAGCCAAGATAGCATAATGAAATTGTTCATCAGGCTTACAGCAAGACAGTAAAATAATCAAAAGGTCCAACTGCCTCTGTCAAAAATCTTTTACAATCAAACCCTCCTATTACTGTGCATGTACAGACTACCATCTTTTCAATTTTAAACCAGTATTCTGCAAAACAACAGTCAGTCAGCTTTTCATCAAAGAAAGAGAGAAAACGAGCTCTATTTTATTTTAAAACTTTTCACGAGGTGCTTTTCTTGAATATGCTTTACTATTGATTTTCTCCACATACAGCAATCCAAAAAAACAGTGACAACAGAAGGAAGATGGGAAACAATGAAAACTTTAGAAGGAAATTAGTTCAGTGTACAACTCATGGAATACATCTTTGATTATGTCCTTATTTTAATGAATTATGTCCTTGATTTTAATGAAACCACAGGAGTTAAGGGAGCTTGCAGGAAATCAGCTTTGTGTTAACCAGGAGCCAGTACCAAAAGCATCAAACCAGACAATGAACTATTTTTCTTTTTAAACAAACACTCGTGCTCCAGTTTTTACATTCTGAGACTCATTAGACTACTTCTTATTCTGAATTACTTCTCCTCTTGTTCCTGAGGGTTTTTAGTCACACATGCCCTTGTGCTTGTGCTTTTGTGTACCTTCGGCTCAGCCTGTTCCTGTCATATTCACCAGACAGGAAAAAACTGCAACACGGCTGAGAAAAGGAGATAAGCACACAGATAAAACTTTATAACCAAGCACTTTTCTTGCAATGTGATGACATCACTGACACCTCAACATAACAGCTGAGCTGAAATTTGCTGCAGTGTCAAGAGATTCAATACAGTAATTTTAAAGAGACATTGAATGCTTTTGTGAACAAGACACTAACAATTTCCCCAATTAATCATCAGCTTGCATAGCATGTGTATTATTGAAAGGTGATATAAACTAACCTTGCCAGACTACATAGAGCATAACAAGGTTTAACTGAATTTTTTATTTTTAGTTTGCCAGCCTCTAAAACTACTTCCTGAATGGCATTTGCTATTTGGCTTAAATAACACCTACTTAAGTTTCAAAAGAATTACCGTCACTCACTTACCTCTGCTTTTTTACAAATGGCTTAGACTCTCCTACGACAGAGGACCTCCAGTCTGCCTTACTAAGACAGAGCACCCATTACTGAGGTGTGCTCATTCTCAAAAGATGTAATCATGGATCTCCTCTGAAACTTCACCGCTAGGTTTTAATTTTGATACTTATTCATCTTTTCTTCTACTGTGAAAGCACAGTTCATAATGGCCATATAGAAACAAGCCAAATATTTACAATTCCAACTGTACAGCAAGAAACACTAAAGTGGAACCACAGCTCTAGATGGATATTAAAAGAAGATACTCCCTAAGACCCGACCTACAATTCTTTGCTTCTTGTATCTAAAATATGAGACCTAACAGTGAGAAGCAGAAGTTGAGTCCCAGCTCCCACCACCTTCCAAATGCAACAGAAGTCACAGATGGGGACAGACAAAAGATTTTGCCTCTCAGACAGCACTCGCTCCAGGCTCCTACCAGTGTGGGGCCATCACATGCCACCTGGTCTCTAAGGTGCCTTTCACTCACATGTCATAGATCACTGATCTTTGTCTCCAAGGTCCATCCTCATCTACATTTGGTGTCAGTAGAAAAAGAAATACAAAAGTATATTTTCTGATGAAAAGCACTACCCAGTTATCTGCAGTACACTTGGCTCTGGTGAAAAGCACTGCCCAGTTATCTGCAGTACACTTGTCACACTAAGCAAGACTCTGTATCAACTACTTCCCATGAACAAAGTTCTAGATACGCAGTACATAAAATTTGGGAAACAGCAGTACAGGTCAAGAAAGAAAGGTTAGAGGTTTCAGAAAATAAATACTTCCATGATGTTACTGTCCATGAGGAAAGCAAGCTTCCTGCCCCACCACCCAATGCCAAAAAGCAGCACACATTTTCTGGATAACTTGTTTCTGTTGTGTCCTCCCCTCTCTTCTCATTATCGTACCTGAACGCACAAGAAATGTGGGCACATTCCCTTTCCCACTCCTCTCCAGTTTTGTTCTTTTCAAACTAGCTACCATTGATTTTTCTCTGTGTGTTTCGTATGGCAGTGGCATGAAAGATCCTGTGCCTTTTTTTAATCGATCCGTAGCACACAAAAGTGATGCACTTCTTTGTCTTTACCAACCACATCAAGCCCAAGCACTTTTTGTCATGCCACAGGAGCAGGCTTTGGAGACTGCTGGATATCAGAGAACAGTAGGAGAAGCAATTAAGAAGCACGAGTGATGTTTCTTTTCCTATGGATCAATGCTGTTGACTTCCCACAATATGCAGTAGTATGCTCAAAGGGAACATCTGTGTAAAAGGAAAATGTCCACTTCAGCAATACACACAGTATTCTCTGGTGAGCGGCCACATAGTACAGGAAATTGGAACAAAACTAGTTTACTTCTAGCCCAAGAATGTTACATTTTGCAATGCTCACAGGTGACAGAGAAAGACAATTACCAGCCTATAGGCCTCTATGAGCAACAGTCTTGGCAAACAACATCCCCTTGAAGCACAGCTCTTCCTGAGAAGTCATTACATCAAAATTCAGTGGATTTACTTCCAGCTTATACTCAATAGTTGTACCTGTTGATTTTCAGTACCAGAAAAGTACTGCTGTTATTTCTTCTAGCCAAGTAGAGCCACAAGGATACGATTTAAGCAAGCTGTAGTTTGCATGTTATTCATCAACAAAACTATTGGTGACAATGTATGATATGGGAATAATCCAGCCCAATGGTCACACCCACAGTTTTTCAACACCAGCAATTGAAACGTCCTGTTCCTTAATAAAACAAAGGTATTCAATAAGTGGATTGCTATCAAAATTAAAAGACAAAAATCTCTTTGATGACTTTTCTTTATTGAGCAAGACAGGGCAGGAAGTGAAAAATGTTTCTGTGCTGAGCCTCAAAAAAAGCAGCAGCTGAATTGCTCTTACACATCTTTCATTTGGTGAGTATTACAACTCAAAAGGCTCCCTCAAAATCCCAGAAAAGCATTAGTTTAAGAACAAATACTTTAGAAAATTATGATGACTATAAATCCCCAGCTTAAGTAAAAAAAGCCATCAATGTGGCAATTTGAGGTAATTTAGAATTCATTACACAAGAATCTGTATTTTCACATAATAACCGACAAGTTATTTCAGGAGTTTGGGGAAAAGGGGTGGAAATATAGTCTTCTGTTAAGAAACACATTATATGCATGTAAAAGTATATGCAGAGAAAATTTAACCCAGACCAGTCTTCCCCAGTAACCCGTCCTTCCCTCAAAACCACAAAGCCTGCCATGCGTATCCCAAATTGTTCCTCCAACCCGATTTCATGTAGGCATGAAAATGTTCTTTGAAATCATCTTTTGATGACTGTATTTATATTTTTCATTACCTAGGACTCCTGCTGCTGCACTGTCCAAAGTTCCACCATGTCCAATTTTCAAAACCTGGTTTCTTTTGTTCCCATTTGTTTGCACACCAGCTTCTGCAAATAGAAATTGAAAGGAAGCATTATAGGATAACCTTAGAACATAGGGAAAAAAACAGATTGCTAAAGGAGATAAAAATAAATTATTTAAACTATGAATTAGTAGTGCAGAAATTGCTGTAGTGAATAAGACCAATGATTCCTCTAGAGCTATTCCCAACCTCAAACAATTTTCAAGCTATTTTCATTTAGATTCTAATCAAGTTTTATGTGCCATTATAAACAGATGTTCAGAAAAAAACTACTGGAAAACCTGGCAGACAGTTCACTTGTGAAGTTTCATTAACAAAGCATGCAAAAACTAGCAGCAGAGTCCCCCAAATCATCTATTATACACAAATCTTATGCTACATAATCTGAGCAATTCTTCTTGTATTTACTTCCATGTAATGGGCCATGTTCATTTGCACGTACGCAGCCCTATGGAAACTCTGCAATGAACTGAACTTGCTTGCTGCCGCTTTCAAGCTGTCAGAGCATCTCAACCCACCATACTTCCTATGCAGCTGATGACTCCAGGAATTTTGCAGATTCCAATGCCCCTTATTTATTAGTATTAAATATGACAAATGCTCTAAGCTCCCTTACATATTTCTATCATCTCTTCATTATGCCTTTCACGTTAGGGAATCAGATATGATCCGGCTAAATCTTTTCCATACAAAGCTGAACTGACATCAGTGCCTACACTACAGTTCGCTACAGAGTAAATCAGCCTAAATAAGCAACCACCTGTCTGAAAGCCCATGTTCTCACTTCATCAGCAAGTGCCCAAAAGTCCCTATTAGATGATCAAGTCTCCCTATTCATTATAAAGATAATCTAGGCCATAGTCCTTCACACCTTTGCAAGGATCACACTTTTTTCCCCTAATATCTGACACTCAGGCTTCCCTGTATTCAGAAAAAACAGTTTCTGCAGACTGTGCCAGGACTTTCAAACTCCTTGAAACACTGTGGTTTTTCACTCATTTGGTGATTTTTTTTTTTAATGGCAATAGGCAGTGGGACTGAAGCAGAGCATCCTGCCATTGCTGTGCTGCACCGATGCTGCTGACACCCATTCTGGCAGATGGGTGCACGCTGTCCCTGGGACCATGCTCGACAGCTCTCCCAGCAAGCTGGGATCCCCTGCATAGTGCACTGCAGGATGGGAGCTTTCTGCTGGGGCAAATCTCATCCCCATTCAAAACAAGGGCTCACATCATCCTGTACCTTAGGCAATAAGACGCCTGCCCCAAGTAAGCAAGTGCTGAATACGGCCTTACAGCTCACCGTGCAGCGTGACCAACACACTGAGTCTTGCAGGGACCCAGCAGCTCCATGCAGCGAGCCAGAACATATCCAGGAACAGCTCCATTCCCCAACCTGGGCCACGTCATGGCTGTGAACTACCACAAAAAAAAAAAAATGAAAACCCAGTTCTCCTTTAGTTTTCTGAATGCTGAGGAAGAGGGTGCATGGGGTCGTGGTTCCAGCACCCTAAGGAACGCACACACTCCCACACAACACCCATCCCCCTGCCATGCCTGACAGGGCATCCCTGGCCGAAACGCTTGAGGGCTAAACGCGTGTTCGCTTCAGGCGGGCCTGCTCCTGCCCTGGCACCGCGGGCAGGGCCTACGCACACCTCCCGGTCACGGCGTCCTCGCTTTAGCACCAAACCCCCACCTCGGCCCTCCGGGCCCAGCTAGGGAAGCCCGCACCTTGCCTTGCCTCCCCTCGCCTGCCCCGGCCCGCAGCCCGGCCGCCTACCTGCCAGCAGCCTCTCCTTCAGGAGGTTGAGCACGCCAGCCGAGGTGGGCCCCTTGGGCTTGTACACCGCGAACAGCCCACTCAGGGAGAAGAGCTTCTCGGCGGACTTGCCGAGCACGACGCCGCCCGCCTCCCTGGCAGCCATGCTCCCGGCAGGCCCCGCCGAGCCGGGCAGCCGGCCCGCCACCGCCTCCCGCCCCGCCCGGGGGCCGCTGGGAAATGTAGTCCGCGGCGGGCGGCCGTGAGGGGAGGGCGGCAAGGCGGGCACCCCCCGCCACGGCCGCGTCGGAGGGCCCGTGGGGTGTCCGGCGTGGGACAGCCCCCGCTGGGAGCCCCTCAGCCCGAGCGAGGTGGCTCTGAGTAGCTCCACCAGCCACGGGGGCTTGTGCGGGCGCTGCTGGGGAAGGTCGCAAACCGGTGTGTTCCCCCCGCCTCCATCGCAATGTTACTCGTTGTACCTTCGTTGCAGAATTACATTCTGCTGACTAGCTGCTGAGTCCATTAATCTTCTTGCCTCTGCACGTGTCGTGTAAGAGAGTAGTGGGAAGGCAGGCTTGTCTCGGACCTCTCGCCTGCGTACAGAAGTACAGCGCGTAGGTTTGCTTCTTCAGGCCTGATCTGTTCTGTTTCTCTGACAACACTCCTGAGGCATTTAAGCAAGCTGTGCTTGAGCAAGGCACCGAGAGCTTGGATGTTTCATTCATGCATTTCATTTATTCATTTGTAAGAGCCTACAGATGAAACCGTGAAGAGACACTGTTACACGGAAATAAATACATGGTTAGCTAAGGGCTATGCGTGTTCCTGGTCCTTCCCAGAGCTTGAGAGAAGCAAATCTTCCTGCTGAAGTCAATGGCTCTGTCTGCACAAAGCAGGATCATGGTCCCTGTGTGGGTTTTCAGCCTGCACCACCAGAGCCAGCAGCTCACTTCATCCCTGCTCACACCTTCCACAGCAGCTGCGCAGCGCCCAGAGCTTCCAGCTGCAGGCTGTTACCACCACACCTGTGAGATCATAGAATTACAGAATGGTTTCAGTTGGAAGGGATCTTAAAGATCATCTAGTTCCAACCGCCCTGCCACAGGCAGGGACACCTTTCACTGGACCAGGTTGCTCAAAGCCCCATCCAACCTGGCCTTGAACACTGCCAGGGAGGGGGCAGCCACAGCTTCTCTGGGCAACCTGTTCCTGTGTCTCACTACCCTCACAGTAAAGAATTTCTTCCAATATCTAATCTAAATCTCCCCTCTTTCAGTTTAAAATCATTCCCCCTTGTCCTGTCACTACTTGCCCTTGTAAAAAGCCCCTCTCCCACTTTCCTGTAAGCCCCCTTCAGGTACTGGATGGGTAATGGCTTCCTGCCACCAGCCATGCCAACCAGCCTCCCCTGCATGCATCTTGTGCTTATTATTAATTAGGCATATTATTTGCTTAAATCTCATCTACATCACTGTTGTCTGGCTGTGGAAATATTTGCTGTTACCATAAGCTATGAGGGTGGATTCCCTGGTGAGTGGTACAGGTGGCCCTCTTTGCAGAACATGGAAGCAAGTTGTCAGAGTCCTTCTCCAGAAGATAAAATGGCAAAGCCACACTTGGGTAAAAGGTCAGTGGGAGAATTGCTGCTGATTTACATGGAGTTAAAATTTAAGCAGAGTTGGGGAAGGCATGCTGTAAACCATGATGGAGTTTTTGTTGGAGACATGGCTGTCCACATTTAGCCCACACTCAGGGCTAAACAATAACAGTTTTTCTCTCACCCAATGTCCCTTCCCCAAATGAGGAAGGGAATTGGGAAAAGGAGGGGAAGACTTGTAGGATGAAGTTAACCATATTTAATGAGATGAAGAAATCAATATAAATTACAACACAAAACAGACAAAAGCATACTTATCCAGAGATCGCTAGCAAGTTGCTCTAGCAATCATAATGACAAATAAGGAAGGAGAGCAAGAAAAGCCCCACCTCTTCCTAGCAAACCCTCTCTTTTATAGTGAGCTTGATGTCGATATAGAATACACCTGTGGGCCAGCCTGCATCAACTGCCCTGGATTTAACTTCTAAGGGCCTTAATCACCATGGCTGGCCACAAACTGAAACCAAATCCCAGTGAAACCAGGACAATGGCTTAGTCAGGCTAACTGTTTGAAAACTGTTCTCACCAATTCCCTGCTAAAAAGAGCTTAAACACAGATTGCTCTCTAAGCAGGCTCAAGCAAAACTATTTAAACATTGCTATTATGAAATGGTGTTAGTAAGCTTTGGAGCAAGGAGATTGCAGCCCAAGGACTGAAATGAAAGCCTGTCACACCATCATGGCCAGCACTATTGTTGGGTCAGCTCTGAAAGCTTCACAAAGGGTCAGAGGGAGATTATATAGACTTGAGAGCTCCACTGTTGTCACAAAGATGTCCTTAATGCAAAGAGCACCTCAGCTTTCCAATAACGCAGTGGCAGATGGGGCCTGTGAAAAAAACTCCCTGTACTGCCTTCTCAGGGCTGACCTCAGCAGAGAATTGTCTGAAATGATGTAATTAACCTGACACAGGCATAGGGCATGAGCTGAAGGTCAGTGTCTGACCCCCAGTAGTGTTTCCACAAATTGCAGAAAGTTTGGGTTTTTTTTTAATTTTTTGAGGACAGGGTTTCAGGTGTCTAAACAAACTACCTCCTATTCTCATTTTTCATCTTGAGCAGGAAGTTCTTGTAGGTCTCCCAGACTTCTGCATCAGCAATTAAAACACAGCACTTTGTTATTGCAGCAGATGGAGTCCTTGAAGGCTTAGAAAGAAGAGGTTTGCTTTGACTTCAGTGGGCATTGGATAACGGCCCAAAATAAGAATTGTGAAAAACTACTAATGACTGTCAGTATTTTAGTGAGCTGGAAATACAAGTGTACATAAATCACACATGGCTCTCTTCATGGGGCAAGGTTATTCAGCATTCAAAACGGTGGGAATGATGTACCAAACCGTTCATCTCAAGGGCGTTACTTCAGATTTGCCTCATGTTGCTTGTGATTAAAAGTCATTACCATCTGCTCAGTAGCCTATTTGAAAGGAGATGTTTATCTCCAAAGATTCCTACCCAAGCCAGGATTCACAACAACCAAAAGCGTGATTAGTGTTACTGACTTTATTTACAACCTTAATAAAGGAGCTCAATAAATGGCTGAAAGGATGATGCTTCTTTATGCATGGAACATGGTAGGTCTAGTAGAGGCAGGCCAAGTCCTCCACCCTGGTCGCTGGAACTGCACAAAATAATGCTTTGAGGATCTGGTGCAATTATTCTTTATAGAGAAGAGATAATGGGTAATAGCTGTAGTACCTGCAAACAGCAGACGAGCGCTATTGCAGTAGAGGAGAAATCCGTTACTTGCTTGTGCAGAACAGAGACACAAAATTTCCTTCTACCTTCTCCAGAAAGATGCTCATTTCTTTGTGTGCTTTCAGGCTGGCTTTTTCTGAGGTAATGCTCAGAGTCCACAATGCAGAAGAAAATGATGCTGCATTACAGCTTTTAAAGAAGATTCAGTAGCAATAGGCCATTTCTGTATTTGTGTTCACTTTATGATTCCAGCTTTATCGTCTGTATCCAAAGCACAGCAAATACTTGCAAGGAGGTCAATCATGGCTCATGTTCTTCCTGTAAAAACAGAGTTGCAGCTGTTTGAAAGTTTAGGTCCTAGATGTGTAAACTGCTCCCTTGTCAGCTAGTGGAATTTTGTCTGTAATAGGAACTATCAAAGCCTGAAATACATAGAATATTTTTCCTCTAACTGTTCCATCTGTTTGGATAATGAGGAGTAGATAAATAACTCTTCAACTTATTAGTTCATTCAGTCCCATTCAGAGGGGCACGAAGCACATAATTCATCACGTTTGAGTGGTTCTTCTGAACAAGAGTAGGTTCTTCAGTATCTTGTTGAACTGCAGCCATTTTGAAAAAAGAATGTCAATTATTGCAAGCAAGGGAAAGATATAACTACCCAACATGCACTAATACTAGGTTTGGAAATTTTTGTTAGTCATTCTCCCCATGAGAAAAGGTTCCTAAACTGCAAGTATTTCATGAACAGATTTTTGTATTTCATTCAGAACAAGAACAGTAGTTAAGGTTCACACCAATTTGGATTTTACATCTAGGCATCTGTTTATTTTTAGGAATATTTTCTTTCCACCTTTATTCTGGCTTCTCTGATATTAAAGGGATTATTTTTAATTGAGAATAGTTTGGACAAGAAGAGGTTTTGGTTAGCTGATTTAATGCAGATTTATAGTGTCAATTTGAGTTGAACTGGACAGAATACACTAGGATCGAATGGTTTTAGCTGTTCCCTCGTTATGTGAAATGCAGTTCTGGCATTTAGATAAACAAAAGAACAGCAGTTTTTCTTGATCACTGATAGGACACACATGATGTGGAGCTATGGAGAAATATGGTACAGATATAATTTCAATTGCTCCATATGGACCCTTTCTAAACATATCACGCGAGTAAGTGGGGACAGATCTATTAATGTCTTTTACTGTCTGATACATGTCCAGGTGTGTCTGTAATGACAGGGGACTAAGCATGATCTGGAACGAGATGATTCAGTGATGCTGAGGGGAAGAAAAACAAAATACATTTTGCAGATATTTGTTTTTGTTGCTAATAAAAGTCTCAATGGGATTCTCAGTTCCTGTTTAGATTTGCAGTTTCTTGTTACAGTTGCTGTCAAAGAACTAATTTTCCAAGAAGCTGCATCCTAATTAGGAGCAATGAAGAACTCACCAGATGTGCGTATGAAAGAAGGCATCACAAGAGAGATTGTTTATGTGGACAATTTAATTCCAACCTGCCCCTCTGTAAATTCAGAACATAAGGTTAAAAGGACCTAGACACTATTAAATCTGAGAAGCTGCTAAATGCCACAGCTAGAAAATATAAGTTAAACTGAAGTGTGTTTTCTTGAAAAACATTCAGTCTTGATTTGAAAACACTGGGAGACAGGAAAAAAATAGGTCTGTAACTTCACTAGTAGTTCAAATTTATACCTGTTTTCTCAACTGGCTTTGTACAATTTCTGCATTCACATAAATGTGTTAAAAACCAGCCCTTTGGCAACTCATTCTCGTCTTGTGAGCACACATGTAGACTCTCATTTAACAGTTTGTGATGGATGTGTAGCAAAGAGAATACCTGAGCTCCTCAAATGACCTCCTTTCCTCACCTCTTCATTTGAGTGCAGGAACAGATTGTTCCTCCAGAAAAAAAGCCCCCTTCAACAGCTAGCATTAAACTTACATCAAAGTTAGATAAAAGTTGTGTAATTTTCTTGACACAAGAAAGCTAAAGCCTATGAAGCCCCCATCTGTGGAGAGTGAAGAGCTTCTCTTCCAAAACACTCCTGCACTTCCAGATTCAATGTGCTGTAACTGCAGTGGTGGCAGAGCCATCTCCTATACACGAACAACTGGGTTAGCTCAGGTCCCTAGCCCACTACTGGAAGCCGGTAACAAATGCTTAGGGAAAGCATGAGAATGAAGACTGCAAGAAGTTTCCTTCTTCCCTCCCAGCTTCTCGTCAGCAGTTAGAAGTATTTTTAGCCAAAGCTTGAATGTGGACCATTATATTTAGTGGTTATCAGTCTTATTATTATTATCTTCCCTCTGTTGTCTAATCTGCCTAATTGTTTTGAAGCCGTGTGTACATGCCGCTTTTACTCTGTAACAATGACTTTCTCAAGGTAGTTGGAGGTTGTATGAAGGAGGCCAGTTTATTTTGCCCTTTATTTCAAGCTACCTTGACTAGCACTGGGTACCCCCTGATTCTAGTACAATGAAAAATGAAAAGTTCACTCATTTATTTCCTCCATCTCTCTCATGATCTGAAAGGCCTTAAATCATATCTCTCTTTTCCCCCATCTGTCTCTTCTCAATGCGAAGAATCCTGTTAAGTCTGTCTGAAGCTTTCTATTTAACCGCTCCTTGGAGAGAAGCTATTTGTTGGCTATAATCTTCATTATGATTGTAACTATCTTCTCCATCTATTTTTAGATTTTACAACATCCTTCTTGATATGGGGTGACCAGTGTTTTACTAAGCAGTTAAAACATGGCCATGCTATGGTTTTATATCATGGCATGACAAGACCTTCTGTTGTGCTTTCTGTTCCTTCCCAAAATTCTTAGCACCTAATTTACTTTTTTGATCTCTTTACAAGGTGCAAAGCTTGACCTCCTGGGCTGCTTTCTTTCTCCCTGCATCCTTCATCTCCCATTGCACGGATGCTTTTAGGGGTTCTACTGGACAAGGACAGAAATTATATTATTGGGGGGAAGAATAATTCACTGCAGAAGCAGGATCGCACACATCATTATTTGCTTATTAGTCTTTCCTCCCAGTCTGACAACTGTTCATACCCTTCCCAAGAATGGCCTGCGCTGTGTGACTCACAGCAAGAAAGCGAACATCAGCTGAAAAGCATTTCTGCCAAAGGCAGTTAGAAACAGCACAGAGATGAAGGTTCACTCTACATTAGGGTCTTGGAGTTACAGCCCAAAATGTAACAATTTCTTAAATGTCCTGATCTGCCATATGCTCATAAGAAGAAAGAATTATCTCTCCTCACAGTGAAGAAGAAGGGCTGTCCAGAAACCCTACAAAAGGCAGTGGCTAAGCATCTCAGGTTCTTCATGCTGAGAAGAGTGGGAACATAAGTAGATGACCTCCACCCAAACATGATCTCAGTCAAGAAATCTCTCCTCTAACTGGAGACACCCCCACAACAGTCATCCCACACACAGGCAGAAACTGGTCTTTCTCAACCTAACTCTAACGTGACAGTTTTCTCCAAGCCACCTTCTTTCTTTTGTTCCCTAGAAAAATTCAGTCCCTTTGGCTCTAACTCCTTCAAAGACAGACACACTCCCCATATTCATCTTCTACCTGATCATTCACCCCTTGCAACTGCTCCTTAATTTCTGTCTAGCTTGACACCTTCTTTGCTGTGAGAGGCTTGTAAACATCACCAGCCCAAGCAAATACCTATGATAAGAAGGTCACAGCTGTAGGTTTGCTATCTATTTCCTAGGAATGAATTCAGAGGTGAGGAGGTATTTGCTGTGTTCTCTGGCCAGAGCAGTCAGGGGCCATTCTGGCAGGTTTTGCCTGGAAGGTAACCTGCTGGCATGAGAACAACCATAGCACACCTCCCCCATCCCCTTTTATTGGCAGAATCTCACCCTAAATAAGCGCAAGTAACCATGGATTAGTTCCAATTAATTCAGAAGGGCAGACAAGTAAAGTAGCCATTGCCCACAGGCAGGGGCTGCCAATTGCATCACTAATGAGGACTACAGAGTCAATAACCGGGCAGTGAAGTATATTTCTAATGCACATTATAATACTGTTGACAGAAATTGTTCCATTTGCCATTAATTATTCAACTTTTAATTGTTTAGGCTTTGGAGTCTGTAAAGATGCTAATTGCCAACTGTAAGATTAAATTGATAATGTCTGCTTTTTATTTTCGTAAAGTTGGACTTAAAATCACAGAGAGAACAAAGACTTAGATTTTACAGGCACCTTGTTAAAAACAAGGAGATCAAAAAGATGATGAGTGTTCTGCTTTTTTATTCTGGGTTGTGATTATTAAAATGACGTTCCATATTTACCTTGTCTGTGTGAACAAAGTAATAAATATTTTGACCAGCACGCATACTAGATAATATTCCACTCCATCTGGGTTATCCTAGCGCATATCTTGATCATGGACAATGAGCAACCCTAAGATGAGACTATATTTTTGCCTGTCACATCTGAAGTCCTATACTTTTCTTCAAAATAAGAAAGTAAAATGGAGTCGAGTATTCATCAGTTTTCTGACATTTCTTCCAGGTTTTCATGTATTTGCATCATTCTTTCATTGGCTGTTTTATCTTGCAGGACTTGTAAGTGTATAGTCTACAGACAGACTGACAAAGGAAAAGTTTGCTTTTTGTAGTAATCACTATGGGGAAATGACAATGCGAAGTTTATTTGGAAATATTTTTACTTAGAAAAAAGACTCTACTTGCTAGAACTATAAATCTGGTATCACCTAGAAAGTCGGACTGGATTTTTCCACTTTAAACTGATTTTGTTTAATTTGAACTTCTGTTAAACTGTTTGATGAGGAAAGGAATTGCTATTCACGGCATCCTGATTCCCATGTCACTTCTGAAAGGAACGTCAGTGCATCCAATCTCAAACGTAAAAAATAAACTAAACTAAAATAAAGAATGTTTTCCTCTGTTAGATGTTGAAAACTCTTTCCTGGAAAGCTGAAAAACAGCCAAAGTATTTTTTTCTTTTAGCTCAGAAGTTCACTTTGAAGCAGTATTCACTTACCCAGCTGAAGAGCTTGATCCCAGGAGTACTGTCTGTTGAAGACAGTGAGAGGTAAATGATGCTCAAAATCATGCCCTAATTGCTAACTTGGCTTGAAGGTACATTCTGTGTCCAATGAAGGAGCCAGCCCTATAGTTTACAGCAATCATCCTGTGCTGTAATAAAATCATGGCAGGCTGTGGTGGCTGAGACTACCAGTGTATAAATGTAGCATTGAAAAGAGGCACTAAGTGGATGTACCGTGACAATGATATTTTGGCAAATGATAATCAAGGGGTGACCAGGGACGTGCAAAAGATGATCTACTTGAGTTACTGCTTCAATAAAGATACTCTGCTTGAGTATCCTTTTGGTTTAAGCCCTTTTGTTCATAGGAAGGTCATTAAGTTACTTTGTTTCTGGAGTATATTTATTACTTTTAAATCCAGTACAGTCTATTCAGTCTTTCTTGATGCTTCTTTGTGAAACATTAATGAGAAGCTCATGCACACAGTCATAGAGTTTGTCTGATTACTCCATTCATATTTAATAAGCTTGCTGCTTACACTTCAGAGTAACAACAGAAATTAGATAATGCAATACTTTAGTCCTGGAGTGCCCCTAAATTTGGCTCTAAATTATTCATTATACTGGCTGAGGGCAAGACAGCTGCCGTAACCCTAACTTTATCTAAATTCTACATTGTCTAATTTCTGCCTCTCTGTTGTTATTTCCACTTTAAAAAATAACTAATTTTTATTGTAACTGAAAACATCCAGTTTTTATCTGTTGCAGATTTATCATCATTCTCTGCAGAAGTACTGCAGTCGGCTAAAAACAAAGATAATTTAGTTGGACTTCAGCTGTATATACAAAATGTGAGCCCTGCAATCAAGTAAGACTGGGAAGATCTGTTTTGTTAAAATAGTCATTGTATTTTCTAGCTAAGACGGTATTTTTTTAAAACTGCCAGTTAGACAAGAACACAGATATTAACCAGCTGCACTCCCACATTTTTAGATTTTTATGCTTTCATTCCATAAACTAAATGTCTCTTTCATATGGGTTATATCCAGAAACACACTATCAATGTGATATTTTTAGGGTCTTTAAAGTAAATAAACCTTATAAGGTAAAAGGTCTGATCTAAGCCTAGGTGGCCCCTCAAGCAGAGACTAAAATCATATCTTAAATGTTGGTGGGCTCATAATCTATTTACCAAAACAGACAGACTTTGTCATACCTTCAGATTCGTCACTGGAAATGTTCCATTCCTAAAAGTTGTAACATATAGCTCAGTTCAGATGTATCCCAAGTTTCACAAAAGCAGAAATTTTGTAAGAACAGCTCACTTAAGGAGACTTGCGTCCTCTGATCTGATCTTTTAGTAGAAATTTCCTGTTCTCACAGGAATGGTTCACAAACCACTTGTGAGTTTAAACCTTTAATGGAGTATGTACATATGCCCAGCATCAAAATGCATCAGGTACCTAGGGCACTGGCTCTGAGGTTCATCTCTAAGTGTTACTAGAGACTAGCTGGCTGTCTAACAACGTGGGGCAAAACCAGGCTCACGGGGAGGGTACCAGCATGTCACTGAAATACCACCTCCTTCCAAAACATCTCAGGGGAAAATAAATATGAAAAATAAAGTGGGGTGTAACTACGTTACACACAAGCAAGAGGAACCCAGAAGCAGTGCAGCTACCCCCACTTTTTCCTCATTGCCTGCACTGCTGAGTGAGATGGCCCCACTGTGGAAAGCCCCGGTCCAGAAGAGTGGCAGGACAAAAACTAGTCACTCATTCCCACACCTCAGCCTGACCAAACAACCTGGTCTAAAAGGCCAAAATGAGGAAATAGCGTAGAAAATGTTACACTGTTCCTAAAATACAGTAAGTCCCCATTAAAAGTTTGGAACCTCTTTGTACTCATTACCTTTCAAGTGACATGCGTGTCAATGCATCATTATCATCACCTGTTATTAAGAAATAAAGTAACACATGTAAGAGTCAAAGGCATTTTATTGCATCTCGAGTGCTGTCTCACTGGAACACTCACAGAGACAGATTGCATATCCTGACAGCAGTCCAAGGGGGAAAAAAACAACTTTGGGAAGGCAACACAATCTAAATTTCTTAGAGTTGAGCCAACAGACAGATGGCAGGAACTAAACGTCCTTAAAAAAATCCCATGGCTGTGGCTGTCCTGGCATCAGTCTGATACTCTGCCAAACTGAGAGCCCCAATGAATGAACTGCAAGGAGCTTATAGGTGTTTCAGTCCAAACGCTTAAGGGGGAAATAGTTGGAATACACAAACTGCTGCAAATGACGACAACTCAGAAAGTTAATATGGGAACCTGCCCATTCAATAATGGCAATGAGAGAGAGGGATTCTAAAAGAAATCTGTGGTTTGATAGTCAAATTAATAAGCTATTTTTCAGCAATAGTGGAACAGTTATTGTAACTGCTCCATGGCTGGCAGGTTCAACTGCTGGAAACTTACCTCTTGTGCAGAAAACAAGGGCAAGACTTTTCCCCACTTAAATCCACAAAAATAAAGCTTCAATTAGATTTGTCTTGGGCATGGAATAGCAACCTCTTGTTCTTCCCTCACCAAGGCTGTCTGGACAGCACACGCTCCTCGGGCAGGTACCAGCCGCGTGGCTCCCCCAGCCACCCACGCTCCTTGTGCTATAGCAGAGTTTAAGGATTCCTCTTTCAGATAAATCCCTTCAGCTAATGCCTTAGCTTTCCCCTGCGTTTTGGAGAGCAGGAAATACCAGCTGGGGAAGGAATGAAACCTAGAATAGCAGCTTGTATTAAACAAGACTTGCAAGACATTTTCCCTCATTCTTTTAAGTACAGCTCAATGGTTCAGACAGCTGAAAGAGAATCTGCTTTCCTCTTCAGAAGCATTCATCCAGATATAGCTTCAAAGTCCAACTGTTTTAACACTGAAAACTCTGGGTTTTGTGAGATTCAGCAACACAGTACACTTGCTTTTCTCCAGAAAGCTTCACATTGTCTGACCAACATAAAACAATAGTGGAGCCAGACCAGATGCTCACAGGAAGATGCTTGTGTGTCAGAGAATCACCATCACTTCTCCCAAATCAGCTGTTCTTTGTGCTTGAGGTTGGCAGCCGAAGCAAGAGCATTGTATGATGCTGGTAGATTGAGCTTCAGTTCACAGGCGCACGCTCCTAAATGTTTCTGAAAATCTTCTGAGCTCATTTCAGAGGTTTCATGGGGCAGGGAACAGATAGAAAGGCTGACCTTCCTCAGAAGCCCTTCCCTCAATGGGTAGAGTTGGCAAGGTCTCCCACTCCTAATTCATATTTCCATCTGTCCTCCCATTGAAGGATGAGGGTGAAAACATGCCTGGGGGAAGGCTGGTCACAGAGCTATTATTGGTTTTCCCTGCATCATTGCTGTCCAAAGTGAAGGAGACATCCTGGCCAGTTACAGGCAGGCAGAAGGGGCTGCAAACACTTATAAACCACTGAGCTGATTAAGCTTGCTTTGATCATCACAGCAATTCTGCATCAAAGATGCTGTGTGGCAGATCACTGCATCACACAAATCACTGCGTTGGAGCCATTCCTGGGTGAATGTTTTTCTCCCCAAAGCCTGCAAAGGGGTTCTTTATTCCACAGTAAAAAGTGAGAGATTGAAGCAAACCATTGGATGAGTGAGCAAGCTGCGGGGTCTTCTAATTTCCACTGGGACCAGCTTTACACAGCCAGTCCAGGCTCAGGGAGCAAAGAGGACATTTAAGGCAACTTTTCTGCTTTCTGGTTTTAATTGCCGTGTGCTTCTTGCCCATGGATCCAGGCCTTTGCTGTTCTATTTACCCTTCCGAGAAGTGCACTTAGCGATAAATGGAAGATTCAAATTCAAGCATTCACTCTGGGGAAAATGTGAGTTACAATAAATAATGGTCACAGGTTAAGTCATCCAGGTATCGTGTATGCTCTTAATGGAGATCAGAGAAAAATATGCCATAATGCTTGCGAACAACTTTTTTTCTCCCCAACAACATCCATTTTAAATTATATCTCATGAGAGATTTCAGCGATTTTCTTTGCTTTCAAACACAGCTTCCCTCTGTGTCTCTGACTCTGAAGTAGAGAGCTGAATTCAAATGGCAGAGAAATCTCTTAGAAGATGCCTGGAGGTATATGTGGCACAAAGACACAGGAACTTTATCTTCTTTTCTGGCAGCTCTGAACTGATTGAGGGGATTAATGATTTATCTCTCTTTAAAGAACTCCTCGGAGCTACATAGTCTCAAATCAGATAAAGTATAGACAAGTCCCTGACCAGGCACCTGCCAATTTAGGTTTAGCCTTTAATCTGGGCACTTGTAGTTTTACAAAGATTTGACTTCAAGAAAAGTTTCTTGAGAGATATCATCAGTGTTCATCAGTTTTCCAACACCTGTATGGTATTTCTTCTGAGAGCCCTGCTAGCCTGGTATTATTTTGAGCAGAAAGGAGAAATAGCAGAAATTTACCTTTCTGCTGAGAACAACCCAATCCCGCACGTCTGTCCTGGGTAAATCCCTTGAACAGTGTGTAGGGCTGGAGCTGGCTTCTGACACAAGGACAAAGTTTGACTTGGAGAGTATCACAGGCATATTTCATCCTACCCTCAGGACCAACGTAGGTTACCAGCAGGCGTAGAGAAAGCAGGCAGCTCCCACATCGAACTACCGTCTGTTCAAGTTTGCTGCAAACTTACATATCTGTGCAAAAAGGGAGTAAGGGATTGCTCAGAAGCAGAAATATACACCGTTGGTCCATAGGCAAGTCTTTAAGAGGTGAATATGGATGTTTCCGGAAATGCACCAGAGACGATGTGGCTCAGTGACACTAAATCTGATTATTGACTCCCTTGTAACAAAGTCAATGAGAGTCATCTTGTTGAAAGCATGTTTGGCCTAGATACTTATCTGATTCATGTCCTTATTTGTATGAATCCAAAGCGGAATTTGCTATTTGGGGTAAAAAAGAAACCAAGCAATTCATTCACCTATACAATAAAAAGGAATTCACACACAGTCAGAAGTGTGCCAAATGCAAGGCAGCTCCAGAGAAAAATGGCATTGTAAACCACTTCATAGCTTAAAAGAAAATAAGCTGGGCGTACAACAAGGTAGGAACCATCTGCTTGGCTTCAGTGGGAATTTCCCCAGAGTAATCATTGCAGAGGTGGATAGATCATGAAAGAGAGGAAATTTTTTCCTCCTCTCATAATTAAATTTACTGGGTTTACGCAGAACAGTTCCTGGCACAGAGTAAGACATGTATATGTAATACCTTAACATTGTAAGGCTACATAATTACAGTGATAAACAAGCCCATTTAGTTTAGCAGAGTCTGACATTTCATCTGACTGTCAGACCTTCATTTGCTACAGATCACAAGTCCATTTTTTGTAGTCACGTCAGATTTCCCAGTCAGCCACTTCTCCATGCACAAAAAGGCCTTTCCCTTCCCGCAGCATCCAAGATAAATATTAGTTTGATGTAGTACCAGATTTCTCTAGGAAGCTAAAATTTGAAGGGGTGACCATATTTGCTTCATTCTTCTTGATGACATTCAGACTGAGCAGTTGTCCTTTACACAGGTCTTCTGTAAAGCTGGGAGCAGAGAACATGAAACAAGGAGGCAGAGGTCTGTATGACCTTGTAATAAATTAATATTGTCCTTTGACTGGATGCTTTTGGACCTGCACCATAAATTCTTGATCAGGATGTTCCTAGTTTGCTTCTGCTGTGGTATTTGGAATTAATATTGCAAGTAGTGATTCAGTTCTAATGCAATTGGAGTTAATTATTGCTGTCAATCTCAGTACATTTAATTAAGCAATATTTACAGAGCAATTGGATGTTCTGAGAACTACAAAGGAACTACCTGGAATTCTCCAAGTCTTCTTTTTCTTTCTTTCTTATTTCAATACTTTCTTTTGTGTTTCAGCTTCTTTTCCACTGGCTATTTAATACTGTGTCACATCCTCACAGCTGACCTATAGAGGACAAGAAGCTGGGACCACTGTGTTGGTTCTGTGCTTTTTCCCTTCCAGTTTCAAATAACACATATTAGATTTACTTTTATTTTCTATGTGAAATGAAACCAACCTTGAGAGTTAAACATTGTCAGAAGGAACATTTTTTTGAATCTTTATGTATATGCTAAGCTTTATTTTTCCAGTTCCCATGCTAAGTGGAAAAGGCCCAGAGAAGAAACAATAATTGTCCAGTATTGTCTGTATTATTAATTAAAAATTAATAAATTACACGTAAAACCAAAGATGAATAATTTATCTCCAAGCAGTGGGCCTCATAAGGAAAATCCATATTCTGGCTATATTTTCTCAAAATACATCAAGTAAAGAAACTAACTAACTCCCTCAAAGGAGTTTAAAATTATGTTGATTATACATCCTGAATGTAAATATAGTCAGGTGAGTTTACAGAGAGAGACAGACACACAGAGAAAAAAACAGAAAGAAGGAAAGAAAGATTTTTAGAATAGGCTGTTATTGTATCCTTTGCAATGTTTGATTGGCTTTCTAATGTGCTCTTTAGTCGTATCATTCTGCGTAATCAGAACCAGAAGGAAAAATTATCAATGAGCAAGGCAATCCAATCAGCGTTTTCCTTCATACAGTGGTTAAAGAAACCATATACCCGAGACAGGGGTCAGTAGTGTTCAATATCAGACCCAGCCTGGAGACACTGGTCAATCAATGAAACCAAGCTCTTTGAGGGAACGGCAGTAGCTTCTTTAGTTGTTTGTGTATGGACTCAAATTTTGGTCATACCGTGTGCTGGGTAGCTGGATGTTTCCTGATCTCTAATGTCTTACACTAAATACACTACCAATTTTTTCTAAAATTCTCTGCGCTCCATGAGCAAAGGCTCAGGATTCTGACAGCATTTTTCCTTCCAGGAACACAATGAGGATTTTTTGTCTCATAGCTGCAGGGCTGCAATGCACCGAGGCTGGCTGAGCTCTCAAGGGCACAAGAGGAACCCGTGAGCCCTCAGATGAACTCAGAACTTGAGATTTTGCTTATTTCTTTTTCTTCAGGCAACCTGATTGTTACACATTTAGAAAACATAAATGTTAGCTGAAGTTAAGTTGGACTGTGAACAACCTTCTTATTTGCAGTGCAGTCCCACTGCTTGAATCCTCCCTTAGAAAGAGTTCCCAAGCTGGCATGTACCCTAGCTCACATGGCCTGAGTGGTTTAAAGATACTTCCATGTACATAATATTTGGGCACATCGTGACTTTCAGGGAGTACACAGATGCATGGCCAGCCCATAGTCTTCAGTAATTTCACAAGTTCTTTTTCAGTCTTTATAAACATGATATTTTGCACTAAGGCTGCTTAAGAGGACTGGGATTCCAGCTTCCATTCAAATGAAGCAGAACAAAGATGTTCCCACCTTCTCAGCAAAGCTGAAAGCTCAGGGTGTCCATCCTGCAGTGCAACACTGTTGTGCTACAGTTCTGCAGGGTATGTCAGATGTATTTAGGGCAGTAGCTGGCCTGGGAACCAGGGTAGGTGGGGAGCAAATGCATCATCCCCTTCTGCTGCCTCTGCTCTGGGGAGAGAGAAGCTGGGGGTGGTGAGGGGAGAGCAGCCTCTTGAACCGGCACAGCAGAAATCCGCAGGGTACACTGGGTCTGTGTTTTGGATCATTAGGGTAGAGTGTTACAGATTTTTTTCTATAATGCATATTTTGAGATAAATACCAGTTGCAGTGAAGCGTCTTCTATGAAATAGTCTGTTAGAAAATGGTCAAACTGCTGATGTGCCGATTACCATTATAAACCACTGCTGGCGAGTGTCCACGCAGCCGTGCGGAACGTGGTTCAATTACAATAAAACAGTCAGATATACATCGGGCTGGATTTAACGGCTGCAAAACTGCCTGGCAATGAACAGCCATTGACTTTGCAGCCTTTGACTGATGATAAACTGGCTGTGTGAGCTTTAATTAGCCAGCGACAAGGCAGGATTATAAGAACTGTTTTACTAGTGCAAAGTAAATAGTTGCTCTCCTGCTTCCCCCATCCCTGAGATTTATTATGCACTGGGATGTGTCCACACCTGAGAGCCAGGGAGGCAGAGGCTGGGGGAGTGAGGAAGAAGCTTTTGCAGCCTGAACCCTCAGGAGGAATAGCTGTGGCTAAGGCTTTTACGCTGACACATTTTTCTGAAATGTTTATGCCTGATCATCCGTTGTTGTTTGTCTCATAGTCTCCTCTTCTCGCTCACCCCAAGTTGCCTTATCAGACAGCCTCCACTATTTAGGAGGCCCAGAAAAAAAGTCAGGAGTCTGAAATTAGAGAAAAACCTTTTTGGCATGCATTGAAGCATCCACTAAGAGGGCTGTGGTGAATTAATTGGGCAGGCAGAAAGGGCTGCAGTGGAGACCGGCGCGTGCCCCAGCAGTGTCACACAAACATGTAAAGGGCAGTTCCCCTTGCCTCGGCAGGTCTGACCGCTGCCGATTTTAGGTGGGAACTGCTTTTCAGGACCAGTTATTAACTGCCAAGTAGTCTGGTCAGTTGTTTCACACAATCTGTGCCGGATACTTTCTCCTCGCCTGCTTGCAGAAAGGGCGGCCGCAGCCTCGGTAGCAGCTACAGCAGCTGCCCACAGCAGCGACAAAGGGAAAAGCCTCAGAGCAAGCAGAAGAAAGTGGGCTAGTGCTGAGAGGTGTGAATGGAAGCAGTACTTTTATAGACATCTTTCTTACAGACTTCTGTATTTTCACTTTTTAGTGGCTCAGAAGTGGATGACACCCCTCTGCCTCATTCTCAGTGAGGAAGATGGACTCTCTCCCTTTATGCTCTCCCCTCTGACTTGTCTAATTACTGTAGGAGAAGGGGAGCCCAAAGAAAGTCAATATGGAAAAAAAACCTGTTGGATCCTGATATCGGTTAAAATGTTGGTGGAAGGGCACAGCCTCCCTGAGGTCATAGATTGAGCTGAGAACAGCAGATTTGTCCTTTTCAACAATTTTGCAAGACGAGGTGCTTTTGCTGTGGGATTTTTGGTTTGCTTTGGTCAGTTGCTGTGTTTTTTTTACTGTGTCTAGATCCAGGCTCCCTGAAGGTAACCATGGTTTTGCCATTGATTTTAGCATAATAGGAATTTGATCTTGAAACATGCTGAGTTCACAGGCCATATAAACTATAATATTTTGTACATCTGCTCTAAATCCAGACAGCCAGAGGGCTGAAGGTACATTTCCCCATTGCAAACAGATCTGCTAAAAAGCATGAAGTAGATCTTGATTTAAAGAGCCACCATCGCTGATCGTGTGTCGTACCTTAGACGGGGAATGGAAGGAGAATCGTCATCAAAGACACTTTATTGACTTTATTCCTTCCTTAAATAACAGGCAAACTTCTGAAAATGTGCACAGTAGCCATTTTACGAAATATGAAAGCAAGCACTAAATTACAATCCTCAAATCACCAATTCAGAGTCCTCAGAGACATTTTTTTTTCCATTTCTTCCACTATAATTTCCGGGCTGGAGCTCTAGCCATTAATAGCAGTTACATCATTACACTGCCGTGACACTTCAGCAGCACCCTCATCCATTTCAGTCATTGATCCACTAATGTGCGCCGGATGAAAAAGGAAAAGGTCCAGCTCATTCATCCTCCCCCTCCTTTCTCCTCCTCTCACCAGGTGGTAACCACTCACTCTTTGCTTTAAATCCCTATCAGATTTCAGCTGCTCACTGTTAATCGTCTCAGTACAAGGCCTGACCCCAGACAGCGAAACTAAAATTAAAGTAACAGGGCCATGGAAATGGGTGAAATGCTACAGAAGTGAATGGATCTGCAGCTGCTTCCCTTGGCCCACAGTCTGCTGACAGCACTGGAAACAACAAGTTAGAGCTGGAGCTGTAAAGCTCACTTGCCGGCACTGGATTCTTCCTGGAATATGAAGCCAAACCAGGAAAAGAGTAGGAGAAAGGCTAAAGAAATTAGGCAATAAGTAGATCAAAAGTACAGCAAGGTGCTCTTGCAGAAATGGTATTTTAAGTAGCATCAACTGCACAAGTAATTCTGTAATTCCAATTGCATATGGAGCAAAAAAAAATCCTTCCTATGGACACCCACAGTTAATCCATATTGCAGCTCTGTGTTTAGGTGATTTTCTGAGTTACAGAGATGCTGAGCTGGAAGTCACATTGCTCATGCTTGTAGCTTGTTGAGGTTTTCTAATCCAGCAACCTGTTTCGTTTTTTTTTTTTTTTAAATCTGTCGAACTAACCTATAGGCACATTCTTGCTTTCCCTTTTCACTCTTTGCTTGGGACATCGCTTCTTTTGTTCTGCTTTTCCTTATCTTTATATTACTCATTTTGGGGATCAAAGGATAAAAGAAATAAAAATCCTGTTAGTTTTCAAAGGTCTACACAGCAGTAGATAATTGGTTTCCAATCAAGCCCACACTGTCTTTGATCTCCGAAGCCCTTGCAAAGAACGTTTAGCTAAGACACAAGCATGTGTGTTCGGTAGCACTACCAGGAGATCTAATTTTGAAAGTCTGCAATTACCTGTGCAGTGGCACTTACAAAGATGAGAGAGACTGATAACAATGCTGTGTTTTTATACCATCTTCCATTAAACTTGCATTAATGAGTCGTAACTACACCCTTTTGAAGAGATACTTTCAGTAATATGTCTCTCATGCTGTAGTAACAGAGGTGACTGGTGATGCAGCAGAGTCAGGGACAGAAACCAGCTTCTTCCAGCTCCCCAGACCATGGTTCAGCCATGCAACCATCCTTCCTTGCCGGAGATTGCTGCCCATTACCACCCTGGTTCATCCTTCCACCTCCACGCAGCAGTATATAACCTGTGGCTGAGCTGGCTGAACTTTTAGGGCTGTGTTGCAATGATCAGTGAAATGTACCTGTTTATATAGATCTTTCACAAGAATAAAACATGATGCCTGGCAGCTAAGCATAGGAAATTTTTTAAACCAGCTTTGCCACCGGAAGAACCATAATGTGAAACTATACCCTTGTTCATCTTTGCAAGCAGTTAATCTCTTCTGTCATTTTGAACCTTAACGCCCTTCGCTTTACCTTCCCGTATTCACTAAATGTCCTTCACTCTTCTCTCCACCCATGCTTAAACCCACCAAAACATGAAAAAGCAAAGCATGTTCATGGTAGAAAAACGTGAGGTACTCAGGGTGAAATGACTGATCTTGGTTTTGTAGGAGCTTTTCTTTTTCTTTTCTTCCTCTCATTTTCTTTCTTACTTTTTATTTTTATCTTCATGCCAGGGCTGGCCACAAACAACAGATTTTTTATGTATCAAGGCAGAATTATTTTGTGCAATCTGGAGAGGCAGAGCACACGAGACACACAGGTATATACTTGTGTATGCATACCAAAATCTGTAACTGACTCTGCTTCTTTAAATAAATAGTATACATCCATTTAGCTTAAAATAGGACTCCTGTCAAGCTCCTACCCTACAGCAAGTACCGACTGCACTGTCAAAATCACTCTCTGTGGTTCTGAATAGGTTTCTTAATGAAAGACCAACATTAGCTCTTTAGAACATTTTGTCCCTGAAGGATGCAGCAGCAACAGCCACTGAATGATTTCTGGCTCAGACATGCTTATAAACAGCAGGAAATATAATGGTTTAAAACATGAGTATCCGCTCCCTGGAAATGCTTCGTAACAGTGACTCGGGGAACCGAGAGACAAATGGATACTAAGAATGGTACCCACTGATGAGCACTTTGTTTCCCACATGCACGCTGACCCCCTTAAGAATAACTATGGTGTGGGTATGTTGTCACTGAAACAATGTAATAACCAAGGAATGAAATTATTTGGGACCCAATCCAAAGAAAAATATGTTCTGGTAAAATGAAATTTTAATGTCTGCTGGTTGCTGGATTAAATAATGATGAGCATCCGAATGAAATTCTGTGTTTCTATTTTTGCAGTCTGGTCATACTGACTGTCATAGTGGTCATTTTTTTATTCTGGTTAAACCTGGAGGCAGTAGCAGAGTAGAATTTGACTTGAGTAGTGATGTCTAGATTCAAACCAAATAAAAAGAGCTTTTGTTATAAAATGCTTGGTTGGAGGCAGGACTCAGGTGTTCTCGTTTCTTTAATAGGGATGATGTGGCTGCACTTGGCTAAAGTCTCCAACAGCCTCATGCATATCCCCAGTCTTGGTTCCAGACAGATTTCAGATCTAATGTCACTGTTCTTATGCAGGAAAACCCCGCAAGCAGCTTTTCCACAGCATGGAGAGTATCAGGATCAAGAACAACAATAAAATAGATGACATTCTTCATCACAAGATAGAATTATCTGTCCCGGCTTTGTCAGAAATCTTCTCCCTGGCAGCAGGAGAATGAACTTTTCTTGGTGTGTTTGATCCTGTTATTTGCTGCTTTTTTTTTTGTAGTTCTAAAATATATTTGTTACTGTTATGCCCCAAAATTTGTTTATAGGCAAAGACAAAACACACCTTACATGTGAAGCCAAGAAATCCTTGCAGTCTGTTCCAAGAGCCACTATCAGCCCAGATCTAACTATTACAGAAAGAAGCAGCTTTGTCTAAGCACAAAAATTTTCCAAGCTAATAATAAACCAGTTAAAATTGCTCTTCCGATGTTCTTCCCTGTTTCCTGACGTTTTGGCCCCCCTCCCCTGCTCCTTGGGGCTCTGTGGTCAGTGCCATCGTTCTGGTGGTGGGGCTGCTGCAGCAGGTTATCAGCATCAAGAGTCTTTCACCAGGAGGACTATGATGTTCATGTTGATAGTTTTGTCTTCCTCACTGTAAGATCCACTTGGGTTCATTTTAATGTTTGCTGACCTGCTTTACACCTTTCCTCTTTGTTGTTCTCAGCTCCACATCATACCTGAATTTGCTATGTACAGCAGCTTTTAAGTATGCTGGATACGATTTCTTTGTTGTCTTTGTTATATCTAAAAGCAGTTTTGTCCAGGTCTGCATTTCTTTAACGGACCGTGGGTGAGTTCATCGCTGCGGGGTCTCCAGTGCGAAGCCTGTGCCCCATCTCTTTTCTCCCCATGTCGGTACTCCTCTGCTCTAATGCTCTCAAGGCCTCAGCCATCGTACCACCCATATTTCTCTATACTGCATCATGTTGTTGGAGTGTAGAACTACAGCAGTACCATTGCAGTGGCAAGCAAAGTAAAAGAAATTAGCCATAGTCACCTGATCAGAAGAAAAATTTGTTGTTACGGCTAAATCAAATTACAACAAGGCTGCAGGCAGGTCAATAACGGTTCAGACAAAGCAGGCCTGACGCGCCTCAGCTCTGAGGCCTTGCAAACTCAGCACAAAACCTGTAGCCTGTTACCAGCAATGGTGGTACGACATAACAGGGCTACATGGCTGCATTGTTATTATGCTATTCTTAGGTTTCTCATTTGCTTCCCATCCAACGCAGACACTGCTAACACCCAGCTTCCACACCCAACGTAGGCAGCTGCAGGTACGGGGTTCAGCCCAACATCAGGAGTTTACTGTTCACCTGCCTTAATGAAAAACGACTCATTAAATACGGCATGTGGGATTGGTGCCTCCTTGGCTGTGTTCATAAAATTTCAGGGAGCCTTTGGGATAACTGGTACTGAATTAATATCAAGCTATGAATAGGTTAATCAGGTGGAATCTTCAGCTGCTGAAATAGTTGAGTTACACAATTATAGTGACCTTGGCTCATGATGGTGCAAGTTTTCTTTATCGAATTTCAGTTTCAGCCTGGAGAAGATCTTTATCTGGCATCTGGGTCAGCTTGCTCTTGAAGTCCATACTTTTCCACTGAAGTAACAAACCACGGGGCCAATGTTGGAGCAATTTCTTAGGGGCTTCTGATAATTTTTCATATAGTTGCTGAGCATAAAAAGTTTCCGCAGAAAACTGAGTCAAGACTAAAAAGTCAAGCCCCTTCAGCCACACAGTTTAATACTTGAAGAGCTGAAAAGATGAATTACACCTATATAGATCGTACTTCAAAAAAGTGAAATGAAGTCTATACATGTAATTCCTCTGTGACAGCCTCCTCTATTAATAGACTAAGTCATCCAGCTGTCACATGGCGAAAAAAACGTATTTGTCACTCAAAACCACAAACCCAACAAAATTGCTTAGATTACTCAGCATCACCTCAGTGTGTGGATAGTAAGCAAATTGCCTAAAAATAACTAAATAATTAGCAGAACAAGACACAATGATCGGGGTTAAAAAGTAGTATGCTCCTTGAAATGACACCAACTGCTGCATATGCTGCCTGGAATTATTAGCATCACATTATTTGCAGTTCCCACACCTTTGCTTTTTTCTGAAATAAAATGAAATAAACAAATAGTGGCTTACAGGATAAGTATATATACCATAATCACAGACTATCCATCGTAATGTACCTCCACTTTCTACCGGAGAAGTAAAAGACAGAAACTTTTCATGTTGCAGCTTTTCCCTCTTAGACAAAACCAGACAGAATGCTCCTTGACAGCATCTCACTTGACAGACGTAAACTGGAGAGAGTGGTTTGGAAGATGTGGTACTGTCCTGCTGGTTGAACAGATCACATTTAATCATATCAAGGCATTTATTTTTTCATTATTCTCTTTGGTTGATATTTAGAAACAAAAAGGCAACGCTATTTTAGAAATTTGGCAATTAGAATCATATTAGTAGATCAAATTGACATTTGGAATTAATTATAAAATGGGGATAAAAAGGGTTTGTGCTCACTCTTGATCTTTTAGAATGTAAAAATCAGGTCTGATAAATCTAGTTTCCTGCATATTTGCCATCTTAGAAACATCAAGGTTTATTGTGATTTGTTGGTTGATATTAAACCAACTCCTTATCTAATCATCCAAGCTGAAATCATGGCTCCAGAGAAGCAGACACTTAATATATATAGCATGAAACTGCTCGCACAATTTTGATGCATGATTTACCCAGTATTACTATTACTTTTCCTAAATTTCAGCAAAAAGTCAGGGAACAGCAGAACTGTAAGCTGTTCATGTAAGGTGTTATTTACCAACAGCAAAGCTGCCTTCTGGCGTATGGCTATGAGAGGGTAACACTTCAGTTAGCACTGGCTTAAACATGTATCTTACATGATCCTGACAAGTTTTTGCCTATGTAAGCAACGCCAGGAGGTTTGGGTTACCGAATTTGATCCCAAATCCTTCAAGCTTTGGTTCCTTAGGAATTTGTGTTTGATTATTTGAACAAAGAAGCACCATCAAAACATCAAAATTTTGAGCAATCAGATATATGAACTATATGAAGTAGACATTTCATATATATAGGAAATATGATTCTCCTGTCCTTGGCTTATGCTTTACTTCTGTGGTAAGATCCCCTCTGAGGGTTATAGACTATGGCACTTCCCTTGGTCCAGGACACCAGCTGTCCCACCCCTGCCTGAGCAGACGTGGGTCCTCTGTCCCTGCACTGAGCTGGTATCAAATACGGCTGTTGGTGAGCTCAGACCTGTTGCCAGGTCACTACTTGTGCAGACATGTTCTTTAAATCAATCGAAGGTGTCTCCTTAAATGTCTGTCTTTTAAACATGACCAAGCTATGCAGTTTTCTTCAAGCACCACAGGAAACTCATGCACCCAATTTTTTCTTCTCTGATAATTTTCATTCCTGTTTTCCTTCTGAAAAAAAACTTTAAAACATTATCAGAAATGCCAAAATGAGTTTGCAAAGCAGGGAGTGAAGACTTTGCATCATTTCTACTGACAGTAAAATTCCCACTGATTTCAACGTGTTGGCATTTTCCTTCTTGATCCACCCCACCACGCTTGCTACGTAGCTAGGATTTCCCTTGCAGATCCCTCAGCTGGACCTTCAGTGGACAGGAGCAGCCCTGCTTTTGTCTGTACTGTCCTTAATGCTCCCTGCCTACTGAGCTGCACAAGCTGCTGACTGCAGAATCCCCAAGGTGAAGGACAAGATGAAAAACATTTTCAGGGATTTGAAAGGATGGAATGAACAAGGCAGGAGAACACGAGGCTCGAAAGGCAGGATAAACAATACAGAGATTTCTTTCCTTTACAGGAAACTGAAAGGAAAATTGTCTGGAAATATGCACAGTGGTGATGGCCATTCTGCTAACGGTAAAAATAGGAGTCCCCCAAAACCTTAGGAAATAAAAATTCATGACCCAAATTAAGAAATACAAACTTGACAGGTGCTTCCTGTGGATGCGGAGATCAGGGAAGTAGAAGTGGGTTTCTCAAGTAAAGGATAATGACGATTCAGAGCACAGGTAATTTGTTTGTTCCCTCCAAGGCAGATCAGCATGGGGGGGAACCTGGCCCTGCTAATCAAGCTGTACCGCCCGCTGCGGGTAATGGGTGCCGCTTCTGCAAAGAGCTTATTATGTAAGTGAGCCACATTTTGGAAGGCTGAAAATTGCTTTTCTCAGATTGCAGCAACTTTCCTCATTTACAGGAGATGCTCAAGTGGATCCGTCCATCTCATTGCTTTCTGGCAGAACAAATACAAGTTATTCAGGAGCCATTAACTAGCTGGGAGTCTGAGGATGTAAATGCATGTTTACTTCATCTCCTCACCGACGCAGGCTGGTTTCCTCTTGAAACATTCTGTGTTTTGTCCAGTCTGGTTTTAAAAGTGTGAGGTTACAGGCTCCTTCCATGGCTCCTGGCCTAGCAGCATCCACGGTCAGGAAGTTTTCATTGACAATGAATATCAGTTTTCCTTAATGACATTACTTCATTCTTAATTGCATTCTGATAAATTAGGCCCCGTAATTCCTTCAGTCTCGGTGCTTAAGGCTTTCAGATCTTTTTATTGGCAAAAAATGTTCTTCTAACCCTAAGCCATAATTTAACTATACTAAACTTAGTTACCTCTGTTGCCCTCCTCTGTTAAATCAGTTTAATATTTTTTTGTTTTTGCTGTTTTCTGCAGAACTTTCTGTAGTCATGTTATATGTTATTACTCAGTGCAACAACATCCCGGTGTCCCTGGCCATGGCAGGGGGGTTGGGACTAGATGATCTTTAAGGTCCCTCCCAACCCAAACCATTCTGTGATTCTATGATCCATTTTTGGCTGCTTCATCTCTCCAAACTGGAAATGGGGTAGTATACACCTTGAAACCTAGTATGCAGAAGCCTTGTTTCTGCTGTCCCCTGTGCAAATTCCTAAAGCAGGTTTATACTTATCACCTCGGGCTCCCTGGGGACGATACCCTCCCTCTTTTCGACAGTTGTTATTTCACAGAACTGTTCACTTTAGAATATAATGAGGTTCACCTTTTTTGAAAATGAAGGTGATTAAGAAGAATATGCTTTTATTCATGTTCCTACAGCCTAGCACTGTAATGGGGTCCTTCCTTTCACATGTTTCCATATTTTTCAGGATGTAAAATGTTTTACCAGAGGGAGGGGACACCATACAAACTCCTACTGAATTATGATGCTGTAGAGCAGAAAGGCAAAGCCAGCAAGATGTATCTACTCCATCGAAGTTACGAGACACTGATAAAGTTGTCAGTTCCACAGCGCTATTCTAGCAGATTTTACACCATTAGCAGCATTTATTGTAATGACCAGCAGGGATTTAATGAAACATAGTTCAGAATACATATACCATCCTAGGGAGGGCAATTAAAACAGCCTGGTGAGATACTGTGTTCCAAGGTGCATCTTTTTATCCTCACAGATCTGACTCCAAAGGCAATGTCAGCAACTGGTTCAAACTTGTAAAATTTAACTTTTCACACTTTCTTTCTTTTTTGGCATTTCCAAGAAGCTTATGACACTTGAAAACTTTAATCCACCATATGCTTCACCTGATTCTTGAATTGCTCTTCAGTTCTCTTTCTCATCCTTCAAAGGGAACCTCAGCTGAGAAAGGATGCACCAGGAACATACGGGTTTAGGCTGAAAGGGCTCATACAAGTTGTGACAGATTCACTTCTCTGAGCATTAATCCACTTTAATCCAACTGGATCACATACCAAACTAGCAAAATCCTTGAGGCTTTGACAGCACCAGTTCTGTTAATATTTAAAGGTTAACAAATTCAGTAGATCCTGCACCACTTGTACTACATTGAGAGCTTCAACCAAGAAGCTGTAAAATGAGTTAACGAAGTAGAGACCACACACTGATAATACTGTGGGGTTTTTTTCCAGTAGGATGTAGAGCCCCAAAATCTTGCATCAGAATGCAAGTGCCGTAAGATTATCATGCTTCAGTAATCTAGTCATTTCAAGGATATCAAAGCAAGAGAAAAATACAAGAAGATATTAAATGTGCAATTTTGATACAACTTCCTCACTGCTTGAGGAAGCAAGGTGTCCCTAAATCTCTAAACGCCTCATGCAGGCACAGCAAATAAATGATCTGGGATGGGAGATGACAATCTCTGAGACCCAAGAGGATGGGGGAAGGATGCCGAGAGCTGCAAAAAAAAACCTGTCAAGTGTATCATCACGCTGTAGCTCTCTTCTTGTTAAAGATGCAAGAGCACTTGCAGCTGTTAAATACTGAGAAGGAGAAACAGCTTAACATCCAAGTGTAGCCCTCAGAGGGGATCTTGCAGAGCACTGATGTTTTTAAAAAGCTGATGAAAACTTGAAGGACACCAAAACTAGATGAGATACTAAGAAAAAATACCTAACAAATATAATCCTAAAATATATAAAATCATATACATAACCTACGTATAAAAGCCTTCCTCAAAGGCCCTGAAGGAAGAAATGCTTGCTCACTTGAATGACATTTGTACCCAATTCAATAAACTAATGTTGTGACTGATGCACTCTGCGCTCAAATGCAATAGAAAACCAAGGTCTTGACCAGCTGCAGTCCTGAAAGATATTGGGGCTCTTAGGAAGAGACGACGTTAATCTGTGTTCAGGATTATTCCATCCTGCCCATTTCCCTTAGCTTCCAATTTTCATGGGCAAACATATGCTGATTGACGCCGAGCCCTGCACAGTGTAGTACAGTACAGTAGAGGAAACAGGTTTATTCCAGAAGATGCTGCAGTGACAGACTCAAAATAAATGAAAGGATTTCAGGATATAATAAAAATAAATGAAAGGACTTCAGGATCAAAGACATGATGTAAAATGTTAAAACATTTTCTGTCTCAAGGTCGTCCATACAAAACCTGTTATTGATTCTGTAATAACAGAAGCAGTTGCTTCAATGAAATTAATTTATTTTGTGAATATCCCTTTTAATCCTCCATGCATTTTTTAGCACTAAAAGTTGGAATTTATCACAACCTCCTTCATAAAACTTAATATTGTATGTCTGGTAATGTGGCTGTTTCAACAATCCCTCATTGGAAATCCCACACGCGTGAAACCTTGGCAACACTGTCAGTAAGTGACCTACACAAAGTTTAATAGAAAAATTTTACTGAATATCCTCTGTTTAATGTAAACAAGGCAGGAGGCAAAACAAGGAGTATATATTTTATATAGTTACACTATTTTACAGGGCACAGAAAGTATTGAGGATCATGGTTTGAAAACCCTGTATGATATGCAATATCAGATATGGATTTTCCACGTAGCCCCAAGACTACTACATAATCCTTCGATTTTACCTAGCACTTCGGTTTAGCATTTCTTTTAGCAAGACAAATAGGACTAATAAAATGTCATCTGTGAAATTACCCAGCAGGTTATGGTACAAATTACCATGCATTTACAAAGCCATTCCATGATTTCTTGTGCCCTGTAAAATCAAGTGTGACAATCTTTACACTAATCATAGTGTAAGCAAGCTCAGAATTCGGTCCTTTTTTTTATATATATATATATGTATATATACATAGGTGATGTACAACCAGACTCAAGCTGTGTATCAAATCACAGCTTTTATATTGCACAGACAAATACATAGGAAGAACATTACACAGACATGATGTGAATACCAGGAATATTACAGGCATATGAGAAACTAAGGACAAACTTGTTCTACCAGAGCTAGCACATGGCTTATTACAAAATTTTCTATATTGAAGTCTAAATCAAATACATACTATAAATGGAAAAAGCTAAAAATGCGTCTATTCACACACATGTGCATCAAGATGAAAATATGGTTTGGATCTGCTTTTTGAAATCAAAAATAATTTTAGTATTACTTCTCAAGTATTTCAATCTAATACTTGTGGCCATATTTTCTAAGATGGTAAGCACTTGCATTTCCCACTGACATCCGGAGGAGTTGCATATGCTGTGAACTTCAGGCCATATATTTTCTCAGGTGTCCATCTCTGGGTAATAAATAACCACATACAAACACACACACACAGAAACAAAATGGGCACCTCAAAGACATGCATAGATCGGAAAGGTGAAAACATGGACCTGAACTAACTTCTAATCTTCTTTTTTTTTAAAAAAAAAAGTGCATGAAAAATATCACCACAAAAAATATTAAACGAGTTCCATCTCTTAAGAAAGATTAAATCACTTTTACAAAAATAAAGGTCATTGTCATCATCTATTGTAATTAAGGGTTTGTAGGCAGCACTCACAAAAGCAGTTTAGGCTAAAGCAACCTGAAGGATTGCTTCACTTCTATCAGGATGGATCCATGTTTTATAAATTTATCAACTAAACAACATTTGGTTTGCAAGAACATCACCAATGTTGCTGGAGACAAAACAATTATATCCCCAATGTAAGAGCTCTTATATCTACTTATTTTTCTTATGGACAAAGCACGAAGGAATTGTGTTTGCAGCTCGGTAGACTGTTCAGCATTAAAATGCCACAGAGGCTGCAGCATCCTTCCAGAAGCTGGCTGATACAATTCCTTACAGTGTAATGAGCTCAGGCATCACTGAAAACAACAACAACAGAGGTGATGTTAATGCTTTCATTTGAGATCAGGCATCTCTTGAATGGCTTTATAAATTGTTGTATTCCTTGGAATGCTCTTGCAAGTTTTGTTTAACATTTCTCCCACTTTCATTTATAGTAATATCATCACTTCCAGTTTCCACTAAAATGAGGACATTAGAAGTATTTTGGAACATACACTTAAAAAAAATTAATGAAAATGGAAAATTTCAGGAAACAGTAATGAAGCTCAAGCAAACCCAACAAAGACTCAAATTCAGTAAAGCATCAGCATTTGTGCTCAAGCTTAACTTTGTTCATGTAAGAGATTGTGATTTAGGAATAAAATTCTTGAAATTAAGCTTATGTTCAACTGCTTTGCTGAACTGGGGCCTTATTTATAACAAATGTATGTATTAAACATCACCCTGCATAGACATTTACATGTTCTAAACTATGTATCAGGTATGTTACATTAATGATGCTTCTAATATGGACTGACTGCAATACATATGACTAAAAATTATTTGCTACTTTCAAGGTATGGTTCTAAGGAACAAAAATGAAAAAAGTGTCACTTCTTTAAACTTTATCCTACTATGCTACTTTGACCTGAAAACACTTTGGGGCTAAATTCAGAAAAAAAAAGGAGGTGAGGACGTAAAACATGCTTTTGTTTGCCAGATAAATGCGACACTTTGTACAAAAGCCTCCCAGTACAGGCAACCACTGAATACAGGTTTTACCTGCCAAAATGTTTTCCCAGTTCCAGACTGCTCTCTCCACCTGAACTTGTACTGGAAGCTTTTACAGCAGGACCCTCTTCACTGTTGTGACAAGAATAAATTTAGCCCATTAACTGTGACACTGTTCTAATTAACCTGCTAACTTAAAAGGCCTCTCAACATCCACATCCTATAAATATTAAAAAACAAGACCTCAAAGGCATGGATTCAGAGCAGAATCTGATTCCAGGTACAGTTATGTAAAACCAGAAAAATTCTAGTGACTGAGTAAATTAGTCCGTATTTGTGTATGAGCAATCACATCTGAAATGGGCATTACCTGTGCAAATAGGATAGTAGGAAAGATAAATGAAGCAATACAATGTAAACACAAGGAGCTAAACTCTGCCTTGCCTGCCTATGCTATTATGTTCATAGGAGGGGAAAGAGGTACTACACACCTGCGCGGAGAGCGGGACAGGTCTCTCATCCAAGTCACTCAGTGTGACTTGAAGGTTAAAGCACGGCCACCCCAACCTGCCAGTGCATGGGTGGCAGCGAGCAGCAAGAACTGTCTGAAGCGCAGGCTGCCATCACGCTACAGAAATAGAAGCAAAGCACGCTGAGGTCCGAATGGCCCTCCGCTTGCAATGCAAATGCCTGCCCTGGTTGACAGTATTCATATTGAAAAAGATTCACTGAGAGACTTCTCTGCATCCCAGCACTACGAAAACCAGGCGTAAATTTTGGTCCTATATATGGTATTAACGCTTGGACTGAATTGGCATCAGTCAACCTTTTGCTGGGCACTACTGCTATGGTTAGATAAGCAATAAAAACATTTATAAAAATGACAGAATGTTTATGCTGCCAATTTTCAAGGCACAAAAGATTCTTAAACCAATTCAGGCCAAATACCAATTTAAAAGAAATGAAAAATGATGTTTCAACAACAACTACTAATGACCTATAATTAACTTCCCTGTAAAAGTGACATGAATCAAGCAACTAGAGTTCACATGAAAAAACCTAAAGCAAATCTAGTTACGCAAATGACCTGAAGAGCAATCATGGGAAATGACAGAGACAAACATGCTAGAAACATGTATACTTCAGATATATTTGTTATGGATGTGATGCTGAATCAGAATTAATTCCATTAGTATTGATTTTATACCTATATATATCTTGGAGTAATCCATTGAGGAATCAAGGTCAGAGTTGTCTTTAAGATTCATCAAAAAAATGATCCCTCATTAATATATCCTACTGTATATGGATTGGTGGATTTTTTGAATCTCTTCATTTTTTAATATACATCTCAACTATAGCTGTGATTTCCTTTCATATATCCAACTGAAAAGAAAAAGAATTAAGACATAAAAATGTTATAGAATTAATCTGCTTTTTAAAAGTAGTATGGTCACAAAAAGCGAATTGGCGCATGTTAACCCCAGAACATACGAAAGACCCAACTCTTTAAACATTGTCATTATAACAGAATAACCAAGGTCTGACGTCTGGGGTTCTTCATGCAGCTTTTGCAGCTCTTCACACAGTGGCTAGAAATGCTCTGTATTGGTTTATCCCCAAATGCCTTCAATCATGCTCTAGGTCCATTTGAATCCCTCTCTCCTGCAACGTCAACATCTGGTGAAAGTAACTCATCTTCCAATTCTGCCAAATGTCAGCTGACCCTTTGCCAGGAGGCACCACCTCTTCTTAGCTGGGTGTCAACAGCCTTTTCGACTGAAACAAGCTAGGTGGTTTTACAGCCTGGCCACTCATCAGGGCTGCTTATGGTGTAGATGAGGCATGATACTTCACAAATGCAATTGCTGCCAGCTCTTTGCAGAATTCTTCCAACACAATGACGCCCTCTAGTAATGTCATGTGGTCAATGCTGATAAAGAAAAAAAATCAGCAGAGAATCAGGACTGGCACACACAAAAACCAGCCATGGGTCTTGGAGAATATGCAATGTATTTACTCACATGGGCCCTTCCGGCTCCAAGCCCAGCAGGCGTTTTCTGACCAGCAGAAGTTTGGGAGTGAAATCTGGGATGCGCTGGATTCTAACCATGAGGTCCCCGACGACCTGTAAAGCACAGCGCCATCGACACACAAAGTCAACACCTTTGCGAAGTGCTGGGCAGCAAGGTTAAATGACAGCCTGCAGTGCTCAGGATGCAGTCCCACTTCAGCATCCTCACAGGCTCACAAAACACACAGAGTAGCTGCTCTGCCCCCAAAAGGTTAGTGGGCACAGAAAGCAAAGAGATACAAAAGGACAGGAATTCTTGAGCCTTGCTGTTGCCACAAATGGCATTACTTATTTTCATTATGTCAATGATGAATTTGTCTAAGTAAATGTTCACGCAGGCAATTGACCAGTAAATTCCTGGGTTTAGGGAAAGCACAAGGGGAGAGAGTGAAGATGATATTTTTAAATGGGGAGGGTTGCTGGGAAAACGGGAGCTAAGCCCTCCGTTAGTATTGGGCAAGCACCATTAATAGGCTCCTGACCAGCTTAATAACAGGTGGTGCGTGGGGTAGGTGAGGGATCTCTGACTGAGAAGACTGCAGTGTGACAGGCACCCAGCTAGCACTTCTAGGATGCAGGTCTGGCAGGAAGAGATGGAATCAGAGGGAAAGGAAGGGGACTTTTGATATATCCAGGACTTCATTGTCAAGAACAGCCTTCATAAGAGAAAAAAGAGGATGAGCAGAGATACACATCCAGGCACAGGGTATTCAGGAGTGTCCCTTGCTTGTGCGTGAATCGAAGCCACCTCTTTCCCATTCAGGTGCAAACAGCACTACCTGACAGTTGCCTGCAAGTGACAACAACAAGTGATCTAGTCCAGCTTAAAGCAACATCATTGCCAGAGGGGATATTGTGCATCTACACAATGAAACTAAGCAAACAAATAATTTTCAAGACATGCAGAATGAAAATAAATGCTGGGAAATACATTTTCCCATGTTCTTGGTAGAAAATCCCTAATTCTGATATTCAAATCAAGAGCATAAGTATCTATTTTCAGTGAGAAGCCATTTGCCAACTTAAACTAGCCAGCAAGTACTACCAGTAACAACAAACTAAATATATCACTGCTGTACAGCCATATGTAAATATTAACTGTGTGTTTACTCACCCTGACAATAACAGAGAAGAGAGACCTGCAGCCAGAAGCTAGGTTTACATAAGGATCCAAAAGGTATTCATGTATATGAGGATGGGGAAACAAGGACAATTTGGACAACACTGACGTAACTTGTAAATTTACATCATAGGGCTGCAAAAAAAAGGAAAACGGTGCTTAGTTATTTTCATGCTGGCTTCTTTTCATCCAGCCAGTGTTTATTTAACTCCTAGAACCTTATATACAGGGTTATGAATAAATAAAGATAAGAAGTTAGATTAGAAGACAGGCCCAAAACCTCTGCTTTCCACAACAGGAGCGATGTGAACATGACAGTCAGGTATTAGATGTTATTATCCGTATAACTGCTACAAGCAGTTGAAGCTTTTGCACACTTGTTTATTGCAGGGTAAGTCCTCTCCCTGTAAAACATTTCTTCAGCTCAGTAACTAAACAAATACAGAATCAGCCTAGACTAAACACCTGCTTGCTTCTCCTGGATACCTGTAAAGTATATGCGCTCAGGAAATTGAGAGAAACAAACCCATGTTTATGGCTAATATGGTATTTCTCTTCTTCAACTTTCTTTTTTCTTGGAAAGAAGCATTGCAGAAGGCCTAGTCATCTTGTGCCAGCATGCTACGGGAGATGAGATGGTCCTAGGCTGGGAAAGCAGCATGAAATTCTGAGCTGCTTCTTTACCCTCTTTCCCCAAATGAACTAAATGGGAGAGGCAACACTGTCAGATGCTGGAAGACGCTAATCAGTCATAAGGGAAAAAATAGTACCTAACTTTCTAGGAAAAAAATAGTGCCTAGCTTAAAGGATTTTATCATTCCAGTGAGAAACTCATTTCCATAAAAGCAAGTATTTTCACCATAGCTTCTTTATGTTCCAAGTACTTTTTTTTCCATCTTTGATCTTCTTATCACAGTGAAAACAAGCTGACACTTTAATTCAGCCCAAAATTTGCAAACTAGTGGACTTCCTTCCATCTATTCAGTGGTGGAACAGACTACATTGACAAGAGATGGACAGACATTCCCTTGGTACACCCCTATACCAGTCTGAAGATGTTACCAACACCCAGATGGTTTAACTTAACCTTGTTTATTTTACCTGAAGTGGATTACAGCACCCTCATTCAATCTCTCTGACTGCATATTGGCAGTAACATCCTCAGTGGCATAATCACATCTAGAAAAGGATGATTTCATGGCCTCAAACTATCATCTTTATGCCCTCAAGTTAGCATCCCACTGAAGAATCAGAGAACAGATTCTTCCCTTTTCCAGACTGTAAGATTTGGAAGAATTCAGCTTCAGATTAAGACAGATATATTTAGATATGTCTACACGTCTAAGCTCGCATTAGCCTACTCAACAGAGATCTGACACTTGATACACTTGCCTACACACAAACATCTCGTGCCATCTCAGATGCTCAGGAGTATCTGATGGTCTCTTGATGGTTCCCCAGAGGGTGGATCCTGCAAGATCTGTGTTGTAACAACAAGCTTGTGGGAATACCTTGGGCATCACAAAAATGGCAACAGATACCTCAGTTCAGGCAACTGAGTCGAGCTTTCAGTCAGTACAGTGAAGGAAGCTGAGATGGTGATTCACTTCACGCTAAAAGAGACACCTACTTGTTTTTTAGTCTAACAGCTCCAGAGACTGCCGGGGCTGTTCTGACAAAATTTCCACTGACTAGATGTGGACACCTAACTAATATTTAGGTACCTTATTCCTGAATTCATTACCACACACTGTTGCATTGCAAAGGGAGCTGTTTTATAGATCTTTCAAAGTGAAAGCACATATTTCTTCCAGTCAGTAGCAGTTATTTCTGTACTTGATATTCCAGCAGTAGATTCATCCCAATCTTCTAACAAATGTAGCTTTCAGACCCTGGACTAGAGATGTTATAGGTAAAAGAGATCACTACATTTTGTGTTACTGTGGAAAAGTTACTCTGCAGACAGAGACACAAATTCCTTCCATAAATCCATTCCACTGCCTACCTAGCTGAACTGTAGAAGTTCTTTAGAGTTGTCTGAGTCAGTCAATTCATTAGAAAGCTTTGAAGCCATGAGCATTATCTAGTGTTCACGAGAAGAGAAGGAAACAAAATAGTAACACATGCTGCACTGTTCAGACAGATTGCTGTTGCAATTTGAACTAATTGAGAGCATTAAGGAAAGCTGCTTCTTCACACAGAGCTTTTATTTCTGTCCATATGTCTTGTTTCAGATAACATTCTAAAAAATTTCTCTATAACTAAAAACATTAAAATCAGCAAAATCTCCAGTTCATTAAATTCTTACAAAATTCTTAGGAAACAGTCAATTCCATAGAAATGTATAATATCAACAGGAGGAAGGATGTACAGTCTCACAGATGAGGGAGTGGATTTGAACAGCCTTGAAACAAGTTACTTCACTTGTGTCCCTCAGGTATCTTCTGTCAGAAACTAGGTTAATGATACCTACACCACCTCCGCAAAGTTTTCTGGTATCTACTGATAAAAACTGATAAAACCACATGAGCTACCTATAGTATTGTGACAAAGCAAAAAAACCATTGAACACAATCTGTAGGTAGTACTGTGTCCCCACTAAAGACTTTACAACATTTTTCACTTTGTCTCGACATTAGCACCCATTATATCAAACTTGTCATTGATAGGACCCAGGTCTTGGGTTTTTTTCTATGAGATTTATGTGTTTAACTGTAAATAACCCCTAGGAATTTCAGTTTGGTTTTTACGATGGGGTTTTGGGACAATATAATAAGAATTTACCCTTCTGTCTGATTTAGGCAGTTCATTTTAATTCTTCTGGAGTCAAGAACCATTTTTGGCACCACAGATCATAACACCTTACTTGACTAACCCAAACGTGTGTCATGCTGACTGGTAGCGTATCAAAATGGGCACTGTGCTCCCATGCCAGATGCTACTTTTGTTGTACATATCTGACACTCAGGTGTTTCTTGGGGGATGTAACTTGGGTTCTTTTTGTAATTTATGTGTCATTGCTCAGACAAGGTTTTCATATGCATGAGGCTTGTTCTTCTTAGAGCTGATGATGCCCAGTTTTCTTCATGACTCTAATGTATAACCATTTCAGCTAGTGAAGTGTGCAGAACATGTTTACTGGAAGCAAAACCCTAGAATACACAATACAGCAATGGAAGTATTTGGCTTTCTTTTCTGACTTCAGTATTATAAAATTTGGTACTCTCAAACATCTCAAACTGATAACAGTTTTTTCTAACTGTGAAAAAATGGGGGAAATGTTAGCAGCGATACAATAAGTTCTCTTCATCTTACACAGTGATGTAAACTACTTCCAGAACACAGTTTCAGATTGAAGTTCACTGAAATGTGGCAGAAAGGAGCTGTACAGATTTTATTTATTGAAAAATGTACATGCTTTCTAAGTATAAATGCTAGAAAATGAAAACAGAATCAGTGATGCTAGTACTGAAGGATTCCTAAGATACTATCTTACCCTCTTCTTTTACTTAAAGGGTATTCTTGTCTTACTCATTAATTTAAATTAGATTTCTGGTCAAGAAAACATTTGGTACACAAAAAAAGTGGGTAACAAAGGTAAGAGAGTTCTTGTTCTCTACTTTTGTTGAGAATGCTGATCACTATAACATCCTGCAATCTACAGAGACCTGCACCAAGGACATGGAACATTACAGAAGAATATGATGCTATAATAGACATCTGAGTGATGGGAATCCATGGGACCTCGGAGATCAGCCCCTTAGTAGTGATGAAAGCATCAGAAATGGAATTCATAACCTGCTTTTCCTTACCTGATCAAGAATCCTGCCCATTCTTTCAAACAGGACTTTCAAGAAGTGTCCTTCAAAAAATGGTGCTTCTAAATTGCACTTTTCCAAAGATCTGGGAGATCCAGGCCACTCCCACCGTAAGCAGATGACACAATAATCCCGGAACTAGAAAAAAGTAGTGAGGAAAACACATTCAAACCTCCATGGAAATGATTTCTTTCCTTTTAATAGTCTGTGCACCTTAAAACCATAATCTGTAGCTACATGAAATATCTAAGCCCCAAATGAATAGTCATTCTAAAATAAACATGATGGGTTTCTGTGCAGGCACCTCATTTTCTTCTTGACATTCAGGCTATTAGGGTAGTTTCAAAAACACAATGAGTGGAGAACAGAGCTCCCAAAAAGCAGCTGGAGCCAAAACATGAAGCAAAGCCAACAACACACATCGTGATCGGGGTTCTTCTAAAGCAGGAATTGCATTCATACACATTCTTGTTGTCAGTACGTTACCACACTTCCACTGTATTATGTGTAGCTTATCTTGCTATCCAACCTATATTGCTCCCTAATTCCCCGGATGGGAAAGGCACATGTATACGCAGGAGATACAAATGAAAAAAGTACTTCAGAGCTTCCTCTTCCCTCTCTTTGTTTCCTATCACCCACAAGTCTTTCTCAGCCTCTGCCTCTGATTTGCTGTGGGCTGCCTGATGTCTCACTCTCAAGGAATTACACCTTGAAAGGAGCGGAGGTTATAGCAGTGAAAATAAGGAATGCAGGAATAAGCAGTAGCAAAAGAGAGACAAAACAGACTCAGAAATTCGTCACTGCATGTAGCTTACCTACTCGTGCAGGCCTCCAGGAATAGAAATATGGAAGCAGAACAGCTATTTGGATGTAATAACAGCAATAGGCAGGGCTATTCTTAGGGGAGAAATATTTTAAGAGTAGCCATATCATTGTCAGGAAGTGACAGAAACCAATTCTCTTCTCTAATAACTCCCAGAATACTCTTTTTCCCAAGGCATGAAAGAAATACAAAGATGATATGTGTTTTCTGGCATCCAAGAATAGAACATAGGGGAATTTTATATCAGCCTTTGTTTACTGATTCTCTATTTTCTATTTCCTTTCTTTTCAGAAGAGACTACAGGTAAAACAGTATCATGATTACAGAAATCCAAGCTTCCCATTTTAAACTGCTGATATCGTAATTCAGAGGTTATGGAATTTTTGAAGTACCTACTAAATATAGCATGCTCAGTTACTCTACTCCTTTGCATAAATTTTTCTATTCCAGAAGATTCACAGGGCTTCAATAAGAAAGCCGCAAATAAACAGTGATTGTCCTCTGACCAGGGAAACTTTAGATTATGTTTGTAAAAACAAAACCCGCATTTATTTCAAAACAGTAAATCATAAAGCTTACCCTACCTACCAAAACTGCCAACTTCAAACCTGAATGCCTTAGGCTGCGCATTCCCTGTGATGAGCCTTTACTTTTAAAGTCCCAGATTGCCTAACTCCTATGCAGCACTTTAATTTCCCTTTAGTCCTTTCAAACAGCTTGGCAGGCAATTCTCCAAGAGAACGCAGATAAATGCAAAAGCAAATTAAGAATCTATCTGCAGTTCAGATTTTCACTCAGTGTATTTGTTATATGAATATTAATGCATTTAATGTCATCCATTTTTCCCACTAGAGTAATACAAGGTGGATTCACTGTCAAAAGATCTACAAAGGTAAGTTTTCATTAGAAGATAAAAATTGAATTTTCCCATCTTCCATTACCAAAAGATGTATTTAGTAGGACTATTTATAAAACCATTTGTATATTCTCATAAGCATTTCATATTCTCAGGGACTAAGGAAGGCTTCACTGACTTACTTGTCTATGGGCATCTCTGAGGTAAGTATCATAACCTGTACCCTCCACATGGTATGATGACTTAGCTTCATCAGGTACAAGACAGAGAAAGCTAAAGAGAAAAAAAGTACATTAATGAGTATCTATAACCCACAGAGCACCAGATCAATTCTTTCTCATCATCTGTAACAGTGTACACAATACTGAATTGTCTGGCCAAGTAATCCACAGATTCTACCATAACTTTTATGTGAAGAACAGAGAATACAAAATCTATTTAAGCACGTCTATTCTAGCTACTGTTCATAATAACAAGATATATACTTCAGAACTTTTGTATCTAGCACTGGAGGTAAAAACCTCAGTGGAAGCATTTTCTGAGAATCAGCAGACAGAATGGAGATGAAAAGGAATATTCATAACCAGGTCAAGTATTTGCTAAAGGTCAGACTCCATCTTACTACAGCATATGGAAGTATGCTGGGGAATAAATGAGCCGAAAGAGAAGGAGAATTGCAGTTAACATTCTTCTTAACCTACTGCATAGGCAGTTTTATTTACCATAGTTTGTTGTGGTAAAAAATATCTAAGAACATGCAGGAATATTTGCATATAAATGTCCCAGTTACAAATATCATTGCCTTTGCCAGGTATATAGTGCAAATACTGTATGTCCTTATTACTTCACCAATATCTGACCTAAAAAGCATCAGGAAATTCTTAATCTTATTAGAGAGGAACTGTCTTTAAAAAATAAATATAAAAACCTAAAATTCCTGGACAGCAAAATAAAACTCAAGTCTTTGGACCCTGTTTCCAAATTTCAGCTTTCTCTACCCCCCAAGAACTGCTCGAGGCTCCTGTGAGATTTATATGCAGAAATACATAGTAGCTGATTCATATAGAGTTCATCTTATCTGAAAAACTACGTATTTGCAAAATACTGAAAGCCCTGAAAACATTTCTGTTCACTAATGGAGATTACATGAGGTGAATTTAGGAGACTGTTCTTTGTGTCTTTGCTCCAAACCATGTCCACCATAAACTATATATAGCAGTACTGGGGGAAAGAGGGCAAGAAGCGACTATGCCATTCTATGCTGACTGTCCTTGGGCTGTTTGCTTCCTTTGGCCAACACCTTTGATTATTTCTGCATAAGTAGGTAGGTCAGCACTGAAATACCAGTGCTGCTTTGCTACCGTGTATTAACAGAGCAAACAGCATTTGTCCTAATATTAGTTGCTAAGAGAATTACCATCATTAACTTGCTTAGAGCAGAGCCTGTCCTCTTTGTGATATCCAATTTGCAGTACGTCTAACAGGCACAAAGGTATGTTACACATGACAGAGAGACCCCTTGATTTTCAGGGAACAGAAGCTTATCTCTAGCATGGCAATTATTTACTTTTATATATGTGTTTACGGAACTTCAGGAAGTTTGAGGGGGTTTTTCCCCTAAAACATTTATGGTAAGACTCCCCAAACTTCTCCAGGAAGGTCAAGTCCTGTAACAGCAGTTTAAGTATAGCAAATATTTTCGAGAAAAGAAAGTTCTATAATCAATGAGGCTTTCATCTTGAATTCTGAGTATTCAACTAAACTATTAGCTGTAAAGTTCTATTTTTCTTAATTATGTTGAATTATTTTTACTTCTTGTGAGCTCTAATCTTTCAGGAGTAGCTTTCTGATAAAATGCCACATAATATCCTTCTGTGGAGTCATTTTACCAGCTGGCACAGAATAACATCCATTACAGAGTCCATTTCATTTGCACAGTGTGTGCAGACACCCACACATTCAGAGATTTCTTTAAGTGTTTGTTTCAACTTACCTATTTACAATTTTATGAACTTCAGTCTTCCCATCATTTTTCGAATGTTCTGGACTGACAGGTGGAGAAGCACTGAGCCACTCTTGAGTTGACAATGTGTTATCTGGAGACAGATCAGTAAATAACGGATCCTCCTCTAGGTCTCTGTGAGATTATATTAGACAAAAACATAATAATTCACAAATGTTACGGAAGGCAGGAAAATCTCTGGGTCAAAAGGCATGCTTTCTATCTATCTTCTCTGAACAACTAGAATGTTTTCCAGAACACTATCATATGCACATCTTTTTACCAAATTAATATGCAGAAATACCAACTTTCACAAATATCCAACATATTTGTTTTGAAGAAAAATTATAACTTCTTGATCTGAACAACAAAGTAGACATTTCTGACTCATACAAAACCACTGCATTAAATCACTTTTAAACTCTTTAGCCACATTTTTTACATGAGAGAGAGTTATACTCTGGGAAATCATTAGATTATTTTAGATCACTCAGAAATATCTAAACTAAGATGCCTAAAACAGCTGGTGTGACTAGTCCTTACCCCTCCATCAGTAAAAAAAGGAGTTACAAGAGTTATGTAGGGTATTTAAAAGGATTTTATGTAAAGTATCCCAGAAAAGTTCTTCCATCAAAAAATTATTCAAGAACATAAATGTAAGCAAGACACCTACATGATTGACTTAAAGAATAATCTCATTGAAAACAATACAAATATGCATAGACTGAAGCTAGGCAGATGCGTAAGTAAACCGATATATGAAGACCTTTGAGTGCCTCTGGTTCAGGAAAGAGGCTTTTGATAATTTTAGCTTCTCTGTTACTGTTCTAAAAATTTCCATGAGTTGCTGATACAATAATTTCTGCATCACTTTAGGGATACAGATTAATACATACAGCACTCAAAGTGCTATCTATGCTCACTTACTGGAAAAAAAAACCCTGGTTTGTTCTAAAAATAAGACTCCAAGTTAGCTGTGGTGAAAACTTCTCTTAAAAAAGACACTTACACTGCTCCTGCAATCTGTCCATTCTCTACCACATCTTTATCTTCTTGACAGAGAGGCTTGTATTCTATATAGTTTCTTTCTTCTAAATTTCTCAGAACCAAATTATAAAGAATGTGCTCATTGGGTTTTTGCAAAAGGTGCTCAAACATTCGTAAAGTCATTATGCTGATCTGCAACATAAAAAGTAAAAAATCAATAAACGGATGCACTGCTGCCTTATGCTTTTTGCCTTATATCTGGTTTGTACACCCTAGAACATTGCAATTACTTATTTACATTATGGAAGGAAGCAAAAATCCTAAGAAAAATGAGGAAATTGTTATGCTGAATGTGGTATAAACATGGATGCAGAGTTCACACACATTTGAAAATCAGTATGTGGATGTATTTTTTTCCTGTAAAACAAAAACTCTTCTAAAAGCTGCCAAAATAACAATACAAAGAACATCCAGAGAACTTACAACTTAGATTTCCATATTACAATCAGATCCATGCTGGAAGATGGTTATCATTGTGCAAGTGAAACACAGAACAGGACTTAAAGTTAGTAACAAATACCCAGAATAAAACAAAGTAATACTGGGATATTGTGACTAGAACTATAGGCTAAGATTTTTACATGGAGATATTATGTAGGCTTTTAAAAGGAGACTGACCTTAAGCAATACAGAGACAGTTTTTAAAGACAGCTTTAGAGTGCTTAGCTTTGCAAAGATCAACTAATTTATACAGATAACTGATTTTGACAGGGTGAGCAGGTAAGCGTACTGAAAAAAATGTATATGCGAAGGCGTAGATCTGTATCTCAGGCAAGCTTGGGTTTTATTTGAAAAAGTAGAGGGTGGAGGTTGTATCATGGAAAAAATGAAACAAGCAGCTGCTGAGGAAGGATTTTACTGAAGCCAATTATTTTAACGTTTATTGTGTGTAAAGTGCTTAAAGTTATTATATCATCTTTTAATGGGCATTGTGTATAGTCTCACAGTCACTTTATGTAAAAAATAATAAGTTTTTAACTACATCTGATGTTATAATGTCACAGTCAACACAACATGGAAAATAACAGTGATGCAACGTATAAAAAAGCACAAATTAAAATGCAATTACAGAAACTGATTTTGCCCTATCTTACAGCATGCAAGCCCGACTAGATATGCATAGGGGGCAAGCAAATTTAGCAAAGAATCTTTATTAATGGGAACAATGTGCTAGCTGAAGAAAACAGCTTGACTTTCATTTTCTAAAGGGAGTTTGTAGGGCTGGCAGTCAGAACTCTTTTCCTTGCCAAAAAAAGTTAGCTGACACAAACACGAAAAGACCTCACAATGGCGTTTTTACAGACTCTACACAAGACAGAACTGGCCAGGAGACATTATTAGATCACCACTTCTTACCTCATCAGAAATATGATCACAGTGTTCTATTAACCTGTGCCGCAACGGATGTCTGTTGATGTCTGTCAAAGTTTCTGGCTCTCTGTGTTCTCCAAGTATAAAATAAACTGTTTCCTGCAGCAGGACATCTGAAGTCACTTGGCGCACAATGCGATGCAAAAGCGCAGTTGATGTGAGGATTCCAATCTCTGAACTGAACAAAAAGTTTCATGTCAGATATGTAGTGAATTTCAGCTGAAAAAAAATCAGCTTGATTCAGATTCTGTTCTGCTGTGTCTTGGAGGATGCTACTCACGTTTGCATCAGCTGGGGTTCCATAACGTCAATGAAAAATCGTTCCCGCACAGCTTTTGCCATAGCAACAGCAGCAGTCTGAAACAAAAGTACAAAATGGTATGTCTCAAACTCAAAAGCTAGGAAACAACTGGAACTACTTATTTGCTGAATATATTTGTATCATATATAAACATTTCAAACCTTTTGTGCTTCTTTGATGAGTTGATCACAGTAGTCAAACCATGAAAGAAATGAAATCAACGCTCTTTTCCCTGGAAAAGCAGATGCGTCTTCTTTGTGGCTATAGGAATCCAAACTAGAGAACACAGGGAAAAATACTTATTTAGTCTACAAGTAATTGAAGAATCTCAGCCTTTATTCTTACTGAACTTAACAGAATAATTAATGATCTACTTGCAATGAAGTGAACATTAAAATAACTTTTCTGCTGGTCTCTACTAATCTGGCAGTGCTATAATTACACAGGTTTTCAGTGGTATGCTAAATAGTATGTACAGCAGAACTCCTCTGGTTAAGTATTTCTTGAGTCAGAAGGGAAAACTGATCACCGAGCCTGTTCTCCCAGGAAACACAGACCACAGAAACTGAATCAATAACTCCTGTAGTCAGAGAACCATAAAATGAAGGCAATTGTTCTTCTCTACTCTGTAAGTGACCTCAATCAAGTCCACCAAAACCACAGTGTACACCTGAACTAGATTGTATCTTTCAGAAAAAAAACCATGTATCCCAATTTAAACACTCTATGGAATAACAAATTCACCATTTTCTTTAGTAAAGCAGTCCAATAATTATTTATCCCACTATTCAAAGTTGTGGTTTTTCCCCTTCTAACTTCAAACTCCAAGCACCAGAAATTTTGGTACTTATTTTGCAAATACCTACTTTTTGTGTCAGTACTAATAGATCACGAGCAATTAATAATAATGAAGGCAGAGCGGGGAAGAGAAATGTTTTGAGAATCTAACATTCAAGCAGCTAGGATAACAGGCATGTATCTTTTGCTTCATGCTGATGCGTTATGCAGTTACTCTTTCCTTCCCCTTCTTTACTGCAAAAATTTTGCAACAACAGCCTGTTATCAAAGACACCCTTCCTGCCCCCCACAGCAGCTTACAGTGATCACTGTGTACAGTGAAAAGTTCATGTTTCCTAAATCCTTAACATCTGAACAAGAAAAATAATTTGTACCTGATACTGCAGCTACACCGCCACAAATTGCTAACGTAATTCAGTGGAAAAACTTGTCCCCTGAGGAATGTCTGCAAGGGACTGGCAGCCAAACCTGGCCCCATGTCAGAAAACACATGTACATTGGATGCCCTATGTCGTACCACTGTGCTGCACCCGGGATCTCAGCTCTGCTCTTGAGACTTTAGCATGGGGGGTCTGAATATTTTATACATCTTATTTACCTATAGAAAATTAGTTTCAGGGAGAGGTGTAAAGTCACCATGGGTATTAAATACAAAAATAGAATTCTTACCCCCAGTTAATTGCCTCCACTGTTTCAACGTCTAAGGGATCCAGTGACTGAGGCAGGGCTTTGTAGAGGGTGGCCAGTCTGTCTGTCAACAATTCACATAAACAAGTGCTTTGAGTCAGGCACTTGGCAGCTGCTGGTTCTGGCAAACTCACCAAAAGCATGAGGCCTTCACAGGCCTTCACTGCTATCCGGCCGTCCTGGCAGAAGGGCATGGAAGAATTAATCAGACGGTGAATGAAGTTCACTTGAAATCAAGAAGCAAACATTTCCCAAATAAACTCTCCATTCCCCCACAGTGAGTGAATGCATTTTTGTGGCCTTTCCAGTGATTACAATTTATTTCCATTAAATTTAGATAGTACAAAATGAAGAATCTCACCTGAATCCTTGTCAAATACTAAGAATGCAATTGCAACCTTCAGGTTGACAGAATTAGTGCTGTAGGTCAGCTTAAGACCAAGATATTAGACAATGTAAACTATCACTAATAACAAGGTACATTGGTAGATCAGTTTTCTGCTCTCAACGCTGCTGTAGCAGTTACAGGCTTACCTAACCCTCCTCTAAGTTTTCTGAAAGAATCTGAGTATGAATTCGAGGACGGGGCTGGGTAAGACATAGAGCAGTTGTTTTTAAAAGAAATCAAGCCCCTGGAGACAGCCCAGTGCCTTTACAAAAAAAGTAGGCTTGGTTAAATCAGTACAATTGATAGTAGTTTTAAAAATATTCTCTTGTGGTATATTTAACCTAATGATTATCCTATGTAGCTTGTCTGTGAAACATGCAGCATCCTATACAAATTGCTCAAAAAACACCTACATTACCATCGACAAACTTAATATTAATTTTCTAAAATAGCATTTTTACTTTAATCTGAATTGGCAAAGAAAATTGACAATTTACAAAAACTGCCTGCAAAACAAACCTCGTTTTACGTTTTATAGTTAAAATACAGGGCGTACATACATGTATATTCACTCCCTCTGCCCGCTTCACACAGCATCCAAACTATTTCATTCTATCACATTAAACAGAAAAAAAAAACCAAAACAACTCACAGGACTTTTAGTGAGGTTTAGTAGAGAATTCACTAAATTATAGTCTTGATTTGGACCAACAGTAGAAGACTCAGGTGACGATGTGACATTTAGTTCATCCAGACTGAAAGAGAGATCATCCCCCTGTTGTGGGAGGTCATCTTCCTTCTCCATTTGCTCCACTCCAGCAGCACTAGGCATTTCTTCAGGCTGATCGGGCTGTCCCGTGTCTGTTGTCAAAGAATCTTGGCCTTTTACCGTGTCTTCTGTGATTACACTTGCTGATCCTTTGGAAGCCATTGCTTTTAACTTACTCTGCAAAGTATTTTGTTGGAATTACACAGTTGAAATTGCTGTTCATCCTGAAGCAGAAATTTACTGAAAGTATTTTTTTTACATCATCATTTGAAGTAGTTCTCTACAAGGCTGGATACAGTAACCATGTAGAACATAATGGGTTGTGGGAGCGTGGGAGTTTTTAAACCTCAAACGTTTTCAAATCTGCTTAAATTTCTCTTAAGCCCTGTACCATTTTGCTGCAAGGCTGAATACGCCATTTACAAAGAGATGGCATCTTTTTCTGCCCACCAATGAAGGCACATATTCACTTGATTTGCCCACTATTTGACAGAAGTTTTTAATTTGCCTTATGAGTGCACCTTTAGACCTTAGCACACACTATAAAACATCCCCTTCTAGGTCAAGGCCTCAAATTCATCTAACTTCTGAGACAGTATTTCCAGTTCGAGTCATGCAATTAAACGCATTCTAAACTTCTTGAGATATTATCTTCAACAGGAAAAGAAAAAAACATCTTTTATAACAGCAGAGTACTCTCAAGTTGTGTTTCTCATGAAGAAAAAGTTCAGTAGATTGAACAGACAGAAGATACTAGAAATTAGCATTGGGCACTGGGTACTGTAACAGACCACAGAGAATGTTCTCGGAAGCTAACAAAGCATCTCTACTTAGCCTGAAAGAAAGCAACCCATCTGCCTTCCCACAAATCTGTCTCCAGCACATAAAAAGACATTTAAATTTGTGCTCTGTGATACCAAGAAGAAAGTCACAGCAAGGCAAGAATTCAGTGTTCTTCTGGCATAAGCACAGGTGAATAACACTTTATTAGAACCATAAATTAGACTTCAGCACAAGACATTTTTTCAAGCGAGTACAGTAGTGAGATTATAAATCCAAAGGGTTTCCCTTCTCTACAGCAACACCTAAATTATTGCAAATATATCTCAAGTATTAATAATTTAAAAGAGTAACCATTTGGGGTTAATGGCATCTAGTACGTACAAACCAGCAGGGACTAACAACACGACAGTCTCAGGCAGCAAACTAGAGAAGTGCTGTGAATGCTTGCTTGATTGATGTGCATTCTTTGTGGAGAATTTGTACTGAATGTTGGGATACAGTCATAGAACCAATCCCTGGAGAGGCAACCCAGTGGTAAAAGCAGCACACTGCATGCTATAAAATAAGTATGATTTTTGGCTACAGTAGAAAAATTACTCCTTCAACATATATATATTTTTTTTACAGCGTGAAACGCATAAGGCTGCAAAGCAACCAAAATGTGTCTGTCTGAACCATGTCTGCCTATGCCTAAACCTTCTAAAATCCTCCAGTATCCTCCCATACATTTTATCAAAACACAGGAATATCTGCATCACAACGATGAGCTTTGCACATAAAGCAGAACTAAAGGCTGGAACTGCATTTCAGTCCTGGATTATACACTGTTGCTGGCACTACTCAAGTAGCAAGCAGGGTTGCCAAAGAGAAAAGCTACTTTTTTCAAAAATTAGATAATATTTTGTAAAATACTTATTTTGTCTTACACTGCCCTGTTACCTCATGTCTGGACTCTCCTGTCATTTGAAAGGCCATAGTTTATTGAGCTAAGGCATCGATGAGAAGACCTAACATATATAAATGTATAGAAATTTGTCCCTAGAAATTTGTCCATAGCTCATTACTCTTAGATTGGCAGGTGACACAAAGCAGTCTGTATAATCAACAACACATAGGCAGCCTTTTTGCATATATTTAAGCTTCCTGTTGTCTAATCATGCAATTTTGCAGCTTAGCTGCTCACCTGCCTCCTGTAAAGGTGCAAAACAGGATCCTGAATGACCTAATAGAAAAGGTTACATAAAACACATTCAATGCTTTCTAGACAAAGTACTCCTCTAAGTGAATTCAGTATCAACAGAGAGCAGACAATACAAAAATACATTTTTACATTTTCATGATATGTAACTATCAGAGTTTAAAAATCTGTGGTGGATGATGCCATGTCTAAATTTAGATAGATTTAAATAGAACTCTGTCAAAAAAACAAGTGATATCACAGCTAATGAGAATCTCTACTTAATTCATGGTGAGAAATATAAAGCTGGTAATTTGTAGCAATGAAAGTAGAAGTGAATAGTGAAACTATTGTTCATTTTATAAAATGAAGGTACAACTTTTTAATGGACACTGTATTAGAGCTTGTTTAAGGTCTCAAGAGCAGAAATTGAAACATAGAGAATCAAGCGTCCCTTTGCATGGAACAATCAGTTGCAAGGAGTATCTTGTGCAAGATGAGGTGAGATGGGATGGGGCAACTAAGGAATAAACGAATAAGGAAAAACATGAGGTAACAAGTTTAGCATACAATAATGACTGAGATAGAGGTGATAAGTCAAATATTCCTATCTATGTTCTTTCTCTCTACACAAGAACAAGGAAAACTCAGCTTAAATAAGAGAATAAATTAAAGCCAAAATAAAATTAGTATATGGATTTTAAAGGTTTAAAAAAGTAGAATGCTGCTCTTCCAGTTCTTATTTCCAAAACAAAGTAACTTGTCCAAGAGATACAATTATGCCATATAGCGTTACTGGTTAAGCCATATATAAACAGCATTCTATCAACAAACTATTTGATATGGAATCATACAAAGGAAATCCTGGGTTTGTACATACTCAGTTTTTAATGTTCATGAAATACTGTAGAAACTGATCAGGAAAAGTCAAAGAAGGAAGCAAAACTAACAGACACAAACAGACTGCTTTGGAGAGATGTATCTGCATTTCGGTTTGTAAGTGTGGGAGATTTGAGAGACAAATGCCACACAGAATTCTGTAAATTTACCCTTTCACGCATTTGAAGGTCAGAAACAGCTATCAAGTCACAACAACAGCACCTCTAAGAGGCATAGATGTGAACAACCAGAATATTCTATTCTAATAAAGGACAATTCTGCATCCCAAATACCTTATCTGGAAACAACTATCAGAAGTTGTAAAGACATATGCCTTAGGCTAGGACATTTAAAATAATGTTGTGAAGGAAACAGGAGCTACAAGAAATGTTCTTCAGCTTGCCTGAACTCTATAGCCAGCATTTTGTGAAACTAGAGATCTCTGAAATTTGGAATCATCTGGTTTTCCATGTCTGATCTTTAACATCACAATCTTGCTATTTTGGGTCTGACAAAATACTTGTGGTTCTTACGATTAGGGTTCTCAGGTTTGATTTCAAGGGCAGTATTTGAGTATAAGAGTCATTCAGAGGGTTCTTTTCAAACCATACAATGTATATAAAAGACATTAAAAGTTATCCTGGTTTGCACTTCTACCATATTCTGCATGTAATATATCTAGTCGTTTACTTCTGAGTGCTTCTAATGTTTAAACACTAACTTCAATCCTTACACCATTTCTCCTGCTTCTACAACTACAGTGGATACAATGGCAATCAGGGTGGTATTTAATTAAGGTAAAAATAAACTCTAGATGGATTCCTTACTACTGACTTATAAGTGATATCCATATACTCAATGGGAAATAATGTATCTTTACAGTTTAACAGCCCCTGCTGTTACAGATCTTGTTTGAGGAAAGCTTGTAAAATATTCCTGGAGGACACTATATCTACATCTTTTCACCTATGTATCACATGCTTAATAGATACTGTGTCACCATAGGAAACATCAAAGTGGGAGCAGGAGGCATTTCTAAATGGACTTCTATAAATTAAACTTTTATGTGCTCCTTCTAAATGGGAACAGAAAGCCAGTTTAGAAATTCTTTCTCCTCCCACTCTGATTTCATCAATGCCACATGTTAAGTTCAAAGAGGGAGTAAAGACATTTGGGTTTCTCACAGATAGAAAATAATGTCATATTGTAGATTGTGAGCTGGCACTGCGGCTAGACCATATGTGTCACTAGCAAATGAGGGCCCGATCCTGCAGAACACTTAGCAACTTGCAAGGTTTCAATGCCCCATGCAATCTGTCCCTTAGGCTTTATTGGCTTGAAGACAAAACAACATTAGAAATCCAAGGTCTCCCTCACACAGTGTTCTACATTACAGTTCATAGCCCTACTCTAAAGGCACTTTTACTACAAAGGATAAGGACCTCAGGCAGGCATATTTGTGAGCCTTGACTGAAATTCTAGTAAAAATAATCAGATGTATCAAGTCTCTGGAAGGAAAAAAAAACCAAACCTAATATCACAGGAAAAAAATCACAGAGCAAATGAAAACTAAGCTATGAAGCACAATGTTATACGCTGAGTTCTCTATTAGATGTTGTCAGTGACACAGTAAATACACCTGGAAAATTTTTATTTGATTTACTCACCTCAAGGAAGAAGTTGACCAGGTAGGGATCCTGTTTCAGCTTTGCACATACTATACAGAGAAACTGAATTTCTTCATTTTCTGTTGGTGTTGCCAGAACTTCACCACACAGCCTGATTAATTTCTGTCACATAAAGAAAAGTGAACAATTAAGACAGGGAGTAAGTTAGAGCTTTTTCTAGGAATGATGGACTGAATTCTTTTTCTATATACATACTACAATGATGTATGGTTATTGACTTGAACATTTCTTTATTACTTATGACTTGCATTGCAGTGGCAGTTCAAGGCTCTAATCATCAATATATTAAAACTGATATTGCACTCGAGCAGTTTCTTTAACTTACTTGACAATGGAAGAATTAAAGATACCATTAGCTACAGCAGAATAAGAGAAACTTGTTATACAAAAATATAGTTTACTTCAAATTTGAACAGTACCTGCACTGGCCTATGCACATTTATGTGGGGAAGAAGAGGTTGCCGTATTCTTCCAAGAAGTTTTGTATAAAAAGCCAAAACTTGCTGTTTCATTCCTGGAGGACACTGAAACAAAAACAGATGAACAATAACAAAAACGTAACAAATGTGGAGAGAAAAGTAGATGCAAATTTGTTACTCAAAATGGCTAATTAAACGGCAATAATTTATCCAAAAGTATTTAAAAAAATAATCATCTGTTAACACATTTTTTTTATCGATATTAACAGATCAGTAAAAAATGTTTCATCTCATTACTGTTTTCTTTTTGAAATTATCCATACTTTCAGTTAATTGCTCTAGTGAAGATTTCTACCAATCGTTCCAGGAAATATTCCCTATCAATACAGTGATAAGGGAAAATTAGCTCTGAATTAATTGGCTACAGCTTAGCTGTCTTTTATGGTACTGTGCCAGAAAATCCAGCAATTCAGTGAGCCAGTACATACAAATATACAATGATAAACTATAAAGATCTTAATGTCTGCAAGAGGTTTTTTAAATTCATGAGCAATTAACCTTAGACAGATAAAGTGTTTATAAATGCACCGATGTTCCAGGACAAGAGAAGGCTGTTGTTTTCCCTCAGATTTCGCAGAATATAAATCACAAATATCTGTGGAACATCCAGACCCATGTTCTACTGTCTCTCATGCACCATGTCACATGAAAGTACTTTCCTGTCTCCATGAGACCTGATGGCTTGTGGTCCTTTACGTACCTTCGTTTCTAGCTAAATCCCCCCTGACTCTAACATGTTCAACCACGTTAATAAATGCTGTTATTCCATAGGTTAATTTTAACCCACATCATTTCCCTCATCTGGTTCACTGCAAAGGTGAAAGGAGCATGGGTAGCAACAGCCAGGAATGACAACTGCCTAACCTGGTTCTCCTTCCAAGGTAATTATCCCTAGATTATTAATCCCTAATTATCACCGAGTTGTCAAGCAATTCGTTGAAAAGAGCGGCAAAATGCATAGCATCAGGGTGCATCTACAGTAACGTAATAAGTCTAAGTGATTTGCTGTGAAGAGGTATTATTCTTTTTGCAACAGAGCTTTGCAACATCTTGCAAGCACTGAACTGTGTGTTTACTTCAGATGTATCAACTCACAAGTGGCAAAGTATAAAGACAGACTGTACAAGAATTGCTTGTACAGGCATATTTGCATGAGTGCAAAATTACTTCTCTCAACTCTTAGAAACATACTACTAATTACCCGCTTCGCATAGGTCTCCATTTCATCTTGGTTTCTTGACAAAGTTTATAGATTACCGCACGAGCTGTATTTCTGAGCAAGTATTTTCAATACATCAGGTACCTTAGCCTGATTGTAGGACAGCTGGTATAGTAACAGGAATTGCAGGGCTCTGCTCCTTCCAGAGCAAGGAACATCCCAGTCTCTGGCAGCTAGTACCCTACATTGTCTATATATGTAAAACTGATCAGACTGAAAACTCATGACACCGTGTAAAAGGCTGACTGAGAATGAAACCATGGAGAGCTCCATTTATCCTTGGAACAGCACACACCATGCTTTCCTAACTGCATCTGTACCATGATACAAAAAGCTCTAGCATAAGGGCTGCCAAGTTAATTCACCCCATGATCCATTCAACCCCATACATATCAGCTCGTAAGTCTGCCAAGAAATATATCAACAAGAATGCACCAAGACCATGAAGCTAATTGCACTTGTGCCACAAACCAGACATGAGAAGAAGCAGACAACATTGCCAAGGGCTGCACTCATACCAAAGACTCGGATGTGAAAGCTGTCTGGGGATCAGCTTAAATTAATGCTTTCTGACATGGAAGTCTTTCTGAGCAATAACTCATCACATTCAGAAAAATTAAAACAAAATTTGTGTTTAATACAGCACTTTTCACCCAAGAATCTCCCAACACTTAACACGGGAAAGAGAAGGATAATATTGTCCGGTAGAAGCCAGAAAAATTCTAGACTGAACAATAATGTTTCTCCTACTTGTAGCTTCACAGTCAATATTATCAGAGTGGTAAGAATCTCAGGGTTCTGCCTAGTCAGCATCTCACTGGTTGTCTCACTTTGATCACACTTGTAAAAGACTGTTATTTGTAATATGCTGCTAACAGAGGCTAACAGCTATTTGCTAGTGTTCAGTGTCCCACACTACCATCTACTGTAGAACTTCAGTCCCTATTACAATTAGGAGCTCACACAAAAGAGAATCTGCTCTGCTGAGAAGTACATACATCAGCTTTTCCTAGTGTGTAGAGTGTCTCCAAAATCTTGTGATGTAGCAAATATTCCATACACGGTCCTGTTTCACCTGATTCCCTCTCATTTTCTTCTTGAACTAGAATATCCAACATCTGTTCCAGGTGAGAAGGAATGTTGGTATCAGTCACAGGAGCTTTGTCGTCTAAATAGAAGAGATGTGCAATTAAGAATGATTAAAATATTGTCCTCACTTTTCTTAAGTTCAGTTCCAAATTTAAGATTTAAAAACAAGAATGCTCATTTAAAGAATATTATATACAGTATATAAGTTTTTTAATGTCTTAAATTGAATTTTCAGAACCGTATCTGGAAACGTAAACTGGAATCTGCATTAGGCAGGTATCTACTCTTACAATGGGGAAAAGGTAAAATGACAAATTTCAAAACATGCATTAATTACATAGTCAAAAAGGAAAACTTTTACAGCCAGAAACCAAGCTTAGGGAGAGGAAGGTTCAACTCTCAGTCTTCTGGTTAGAATCCACCCTGTCTTGATAACTTCCTCTTTGACTCTCCACGTAGTATTCTGAAATCTATAAACAGTCTCTAAGATCAGCTTAATTTGCAGATTTGTAAAGGAACAGACAGAAAACTAACTAAATGTTTTTCTAATGATAACAACAAAGAAAACCCAAACTCTATACTGTTTATTCTTCAAAAGTTTTTAGATTTGTCTTTTATACTTTCTGCATTAAGATAGCATTCTGTCAAACTTCATGAAGGAAAGGCTAAGACCCTGATTTCATTATACTAAAGTAATGAAACTGTTGTGGATTTATGCCAGTGGCAGTGGGAGCTGGCATTAACATGTTGTAGAGCATGTCCACACAGGGAGATTTTCCTTTTTATTTTTTTCAGCTAATTTCTACTTGAACTCCCACTAAGGAAGTGGTTACTACTTATGCAATAATCTAAAAATAACTGCCACTTGCATGCAAATGGCAACAAGATCACAAAGGAAAACTGCCATATCAGAATGATTTTGGTCTCTACCACAACCTCCAGTTAGCTATACAGTTTGCTTGAGTTTCCTAGGCATAACTGTGGTCCCACTGCAGAGGACAGAAATACATCCACTGAGTGGAAACTTGTTTTTCACAAGACTTTTGAAAGTCTGGGAGAGAGGTCAGCTTTTATTCTGCATCACATAATCGCAGGTATCAGTTTTCCGCTACCACCCTGTCGTTTCTACCTTAGGAAACATCACATAGCATTCCAAGAGATGGGTATTTAGAAACAAGGGTCGAGTTTCAGCTTGTAAGAGTAAATATTGATATAAACAAGATCACCGGTCCCAGACACACAGATTCAATAGCTACTCAAGCAGAAATGCAGAACTAGTAAGCTTGAGGAAAGCATGCTAACATTCACTTTTAAAACTTAACAGTTTAACAACTGGGACTAAAAGTTAAAAATTTAAATGTTGCATATCTCTTGTAGGAAACCAGGGAAAAGTTTAAGAAAAAGCAACTATAGCCATATTTCATCAGAACACCAATTTTTTAGAAGAGCAGAATAGGGTCTGGATAAGTTTTAAAAAAAATGTGTTCTAAATCTGCTCACAAATTCACTTTTCAGAGCTATGTTATCAAAATACCTTTCATGGAGACAAGACACTAAAGAAAAAATACCCAATACCAAGCACACAGAATTCAGATATGACCACATTTGTTAAAATCTTGGGAAGAAAATGAAAATCCCTGAAGCAAAACAATAAAAAGGTTAACAGCAGGGACTACATTTCTGTAGCTGTCTGTTTAGATTAAACAGAATATGTGAAGACAGAAATTGGGTTGCACATGAAAAGGTACAATTCTCTACATGGTACTCAGCAAAGACGACCTTCCCTCGATTGTTTTTCATGCCTACTTTTAAGGGATGAATGGAGGCACACAATATTTTTAATTACTAATTATTACTGTTGGTATTTCAATAAAAGACATGACTCATTTTAGTATTTCTTAGTCTTTACTTTTTAACAACACTGAAATTGAGAATTCTAGTTCTCACAACAAAGAGACGAAATCAGAATGTTTTCTTCTCTTACCTGACGTCTCTATGTAGTAATGGGTGATTGCTTTCCAGTGGTAAACAAAATCCTCTTGTAATGGAAGGGAAGGTGCGAGCTATGGGGGAAAAAAAAAACAAACAAAAACCAGTTAGGAATGAAATAAACATATTTCCTCAGAGATTAAATTTAATTTTATCTTATACTTGGAAGTAAACTGCTGCAGACTAGTGCTACAATTCTTACTCTGTGCTCTTTTACGTTTAGCAAGGACTACATACATTATTCATGACATGAGCTCCATGTCATACTGCCTAGCTTGTGAACATCAGCAATAATCTCTGTGATGTTTCTATGACCAGACAATTTATTTGAAGCAACAAAAGCAATTGCTCATACAGCAAAGCAGCACCAGAAACGTAGGTTTGGATTGTTTATATCTCAGAGTTTTGTCCCTCAGGAAAAAATCATGTTCTTTTACATCTGCTCTTGATGCCATCTTCCCTTTCTGTATGCTTTCTTTTCCTCTCTCCCTCTGCTCCCTTAAAAATACCAATTAGCTGCTTCATACAGTTTTTGCCATGCCTTTTTTCCCTGTTAACCACAACTTTTAAAAGATTTATGTTTCTTTTTTTTTTTTTTGCACATCAGGCCCATCCCCAGAGCTGGACAGGCTGTTATTTTTTTTTTTTAACAAGTACATTTCTTATTTCATTTCTGAAAGAAAAGGAAGTTTCTTCTTTTCTGGAGGAATTTGGGATGGCCGGTTGGATATGACCAGCATCCAGGAATAACATGCTGCAACAACGAAACACAGCCTCCCACCCAGTCAACATCAGTACTGTTCTTTCCTCACCGAGCTTGAGAACTGGGTGCCCTGCAGCCCAGTACACCACAGGCACAAACAATGGCTACACCACAGACAGTGTGTGAAAAAAGAAAGACCACGATCATTCTACCACTTTGCTCTCCAAAGTGAGAGTTGAGGCAAACACTGAATTTGTGACCACAATAAAAAATGTTCAGAGCTGGTAAAACTGGGAATCCTACAGAGAGAACCCCCACCACTCAACAGAGCATATGAGGATCTGTTGTTACTGAGGCCTAATCCTACTTGCTTGAGGCTTTTTTTTTTGACAATTCAAGTCCCCAAGTCATTCTTTCATAGGCAGCCCTGAAATAAAGGATTATCACTTGACATGATGGTAGCAATGAGACCTGTGGGCAAACAGAAAGAATCCCATGTATAAGCTGGTGTGTCCATTTTGGAAGGATAAGGTGTTGCACCATCCTGACAAGCTACGGAGTCCAGTCCTTCACAGAATCACAGAGTGGCTGAGGTTGGAAGGGACTGCTGGAGGTCATCTGGTCCAACCTCCCTGCTCAAGCACGGCCACCTAGAGCCGGCTGCCCAGGACTGTCCAGATGGCTTCTGAATATCTCAAAGGACGGAGATTCCACAACCTCCCCAGAAACCTGTGCCAGGGCTCAGTCGCCCTCACAGTGAAAAAGTTTTCCCCCACGAAGCTACACACACCACATTAGAGATTAATAACTCTCAATTACTCTAGCATCTCCTCATAGGGCCTAAAAAGTGCTGAGTTGCCGCGGCTCTTGGACAAACAGAAGCACAGGGCTCAAACATCTGTCTACTCTTCACTGAGTAGTGTTGGTCTCTTTGAAATAGCCTTGGAAGTTTTCTGCGTTGGTCTTTTCTTTTCCTTGAATTTAATGACACTTAAATTTATCTTGGTAAAGACGTAAACCCCAGCATATGAACAGCATGCCCTGCTGTGATAAGAAAGTGGAATGCTAATTGTTAATGACCCTTTGCACACAGGACTTTGAAATGCAAGACTTTAAAAAAGTAGTGGTGCTTGGTAACTATCTACGTCTGCATCCTGTGAGGAAATGTGCCCTCACAAATGGCAACTTGAAATCAAACTTACATTGCTTATCCATTCCCTGACAGCCTGCGGACTTGTTAAGCCTTCCATATTTCCATGGCTGGGCACTGAGAGTAGCACTTTAGCACACCAGCTACCACAGGAGAAATATCAGGACACCACACACTGGACAAAACTAGTTTATTTTACTATATAGTTTACTTGGTTATTGAAATTCAGAAGAATAACAGAAGAAACTGAAGACTGAGCACACGGTATTTTGTATCACGCTTCATATGTCACACCTGGTGCTGCAGATGTGTATTTCAAGCAATGTAATGATCATTTTGCATCTTTCTGTAATAAAACTACACTGAAACCTCAACGCTGGCTGATGAATGGCACAGAGAGCACTTGTGAGGAACACCAGGCCTTTCAGACCACTCTATTTCCGAAGTAACACATGATAGATAACATTAAAGATTTATCCTTGACTGATGTGATTTCCCTCTCCACTTCTAGCCTCATCTGCCTCGAGGTGAATTTAGTGCCTCTGAGCAGTACCAGGAAAAGGATTTCACTTCTCAGCACTGTCAATAATTTATCCACCACGGGAGAGAACTGTGGATACAGACATTCTCCCTCCCAACAAACACCTCTAGGGACTCCTCTCAGAGAAGCATGGACCTCTCGGAGATGGACCTAGTATAAATCTGCTTTTTACACCACAGCTATTCCAGGGAATGTGTAACAGAGATGTAACTCTAGCAATGCTATGTATTATTCTGAGAGAAGTGTTTTACTGACAAAAACTGAAAAAAAACCCAACCCTCTTAACTTAGTTATTTAGACACAAAATCAAGGTAAAGACCAAGACTAAGATAACAGTTTATACACAAAGAAAGCCCAGCACTGGAAAACAGTAGAAAAATGTAAGCTCCCAAACACTTGGTTGACATGCTTTAACCCTACTAGGACAGGTAATTCTAGGATGAAGTTGTAGTTTCTATTTTAGGATGAGTTATTAGCTACCAGCTGAGATGAAATACATGTTACAGTTGCCAGTGTGAGTAATCACTCTTTTGTAAACATACACACACTTGTATAAAGATTCTGAAGCAAAACAAAATTCATTATGAAGGCCATTAATTCCTGATATTTGTCTAATTTGAAGGAATTACCTTAAAGTGCAGTTACTTCTCACAGTTATATTAATTCATTTTGATGTAATTACATATGTTCTTACTAATTTTGAGCTATCGATTCCTAATCTCAAAGTGAAGTTCTCCTCCTTTGGGGAAAAAAACCCATCTTAAAGATTGCAGTGTAGGTGTTGGTATATCAAATAATAGCCAAAACTCACTGAACACTACTAAAACCCAGCCCATTTGAGCAGACATTGATTAGTTCTTCCATCTGGTCCCCAACTCTAGCAGTCGAGCTTCCTGGGAGCGAGCGAGTGTTCTCCTTTATGAGCTGAACTTAACACATGCTGCCTTATCATTCTGGTGACAACAGGTTACTAATGATCAAACCCCACTCCTTCCAGGAAAAGTGCTGTTCTCAGGAGAACTATAGATCTTTGACCAGAACTACAGTCAACTCATTATAAAATCTGTCCAAAATACAATTCCACATAGTTTTCAAAAGTATATAGAATTTGTGTTTAGGCAGGAAAAAAAATAACATCAAGAGCAAAGAAACCTATAAATATTCAGTATTTAACAGCAATTCCTTTGTGCATTTAAAAACTGTTGTCATATTTTTCCTGTATGCTTTTCAGAAGCGCAATTCAATACTGAAAAGAATGGAAACAACCGAAGCCGGTGATATCCTGCAATATCTTTTGGACAAGTTCACAAAGTAAAGAAACACTGTACAAAAGAGTAACAAGTACTGTCTGGTCAGAAAAAGAACGCTGAAACTGGGCCAAAGAGGAACAAAGGGGAAGTGCATGCACACTCCCCTGACTGAAACCAGGAAACTACTGCAGTCACTCAGTGTTTTCCTTCGCTCTTACTACTTCACTAGTGTGAAGGTTTGACCTGAAGGAAAATCTGAAAAAGGAGTCATGCTTGAAGGTTTACTTTATTTCTTCAGCTGGTAAATGAACAGAGTTTATAACGGTCACTGCTTTCAAGCATAAAATTAAGACTGCACATGCTTGCAAGCCATGCATTAAATTTTGTCATCATAATTTGTTAATAGCAGCACAATATTAAAACAATCAGTAATGTGAGGTCATTACATCAAATAAAGTGGGTTGAAGAAGAATAAATCTTATTCTGAGCAGTTATGCAGTTAATGATTTTGAAGCAGTACCCGTAGCAAGTGACTCAGTTTCTTTCAAAGCTCAGTTTTGCCTCAAAACATGAACAGAAAAGAAGCTACGTAAGAGCATCTTAAAGTACCAGTGTAAGCGATACAGCAGAATAATAGGTTGGTACAGAGGGGTCCCAAAAATGTACAGCAGACACCAAAATCTAAATTCACTCCCAGATACCAAGAGAGTGATATAAATAATCTTGTTTGACAGCAAACTGCAAAATTTGAAACAACCAAATCATATTTTTCCTGCTCAAGGTACACAGCTCAGAAACATCCTTTTGAGTTCACTATTAAGATGAAACATCTCCTGAAAGCCCAAATCAAATACAAACAAAAGTCCTTTGAACACCGAGTGACCACTCCACAGACAAGCTATTTTGTCTAGGGAAACATGAGTGAAGAGCACAAGATAAGAGAAAAAATAAGTCTAACTTGCTGCTTTGTTATTGTACGCTACACTTTGTATGTTGCTGAGAATGTAGCACTCCTGGAATACTTTTAGGATAAAAGTATATCAGAAATGCATAGCAAAGAGAAAACATCTTGGGGACAAGCCATATATAAACTGTCACAGATTCATTAATATTAACCCCATAAAGCAACAACATTTCCGTTCTGCCCTGAAGTAAGGTAACAGAACAAATACTGCAGTCCCCTCCACCATTCTCACCAACCCACCCAATCCAGTTTAAGGATGCTCTGTTGGGATGATACCACAGTGATGTTTGCTCATCTGGATGCTGCAGAGAAATACAAAAAGGGCAAAAAAAATATCTAAAATACTGGCAGGATTGACATATGATAAGAGGTGGCAAAAATTAGGATTCAGTTGTAATGAAAATCAGGAATATGATTTCACACACTTGGACAATTTAGGCAGAAAAGACTGAAAGTTTTGAATTATTCAAGGTAAGAAAAAGCCTTAATAAAAAGCAATTGGTCCCTTATGTTTGCCTCATCACAGTCCTGTCATGAAGGCAGTCAATTAAAGAGCAGTACACTCACAACAAGTGAAAGGCAAGTACTCCAATGTGTATTAGACTGTCAACCTTTGGAACTCCCTGTCATAGTTCAGAGAGACGGCATATTGAGGGTAAGATAACAATGATTATCTAGTAACATGGAACTCTTACTATTTAAACGCATCTCTCTAAAGTCTGCAGGCCCACAGGCCCTGAGGCAGGACAGGAGCATTATATAAGTGATGTGTAGGAGAAATGGTGGGGGAGAAGGGCTATCCAAACAATTCTGATTTAAAGTAGTCCCACCAATGAAAGCTAAGCCTAGGCACTACACGGGTATTTAAGTGTCCAGTTCAGCTGAAAACTGTTCACTGCAACTGAATTCCTCTGGGAGGTAGGTACCCAAAACCTTTGAGAATTTATACCTTAGTTACCAGTTCTGTTGCTAATATTCAGGGCTGAAACAGAGTCTGCTTGAGGATGCACGAGTGATTCTTGCTCTGCAGCAATAACAGCAAGTAAAAATGATACTCCATATTCTCTAGGTTCTGAAAACAGCAAGTAGCATCAAGGTGGACTTCTAATATTTAGGATTTACATCACTTTCCACTTTCAGAATAGCAAAGATAAGTAGCCCACATACTTTAGTTAAAGAGAGAGTGAAACAATGATCTAAAGTCACATACAGCCCCAAAACTAGTTAAAAGTTTCTATTTCTCAGTTCTGTGTTTGAATTACTAGGTTAAACTTCCTAGCTAAAGTAAGAAACATTCTTAACATCCTCTTGCTTTTGTGATTCCATGTTTCATTCCTAGCATGTTGTGCTTGGTATTTGTCATAACCCTGTAAATGCAATTCAGTGCAGTAAGTATTATCAGAAGATCCATCACAGTGGTGTTAGCAGGATGAGGCAATTCTAAAAGGGACACTAGAGTGGAGCAAGGACATAGAGCATGTTGTTTGATAGCAGTCACTTGCAAAATGATGTTATCAATGTTTCTTTTTTTTTTTTTAATTAAAAAAGATCGTCTAGTCCCTATTATCTCTACTTTTCCCCTTTTCCATTTCAACATAATTAATTTTCCCTCGTTTTTATGCATCTCAAATAAATGCGGTTCTTTTTGTTTATTTTTGTACACATCAATAATGTAAATGTTCTTCTAGGAATAACTCTTATTAGATACTCTTGAACCGGTAGCCTGAAAGAATATTTTCTCCTCCACTCCTGCATCTCCTCAGTCATCCACTCATTCAAAATGTGTACAGCTCACCATATTCTTTAGTCAGGCAGCCACTAATTTCTGTTTCTCCTCCAAGGAAAGCACTGTCTTTTGAAGGCATTCCTATGTGGTCAAAGAGAGTTTTCAAATAGGTTGTTTCATCATTATTTAAAACATTTCTTTCCAATTGCCACTCTACCACTAAAAGAGCAAACAAGGAACCTGCAATTAATTAACACACGCTTAACTTTAAAACCTGAATAGTCCTGCTAAAGACTGCAGAACTACAGGCGCACATAAAGTCAAGCATATGCTTAAGTATTTGCAGCATCGAGGCATACATTAATGCACACAAGCGTGCCCCTCACATGAGGTAGGATCTGGCATGCAGGTTCTTTTTTCAACCATTACGATATGGCATATAGACTCTTTTCAACCATTTGAGCCATTTTCCTTCACATTTTCTGCCTTCATTTCCAGCAGTATTTCATTGCCTGTTTTTAGCCACCTAACCATAGATACACCTCTTCAAATTCAGCCTCCGTAGGTGTCTTGGCTTACTGAGAAAGGTGCTGGAAGCCAGAAGCATTACAACCAGGACCCCATCTCACCGAAAAACAAACAAAAAATAAATGTGTAAACAAGTCCTTGATAAGCAGGCAGCCGAACGTGGCCTACAGAAACAGCAGCTTCAGAAATAGCCCTGCTGCTTTCCTCCCCCCAGGGCGGTGATGGGTACAGATGTGCGAGGCTCCATGATGAAATCTAATGGCACACACACCCCCCCAAGTCCCCTCGGCTTCCCTCTCCACCCCACCCAATTAAAAAAGAAACCAGAGATGAAAACATCGGTTTGGAAGAGACAACATCACACAAAAGCACCAGAGACAGCGACTGTTGTTGTCCGCTGGCCACAATAAGAAGAAAATCCTGGGAAGCCTGCTGAATTCACCTCCTTTCTTAATTGTTTTGCAGAAAGCACCCAGCGCGGCTGAGACGGGCCGGGTCAGGGCCGCCCTCACGCCCGGCGCAGGGCACCGGGGCCTACCGGGAAGGCACGTTACCGGCGGTGACAGCCCGGAGGCCTCTCCCGCTAGCCGAGAGGGCTGTGCTGGGGCCGGCCGGGCCCGCCGCGGAGCCTCAGGCAGCCCCGGCTCTCCACAGCCTCGGCCGGCCGCGGCCCGCGCTGGGGCAATTCGCTCCCTTCCCGGGCACCGCGCGGGGCCCGCCGCTGGCCGTGGCCTGCCCGGGCGGTCTGGCCTCCGCCTCCCTGCCCCGCGGCAGGGGTGAGCCGGGATCAGCCGGGCCGCGGCCGCCGGCGGATATGCCGGCCTCGGCGGGGCCCCTCGCTGCCAGCCCTGCCCCGGCAGCAGGCCCCGGGGGAAGGGACACCGCGCTCCGCGAGCGGGCCGAGCCACCAGCCCGCGCCGCTCCTCCCCGCGGGGCCCGCTCGGCGGCTAGGCCCGGCTCGCATCCCCGGCGCGGCGTGGCCGGGCCCGCCGGCGGCCTTACCGCCTCCACGGCGTGCTGCAGGATGGAAGTGAACTTGGAGAACATCCTGTCCCGCGACTGGAGCAGCCGCTGCCGGGAGGACCGCGAGAGCTCCTCGATCCGCCGCCGCCGCTCCAGGGTGAGGGCTGCATGCGGGGGCCTGGCCGCGGGAATCGGGCGGGCGGACGGGCGGCCGCCGGCTCTGCCTCTCGCTCCGCGGCGGACACCGTGGCACTGACACCGCCGGGCTGCGGCGCCGGCTGCCGAGGCTCCGGGTGTCTGCCCCGGCGCGGCCTGCAGGGGCCGCCACCCCCCGCACGCAGCCAGGCGCGCCGCGGGGAGGCCCGGCCGGGCGGCCCGGCCCAGCCCGCCCCGCTCCGCTCCGCCTGGGGCGGCCTGGCCCGGTGCCGGGGGCCTGGGCAGCCGAGATCGCCGTCTTCCCATCCGGGCGGGGACGGGGCTGGCCGTGCCCCGAACTGTAGATCGAAGCGGGCCGCCTGTGACGGGCCCCGGCCCCTGGGGTGCAGGCAGTGTGGGACACAGCCGGGGCTGGGAGCGGGCAGCGAGCTCGGGGTGCCCCGGGCCAGCCCCGCGCCTCAGCGGGCAACTCCCGGGCAGGGGGGCGAGCGGGAGGGGTCGCCCACCACCCCCGTCTCCGTGCCCAAAGGCCTGCCGTCAGGCTTGGGCAAAAGGCCTCTGGGTCCACACGTGCCGCTCTGCTTCACGAGGCCTGGGAGACCACCGCGTCCAGCCGCGCCTGCCAGCATGGCGCAGATAGGGAGCAGCCCTGGCCTGGGGGGCTGAAGGCCCGGCTCGCTGTCTGCTGGGGCAGCTGGGATCTGTCACCGTGTGCAGGGAGTGTGAGCTCCTCAAGGAAACAGTGAAACGCCCGGCTCGGCACAAAGCAGCGTAAGGGTGATAAGCTCAGAAAGTCAGCGGCATCTTCTTGTTGCTGGGCGAGAGGCCGGTGAGGCTGGTGGTGTGGTCCTGGCTGACTGCTGTCCTGCTGGGGCTTGCAGTGTACTGCAGCACGAGAGGGCTTGTGACAGTGCATATGTTACCTGTTTCATTGCTGTTTTTTTCCCCAGGGCTTTGAAAGGAGGCAAAGGGGGCTTTACTTCACCTCCAAGCCAAGTACTGCAGAGAAAAAGATCATCCCTGCCGCAGGAAAAGCAGAGGTGCGGTGTGGTGAGCAGAGGTTACACATGTAGCTGGTGGGCGGTGTGATGTTTTGGCAACAGCTACAATCCATGGGATAGTGTTTGGGCACTGGGCAAATGGAAGTTGGGGAACGGGATTGATTTGGCACTGAGGGAGCAGAGTGAAATGTTGGGACGGTGATGGACCCGTATGGGAAGGGGAAGAGAATGTGTAGTACCAAATGGAGAAAAGCTTCCTTATTTTTGGACGTCAGTGATAACCAACTTCCTCATATGCTAGGAGCAAGCAGAGAGAGACAAAGCAAAAGACAGGCAAAACCTACTATTTTACTGCTGTGTTTTAAATTGTGTCATCTGGGAAGTCTGACTATGACTGTTGATCCTGTGATGAAATCTTACTAATGATTTTGCTGTACTGATTGTTGTTACTACCTCCATGCTTTGCAGGCACAGGGAGCTACCATCCAAGTACTGTATGTAAGTAAATACTAGTTGTATGCCGACACCTTTGCTGAAGTGGCTAAGGAGCAGAGCTAGCTATTTCCTTCTTAAAATCCAGACATATCAAATAACATAAATTTAAAAGGTAATTATGTTTTTTTAAAAAATCTGCTTATTGTGGGTTCATCAAGTTATAGTCTATAGACATCCTTAGGAAATGTAAATTTTCTATGTGAGTAGTCATATGATGAAACATATGTACCATCTCTGCTTTTAGGTAATTATTAACTGGATGGATGCTGTATTTGGAAGGTGCCCATCTTCTATGATTTAATATAAAAAGTTCTAATAGACTTTTAAAGTGTACTCTAGGAGGCAAACCCTTTTTCAGATGAATTGAAGTGGTGTCTACTGTAGTTTTGCGATAAATCCAATTTATTATTAATATTTATGTATATTTTTATATGTAAATACTTATATTTATTTATATTAGTATTTTTAAATTATAAGTACAGTTCAGGGGCTACATCCAGCCTGCTTATATGATTTGTATTGCCTGTTTGTATTGCGTGTTTCTATTGCTTTCATCAAAAAAAGAAAAACAAATGACAAGTTGCATTTGAATGCAAACGTTTTCAGCAAGTGGGCTGAGTAGTGGTACAGCTTTTCTCCCATCAATGTAAGGGTGTTTACAATGTTAGTGGGGACCTTCCCATTTTCTCACCATAGATACCGTTTTGGAGCCTGCATCGTTTCTGAAGAAAATGTGGATTTAAGGCACACGTGCTTGATTAAGGTGTCTAAGAGAACATGGTAATTTAAAATGCTCTTTGTAATCCATTTGTTTTTGCAAAAATGTCTTTTGGGTGTGCCTGGGCCTTCCCATCTCTGAGCAGTAGAATGAATAAAACAACAGTGAAGTGTCATGAAGATATAAAAGGAGACAGTTTTATAACAGTGGAAGTATTCCTAAGCGTACTTCACATTTTATGAAATCATAAGTCACCTCTTCACAGATGGTGAAGTAAAGCTTTTCTAAAGCTTGAAGGCCTCTTAGTATTCTAAGAGTGCCTGATGTATATAAAAACATTTTTTTTTAAACAGAACATTTCATTGTGGTTGGAATTCAGGTTTTGCTTGTAAAAGTGACTTATTAGGACTCCTCAATATGAAATGCCTTACAGTAAAGGAAACAAAGAAAATATCACAATTTTATGATTATCCCTAAGCCTATTAAACAAATTGAATTTCTGCAAATAACCTGCATTTACTTACCAATATATTGAGCTTGAATTTGTAGCTATACTGCAGAATCCAGTCTGTGGTGTGTGTACGTGTTGCAAACCGTAGATATGGATTTTTTAATGCTCTTCTAAAGTCTCAGATTTCTCAAGTATATGGAGATATTTCTCACTGCTGGGAACATTAGATAACTACTGGCAGACCAGTAGTAATGCAAATCACTGGGAACTAATGGAAAAATTATTTCACTAGTGTCAGTGCAAAAGAACTGACCTCAGCTGAGGTTACATTCTGTTTGGATACTTCTTGTTCTCATTGGAGGTGATTCAATTGGAGATGACTCAGTTATGGACAGGCTACCAATGTCATGTCATAGCCAACAATACATCTTCACCTGCTCATGCTTGATGTTGTTTCCACTGAAATGAACACTTACTTTATTGCTACTTATTTTAATACTCTTGAGAGCAGAGTTCTGCTGGTTTTAGAGTTTTCTTTTTGGCAAGGTAGTTCTTTTTTTTGGGGTGGCACATGCAGTGAGTGTTTTGCTTGAATGTGAGTTAAGACACAGCTTGAAAGCAAGGCTATTTTAATTGATAGAGCTTTTGGGAACTAACTTTTCTCCTTACAAATTAATGAAATTGTCTAGATTAAATCAATTTAAATGGAGTGAGACAGTGAGATAATGTGCTAGCCTTTTTATCTGAAAATCTCTGCTATTTAGATTGATGGCACCAGGCCAGTCTCTAATGGATGTATTTGTCTACATTACAGAAGAACTTCCTGCAGTCTGGACTTCGGCTATAGAGAGGTTGAGGATTTGGAAGGTACATTTTGTACCCCAGAAGGAAAACATGCTAGTAGAGCTATGCATAATATCTGTTTATATTCTGCACAGGAATTTATTGTGTTTGTAATAACCAGATTGACATCTATGTTTTCAGTGACTACTTGGATGAAGTAAAGAATGACGTGTTAGCGGCTCAGCATGATCTCTGCTTTTGAGGAGGGCTAAAGAGATGTTTGAAATCATTTTCTTACCTTTCTGATTCTGGGCTTTATTATAGAAAGCAAGCATTCTGTGCATTGGATACCAAACATCATACAGTGGGACTGAAATCCAAACTGTGCTTCTCCCAAATTTAATCAGTGTCTTATATGTAGTATCATACGTGCTTCTGTTCGCTGTCATTTTCCATCATGAATTTTCTGGTTGTCTGTGCTCTCAGCTGTGTGCAACACCTCCCTTCTGTGCTAGTAGCACCATGTAATCAGCTCATGCAGTATTTCTTTAAATCCCATTTTCAGGCATTTCCTGGTCTGTGCATCCTGCTCCACATCTGCCCATCTGCTCCTTCTGTAGAGACATTCATTTGTCTTCTGATAGGTTACAAACTTCCTAGTCATTAAGCTATTGTCTAATTGCTTACCTGTCACATCTGCAACTGTCTTTTTATGCCATCACTCATTGCTACTGTGGAAGACACAAAATACTGGGCTGAGAGGACAAATACGCATGCCCAGTAGGCTATTTCTTGTGTTCGTATTTCAGTTACACTGTCTGTACTACCCTGCTTTAGTTTATATAATGGGTTGTAAAGGAGACCACAAGGAGGTCAGAAGTACATGTTGTCAGTGAAATGAGACATTTATTTTCCAAACACGTCATGTTTTCCTCAAATGTTTCTATTCCACTGGAAGTGTTATAATCCAAGCTTTCCTCTATAAGTAAATATATGAATGTTCTGCCATACATTGTATCTGCAAGTGTTAGCATATAATAAATTATTGAAATCAGATAAAATACTCTCAAATATGATCAGTTAGAGCTTAGCCAATTTCACTGAAGTCTGCAGGTTAGCAGAACTACAATTTTACTTGTTCGCCTAGTAGTGAAAGCTGAAGCAAAGAGATTAAGGATAAACTTCTGGGTTTATGCTATATTGCAACTGTAATGACTGCAAGAGTCTGAATGTGGTATAAATAGACATAAAACTGCATTTTGCCCCAAAATATTGGAAAAAATAATTGAGTGGTCCAAAAATAAATTTTCTCCATCATTTGTCTGTGTACTTGCAGAGAGTTCTAGCAACCAGAATCTGCATGTATTTTTGGGGAGAATTTAGGTGCTTAGCCTTGACCTTACTAAGAGATTTCTGAGTAATTTTCAGATCAGCTCTGACTGCATTGTTTGTTTTCTAATGCATAATAAGATTTCATTGTTACTTACATCTTTGGATTTAGGGCTGTAATCTGTTCATCCCTAAAATGTCATCAGATAATCTGTTTAATCGTAAGCAAAATCTGATCTTGAGAGTCAATATGAGTTATGCAAAATAGTTCAGGTGCACTAATACGATGCATGTATAGAAACTTTCAGCAGATCTCTCTTTTGCATTAGTCCACAATTAAAACTAGGTTTTTGTTGAAGTTTCAATTCAGATACCTGTGTCCTGAGGCATCATTGAAATCTTTCATGGAGTCTGATGTTAAATTTTGGCATTGTAAAATGTCTTAATTTTGAAGCAAGTGTCTAAAATATTTATGATGCGAGGTACTCGGTAGTGGCTTCATGATTAATTTTAAATTATTGATAGCACAGTTATCTAGAAAGGCCCAAATACTAGTGTCACAACGCTCTCCACTGTTCACTATCCGTACAGTTACATGACAAAAGTCCAGTGATGTTCTCCAGTATTTTGTTATACCAGGAAGGTGGCCAGTAACTCCGAGGAGTTCCATTCATTGCTTCTTGGTAGGAACCTGCTCTCATCAGCAGAGGGCACAGGTGACCTGGTTTCATCTGTAGGACACAAAGCAGCAAGGTTCAGAGAGAATCCCTCATAGCTATTTTTTTGGGAAAAAAACCCCTATGTATCCTGTGTAGAATGAATTCGTATACCAACTAGTAATCTTATCTTTGAGCTTAACTGCTGTGTGTTACTTGGCTTGTAAAAGCTTTGGTTGCTACACATGACAGCCCATCGTCTTAGCAGTTCACTTGTCCCGCTTCGTTCTCAAATGACGTTATTTGAAGCTACAGGACTGGTTTGAGTTTACGAAGGCATTGACTTACCCCTGTAGCTATCACATCCCACATGCTATTTGCATCTTTACAACAACTAAACCCCAATGAATTTAGGACAGTCTTGTATTCAAAGACTTGCCCTCTTTGGCAACTAACTGAATTCTTGTGTGGTTCCCAAAGAGGTAAAAGAGACCATGTACATCACCATTGCATTATTTTACCTATAGATGAGGGTAGAGGGAGCCATCTGAACACTTCCAGTTAGAATTTCATGCTCAGAAGCTATCCCCTGAGCCAAACTGCATTCCCAGAAAAAGTATGTACAACTTGATCCTTTGAAATTCTTTCTGAGTCAGCAGCCTGTAGGAATGAGCGTCTGCACTTGGATGAAGCCTTTAAGGAACTGAGCTGGAGGCACTACTGACAACAAGCAAAGAAAATTAAGTCTGTAGTAGACCCAGGGTCATCCAGAGATGTTTCTGTTGCTCAGCCCTGTTCTTTTGCCTCAGGCTACTTTGGACTAGTTTGACATTCAGTCCTTACGTTGTGAAATGCTGAAGTAATCAGATCTGTGTTTGTAATATGCTTAATATAATGGAACCTGTTCCTGAATAAATCTTGGAAAGGTGCTGTAATTAATGTCCTTGATTCCTGCCTGGCAGCTCATGTGCCAAGTAAAGTTTTTCCATCCATTTAGTTTCTCTCGTTTAATGTTCAGAAGCTGTTATTCCCAGTGTCTGTGTCTCCTGGGAATTCCCAGGTGGTGTCATATTGAGCTGTTATTTGTACCTGGAGTGCCTGACTGCTGCAATCAGACATGCAGTCTGCGTTTCCTTCTTCCTCTCCATCAGTAACAACCAGGCAGCAGAAAGCCAATTGTTATATTTGGCATTACATGTACCACATAGGTTGAAATTCTGTGTTCAGACATAGAAATCTTGTACTAGCATTAATCAGTTTCCATGAGCTGTTGCAAAACAATTCATCCCAGGGCTAGATTGTAGCCTGCAGAGGGCAGCCTGACCTCGTGTTTCATTCCAGCAATGTGCTTAACTGGAGAATTCAGTCATCCGCTGGCATCTCTATCAGTGTGACTTGCTGTGGAATGAACAACTGAATGTTGTGCATCAGCCCTAAACTCAAACAGATTCAAAAGTGGACTGAAAAAAAATAATTGCTTGACTAAATTAAGCCTTCTGGTATTTTTTTTAAACATATTGAAAGAAAAAAATTGCACGCGAAAACTCAGCTAGACCTGAACTTTGAATATCTCACATGTACGACAGATAAGTTTATTGGTAGATGTCAATAGGCAAGAGAAAGAAAATACCCAGAATACGTGTACCTGAATGTACTGGACAAGGCTAACAGGAGAAGAGAAATGTTTTTCTTTTTTTTCCATATCTCTTCAGGAATCTTTCAAGGTTTAACTGTTACCATCACTGTAACACTGTGCCTTTGGCTGCTTGGCCCATGTTCTTTCCCAAGTGTGTCCTGAATCCTTGTGAAACGGCCATCATAATTTCACGATTTTATCTAAGAGGATGTGTCTACACGCAGGCATGTGCCTTAGCTGTAAAACTGATCAGTGCCAGGTTCCGGACTAGGAGTTGCTGTCTTAACTTATTATGATGAGGAACAAGGCATTCAGTTCCTGAAAAAGAGCCAGTACTCTGTGTCTCTCAAATCAAATTGGGTCCACCAGCTAATTAAGGAATGATCTGCATATGCTCTGAATGGAGGCCTGTCCAATTCTGCACTTCTCAGCCAGAGGGCCCTGCAATGCAGTGTTCAGAATAGAAAATACATATAAAGAAAATATAATTTGAGAAATTAAGACAGCCTCAGCAATGTGTAAATTCCAGGAGTACTGGATGAAATCTAAGCAACTCTTATGAGCAGATGTCAAATTACTCACTGATGTACCTTCACATTGATTTAGATAATTTCTTTGGCCCCAGACTTTCTACCCCAGGTATGCATGGCTGTTCACAGCAGAATGTAAACGATTCTCAGAGTTTGGCTCATTGTAATTGCAACTGCAGGTGCATTTTTGCTTCTGACTCCTAAAACTTTCTCCATGTATAGGCGTGCTGAGAGAGTTTGGGTCTGGTTTATTCAGAATATTCTTTGCTACTTTTGCCATGTTATTCATAAACATCTTTGCTAACGTGAACTTTGACCAAGGAAATACCTGTCATGTTTTACTTTGGTAGCATGATGTAAAAGTTACTCTGTGTGAAACTGCTTGCACTTGTTAATCAACTATGCACAATTTAATTCAGTTTGGCCACAGCAAATTCTTTAGGGTAAAGGGTAAAGTAGGGCACACAGTGAGATTACACCCTTACTTGACGCAGATCCAAAAACTCTAATTTATAATTAACAACAAAGGCAGTTTATGGGATTGTCTCTACATTTCCTGAAGGCATGCACTGAATACAAAATTAGAAGAAAAAATGATTTAGGAGTCAAGATTCCCAGCTCTTGTTTGTGGTATATACAGAATCACAGAATCACAGAACGTCACATACGTCATATGTGAGCCTCTGAGAAGGTGATGCAAAACCTGATTAAGTTTCTGACTCTGAGCTCTTTATTGGGATCTTTCTAATAAGCTTACACTCATAGGGGTGATGCTGAAGTTCTTCAGCCGTAAATGCTGGCCAACATGTAGCTGATTTTTCCAAACCTGACTCTCAGAAACTAATTTGTCATTTTGGCCCTTGTGTCCGAAGTTCCCACAGGTAGGCTAGCCATTTTGGTGCAAGAACAACATAGACTAGATATTAACAGGCTTGTTTGGGGGCTTTTCCTTAGCTGCCAGGATCACCAATATTTCTTGGTTATAGAAAACCTATAACATTTATGTGATAGCATGATCTTACATGATCTGTGTATTAAATGTTGGTTTCTTGAGTAGGAGCATGCAGGGTCGGATAACATTACAAAAATTGGTTCTACACAATGAAAAAAAATAAGGAAGATGACTTTGGGCTTTGTCTCGCTCAGAGAAACTTTCTAACTTTTTTGTTTGTTTGTTTGATGGTTAAGTCTCTTTAAATACATATATTTGTGATATTTGGAAAAAATCCTTCAGTAAAACATTTCTGTTAATATTTAGTGTGAGTAATTTGGAGCTCAATTCCCCTTTGAAAGATATAAATGGTAACTTTTCTCAAAAGAGATAGTGGGAGCTGGCCTTGAAGCTCACAGAAATCAGTGAAAGGCCATGTATTTATGTGAATTTGCTGTTCACTACTGACTGATTGCAGATTGTAGTAAGAGTCTTCTATTGAAAGTAAGAGCTGTCTTGCTTTTATGTCATTCGTGTCACAGAGAACTATTTATTGTGAACTTATTAAAATTCTGATTAAATCATAAGACTTAGCAATGCTGTAGATTTTGTTCCTTTCTAGTATGACTGGTATAGGTCTGATTTCCCTAAGAAAGGAGCCAGTGAGTTACAGTGGAACATGTGATAAAAACTTGTAGAAAAACCCTGTAGTTTCTGTCATTCTGCAGCATCCCAATTTCGGTTCAGTGAACTACAGTTAAATAGATTATTCAGGCCAGTCCTGGCCATCCTTGTTCTTTGCCTTGCCCACAAAAGTTGTTCTTTGAAGCCTACTTCTGTAAGAATTTGTCTTTTGTTCCCAAAAAACCCTCTAACTTTTGTCACAATTATCTGATTTCAAGAGGAAACATACTGTGTTGTGCAAAGATGGGTCTGTTCTGACTGATGAGTTACCTGCATCAGACAAAGATGTAATGCTGACTTCTACCTGCTTTTTCATACATGCTAAGTCATTCTCCCCTGATTTTAATTAAAAAAAAAATTACTTACATACAACTGATAAGATCTTAATTATTTTTCAAACTACTGTCCTACTTTCATATGTGACAAACTGGTTCAAAAGTGGTGAGGGACAAACAAGGAGTTTATAAACCTCATTTTCCTGGGAATCGATGCTAAAAAGAGCAATAGTTTATTTCTTCTTTTTGAGGGAATGGGGAGAGGGTAGGGAGAAGGGCAGGGACTGTCAGGACTGGTACCAGCAAATTATTGGATAGCCAAAGCGAAAAACTTACAGTGATGTATTACACATATACAGCATATTACAGAGGTGATACAGTGTCTGCCATTAGGTGTCTGAGTCTTGGTCCAAAAGCTACTGAAAAGCAAAGGGAGAGATTCTCACCCATGGTGCTGTGCAGATCATGAGTGGGACAATGTATTGGCTGCAAGAGTTCAGTGAAAATGATTAATGTTTTCACATTTCAAACTTCTGAATCCAGCCTTCAGTGGGTGAGCTGGACATTATCATTCTCTTAAGAGTTTTCTGTTTGTCTCAACCCAGTTTACTTAATGGAAGGAAAACTGAATTTTCTTTTGTGTATTCACACAGTGGCTAAGTGACACCAAGGTATGCTGCACAGTGAATACAGTCCAATATTTCAGATACTTTTCTTCGAAGATGCAGTTTCTATTCTTTGCTCTGACATAGATTTCCTCTGTGACCTTGGACAACATACTTAGCTCCTCAAGGGCATTTAGGCATCTGAAAATACCAGCAAGGGTAAAATATATTAATCTGTTTGGGCATCTCTAAAAAATCCTGAGGTGCTTGTTTGCATCTCTTAAAGCCCAAATACCTTAAAAAATGACCTTAGTGGATCTTTTTCCGCTATCTGAGTTAGAAGCCTAGGCTGTCTGTACAGTCAATAGGAAAATGTAGGAGGTAGGATCCTGCTTCCCAGCTGACTAATTCAGAAGCCTCAGGTAGATGCCTGAAATAAAACCATGTCAATCACTGCTCCTTAATGGACTTCTAAAGTAGTCAGGAAATGGCTCAGTCAATCAAACAGCTCAACAGCTTGCTGCTGCTCAGAAGGATCATCTCTTTTCCCTCTAATGGTTCCTCCTCACCCCTTCCTGGCTGTGCAGTTCTGCACTCGCCTTCTGTCAGCTCCAGTGTTTATCTGAGCCTTTGGTTTCTTTCTCTGTTCTTCTGTATCCTTATCTGTCAGGAAGCTAACCCAGTGCTAGAAAGTGAGCAATTCTTTGCTAATTAATGAGCTAAAGTAGTTCCTTTACGGTCAGACCAGTGATCATGGTGCTGCAGTGAGAGGAGCAGGAGCAGATGGGTTGGAGTCAGAGAAGAGGGAGCATATGGGAGGGTATGCGACCACCTCTTGCGAAGCAGCAGTGAACTCTTGGGTTGGCTTGTCCATCTTACCTGACTCAACATCTCTTATCTAAGTATCTCAGGTCTTCATCTGTAAAATAGTAATAATGGTGGCTCACTTCTCTGTACCTCCCTTTTCCACCCTCTCCAGCTTCCTTCCATGTGCCCTAGATATTGGCATGGTCTGAGACAGCAACTACAGGAGTTGATTCAGCTGCACACATGCAGATTGCCTGGCTGGTACTTGTCACTAATGAAAACATGCCCTCCAGAACTGGTAACTGTTGAGTTCCCACTGCAGCTTTTCTCCTTCATTTGAATTTCTCTTCTTAAGTGCTAATTGCTACAAAACTTATAGGGATGTAGAACTCTCTCTGAATTATACCGTTTAGTTAACTTGAATTGAAATTCTCCATATCCAAATCTGAAAATTCTTGGAGGGGACTTGGTGGACAGACAGGAAAATAAAACTCTTATCATCCTCAATTCCTCCGGAAACCCAGCTAAAAAGCTCTTTTTAATAAATGAGTGCTGTATCAAATCCATTTTAGCACTCTCTGGCTAACATGTCTGTTGAACTTCTCTGCCTTAGAGACTTTACACAGTAAATGGAATAAACTCTTTGTGTTCTATATAAACCCAAGTTACAAATGCCTTTCCCTTCCTACTTCCTAGCAGTGTAAAGAAAGGAAGTTCTTCATTAAAAAGCTAATTTCTGCATGTTCCTGAACCTTCTTTTTAAAGTCATCTATTAAGCATCACACAGGAGAACCCTTGATAGTGCTAGTTAGAAACTCACTGAAGGAAGTGCATAGGAAATGACTCAATTAAAAATACAAAATGCTGTCATACTACATTGACTGAGGAAAACCTTCGCTTTTTTGGACAGGAAGGAAAACTTGACTTGTTAGCAAGTGGAAAATTCTACTCATTTCAGAAAAGAAGACAGGGAAAGAAACTGTTTTTCAAGTGGATGTCAGATCACCAACTAAGGATAATGTCATAGGAGTTGGAAAGAAGAACTACTTGAGATTTATTTCATTCCTGCTGCAGGTTTCAGAAACATTTGCAATGGGCAAGAAAAGCGAATGACACAATGAGTATGATCGAACTGAAGTGTGGGGACACTGGGGCAATCCATGGCAAAGAGAGCCGAATGTGACCGCAAGTCATTGCCGTGTGCAAGCATGAACACAAATTCAGACAAAGAGATGTGGTGATTAATTTCTTGTCTGTACATCACCCGAAGAGAAGGCATGTGTGTGCTGTCCATTCTGCTGCTGCTTCCATGCTTTCTTACACATACGCACTCCCGACTCAGTTGGCGCGATGGGGAAGGTGAGCGGCATAAAAGCACTGCCAGATACACAGGCTAGGCTGCGCTTTCAAAAGGCAGTGGAAGCATATGATACATCTGTTACTAGCATCCATTTCTGCTCTGCGGACACACTGTGATGCAATCTTTGCCACCTCTTTTAGATATGATGATTGTTTTTTCTGATGGAAAAAAGCCTGTGTAGGCTTCTTGCTAGTATGAAGATGTATTGTGTATGGTAGAGCAGAGTAGAGGAGTGTGATTCAGTCTCTCCTGTCACTTAGTTTGCATGCTGGCTCCTCACTGAACATCACAGATTGCGCTTTCTGTTTCTTACTTCATAGTTGCCCATCTAGAAATTGATAGGAGTCTGCTCTAATGTTTTAATTTCACTATGATGATGTGGTCTTCTAACCTGTAATTCTTGACAAACTAGATTGTTGTTTTGCTTAACTCGTGCCAGCATCTAATAAACTGGTGGCACACGGGTTTTTCTTTTAGTGTGGCTTGGGAGTATTTGGCTGTATTAGATGGGAGGCCAGGCTGCTGTGGGGAGGGGTGTCCAGTAGATACTGATCTTGTTCTTCGGTGCTCTGCAGTTGGTTGCTTGCTGCTTTTATTAAGGTGCTGAGTACTCTTTTTCTGTATGTTAATGCCAAGATTGTTTTGCAGACAACATTGATATAATTTTTAAGTTTATATACTACTTACAGACATGCGGGTGTACAGTTGCTATGCTCTGCTGCTGTTCGGTGGGTGAATTTCAAGTCGTGCCACAGACTTCAGCGTCAGGTCATACACGAGCTGCACGGCTGTCGAACAGCGCTGGCAGGGATTTCGGAAGGAGACCCGTCTGTCCAGCACTTTCAGGAGCAGAAGCTCTGGCGCTGCTTTTCCTAGCGCTGCTTGTGCAGCCGGTGGGACTCTCCCGGAGCGCATCGCCATGCGACGAGACGCGCAGCGCCCACCCAGCCGGTGACATTCCCCCGTAGCCGTACCGCCAGCCAGCATCGCCTTATCGCTCAGCTCCCCCCCTCCCCGCCCTTCTTGCCGCCGGCCGCCGCTCCCAGCGCGCAGTCACGCCTCACGGGAGCCGCTGCGGCCGCGGCCCCCCCGCCCCGCAGGCCGGTCCGCGGCGGCACACGCACACGCGGGCTCACACACGCGGGCGCACACGCACCCGCACCGCAGGGCGGCCCCCGGCGCCGCCCCGCACCGCGGCGGGCAGGGAGGGAGCGCGGCGGCGGCGCGGACCCGCCCGGCCCAGCGGCGCGGACCCGCCCGGCCCAGCGCCGCCGCCCCCCCCGCATCGGCCCCGTGCGCCGCCGCCGCCGCCGCGGCTCCGCGGCTGCTCGCCCGCCCGAGCCATGTCTGCCAGAGGTGGGTCTCTGCCGCGCCGGGGGCCGCGTCCCTGCGGGCGGAGAAGCGGCGCTGGACCTTGCGCCCCTCGCCGTGCTGCAGTGCCCCGCTCGCTGCGCTGGGGCGGAGGTTGCGCGGGCGGTTTGGGAGCAGGGGGAGGCGAGGAGATGCGGTACCATTTGCAGCACGGAGCGGGCTGCAGCAGGGCTTAGAGCCGCAGAGCATCCTTCGGGGACGGGCACCGGGCGTGGGCGACCCCGCTCTCGCGGTTCCCAGCGCCTGGGGGTGGCTGCGGGGTCCGGGGAGGGGGGCGGCGGCTTGGTGCGCTTGAAACGATGGTGCGGAGCGTGTGTATGCAGAGAAAGGAATATGGTGGTGAGGGGGGTTAGGGTGAGAACTCGGTGGTTATTCCTGCTTAGGAAATACTAACTGGCTGGTGCTGGTGTGTGTGCCGAGAGGTAGTGAAGCGTCTGCCTTGTTCTGTCACTGTAAAGCAAGTGCTCCTGCTCGGGTGTGGTGGTAAATGCAACCGTCAGCTTATACCGCAGGTGGACGTTTACATCTGGCTGGAAATTAACATTTTGCAGTTTAATTTCAAATTGGCATTTAATAGTGGCCTAAACTTGAATAGCCTTTGTCCTTTGCACGCATTTGTGCATAGACTCTGACTGTGTGTTTGGTAATTCTCGGCTGGAGATGAACAGATCAACCATCGTTGACTGCAGATCCTGCCTCATCCCGAACTTCTGGGTCCGATTTGAGAAACTGGTGCAGGCGTGGCCCAAAGACTGGTTGCTTCAGGTTTTTTCTTATAGTTAAGGACCAATTAAAGAATTGGAGGCATTAAAGTTAAACGGTTTTCTGAACGTTGTCATAACAAAGCAGATATGCTTGTAAGCATTTCTCGAAGAGAGAAAAATCATCTTCACAAGAATGACAAGTAAAAACACCCCACGGTTATCTCTGAACTGAAAAAATACTTTTTCAAAATTGTGTATTACAAATTAACAAACCCCTGAATGCAGGGATGCATCTTATTTGTTCGTCTCTTTATTTCTCTGCATCTTCGTGTATTAAATACTGCTGAGCACGGACCAGCTCCTTCATTTGCTTGGATTCCTGTGACGTCCAAATGAGCTTCATGCACATGGAAGGCATCGTGTGGCTGTCTGAAAGGTTGTCAGCATTTTGTGGTTAGGACCATATTCCTAAAGCATCACACCCATTTTAGATATAAATAATAAATGGTGTTAGAGCAGCATAATTCTTTGTAGCACAGTAGAATTGTTGCGTTAGGAAGAAGTGGACTGTATTGTTCTCCAAAGAACCCATTTCTGGAAGAACGCGAAGTGTATTAGCATCAGTGCTTTGCTAAGGCTGCATTAGTACTTGTGGGGAAAATCCAGCAAAGCTTTATAACGTGTATTAGATTTGTTATCTTCAGAGGGGTACCTGGATTTGAGGAAGCAACAGAAAAACTTTGCTGTTTCAGCTCTGCAGATGACTCCCCAAAACTGAACCATAGAGAATGGGAAGCCAGGGAACATTTCCACTGGCCATATTCCCTCTTCCTCCCCCACCATTCCTTTTTCCTGTTCATCTGCACAGCACATGATGTTTGATGCCTGCTTGATTCTGCTGGAGAGCTGCCTGGAGAAGAAGGGTGAATTCTTTCTCAGCCCCTCCCCTGCCATCTAGTTTTTTCAGAGTAATTAATTGGGGAGAGAGAGAGTCCATAGGACTTTAGGGAAGTAATGAATAAGATTCATAAAAGAGATTAAGATATTAATTTCTATCGATATCTGCTTTTCATTTTAACAAATGGACTTAGTTGGAAAATAAGTGTGTCTGTATGAGTAAATAAGAGTTACTCAGTACTGACCAAAGGCTTTTGTGTGTAAAGCAGTATAGACCATTGTTATTATTAACCATTTTGAACACTATTGCTGTTAAAATCTTACATACAAATTTACATACACACATACAAACTTACTTTTACACACTTCTGGTATAATGGGTCTTAATGAGGTTACTCATGAGAATGTAGCTCGAATAAGAAGTAAGTCTTTAAGGGATTAGGGCTTTGTTCAAATGTCAGATAGGGACCCTTTGCTTCATGAAGGCAGATTACCTCATGCATATGCAGTCTCATTAAAACTACTGTATCATTAGGGCCTGCATGCTCAGCGAATATTGATTATGAATATTTAATGTTGTGTTAGGTGTCCAAAAGGTGATCATTATTATCCTGAATGCATCAGATAATTGGAGCTGTCTGCTTGTTGATTATATACCAAGCATAACAAGAACAGCAAAACAGTTCAACATTCACCTGGTGCCTTTTTTTATTACTTAAACTGCAAGAAGGTATTCAAGCGGTAGTAAAAACCATCACAATATTATCAGTGTTCAATCTGTGCAGCTCTCTATTCATCTCTTTTGCTCCAGGAGGCAGCATGGTCTAGTGAACTGACTGCAACAGATGACAGAAGAAACTCCTGAAGTCCAGCGATACCTCTGTACTTTTGGACCATGCCTTTTAACTCTTCTGCTGTAGTTCCCTGTTGTTATTTAACCAAAAGTACCCATATGGTCAATGACATTATGATAGACTGTAAATAAATACATCAAATATAACTAATGAAACAAATTAATGTAATTTTGCCTTGAGTGGAACTCTGGCTCAAGAGTATTTTACTTCCCTTCTTGTACAATGGAAGTAATGGTAGCCAACTTTTTCAGAGGGGTTGCTGAGAGGACTAATGGCTCACTGTGCTTTAAGATGCATTTTCTGAAATTTTCCTTTATTTTCTTTACCCTTCACAGACTAGGTTGTTGCAGTCCTTCATGCCTGTCCCTTACCTCTTGCTCTTATGAAAATGTAAGGTCTCTAACATTCTTCTGCTGCTTTCCTCATAGTACAGCTCTAGCTGATGTTTTGACCAAACGCCAGATGAGGCAACATAGATGTGTATTCCCAGAAGCTTGAACAAAAAATCATTTTGGAAATCTAGTGATTGAACTGGGAGCTGAAACGAGCTTTGCAAATCCCTTTTCACTTCCCTGTTGAGTTGGAGTCCTTCCCTGGGCTCTCTCACGACCTGCTCTGCAGCCCGTTGGGATCAGTGGAGAGCTGCCATTGACGTCAGTCGGGCTTTTCAGTTTTGCAGTTTGCAAAAGGCTTCATATTCTGCTTTCAGCTGTTGTTAAGTAGTTGCTATTAGAACTCGTACGTGAGTGAATTTGGGTGTTGGAGTAAGCCTTATAGATTGTTGCTTACCTAAGGGCTTGTTTGCGAAGAGCTGTAAATTCTCTGGATGAAAGACATTTTTCTAAAGCCAAGTATAACTGTGACCTACTTGTGCATGTTATCTCAAAGTGCTTAAAAACTGTCAAAACTACTTGTTATCAGGAAGGTCTAAGTTAATGGAAAAATGGCTATTTTTAACTAGTATAATCTTCTGTTATGCTAGAGCAAACAGGCACAAATGGTAGTGTTTGGTATGCTCAAATATGAAGATCTTTGCTAATTTTTTTTCCTAAATGTTGAAAGAATTAGCATAAGCTCTGTTTAGTCCAGTAGGCAATTTCAGGAAAACAAAGGCATGTAAATACTGGTGTCTTCTCAGCCTTTTTTGTGCCATAACAAAAATCACTGAATTTTGACAGAAACTAGTGTTAAAGAAATATTATTGCTGTCTAATATTAACAGGTTCTACTGTGCCACTCTGATGCTGCAAGTGTGGGTGTTGTAGAGAAGTTAATTACATTTTTTAGCCTACTCAATAGTCAAAGCAGTAGGGTTGTTTAGCTTAAGAATTTATTTTATACTACAATCCTTGTCTTTTCCTATTTGATTTTCTAACAAATGTAGATCAAACACTTCTAATTTCAGACAAATAAATCACTGTTAATGCTGGTATGAGGGAGGTTTTGTCCTCATTTTACAGGTGAGACAAGAACTGAAATGATCTTTTTCTTTTCCCTGAGTCTTAGACCCAGGTCAGAACAGGGGAATTTCTGCCTTCTGGGCCTGTTCTCAGGCTCCTCATTTGTTCTTATACAAGTCGATAACAGATTTCTAACAGAAGATTATAAACTTGAGCTCATTATGTTTTGCTCTGGTAACAGTTCTTTCTTCATCCGCACTGTGCACATCACTTGATTGATCACAGTTCACAGTTGTGAACTTCTGTGTGAGGAAATCACAGATTTTTCAATGAGATATTTACATACTAAATATCTACATATTCCACCAATAACCTTTACTTTTCTTTTCCAAATCTTCTAGTCCTCCTCAAATAGCTGTAGACATGCCTGCTGTTGCTGGCAGTGATAGTTTTGATTGAGGTCTATGCTGACTGCTTTAAAAACTAGCTGCTGGGAGCTTCTGGTCAACATTTTATTATGGTCTGTGATTTTCACAGTATAATTGCTCATACCTAAAGGAACCAGCCACTTAAGAGGTGGCAATATTGTCTGCTATATCCTTTCTGAAATCTATCGCCTTGTTTTTCTAGTTATCGTCAGAGGTATTTCTTTCAGGCACGTAATAATCTGTTGTTGATTTAATTTGTGGTGTACTAGTGCTCTCAGACCAAGAGACCTGGAGAGTGGGGGCAATGTAAGGTGGCGAACATTTCTTTTAATTTTAGAATTAGAGAATGTTAGCATGTTTAAAATAGTTAATTATGGTAGCTTTAAATGCTTCCGGTCCTAGTGATTTCCACCGTTTTCCTTGGCATAATGCTCCATAGCCCAAAGGAGCACGCTCTTGGCAGGGCTCAGTGCTCTGCAGCATTACCTGAGAAAGAGCAGTCTGTGCAGTCGTGCCGACACAGCTGTTTCCCACTTTGAATACCTGTGCAGTGCAGAATTTGGAACTGGCTCTGAAGGTTTTTCTCTCCCCAGCTTTTGTCCTGAATTTCTTCTTTACTCATTTCATACTGTTACTTAATTCTAGCTGTACTTTCTGTTTATTTCTTCCAAATACATATAATGACTTACTGTTTTTTTTCTCCAGTTACTCATTTTAGGGCATGAACCTCAATTTAGTGGCTTAAACAGCTCAGGATCAGCACCTGGATTGTCACTGCAAGCTGTACTTGTCTGTACATGAGAATCAGTAGCTGCAGCTGAACCTTTAGGCCTGGTAGACCTTTTGTTTTGATGGGGAAGAAGAATATTTTACTGAGGTATCTGACTTAAACAGATGATACTCTTTTAAACTGTTTCTTTTTAAGTTTTGCCTCTCTGTCCCATCTTTTTTTCCCCTCAACAAAGCTTAGTCTGTGCTGTTTAACGTTTGTGATTAATGAAAATTAGTCCCGAATGCATGGAAAAAGTTGCATAGACTAATGGCAACAACAAGAGGAAACTGGGACAATGAGGTAGAATCTATTTTAGATGCATGGCTTTGAAAGGAATTGCACAGAAGGAAAATAAGCATCAGCTTATGGATGGAAAAGCCAGCAAAATTGCTTTTAGTGAAGAACACTAGAACCTCATGTGTTTCACAGTTTCTGAAAACAATCTTTTGGGGATCTCTTTTTTTTCTCTTTTAATAGGTTTGAATTGAATATTTTGAATTATTTTTGATCTAATCTGTTAGTAATTCAAAATGAAAACCACACGTTGTTAGTTCATGTGACTGGTGTAGTATTTCTTAGTTTTGCAGAGTAAAGGCAGAAACACACAGTGGAAAGCAGACGTTGGTCTATAAGTTCTGAGACCAGCAAGTAGCCCCTAATTGTTTTATCACATACTGTTTAGACTATGATGTCTTTATAACTAGGTGTTCTTCATTAAAACCCAAAGAAAACTTCTAGACATTATACAGTAATAGCAGAAAAAAACCTCTGCGACACACTCGTTTTTTAAATGCTCAGCCCTTACTGTGGCATGTTTTCAGAAAGAACTTCATTTTTAGAAGTGCAAACCCAAATAAGAGTCCCAGTCCTGTAAACAGTATCGAGCATTGCATTTGGTATGTTTACCAGTCCTATATGTTATGTAGGGAAATCCTTAGTTTGTAAACAAGGTTGGACCAGACAGGCTTCAGCAAGGTACACCTGTGATAGAGGAGTCTTACGCTCTCCTTTTCCCATTTGTAAGCCAGAATTAGCACTTCGATGAGTCAGTTTGTTTCATGCAAACCATGAAATATGGCCCCATCCACAGTGCAGTGCCTGCTGTTTGCATGCACACATTGGAGTTAGACTTAAACTCAGTGTGGTGTTGATTGTGTAGAGGTTTAGTGAGAGCTCAACATGCACTACTTGTCTGAGTACGTGCACGGTTTATTGTGTGGAATTTGCAGCCTGTGTTGACTCCTGCGCTATTGCAAACAGTTTGTTGTGGCCAGTCTTGGCAAACTCAGTTGTGATGAGTATGGTGTGATTGCATAGCCTTGGAGTTACTTCCCCATGGCTAGAACAGATTGCATGCACTTCATGTTTGTTGAAAACTATTAATCTGTTCATCTGAGCTCTACGTTTTTAAGTGGAAGGAGGATCTGTCGTCAGCATTGTAGAGAAGGCCAATGTGTAAAAGGGTATGATGAGCGAGAGTGTTTTGTGGCACCAGTATGTTCCCTGCCTTCAGAGAGGAGGTGCTGGGGGTTTTCCTGCTATGCTGGTAGGATTACTGAGAGATGCCTGCTCTGTGCAGCTGTGACTGAGGGGCACTCTGGATGGAAGCATGAAATCAGAAACATGCAGAAGACAGTGTTCTCAAAGGTGAGGCAAAAGGTTCTTTTTTTTTGCCTCTGGTATATTTACAGTTCCAACTTACAGGGGGGTGAAAGAAAAACATCCAAGTGAGTGAGCAGCTTGTGAGGTTCTGATTGCCTGAAGCCCTTAGACCCGTGCTCTGTTTGGAGCATGCTGAAAAGTGCGGTACGTGTTGCTGTTTATTGATGAAGACAACGATGTCTTTTTCTATTTCATGCTCATAGACTTTTTTCATGATAACTCATTGGCATAGTGCTTAGCAGTGATCCTTCTGGAGATAGGTCAGAGAAGAGAGTGGTCTTATCACAGTGGACTTTACAAGGACGGCATGATCAGAAGTTCTGGTTTACTGCTTCCTTAATAATAAAGATATTTTGTTGTTTCTGGAATGGTGAAACAGGTCATGTGTTGTCATAGAGATGGACACATTTTAATCCAAAGTGCGAAGCTCAGAGAGTTTCTGTAACATTTTTTTAGTACTTAACATTCCCTTTTCTGTACCTGGAACCTCAACTTAATAATTTCTAATGTGCTCTCATTTTAACTACTGTTCTCTCCAGTGTAAGTAAGTCTTGTATGAGTAAGGACTGTGGGATTTCACTCTGCTTTAATTACTGTTATTAAAAGCTGATTTTGTTTCTGTCCCATCAGACTCATATGAGGCACCTTTGATCAACAGATAAGTCAGCAAAACTGGTGTTCAAATTACAGTTTCCTTTTAACTAGTGATGAAAGCTTTCAGTTTATTTTTGGCATTAGAAAGTCTGGGAGACAATCAGGTTAGATAAGAGCTGAAACCTAGTTAATGATAAAGGAATATAGCTAAGAGAGTATAATAACAGCTCTGAAAAAGATGTTCCAGCTCAAACTCTCCGTGACCCTACACATACAGAAAATGCAGAACAGTTTATGCCGAAGTACTGGCTTTCTCTGGCCTCCTAGGTTGCCACTTCTGTTAACTGACATTTGTGGAAGAGCTGGCTTCAATAAAGACTGTGTAAGGTGAATGAATTTAATAGAATTAGGGTGTAAAAGAAGAGATGGATTTAGGACTTGCTGATTCACTGAAGATAATAGTAAATACCTTTTTCAGTGAAACAGGAATATAGTTGAGCCTATGGTCAATAGACAATGTGGAAATCAATGGTTTTCTCAGAATGAAAACCAAAAGGAGAAAAAACTTTTTTCCTTGAATGAAAGCACACCTGAGTGAAGCACAAATCTAAGCACCTTTAAAATTAAGTTTAGTTGCAAAAGGAATTGTGCTGAGCATTATCCATGAAGTAATATTTTATGCCTATTAATGAAAGTCAATATAATGTAATCTCTGATGAGGACTTTCTTTATTCCAGCCAAAGGGTGTGTACATGCATGAACAGGCAGTGCCGAGGTGTGTGTGAATGTCTGTGTTCCACAAAAGGAAATCTGCAGATGTCTTGAGTGGTTTATAATGAGCAGAGCTGTAAGACCTGTTACCTTTCACTTCAATTGTGCCCAGTTTTATTTTTTTAATCTGAGTTTCACCTGTTCTCGTGAATATCCTCTGCATATGAATGTAGATGCACAAGACAGAATTTGAATGTGTCTATGGCCTTCTGCTGCTGTTGTATAATTTTCTCTTTTATTGTCCTAGTAAGCAAATAAAACAATTAAATGATAATCAGACAATCCACTAAAAACCTGTGGCATATGTAAATAAGAACAAAACTTATTGCAAGAAGGCAATATTGTTATATAATGATGTGGTTATCCAAAACTGTTTATTCTACTTCATGAGCTGGAGATAATCCCAAAAATTATCCAGTCCAGACTTTGATCTAAGGAAGAATAATAAAACTTTGATCATTGTTGAATTGGCAGCTGGTATAAAAAGCCTATGTCATATTCCTCTCTTAGTAACACTGGCTAAATCCAAAATAACTGATAAAAGAATTTGATGATTGCAGCTTAGGGATGCTTTCTGACTTGACCTGAAATATTCTCTGTCCAAAAATGTCTACAAATATTTTTTTCTCTTTTCTGTGCCAGATGTTTTGGTATTTGAGATGAATGACAAAAATGTTTTGTGTACTTAGATGTGCAATGCACATTTGGAGTCCAGTGTTTCAGAGAAGGAGGCTCTGGTTAACTGATTATGTTCATACATAATATGATTAATTTACAATAAAATTCTGATGCCATTATCTTGCTTTCTATCTTTCTGAAAATGTCATTTAAAATGTAAAAATTTAAATGGTTAATGTCTATGACTGTATTATAGTTACCACAGTGATACAATGTTTCTTTCAATGTTTGCAACATAGTAAATATTTTCCTACACATGTTTGTGTAGGAAACACCACTTGTGGTGTTCTTCCTTTAGAGCTGCAGCTGGACAGTGCCAAATTTTTCTGGGTTTAATATTTTGAAACTTAAAGGAGAATGTAAAAAAAAAAAAGGCCATCTAACCCTTTTTTACCTTATAAATTGAGATTTTTGAAAATTCCAGAATTGTATGGGTCAACAAAGCTCACAGACTTGTAAAGTTTCTTTGGTACTTTTGGATTTCTAAAGAAAATGGCTGAAAACTTGGACTCTGATGGCAAGTGATTTTAGGATGTTTAATGTATTTTGTATATCTAGATATAACATGACCTCAGGCCCTAGATAATGCAGGAGTTTTTCAAATCTGCGTGGCAGGGATGTTGAGAGGTTCATGTGATGTTTGGTATGGCATTTCGAAGAGTGAAGTGCCATGAAAGGGCCACGTGTTGTTCTTCCTTCAGCCAGGCTGGCGTGGCACTGTGCATTCTGTACAGTTTTCGGTGGTGGTGAAAATCAGCAGGGCAAGAGCCAACCTTTCCCCTCTTTTGCTGTGGTTTTCCTGCTGTGTGGCTCCCTGCTTGATGCAGAGAATCTGCAGATCTAAAGTTTTCTTTAATAACACTGGTCTTGTGTTTTGGGCAGTAAATCCTATTGAGTTAAACACGTTCAAAATTTAGGTTTGGGAGATTTTGTGACTTTGTTTCAATAGCAATTTCCCCCTCTTTCTCTTGTCCTCTGGTGACAGCATTTGTGGATACTGGGAGTTCTGATTTTTCCTTTCTGCAAGGCACACAGGCCAAACAGATGCACTTTATTCTCTGTCCATTGTTGCCACTCCGTATTTATCAAAAGCAAAAAGGCTATGTGCCTGCACGGGGATTAAGAATCCTACCATCTTGCTATTTATGATGCTCAGGAGGTATTTTTAGTAAAGGTTGTTGGCGCTGCTGCCCGAGGGAATGGCTGAGAGAGGGTAGGTCAGGAGGCAGCCAGCTGAAACTAATGAGTGCTATGGCTGGAATTGCAGGGAAGGGGTGACCCCAGCACAGATCCCTTTGGTGGTTTGTGTGCATGTGTATGAATGTGTATGTATGTGTACACATAAACAGATTTGGAGTCTATGTATAGAAAACAACTGAAGAAACTATAATCACCTGTGCTCACTGCAGCCATTTGAAAGAGGGGAGGAGATTAATTCATGCTCTGTTCCACACAGTTCCTATTCCTGAAAGATTATCAGAGTTACATGGAGTGGTTTTTATATGATACTCCATTTCCATAGCTGAACCCTCCCTCCAAATGTACAGATCTAGCAAGATCTCTGTGTTGCTAATACAGATTCTGACTCAGTTTTCTAAGAAAGCAAGGTCGAGATTGAGCCTTGTTCTGCCCTTGTTAAATTTGCCTCCTACACTTTCCTTTGGAGACTGAGGAGTCACGAGAGCAGTGGGTGAAGGAGACAGCGAGTAAGTGCTGTAGAAAGTCGAAGAGCAATAGAAGGGCACCTGGGAATGGTGAGCAAAAGAAACATATTTAAAGCAGAGTGGAGCAAGAGAGTGTGCATGGAAATCCTTCTTCAAGCTGGTACAGAGGCAGAACTGACACAGACCAGAGCTGGCCCTGAAACTAAAAAAGATTAAAAGAGGTGGGAGTAGAGAACATTTGGAGAGTTACAGAAAGGAGTTGTAAGTGTTCTGATGTCAAAAAGCATTTTGGTTTTATTTCTTTGTTTTTTGGACACCCCAAAGAGCCTAGCAGTCAGTCAAGGGGAGTATGTGCTGGAGTAATGGTCCTTACAATTGCAGCAACTATTTTTGTGATTTTCTGAAGGGAGCAGAGGGAAGTACTGGCTTGTAATTGCCTGAGGAAAAACTCTTTGCTGCCTAAAACCTCTGAACGCTTCACAGACTGATCTAGGAGCTAGTGCTCTGCCAGATCCTATTTTTAAGCAATTAGGTTTCTCTCCCAGCTTTATGAAGTTACACTTCTCTAGTAATATCACACAAGCCTGGAAAGGGAAGGGGGAGCACATGTGCAGGCATGTGACTTTTGAGGGGAAAAAATATAAAACTAAGTTTGGTGCCATGTTTCCATGTCTGCATAGCAAAGAGCTGATCTTCAGTGAGGCGGAACAGCTCCAGCCTTGGTGCGTTTCCATCCTGCTGAGTTACACGCTCGGTGTTGCTACTTAAAAGTAGGATCTGCTGTTTTCCTTGAATACGTAGTCAGTTCTTTTCTGTTAATGCTTTCTTTGCACTGCAAGTTGAAGTTTCAAACAGGAGTGTTAAGAGATTTCCTAGGGCAATTAGGAAACCCCATCAGCTGGGGCATGTAAAGAAACTAGAAAGCATAACACCAGCAGAAGTCCTGTGTTAACTCATTGGGAGTGGATTAATGATGAGATCAGCTATGATGTCCTTTTGATTTCTGACATGTCTAAAGAGCCCCGCAGATGCAGCCAGAACTGATCAAAAGTGTTTTCATGAATGTAACAAGTAGTTTTTCTATTTGCAAAATACACTTCATGTAAATGAAATTGGGAAGACAGAAGGAATAACTGGAAGAGAAATAAAGTCCACAGGCATCACTACTGCCGCCTAAACACTAGTAATGCTATTAACAATTCCAAACTTAGCAGTTTCAGTCAGAATGTATCTCCCTTCATGCAGGCAGGAAAGCTCAGTTTACTTAATGTGTTCTCATTTTCTGATTTCCAGCAATAAATGTTATATCAAAAGTGTGGCCAGTGGACCACATAAGAGCCAGAGTGTCTGAGATTTTTTGAAGTCTTAGGATAAAAAAATGATGTTTTTACACCCGCATGGGAGAGTGTTGGTCTATTTAAGATGCATGTTAGTGGGCCTGCTCAGATTTTCTTTCAAGTGTATAGTTCTTAGGAAAGCATTCATTGATGTTTCTTTCCCAGACTGTATTCCAGAAACAATACTCATCATGGACTGAAATAGTTCTTGACTACTGTGAAGTTTCATTTTCTGCCTCACCCTCCTTAATTTCTGTAATGCAAAATAACCCAGTAGGAAATCTTTAATTCAGCTTTTCATGCTGTCCAGCAGTATTTACCACTAATATTTATGGGTTCTGTAAGCATGATACTCTAATATTAATTGTTCATCTTCAGAGCACAAATGTTTGACATCAAATTCATTTTCCATTAGGAACTGGAATTTAAAAGCCTTTCTAAAATGGTTATTTTCCTGTTTTATATGTCTTGAAAATGTCAGGCAGTACTGTTACTTACACTTGAGCATAGTATTCTACAGTATCAGAGGGTGAGACAGACACAGCAACTTGATCTTTCCTAAGTGCTTCAAAAAAGAATCAGCATGCCTTTTATTTCTGATCTATTTCTTGCCTGAATGACTGTTTAGAAACTGCAGTGCTCATTTTAGGGGCAAAAATATATTGACAAAAAGTCTTTTTTTGTAGCGGAGCTCTTTGAAGCTATACTCTCTTGTGTTGTGTAAATCTGGAATAACTGTGGAGGCCAGCAGAGCAATTCCAGATTTGTGCTTATCAGAGCGATGAATTGGTCAGATTTTTGGTAATGATATGAAGTAGGGGAAGACATTGAACAGAGGAATGGTTGTAGAGACAGTTCATCCTGCCTTGAGGCAGAAAGAGGCACACAGCTTTTGCAAGTCCCTTTCACCATTAGTATTTTGTAACTTCTAGGGTTCTGTGCAATGTGACATATGGGTTTATTCAGCTGAGTTTGGTTTGAACCCCTATTTTGGAGTTTAAAACAAGGGTTTTTTTGCATTTTCATTTGTATATGACAGCAGTACAGAGAGCCTCAACAATATATTGTTGTTTAGAAATATAGTTGATAAAGAAGATGATAGTTCTACTTTGGTGTGTGAAAAAGAATGTTAATTGTATATACAGTGACTCTTAAGCTACATGAAACTGAATAAGTATTCCCCCCATTTGAAAGTACGGAAGTAAGCATTGTGATCTTTGGGGAGTCATTCCTCCTGGCAGTTACAAGAGTCTAGGTAAAATCTGTATTTCAACCACAGTCTGTTTTATCTGATCTAGGACATGCTAGATAACATGCTATCCTAGAAGGAAGGTGTGAAAATTACTTTTAGCTGTTGCTAGAGTGTTATGACTGATGTCAGATGTAGGTTAGTGCAGGGAAGAGAAGTTGTATAAAACTGGAAATTGATCCTACTCTAATGAGTTCCAGTTCTGTATATTAATCAAAATATTGCTGTCCCTTCCTCCCTGTCTACCTTCCTCCTTCTGGGCTAAATCCTGCTCTGAACTGAGTAGCTCCATTGAATTCTCTTGCCATCCTGGCAACCACGTTGGAAAGCTGCTGGAAACATGAGGAACTCTACAAATTGTATGTGCGTGTATATAGATGCTTTTATTCAGTTATTCATGATCAGCTGCTGCTGATTATGATTTCTGGGTTAGTACCACAGGCAAGTACTCATTTTTTTTTTGCCTAGTGCATAATTTGCTTTCTAGTCGTGCCTTATCTTACCTAAAGAAAGCGCAGTATCTGGATATAGTTGTTATTTAGTTTTAATACCTCTTTGGAATAGCTTGTGTGCCAGTAGAAGCATGGAGGTCTTACCCCTAATCTAGAGCGTGGTGGCTTTCTGTATTGGAGGACATAAACACTGTCAGCAGGATGAAGAGAGCTGAGAGGTTGTTCAGTAGCTAGGGGCAGAGATTTATTGCATGTTTTTATTACCTTTGCATCTTTTCATTGCCTTTTACAAGGTAAATACCTTGTAAAAGTGAGCTACAAAAGGGAAGGCAGCGTGTTGCATTATGTTTTCTGATGCTGAATTCATGTTGCCTCTTTGATTTCTTCTGTATATTTTTTTTCATGTCTGTTTTTCAATTTATTTGACATTTGGCCATCTGGAGCTGAGCAGAGCTTTAGTCACACGCGTTAGGTGGGTTAAGTGGAGCAATGTAGGATCTAGGGGCCAGATTCATCTCTAAAGTAAGCACAGTGGAACTGGCAAAGTTACGTCAAGATTGGACTGGGTCTTTCAGGTGGCCGTTTGCTATGCAGTTTACTGAGAAATTTCATCTTTTTTTCTGAGCTCTGAGGGAACTTGGTGTGAAGATGCTTGGCGTGCTTGGGGTAGGTTGCTGGACAAGTAAATGAAAATCAATGAAATAATTTCCAGTACTTTGTTTCTATCCAAGTTAAAATAAATAATGAGTACTTGTCTCTTGGTAATGCTCTGCAGGGCATTTGAGACTCGTTAATGGCGCAGAGCTAGTGCTTACAGAGCCTATACTTTTAGGCTGCATTTAGGGTGCTCTTATTCCCTAGGTATCTCCCCAAGCTGTGCATTGCTGTAGCTCTGCCCCAGCTTTTCCAGAAGAGATGGCTCCAAAAGCAGAAGCGAGTGAATACAGCATTATTAGGTAGTTGAATGATGTCCTGCTGGTTTGTGTGTTGACTTTAATTGTGTACTGGGTACAGGGGATGATATTAGATTCAGTGGACAAGTTCCCTTATATAACAGTATCTCTGTTTCCTTGAAAATGAGGCTGTCAACACCCTTCTGGGCAAAAGTGTATATTCCACAAACATTATTGGTGAGGTTTCCTCCTTCCATGACTGTGATGTCTGGGCCATGTGAACAGCCCGTAACTCCTTTCTATACCTCCCGTAACAAGACAGCGATGGGCCTGTGTCTCCAATCTACTAACTTTGAAGAAGCTTGTATTCTTCTCCCTCTTACATTATGAACCTGAATCCTTTGATATCAATTCTATGTTTCAGGTTTATCTCTATGTCAGGAAGAATACTACTTTCATCACACTTTCCCTCTGCTTCTAAGCTGGCCTTGTGAGTGTTTTGTTAGGACCAGAACAAGATTGTCGTGGTTTCTTGAAGGCAGATATCAAGGCCGAGCCTGGTTAGGAGACTGGAAAAGGAGCCATGTACAGGAGTATGAAGTGTATTGCAGTTGCTGAAGTCTAGGTATGCAGGAATCAAAACTTTCTGTTGTTCCTGTCTACAGATGGGGGTGTGATTGTAACTTGCCATATGACACAACATAACATCTTTAACTGAGATGGTTTGGGTAACAGTACAAGGGAAGACGCAGTGGCTCGAGTTTAAGGAAAGAACCTTTATGTTTTGGTGAATAGGCTGAGCTGAAATGTGTATCACTGTGGCTTAACTGTTGTTAGTTCTCAAGCTTCATGCAAGTTGGGGTATGGCTACTGCTGCAGTGGTTATGCTGTTGATGCGGTTTTAGGCAAGCCCCTGGGATTAATTTCAGAATTCCTCATCCTTTTTGGTTGCGTTCTTGCAAATTTCTACCCAGTATGCTGCCCAGCCTGTCACTGAGTTTTTTTCTCTGTGTGTGGCACAGCTGGACAGAATGAAAACCAGCAGGATTATAAATGTATATGGCTTCAGGTGTTATCTTTGTTTTGCTAACATGTAGCCTAGCTAACACCTAGTGACTTCCTTTCCTCTTGGACTTTGGTTTCTCTGCTGAAGACATCTGCTCAAGAACAGCTCTGCTGGTCCATTTTACAAAGCTTTGAGGATTAATGATTTTAATGCACAATTGTTAAATCAATGCTCCTTCATTTGGTGATCAAGCTCTTTAATAATTAAAATGATTGCCCATAGTGGTTTTCTGCCTTTCCTGATGTCCTGAAGAACAGCTCTAGACTTGACACAAGTGCTTCTATTCTTGTGCGGATGAGCTGAGGGCTGAGCCTGACCGCTGCCTTATGGTGAGGTCAGGAGCTGCGGAACAACTTCCCATTCAACAGCTCTGAGAAATCTTCAGGCAGATGATTGTAGAAGCTGATCTGCAAAATCACCTCACCTGTATTTACAGGATTTTCAGATTTGGTATAGGAGAAATGATGAAGAAGTGCAAATTATGGGAGATGAAGTATCACATAGCCCACATACAGAATCACTCAGTGAGAAAACATGCTTACGCTTGTGCTGGTGTTAGTGAAGTTCATTGTAAAGTATCTGGTGAGCAGGCGATTCCTGAGACTTACGTGCACCATCATATATTTTATTGCCGGCAGTCAGACTGGGTGATGGTAGATGCCTTAAAATCAGTGAATTGTGTAATGAAAATAATTTGAGACAGCAGTCATGGAACACATTTTGAGCATGACCTCTCACCATCATAGCCATCAGCTGTCACCTATAAGTTGGTCTTTTCTTTGAGTGCAAACTGTCATGCTAATCCGAGGAACAGAACTGCCTGTTGAGGACATGGGACAAATGAGGTGGCTCAAGGACTTGCCTAGCAACATTTACTCTCATAGTCCAAACTCAGACTGGAGTTTGCTGTGTGAAGTGGCCTGCATCACTATAGATTTTTGGGATTTTATTTCAGAAGCATTTATTAGTTCTCTCCACTTCCTAAGTGAGCCTGAATTTGTGGTTTACTAAGCAAATATGTAACTTAAAATAGTTGGGTCTTTATAGCAAGGCATTGTTGTTAGTGTGTTTAGTAAGATTCAGAGCACCGCAGTTAGGAAGTTCCACATCTGTAAGTGTTACCACTGATGTCATTCAGAGCTGGCCCTAGTTCTATGATGCTCCACTGCTAAGTACAGGCTAACTCAGACTTTCCTCAGTGCTGCAGCTTCTCTCCTGCTCTGTGATTCAAACTACAAGGTGTCAATGGTTAGTGTGATCTATGATGGGCAGGTGCAGGTCAGGATATAGGAGAGGATATATAAGATGAAGCTGTTACAGTCAAGGGGGTTAGAAAGCACAGATGATAGCATAACCTAGTAATGCTGTGTTGTTCCTTCCCTGTCATCTAGTCCAGCATGCGAAGCATGTCTCCCGTTACCTAATCCAGAGTGCTGCTGTCTCATTTGTGCAAGAAGAACGTTAATGATATTTGGAATAGGCTTAAGTGGGATTTAAGTGTCATGCAGATATGGGCTAATCCTTTGCATGGGATTGTAGTCAGCTTTTTATGCAAACACATAGTTAGCCTTTTTGCTCAAATGTAGATAGGTACAAAAATCAACAGTTTTGAATTACAAATACAAGTTCTTTTAAGTCCACTTGGTAGCCCAGGGAGTGTCACAGTATCTCTTAACACACTGTCATGAAAAACAGACATTTGCCACAGCATTTCATGATGCAAATGTATTTCTAGTTAGGTGTCATGTAATTATCAGGAAAAAGAGAGAAATTTTTGTTTTCTTTGAACAGGGTAAGTTAAAAGACAAAATCAAGTTTTCCACCTTTACTGATTTGAAATAAAATATTATTAGGAAAATCTCTGTAAATGTATTTTTGCTCTTACCTGCCCAGTCATAAATTGATATACCAGATGATTAACTTGGAGGAAAAAAAATACAGGATAACTACAACCAGAGGCTTGTATCGAGGCTACATGAGGGAGCGAAATAGAGCAGGTTTAAAGCTGTGTTTGGATGACCTTCAAATCCCATCTGCGGATTTCTTTTTCGTTTTAAGTTTCAAATGTCAGCTGCAAGTAGATCATTGCACCAGAAACACTTAGGCAATAAAAGATCAAGGATGTCCTCTCTTTGCATTTGTTTTAGAGGAGAGCGAGCTGTGTTGCCTCATTAGGGGCTGTTGTCTGTGGGTAGACTGATGTCTCTGGGAGGAATTCGGAAATCTTGCACACTGAGTTGATGCATTAATCAAGAGTGAAAATGGGAGTATCTCCACTAGGTAAAACAAAAACATTACAAATCCACTATGTTAACATGGTTTTATGCCATGAGGCGTGAATATCCATGGGTAAGAGCTGTAAAGATTTAGAGTGTGGATGTTGAGGGAAGAAAGACAAAACAATACTAGGGTATAGTTAAGTATCTTTAGCCAGCACTATGATCTCTTGTCTCCTTGAACTACGCAATTTACCACAAGGCAAGCTGAGGGGAGAAATCTGCCTGCTTCTCCCATTTTATTTGTCGACTTGCCTCTGTGCTTTCATTGCTTACATGAAAGAAATGGGGATAAAGGGGACATATACGCAAGGCACTGTTATTTTAGAAGCAAAACCTTAGGTCAGAGGTTTCTGTCAGCCAGGATGATCCTTGAGTCCTGTAAAAACATACTGAGCCTTAGCTGCCTCCAAGAGGCATTTGGCAGAACTGAAGGGCTGCTCAAAGAAGTAGGAAGCTGCTCTGAAGTGCTGTAAATGCTTCAGGAGCTTTCATTGTTACCACTGATGTCATTCAAGCCTGAGTCCCACTGGAACTTCCTCTGTGTTAATTATGGTCCTGAGGACGGTAACTTGGCAAATGCAGCTGCAGCATTACTATTGCATCAGTTAATTAATCATCCAGGCTGGATTGGAGAGAAGATATGTTTCTTTACTCTCATTATAAACAGCTGTAGAGAAGTGGAAAGGTTTTGATGACTGAAAGTCCCTTTTCAGCTGTTACAGTGTGAGGGCTGGAGGATCTTAGTACTAATGTGCAGTTCTCATATGTTCATGTTTTCAAAGGCATGGTGGTGCTTTTCCCCCCCAAAAAAAATATCAAACACGTCAAAGTCTACAAAAGCAGCTCATCTTTTATTCCTCAGTACAGCTGTAAGAAACAGCTTTATGAATGAAATTAATCCAGTTTTAACAACTTTTTTTTTTAATAACTTCCACAGGTGAAGGAGACAGATCATATTAGGAATAAACTGAAGATACCCAAAGTGGTTTTCTTAGGCAGATGTAGACAAATTATTTCTGGGATGGCTTTGGGAATAGTTTGCATGCTCTGGTGATGTGGATTTCACTGTAGGGTTATTAGTCTTTCCTTAGTGCCGCTTGCTGACCTCCTGCGTGAAACAATGCAAACATCTGAAGAATATAGCTCATAGGATTCCCTAGCAAACATTCAGCTGTAAGAACGTGGCCTTTGAAGTGACCTCTGTCAGTTTGCCCCTGCAGTGATCTGACCGTCTCTTTATCTGGTCCTGTTAATCATAAGGAATGTTTATGGAATTTGTTGTCTGAAGTGCAGGCTGTAGCATCTGAACGTTATTTCAGCTAAACTTTGAAGCTAATGAGATGACATGTATTTACATTGCTGAACTGGGTCACTCTTTTTCTTTGTGAAATTTGATTCTGAACGTGCTTGAGAGCAGAAGTAACACTTTCCTAACACCATTGTTTGCTTGTTTAGGCAGATAAAAGCCTCAAGCAACTTTGTTTAATGTGCCTCACAGATCCTCATGTTGGCTTTTTCTAAGGCAAAAATAACTTCCAGAAGTGTCAATAGAGGTGAGAAATTATTATTTTGGAGCTTGTGAATTAAACTAACTGCAGTGAAGACATATTCTTTGTATGTGGTGACAGGAAACAGTGATAAATATGATGACAAATTCATAGTGCTAAAGATATCCTGCAATCCGTAATTATATTCTTCCTAGTTGTTTAATTAACTGATTTCCATGGCATTCTTAGGGGAAGGGGAGGACTGCGTTTTATTAGTATGGCATTGCAGATTTTGTGTTGTGTCCAGTGATTTTTCAGGGCAGGCTTGTGGCTAAAATAGTGGTCTACATTGTCTGTCCTTGGGAGCGCACCTGAGTCTGGAATGACCTTCCTGGTATTGTCTGGGAAAAACTCTTACAGTGCCCCGTGCTTGGAGTATTCCTCAAGATGTACTTAATTGTTCTACAGATGACCTGCCTTTGTGGTGAAAAATTAAAATAAAAAATGACCTGGCGTCCTGCCTTGTAGGGTGCTGAGGTATCTGCTAGAAGGGCCCTGGTATCTGCTGTTGCAAAACCAGTTAAGATTTGTAGGAGATCTGTATTAAGTTCAAGCTTCCCAAAAGTTGTTAGGGACAGCTGGTGCTGCATTTCAGTAGCCCCTTGTAATCCAGAGCTAACTCAGGAATGATCTGTTTGCAGCTGTATTGCTTTAGTGTGGCTTTCCTTTGAAACAAGTGTAATTTCAGTGTTTTAAGATGGACATGATCAAGGTCAAGATATTGCAAATGAAAAAAAAATACAAATATCCAAACCATTGTCCCTTTTTTGACACTGATCTGATCTATGAAGGCAATGATTTTCTCAGTACTATGTTTGTCTGCATCCAGTTTAGGTCACATGCAGTAAAATTGTACTTTATGACTGAAGTAAACCTGCCTGCTCTTGGCTGCACTCATAGGGTCATACGGATTTTGGCGGTGATACATAAGAGAGCACTTGCTCAGCAGATGAAGAGGCTGAAGATACAGTGTGAAAATGCTGCACAGATTGCTTCCTTTGGAGTGGTCAGGCCACCTCGAGAGCTTGCGGCTGGGTATGCCCCGTGGTGGTCCTTTGCCTGAGCAGTGTTTGGAACCATTGGTCATGGTCAAAAGTGTGCTGCCAGTAGTGTCTTTTTTCCTACAATTGTGTTTTTTTTCTCTCAGGTTTTTTTCCACTTGCTGTAGCCTAGTAGTAAGGATTGACCATAAAAAGCTTTTCCTTTTACTCCTTGTTTTAATCTTTTATTGTAGGCTACTTTATGCTGTGCTGTGTTTCCCTGCATTAAAGTCTGAAAGTGTCAGTTGCTGAATGGAGAAGTAGTTGTAGTCATGAGATTAAAAATCGGTGGCTTTTTTAAAGATCTGGATTTTGATTATCAGAAATATACTTACCATGAAAACTTTTCCTTGTGTATTTAAGAATTCATTACAGAAAAATGGCGAGGAATAATAACCATTTTACTAGTGCCACAAGGTTTCATTTTTGAGGAAGATCAAACTTCTTTTTTTTAAATGTGATTTAAGCTCATTTAAATCTGTTAAAGCCATTTTTTCCCATTTTTAAAGCTATAGAGATTGCTTTAACACTAGTTGTGTTGAGTTGACCTAAGGCAAGCATTTAGGTTGTGGACTACTTTTTTCCTTTGAGGAAGCTTACACTAATACATTAACACATGACTAAGGTGGCATTTACTGTGTCTGGTCTGAATTGTTGCTGAGGAATAAAAAGTGTCATTCATCCTGAAAGACATATGACAAGGGTGATAAACTAACATTCATAGGTAGTTTTTTATGTTAATTGGAGAGAAAGCGTTGATGATTTAGTGTGGAGGAGATGCTTATCTTTTGGGTGATGACTGATAGATAAGGTGAATCTTGCTCTAAAAAAAATGCTTTATGTTATTAGATTTGCACTGGGAAGCCCAGAAAGGCTGGGGTGAATGATGGGCGTTGTGCCAAGCACCATCTACACACTGTGAAAGATCAGTGCCCTAGGACTTGCTAATCTAAATAGACAGCAGAAGCAGAGAAACAGTTTGTAGCCTTTGTTTATTTACTTATTTATTAATGATACAAAGTATGTAAAGCTTTTTTAATAATTTGGACTCAGATAAGTTGTAAGGCAGCTGGACTGGCAGGCAAATTGCCGAGTTCATCAGAGAAGCACAAATAAACACAGTTCATCAAATGGATTAACCATGACATATATTATAGGTACATGTAAGATGTTGAAAAATGAGTGACAGGCCCTGAATCAAGTTAATAAAATTCACTTTGCGTGGCAGAGTAGTGGATTCTTTGTTGCAGATAAAGGGAGACGTGCCATTTGTCAGGGAGCGCCTTTAATCAGAGGCTTGTGTGATAGACTTTAATATCCATCAGGCACATTTTTAACTTTGGCCATTGCAGCCTGGTGCATAGAGAATCCATGTTAAAATGGCATTTTAAATCAATTCCTTTACTTTATTCAGATCAGAATGTTGAAATAAACCTAAACCTGGCATGATTATAGCTGTAATGTACCTATTGATTTTTAGCAAAGAAGTTAAGAATCACAAGACTTAGGACATCAGTCTTAAATATATTTTCCACGAAAACTGAAAGCTGAAACTGATGCATGGAGGCCATTTGCCATCCTCAGACGGTGGCCACAAATTTAGGTCACTTCTGAGTGTAAGTGTTGAGGCTGTCAAGTTCTTAAATATGACTTAGCCGCCAGCAGAACGGGCAGAGGAAGGTACTTCAGAACTAGCTGCCTGCCAGACTGGCCTCGCTTGTCCTCAGGCGGAACTTATGATGGGCCCGGGGGAGAAGTTACACGGGGATTCATGGCGGCTCCTCAGAGCCCTCGCACGGATCTCCTCACCGCGGGCTCTGAGGGCAGCTGACAGCGCGCGGCGCCCGCAGCGCGGGCCGGGGCAGGGCGGCCGCGAGCAGCCCCGCTCCCGCGGGCGGCGGGAAACGGGCGGCGCCCTCAGCGGGCTGAGGCGCGCGGCGGTGCCCCCTGCTGACGGGAGGCGGGCAGCGCGCGGCCCCTGGCGCCGGGAAGGCGACAATGGCGGTTCAGGCCCAGGACGTGCCTCAGCCTCTGTCGTAGAATCATAGAATCGTTTGGGTTGGAAAGGACCTTTAAGATCATCAAGTCCAACCATCAACCTAGCACTGCCACGTCCACCACTAAACCATGTCCCTAAGCCCCACATCTACATGTCTTTTAAATACTTCCAGGGATGGTGACTCCACCACTTCCCTGGGCAGCCTGCTCCAGTGCTTGACAACACTTTTGGTGAAGAAATTTTTCCCAATATCCAATCTAAACCGCCCCTGGCACAAGTTGAGGCCATTTCCTCTCATCCTATCGCTTGTTACTTGGGAGAAGAGACGGACACCCACCTCGCTACAACCTCCTTTCAGGTACTTATAGACAGCGATAAGGTCTCCCCTCAGCCTCCTTTTCTCCAGGCTAAACAACCCCAGTTCCCTCAGCCGCTCCTCCTAAGACTTGTGCTCTAGACCCTTCACCAGCTTTTTTGCCCTTCTTTGGGCTCGCTCCAGCACCTCGATATCTTTCTTGCGGTGAGAGGCCCAAAACTGAACACAGTATTTGAGGTGCGGCCTCACCAGTGCCGAGTACAGGGGGAATGATCACTGTCCTAGTCCTGCTGGCCATACTATTTCTGATACAAGCCAGGATGCTGTTGGCTGCCTTGGCCACCTGGGCACAGTGCTGGCTCATATCCAGCTGGCTGTCAACCAACACCCCCAGGTCCTTTTCCGACAGGCAGCTTTCCAGCCACTCTCTCCCAAGCCTGTAGTGCTGTATGGGGTTGTTGTGCCCCAAGTGCAGAACCCAACACTTGGCCTTGTTGAGCCTCATACAATTGGCCTCAGCCCATCAATCCAGCCTGTCCAGATCCCTCTGCAGAGCCTTCCTACCCTCCAGCAGATCAACACTCCCATGCAACTTGGTGTCATCTGCGAACGTCCTGCGGGTGCACTCGATCCCCTCGTCCAGATCATTGATAAAGGTATTAAAGATATTTCCATTGTTCGGAGAGGGTCCTGGTGCCAAGGCTGGGTGGTGATCGGCTATCCTTGGCTGTAATGCAGTTTGGTGACCAGACAAGCAGCTATGCTGTGCCTGCAGCAGAAGCAGAAGGTGGGGGGTTCATGGCTCACCTGTGGTACGAGCGGCTCTCCAGATAGTGCTCAGACCCCTAAGCTTCCTGCTCAGCTTTCCTGCAGGACCCCACCATTAACGTTTTCTGCACTCAAAACTGCAGCCAAATAGTTCTCTGCTTTTTGTTGGTGTTCAGCTCACACATCCCTATTTTGCATAACCTCTTGTTCTTCCCTTGTAGTCAGTTCCTTGTTCACCTGTAATTTTCCCATCTGCTCCAACTACACTCATCATTTCCTTTGTGGTGCTGTATAAAATGGCACTGTATAAAATGTTATTGCTAAACTACATATACGGCATTTTCATCACCTAAAAATAATTATCCAAAAAGATATTTGGGCTCAGTCTCTTTTTTATAAACTTTGTTCAAAAAGATTTTGCATTTAGATCAGAAAAACAGGTTTAGAATTGTTTGGATCTGTTTTCTATTTCTTAACCACAGCTACAATGTTTGTTCTTGCATATTCTTATGACATGCCTCTGAATGAATAGATTAGTGTTTTTTTTGCTAAGTAGTTTGTGATTTTATATGCTGGTCCCTTCATTGTTCTCAGATTATTGGGTTCTCCTGGTTTGAGCACATACACTGAATATAACGTGCCCCTGGTTTGGTGGGAATTTTCCACTTTGTACCTGTATCCTGCTCAGCTTTCTTCCCATATTGCCTGTATGTTTAGCACTGGAAGTTATTGAAAATTGAGATGAAGGGATTGTTTAGATACTAGACTGCACATACGGACCTCTCAGAGCCTTAGACTAAACTTTCTGACCACTCTTTCTTGGTTCTCTCTCTGGTTACTCTGAATAGTTGTTTGGGGCTGAGTGCTTACTGTGGCAAGTATGGAGCCTGCCCACATCAGATTTTTTTCACCCTGGCTTTCATTGCAGATAGTTTTTGCATGTTTGTATTGAATCTCAGCCTCCTCTGTGTCAATCTGCAAGGCTTTTGGATCTCTGGCCGTCTGTAAGTAGTTCTCTTAGTTTTCCAGATTTGGACTTGTGAAACTGAATAGTTGCATTCCTATGGTTGTATTTTAACTCAGTTTAATCACCTTGCTTTCATGCTGTTCTAGTGTGTAAACTGCTCACCCCTTGGGAACAAATGTTTTGTACATACTTATTTGATTGGCATTAACCATCCCAGAAGTCCTGTGAAACAGTTTTGCATTCCTAGCTATAAAGTGGGTTTCATGAGAGAAAGGGGAAATGACCTATGGCCACTGTCAGACATTCTTGTGTCCAAAGGAACTTGCTGCCTGTAATTCATTTTCTGAAGTCTTTTGGAGCTGCATCTGCAGCTTTCCTGCAGATGGCCTAGCCCTGAAGCAGGTAGGCTTTGGTCCAGACATCATAGCATTGTAATTGCACTGTGTGACCTTAGAGCACCTCCATCCTTCCAGGTGATGACTTTGGAATTACAGGCTTCACCTGTAAAAGAAAGAGACAAGTCAGCTCTTCTAGCAAAAGGTTGATTTCACAGTGTAGTAGATAGAAAGAGAAATTTAGGCTCTGCAGATCTTCACACAGTGTTTCACAAGTTCAGTTTGGTCTCAAAGTGGAGAATCCATGTCCCAGATATTTTTTCAGAGTTGTGCTCCCTCTCTGACTCTCCCAATTCCTTTAATCACTTTTCATTTCCCTTGGCAAAGAAGGTTGGTGTCCTAGGGTAGAAGTAATTTTCTACAGCATCTGTGTTTCTTCCCAGTTAACACTGAAGTGTCAGAGGTGAGCAGTCTGCCTGTCTGGGCTAGGCGGGTACCCTCACCCTTTCCCTCAGTTGTGAAATTGCATATGCTTCCAGGGCAGAGAGTAAGGAAACTGCAGTGAACGTAAAACAAAACACTAACACTTTGCTGGACTTCCCTATCCTTTACCCATTGAGTTGGGCTTTCCTTTGCTCAAGTAGATCTGAGATGCCACATAATGTCATACTGAAGGAACAGGGGGGGAGGGTTTCAAGGTAGTTGTGTCTCTGTTGCTGGAGTGGTATTTTTTTTTCCTTTATATATTTCCTTTTTCCTGTTACTATTCTTTGGTGTAATAAAAGCAGCTGATCTTCAAACAGAAGAGAAATTTTTTCAGAGTTTCAATAAATAATTTAAAACACAGGTTTTATTTGGATCTATGTGCATCCTGTTTCTGCTGCTTGTGGCAGAGAAAAATGTGAGAGGGATTTTTAAAATCACTTATATCGCTTTTTCTGTTGCCAATGTGAGCTGATGGCCTGCTGGGATCCTTCCTCCTATGCCCTCAGTTCTGGAGAGAAGCAAGCAGTATTTTTTTGGATCTCTCAGTTTGGTTAAACACTCTGGCACGGATGGTATCCCTTTTCTCTGTCTTGCAGCCATTTAACAGTAACTTGTTCTTTCATTCCTCTCAGCAGTGCAGTCTGGAAATCTCCAATTGATTTGTTCTCTTTTCCTGCCAGTCTGCAGTTTCAGTGGCAGTAAGGGAGCAGGTCCCTCTTTGTTTTGGGCAGGGAGACTTAAACTGCGAGACAGTTTTTTACAGCAATATGTTACATAATACTGTGCAAAGCAAAAAGTAATTAATGTGGAGGTGGAAAAGATGATACCCCTACTACTCAGTGCAAAGCCGGCTTGCCTTTCTGACAAAGATAGTTACCTCCTACCTCTTCATTTCCATGAGAGGCTCTCTCAGAATCCCAACAATAAGAAAAAATAATTGGAAAATTGTCTTTAATCTTTAGCAGAATCTGGCAATACATGCAAAAGGTTTGAAGCTACATTATTCTGTCACCTCAGCTACTTAGTATTTCAAAACAGTGAGGAAATAAACAAGTGAAAAAAGACCCAGTGCCCCCTCCTCAAGGCTGCAGAATTCTGCATTTTTCATCAGACCAGCCACATTCTCATCTCATGCTGCACTGGAGAAAGTCTGAAGTAACCTCATGAAACTAATGAATTTTCCCAGTATGGCTAAAATCACAGTGTCACCGTGTATGGAACTTAGGAAATCTTCAGTCTGTCTAGCTACAGTTACTATTGAGTTACCTTTATTATTGCAGAGTCTAAAGAGATGAAGGTCTCCTGAAGATGTTCCCTGCCCAAGAAATTATAGGATTGCTCAGTTTTCTCTGTTATACCCTTGCTTAACTGGCCCTTCACAACGATTTGTTTTGTAACAGTCTCAAGTTATATGAGGGTGTGATAACAAGAACAGAGTCTGGCTAAACCTCCTAAGTGATGCTCATCTGACTTAGACAATGTATAATCACAGATTAAAAATACCCTGAGCTTGGTTACATCCTAAAAATACTCTTCAAAGTTCTTAGCGGCTGTTACTAGAAATAGTTTAGTATTGGCTAAACTCGAGGTACAGTAGAAGCTGAAAATATAAAGACTAAGTTTCTTTTTTTCTCTTAAATATTCATTGTGTCTTCAATACTCTGTGTTCAGATTAATATCTTTCAAGCACTTGCTCTTCTTAGGCTGCTTATAGGGACTGAAGGGACAAGTGAAAGGGGTAGGGAATGTAGCATATAAAAAGTACTGTTCATTCATGTTGATCAGTGATGCAGCTTTTCCTGGAATACTTTGCAGTTCTGATTACTTCATCTTAAACTAGAGAGTTTTCAGAAAAGGGAGACTTAACATGATCTATGCTGGAAACGCATGATGAAAGATTTAAACCCCCCTGGGATTATCACCTTAGGCTCCATTCTTCATCCCCTTTCTGTGTCATATCAGTAGCTAAAATTATAAATGGTATAGAAGAGATAGATAAGGACCATCTATTTTCTTTCCCCTTAACAAAAGTATCAGGGCACTCAGCTATATATAAATCATGGGAAATCTGTAGAAGGAAAAAATGAGTATTGGTTAGACTTTGAAACTCATTGCAACAGGCTTTTGATGAAATTAAGAAATTAATGAAATGAAGAAAGAAGTTGAGTCTGTGAGACTAATCTATCCAAATGCCTAGTTTTACTGAAATTAGAAAATTACTGGTTCTGAAGTCCTGGGTAGAAGGTGAGGGAGTTATGCTTGCACACTATCTTAAGAGCATTGTGAGATTGAAGAAAGTAAGCAAAGGTGCTATAGCTATATGAGGTATTGCATTTTTTTTAAGGTAAGAATATGTGCTAGCAAACAGTTTTTAGATGCCGGTACCTTGACCAGCCCTGGGCATGGCACCTGTGCTTCTAGGACTGTCCAAATGGGAACTGCATTTCTTTTCTGAAACAAATCCCCAGGGATGCAGTTGATCAGGCCAGTACTTTTTCTGCAGGTTGCCAGTCCATATTCTCCCCTTGAGTAGTTTTCATATTAGCTTTCTTTGTGGAACCCTGAAAACTATGTAATTGTCTGCTTCACAAGAAATGTAGTCCCAGGAGTGTGTTTATCTGCAGAAACACTTTTTGTGTCCTTTTAAAAATCCAAGGAATTGTCACTAGAGTATTAGCATCAGAGCAGTATTTTTTGCCTGAAAAATTCTGTATGTCCTTTGCTTTTCTTTTTAAAATTTGAGGTCTTGCTTTTCATTGTAAGAACTTACTTTAAAATCCAGAAAAGCTATTAATTATGTATTTAGATAATATTTACTCTTTTTAGAACAGTTTTTTTCTTCTGTGATTGTTCCCCCAAGACCAAATTAGTGTATATATTTTGTAAATGTCACTCTTACACAATTTTTTGCCTTATGACACATCTTTTGAAATGTGTTATGCTCTTCACAGGTGTGTGTGTTCTGAACGTAGATCCAGTTTACTGGTAGACGTTCTATAATCCTCTCAGTTGCCAACCATTAAAATTCACTAAATTAAACTGTGTTTTGTGGAGATCTTGGCAGAACGTGGCTTTTGTATACAGTAAAAACAGATGATGGCAAGTATGCTAATCACCTTAAAGAACGTATTGCTCAGTCAGTGGTTTTGGGGTATTCTGAAGGAGTAGCAGCATTAATCTCGTTACCACCTTCAAATTACATTCACCTTTTGCCTGTGGAAAAGATGCTTCTGTTTGCAGAGCATAGACACATTGTGGATATGCGTGAGCATATAGACATGACTGTGGGGTACTTCGCATCAGGATCTAGGTGGTTGAATGCCTGCTGTACAGCTCTCTACAGACAGCTGCATTTGCCCAGTGGTTCTTGTTTGTGCAGGGGCTGTAGGAGTGATGGTCCTGCATAGGAACAGGATGCACAGGCTAAGAGCTTATCAATTGAAGGCTTGTATGCCTCCTGGCACTTGCTGGCAGTCTGAAGTGTGTCTTGGCAGTTGGTGAATTCTTCAGTCCCCTCCTATGCCTCTCTTCCAATGCAATGGGGAAGGTGTGCTCCAAGCTATGTGAGAGCTTTAATTTGTATCAAGCCCACCTTGGGTGGTTGCTGGTACTTTGAAACAGTGGTGCCTTCGTTCTGTTAGTAGCATTTAAGAGTTTTCCATGTAGGGATTCTAAACTTCCACATGCCATCAAATGAAAATCAACTGCGAGCTTAGAAGAAGGAAATACAAAGTGTATTTCAGTTACTTACATGTTCTTCTAGAGGTTAAATCTTTGTGGAATTATGTTGTGTGAAACTTACTTAGTTTTAGAAACTTTCTTTTAGCTACTGATCTGTACATATGATAGTGTTTGCATCCTGTGTCAAATACTTGATGTTGCTAATATGAGAGGTGAAATGAGCAGGCTTGAAAATGCTGAGTTGCCTTTGATTTTGGAAGCAATTTTTATGAATCTAAGGGGCCTAGAATTACAGACGTGTAAAGCAGATGTACATCTTCTGTAACCTCTCATTGACCTTTGTTTAGTAGAAAGAAGAATGTTTTTTTCAGGACTGCTTCTGATGCAGAATTATTTATGTATTCTTTTCATTCCTCTTCCCTTGATTTTATTTGTTGTTTAATTTACTTATATATAAATTATAAGTACAGTTAGATTGCCATATTGTTCTAACCCAGACAAAGTAGCCTTTAGTGGTAGATAATGCCAAGAGATGACTTCACTGCTAGCAAAATATTTTTAAGATTTGAGGCACTTTCCAAATAATTAGTTAAGTTTGTAATGCTCTCTGGGATTCATTTGAGTGAACGTATAAACTTTGCATCTGCCATTTATATCTATTTCTTTTCGTTGCGTTTGTTTCTAACTTTGCAGCAGAGTAGAAGCTTCGTGAGAGCTGGGACCATGGTAGACATACCTCATTACAAGTAGCTACAATAATCTGACTTGATATTCTGAATAACTCTTATCTAAGGTGTATTACATCAGGTAATCGAGAATATCTTATCTGTTCCTATTTTTAAAAATACTGAGATTCTATTTTTTAAACCATTGTATTTTATTTCATATTCAAATGAGAGTAAGAAGATTACATTATTTTTGCAGCTGCATGCAAATGAAGAATATTTCCTTTAACAATTATAAAAGGATTTGGCAAAAGGCAGACTGTACAGTAGCTGCATCGTTAGGTGACAGATGAGACTGACAATAGGAAGATTTTTTTTTGATTTTTTTTTTTTTTATTTTACACTTTGTATCACTTATGGCCTCTTTGTTTTTGTCTTCTGAGTAGTCAACAAAGTCATAAATGAAAAAGGCCTAAACTTTTCTGGGCTCTTTACAGCGTGGACTCCATAGATATACAAAACATGATGAAAAAACATTTTCTCTTTTAAAGAGAGTAACCTTCCCGCCAGTAATTTTTTAACTGTAACTGCAGTAATCTTTTTCCATTTTGAAAGTTCAAAAGCCTGGGAGTTATGAAAATTGTGTGTTTAATAATTGTCTTTGTGTTTTGAAAGCTATACTGTGTTACTGCAGTATAAAAACCAAACAGAAAGAGCAGACACCAACATGTTACTGTACAGTTAAGTTTTAAAAAGTCATAGTAGAAGTGAAGGTAAAACCTTATAATTCATATAGGAGAAACAGTGCACAAATAGGCAAATAGATGTGGTCAGCTAAGGAATGGAAAACCAGAAAGACTTAGGAATATTCCCCCGCCTCTTGTCTGTCTGGTTAAATTAGGCAGATATTGCTTATGTGGTTTTGTGCCTGTAGTGTGTAATGGTATTTTATCTTGTCTAGAAAATTCACCTGATGAGGGAAGATGTACAGGTTTAATGCCGGATTTGTAAGACTTTTCTTTCTGCTGTTAGAATTCTGTTGCTTTTGTCCCACGGAGTTCCCAGAATGCCTGTAACAGGGAGGAGGATTAGATGGTTGTCCACATCACTTTTCTTCATTTCAGGTCAACTGACTTGCCATTGTTGATGACTCTGACTTCTCTCTCTCCTTTAAAAAATTTAAATAATTGGTGTCTTTTAATTAAAGAAATACAACTTTCTTTAATCCATTGCTAGAGAAGCATATAGTTCCTATCAGGTGTCTAGCACTAATATATGTATAATAGTATAGCATGCGTTGAGAGAATATATATAAGCCTGTGTGTATTTCTACAAAGATTTTAGGGTATACTGCAGGATTTAGATACTAATATTGAAAGCTGCTTTGAACAAATTTGGGTACTCCAGTAGCTGGATACTGCAGTTAGAGTGCTAGATGAAGTTGTAAGGGAGTAGAGAGCAGCATTTTACACATGAAAAAGCTGGAGTACTAAAGACTTTAAGTGAATACTTGCAAATTATATTTCTGTCTGTATGTGCATTTTTTACCTTCAATTTTGATTAAACTGAAATGGAATGGTGGGGGTGGGTCTTTTCTCATCCTTAAAAACTTCAGAAAACACTCAGCTAAATTTTTTGGAATACCTACTAAATTTGGGTACCATAGCTTCTAGGTGCCTATTTCAGATAGTTAGAATTTCTTTTTTGAGAGGTGACACACAGACTGTCTTTAATCAGGCAAAGCAAGAGATCAGATGATTTGCCTGGAAATTCTGTTTCCCCGTTCTGTTGGCTTCCCTGTCTTGTTCCCTTACCACACTGCATTGCCTGTTTTAAGCAGCATCAGGGATGGCCTCAGTAATATGAATATGGTGTTATATTTGGCATACTCTCCAGGCAGGCTTCTCATCCAGTCCTATATAAACATTCATTTACAGAAAGAAAATAATTTAAACAAAATGCTTTAAAGAAGTATGGGTTGTAGATCTGTATTTGTCAACCTTTTTTTCAAAATAAATAATTCCTGTTCAACTGAAACTGTCTCTCAGAGATATCCTAAGATGAATCTGTACCTGTGAGCAGGATTACTTGCCAGCTTTACCTGAAGACTTGCTGAATACTGATAAAGTGAAAGGAGGAGCAACATCACATATGTTTTCCTTATGCAGATATACCTGACAGCCTCCCTTGTTGCCCATGAAGGTGATAAGTACAAATGAGTTTGAATTTGAAACTGATAATGTCAGCAATGCTTAGAAGAGCTTTTGGAATTTGAGGCTTACTAGCAAATCAGTGATGCAACAGAGTGGAGGAAAAAAAACTTACTGTTTTCTCTTGAGGCCTCATCATGACAAATAGCATTTTGGTTTCCCCAGGCTTGCATGTTTCCTTCCTTGTTTAGTCTTTTCAAGAAGAGAAAGTTGCCATAAAGTACTAGAGTACCAAAGACAGTCAGTCTGGAAGAATTACTTCTAACAAGTGTTTGCCTGCCCATTGACAAGGCTAGAAATACAGTGATAATAAACAGACGTGATAGGGGAAGGAAGACATAAAATTCACTCCACTACACGGAATACATTACTTTGGGCTTTTTGTTTTTAGCTCTCACCAGGAAATTGCTGTGAGTAAGGAATGTGATGGATGCTTGGCCTATCAATGATACTGATGTTGGATATTTGTCAGCTATACTTTAAAAATTTTAAAGATGTTTGTCTTCTGTTCTCTGTGGATCTTTTTTATTATGGCTCTCATCACCACATGCAATTTTTGTAATGTAAGGCAGTGTCAGACTTGACTCATCCTCGAATGAGCTTGGGCAACGGCAAAAGGGGATCGCTGCCTGGACTTCTGCAGGGTGCCGTCTTCTCCGTGTCAGGGCTGAGATGGCATTGCAGCGTATCAGTGAGCTCATTGGGAAGGTGCTGTTTGATACCTCGTGAAATCAAGATTCTGACTGTATTGAAGTTCCTGAAACCATTTCAGCAATCCCAGAACAAATTTTAATGAGGTAATTATTATTTGTTTTCCTAAACCACATATAACTGCTTGCTTACTTTAAAGATATGGTAGGCTCTGGTTACTTCATTATGGTACTTTCCACTTCTTGTCTCAGTGGTGCAAGAAATTGTTGGTTTCCATGTAAGAGACAGCTTCTAGTCTTAAGCGTTACAGTTTGCTTATGCAGTTATTGCATGCGCCAGTTGGTTTCCTGTTGTTTTGTTACAATTTTACTGGTAGAAGTTCACCCGCACAAGGCTGTCGTCCTGACAGACAAGAACTTGTCCTCATTAGGCTATGGATTTGAATGCATGCAGGTTCTTCGTTCTTGCCTCTTTTCATCTCTACTTTTCCTCCCTGGTCTATCTTCATTTTTTTTTGTCTTGAAGGGATAGGAGTACCTGCATGTTTCTGAGAGTCAGTATTTGACCTCTTTTCGTTTTATGACAAAATGTAGATGGACAGTAAAACAAAGAGAAAAAGTTTTTCATTGTTAAAAGTAATTCTTTCAGGTCTGTTCCTCCTTCGTCTCCTGCGTGAGTGTTACATAAGAACTTCCAGGAAACCTGCAATTAAAGAAGACAAAGTAGTCTTAAGGATTTATAGGTTTTTGTCAGTCTCAGTGTTAGACCTAAGGCAAGTAAAAACAGCCATTGTTTTCCGGTGCACATTCATTTTAACATGTGAGAGACAGAAATGATGTGCCCAAGATTCCTCAAAAAGATAAGAGGTGGGGTTTAAGCTCAGACGTGTTGGGTGCCATTGCAGGCTTTTCGTCACCACCTCCTACTTGCTCTTCCGTGCTTCACTCTTGCTGCCTTTCTGCTCAGAGCTATGTACTGGTGATATTGGCACTTCCACAACAATGCATAGTGAAGTAATGCTAGAGACACAGAGAGAGAGTTGCTGTCATCCCCTCACACTTAAATGCACACACTCAGGTATGCATGCATACTGCAAACCAATAGTAATTTAAATAGGTGGCAACATAAGGACAACTTCTCCTGGGTTTATGCTGTTTCAAGTTTCACTGGCAGTACAGCTCAGTCTCTGGAGTCCCAAAGGTTTACACTCATCTGAATTTCAAAGTAACTGGTGAAGTCTTCAGTTAACACACTATCATTGAGCTGGTTTTCTGTGGGAAGTCAGTGTCACACTAATTCCATCAGTGGAACGCTGCTCAACTTCTCCAGTGCTCACTGCTTTACAAATGCATATGGTGTAAGTACAGATTATTGGCACATATAAGAAAGCTGCTCTTCCAGTTAGGCAAAAAGGTTGTCTGACTAATTGTGTTCTTTTAGTAATTCTGTAAGAGAGTAGAAGGTGACTTAAAAATCGTGATCCTTGGGAAGATGTGATATTTGAGAAAGTGGGGAATACTGCTTACAGCTTTTTGTGGAAAATATTAGGAAGATGCTTGGCAAGCAGCATGAGTTTCTTCTCAGCTTGTTTTGCCTCCCATCTGTCTGCTTGACTTTGTTCCACTTTGCAAATGCAACTTCCTTGCATTGTCAACTGGTGAAAGGGTGTTGCTTGAAGGAAATGGTTCATAAAAACTTCATTAAAGGTTTAGGGGGAAATGGCAAGAGCAGTAAATCCGTCAAAACAGGTTATTCCTGTCCCCAAATGAGGCAGCTGGCAACCCTGGTTGTAAGGAAAAGTCTCAGTGCTCAGCGACTGCTACCTGATCCTTGAGCCTATTTCCAGCTCTGAAGACTGCTGTAAAATGCAAGCTGTTTTGGTTCATTTGCTTTGAGCTCCTTCTGTAGTCTCTGTATATATAGTCTGCACTTGAGGAGAAGCTGAGGGCTGTCGAGTGCAGCTCAAATCACAGTTGGCATCATCCACAGCATTCAGCTGCGATTGCCTTTGGAGTGAGGCCTGGCAGATGCGTCATTTGCTTTTACTGCTTTTTGTGATGTGAAGGCACGGGACTCTGTCACTTCTGACACCCTGTGTTCATTGTCTCTCAGTGACCTCCAGCCATAGCCTAACTTTTTCAGGGGACTGGAGTAGGAGAATGGCTGCGCCTAGCTATTGCTAGGGTTGCTCTTCTGGAGTTCACGAGGCTTTTGCTGCCATGTATTTGTGGGAAATGCTAAACAATTCCCACTTTTCTTTAATGCTGTAACTACAGATGGTACCTGGGTGTGCTGTCCCACATGTATCAGTATAGTCACCAATACAAAAACAGATCTTGTAATGGGATTTAGGAGATAGTGAAGTTGGATGACAGGAAGATTTTAGATACGACAGATTCATCAGTTGTTTGCTGCTCCTGTCGTTGGCCTGAGACCTTCTTGGGGAGTTATAAGGGCCCAGAAACTTGACTGGATGTCAGAGCCCTAGAGAAGAAGCTAAAATATGTGAACAGAGTAATGGAAGTGTTGTGTCCAAGCAACCCAGTGGCAATGTTTCATTTTCAGATATTACTAGGATATTTTCCCTTTATCCAGAACAGTGAGTTTTACAGCCATGGTTACTTTGGGGTTAGAAACAAGAATATAACAGCCTTGTGCATGAGCATGTTATGTTACAGGGGGCTCACCATGTAATGACCAGGAAGATGATGCAGGAATGTTTGTTTCTTTCCATTTATTCTCCAGTCTCATAGTTTGGCACAGTCTAATGGAGAGACATAAGAACAATTAATCCTAATTAAATAAAGAAGTGAATTCAGAGTTGAAGGGGGCTCTGATTGATTTTAATTTATTCTTGTAATGCACTAACTGAAATTGATTGAGGTCATCCTTACTTAGAAACGAGAGTGTCCACAAAAGGCTTTAAAGTAGTTTCTGTGATACATTTCATAAGTTATTTTTAATTAATTTTCTGGAATGTCTGCAGGCAGAAAACCTGTTACAGCCTGTATGTGAAGACTGCAAGCACTCAAAAATAAGTGTACCTGGCTACATGTCCTCAGTGCCACAGCAAGTAATTATAGAATCATAGAATTGTTAGGGTTGGAAAAGACCTAAAAGATCATCAATTATTATAAAGAGGTAGATACTGCATTATCTCAGTGGGTTGCAGGCATCACAGTATGCCATGTCCCCAGTGTCCAAGTCTCTCCTCTGTGCGAAACCATTGCCTCGAGCCTGCATCAGGGACTAAGGACTCCTTCTAAATCTGATAAATTCTACCTGCCTCCTACTCCCAGTGCAGTAATTTACATTTACTTTACCTTGGCTCTGATGTATGCCACCTTCACCCACAGCTGAGAGAGCAAGTCTTTAAATACTTTTTCCAATACTTAAGCCAGAATTATTCTGTGGTTCAGCTGCTGGGTAAGACTAATGCCAGGTTCCCCAAGGAACGAATGCACCACCTGGCCAATGGGCTCCAGTTTTCTGGCTCTGTGCCTTGAAGGCTTCCTGTACTGCCAGATCCTGCCAGTTAGTCCCAGCATGTGATTTTTTGTTGTTGCTGCTGTTGTTATTAGTGACTCACAGAATCACAGAATCACAGAATGTTAGGGATTGGAAGGGACCTCGAAAGATCATCTAGTCCAATCCCCCTGCTGGAGCAGGATTGCCTAGACCATATCACACAGGAACACGTCCAGGCGGGTTTTGAATGTCTCCAGAGAAGGAGACTCCACAACCTCTCTGGGCAGCCTGTTCCAGTGTTCGGTCACCCTCACCATAAAGAAGTTTTTCCTCATATTTATGCGGAACCTCCTGTGTTCCAGCTTGCACCCATTGCCCCTTGTCCTGTCAAGGGATGTCACTGAGAAGAGCCTGGCTCCATCCTCATGACACTTGCCCTTTACATATTTATAAACATTAATGAGGTCACCCCTCAGTCTCCTCTTCTCTAAGCTAAAGAGACCCAGCTCCCTCAGCCTCTCCTCATAAGGGAGATGTTCCACCCCCTTAATCATCTTCGTGGCTCTGCGCTGGACTCTCTCTAGCAGTTCCCTGTCCTTCTTGAACTGAGGGGCCCAGAACTGGACACAATACTCCAGATGCGGCCTCACCAGGGCAGAGTAGAGGGGGAGGAGAACCTCTCTCGACCTGCTGACCACACCCCTTCTAATACACCCCAGGATGCCATTGGCCTTCTTGGCCACAAGGGCACACTGCTGGCTCCTGGTCATCCTGCTGTCCACTAGGACCCCCAGGTCCCTTTCCCCTACGCTGCTCTCCAACAGGTCTGCCCCCAACTTGTACTGGTGCATGGGGTTGTTCTTGCCCAGATGCAGGACTCTACACTTGCCCTTGTTATATTTCATTAAGTTTCTCCCCGCCCAACTCTCCAGCCTGTCCAGGTCTCTCTGAATGGCTGCGCAGCCTTCCGGCACATCAGCCACTCCTCCCAGTTTTGTGTCATCAGTGAACTTGCTGACAGTGCACTCTATTCCCTCATCCAAGTCATTAATGAATATATTGAATAGTACTGGTCCCAGTACCGACCCTTGAGGGACTCCGCTAGACACAGGCCTCCAACTGGACTCTGTCCCATTGACCACCACTTTCTGGCTTCTTTCCTTCAGCCAGTTTACAATCCACCTCACTACCCGATCATCCAGACCACACTTCCCCAGTTTAGCTGCGAGGATGCTGTGGGAGACCGTGTCAAACGCTTTACTGAAATCGAGATAGACCACATCCACAGCTTTACCATCATCTGTCCACTGGGTTACGTCCTCATAAAAGGCTATCAAGTTGGTTAAGCATGACTTCCCCTTGGTGAAGCCATGTTGAGTGCCCCTAATGATCCCCCTATCCTTGATGTGCCTAGACACAGCACCAAGGACAAGTTGTTCCATCACCTTTCCAGGGATGGAGGTGAGGCTGACCGGTCTATAGTTCCCCGGGTCCTCCTTCTTGCCCTTTTTGAAGACTGGAGTGACATTCGCTTTCCTCCAGTCCTCAGGCACCTCTCCCGTTGCCCACGACTTAGCAAAGATGATGGAGAGTGGCCTAGCAATGACTTCCGCCAGCTCCCTCAGCACCCGCGGGTGCATCCCATCAGGGCCCATGGATTTATGGACGTCCAGGTTGCTTAATTGGTCCCTGACCCAGCCCTCATCAACCAAGACAGATTCCTCCTCTATCCTGACTTCTTCTGAGGCCTCAGGGGTCCGGGGCTCCTCAGGACAGCCTCCAACAGTATAGACAGAGGCAAAGAAGGCATTCAGTAACTCCGCCTTCTTTTTATCCTCTGTCTCCAGGGCCCCCACCTCATTCATCAGTGGGCTTACATTGCCTCTAGTGTTGGCTTTACCCGCAATGTATTTGAAGAAGCCCTTTCTGTTGTCCTTGACCTCTCTTGCAAGGTTTAATTCCAAGGAGGCCTTAGCTTTCCTAGTTGCCTCCCTACATCCTCTGACAACAGACTTATATTCCTCCCAAGTGGCCAGCCCCTCCTTCCATGATCTGTACACCCTCTTCTTCCACTTGAGTTTGCCCAGCAGTTCCCTGTTTAACCATGCAGGTCTCCTGGTACCCTTCCTTGGTACTCAGCCAAGATAGTTTTGAAAAAGCTGTGTCTTCCTTTTAAATTCAGGAAGGTTGTGAAAAAGGAGGAAAGGATGGGTGCACGGAACTGCTCTGAGCTGTTTGTAATGTTCCCTCTCTTAAATTACAGGTGGAATATCACTTTTATGCTACGCCTGTGCCACTCTGCCACATGGAAAAATTGTTTGAGAATACTGATAAACTCTTTTCTCTGCTGATTGGAGTAGGATATTTGTTTGAATATCTCTTCAAACTCAGGGCCCTATCATATGGTATTATTAAAGGATTGTGCTGGTCACAGGCACTAATTCAGCAGCCCAGGAGATCCCTTTTATACTCAGAGCTGCGTAGAAAAGGCCTCTGCTTTTATGGGGTAATTCTAAGGGATATGCAGAGGTTGTTTTTTTATCTTCTGTCTTCTCAGATGCTAAGTGCATTGACTTCCCAAGAGTCACAGTCCCTTGCTATTGAATTGTTTCCACAATAGCACTGCTGTGAATATGACAGTAATGAGATATGCTGCAACGAGATGGTGCATTAGGATCACAAATAAGGACTGGTCTCCATTGTTATAGGCACTACCAAGTCATAAAATACTCTGATACCTTAAAGCCTTGCTTGTGAAGCCGTAGCTACACTGGGCTAAAGACTGAGCCCATGCATAGAGTTATATGTGGAAATGGTCCAGGAGCTGAAGTCAGTGTAGACTGTGGCTGCCCGCTAATTAAGTTGTTTTTGTTACCGCAGTGCCGGGGATGTGTGCTGGCAGGCTGTCAGCAGCGGCTGCGTGCCAGAGTGGTCCGGGCTGGTTAATGCCTCTCTGCTTCCTAGCATTCTCCCAGAGCATGGTGGTGCTTGTGTAGGTGATTGTCATGCTGTTCTGAGGACAGCTAAATCTTCTCTCGCGTGCTTCAAAGGTGGAGGCATTTGTCCCCGCTTCTGGAACAGATACTGTCATCTCGGAACACAGTCCTGGTTTTTCTAGTCCTCTGGTGGGGCAACCAGGGACATAACCTGGAGGTCACTTGGACTGGCAACAATGCAAGCTTGTTTGTCCAGCCCTAGTTTGTGAATCTGTGAATATTTGTTTGCAGAGACTTTACTGCTCCAGTGTGTAATGGGGCTCACACAAGGAAAGAAGTTTAAGTGGAAATTAATTTAAGGAAAGATTTGGAGCCATCTTCCCTAAGAGCAGTTTTTTCCTTAAATAGAATTTTTTTCTCCTGAGCTGCAAACAAGAGTTGTGACTACAAGCAGGTCTGGAACATGCATTTCAGCTACTTTTAAGTAAGCATCTGTATTATTTAGTTCTAGCACAGGACAGTTAATTACCTCTCCAAGGCACTGGAGCCATTTAAAATATTTCCAAGGTATTTCCAGCTCATCTCCCATCAGATTGCCTTACGACAGTTTTATTCATAGCGTGCATATAAATATATGAGAAGAAGCCTTTAGATTTTGGTGTGTGTGTTTGTGTTGGACAGAAGCATGTATTCTGGTATGGCAGAGATGAGTAGGAGGCAGTGCCTTCTAGAAATCCAGGTTTTTTCATCTGCTTTAACTGCATTATATGCTAGAAGTTTTTTGTTTTTTGAACAACTTCAGTGGGACAGAAACACGTAGGCTTTTTTCTGGTTTTAGTGTAGTTTTACCTAACAGTAACACCATTTGCATAGAGGAGCAGTGTTTTTTATTTCTGACAGTGTGAATAAAATGCGTATCAGGACATAGGTACTGCTGATTATTCCCAGGATTAGATTTTTTTCTTTTCTTATGTGATTATAGTTGAATAACAATAAGAATGACTTTCTGTGTTGACCCAGCTCATTTGTTTAGCTTGGAAGCTGCTTGTATTCTCAAATTTGCTAAATCTGACTTTTTGGAAAATGGGACTCTAGTCATTCTAGAGTTCCAGGAATTACTGCTTTGCAACTTAGTTGATGATAATAGTGAAAAGTATGTCGATGTTTGCCGAGACAGATGACTAGGAAGTGAGGGGGGAATTAATATGCTCAGATTAGTTGGAAAAGACAGTTGTATGAGGTATTCTGGTGCCTTTTGGAATAGGGTATGGGTGGTCTGGAGATGAGGAAAAGTAAGTCTTGTATCTTTTGATGCAAAATGACCTTTCTTGAATTTGGAGTCTTAAGACTTAATACAGCATTTAAGGTTTTTGGGTTTGGTTTGTTTTTTTTTTTTAAATTCATGGGTAATGCCATCGTTTATTATTATTTTAGTATTTTAGACTGATGAAAAAAGAATAGCAATTGTAAATTTAGTCCACAGATCACCAGGAGAATTTTCTTGGCACTGCAAAAGCATGAGAACAATCCAAAATGCATCTTTTAGTACACAATAAGATTAAGCCTAGCAATGAGCCAGAGTTTAAGATTAAAAATAGCATTCTATCTGAAGCTGAAAATAGTTCTGAGCTGGAAAAATTAGTGACACTATAATAAAGCTATCTGGAAACTGAGCTTCCAAGAATATGTGATCCGTGTAAAGGTGTCTACGTAAAAGGGACAAATGCTCAGAGTGGAACAAAGGATTTGTGTTTCCAGTGTAGGTGTCTGTAAGGTATGCATTACCCAGCCTTTCAAATCTCTGATCAGAGACACATACTCTAGGTGGAATTTGTTTTGATGCCGCCTTTGGCAACACAGTTGACCTTGAGTTAGGCTTCTGATTCCCTTTAGCGTACATAAACAAGCTGCTAAAAGGCCAAACGATTTGTTGGGTGGGGTTTTTTTTTTTCACTTTTAATTTGTCATGGAATAAATGTGAAACTCATGATAAAAATTAGTAGAATTAGTGTGTGGGTGTCATCAGTGTGCATAAATTGCTGACTAAGTGCTCAGTTAAATGCCAGCTAAATCTCATTGGTTTGTATTAATTTTTGTTCATAAGATTGTTCCATGGGTTCTCAGATGCCAAAGGATGAAATTGTTTTCTGATTCATCTGGAATGGATGGCTAACTCTAACAGCTCATTCTTTAAATAGGAGAAACAGACCACATCTTAGCTGCTCTCTGTTCTTTGCAGGAGAATGGATTAATTAATAACAAGAGAATGAGGTGTTAAAAGGCCTTGCTGGTATCCCTTTAGTGAATATAATAGGAAAAAAGTAGACAGAAGGAGTAAGTTGTTACTAATAATACAGGGGAAAGGGAGGAACTCCCAGTTGGTGGCCCAAGTGTTAATTATTTCCATTTGGGATGCATGCAAATGAACACCTCGGGCTTCTGAAACTATGAAACAGCTTTTCTTAGCACAAACAACTACTAAGTTTCACCCAGCAGTGATCACCCTTTAACCTGTTCTGTCTGGACTTTGGTGTGTAGAGCAAGGGTGCATCTGTGAACTTGAATGTGCTCACTGTTCTCCAAGTCAGTTCACAAAGAACTTGATCTCCCATAGCATATTTGTAGTCAAACTGGGGGTTATGGACCAAATGGGTGGACTACAAGGTTTGTTGAAAACTGGCAAGACCATCAGGCTCAAAGTGTCAGTGTTTTGAAGTCCAACTAGCAGTCTGTGACAAGCAGTGTACCTCAGGGCTTGATGCTGGAGTTGACTGCTGTTCAACATCTTCATCAGTGACCTAGATGGAAGCAAAATGCCGCCTTAGAATGTTCACAGATGACATCGGATTGGGAGGAACAATCAATTCACTGGAGGGAGAGCAGAGCTGCCATTCAGAGGGGCTTAAGCAATCTGGAAGAATGGGCCAGGAGGCAACTTGCGTTGTTTGGTGAAGACAAATGCAGTCTTGCACATTGGGTGGGATAACCAAGCAGACTGGGAGCAGCTGGCCAGGTAGCACCTTCGCAGAAAAGGACTAGTGAGTCCTGGTGGGCAGGTTGAATATGAGTCAGCAGTGTGCCCTTGTGACACTGAAAGCTTACTGCAGAGTGAAGTACGATTTACAAGATTTGCAAGAACGTAGCTGGCAGATCAAGGGAAGTGATGGCTCCCCTCTGTTCAGCCCTGGGGACTTCGTCTGGAATGATTTCCATTTTTTTCCAGTCTTAACCTGCCTTTCTGTGCAAGAAAGATACTGACAGAGGAATAGGATGAGAGGAAACGGCCTCAAGGTGCAACAGGGGAGGTTTAGATTGGATATAGGGAAAAATTTCTTCACCAACAGGGTTGTCAAGCATTGGAACAGGCTGCCCAGGGAAGTGGTGGAGTCACCATCCCCAGAGGTGTAGATATGGTGCTTAGAGACACGGTTTAGTGGTGGACTTGGCAGTGCTAGGTTAACGGTTGGACTTGATGATCTAAAGGTGCTTTCCAAACAAAATGATTCTATGATTCTAAATGAGCAACTGCAGCAGAGCACTGATTAGGGATCTGGAGCTTGTGACCTACATGGAAAAGCTGAAGGAGCTGGCTTTGTGTAGGCCTGGGGAAGAGAATGCTAAGGGCAGATATAATTGCTGGTTTTGGGGACCTGAATGGATACATGTTTTCTTTATAGCCCCCTTCCTCGACTCTCCTTGGTACACAGTGAAAGGGCGGAAGACAGCAGTCACAAATTGCACCAAGAGAAATTTCAAATAAATAGAAAGAGATTTTTTTTCACAATGAGTGTGTCTGAGCCCTTGATAAGATTGCCCAGAGAGGTTGTGCTATCTCTGGAGATTTTCAGAATTAATGAAAAAGGCCCTGTGCAACTTGATCTGTTTTTGAAAGGAGCCCTGCTTTGGACAGAAGGTCGAACCAGAGGTCTCCAGAGCTCCCTTCCAGCCTGATTTGTTCTGTGATTCTCTTCTATGACTCTGGGACTCTGGTGGCAGTAGGCTGCTGAATGTAGGGGCTCCTGCCCTTCAGCAGTCCAGTCCACGCACTGCGGTCTGCAGTCCATAGGCAGAGGCTGTACTTTTTGTAGGCTGAAGTCTTTTCATCCTTACTCGTACCTTAGGGGACAGTAAGGATATCAGTGGGGTGCTTGTAAAATAAAGCACTAGCCATAAGGTATAATCTAACACCGGAAGAGTTTCAGCATTCAGGTAAGCAGATCTCCTTCTCCATCACCCAAGCATTGCTTTTGCTTGTCAGGGCTCTTTCTTTTAAACTCTGTCCTCCTGATGATGGATGACCTGACAAATGAGTGATGGTCAATGTGATTTTCCGTATCTTTGGTCTCTTGTCCCACATGTAAGTCCTGGCCAGAATTCTGCTTACTCTAGCAGAAAATTTGGGCGGAACGGAGAAAGGAGTTGCACTGAGGTGAGCTCTCTGTGCTCCTAGTGTGTGGTTTGTAATGCGTGGGGCACCGAGTAATAGGAGTAGCAATGTGGAACTACGGGTTAGATGTGGCAGGTAGCAATGAACGTGGTTCTCATTTTCTGTCCTTTGAAACACAGATAATAAATAAATAAATGGCACCGCTTGTACTGCGAGGCATCCCTTACGCACTTTAACTAGAAGCAAATGCTGTTGCCCTACTTCTAAAAAAAACTTGCAGGTATAAAATCATATGAACGTGAGTTAAAAGAATAAATCTCTCTCTCTTTTGACTTAACAACCTCTATCAGTTTTAATCCTTCTATCAATTTTAATCCTTCGTATTTCTGACTGTTTAACTTTCTTTACTGCTTATTTCTGTCTGAGTGCAGATACTTCTGAGGTCTGTTATGCTGGCACTTTCAGTTTTCTCTGCTTACCATAACAAAATAACAACAACAAAAAGCAAACAATATTTATTCAGGTTCACTTGTGACTACCATCTTGATATTTCCAGTGAGGCTATTGACTAGACAGGTGTTGAATTTGAGGTTGTAAAAAACCTCCTCTTGTTTAGGTTTCTGTATCACCTTGCTTTAATCACTGTGATAAGAAAGAAAATTTTCTTGGTCTAGAGTCTTGGTCTGTGGGCTAGTAACTTCTACATTTTCATGCAGGTTTGTATAGAGAAAATTGTTTTTACTTCCCTGTTTTTCTTTGACTCTTTGCAGAGCATAAACAGAGCCCTGCCTCACTCTGAACAATACTCCGAACATAAGAAAAAATTTTCACTGACATTAAAGAAAAAAAGTGGACAGGAAAAATGGAAGCACTGTTGAACTTGTCTTCTTTTTTAAAAATGACATACGCTGAAAGCAATCTTTTGCATTTCTGGTCTGTTTTAGCTTGCTGTAGCAAACATTCACATGTGCAAGATGCATGCGTGATCATCAGTAATTTTCTTTTCATGTACAGTGCTTACAGGCCTAGGCAGTAATGTAATAGTGTAATAGAGACTAATGTTTTGCTTTCTGACAATCTTTACAGCTATTACTCATTGTGAATTAGTCCTTCAGTCAGGCCTTTCATTTAGGTCTTAGCTGACTTCTTTGAGGGTTAAGAGTCCTCCTTGAAAAAACCAAGGATGTAAATATTATTCTGCCACTGACAGAATGTAAATATTTTTCTTTTCCTTGAGAGTTGTTTGGCAAGTGTATCACAGTTGTAACCAACTTGTATCAAAATTAGGACCATTCAAAAAATCTGTAGTAAATTTTTTAAAGGCAATGACTGAAACAACAGATCAGGATTTCAGTAGTGTAGTATATCATTTAGTCACTCCTCAAGGTTGAAGGAAAAAAGATGGCAAGAAATTAGGATTCAGATTGTCAGCTGGTGTAAACTGATCCCTCCACTAACATAATCTTTCTCAAAGAGAAAGTTTTTTTTTTTTTAGTATCAGGGAGCAAAATCAACTACAACTAGCTGAAGATCTGGCCCAAAGTTATTTATTGTGAAGATCTGTTAAATGCAAGCCTCTGCTGGCACTAAAAGTCACTCCTTAAGCTTAACACACTTTCTTTCTGAAAGAAAAAACATTTGCTTAACCAACAAGATGCCAATAAAAAATAGAATTATAGAAAAGTTAATTAATGAGATGATTTTAATAGGTCCTATTTTGTTTCTTGGCAACAGAAAGCATATGACAGTCAAGTGTCTGCCAAATGTTTTATCTTCATGTTATCCATTTATGATCTATTGCCTGGTGCCTGAATTAAAAGCCAAGTCAGGGGAAAGCAATCACTATCAGCAAGTTCCCAAGCTGCCTTTGAATGTGGAAAAGCAGAGGGAGGTTGCACGTTATTGAAGCTTTGCAGACACTTAGCTTAGCTTAAGGAAAGACAAAGTTGTTAAATAAATCTTTAAATGAAGTGTAATGGGAGACTGCCATTTTAGTCTTAGAAACTATTTAAAGTTCAGTGTATCACAACTGGAATATTTGCATTTCTTGCAAGCATGCGTTGAAATCCCAGTAGAATTGACTCAGCCTCCTTCCTTCCTGCATGGATATGTTGGGGAGCATGCAATTTACTACTTCTCTTTGCCTTCTGATAATGATTGTAAGGACAAGGATGCCTGGGCTTTTTCATCAGGGCTGTCACTAGCTCAGTGTGTGACCTCGGAAAATAACTTGACGTCTATTTGGGTGGAATTTTTAAAACTAGCTGCCTAAAATTAGACATCTGAAAATAAACAGCTTGTATTCTTGCAGATGTAAAGTCTTCTTTCAGATTATTCAGTTGGAAAAATTTGGCTTCTATGTTTGTTTACCTGTAAAACTGAGTGGTGTTGAGAGAAACAATAAAATATTCTAAAATCTTTGTGCAGAGAAAGCATGTAGAGAATGACGCTTTATTTATTTTATTTTATTTTATTTTATTTTATTTTATTTTATGTTTTTATTTTATTTTATTATTTTATTTTATTTTATTATTTTATTTTATTTTACTTTTTCCTGAGGATGTAAGAATTTTGGCCTCAACCTGATCAAATCAGCTGGTGACTGGCTTAAAAGCCAAAAAAGCTGCTTTGGAAATGTTTCTTCATACAGCACTGGAATACAGAATGGAGCTCACTACTTTAGAGTGTAAAGCAATGAAAAGGAGGGAAGTATTCCAAAAGGAATTAGAAAAAAATACAGAGAACAGGTTCATTGGTAGCTGTTAAACACTAATCTGGAGGCAGTCTCCAGCTAAACAACCATTTTGCTGCAGTATGAGAGAGAATCTAGAAGGATCGCTCAGTATTTACCCTGGTTCATATGCTTTCTCCCTTGAGCACTTCCTCTTGACTACTAGGGGAGGCATTGCAGGTTTTAGATCTTTATTTATGCCTTACCTAATTAAAATACTGTACAAGTTAATTAACGTTTTTAAAACATTGAGATCATCAAATGAAATGGATATGCAAAAATTTCAAATGATGTCTGAAGGGGGAGGGAAGGCCTTTATCTCACTACAGAGATTCAGTGTTCTGCTGTTGGCCCAAATCTCTCTCATAATGAATTTATCTACAGGCTGCTGCACTGGATTCTAGAGATGTCTGGGTACTAGTAGTTCTGTGTTACTATAGGCCTCCTTTTAATACCGTGTGACAGTTTACAAAATGCTCTGGGATATACTGGGATGAAAGGTGCATAAATACATGTAAAATGCTATAATTAAGATGAAATTAGCAATGCACAAGAAAGGAGTGTTTGCCTGGCTACACTTTATACATCTATAAAGTTTCATTTTCTGGAGCACAGAATACATGGCGTAACACTTGTTCTAAGCAGTTACACTGGAAAATAATTGCTGTGCATAAGCTCTGAGGAAGTTATTGTAAATTTATTTCTGCTGTGAGACAGAGGCATTGACAGTGATGCAATAATTTCACAGGATGGGGAAAAAATTCTGGAGGAGTCACCACTGAAAGCTATAAATGAGAAGAATTACTAACAATCAGGAGTCTCAGCCTAGATGGGGAGGTGAGGGAAATTGTTTGCTGAAGTAACGAGGAAGAGTCTGCTTGTAATCTTCCTCCTGTGATCTCTTGGCTCTGCTGCTGTCGCTTATGAACCAGCTCTGGTGAAGAGGCTGTCGCATCCGCAGGAGCTGTGTAGGGGCATTTTCTGTTATGTGGGACTTGGAGTGAGAAGAACTAAGGAGATACGCTATGAAGGAACAGGGTAAGTTAATTTCCTTTGATAAGAGCTTATTGGTCTCCTTTACAGTCTCTCTCTGTTTTTTTATTCTGTGGTTTTGTTTTGTTTTAAATAAATAATTTTCTTTAAACAGAAGGTGTAATGGCTAGACCATTGTATTGGGATTCATGAAACCTAGACTCAGTTTCTAGCTGGGCATAGAGTTTTGTGGTCCTGGATAGATCACTTAGTTTGCCTGCTGTTTTCCTCATCTGTAGTGTGGAAAGAACATCGCAGCAGGGATAAAATCTTACAGGGAGCAGGCTGAGCTAATATGGTCTGGTGTTGTCTAGTAAGAACTGCTTTTGAAACTTGAAGGAGAAATTATGATGCCTTGTGTGTCTCCCACTAGACACAACAGGAATGTGCTGCCTCCTGAATCTGTGGCTGTCTGAAGTGGCTGATAACATTCTTGATAAGTAGGTTTTCTGATAGTAGGTGCTTTGTGATTGTGGGCACTTCTGTTTGCGTTATGTGAAGTCTGGAGGAAAAAAAGACAGTAAAAGAAAATGAAAATCACACAAATGAGCTCTTAAATTTGAGAAATGTTTGATTGTTGGTCTGTGTAATGGAGTCATGGAGAACACTGTTGTCTTTCTGTTCTTCTGGCACCAGTGTAGTTCTGCATATCCGTTACAGCATGGGATTGATTATTCTCAGTCACTTTGTAGGAATTACAATAGGCCTGAGAACTGTGTAGGATGGAATAAGCTAAATCCGATGAAATTGCTGGAGAACTGATAGCCAGCAAGTCTCTGCTGAGCTTTAATAGCCAACAAAAACATCTCTCTGCTGAGAACAGACTGCAGTATTTCAAAGTCTTGTCACTTGGCGAGATTTACATGTTCTTTTTCATGAGAACAACATACAGTGTTTATGAGAGTACACTGGCAGATTTCAAATTCTGCCGTTTCTGGAGGCTAGACCTTCAGCATGAGGAAACGTGTACAGAAATTACTGAGAGGAGACTCGGGACTAGTACAATGTGTGAGAAGTGATCTCTTCTCACGTGGTGTACAAAACTATGGTCAGTTAATTTCACGAACATGAAAATCAACGTATAATCAATTGTATTACAGAGGTGATATGTACGTACATACAAAGCCATATAGAAGACTTAAGTTAATATGTGGCTCAAATACAGCATCTAACGCTGTAGCTACTAATAATGCATAGCTAGTGTGAGCGTGATGACTTGTACAATATGTAGATGTATATTGAGTCATTCTCATTTTCCTTCTCCTTCATCTCTTCCACTAAACGAAAATGATATAAATGTGGTTAGCTGCAGAAATTGCACTAGCATACTCCAGGAACTTGTCTCTTAATGAGGACAGAACAACTTCTTTCTGGACCCATAGAGCTCCTCTTCACCGTTGTATCTGAGATGAATATACAGTACACAGTTGTATCTAGGAGCAGAGTAAATAAAATAAACAAATGCTAGCGGTCAGCACTTCCTGGAAATATAGTGCTTTAATTTTTTTGTCTGTAGAACAGGAATAATTGTATCTGCTTACCACATCAGAGTGGTAGTAATGGTAATTAACATGTGGAGTGCTTTGATTATTAAAAAGAAGAATGAAGGTGGAGAGAAAGCAGTGTTTCTGGAAAGCTAATAATTTTCAGTCAGGCACATTAAAGTCCAAGTGGAGTGAACGCCCTGTCCTGCACTCCACTTAATTTGGCAGCAAATAAAATGCATAAAGCCAGAGGAGGAGGATGCCAGACTGAGAGTAAAGGTAGAGAGACCAGATTCTGTGCCTGTGTTTACATTTGTCTGTGCGCTTGTATGAGTGTGTATTTTTAATAGGCTGGCTGAGAAGATGACAATTCATTGTGGGGAAAATGAAGTGAAGAGTTCAGGAAATTCAGGATTTAGTGTTTGAAGCAGGAAATTAGAAGTAGTTGGCCAAAATTTGATTGGAATTAGCAGTTCCCACCCAGGAACCCAAAAGCTTTTGTATGTTTCTGGCATCTTTTTATACATGTTTAGAGGAGAAGTAGCATTTTTTTGTTATCTGAAGTGAAATCTTATGGATAAAATGGGATTCTTGTTACAGCAGCATCTCTCAGTCCCTAAGAATGTACAGAGTACAGTAAATGTGTTCTAGAGAGGGCTTCAGGTTGCAAGTTGTCAGCTTCTGCACCTTGTATTTGGCTGCTTTTAGTCTCATTTCCTAGGACATGAGGATTACACAACTGCTCTGTCAGTCTTCCCTCCCTCTTCCTTTCAGAGAAACAGGACTTAAAGATACTAACCAGTAGTTGGGGTACATGAGAAAGTTGAGAAAGAAGAGAGTGTGCAGTTCAGGAGGTATGGGAGGAAACTGAAGATATTGAAGCAGTTAAGGAAGACAGCTTAAGTGTTCTGTGCATGGATTTAAAGGACATGGAGAGGAACCGGGAACAAATGGAAAGGAACTGAAAGTATTTCTGGGGATGGTATTGCCAAGAGGATGTCACATGGAGGTAGGGCAAACCCGATGGGTGTTGAGGATGTTGGACATAAATGTCAGAAAAAAAAGATTCATTAATCCAGCTGCTTGTGGAACAGTTTGTCTCTGTATGTGTACAACTGCGTAGAAGGAAATGCCTGGAAGTCTACACTTATGGTCAGCCTAATTGCCTCTGTCTGGGTGGGGTGCTGTGGGAACCTGGGGAAGATGCCTGGGACTTTGGCTTTCCCTGCTGTTAAGTGTGTGTGGGAAGTGGCAGCAGTTGCTTTGATCCCCGTCTTCCACAGGGTCTTACTCTTTTGTTCAGGTGCAATATAGCCATAAAATAAAAGCAGTGGAGTGGAGATGAGACACAGAGTAAGATAGAAAGAAAAGTGTCTTAGGACAAAATCAAGTCTGTTTGCAGTCAACATTTGAGGCTGGTTAGGATCCTTCTGTGTGAAAGAGGAAGTTATCAATAATATCAGCTGCTTTGAGATGGTCAATACATTGGATCGTGTCACTGTTTGAAAGACAACATACCATGGTCCTGATGGCTAATGGAATATCTAGAGGAAAATTTTCACTCTTCCTTTAAACGGTTTGGGAACACAGACACACCTATTTTGCTCGGGCCACTCCCTTTAGTACTGTTCAACCCAGGAAATACTGGGAGTAAAGCCATAGAGTGAGCCACCTCTGAAGGATCTCGGTTATTCCTCCGGCTTGTCATCTGTACTCTGAGAGGCTGTAGCTTTTGAGGTCCAGAAACATTACTGCTTGAAAGCGCAAATGGAACTAGAAATACATCAGAGCTCCGCAAATGGCAAAGGTTTGTCCTGGGCTATAGTTCTGCTATGTAAATCTCTTGATAAATTACGTAGGTTAAGCCATCCACAAGACACTCGTTCTTGGATTTACAGATGGAGAAGAGGCTGAGGAGGTTCTACTGGCCTGAAATTGGGATGTCTGTTGATAGAGCAATTTCTTTATTTTAGTTTGTTTTTCTTTACTGACTTAACAGTTAAACACCTTCCCAGTCTGGTGTATTTTATGAACAGTGGACTTTGTTACATGGCTGAACAGTGTGTGCATGCATCCATGTGTTTCTCCCCTGGAGTGGATTTTTAAATCTAAGGAGCAGAGCACAACTTGGTGGAATTAAACAGGCTTGTTATCCAGCTCTGACTCCGTGTGTATTTTTGTGAGAGGTACTTCACTGCTCTGTTTTGCAGTTTCTCTGTCTTCTAGGTAAAGATGATGACAGCATGCTATCGCTGTGGGGTGGTTTCTGTATAAAGAGGTGTTAGAGTTTTGTAATGGAAGGTAGCATAAAAGTTCAAAGTATTGCTAATTAATGCTTTGAATGAAAAGCTGATAACTGATCTGTTTTAGAGTGCTATTGAGGGCAGCTTCTTTGGCATTTAACCTGAGGAAACATTGTTGTACGATCTGTGACTTACTGAGTGAGCACACCTACAAGTTCTTGGCTGTCCTGCAACCGTCTGTCACTTCTGTTTGCTTTTGCACAGAGACAGGCGGCAGGAGGTTGAGCTGGTGAGCAGTACTTTCTCCTTGTTCAAAGGTGCTGCAGGTATGACTGTGCAGTACAGAATGCCAGCGTGTAGAAACCTGCAAGCACTTACTAGGAGATGAGACTCAAAGCACTTTGCTTCTAAACACCAAAAGCACATTCAGCACAGTTTTGGTGGTAAGTTACAACAAAGTGATACAAAGTGGATACTCTTTGCATCCAAGAGGCATGCAAATCTTAGTTTGCTTAGTAAACATTTCTCTTTTTTTATACCATAATCTTAGAAAAAGGCGGGGGAAGAGGTGTAAGTATAAAAAGATATATTTAGCTTCTTAATAACTCAGGTGTGGGTAGTTGCTTTCTCTGTTGTGCTTGGACAGATAAATAAATCCTTTGGGTACCCATTTGACCTCGGGGGTTAGAGCTGGAAGAAGTAAAGTCTTATTTTTATTTTGCATTGTCTAATCCAGTATTTGTCACTTAAAAATAATGTCTCACACAGGTATCATCTATGTTTATGGCTCTGGAGCTTAAAAAATGTGCAGGTAGACATATTAAAGAGCTGTGTACATCTCCTTATGAAAAGTATCACTTTACCTTAAAAAAAAACCCCACAACCCAAACTTTCTACCCTTTATAACAACAAAAAATATTTTTTCCATTGCTAATTAGCCGTTGTAGGCTAAACACTTAACCTAATGTTGAACTAGATTTAACAATTCTATTTCTGTTGTTTCTCTTATGTGTGTTGAATTAGATGTGCAAAATTACTTCTTTTCCCCTCCTTATTTCTTTACTATTTTATTTTTAAAGTAGTATTTTGGATTTATTGCATTAATATAAATTAATCTCCACAGAAGTACCATACAATAGCATTTGATTAAAATCAGCTGTTTCTATATTGTTGTGATGTGGGAAATTACCATATCATTATGTGAGCATACTGATCAAGTGCACATTTGTCCAAGTCCTGTGGGGATTCATTATAGTGAGGTTGGGCTGAATACTGGGTTCCCCATTCCTGACCAGATATACTGAGAACTGGAGAAGTCTTGCTTATATCTCTGCCTGCTTTGGCTAGTGCAGGTGGCTTGTGTGTGGATGTGGAAAACTCATCTCACTGTTGGGTCCTAGTAGATAAACTCCTGACTGCCACACTGATAAAGCACAGGAGAGGAGACTGGTTACTTCTCCCTGCTACTCTGTAGGTGTTCACGCTTTCTCTTCCCTAGCGTTAGGAGGAAGTTTCGAGTCTAGCCCTTTTTGAATCTAATATGTAGAGAGATACTTTGGGGGATAATTGTTTGTTGTTTCCCTAAAGTGGGTAATGAAAACAGGGTTTTTTGGTTTACTTTTGGTTTTAATCAGTTTGACATGCTGGCTTCCACATTCTAGAAAAATAATCCACTGATTCTTTTTGTCAGCTGTCTATTTTGAGTTGGAAGGCCTGACTCATGACAATCCAGTAAGCAGCTGGAGAACTGAAATTTTTTACTTCTTCAGAATCCATTAATTGATTCTAGAAAAAGTACTGGGAGGGTTTGGATTCCAAAGAAAGCGTAAATGTGAGGAAAAAACTCAATAACAAAACAATCAGAAAACCATAACAAAATAATGCATTATCTTGTAATTCATTCACAGTTAAAAAGGAAATAACTGGAAGCTGCCAACTAGTTTCAATCTGAAAATATGCACAACATATGTTTATAACATAAGGTTCTCTACTGATAATCCTGTGGTGGTCAGCACCTGTTTTAACTGATTCATCTGAAAATATTGCTCAGTGCTGCTAGAAGAAGTTCATCAATCAGTTTTTATTAGCACAGCCAGACAGGTTGGCTGGCTTGCCTATTTCTTTAATTGTTGTGGTGGTGGTGTTTTGCTATTCTCAATTGCAGAACTATTCCTAAGTCATACCAGGGCAAAACTCTTACCAAAAAAATTGACGATGCGCAGAGAGTGTTAATACCAGATGGGATGTTGAAGCTGAACTGCATGGAAAAGCGATTTTTTTTTTGGTCATTGATTTGTGTCAGTGGTAAATCTGTATATTAAACAAGTACCACAGTGGTAATGTCAACACAAATAAAAGAAAACTAAGCTTTGCTCTAGACTGAGGGAATGTTTACACTTAAAAAACCCCAAACAAACCTACCTCCTAGTATGCACTAGTAGTAGTTGTTTGCACTCTACATAAGCTGTAGAACCAGACCTCCCATTGTGGAGTTACTGTCTAGATGCAACATTTAGTGTATTTTAAGTACCAAGAATTATAGAGACTCTGTGATGATGACTAAGAATGCAGCAGCAGATTCTCTCTCAAAGATGGCCAGGGCCATCTTGACTTTACATTATGTTTTAGTTATAGTTTATTTAAAAATAATTAAAAACACATACTTTTGTTTGAAGTTCATCTGCTGGAAAAACTACTTTTGTTAGTAGCCCACAACACACATGACCTTAACTTGCAAAAACAAATAACCTCAATAGATGGCATTTGGTCAAGCACTGGCAGGATAAGATCAAGAAATTCTTGCTGAGGAAATACTGCAGTAAATTGTTGTTGCAAACATAATATGGTAAATATCAATTGAGCAGTAGACAGTGATCTTACATTCTTTGTAGCTATTGCATTGGACTCATTCACCATTCCTATAGTTTGTGATACCATTGAAACGCTTTTTCCCAGTATTGTAAGACCTTATTTCCTACCTTCTGCTCCAAAATTATAGCTTGCTAGATGCCGAATGCCCTCCACTTCCACTGCAGGATCAAGACTCTTGATTTCATACTATCTTTGAATAACTCTCACAGGATTTGATAGGCACAGCTTCACAACGTTGTACATGTCAGGGAAATATCCTAAGATAAGGCCTGGTCTGTGTTGAGTGGCACTGGTAAAGAACAAACCCAGCTGTACCTGTCGTCAAGTCAAGGACATGTTTCGCCTTTTTAATGTCCTGTCAGCTTTGGAAACCTGGTGTGTTTCTCTAACTGTTGCTTTTCCTGTTGGTGCCAGATTACAGAGCTTATTTGAATAGATTCCTCTTAACTATCAAGAAAAAACAAGCCAAATGAGACCATGGGACACCCAAGAGGACCAAAACCTCAGTTTATCAAATACTATATTTATATGGTATGTTATATGTCATTTCCTGTTATGAACAAATTGAACTAAATCTGAATCTTCCATCTGACACATCAATGTATCTTCAGATGTGTCCAGGCCTCATTTTTGCTTGTATAGAATGTGATCCCTGTACGGAATGTGATCCCTGTGTGAGAAGTGAGCTGCTCATAGTCATGATTTTGCTTAACCGACAGTTTCTTAGTTAACAGGGCTCTTGATCACTTGTGTGTGTGCATGCAGCTGATCTAACCAGAAGATAGTGCTGACCATAAGAGGAAGGGTTCAGGGTTCAGCCATGCTGTAGGATTTATTTAATGACAAAACAGTGATTAGCCAACACAGCATATTTAAAGCTGCTTTTAGTAGGAATGTTGGCAGTGGATGAACTGATCTGATGTCATTCCTGGCATCCTGTAGCATTGCCATACTTTCCACTATATAGAAAGGTAACCTTCTATTCTTAGTTTTGATGGACATTGACAAAAAGTTTGTACTGGCTTCTGGTAGGTGCTTAAATTAGTGCTTATAGTACAAAGGAGGAATCTCTTTTAGGGCTTCACTGAAGCTAGGGGAGGGCAGTATGGATGCAGAAGTTATCCTTTTAGAGTTATGCCTTGCTCCGAGAATGGCTGTGATGCTGGAGACCTTGGGAGTTTAATGCAGCAAGAGAAATACTTAGTTCTTCTTTTGATCATGTGTGCTGGTTCTACATCTGCAGTAGAAGATCCACTGTTAGGAGAGAATGGGGAATGTTAAACTAAGGTGTTCAGGAAGTCCTCCAGTGGCCTAGAGAAGACTTTCTTCTAATATAATTCTTTGTTCAACATTTGAGTAAAGTTGCTGTGTATATTCCTGTAGTCATGTGACTTGTCAGAAGAGAGAGTATAATAATATCCAGTTTATTTTAATACATAACAGGAGGAGTGGTGCTTTCTTTGATGTCATCCTTGTAACACATTGCTCTTTATAAAGGTACAAGAAATAAATATGAGGATTGACAGAGCGCTGAGCTTTCAACTTTGATTTCTTTGCTTCCCAACTTATTTTTGTCTCAGTTACTATGAAGTCTACATTACAAAGAGAATGTTACAAAGAGTATCTGCTCTCAGCTGGAAGAAAAATGTCAAAGATCAGGAAAGGCAAAGTAAAGAAAAAAGTCTGATTAAAGGAATTATGTTTATCTGGAATTCTTTGCTCACTTGAAGCTACCTTTGTGATTGTCTGGAAAAGCAAGATGAATATGAAACACGATGGGGAGCTATTTTAATGAACCTTCTCTAGCTCTTTAGGCCTCTAGATAATATAATTTAGTTTTGATCTTTTAATTTGTTTTGATTGTTGTTCTTTAAGAGGTTCTTTACAGGCGTTACATGCTGAACTGTTACATACCAATGACCACAAGTAAGTAGAAGAGAATTAAAAATTATAGATGTTTTTCCACAGTACTTACTTGCTTCTCAAATAACTGTTTAAATAAAAGATAGCTAAACATTGCTGAGGAGTAGAAAAAAGACCAGTTTACTACTGAATATCTGAAGGACTGCTAGCTTCTGCCAGGATCCTTTTTGCTAATTATTCCCTAGAGTGGCTTAGGCGTCTCTTCAACTTCAAGCATAGTGCGTGGCCCCACGGAGGTAGTGGGATTATTTATAAGCTTTGAGATAGGCAAGCACTTGAATTGTGTTGTTGAGTCAGTTGTTAAATTGTGCAGAGTCTTGGGGGTGCAGCAGTTTTTATATTTCTATTTCATATCATTCTCACTATATCCTACCTACAAAATTACATCAGTTGTCAGCAATTACAGTTGTTTTTTTCCTACGTGTAAGTAAAAAGGATTGGTTTTGCTGTAAGAATACATGGTGAAGTGTTCTTGACATTATAGATCAATAGATTAGCCTTGTGCTGCCAGGAAATAAAATGCTGAGCCACCTCATCTTGTAATAATGCAATAGACGGATCCATTAATGCACACACTGTTATTTCGTGTCTGAAAATAGTTGAGGACAGAGATTTTTTTTTCCATGACTAGTCTGAAATAAACATTGGAATTGATAAAGTGAGGTGTAAATAGCCTTTGGTTGAATCATGCCTTTTGTCATAACCTAATAACTGTGCACTCTTCTAGTCACAGCAACCAGAGTATCAGTGATTTTGCTTGTTTGGGGCAAAATAGCTAAAAATGGAATTTTCACATCAGAGAAAATGTACAGAATTAGTTATGTTTGCTTTATCTGGTAACGTGATCCTCCAGGGGAAATGAGTACTTTTAGTGTTAAATAAGGGCTTCAATCTATTGGAAAATCATTAAGAAATATGGTAATGAAGTTGGAAGGTAATTAAGATCAAGGAGAAGCACTCAGTTGTGCTTTACATGACCTCTTTTTTCAATGCTGACCAGTTACTCTCTAGTGTTATTATCTGTGGACTTCTATAGTTCCCATTATCATAGAATCTCAAAGCTTCAGTCTTTAATGTACCTATTGTTACAAATCACTTGTGAGGGGGGAAGGTGATACGGGGAAACACAATGAAAGAGATGAAGGGAATGGCTCAGGGACAAAAAACAAGTCTGTGGGAGAGCAGAGACTGCATGTTTCTCAAATCCCAGGTTAGCATTCCAGCCCTTTAGTGTTACTTTCTTACTGTTAATTTCACTATTTATTAATAATTTGAATAATTGATTATGGAAGCAGCTACTTTGGTAGCTGTGATGGCATTAAATGCTAAAAATGGGTTTCAGCAAATAGTTTTACTGCTTATTTAAATAGAGTAGAATAGGATCTCCATAGGCTGTTGTGGATATGGCAGCAATTCATCTGGATGTTGGTGGCATTTTTTGCTAGTACTTCTCTTAGTGTAGCATCGTACCTGAGGCCTTTGGTCAGTAACAGGAAATTAAATTGGCATTGCAGGTTCAGTGCCACTGAAATTGCACTTCGTTTCTGGGTAGTGGCAGTAGCCAGCCGTGAACAGTGCACAGTGGTGAACGGGATGGAGACCTCGGTGAAAAAATGCCTTTAGGCGTAGGTGTTAGAAAGCATGGACACTTCAAGACTCAGTAAATGTAATTTTTTTTTTGTTCTGTTAAAGGACAGCTATGGCCAGAATTGATTGCAGAATTCATTTTGCATGAAGATCAAATGATAGCAAGGGAGTGAAGAAGCCACTTAGTTTGGTTCCTTTGGCAGATCAAGGTCCAGTTCTGAGCATATGAATTTTCAGCTTTCTGCCTCCAAAGACACTGCCCATTTTGTATCACAGGTTGGGGATTTAGTTGTCTCTTTCTGCTTTAGCTCTAAACCTGGTAGAAGAAATAATTTTTAAAATGAAACTGGACAACCTGCACAGACAGCAGTTTCCTGCAGAAGACAGAAAAACCGTTTGAGAAATCTTTTGGTAGATATAAAAAACGTTTCAACTGGTGAGTTTGAGAATTACAAGGAAAGTGAAAGTTGTTGGTTTTTTTTTCAAGTTTCACAAAACAGTGCTGTAGAAAGAGTTAGTATTTTTCTTTATGTTAGGGAATTTGAAGCTCCAGAGGTAGTTTTGTTTCTTGCTTTTAGATAAGCTTAATAGATGCTTTTTAAAAACAGTTTATGTTTATTTATTTGTGGTATTCTTAGTGGAAGTAGATTATCCAATATAGAAATGAAGTCATTATGAAATTGATATAAAACATTCCTTCATTTCCAGTGGATGTGTGTCTCATCCCTGACAGTGGCCAACACCTGACGCTTGAAAGGAATGTTTTAAGGCTTCCAAAGGTAGAAGACAGTACTTCGTTAACTGACAGTGTTGGGGTTTTTTTCCCTAACATCATATAAATATTTCATTTGGTGATTGATTTTTCTGTGTACTATTTCAGCCCAGCTAATAATTGGACATGATGGTAAATGGCTGGTGTTGCTCTCTTTTGTCCAAGAAAACGATGATTAGATGTCATCTCAAACATATTGTTTAGATATTTTTGTTTGTTTAATGTTTATGTGCACTGCTTCACTGAAGGATAAACTTGGTGGAAGCTGGGGTTTAGGGAAGTGAGTCAGATTCAGTTTCTGAATGTACAGCAGAGGGAAAAGCATTCCCAAGCGCTTGTTATGCTGCCTGTACAGCTTTACAATGCACTGCAAAGCCAGGCTTTTGTTATCAAAGGCTCATGTGCCATGAAAGTTATCATACGTAGTTGATAACAGGAAGCCGAGCACAATGCTTTAATTCAGCTGAAAGATTTTGCAAATGTCATCAGTTGGGAAAGGAAATTGTCACCATGTGGTCTTAGTTATGTCTGAGATAGAAATGTAGTTGTGTTTTCTCTTGTGTTTTTTCTTGGTTGCAAATCGTAACAGAAGAATAAAGGGCAAGGCGATGTTTCGTGTGTGTTTTGGAATGAACACCAAGATGAAATCAATACATAGAATAACATTTGCTTTCTTATTTCTGAATTAGTGTAACGAAATAGTTTGTGCATGCAAATATTGCTGTTAATGTATAAAACTGAGATCCAATTTGTAGTGTTGCACCTCAGGAGATCCCTGGATGGGTTTTCAAAGAGTTAATGTTTGATGCAGTGTAAGATGATACAAATGTAGCTTCATCCTATTCCTACAACTACCTGAAGGGAGGTTGTAGTGGAGTGGCAGTCGGTCTCTTCTCCCAGGCAACTAGCGATAGGACAAGAGGACACAGCCTCAAGCTTCGCCAAGGGAGATTCAGGTTGGACATTAGGAAGCATTTCTCCTCAGCAAGGGTCATTAGACATTGGAACGGGCTGCCCAGGGAGGTGGTGGAGTCACCATCTCTGGATGTGTTTAAGAAAAGACTGGACATGGCACTTAGTGCCATGGTCTAGTTGACAGGGTGGTGTCAGGGCAACGGTTGGACTCGATGATCCCAGAGGTCTCTTCCAACCTGACTGATTCTGTGATTCTGTGATTCTGTGATTCTGTGAACTTGCTACTATCCTTTCATATAGACATTCACAGACTTCATGGACTTGACAGACTTCATAACAGTTCTTCAACACTGTGTTTTGCATGTGTGTACAGCAAAAAGATGTGTTTTGGATGGAGTTTGGCTAATGATTACTTGAATATCAGTTACAATAGTAGTGAAGAAAAAATCTTGACTTGGCAGCTTGATGACAAGCATATATGGGAGACTTGAGCTTAATTGGGTTGCTCAGCTGAGTTATAACACAAATCATTTTACCTTTGATACCACTTTAACCTGAGTTAGCCCTTTTCAGTAAGCCACTCTTTTTCTGCCAATATAGAGGTGCCCTGTGGCTTTGTGGTCTTTATGTTCCTCCTGCGACAGGCAGTAGTATAGCCTACTTTATAGAACCTTGTATGAGTTGAAACCAGTAAACTAACTTGGTAGAGACCTGTGGACTGTAAAATTCTTATCTGTGTGGATCCTTCCTAGCCTTTAGCACAATAAAAGATACCAATGCCCCTGAGTTCTTTTTTAAGTATATCTTATGCTTTTATAGACAATAAATTGTTGAAGTAATATTAAATATTAATAACTAGGCTTTTCAATCTGTTGTGAGTAAAATTTATATCTAGATGTACTAGCACAGATCTCTTTTTAAAGTGCTTACTTAGTAGTAACAATGCCTAATATGGACATCAGCAGTCATTATATGATCTCTACTGAATATTTTTTCATGAGTGGATATGATCTTAGTAAGGAAGTAGTAAGTGTTAAGGGAATGGAGAAAAAACAAATGTGGTGGACAAGGAGCATATTTGTTTATGAGGAACACCTGTTCTTCACTGGTAATGGTCACCTGAGTCAAGAGAGTACAGCCAAAGACACTCTGCAAGTATTTCGCTAAGTAGGTGTCATTGATTGTGTGATTTGTCCTGGATTTTCGTGTGCTCTTTCTCCCCTAGTTGGTCTGATAGTTCTCTGCCTTTGCCTCTGAAGAGCAGAACAGAGACAGGTATGTGTGGCCCCGGCAGTTGACCCAGAGCTGGACTGCTGAGTCAGTACTCATGTATTTTCTTATCGGCCAAGATAACAACAAGATTAGGTGGGCTTCATGCTCCAGTGAGTGAACTGAGAAAATACCCTACCCTCGTCCTGTTGTTCCTGGCTGTGGTGCCTTAGTTCTTCTGAAATTCATTGTGCTAGAAGGTGCCAGAAAATATGATGGTGCTAGTACCTGGGCTCTTCTTTTTTGTTTTTAGTCCCCAGAAGATATATAGCATTGAGAAGTGGTGCATGGTAATGTATGATGAACTAGTGATGCTGTTATAGCAGTGTACGCGTCTGCTTGCTGGAGTGCGTTATAACACATTTCAGTAGCGGTGGCAATTCTGTTCCTGGGTTTAAGCTGGGTGAATATTTTAAATGTCTCACTGATCTGAGCATAATCCCAACAATATTTCCCCTTGTGCAGCAAGAGAATGGATTCTGTTGCAATTTGAAAGTATTTTCTGTAAACTGAATATAATAAGCTGAGATACTTTTTAAGGACTAAAACATGATTACTTCAAAAGCCACAAAGTAGCTTTGAACTACTGGTTTTTAAAGCTCAGCAAATTTTATGTAGTACCTGAATTATTAATGGAGATAAATTGGAAGTGGAAGTTCTGTTGTCTTATCAGTCTCAAGCAAGCAGTAGTTGTTGACTTTGCAGAGAAAGGCAGCTCCTTCTGAAGCAATGAGTGAGGAGGTCCTCGGTGAGGAACCCTACAGTGAGAATGGCTTGTGTCAGTATGCCCAGAAGATGACTGCCTGTTTTGGGCTTTTAGGTAAAGAAATTAAAGATGTGCATGTGGATTTTTTGGTCTCCCTTTTGTGGACGAAGTGTTTCCTCACGTTTACAGTAAATAGCTGAGTGTTTTGTACGTCAACCTACAGTCCTGAGTAAGTAAATTGTGTGTGTCAAAAGTTAAAAAGCTGCACATATGGAGTAATTTTATCACAAGCAGAAAGGTTTTGTTTCTATTTTTTTGCGTGAACTTGAATGTTAGAATGATTTTTTGTTCTCTCTTGCTGTTTTAGTTATTTTATTGCTTGGATAACTATTTGTTGGTATAAATAGACATAGTGCTTGCTCATTTTTCATTTATGTGAAGGCCCTTCCCCCCCCCCCCCCCCCCCCACCTTCTCTCTCCTTACTATCAATATCTTTGAGAATTCTTACATGGGAGAAGATAATCCTTTTGCCTTGGACAGATGCATGAGACATTATTTGAGTTTATCTACCTGGGCAATACGTTACCCTCTGAAGTGGTATGAGGGAAAAGGAAAATTTTGTTTTGTTTTACCTTGTTTTCTGTGTTTTTATTTTGATTTTTCTTTGCAGCTAGGTTTTGCTGAACTAGTGTGACCGACTTCAATTTCTTGGTGTTGTGGTTGGGGTTTTATTGCTTTCAATACAAGACTGAAGTCACACTGAAATGCATTTGCAGGAAGTTTAATTCTGATGGCAGAAGCAATTGAAGACAGCATTAGTGCACTACATATTTCTGCCTTTTAATTAGCTGAAGGGCCAGTTTAATCCTCAGTGTTGCTCGGTAGGATGGAGGGGTATTTCTTCTACTGTGATTTTAGCCCTTGGTGTCTAGTTTTGCTATTATTCAGTGCCTGCTATTCTGTTGTGCAATTTATTTGTGGATTGCAGTCAATTTTTTTTGTTACTTCTGTTCTAGTAGCATTAGTACAGAAGCCTCTATTCCTGGTTGTATATGAAACATGTATGTATTTTTATCATCCAGGCAGCCAATTGCTTTGGTGAATTCAGAGGGGATTGAATAGGAAATGGCCTTGAGATGGCTGAAAATATTTATAAATAAAATATTTATAAAGTTGGTAATGAGATAAAATATTTGAAGTAGCTAGTCTGCCTAATTCCTGTCTCTCATCCAGTGCCTTGTGAAAACTGTCAGTCTGGAAAATGCCCATACCTCAAACTGTGCTCTGTGAAGGCTCGAGCCCCCGCCACTGGATACTGGGATTAGGCACGGCTTTGAATTGGCAGTGATTTAAAAATATTTTGCTACTTGGCAGATACTGAGGAAATTTCCTCAACAGTAGTTCTGGGTTGGGTGCCCTGGATTCCTGAGAATGTGTTTCAAGAAGTATAAGGACAGGGCTGTGCCCTTGTGTTTTCTGCCTTTTTTTTTTCTGTTCAGCAAGAATATTAGAAATCAAACTTTTCCACTTAATCGAGTGCTTGACTTAAGTGCTAGGAGGCTGCCACTGTCTTTTTGATTCTGCCTAAGGCTAAATCCCAGTGCTGGTAACAGTGTGTTGTATAAGGCTGTCACAGGCCTTGTGCTTTACCTTGGACACAAGGATCTGACCCTCGGAGCCAGCTGCTCCAAACAGCCCTTCGTCTGACTCGTAAAGCCACTGTGGTGCTTCCTGGTCTTGTTTTGCTCACTTCTACTTCTTGTCCTCTTATATTACTTGTTAACAGGATGGAGGCTCTTAAAGATGTAACCTGTACTTAAAAAACACTAACAAAAGATCATATTGCTTTGTGGTACAAGCAGCAGGTAGTATGTGGTCTTTGAGATTGTAGTTATCAGGCAATGACAGCAATAGCCAGGGCTGGAAAGGGGCATCATTAGAGTAGTCTCTCTCAGAGGAAGGAGGATCTTATTTTTAATTAAGCAGGATGCTTCTACAGTGACATGTTAGGGTCACAAAATGCTAGTCTAAACTGAGCTGTTCCCACGGTCCCCCATCAATCCCACGTGTCTTGGTGGCGGAAGGTGACTGGGTTGCACTTCGCTATTTGAAATAACATTGGACCCTTCTACAGCGGTCACAGGCTGCATGCTTCTGTAGGGGAGATACTGTGGGAAAATGGCACTGACCTCTGCTGCCTCCCAAGCCAGCGCTGGAGTTGCTCTGCCTGCAGAAGCCATGCCTGCCAAGTGCAGGAACAGATCCCTGCATGGGTGACAGTGGGTTCAGCCTCTTGTGCCATTGCTCTGCCCCTTCAACTGTGTCACTTAGTTGCAACTCTTCTGGGCGAACTGCCAGTTAAAGGAATTGATAGAGGCTTTGTACAGCTTATATGGTGGTTGATTATGTGGGAGAAGACTGCAGTTTCTTCTGACTACTGCTATACAACAGATCATACTAGTTTAATACTTACTGCAATAGTGGTGTAACGACTGTCTGAGTGAATATAGCTGGAAGGTTGGAATCAGCATGGCTGCAACAGAAAGCTAGGAGTCAATCTCACACCAGTGCATTCCAACTCCAATGAAGCGCAAGCTTTTCTTGTAGGGTTTAGGCAGCCAAACTGTAGCAAAGGTTGCAACAGTTTAAAAAGTTACTGCAGAGCTCACCTTTCTGCTGTCTGAGGATTGACTTGTGCAGCAGAGCTAATGTCAGGGTAATGCGTGCTTTTGCCTCACCTGCCTCAAAGGGCAAAGTCCACCTTGACGTGTTGGTGAGGCTGGATAGTTGGCACTGCTGTTGTCAGATGTCAACATCCTTCACCGATTATCCAGCAACAAATAATACTCTTATACTAATATACCCGTGTTAGAGTGCATCCAGGCGTCTCCTATGAGTCATCCCTCTGCTTTAAGCACAGAATGGTGATCCACCTTCAGCTGAAGTGGTAGAAGCTTTTGGAGTTTGAGAAGACGTGTCTTTTCCACTGAGTGGCTGTGGTGTGCAGGTCAGTAGGTTGTGAGATCTGAGAGAAACTGAAAAATTGCTGCAAAGCTTAATTTCCTAGGGGGAATACTTAAAACACAGCATTTTCCAAGATCTCTGATGTGATAGAAGATACTCTAAGGCAGAACTCAAATAGCTATATTTATTGAGCCTGCTCTTCCTCAAATATACATTAGCATCACCCCATTAAAATTAGTACAGTGGTGCAGATTTATTCTGGATTTGTCCCACTGTGTCTGTGATTGATTATAAAACCCAGGAGAATGACTGTTTTAAGGGGAACTGTGGTTTTGGGTTCGTTGTCAAGATAACATAGAAGCTGTACTACCTGAAAAAATAAAAAACAATTGACCTCATCGGAGTTGTATAATAATAGATGATCAAAGTCTGGATTTGTGAGATGATATTTGCTCTTTAAAATAGTAAATAAAGCAGTCTTCTCTTCAAAGCCTGTCCCCATCTGTAGATAGTACTTGAACTCTGGGTTTTGAGGGAAGAATTAAATGACAGTTTCTCACTGTGCTCAGTAAGCCTATTGGTGGTTTTTTTCACCTTTTAGTTTAGCAAAATCTGGAAGCAGTGCAATTATTACACCGGGTCATTTTGCAACCATAGCTAACTTCTGTATGTAAAGGGGAATTGAAAGCCTGCGCCAAACACTGTCTGTGCAATTGTCTCTGGGAGTTTGGCTGAGTAAAGAGTCTGAAGTTGTCTCTGAGCAGGTCCTGGTCTGGGGTCTACCTGTAACTTTCTCTTGCAGATGATGAATGTTGTTTTACATTGGTGGTTTTTTTTGGTCTTTCGCTTTGGAATTTCCTGTAACTTTCCAGTGCCCCGTTGATGATTAACTCTGCCTTTAGCCAGGGAGAAATATTCATTAGATGATTAGATTAGCAAGTCCCTGGAATTGGATTAATGTAAACTTCTTGTAAGTGAAGCAGGAAGGGTTGGCACAGTATCTGCAAAGCTTCTCCTGTCAGCTACGCAGGAGGGTGGAGAGGAAGAGCACAAGTGAACCAATCCTTAATATTTAGGGAAAAGCTTAAGTGCTTTTGTTTAGAATAGGCAGTGAAAGCTGCAGAAAGGATTTCTCCAAAGAAATCTGCTTATGAAGTAGTGCTAGCCAGCCTTTGTACATTCCTCAAAAAGGAGGACCAACATCCTCCACCATTACAACATTTTTGATGTAGTACACGTGCAGACCTGGCACTGAACAGGAGCATGGTAGGTTAAATGCACAGATGTGCATTTGTAGCTTACGATGATGAGGATTCTTCCATAATAAGATTTTTGACACAGCAAGGTTTTTTGATTTTAAACTAATCCTCTTATATACCTCAGTTACGTTCTTTCTCTTGTCCTGAATATTAATCTGATTTTCAGATAGTCTTTATGGCTTTGCGTCTGATTTTTGCATTCCCAGGGATGAGTTGCAACTGATTACAATAGTTTTAGATGGCAGTCACCTGATCAAGCATACTGTCATAATCTCTTGGAGATAATCACTAAAAATATATCTTCCTTAATCTCCTTTACTGGATAAGAGGAAAAGAGAAGGATTGGTAAGGGCATTGTGCCCTGAGTAGTAGACTGACTACATGCACTACAGGTTGCTTTCCCTAGCTTCTTCCACATAGAAATGCCGTCTTTCCCCATCTTAAACAGCTTTGGGAAGCTGTGTGGATCAAGTAAAACTGAAGAATTGGTGCTGGAAAAGGTGAAATTCCGAAATTCAGTCAAAAGGATGTCAGTTATTGAGGATGGGGATATTGCAGAGGTCTTGTATCTCATTCCTAAGCAGAGCTTGCTGAAGCAACTGCCCTACCTGAATCCCGATGACTACTACTTATGTGAGCAGTTATTTGACACTCCTGAGGATCTGGGTAAGTGAGGACTGGCATTGGATCTTGATTTTTGGCTGGTGAATAGGCTAAATTGCTTTGCAGTTAGCTTATTTTTTGTGTAGCAGCAAGACGCTTTATGACAGCAAGTGTGCTCAGGTGTGGAGAAATATTTTATCACTGAGAGAGGAGGGAAAGAAAAATAAAAAGCCAGGTTAGAATCTGAATAGTCAAAGGTATTTGATGGATATAGGTGCAGCTCTGCCTCTGTGGCCATCTTGGGACAAAGGGGACCTTAATCTGCACAAGTACTCCAGCTACAAAATACCTTTTGAAAGCACAGTACCCTGTGGTAGTGTGTTCCAGAGCTTTCCTGTGGGTTTTATGAAACTATGTTCCCTTTTGTTTGTCTTAAACCTATTGCCAAGTAGTTTCATTTGAAGCTGCCTCATTTTTGAATTGGAAGAGGTGATTAAAAGTCTGTCTGTGTTCACCTTCTTCTTGTCACTTGTGAGTTTATTAGAATTCTGTTGTGTCTTTTATCCAGGTACCTCCTTTTCCAGGATAGCAGTCATAATTTATTTAGATGCCCTTTGTGTGGGAGCCAGTCCATGCCTTTGATTATCCTTCTTACCTTTATTTTTCGAATTCTACTGTAACCCTTGAAAAATTGGGGAATAGAACTATATTCAACATGTAGCATAATGTGGATATATGTACAGAGTCATAACAATGCTCTTTGTTCCTCCCAGTAGTTCCTAAAATTTGGTTTGTGTTTTTAATTAATATTGAACACTGGTGTATTCTTTCATAGAGGTATCCGTGGTGGGAGGACTTATATCTGGAATTCATCAGCTTAACTGATTTGTTGCAATCCGTTAAGATTTAAAAAACCAAAAGTTTCCTGGAAACTCCAATCTATGAAATTGGCTATAAATGTTAATCGGAAGTTTTCAGATAAATTTCAAAGATAATTTAATTTCAAAGTCTTCTAGGACTTGCTTTATGGACCTCAGTTTTAATAATCCAAACTCCTTATGTTTTGGAATTTTGCCTGTACTTAATACTGAGTGATTGTGTATGGTAGGCAGGTATTTTTCAAAGATCTGCTTTCGAGTTTGTTGTTTTGTCAGTGCCGGAGAACATATTTTCTTCTGTGCAAATAGCTTTTTGCTAGTCAGCTCTGTACCCAATGAACTTCATGCTGTGAGAGTAATACTGGCCAAAACCCATATGCTGTTTTGGATAGTTACTGCTTCTGAGTAATCAATTATTTTAAAACTAAAATTTTAATTAAGGTGTTGCTAAAACATGAGACAAATATATAATGTGGCTGTGAACCAGAAAAAGCAACTATCATTCTACCTTGCCAGCCCCTGCAGTGTTACACATTGGTATTCTGGAGAAAACTTCTACAGACAATTGAGGCATTTTTATAAATCACAATTTAGGATAGAAAATTAATTGAATTAACAGTGACCAGCTATATGATCAATACATGGAGGACTCCAAAGAAATTCTTTGCCATTGTAGCAGGCTGGGAGACACCTTTTTGCATAGGTGCTGTTTTCTTCTAATTTGTGTGGGGCTTAAATCAATCTAGAAATCTGCAATTTTGCAATTCTTCACTCATTTGTAAGCAATCAAAAGGATAGTGGGACAGGTTCTGATTAGCATTATGCTGCAGTAGATAATGCAAATAACCACTGGGACTTTTTTTCCTTTCATCCTACAATTTGGGTGCTCCTATTCAATAGGATGGGTATTGTGGTCCTGCTTCCCAGTGCCATGAATAATGCTAGCTGCAAGGTTGCAAGGTGTCTGGTGTCCCAGCTTTACTTAAATTACAACAATTGGAATCAGAATTACTTAGAACAAAAAGAGTGGAATGGTTATTGAAAATGGCCTGGTTGTAAAAGCTGGATGTGACTGTAAGATGCAAAACGCATGAGCCTGTCTCTTAGGCCATGTGCCTGCTTGGCGATTACGGTGCCTCAAGTACTACAAGATTTAGCAGCTTATATACCCTGCTGAAAAACAGTTTGCTTTCTGTATTTGGCTTTACGAACAGAGATTAGAAATTACCCTGTTCAAGGCATTTGGAGACTCACTAAATATTTTCCTTTCTGCTCATAAATGGAATTATAACCATTAGGAAAGGCCTGTATTTTAGGATTTTGGAAGGTCAGGAATTATGAAAAAGTGCAGAGCTATTCAGTATTCAAGAAATGAGTCTTTCGTGTCTAACTGATTTAACTCATGACTTGCTTCTACTTAGCACTCATATCATGAAAATCCATCCTCTTCATAAGGGGAATGTTGGAGGTTAAACTTGTCTCATCAGGTTAAATGGTGCCATGACACTGACAGTTAAAAGTACTCTAAAAATTGAAGAAAACTTAAAAAAAAGCACTTCAAAAGAGGCTTTGAATCACTGAAAGGACACTTATTCTGCATTTCCCTTAAGTTCATTTGGCCAAAGACTGATGAGACACCTTCCCTCCTGTTTCTAGGGGAGGTGGTAAGGGACTGCTTCCCATGAGAGGGATTGCCGGCTGTGTGGTTTACTGCAACAAAATCTGTCTTGGCCTAGAAGGCCTGATTCAGCACACGGCTTTGATTCTGTGGAGGCCAGAATCTGATACAAAGGATTCTGTGGAAAAATGTCTGATATTCAGGACTAGCAAAAGCTGGAAGTTGGTTGCAAAAGAGCAGTGGAATGATAAAGAGAAAATTGGCTTGGAACTGTGTGATGTTGCTTCCTGTATGAGATACTGTCGTCTGTCGCTTGTACAGATGACACCTTATGCACCCCTCTAAACTGATCACTCTTTGGATGCAACAGTGGTATACACCTGAGGGAGAGGAGATATACACCATATTATCTAACCAACCTTCTGTATGTGTTTAGTAACTGTTTATGTAACAGTCTTAATTTAAAGCAGCGCTTGTGAGAATGGCTGCTTGTGTTGGATCAGTGGATGTAAAGGAAGACAGAAGGAACCTGAGAGAAAGAGAAAGGCATGGGAGGAATCCAGAGAGCATGAAAACAACTCATTGGTCAGCCAGGGAACAGACTGGACAAGTGCAGGAAAATTTATAAAGCACTGAGACCCTATTTACTATTCGCTAGATTAAAAACTGGCTGGATGGCCAAGCCCAAAGACTTGTGGTGAATGGAGTTAAATCCACTTGGTGGCCGGTCACAAGTGGTGTTCCTCAGGGCTCAGTAGTGGGGCCAGTTCTCTTTAATATCTTTGTCAGTGATCTGGATGAGGGGATTGAGTGCACCCTCAGGACGTTTGCAGATGACGACAAGTTGGGCAGGAGTGTTGATCTGCTGAAGGGTAGGAAGGCTCTGCAGAGGGATCTGGACAGGCTGGATCAATGGGCCGAGGCCAACTGTATGAGGTTCAACAAGGCCAAGTGTTGGGTCCTGCACTTGGGTCACAACAACCCCATGCACCGCTACAGGCTTGGGGAAGAGTGGCTGGAAAGCTGCCTGGCGGAAAAGGACCTGGGGGTGTTGGTCGATGGCCAGCTGAATACGAGGCCAGCAGGGCTAGAGAAGTGATCGCCCCCCTGTACTCGGCACTGGTGAGACCACACCTCGAATACTGTGTTCAGTTTTGGGCCCCTCACTACAAGAAAGTGATAAGGTCTCCCCTCAGCCTCCTTCTCTCCGGACTAAACAACCCCAGTTCCCTCAGCCGCTCCTCCTAAGACTTGTGCTCCAGACCGTTCACCAGCTTCGTTGCCCTTCTTTGGACTCGCTCCAGCATCTCAATGTCTTTCCTGTAGTGGGGGGCTGCCAACTGGATTTAACTCTGTTCACTACAAGTCTTTGGTGTCTTTTTGCTGTGAGACAAGTTGTTGACAGTGTTGGAGATCAATCCAAGCTAATTTGCTTAGCAGTATATCAGTGGTTTAGCATTAATCTGCATTAACGTAGCATGGTTTAGAGCAAGTAAATTCACCTCTGTAGGGCTCACTGCTCCCTCTCCAGCTGAATTCTTTGTTATCTATTATCCAATAAACAAGAATAAAGTTACCGTTCCTACTATTACTAGATGCTAGCAAGAAAGATGAGCTAAATCAGCTTTAAGTAGAAAGAAATAATGACAATTTTGTCACTCTGAGGTATATACATAGGCAATAGCAGTAGTGAGAAGATTGTTAAGGGGAACTGAAGCAAAGATCTCACTTGCTCTGTAACTCCCTAGTACTGATGGGTGCAGGCAGCTCTGACTGGAAAGAGTGTATTGTGGCTACACATCCCCCACTGTTGTTTACAGGGAGTCCTGCTTTTGTTCGGTATCTGATGGAAACTTCCTCTCCTGTGGCCGTCCTTTGCAGTTGTATAACCTTGGTATTTTAATCAAACAACCCGGAGAGAAATGCAGTCTCCTTCCTGGGCAGGGCTGAAGCAGGACCGCAGGAGCAGCTTGCCCTCTGCAGCTTCAAGTGACAAGAGAGCGGCCCCTCTTCCCGCGGTCTGGGGGTGTTCAGAGCCACCACAGCCTCCTGCAGGCAGGAAAGGTGAGTTCAATCGACAGGTAAATCAGAAATGGAAGCTGGTTTCAGGCTGAAGAAGTTCTAGCCTTTCTGCCAGTGGGTAAAATACCGGTGGCACTGGGATGGAGAAAAAGAGAAGCAGAAATTGCTGTTTCTTCTCTTCTAAAAGCCAGTCCTTGGGCCTGTTCTGCTTATCCAAAAGGTGAAATAGCGGGAAAACTTCAGAGCAGAAAGAAGGGCGTAGGAAATGGCTGTCCTCACTCACTTCAACTTTGGTTTTGGGGCATAGAGGGGGTAGAAGAGGAGAGAGAAGCTTGGTACGTGGCCTTTTCCCTTGCTTCATCCACTTCCATACGTCCCTCATGTACTGGTGAGGAGAGGATAAATACTGATTGCTATTGCCTCCTTTGCTTCCTTTGTGCCTGAGAGGTGGGGATATCACTAAGCAGACTTTTGTATACAGGGACCTTAAAACTGGCTTTTAGTTTGAGAGAATGATGAGATACCTGGTAGACCTCTGTGGGATTTTTTCAGGAAGGGCAAGGAGTTAATGGGAGAAGGGAAGAAAGGGAAGCAGGAATGTTCTTTACCCAGGTGATGCAGACAAGGTGCAGCTGAGAGGGAAAGAAGATGACAGTGTTAGAATGGGAGATTGTGATTACAGTTTTTGCATTATCTTGCTTTTGTTTTTTTCAGTTCTTTTCCTTTAAAGAGCAGGTCTTTATGGTGGGATGCAGAAACACTACGGTTCCAGGGAGTGTTTATCACTGGTTTGTTACCACGTCAATTAGACGATGAAACTGTCTATGCAGTTTTCAACATAAAACATAGAAGCATTAAACCGTAAAATGCAAAAATATAAACACAATTAGCTTATCAGCATACATCAATACTTGAAAGATTCAATCTTGTTTGTTTATTTTTTAAGTTGGCAAACTCTTCTTTAAAGTATGTGACTCTTCCCTTTGGAGCAGAGGCAATAAGCCATCCTGTTTGGTGTAAACTAACTGTGAGCAAACCTTCTTACGGAGAAGAAGCAGCAAAATAGCTTTTGTAGTTATTTTTTTAAATTCCAGTCAATACAGAAGTTGGGGTCAGTTATGCCTGCTCTGTTTTGAATAGCAATTTGTTGTATGTCTGCTTAATATTTTTATGATGATCCTACTATTGAAACAGCAACAAATAATGTAAAAGAAAGCTTCAAATATATAAGTTTTTACATTGCTGAAACAAGTGACCTCCCTAGCTAGCAGATAAAATCATAGCCACTAATAGGAAAGTTCCAGAAGCTGGAGCGAGGTGATAAAAATTTTATTTGTTGTAAAAGCTTGTTTGAATATATTAGTATTACGCTATGTAGCCAGTTCGCATCTACTTGGTAAGCATATCTTTATCTTTTCTTTGAGGTCCTCTGTGGTTCATTTGATAGGACACTGGACTGGGAAATAGCTGTTGGGAGTGAGATACATTTGCAGGACAGATTTAGGTGCCTTTTTTAAGAGTCCTATTTATTGTTGAATACCGAATCAGAACAGAAGGAATTTGTCATTTGGCACAGTGAAAATTGATTAGTCCAGTTTAAATGTAAGGGTGGTATATATCCAGTGTCCACATGATGGGTTGCCTCATCTGCTGGGATCGTGGACTTGGGTTGTCGCATGCTTTGCTGTATGTTGCATTGCTGAGGCATACACTAAAGGTTAACGTATAGTGAGACACCCCGTCACGTCTCTTGAGACTGCAAAACAAAGAACTTGTTTTCTTGCTCTGCAAATTAACTGATTGGTGGGAAGCTGCTTCAATCTGGTGTTCCATGGACCTCTCACGGAGAAGCTCTTCAGACAAGTCAGTCTTCACTGCATTCCTGCTGACTTCACTGAGCCAAAAATGGCCAAGACGGGCTGTGGGGTTTATTCTGCAAAGTTAATCCAGTTCTGAAGTGAATTATCAATATCAAATCTCCTTAACCTTAGGCATGCACTGTAAAGCATGACACTTGCCTATATGCTTTCCTGTTGGGGATTCTTGCCTTTGTGCAAGTTATTTGCAGTTTTTTAGCAGTAATTTTGGTTACTGTCAGTAACGGTTACTGACAATACACTCGTATTTTTATCAGCAACAGTACTGGTTGTGATAGTGATTTCGCTAGATGAATTCAGTTTTTAGCAGGTGAATAGTGATGATTTTATATGGTAGGTTTTTTTTAAAAAATACGGAGTTTAAACCACTGTCACTAGAGCATATTTCTGTACTGTATCTCAGTTCAATGTAAAGTATGTGTGAATAGTGCAAAAGTTCACACAGGTGTTGGGAAAGCATGATCTCCTTTCTAAGGATTAGCAATAACATAAGCAGTTTGGAAGCCAGTTGTTACATCAATAATATAAATGTGTGTTCAGAGGTAAATGTTTGTACATACCTGCAGTCAGAAGATTACCCAGCAGTGAGCTTTGTATATTTTTGGGGCCACTGCAAAGAAGTATAATGTAACCATCTTTTCTCATCTGTTTCAAAGGATAAGATGATCTGGAAGTTTCAGGTGCTTTTTACATAAGCATGTGTGTTATAGGCTTCTTAATGTTTAGAGCAAAGCCATGTGTCCTTGTTTCCTTATTTTGTTTTTTAATAAATTAGATGTTACTTTTACTGTTTTATCTGTATTTTGCGGACTATGCAGAAAAGCAGCCTACTAAGAAAATCTGGCTCATGAGAACCTCAGAAAACCAAATTTTGTTTTAAAAATCCAGACCTCTTAATAGATCAAAACCTGAGAAATATTTTATTCCTGAGGAGTCTAATTTGAAAGAATATTACATAGTTCTATTAAAAAAGCACTAACCCCCCAAATCCTGGCAGTTCAGAATGAATACACTATGTATTTTGTTGAATCACATAATGTATTTGGTAAATTTTAATTTAATTTCCTCTAAAGGAATGATGACATGTGATTGTAAACACCAATATTACAGACTGATTGTATTCAAAATAGCATGACATAGGCTACAAAGAAAAGCCTAGCATAGCAGAAAAGTTGTGGGTAGGACCCAGGATCAGTAAGGATAATGTGATTATCCCAAGATGTAGGGTTACAGGACTATAGTATGTCCTAAAAAAGAACCGTATTCCTTTCTGCTGTGTCTGTGTGTGCTCCTCTAGACTGTTTAAAACTTGTGATAGGGCAATATAGAGGGTCTGAGGTGGTGAGGTCAGTCTGTGGGGCCTTCATAGCTCCTTAACATTCTGCTCATTCCACCCAGGGCAGTGTGGTGAGGAGACGGGGTTAAGGAGCAGTTGGCAGCTTAAGACCGTTGCACAAGCCGCAGGATGAAGTCATTACAGAGCAAAAACTGTGTAGAGGGTATGGAAAGGCTACAGGATGAAATGGCTGGTATAAAGGAACCTCCCGTGCACCTTGCCTACAGTCTTGGGAAAACTAGTAGATTTGCTGAGGGGCACTGTATGAACCTGGAGAGGCACAAGAGCAACACGTGCAAGAGCAGCCTTACTAAACACCTTGAGCCATTCTTCAGGAGCGAACACCCAGCTCTTCAGACCTAGTATGGGGGACAGTTTTGTCAGGCTGAATTCTGCTCAGCAGTGTGTCTGGGTGAATCTGAAAAACTCCACGGAAGTCATCAACTTTGCCCAAGTAGGTTGCCTCTCTCCTTTTATACTAGAGTCCTTAGAAACACCGCTCCTTGAGGTATTTTCAAAAGATGGAAAGTGTGTCAGTTGTCCAAGTGGCTGAGGGAGATGCGTCAGAGGAACAGATTGCTGGAGCAGCGTATGTTCAAGAGGAACAGAAGCCAGGAAATACTTAATCGTATCGCTTTGGAGAATGCTAAAACTGGAAACTGCGTGCTTGCCCATCAGGGCGCTGGGACCACTGCAGGGCCACAGGTCTTTTGCAAGAAATTCCATGTTGATACTATTGTTTTCCCTCTGAGCAGGCACAGTTAAGTCAGGATAATAATTAGAGCAGTTCACCTTTTCTTTAAGAGTGTGAGAAAGCGGGATTTCCTTCTTGGAGAAGGGAGCATTTTGCAACATGCCGTAATCAAGACTTTATAGGAGTGATGGCTCTTAATTGACCTAGGTTGTACAGTGGTTAAGCTGTGAAAGCCAGTGGCAGGCTTTCTTGTCAAAACAGTTTTTGCCAGGCTTTTTGCCACATTAAATAGAGGGTATTTTCCTGGATGTTATTTAATAGAACAACTTCTTCCCTTTCTCTTTTTGTTTTCTAGCAGCTGTTTCCTTCATTGGTTGAGGAAGGAGAGATATTGGTCAGTTTTGAAGAAATTGTATAAAAACTGTGTGCTGATACTTCTAAGCCATGATCTCATCTGTGAAGAATGAGAGAAAGATAAAAATGTGAAAGCCAGCTTTTAAAATGAGAATAACAAATCTTAAATCATGGCTAAACTGCTTAGTATCTTACACATACTTTTTCAACATTGTCAAGGTACAAGAAAAAGCAAAACAAACTGGTTTAACTCTTTCCCTTTGTAGAGTGATCTCAGTGTGGCTCTCATGCCTCTTGCTGAATGCACAGGATATTTTTCACCAGAAAATAACAGCAACAGAAGCATGTTGTTTAGCTGTAGTGTACTCACTGTGACTCTTCTAGCCACACTGTGTTTAAGGGAGAATCTCTATTTAATTTCTGCAGGGCAAAAGGTTATTTAAAGAAAAAATGTTATTTTGTTTCCTTTAAAATATGCACCTCTAAATAACAATAAATACCAGGGATTTGTTTCTAGAATTGCTATCTATTCCTCTTTTATCTCCAGTTTAGGATATCTGAGTAGATTCTGAATTGTGCAGCAGGGTAAATTTTAGTCTTCGGGCTTAAAACAATTAGATTAAAACCAAAAAACATCCTGGTGTAAAAAGATTTTATTTGCAATACCAACGTCAGCTCTTGGATCTCTTTACTCAGGAGTAAATTACATTTGACTCCTAAATCTCCAGTATCATTTACTGCAGTCTGTATTTTTAACTTTATTTTTTGTGCATGCTGTAGTCTAACGTTGCGGCTTTCCATGGCTGAACGATGTGAGGGAAGGCTTCTGTTCAGCTAGGGGCGAGGTGAGATACAGCAGTGCTAATCTCTAGCACATGTGAAAAATGGAGGCAATGAACTCAGAGAACAGAAAGTCCAGATACCGGCAGGCAGCTTCTGTGTCAGCAGCTGCTGGAATGAAAAATGAATGATAATGATTGCAAGGATCACAGGAAGGGGTTAACAGTATCCAAGCGTGTGTATCCACAGACTGTGCTCTGCACATCAGATCAAATATTTATGAATGAAGGTCAGATGTGCCCCTTTCAGGAGGCTGTCCCCTAACTGTTTACAAAATACTGTTTGAAAAAGAACACAGACAGGTTGAGCTACAACCTGACATCTCTAATGTGTCAGAAATGTGACATAATGGATTATGCCTCAGTGTTGGTGGGGTTCAGCCCGGCTCCCCAGTTGAGCCTCAGATGCTATTAATAGTAACACACTGAGTCATAGAAGCAAGAATGTCAGACTGCCTGCGCTGTGCTTCTCTTACACGTTAGACTGCTAACAATAGAAAGCCAGCCTAGATTCGTTAGAATAGAATAACTATTTTTTTCCATGCATGTGCCTGAATCTCTGTCTCTCTTTCTCTTCATTTATTTATTTATTAAAGAATGTCGCTAAATAAGAGAGATCTTTCGGGTGAGGCAGATTGGCTTGTTTCATTTCTTTCTGTTATTCTGGGTGGCATTTATACAAAACATTTCAAATTTATTTAAAGCAAATATTTTTAACGCTGCATGTATGTTCTGGGTTTTTTCCAGCAGGTATCAGCCATCTGCTGCTCTGTCTGGCTGATGCCTACCTCTTGTTTCTTTACATTAATTTCTCTCTCCCTACATATAGTAGCATTAAGAAGGAATTCCCTTGTGGAGGTGTGAGCTCCCATTCAAGTCCATCTCTCAAGTCTGACTCTGGGCTGAACATGGCTTTTGCTTTAGGGTGCAGTATAAGTGTAATTACGTCTCCATCATGTAACCTAAAACACATGTTGCACTGAGTTGTGGTCAAGTTGAAGCTATAGCCCAATGAATCCGCTCATAATCTGGCCAGAATATCTTCATATTTGACCCAGTTCTCTATTACTAAGGTCACCTCTGTCTTTGGCCAGTCCGTTCATTTCCCTTTGTAATTTTCTCCACCTCTAAACCACAAGTACTAAAATTTACTGTCCAAGCAAAGGCATGGTGGGGTAGGTTTGTATTGGTGAAGTCACTGGTAGCTAGCTAAAATGAGGAATGAAGTCATTTGTAAATAAGGAAAAAGTGGATATAGTAGTAGTGACAGAGGTTCCCCAAAATCTTCATACTGGCAGTATATATGTATTAAAAATAATACATGTTAAGTGGTTTTTAATGGACATTCAGGGTTTTGATTAATCATATTTCCAAGCTTGTCCTCATAACTGTGAATAAAAGTATGCTTATAAAAGAAAAGCTTTGTTTCTCACCTGACTCTGACCTGTATCTTTTAATAGAAAACAGAAATATTCTGAATCTTGCTATAAGATGATGAGACTTGGCAATATTGTAAAGGGTTGATTTGTTTGTTTTTTAACATCAGCTTACTGACCAGTCCTTTCTTGTGTAGAGTTTAGTGCCTGGAAGACCACAAACTGGAAGGTCAGTTTGATGCCCAGTCAACACTGGTGCTTTCTCTTGCTGGGGGGGTATTGGGGGAGTGAGATTCAGGTGTAAGTGCTGCTGTTTCAGTACTCCACTCTCTTCTCAGTTCCATGAGTGCTTCTGGCTATCATCTCAAAAGGAATACTGTAAGAGGAGTTGTAGTTTACAATTATTTGATATTTAAGAATACAGTGCTGACCTTGAGCCACAGCAAAAATTTCGGCTGTGGTACTCCCTGGCTGTGCTTCTAAACCCAGGTGCTCACTGAACGGTGACAATTCTAATTTTTACTATTTTTATTGTTATTTCAAAGTAGTGAATAGAGTTGGTATTCCCAGTTTGCACAGATTATATGTTGCTCTCTCCTGTACTATGGTCAGAAAGCACTGAGAGGCTGTTTATTAGCATGTTTTGTGGTCTAGTAATTGGCATTTGGTAACAGCTTTAAAGTAAAACCAGGAGTGGATAAACAGTGCTCACCATAGAAAAGTCACTGTGCCACAGCCTGCATCAGCACTTGCCCGTGTTTATCTTGCATTTCCCCTCTTCATCCTGGCTCAGTTGAGCAAATAAAATAATAGGAAGCTCATAAATACCACTTTAGCTTTCTGTGTGTATTTGAGCAGCTCTCCTGTTCTCTCTCACGACTTCTCACTTGCAGTCTTTTGCCAGTCATTCGGGAGCAAATTACATTGCCAGCTCAGTTCTGCGAGGGCAGAGGAATGCAAGGTGGTGGCCGTGGCTGGAAATTAGGGACGGTGGAATTCAGCATTTGTTCCACAGCAGCAGCTGTAGCTGGTTGTTTCAGCACAAGGGGCAGAGTCCGCAAGCAGGGTACGAGCTGCCATTAGCCACAGCAAAAGACCACAGTGGAAGAAGATAAGAGGCACAAGAAGAGACAGTGACGACCAGTCAGACCTGATCAGATCTTGTGGGAAATCTAACCGAGGAAGATAATTATCTGGAATAAGCTGCCTTTTTTTTTTTTTTTTTTTAATCCACCTCAGTCAAACACTGCTGGAAAAGAGATTGTGTTTAAATTACTTCAGCTAATTCTTGCTGCTTCCACTACGAAGAAAATTTGTTTGCCATGGTGAAAGAAAAAGGTAATTGTGTTTATTGATAGACTGGAGCTGAAACGACCTGATGTGCCAGCCATAATCACCTGAGGTTTAAACCTTCAAATTTAAAATGAAGCATGCTTTGTTTGACAGTTGCTGTTTTCCTTTCTATAAAAGTGATGTGCCAAAACCTGCAGTGGATTGCATTGATTATCTTTGTACCTGTTTTAATAAGGGTAGAATCTGGAACACACCTAATTTAGAGTGTTTGCACAGCTGGGTTCTTCTGTGTGTACATGTATTTCTTTTTTCATGTGATTTAACCCAAGTTTGCTGTTGACTGTTTTTTACCTGTATTTCCTACAGTTCAAAGAGCTTTGACCACTGAAGCAGTTACCGTAACATTTTAAAGATAAACATGGGTACATTCAGCAAGTCTGGACTTGAGAGGGTCATATTTTACCTTCTGATGAAAAAATGGATTATATGAGATTTTGCATAATGTTTGAATTTTGCAGCAGTAAATTAGATACCGGTTTCAGTTACCTATAAATAATATTTTAAGCCTCCTACTGAAGCATTTACTAGTCAAAGAATTTAGGAATGGTTGTGGGGTCTTTTCTTGCAGTAATAGTGGTCTGTATCATTTATTGCATTATGAAGATGTGAAATAAGTTCTGAATTGTATTTGAGTAGTGGGTGGTGTGTGGTTTTGGAGCATTACGTTGTCACATACATTTGGACTTAGCCTCTATTCTTTACTTTTCTAAGGGTTCTGTAAAAGATAACGTGGGATAAATTCAAACTAGGGAAGAAACAGAAATAAGAAGTAGTGATGTTGAGCAGGAGTGAGCAGTTTTTCAACTCTGAACACCCATATTCAGATTTTTTTTTAATGGTGTAAATGAAATAAATTGAGTGAATTTAGCTTCATAGATGTTTAGATTGAAGAGAGCAGGACAAATGCCTCGATAGCCTGCTGTAGTGTGTCAGATGTATCAAGAGAGTTATAGTCATAACCATTATACAGTCTACTGATAATTTTTGTTGATGAAAAGCACTGGCCCAGCATAAATAGTATTGGCTGCTTAGCAGATTTGAGATCCATTACTTCAGATTTACAGGATAATTTTTATAATGTCAGTGGTGAACTGTTGACCTGCTACCAGTATCAGCAAGCCATACCAGGGATGATTTAAGTAGAAGTTTCACCCCAAATCCTTGAAAATGCAAGATTCAGAATCATTTGAATCAACTATGCCACAGAAAAGTAAGTGAATTATTATTCACCTTATCATAATTGTTGCTTGTTTTCTAAGACACATTTTGAAATTGGGCTGCTGATTTTCTTGAAGTGTCCATAAAATATGTGCAGCCTTTTTAGCTGTGCATTCAAATTTGATCCTTTGATACTGCTCCCCACCCAGCTGATGCTTAGTTGGTTGGACTCCTGGTGTCACATGGGGCTGTACGTTAGAAGTACTCTGTAAATACAATTTTAGCATCTTACACCATGAAAGGTGTCATAGAGCTGTAAGAAAATTGAAACAAGCCCATCATTTTTATAAAAAGTGTGAGGGAGAGAACCTCCTAGAAGAATGGGAAAATTTGACAATAATTGGTTGAAAATGTGCAAAAGACTTGTGTTTAAATTGCTTCCTTTTTCCCTCCCCACCAAGTTTAATGCATTATTTACAATGGCTATGAATATTGATGTTGGATATGAAATTTTTTTTTCTGTTCACACAGATAATGGACTAAAATAACTAAATGCCATCTTTAATTTTGTTGTACTATTACTGATATTTCATATCTCATGGCTGCAGAGTGAGAAAGGATAGTACTTGCTTAGTATTTTGCTTTTCTACCTTATTACTTTCAGCTAATTTCTCCAACAAAGTTTTTTTTATTATTTCTTTTGTTTGTTCCTTGCTTTTTTTTCTGTTCTTTTTTTTCCCCCACTTTAGTCAGAAGGTCAAGAGTTACTGTTAGTTTGAAGCTGCTACAAATACCACTCTGGAGTGATACACTTGCAAAGTGCAGGCCGGTACAGTACAGCTGGTACCCTCCCTTCCAGCCACTGCCTGAATTGCTGTTTGAACAAGCTGAAAATGCGTTCAGTCCAGTGGCAGTTCATAAACATGTTAACTAGGCACTGGAGGGGCTGGTTTCAACTAGAAAAAATGCAATTCCAATTCACTGGAGTGCAAAACAGTTAGTAACAGTTTTTAGCAAATTAGCATGCTTCATTATGCTCATATTGTAGAATGATTTCAGTGTCTGCCTGGTCAGTTCATACACAAAAAAAATCCTGAGGCCAGGGTGTTTTCTGCTGACACCAAATGGCGCTTCCTAAATTATGTCTGACTCATACCACATTTTCATGTCTCTGTGTACTTATCTATTTCCAATTATGAGCCCTTATTATCTAGTTACTCAGCTAAATTATTGTCACTGTGTTGCATCCAAGGGCAACTTTCTCTCTTTATATCCTTTAACAGAAAGAAAGTTTACATATGCGTATGCATGTCTTGCTATTAATTCTCTTCTGTAACTTAATACCCATATTGAATAATCTGCATTCTTAGTGCTTCTATGTTGAGGTTGATGTGTGACTTGTGAGCCTGCTAGCCACGTTGTTGGATGATATAAGTGTTATAGCTTCATTTTTACCCCCATTAGTTCACATAAGCTGAGGATTTAGCCCTGATTCTTGATTTCTTGACCAGTTGATAAGAAGACTGTCCTAGCATTCACCTGCTAGTCTGTGAAAGCATGTTTGGAATCAGCTTTGTACCCGATGAGATCTTGGAATGGATCATACATAGGCAAACCTATGAAAGTGGATGAGTATCTATTCATGCCAAACTTCTCCATGCTTGGAAGGATAAGAGGAGAAAAGAGGAAGCGTTGAAGATTTTTTGGATTAAGGGAGCAGATACAGAGGCTTTATGATTTCTGTTCTTCACATACTGATTCTGTTGAAGGGCAGGTGCTGGCACCTACTGGGTACCACGTTGCAGTAAGCTAAGTTGTGTTTCCATGTTCTCCCAACTGTCTCTGGGGGTATTCAGTTGGTGCTGGCTTTCCCTGTTAGCAACACAGAAAATGTCGTTCACCAAAATGTTAACATTTCTCGTATAATTTGGCCTATGGTCTAGTTCAGTCTTACAGAGAGATTCAGTTCTCTGTTGTTATTTCTTCATACGTTTGATAAAGCGTGATACTGATACCCCTTAGGGTTATGACCAAGAGGACTGTTTTTATGCTTGCAGTAGCTCCAGTCTTGTCTTTTCCATTTGTGTATCCCGAGAGCAATGAGTCTCCAAAGCAGCTTTTACTCTTTTTCCTTTGATGTAAATGGAACTGCTTTAGATGGGATTATCCTTGAAAAGCATGCAAAATGTTACCTGTGTGTTAAATGAAAGGTGTTCTCTATCTGGAAGACTCTCTCTCCAGTGCTCTGTGTATTTTCAGTCTTAACATTTATTCCCAGTGTGAATCAAGAAAATAATGAATAATGGGATTTGGGTCCTGACACTGTCTCAATGTCATGGTTGTTAATGAAACATAGTCTTGATCTGAACTCATGACTTTGGAACTTTTAACCCCAAGTGACCTGGGAAAGTCTCCAAGTTTGTTGCTTTTGGAGCACATGACAAGATTGTGCAATCACAGGTTGGCACGGTCAGGACTGGGGAGTTTTATTTTCTTTTTGCTTTAGTTTACTTAGTTTTAAATTTAGTTCTACTTGACAGTTTGCTTTTGGGGCTGGGCTTTTGGGTTTTGTTTTGATTAAGTCAATGTGCTACCTTGTACAAGCCATAGAAAAGGCGTTTTATAAATATGCGTAGCAGTAGATGTTAAAAAAATACTCTTGTAGTTAAAGAACTACACTATAGAACAGTTCTGTGTTAGAGACTCTTGGGGTGACCTTGGGAAAGACATTTGGTCTCTTTGTGTTAATCTGTAAAATGAGGATAAGAACATTCCTCTTGTCTGCCTTGATTATTTGAATTAGAGGTCTTTGGAGCAAAGAGTTTCTTTTGCTTTGTTTCACAGTTATGACAAGGAAATCCTAGCCTTGGGATTTAACGACTTCCATTTGTACAAAAAAAAATCCGGTGGTATATGAATATCATATAAACATCTTATTACTTTTTTAAGACAAAACAACTGTAAAGGAGTTATGGTTTTATTGGCAAATGTATGGTGTTGCTTGTTCTGTACTTTCTCTTTCTAAATTTATTTTTAATATTAGGTTTCAAATTGCAGTTCTGGTGTGCAGCATTGATGTGGAGAGAAACAAAAATAACCAAGGAGATGCCAGCTCAGGCACTGCATGTTTACTGGAGATTTTTTTTTTTTAAAGAGCACTTTGCTCTTCGAGGGTACAAATATTCAAATCCAAGGAGTCAAGCACGCACAGTGTGCAGTCCTGCCATGCCTGATGGCTTCCCGTGTTTCCCAGTAGTGAAATTCCATACATTCCTTGCATCCCAGCTGCGTGTAGGAGCCAGGTCTCTGAAGATACAATGGCAGCTATTTTATATTGAGAAATGAGAGAACTTTTGCTGTTGATCTCACTGGAAGGGAGAGCTTAGTGGCTTTAATCATTAAATTTGAGACCACAGAGTTCATGGGTTCAAACAGCGGTACAGGCAGTTAAGCTGTTCCTCCATCTGAAACAGTGAGTGTTGCGGGCCAAAAAACCCAGTTTTGAGTAGGGGACTTTCAATCAATTTAATTTATTGGCAATTAACAAACTTTTAATTACTGATTCCTGTGTTGAAAATAAAAGCAAGCGAACACACACTTGAAGAAACACGCCTCAGCTTCTCTCTGGACACTTCTCTTTTGCCTTTCTGGTCTCCAGTCCCCATGCCATACATTATACTCAGTACCTTTGGTGAGGTGAGGGTGGCGCAGGAGACGGGTCAGTGCGCTGTTGTTCCTTTCATTTTGTTGCTCCTTTTTCCTTACTCAGTTATTTCACCATGGGTTCCTCTGCTGGCTGCAGTGCTTTTAGAGGCGTACCTCCTCCTGAATCTCCTCTCTGTCCCTGCTTGGGGCAGCTCATTTGCCCCAACCTTTCTCCAGCCCTGCTGGCCCTCCTGCCCTGGCATCATTTTGTTTCTCGTTTACCCCTGCTTTGGTGTGTCTCCTGCACTGGTGTTATCATCTCGTGTGTCTCCTCCGTTTTCCAGCATCCCTGGTGCTCTGGCATTTTTCTCACATCTCCTACCAAGTGTCTGTCCTTTCAATGCTTACTGCCCTTTTTTATGTGTGTATTTTCGCAGAGGCGCTATGTGCTCCTCTGTTTTGGTGTGCAATGAGTTCATTTTGTCCATTACTGAGCTGGTTGGAACCAACTATGACCAGCACAGTGCAGTCCATGATCACCTCCTACAGCAGTCACCACTGCAGCACCCTCACTACCAAAGCCCTGCTGGTTATGCTGAATACAAGTGAGTAGGCTGCAAATAATACTATTGGTTTTCTTGGACAAGAATTCAAAAGGCAAGGCTTTTCAAGATGGAGTCTTGGCATAGTGAAATTGTGCATGTTTAAAATATGCTAAGCTAGGGCAAAGAAATATTTTTCCAGAGAGGAGGTCGGAAGCTTGGTGGGAAAGAACTTGGAAGTTAGGATGATAATTTGGCCTGCAACTGTTGGAGAGTCAATTCTTTTTATGGAAAAATTAATGCATACCAGGGGAAAAGGCCAAGTTCCACTAATCAAAATGTGCTGTGCCCTTTGGGTGGGAGAAAGCAAAGAACAAGATTTCGTTGTTTCTGGGGGCAATCCATAACTAATTTAAAAAGGATTATTTATAACAAAGTTGGTTTTCCACCTAGAGAGCAGTCAGTATCCCCAAAAGGATGATTAATCCTTGCCTTCGTTGAGCCTGGATAGCTTTCAGGCTCACTAGGGATCTGGCTGAGGAGAACACTCAGGCATTGTCTTAAGCCTATTCTGTTCAGCAGAGTATCTTGTTGAGTCTAATTGAATCACTGGGATTTAAAGCTAAGTAGTGCTTCAGTGTTGTCTCAAAGTCAGACTCCATTTTTGGAGGCTTTATGATATTTTCGCAGCAAAGTCATTTATTTTATTAATGGCAGTCTTTGTGTTGTATGTTCACTGTATTGTTGTGCAAGAGACAATGAGAGAAATAATACTGGCTTTTACATGGGTTTATCATAAAGTGCTATAAACCCAGAAATCATAGATACCTTGTGTAGCTCAATCGTATGTATTATCTGTTACTATGTTCCATATAGACAGGAAAATAGAAGCAAGAAGACAGAAAACTCCTCAAAGCTGCATAGTGAAGAACAATTGCTAAAATAAGGGTCAAACCAAGTAATGTTCAGAAGTGAAATGTGGTTGCGTTTATGTTATACAAGAGCCTAATAAGCAAGGATCTATAAACAGTGTCAACGGGATAGCTCTCTAATTCCCTGTGCTGTTAGCACCAGTTTGATATCACAGATGTTAGTATAATCTACATGGCAGTATTGTAGAACTTTGTATTAGTTCAGGGTCTGGTACAGAAGCAGGATCTTAAAATGATATCAGATTAAAGAAGTGATCCAAATATAAATGCAGCCTTGCAGAACAGTAAGGGTTATCTTTTATTCCTGCTGTGTCAAACAAGATTCAATAAATGGCCTGGCTGTTCAAAGAAGCAGTTGCATTTGTGGATTTTTTTTCTCCAAAGGCACCTCAAAACAGGATTTGATGGATTTGAGAGCATCTACTTGCTATCCAGCACTTGAAATGCTAGCCAGAGGAGCAGGCTATATTCAGGAGCTCTGTATTGGTCTTTAATGCTTTCTCTATGACAGTCCATTTACCACATAGCATTAAATGTTGATAGACTTTCAGAGCACACTGTTATTTATTGTTGAAATAATATACCTCAAGGAATTAACTTCTATGCTGCAAGTTAAAGTCTGGGTGCCAAGATGGGCAGTTAACCATGGGGCAGGGCCTCTGAAATTTCTGGTTTACCAGCTCTGTATATGGCAAACCTATCCTGGGAGTCAGGAGCCACATGAAGAGTTATGTTGCTCATGAATGTGGCTGTCTAGTTTTAGTCTGAGGCTGTGTAGCTAAGTCTTTGAAATGCCAGAAGTGAGGGCGATACTGAATGATGGGCATTTAAAGGATCCTTGATTGAAGGATCTGGGGGACAGAGCTTCCATGGTTTAAAAACAATGGCTGAGGACAGGTCTCTGCAAGGGTCTTGTACAAAACCCTTGGTGAGGTTGCTGGTGGTAACTGAGGGGAGATTTTTCTACAGGTTCTGTTTTGAAAGATCTTTATGACAGGCCTGTTTCTGTGCAGGCTTTCCCTTATTTTTCATGCGTGCATCAAACTGCAGCAGTGATATGCCATTATGAAGATATCAAAAGGTATCTAGGAGACCACTGTCTTAAATAGGTCAGTGGTCCTCCTCAGATAATCTCAGGGTAAACAGAGGAAGAATTGTTTTTTTAAATTAGCATTTTTATATTGACTTACCGCAAAAGATAATTTAAACCTTTTTACTGTATGCAATGCTTCTGGCAGCCTCAAAAAAGGAAGCATAGGGGAACTCTAACTAGCGTTTGTCGCTGCTGACTAAAATCCCCACGTGGGTTGCTGTTAAGGTAGCGAAGAGGCCTGTTTGACAGTTGAGTGCTATTATGGGTAACCACCACTCATCGGTAAGCCAGAATTTCCATGCTGTCTGGAAAAAGGAATTGCTTTTTCTGCTAAATTCAGTAACTTGCTTTCGTGTAGCCTTGAGGATCCTTGAGGATTTGCAGTGAATAATTTGAAACTTCTGTTTATTCATTGTTTTGAGTGAGATTTTGATAGAGACATCAAGTGATACGTATGAGACATTTGCTCAGAGAACTCTTAGGAGCTCTGGAATTCCTTAGTACCCCTGTCCTATGTTAGAAAAAAAAACCAAAACAACCCAAACTACTCTTTTGAAATAGTGACAGGATCTTTTTGTGTATGGCGAGTGTGTTGAAGGCATAACTCAAAATTATTTTACCACTTGCAAGGCTGAAAAACAGTTGCTAAATGTTACAGACTTGCAGATGTTAGGTGTGAGAAACATATGCTTAGCGTGATCCTCCAACCCTTCAGTAAGGAGTTTTGAAGGGTGAATTGATTATATTGAAATACTGTCCCTTAGTAAGTCGGTTGTGTAAGTAACTGCAGAGCACTTTTGCAGGTGTGGTGAAGACCAATAAGGGCATTCTCAGAACATTAGATAAGACAGTCTGGGTTCACTATCTTTTTATCGCCCAATTTGTATCATGATCTGTTTCATGACAAATTACTCTGTACTAATGTAGAAACATGGCAGACTAAATTTACTTTATGCTTCTTCCCTTTGGTTGGCTAACCACTAATCAGTAATCCATCTGTTAACAATCATGTTGAGTAATGCAGTTTTTGATTCAAAGACTGGCTTAGCTTAGTCAACATTTGTTTCAACATCATCTGTTTCACAGCACGTCTTAGCTTGCTGCATACTTCATTGTAAGATTAGTGCCTTTTCATTACTGAAAGTAGTTTTAAAACTGCCTATTGCTTTCTCTGTTTGAGTTTAAAACAACTCCTGATCATACTCAGTTAACAAGCTGTTCATGACTCTTCTTTGAAAGGATTATAATTTTTCTTAAACAGTAATCGTCATGTAAGATATGTCATGTAACAAATATAAATGGAATAATTTTGTCAAGTCGTTTTGTTTCTACAGTATAGATGCTCTAGAATGTGCTCTTGTTCACCTACCAAGTGACCACAGGCAAACACGCGTGGACAGCCATGGTGGAAGTTGTTGCTCAGCAAATGAAGGATAGTCCTGCTGCTGTTTTAGAGAATGACAAATTATTCTAAATAGGCTCTGAAGCTTTTGTATTGAGAACAGCATCAAAAATACTGCTACAGTTTAACTGGATTGTAGAGCGGAGTTAGCAAAAGGTATGTTTGTACCTGACAAACTGAGAAAGTGCTCAGGCTCCTGATGGGTTTGAAGCACGAGTAGAATACCCCAAGGTGCCCAGGTAGTCAGGCGTGAGAACCTACTGAAAACTAGTAAGATTTATGCTTTGTCACTGAGAAACTCCGAAAATTGTACACTAAAGCTATAGAATATCAGAATCTGTGGTGTAATCCTCAGTGCATCCGGTCAGGTTATAACTCTTAAGTAAATGCAACCAAATTTTCTTAATCTCTCAATCACTATCAAAAGCATGGCAAACTGGATCCATCGAGCACATTTATTTTAATCACAGAACAATCATAGATTTATTCGAGCACACAGACTTTTTGTGTATGATGTTGTAGAAGGTGATCACTTTTCAGATAGGATCAAGCAGGCGCTGGTGTTAAATATTTCCCTTAATACTGAGCCATTCATATACATAAATCTTACCGGGCTGAGGCCTTACGTCCTGATCTTGCAGACTGTTCTATGGGGAATTAATTGCAGTATTAAAGCTCTAGGTAACAGAAGAGCGATGGGAGAAGGATAGGAAACAGCAGGCAAAATACAGAGAAAATAAGCATGTTTGTGTTGTGTTCTAAAACTACAAAACAAATGTGATTTTTTTTTTCCTGCTATATTTTAAAACTCACTATTTCCTACCCTTTTTACATGTTGGTATGTGTAAGTGGCACAAAGCTTTTTATTTTTCTTTGCAAATAACATAGGAGTCTTCTCACTTTGATTTCAAGTTACAGTTGTTAATATTTTGGGTTATTACCTGGCATTCGTCTCTCTAAATTTTTTTATTTCATACTGTTAGCTGCATTAGCTCTATCCATGTGTTATGCATGCTTACAAATATTTAGGAAAGTATTTAAATACTGGCTTTCTTATTTTAAAATAGTATATGTTTCATCTTTTCTTTTCGAAATTTGATTTCTGGTATTGAAATCTTTACATCCTATTCTAATGCAAATTGATATCTTTACTTACAACATTTTCTCAAATGTTTTTCTTATGAACTACCCTAACTTACCATCCTATCTTGACTAGTTAAACTTGTTAATGTATTTATAGCTTATTTTTCCTTTTAAAGAATCTATTTCTCAAGGTAGCAATGCACCCCATTTCTAGGCTGGATGTGTGCCTTGTGCTCTGTCTAGTGTTTTGTGAAAATCTTTTAGTTGCTACAGTATGTGCCAAGGGGTGTGGGGGGTGGTGCGGAGAGAATTGATACAAACCTGTTCACTACTGCCTTGTAGTCAGCCCCACATCTGGCCATGAGATGCTATTTTGAGGATGGATATCTCTGGTGTACTTTGTTTATTCTAGCTGAAGAACTGAGGCTGAGAAGCGTATGTTATGGTGATAATTACATAGGATGCATATGAAAAGTATCAGTTTTTCTTAGGTCTTCTTGTTGTTAAATAAGTAGAGAATAAGACCAGAGAGAGAGGACAGCGGGATTAGTAGCACTTCTTTCTGGAGCTACACCAGAACAGGTGTGGGCTATGCTATCCATCTTTCCATGACTTTCTCCCATAATCCAGCCATCTTTCCTGCGCTTCCCTACTTGCTAAGCTCTAACTTTCATCCCACCAACACCCCAAAAAGAGGAGTGTGAGTTCACGTGGGAGAGAGCTGCTGGTGCCTTGCCCTGCCAGTATGAGTGCATTGGCCAGCTGGCATGCTCTCACATGTATGTATGTACCATGTATCACCATGGTTAGGGCACGAGCTCTTACAGTGCCAAAAGAGAGACTGTCCTGCAGTGCTGTCGTTGCTGCTGTGGTCCTGTTTGCATCTGCTGTTTTCAGCAGCAGGCTACTTGTAAAGGGAAAATAACAATACTGTTATAGAAAATGTCAGAAAACATTTAAAAACTATGGCAAATAACTACAAGTCTGAGATTTTTTTCTGCCTTTTTAAAAAATAGCTACTCTGGTTATATGTAGACAGTGAAAACAGTTTTAAGGCAAATTGGCACACTGTAGGAATAATGCAGATAAATTTACAGGAAGAGAGAGTTTTAAAATTATTCTTCAGATGTGATTTGAATGGCAGTAGTATGAGCGAGCTACAGTCTAGGATTTTGCCTTAGGCTTCTTCATACATGTGTAGGCATGCAGCTCACTAGTATCTATGGGAGTGGCTCCTTCCAGGCTGTCCTGGAATTCCCAAAGATCCCTGTCTGATACCTGTGGCTAGTGACTGCAGTAACTTCTTTATCTGTCCCTGACAGCTGGGAGGTTTGATTTCAGTCTCAGTCATTGTTTGGTCACCTTAGCTGATAGGATTCTTATAGATTTAAGATTCAAGAACTGAATCTTCAGATAAGCAAAATGACACTGCATTTTTTTATCCCTTCTTTTTAATAGGTATTTCAGTAACTTCTCAAGGCTTCACTGTGCTGGGCTTTTACAAAAGAGGAATTCCTCAGAGAGTACAGGCTATAGACAGACAGGCTTTACAAACCAGAGGTTGCAGATGTGAACATCTGTGAGAAGCACAAAGAAAATTACTTCTTCTCCTCTCTTTACAGGGAGAGCACAGAGAAGAAGTGATAAGCCAGATCTGGTTCTTGAGCTTGGTTGTCTGGTGTCTATCTAGCTCCTTTCATCCCAGAACAGCTTTTTTTCACAGCTTGTCGTCCTCTGCAGAGTGCCTACCTGCCTACCTCTGCCCCGTCCCAAGCAAGCTGCTGTCCAGCTGGAGTTACAGGACAGCCACTTGTCAGTGTCAGAGACTGAGGGAATTTCAATTGTAAAACCTTCAAGTTTTGAACTTCAAATCCTGTAAATTAATTTAAAAAATGGTCTCCAAAGTCATATCATTTATTACAGAGAGAGAAGGCAGAGCACACTGCTGCCTGTACTAAGATTTGATTGCATTTGTGCCTTGGCAATCTCTAGCACAGTCATCTTACCTTCATTCCCGGAAGCAGAAAGGAGTGAGGAAATTTTAAAGCAGGCTAGCAAAAAACCATGCAATAGTTTCATGCCATTAAATTTTTGCTTTATTTTCCTTCTTAATAGTTCAGTTTTCAGCCAAAAAAAACACAGCAGCCAATTGAAAGTTAGCATTTCAAAGCAGTCTGTTTTAGGCCACTGTTCAAGATATAAAGGACACAGCTGTGAAATCCTGAGAGTCCTCTTGCCTATGCTGCTATGGGCACAGCATGTTCTCAGTGCTATGCAAAATTGCCCAGAGGTTGTGGAGGTAGAAGTCATAGAAATTGTATATCCTAGCATGAAGTTTGAAGTTACACCTGCTACAACATCGTTGGAGTTGACTGAGCATAACTCCAAGTTTATTTGTGAAGGTAGGCACACAGATGTGAAAAGTACAAAAATTCACTTTTAAAAGAACAATAGCCCATATCCTCCTCCTGTTTAAATTTAGAGGAAGATGCGTTTTACTTCAGTTTAGAGCAGAACTGAACCCAGCCTATTTTGCTGTGACCTCTGCTTTGCAGCATACGCATAGCAAGGCATTTCCCAGAAGCTTCTTTCTGACTTCCAATAAAAAGCCAAAGTATTCTGTGGCTTGTAGCAGAGACGTGGAGTCTTGCCAGCAGGAATCTGCAGCTAAGAGTCACTTAGCTTGAATCTTTGGTTTCCTGACAGTTTTGTGTTCAGGGAGAGAATCACCAATAAGGGAGGCTGCAGTGTTTCTTTTCCTTGTTTTCTTTGATTCAACAACTGTTACTCTTCAGGTAGTTGCTGTAATTTCCATTTCAGAAGGGTTTGGTATGAGCACTGAGGTCCTTTTTCTGGCTAATTCAGCAAAGCATGTAATTGCTGTTAAACCTTTGTACAGTGATCTGCTCTACGTAAAGAAACACTGACAGGACAGTTTTAAACTTTGCACAGCAAATTAGTTCCTTCATTTCGCTCAGAAAGTGCCTTAGGTTTCTCATGTGAACATTGGGTTGTTGTTGGTCTTTTCTATCTCTTTTTCTTTTTAATAGTTTCTTTTTCTTTGCAGATCTGGGATTACTTTGAGATGTTTGGGTAAAATGCAGTAATAAGTACTCTCAAGCTGGTAGAGTTGCTTTGAATTTACATCAATATAGTGCAGTTGCAAAATGTAATGAAATGAACATTGCATGATTCACAAGGGAATGTAAGGAATGACAAAAATCATGGTGATGCATCTATGGAGTGGTGTTAGCACAAAGCAATATTCCAATGACAAACACTGTGTTCCTCATAGAAGAGGGTGCTATTGATTTTTTTTTTTCTTTTCTTTCCCCCCCCTGAATTAAACAATGTGATCCAGGCTTCCCAGTTGTCCCAGTCAGTGTACATGTTACTCTGGGTAAACTGGATATTTAATGGGGCATTGATTAGTCTTATTGGAAACCCGAATGAGCGTAAGAAAGCATTAAGTATTCATTTAAGCTGGTCTTGTAAGCAAGAGTGGAAGTCTCGACGTAGCTTGTCTTGAAAAGTTCTTCTGCGTATATCTCGTGTTATACACCTTTACATGGCTCACCTTTACGTAGCTCACGTATGTTCATTAATAAAGGAAAAAAAATGTCTCCAGGCAGTGCCCAGCAGCACTGGATGTTAAAACTGTTATAAAGCAACCTGAAACTTTGGAAAAGTTTTATTGTTGATCTCTTGTAATTAGTCTCCATAAGATTGTAAAGACTGTGACAGCTTAGAGTTCTACAGGTACTGTAGCTTTCATAGTTAATCTTGAAAAGTGCTGAAGCAATAAAAATAAGACTAAATATTCAAAGAAATTGTTGAACTGTTTAATCTGTATGCCTGCTTCCAGCATCCCTTGTTCAAGTGTAGACACTGCACTAGTGTAACCAAAGCCAGTTTAAAAAACAGTTCACTTGGTAGCCTAGGTACTTTTGATGGAATGACATTTATTTGAAACTAGATCCATTGTGTCAGTAGACATCTGCAGCTTGCTGATGTGAGCTAGACCGATATGTTGTGTTTAATCTTACACAAAAAAGATCCATGCACCTTGTTATACTGATTGTGCTAAACTGATAGAAAAACACATCTTGACTTGATCTGACGTGATTTACGTGTAGACAAGTATCAGTTCACATCAGTGTATTGGAATTGGTAAATACTTGACTTGTGTTTATATTACACTACCCATGCAGTAAGTATGCACTTTATGATACGAAGACAATTGTGAGCCCCAGTACTGAACGAAGAATGTGTTGCTCTGGTAGCATCTGTCCCTCAGAAAGTTGTTAATTTATGTTCTTTTAATTTGGAAGATAGTCGTGGTGTTAATGTATTTGGATTTGAAACTTCATTAAAGGCAACGCAGCTCCTCACATTAGTGTTTGTTCACTCATGCACTTTCCAGTGAATGCTGCTTCCAGAAATATGGCAGATGGGGCACTTGAGACCATCAGGACTGACTTACTGTCTTAGGTGTTTATGTGACTCTTTCCATCCCAGTGCCTGGGAACCTTGTCCTGTGTATGTATTCTCACAGTGGGGTGAGGCTGACAGTGCCGTTACACTTGGTTTACAGTCAGGAACACTCAAGACACGGAGAAACTAAAAAATTCAGATAACCTAATTTTAAGCTGATAGGTTACAGGCTCAGAGACTTAGCTGAACTTCGCTGTCTGACTTTAGTCCTTTAGAGTTAAGGGCATGCCATACAAAGAGCCTGGATATCTGTTGTGGAGCAGGTATTGGAACCTGGGTTATCCAGATCCTAAATTAATGTCCTGTCACTAATTATACTGGCTGGAGTCTGTTATTGTCTTAGTCATGATACAGAGTTGCCTTATTGCACCATTGCTGCTGGTGCACAATGCCTGAGAATATAACCTCTAGCATGCAGTTGGTGTGGGGAGGGTTGATGCAGGAAGAGCCTGAAATATTTACTGTCTCAAGATGTGAAATGCCTGTAAGGAGATGAGTCTAGCACTTAGCTCAGGGTTTTCGGACCCAAAGCAGCTCACAATTTCCGTGTCCAATAAGCTGGCTGGACTTCAGTCAGAAACATTTAAATAAGCTGCTTTTAAAGGTATTTCTCTTTCTTTTTCTTTAATTCCCTGTTCTGTCCTCACTGGTGACTATAAAGGGTTACCTCTGCCATGGAGAAGCCTTGTGTGTATTGCATATATCCAAAGGAAAAATCTTACAGGCAATTCCTTGCAGGAGAGCAGAAGTCAATTACTCAATCTTGACCTACAATGCCAAATTGAGGCCAGTAAGACAAGCACCATAATTAGCTTCACTTTAGAGATCAGTCTGGAAATAGCAACTAGCAGTATTTGTATTCATTTAAATGTCTGTAAAGGGAGAACTAGAAAGAGGCTGGATCATTGACCAATCTTGAAAAAATTTATTTACTCTCTAGTAAAAAGCAAAATCTTGTCTTTCAGATCAATACCAGAAGATCTGGATGCTGGCATGCAGAATATGTTAGGGTGTCCTCCACATGCGAGTTTGAGAGAGCAGAATGTTGTGGGTACAGATTTCACGCTGCAGCATTTAAGTCCTGGGGAACATTTGCCCAAATCCTTGATCCAGTTCCTTATTTGAGCAACTTTAAAAATTCTGTTACCTTTTCTTCAGTTGGCATCAGGACCATCTCAGGCTGTCTCGATCTGAGAGGGACTTTTCCTCATGATAATTTAATTTTCTAGCACTTGTCTCTATGTTTGTCTCTTATTTTCTTTCTTTCTCATTGCATAAACTGTGTGTTTCCTTGGTTACAAGTTAATAGTTTATAGTCTTGTTTGGAAGAATAATAACTTGCAGTCCAGAAATAGTATTGCATTGCAGACTATGAGGTGAGGTTCACTCAAGGCAAAGCATTTACTGGGCTCTTACTTAAACAGAGCTGCTAATTAAAATACTAGTTGGCATTGCCAGCTGCATTCTGTTCACCAGTATGGGCTCAATAACTGTTCAAGGGAAATAGCTGAAATGAGGCTACCAGAGGAGGAGGTATTCAAAACTTCGAGCTTGAGTAGAAGAATTCAGACTTTTTCTTTGAAGATTGGGGGGGGTGAAGAACAAAGTAGCAGCTGCCATGTTAGTTTGGCTAGACTTGCAGCAGAAATTATTGCTTGGAATATTTGTTGGCCTCAATTCTTGATGCTGTTACTCCTGCAATCACATATTAGGCTTTTTAATTCTTAATCTTATATTTATATAATGCAGAATGATAGCAGCACTTCTTCCCTAAGGCACTCATAAAGGAGAGTAATATAGAAGAACTTCATGAAGCAATGAGGCTTTTTCCCTGGAAGTTCATTGAGGAAGGGGAGGAAACTGGTGCAATAAATATGAGCAAGGTATCTGTTATGTTGCTGCATAAGCAGAAACCTGAAAAAAGGCATAATCCTGGCTGGGGAGATGTCAGGAATTGAACAGGAAAGGAAAAGAGCACCAGAAAACACCGAGATAAAATAACAAAGATGATTCCCAGTGACAGGTGTATCCCAGTGACAGTGAGAGCAGTCAGTCCTTTGCAGGCCAGGAAAAGCAGGACAGGAATGGTACAAAGATAGAGGCGTGGGTAGAGAGGTATGTTTTCGCAGAAATGTTCTGATGAGCATCACTAGTCAGAGAACAATATTACAAGGAGGAAAACTTTCTACTGCTAGAACGGGATGTGGGGGGGAGATTTGAAGGAACATAGTTTTGTTTGGGAACATTCTGGGTAATACTTTTCACTTCACACAGTACAATTGAGGCTCAATCTTGCTCTAGCTTACACTCTTGCATTTCTGTTGGGGCCTCAAGCTGACACAAGACACATCTGAAGAGAAAGTTAAACATTTTTTATGGAAGTCAAATGTGGAGCAATAAAACTTTTATTATGAAAATGAAATACACAATAAAGCTGACACAAACCTTTCCTGTTCCTGTCGAAGCTCTACTCAGGGCTATGGGATAGCTGATCAATTATCAGTATCTGGAATTTTGTCTCCCTGACTATACTACAGATGCTTTGGTCATTTCTGTCTACTCGTAATATCTCTAATTTGCATGCAGAGAGTCATTTCTGCTAGAAGTAGTGGGAGTAGAAACAAATAACATTGGCTGCTTTTCTCTACAGATGTGCTTTCCCTGTATTAAGTATGTGCTGTAGCAAAATAGACATGTTTGTAGTTTATATTTAATATAGTCATTTGCATGCAAAGTCAGGCTGCCTGGTTCATCTGGTTTCCCAAAACATGATTTGGAATTGCTTTCCTTCTTTTCTTTTTGCTTGGATTGTATTCTTTCTTGGATTAAAATAGCCCAGTTCTTGTTGCTTTGTGTGCTCATTGAATGGTTTAGACACACTCATGTTCTTGGACAGAAAAGCTTAGGCAGTCTGAAACACTTTGTGGCACTGAAACTGCGGAGGGAATTTTTCTTGTCTTTCCATGGCAGCCTCAGTGGAAAGAGGTAGTAGTTGATGGGAATGACTTAAACTACTGGTTTATGGAAAGGCTGTATTTAAACCCTTTTTTGGGTTTAAATCATATTTTTGTGTTTTACAGTGGCCCATCCTCAGGAGCCTCACCACCCCTCTGAAAAGCCAGTCATCCACTGCCATAAATGTGGGGAGCCATGTAAAGGTGAAGTACTCCGTGTTCAGGCCAGACACTTTCACATCAAATGCTTCACCTGCAAAGGTAAGACCTTGATATTCATCTGTTAGGAATGAGTCAATTTGTGCAAATGTACCTTGAACCAGTGATGAGAGGTCACGCTTCCTGTGATTGGCCAGTTACAGGATATTCTCGTTGCTCAGTATCTGAAGGATTTGTGGGTGGGGATGGTAAAGAATGGGGAGTGAAATGGCTGAGTGGCCCATTTACAAGCAGCAAGGTGATCAGCACCACACAGAACAAATTCATGATGCAAACATCTACAACTTAATTATGTGAGACATTTGGGTTTACTGGGGGGAAGATAAATTTGCTACCACTAGAAGACTCAAAATAGTACATTCTGCTCTGCATACTTATGTGTTCATTCTTTTTCCTTTCTACTGTTCACTGTGTGCAAGCTACACAATAATAATCACACCTGAAAAAGATGAAAAAAAATCTTAGCTCTTTTTAGTATTATTTTCAATTTTATTTGCTTCGTACAGTTCTATGTAGACAGTCAGTTTCACATATTTCCTGAATAATGAATTAGGCCATAATTAAACTCTGTCTGCTTTGAATTTTTTTTCGGTTTATTTGGGAAACAACAGAACAACACTAAACATCCAAGATGAAATGCTTTATGGAGGGTCACTGAAGATAGGAAGAGTAAGTATAGCCTTAGCAGCCACTCAGAAATCCAGTGTAAATAGTTGAGTTGGTTTCAGGTGTTGTGTTGTGTGTATTTCCTGTTATTGCCATATATGGGGCGAGGGTGTGTTCAGATTTTATAGTGTGATGTGGTGAAAAGAAATATAGCATAGGAATACTTAAGAAAATTCTGTCTTTTTGTAGTTTTTGTTCTAAGTGCTTTTCCAAGGATTTGGATAAATCTGGATTTTTCTTTTAAACTGTTAATAGCAACCACTGCTTTTCATTAGGGATAGTTATGAAAATTAAGCTCTTGATTGCTGAAAGTAGGTACTTGCATTCAAAAAAGCCCACCAAAGAAAACCCCTGATGGATACTGACATCCAAGAGATACATGCAGGGTGGCCGCTGAGGAGTGTGTCCTGGGGCGAGGGGGAGCCTTAGCCACATGTTTTAGGAGAGGTGTGTTCAGTGAGCGAAGCAGTGCAGAGGGTCGTGACAAAAGGGAAAGGAGCAGGAGACAAGGGGTATCTCTAGCAGCCCATGCTGACACTGTGACCCTTGGAGAAAGCCAAGCTGGAGCTTCTAAGCTGAGTAGCTGGAAAAAAATTCTTTATTTGCTTTTCTTGTGGTTGGATTTTGCCTAAGTTCAAGAAATAGCAGTGTGCATGCTCAGACGCACACCATGTATATGGGCATATCTATACCTACTTGTGTGTATAAGTATATACATATATGCACACGCGCTTTCTGGGGGCCTCCCTTTTGCTGGGCCTTCAGTCCGCAGGGCTGGGCCTCCTCTTTCCCTGTGTGGGCCTCCACCTCTCACTGGGTCTCCACCCTCTGGGCCTCCCCTCCCGTGGGCTGGGATTCTCTGGGCATCCTGCTCTTTTGGGCCTCCCCGCTCTCCTTTGGGCTCTGGGCCTCCCTGACTCTCTAGGTGTCCACCTCTGTGGGACCTTATCCTCTGAGCCTCCCGCTGCTTCAGGCCTCCCTCTGTGGGCCTCCCTCCCTTTCCTGCTCCCCCTCACTTGGTCTCCCATGCTTTTGGGGCTCCCTGACTCTCTGGGCCTCCCGCTCCATGGGCTGGGATTTTCTGGGACTCCCACTTTTATGGAGGCCTCCCCTTTTTTTGGAGCCTCATTCGCTTGGGGGCTCCAATGTGTAAGCCTCCCACGCTGTCTGGGCTTCATTGACTTCTTGTTCTCAGCCTCTGTGGGTTTTGAGTCTCTGAGCTTCCCAGTTTTTTGGGGGGGCCTCCAACAATTTGGGGCTATCCCAACTCTCTACAGGCCTCCACTATGTGAGCCTCCCATGTTTTTAGTGGCTTCCCATGCTTTCAGGCCTCACGCTTTTTCTGGGCTCTGCTTCCCCCCCTCCCTCTCCAGTGGGCCTCCCCCTCTGTGGGCCACCATTCTCTCTGCCTCCCCCTTCCTTTTGGCCTGGACCTCGTAATCTTATGGGCCTCCACTGTGTGAGCCTCTCCCTCTCTCTGGACCTGCCTCTTAGTGGGCCTCTGCTCTGAGCCTTGCCCTCAGATATAAGTATCTATCTCTACATTTCTGTATCTGTATTTATATTTGCCTAAAAACTGTAAGAAAGCTGCATAGCAGGCAGCTGGGCTCCTGCAGAGCTTTGTCCCTGTCAGGAGAGGCCTCCTGTCAGCCCCACGTCTGCAAAGGGGGTTCTAAGGCTTTGGGTTGTGGAGCTGCATTGGGAATGGGGCAAGCCCTGCCTGCTCCTCAGAGCAAGGACCTGAGGGGCTCTCAGCATTACCAGCTCATGCCACTGAGCCCTCTGCAACCACAACAAGGATTCACTGTGTTTTTTTACAAAAAAAAAAGAGGTTTAATGAAGCATTAAGTAATTGTAAAACTACTCTTCGTGAAATCATCATGTTTGAAGATGGGTGTTCTGAAGCAGGAGGCAATCCTGACTCCTTCATACAGTTTCTCTTTAATGGACAGCGATACAGAGTTGGCTGAATTAAGTAACTCTGTCAGTGCAGCGTGTAGGATGAAAGGTAAGAATATGGAGAAATATATAGGCCCATGTGAAACAAGGGAAGGGTTGCTCTTGTACAACCAGCATCTGCCGCATTCAGTCCCAGCAGACCATAGTATAGATACAGTGAAAGGGCTTCAGGCTTGAGGTGAACGTGGTGGAGCTGGCGATGAACATGGAGAAAGGTGCTGGAAGAAATCAGAGTAACTGAGCAACTAAAACAGAGCTGTGGAATCTGTACTATGGAGTTCTTTGCTTCCTTTGAACCTAAGTTATCTTTTCTGAAAGTCCGTATCTAGCATGTAAACTGCAGATCCAGACTTTGAAAAGTGCCTCAAGCCCCATTGCTGGGTTTCAGTTATGTTTTTCACGTTCCAAATGTGGGTGGAATAGTATAGTAGTGTGATTGCTGTAACTCTGTTCTTCTGCTTCCTAAAATAGATGTGAGAAATTAGATAGCAGAAATTAGATATATTTGTTTTCCTGTTACTAAAGGTTTTTTTTAAAAGTCACTTGAGTAATTTGTGTGCTGAAAAATGGTTAGAATCTAAGAAATTCTGTGTTTGTCTTTACCTGTGGTTTTTAGTTAAATACAGCTAGATAGCTCAAAAAATACTTAACGTTCACCTGCATGTTGATGTCTTTCATCTGTGTCAAACTGGAGTGGTATCAGCCCATCACGGATGTTAGAGAGGAGCACGATCTGCACTATTCCTGAAATGCTTGGGGTAATGCATGTGTCTTTCTGTATTACAGTTGCTGTATTTCAAGCAGTACTTGATGTTATACAATCCCTAAGCAAATCAAAACCAGCAACAAGTTGTTTCTTTGTTTCTGCCCATAGTGAGTAGTGGTCTCAGTTTACAGAAGACCCTGGATTAGGGTATTTCCAGCAGCAGACCAGCTGAGACCCTTTGAGTCGTGAGGAAGAACGGTAATTCAGGCCAGGCAGCAAACAGCGTGCCTAGGACCTCCCAATAAAGCAAGGGTGCAGAAGGAACAGGGCTCTGGAATTGTTCTCCTGCTGAATGCACGAGATTAATCTTGCTATTTTTTTGGAGTGTAATTTCTTCTTTCACTTGTTTTTTAGTTACTTGCTCATAAGCCGCTTTTGTGCTTTGACTACCCTGTTGCAAGGCTGGGTTTACTACAATACTTATTTTTTTTTTCTCCCCTAGAGCAATATCTAAACTCATTGTGGGTTCTGTTTATGGAGGTATTTCCAAGCTGATGACAGTTTAATATTCTGTAATATTATTGACCTCATGACTGCTTGCATGAAGATAGCGAGAGAAAGGAGAGCTACAGAAATACCTCTCTCTGATGGAAATGAAACCATTATTTTTATCATTAGCCTGTTAAAGAAACTTTGTGCTTGTGGAAGGTGACAGGTTGCATGTATTTGCTTATTGTTTAGGAGAGGGGGGTGACAGTGTGGCTTCTGCCTGTTTGTAGTATCTGCACATCCCAGTTTGAACTGAGAGGACCAGTGCTGAATCTTGGAGACTTTTCTCTTGATGTTCATTCAGTCTGTGCCTTATTAGTTGGGTTTGCCAGCAAAGTGAATGTCATCTTTTTTGTGTTCATTTGTCCTTCACTAAGAGGAAGGAAAGGAAGGTGTGTGGGAGGCTGCTCCAAGTCCTGTTTTGAATCGTATACCTGAGCTGCAGTGCTTGTTTATTGTTGATCTTTCATATTTAAGTGAATGCACTTTTTGTTTAAATCATATAGTTATTTACTTATATTGCATATTGTCTGACCATATGGTTCATACAAGTGGGACACAACTGTTCAAGTAAGGATTTTTTTCCTCTTAGTCTAATGGATTTTTAATTTGACATGACTGAGACTCTGCAGGAGGTGGAGTTAGCCCCCCTCAGCTCATACACTATGTTGTTAGCGAGAGGAAACAACTCCTGATACTGGGACCAGAATGCATCAGACAATCAAGCCACCTGTAGATGTAGCTTTCTACTTTCTGTATACTAAAATTTCCTTTGAGGCTTCAACTCATACATCTACAGTGTGAAAGACTTGAACAAGCGCATACTTCTCTGACAGCTGTCATACCTGCTGAAAATGCCCACAGGCTTAGTCTGATTGTCTAGTCAAGTTGTGGAAAAAATCCATTTCCTCAAAGCTGTCACGCTAGTTGTATAGCACCAGGGTTTCAGTGTGAACTTGTTAACCTGTTCTTATTTTGCTCTGTATATTTTTGGTTGCCATCCATGCTTTCAACTTTGTGTTTACATCATACTGTTAAGTGTATTTGATATTATTGTAATCCTGCTTCCCTAGGTTATGTCAGAGACGCATAGGCACTCCGTGATTGCTTGGCATGCGTGTCAGTGGTGGCTGCTGCACTGAAGGAACACGGTGACTTAAGCCTCCATGCTGCATCAGCCAGCTCGTGTGTCATGTTATGTGATCAGTCGACTTCCCCTGTAGTTCAGTGCTGTGTCCATCTCTGGGATCTTTCTAAGAACAGAGTAACTGCTTCCTGACAAAGATGACAAGTAAAACCTCCACCGATTGACATGTTCCTGTACCTCCATGATAAGGTGCAGCTAGCTATTGCTCCCTGCCTGTTGAGAACCAAGCGTATACAGCTGGTTTGTCCTATCTGCCTGGCAAGGCTGGCTGGTTCTATTTGTGGCTCCAGATAAGAGCTGATGAAAAACCAAAGAGCTGAAAATGGTGTTGCCTGTCCCCTGGAAGGTGAGCGCTGCTGGCCTCCCGATAGGCAAAGAATCCCCGGCAGTCAGCAGCTGACTTAGAGCTGGAGTTAACAGGGGAATAATGGACAGGGGAGGGATAAGAAACGTTTAGGAGTGCAGCTCCAGAAGCTCTATTCAGAGTAGTTGTCTTTGGCTGTTTCATAACAAAGTCACTTACCTTGCTAGGGAATTACACTGTTGTGTGTTACAAGTGCAAGTTTAATTGGATTCTGCATTATTTCCCGATTGTAATAAATAAGTTTTCATTTGTGTTTTACCAGGAATACACTACTCTTACCATACCAAATTGTTAATGGTTACCAGGCAATGGAAGCAGCAGGCTGAGAGGAGGGAGGGTTAGATGAGGAGTTTGGAGGGAGAACAGACTGAGCTGGAGACCTCATTGTTTTACTTTTTTGGCTTTAATAAGCATTAACAAGAATGAATTAGTAGCTTATAAAGACGTAAAAGTTTTTCTTGTAAGCATCTATGTACATGAATAACTTTTCTGGAAAAACTAAGGCTATTCACTGCAATGTCTGTTCCATATGTAAATGTGTGTGGGAGCAGGCCCTAAATTACAATGTGCGTGAGCAGAGATTTTAATATCTCAATTTATATTGTGATCTGATACAAAGGATAATTTTCTGTCATTGTCAGTTGATTACAGTTCATTTTACCCTATTGCATGTACTAGGAGAGGAAACTTTGAGGCTAGCAAAATTGCTATAATAAGACTTTATTATTAAGCCTGTGATTCATCTTCTGGGTTAGAGGGAAATGCTGGTTTCAATACAGTGAATTGCTTAACAGAACAAGCTTTTTAAGCTTTCATAGTAACAGTGTAAAAGTTTACGTAGCTTAATTTTGGTACATGTAGATATAGGTTGTGGTGACTTAACAAGGTAATGTAGTATTTGTGGTAGGAGTATTTCAAATAGTAGACAGTGTCCCTATTCTTGATATCAAATATAAGTTGGAAAACATAGTTAGCTTCCATATGGTAGCTTAAAGTAAAAAAAAAATAATCTCATAAATAAGCAATCCTGCCATGAGAATATTGGTGGTGTCCTAAAGTTTTCTAGTCCTCACTATGTGGCATAAATGTCTGTAATTTGATTAGGCTGTGCCAGGTGGAAATGTTTCACTGTGTATGGATGTTTTACATGCTATAGCGATATCAGATATCAAAAGCAATTACCAGCTAATATTCTTGCTAGTTATAAGGCAAAGCCAGGTCTTGGTATACAGGAAGCATTGCACAAACCCGGAGTATCCCACACAGAAGAAACTCTTAGCTTCTGTTAAATGTTGTTACAAATTAGCGTAAAGCAGTTTCTTAGTTATGGAACAAATGTGCTAACTTTCCTCTTTTGAGTTAGATGTCTTTCAAGCTTGTTTAGGAAAGCCCACATCAATACGTACTGCCAGAATCCTTTGTGGTATGTTTAGGTTCCAGGCAGAGGTCTGTTTCTTTTATGTGATGACTTTTGCAAGGCTGCATCATCTGTAACTCAATGAGCTTGACGGGGAAGGGGGAGGGCTCCTAAGTTTAGATTTTGCGATGCTCTGTAATCTTTGACTTTGAACTGTATCTTCCTCCCTTGAAGGACTGGGAAGAAGTTAGGGTCATGTAAGCAGACACTGTATCAACAGGCTGGAATGTGTTTTAAATCATTAGTTCTTTGACCTTTGATCTGTCATCAGATTCCTTCAGTGGCGGCAGGAGGAGGCTGCAAACAGGCTGCTGGGTAGTTAGTGCTATTAATAGTTCAGTGTCAGTAGATGGAAAGTTTAAATATGAGGACATTCTTGTAGTAGATATCCAGTGCACTGTTAAAAGATTTCTGCATTTCCACAAATACTTCTGAAACAGAGACTGATCTGTGGGTAAGGTAGTGTAACTGGTGGATAGAATGTGCTCCTTCCTGAGCATCGGGAAATTATACGAGGTCCCTTGAAGCTCTGAATCACTGAGCCAAAGAGCTGCCTTTATATAAAAGCTCTCCAGGCTTATAATTCTCTTTCAATGCACCATGGTTCTGCTTGCCAGCTTGTGAACTCCCCTTTTCAGCTTGGTTATTGAAACAGCCTTTAACGTTATTAAGTCTTTTGATTTTTCTCAAGAATGTTTGTATTTTCACTTTTTTTCCTAAGCCTGAGTGTCTCGGCTTTCATTTAAAGAAAAGACCATTTCTAGTCATTAAAGTATAAAACATTGGAAAATATGAACCTGAAATGCTCTAACAGCAGAATACAAATAAAAAGGACAGAAATGTTACAATATCATGGTTTGGATGGTCAGGACTTTGGGTATCTGACTCATGATCTTGAAGGATTACAGCTCTGCATCCTTTATCCATGGTAAAAAGTCCCACGTAAGGGAATGAGGAACAGTAAGTTGAGATTTTAAGGGTAAAAATGAAAGAGAAGTACTTGTTGCTGAAGAGATTAGTACACAAATCAAGTGAAAAAGCAAAAAGGGGGCATGCTGTTACCTGTGTGCACAGGGAGACCTCATGAGGGACAGTGAGAACATGTTTAAGGGCAGCAAATCAGGTTTGAATGGTTTAGAAAATCCAGGGAGCAATGGGATTCTGCTGTTCCTGGGAAGCTAACGGAGGTTAAAATTTCTCCCACGACAGGAAATGGGTTTCAAATGTGTATTCAGGTGGCTTGATATGAAAGCAAGCCTCAGCTGCAGCTGTGAGAGTAAGTGCTATTTCTATATTTGCATATGTTAGCTGCTGTGTCTTGAAGCCTGTTCTTTTTCTTGCAGTGATTCCTATTGGTATTTCACTTCAGGTTCAGGTAAGGGCCTGGGAAGTTTGCTGTAAGATAGGCTGGTTTCCTGCAAAACGACCCTAACCCTCCCGTAACCCATAAGCAGCTCTATCTCATTAGCGGCAGTAGCCTTTGGGATGGCAGTGGGCTGTTTCAGGAGTGCAGCAGATTTTAAACTACATCCAACCCCTTAGCAGTGAAAGCCACCAGTCATCCTCAGTACTTGTGGAAAACAGTCTCCGTAAGAATTCCCGAGGATCCCTTGCTCCCCAGTGAAGAGGCACCATGGGTGAGGTGACTGGGGCTTTGACAGTAGGGCTCCAACTATACCAACGATTCTGCCTCACGCTATTCTCACGTCGTCTGACTCTTTCTTGCCCTTCTGCCTGTTTTCAATAGCAAGGTACTATTTTATTTGGGTCTCTTTTTCCAAATAATTTTTTCCATTTTCATATAAAGCACTGAATTGTTAATTTTTGCTTTAGATGTTGACAGGAAAAAAATCCCAGGCAGTTTCATCCCATTCTAAAGTGGATCCTTGTTTTGCTTTTGGGGTTTTAATGCTATTAATGGCAATTGGTTGACAATGATCTTAGTTTAGCCTGAGGTCTCTTTCAGTGACCAAACATTTGACAGGAAATGAAATTAATTGCACTGCTTGGCTGATGTTGATGAATGCTGACAGATGCCATGTCAGATTTTCATAAGCTACTGGATCCCTTTGAAAGTAGAGGGCCAGCAGGATGCTTTACAGGTGCTTGATGACTGGGACAGAGCATCCTTATGAGAATATGGAAAGTTGCTTGGGTTTGTTGTCAATGTATCCTTCATTTGCCTGGATTGTTTCATGAGTCTATGGATGAGGTAGATTTGGTTTTGTTCTATTCTTAATCCTTGGTTTGCTTATTTATAATATTTTTGGAGAGATCTCTCATCTAGATAGTTACAGCCAAGCTATCCCAGGCTAAACCTTGACATTTTTCCACCAATTAAATTTCCTTCAAGGTTCATTTCCCACAGACCCGTAAATGACTTTGATCTCTACCTAGTGCTTAGTTTAATGTGAAAGGTGTTTTAAATGGTTGAATGATTCTTGCCATCGTTTCCATCCTGGTGCACAAAACATTGATATTTCAGTTGGGAAGCTGTCACTTTGCTACATTATATATGGCTGTTGTTTGCTTCCTCGGGTACTAGCTGAGTTCAGGTACTAGCTGTTGTTGTTTGCTTGAGCTCAGGTACTAGCTGTTGTCGGTTAGATTGCTAGAAAGACTGAAATCTATGCATGTCAGATGCAGACAGGAAAGTTTCCCCTGTGCAATAGTTGTATCTCCAGTGTTAAGGACAAAACGGAAGAAAGCTGACCTTGTAGGACTAAAGGCAGTACCATGGTGTGGATTGGGAAGTTGATTAAGTTAAAACTCTGAGCTCATCTGAAACTCAGTCATCACTAGCGGTTTCAGCTGAGCGAATGCTTGCCTTAAATGCTTAGGGTTTTCACTCAGGTCACCCACTGAGAATTACTTGTGTCATAATGACAGTGGCACTCAGTAGCCATGCAGGCAGGATATTCAAAATGGAGGGTCAAAGTTTTTCAAGGGAAGAGGAGAAGGGCCTGGCTGGAGGCTAGAGGATGCTTCTCATGGTGATCCTAGAGCAATTTAGGGGAAGAGAGGAGAAATGCACTCTCGTCTTTTGTTCAGGAGGTATTTTAGCTGCTAAACCTTTCTTCCAGCTGGTGACTAGATAACAAAGCAGATTTTAACATCACCTGTATTTGTTCCATGTATATAAAACTATTTTGACTTCCCAGGGTTGTTTCTAAAGTCAATCTGTTGAAATAGGAAGAGATTCCAGAAGCACTGGGAATGCTGGACACAGTTCCAAATAGCTTGGATCAAAATGCATCGCTCATCAGTGTACAGCAAAAAAAAATCTCCAGTGACAGGAGTGTGACAAACAGTTATCAGGATCTCTGTTACAGCTTTTGCAAAAAGCTGTACACAATTTCTTAATGGTGCCTTGTAGACTTTATGCAATGGTAGTGCTGCAGCACGGCTTCTGAGATTTACTGTTCTCATGGGGTCTTCTGATGATACTTGGATGTACATTCATTCCTTAAATGACTTAAGGAACTGGAGGTTATGCCATCAAGAAAAGCGTCGATAAGAGGAATAAAACAAAGGCAGAGAAAGACTTAGTTCATTTGAAATGTGGAAACTTTAAACTTTAATAAGAGCGTGAACCTTGCTTTCATCAATACAGGATTTGTTAAGCTCTTTCTTAGGCAAAAAAAAAGAAACAGATTTTTCCTGTGTATTTGTTTAGATGGAGATGATAAACTGAAACATTGCCAAATTCCTTTCTACCTTCAAACAAAAAATCCATTATGTCCCAAGAAATAAACACTGTATGAATATTTGCCCACTTCAGAACAGCACCATTATTCTATGAACCTTAGAAATACAAGAAAGAAATGAAACCTCAACAGGAAATTGAATTTGCACCTTATTTAATGCATGGTGACAAAGCAGATCATTAGATTTAATGAATAGCATTCACTTCTGCAAACTGAGAGCCCATGCTCAGAAAGCCTGCTTGTGTGGTTTTGTTTCTTCAGTGCTGAAACAATTTTTACTTAACATCAACATGGAGTTATTTTACTAAGGGCCTGGTTTTTCAGCTCTCACAGACAATAGCCCTATGGAAATCCTACATAATGCTCAGTAGGATCAAATCCTACTTCCATTCACTTTGAAAAGATCTGATCTCTTTATTTTCATCATGTCCGTTAAAGCTTGGAAGCGACTCAGCTTAAGAAGCATCCGAGTCCCTTGGAGATCACAGGCAACTGGATTGCTCTTGAGCAGCTACATTTTATCATAATAGCCCAGGCTTACATGCACAGACCCTGTAGCTTTTGGAGCTGACAGCAGCGCTGATCATATCTCCAATCTTTTTGTGCTCCAAGGATGCAAAATAGTAGCTCCAGAGAGTAGTTCAAGAGAGAAAAAGCTTATAGGTCTGTGTTTTCCATCCATTGTGAGGCAGGACTGTATTCCAGCTTATTACACTCACAAGAGAGGCAGGATCATCAGTTTAGAATAGGAAATCCTTTCATATAAAGACTCTGAGAAAAAAGCTGAGTTCCTCCAGGAGCTGTTGAAGATAATGGTTTTCTTTTTTTATTTAAAGAAAAATGCTGGTTTTTTGGCCTTTATGCTTGTGGTACCTCAGGGAACAGAAATGCTCCCCAGTGTCTCCTGTTTCAGAAGGGAGGTTCTGATCATGTAAAGCAGAACTTCTATCGTATTGAGCAGGAAGGGTCTTGAGGAAATGTTACTCTCCTGTAGAACTGTTTCCATGTGATGGATGTTTACAGAATACCTCTCACTTTTTGCCTTCTCAAGCATGATTTGTGCATCACTATTGGCTCCACTAGCTAATTCTTTTGAAGTTGTTTTTCCCATCAGCATAGAAAAAAACCCAGAAGAACATAATTTGATGTTTCCTATTAACTGTCAATGTTTTGGTATTCATTTTTCTTTGTGAAGAAATACATGATATTTGTATCACAGCAATTGCCTAGGTCACACTATTGGGATTTATTGTACATATGTAGTGATCACAACTGGTTTCCCTTCATTGCTTCTGCTGTTTGTGGCATGAATGATGCTGGGCAGATGGTCTTTCATAAAAACAAACACAATTGGTCCATCTTTTCTGTGGTATTTCTACAGTGGTCATAAATATGTATCTGAAGGCAATATGTTGAAGCTTGAGGGGGATTTGTTGTCAGAACCGTGACTACTGCACAGTTGGGAAAAAAAAGCTGTTTAAATCCCTTCCTTGTTTGTACACCACATTGTACACCAAGTGTGGATACATTCGTGTTCATCCTTTCTGATTTGATCTCTAACTCAAAGTGAAAGCAGCCTGCTGGAACAGCATTTTTCCAACTATGGATGTTAACAGTCTGGATGACCCTGGTTTTGCCCATGTAGCTTAAAGCTGTGATTAGTGATGGGAACACATGTGCTAAATTGTCTGCAAAAATCCGTCGTAATGTGGGGTTGCCAGGACTTGTCTCTAATTCTTGCAGATTGGTGTGTGCTTCCTGCTGTGAGTACGCCAAAGATGAGGAATCTGCTGGTGGTTCACATCATAAGCAGTTCTGCTTGGGCCTGAATTCATGACTTGCCAGTATGAGAGAATTTAACTCATTCTGAGTTTTATTGACAAAAAGAATAAGACAAGGGCAATAGAGGGAGCTTCTTTTTAATAATAGTAATTACTGTCTTTAAAAGACTTGCCAAATAATTTTATCCCCCATCTTCACTAGGCTTGAATCCCTGTGGCCACTCAAAAGGGACAGAGGTTAATAACTGTGAGTGTATGAACCCTTTCATTCAAAGTTTGTAGTGTTTTTGCAAGCAATGATCTGCCACAGGCCTCTGTATGATATGTTGAAGCTGGATTTTCAGAAGCAGCTAGAACAGAGGTTGCATTGAAAGTTAATTTTGATCATCCTAACTTATTAGACCTATTGCCTAGGCAGGTAAAGAGAACCGTAACAACTAAATGAGTTTTTCAAAAGGTGACTCACTGATAGAATTGAGGACCACAGTAAAGAGCCAGAGAGCTCATGTGTGCAGCTTCTGAGGCAGATCCAGCAGGTGAGTGCCTTCAGCTTGAAGCTGAAATACATATAGACTTGGATGTTGAAGCTACAAGCTAAATTGCAAACTAAAGGAAGAAAAAATTTCACATAGACACATGAATGCTCCACAGCTCTTTATGAAATTTAGCAGCTTCTGAAGCATCTAATATTGACCAGTCCATGACAATACTCCAGTTCATACACTGTAACCACAGGAGCTAACAGTCTATATACCGAAGTAATCCCTAACAGCTTGTAAGCATTAGAGTAGAATTCTCAGTTACTGCATGATTTAATTGTAAGGATCCACCAAAGGTAACGTAGAAAAGCAAACCTGTTGTAAGTAGGCTTAGGTTTCGCCTCTGGACCTCCAGTGGAAAATGCCTAGATGATCCCCAACTCAGGAAAAGTCTAAGGTAAAGGCGTGGTGTGGTGTAGAGGTCACTGTTTTCTGCCTAATGGTTACATGATATTGTACTGTTAGTTTGAAAATAATATTTTAAACAAAATGGAGATCAATAGGGAAAAAATGAAGAGTGAAAGGGGTTTTATTTCTGGAGGTGTACATGAAAACCAGCCTAGAGCATTTTGCAGCATTATAATAGAGCCTTAATAGTAATTCTCTGTAATTCTAAGTCACTGATAATTGAGTTTTAGCTGCTTGTGGATTTAATGCCACCATGAAATGTAATTTGTTTGCACATGAAATATTAACACTCTTCTATGCAGAAACGTGAAACCGGAAGAATGCTAGCACTGGTATTGCTTCAATTCTGAGTTGCATTTTAGTACATTCTGTCTATTGTTATTCTACTAATTATTGTTACCGTAACACTCATTAGACCTTTGAGGCTTGGCAACAGGCAAACACAGAGAATTTGCAGTCCCTGCCCCAAACATCTTGTGATTTTAATTTTCAAGGCAGGTAGCTAATAGCATATTAGCCCATTATAATGGGGGAGAGAATGAATGTTGTGCATAACATTGTGTTTGGAATTTGTGGCAGAGAGATGACTTGAACCCACTTCCCATGATAATCTTTCTGTATTTCATATTTTAATTTTTCAGGGGCCATGTAACTGTGGGGACCTAGAATGCCGCTTATTTATTTTCCCTTAATAATCAGAATTTCTGATATTTGATATTTCTGATATTTGATCTGAATGTACTTGAATGTTATGAAGAGGGATGAGATGGGATTGCTTGCAGAGTGAGTTAAGTTAGCATCCTAGACCACTGTGAAGAGTAGTTTCTCTTGCTGAATTACACAGATACAGCAGCACACAGAGGAGCAGTAGGAGTGGCTGAAACCAAAATGTCTGGGAGCGGTTATATATATATTTGTTTAAGAATTCATCTAGCAGCTCCTGTTTATGCTTTCTCACTGAGGTGAATAAAGAGGACAATACAGCAAGCAGCGAAAGCAAAAAGCAGCCACTAGCGAGCACTAGACTCTAATTTACAGTAAGTCAGGCAAGCCCCGTGGCAAGCACAGGAGCCTGCCAATTAACAGCTAAAAAGCAATAACAGTTATAAATTCGATCTAGCACAATGCAATCAAATCTGTCGTCATGTCCAAGAAGGACATGGACCTGTTGGAGCTAGTCCAGAGGAGGCCACGAAGATGATCAGAGGGCTGGAGCACCTCTGCTATGGAGACAGGCTGAGAGAGTTGGGGCTGTTCAGCCTGGAGAAGAGGAGGCTCCGGGGAGACTTCTTAGCAGCCTTCCAGTACCTGAAGGGGCTACAGGAAAGCAGAAGAGGGACTTTTTACAAGGGCATGGAGTGATAGGACGAAGAGGAATGGTTTTAAACTGAAAGAGGGGAGATTTAGATGAGATATGAGGAAGAAATTCTTTGCTGTGAGGGTGGTGAGACACTAGCCCAGGTTGTCCAGAGAAGCTGTGGCTGCCCCCTCCCTGGCAGTGTTCAAGGCCAGGTCAGATGGGGCTTGGAGCAACCTGTGCTAGTTGAAGGTGTTCCTGCCTGTGGCAGGGGGGTTGGAACTAGATGATCTTTAAGGTCCCTTCCAACCCAAACCATTCTGTGATTCTGTGTGTGACTTTTAAAAGCTCACATGAAGTTAGTAGCATTTTTGGTGCTACTGTGGGACGTTAGGTAGGTTCAAGTCCTTTGTTCAACCCAAGCTAAAGCAGAAGTGTAAAATTCAGTCTCCCATCTCCCATGGCTGTTCTGGGATGGATTGCTTTCTGTCTCCTGTGTTGACAAGTTTGTGTTTTGGTTTGGGTGAATAAGCATTTAACAGTGAAAAAATGCCAAGTCACAGAAATCCTTGACTGGTCTTCACTCTTTTACTGATATAACTATTTTTCCCAATAAAGTCGTACATGGCCGCAAGTCTATATGCAAATATTATGGTGGTTTGTCGTAATCCATGAAGTACAGGGAGTATACTATGTGAAAGACTAACAGAAGACCAGTGTAGATTAGGCACTCAAAAGTAATAGTAGTTCTTGGGACATTAATTTGTTCAGAATACAGGTGGGGAATACTCTTTATTCCTATTTGCTTTATTCAGTATCCAATATACTGTTGTACAGTTTGGCTGAGTATATCATGAAGTGTATATAGTGGAGATGTGGCTAGATTTTTAATGCTTGATTGTCTCTTCACTGCAGCTTTCTCCCAGTATTTATGTCTAAATTAATACTGTAAAATCAACCTGAGCATTTTAAAGATCATACTTTTAAAAGCAAAACAAGAAGTATTTATGCAGCAATGGTGAAGCAGCTCAGTGTTATCTGGGGACTAAAGGAGTTAATCTAAACCATACAACATTTCTAAAATATTCATTGTTTCAAAAAGACGCAGCATCTTGAAAGCTTCTTAAAATAAAGCACATGCTTGCAGGAAAAATGTGTGCTAGTGTATAAAATAGTAAAATCTGTCCTATTTATGGAATCGTATCTTTTCTTCTGCTCACCTCCAGTCCCAGAAGTAAAAGCAAGTTTGCATTGGTACAGATAACTCGGATAACATGATTAACTGGATGATTGGAGGTGACTGAGGTCTTGGTGAGGACCAAGCACATGAAAGTTATATGTAGATTCCTCCAAGGAAAGTATTACAAGCTCTCTTGTAGCCAGAGAATACCAACCATCTCCTGCGATGTCAAGGCATGTAGTGACAGGAGGAGAAAGCAAAAATCTGATAGAAGGGAGCAAGACCACCAGGGTCATCTCATTTGTCAGCAGCATAGACTGTTGCTGACAACCTTAGTAGGTATATTTTTCCAATCTATCTGTGTTGTGTTTTTTTTCTTCCAGTGTGTGGCTGTGACTTGGCGCAAGGAGGCTTTTTCATTAAGAACGGGGAATATCTTTGCACCTTGGATTACCAGCGCATGTATGGTACCCGCTGCAACGGTTGTGGGGAGTTCGTGGAAGGCGAAGTAGTGACAGCTCTGGGAAAAACTTACCATCCAAGCTGCTTTGCCTGTACTGTTTGCAAGTAAGTAATCCTTTTCAACTAATATGGTGTGAACCCAGCGCAAGGAAAACAGGGACAAACGTATCACCATGAGACACAAGTCTCAAGATATATTTCTCTTAGGGAAGCATTTGGTTGGAAAAGATCTGCTGCAAGTCTGACTTTGAGTGTCTTCAAAATACCACTCATTTATTTGAGGGACACAGCTTCTCTGTTAAATATAGATCCCTGTTCTCAGAAAGTTACTCTCACATATCAAAGAATTAAATATCGGAATTACATGTTGAGATAATGGACATGGGTTGAGTTGGGCTTTACAGCCTAAACTCAACCCAAAGTCCCTATGCATAGTGTTCTCTATTAGCTGGCTCTAGGCACTGAGGCTGTGCTAGAATTTAGGCTGTCTTAGCACGTACCTGATTGCTATGGTTATCAGTATACTATTTTGGATACACTAGGGGAAATAAAGCTGCTGTAGGTTTTTATAGTAGTGGTACATTTTTATAGTAGTAGAAATAATCTTCTAGACATAAAGTGAAAGTAAAGTGATATGGTGCCATCATGATTCTACAGAAAGCCGACTGTGTTATGTGTATACTTATTAACATTATTAAACAGTAAATAGTAATATTACTATTCATATAATGTTTAATAATATTAGTATTTATTTATTTAGCTGGAATTAAAATGGTTGAAAGATTGTTCATTTCTGCAGTTCTGAGCCCTGCAAGTAAAATGGAACTTCTCTTAAATAACTTTCAGTGTAATACCTGAGGGACACATAAGGAGCATCAGATAGAGATGTAGGTAGATTTCATAGAGAGGGAGGAGCGAAAAGACAGGGCCTGATCCTTTGTAGTCTTGGAGGGAAATAGGACAGTGGAGTTCTCCAGAAGTCAGAATCTGGCAGCAGTCAAATTGTCTGAAACTTAATGCAGGAAGATGACATGAACAAGAAGGGCATGAATCTATATTCTGAGATAGTACCTTGTTGGAGATCCCATCATATGTGTCTGGGTATTAGTGTGGCAGACTTGCCAGGTGCTACCCTAATCTTTCATAGCTACCTCTGATGAGTAGTTTAAGTACTTTGTCCTATAGCCTGGTACATTTTTCAAGACCTTTTCTATTTGAAATATTTTGATCATTTTTCCATTTGTTCTTAAATAATGTGTGAATTTACTTCATGTTGGTAATCATATGATGTGTATGTTTCAGATTTATTTCCCAAGGACAGTGTGAAAGTAGATGATATAGTATGAAACATGATATCAATTTTCTGTACGTTGATTTGCATCAGTTTTTTTATGTTGAATGAACAAAGGATGGTTAATTGGAATAGATTCATGAAATGCAGTGTTGCTCCTGATTTATTTATGGCCCACTTAGGAATGGCAATAGAAGGGCAATTAGAACAATACGTTAATAATTTTGTTTTGTGGAAACAAGCAGGTGTTCATTTGTTAAGCACAGTTTTGGAGTGAGGTGTGGTGTAGGAGGGTCTGTACGCAGCAGCTAAAGCTACTTCCTAAAGATGTAGCTTACTAAATCTTCTCATTTTAATGACATGCTCATACAAAATGTTGTTCATGCTCTGTTTTATACACCAAATAAGAGTTAACAGCAATGACAACTTCTGCCTGACACGCATTCTTAACATCTGTTGGGTTCAGCAAATAATCTCAAACTTCCATAGCGCATTCAGCCTTTACCTTTCTCCTAACACCATCTGCACAGGTAGCAATTACAGTGGTGGTTCTGTAATGTAGATACCTATTTTAAAGGTCTCAGAAAATCAAGGTGGATAACATTTCATTTTTTTGCAAACTGCTGCATGCCCTGCAATATAGTTGTATATTTCATTGCAGAATACAGATGAAATTAGTGTATTTATGAGTGACTAGCTCCACAGTCCTTCACTACCCTCAAGACCAATTCCAGTTCTTCCTTTGAGTTCTAATCTGTACAATTTGCTACCCACAACATCACGCTGAGTCCATCATAAATGTAGCTGTTGTGTCTAAGTGGATTTCACTGTGGTCTACTCTTTGGATAAAGTATGTTTGATAACTTTTTTAAACCAAAATACAAGGCAAGTCTAACCTCTGCTCTGCTTGCATCCATGGATTGGATTTCTTCCAGTGCCTGGCTTTGCCAAGGCCACATTGCAGAAACTATTTGGCCTGAGTTTCTGTAAAATATTGATTGCACTGGGGAAAGGCAGCAAACAAGGCATAGGGAACAGAGGAAAATTTCTGGCATGACCTTTGCTGAAATACATTTTTCTCTTTAACTCTCCAGGCGTCCATTTCCACCAGGCGATCGAGTTACCTTTAATGGAAGGGACTGTCTCTGTCAGATGTGTGCTCAGCCAATGTCCTCCAGTCCAAAAGAATTGTCTGCCTCAAGCAGTAAGTATGCCATCTTCTATCTGAAGCCTCTCACTTTCCCAGGCTGATCAACATTTGGTTGAAACTCACTTAATGCAATCTCTCTTTTTTTTTTTTTTTTTTTTTAATTTTTCTTTACCTTCAGAAATGTGAATTGTCTCTGGGAACCATCTTTCTTTTCTTTCTTTTTTCTTCATTAAAAGTATCTGGTGCTACAGGTGGGAAGAGACACTTACACATTTCAATATGAACAAATGACTTTTCCCCAATGACTGGATTTTTAAAAGGGCTGATTTTTCTTTTATAGGCACTGGAAAAGTATCTCATTGATGAAACGTGAGGTTTCAGAGTTGATAGATTCCATTTTTTTCATATAGAATTGCACAGGTTTAAGTATTCAAAAGAGGACAAAGACAAAGGAAATTAATTTTCTTCTACTATTTAACACTTAAATTTAATTAAATTATCCTTTAAAAGGAGTATTGCCAGGGTTGTGCTTCCAGTAGACTGATATCATGATGATACTGTGATCAGAACCTCAAGAAACCATTATAAAAAAGAGAAAAAGCAAGTTAAGGGGAAAGAGAGAGAATAAAAAAGTTTGAGAGGGAAATTAACTTGGTTTGCTGTTGGGTTTTAATGCTTTTAAAAGATAATTTGTAAATTAATGATATTAATCTCTGCATCTGGTAGTTATTTTTTTAAATCTTTGAGGATTTCTGATTCTCCTCTGACTGCTGGATTGTACTCAGCATTCTAAGCTGCAGTGACTTACCCAGTACAGTTTTATAATTCAGAATGACTACAGATTTCCTTGTGGCACTAGGTAGTTTTCCACTGATGTGGCTTTCCTTCAGGGAGACACTGTGTATTTTTAACTGGTACTTGGCTTTGAGATCCTAGGTTTATAAAGTGCAATGTAAAGGCAAAGTTGGATAATGTTTGTGCTCAGCAGATGAGTCAGGTGAATCTCAGGTTATCTGATTTGCCTGAGAACACGTAATCAGACACCTAGCAAAATGGAAAATGAGAGACTTTTTTTGTTATCATGCCTTTCTGTCTGTTAAGTGATATTTTCCACCATAACTGTAGATTTGGAGCTGAAAATGCACAGGCCTAATCAGTTAAGGAAGAATTTAGGAACCTGAAAAAAAGCCTTACAAGACTGACAAACCAACATAGAAATGTATGAGGTACTTCAGGCACCCAGGGGATCCTTCTGAGACAGGAATGATGTGGAAATTGTACTTGAATTACTGATATTTAGGAGATGTTATTGGCAAGGAACTGCAAGGCATAGGGCCCTTGGACAGTATGGATGTTCTTTTTCTAAGCATGTCACAGCACTGGTTCCCAAATGACTGGTGTTCAACAACAGAAATATCTGGATCACACCACATCTGGTTCTCAAAAAGTGGCACACTTGTCCAGCAGTGTGGCCGCTTCCCAGATACATGACTCCAGGTGCCAAAATGACCCCTAGCAAGTGATAGGCTAAAGTTGTCTGATGGTGAGCAAGGAAAAGAGCTGGAGAGTCACTCCTGATAGCCATTGTCTCTGCTTGAATTGCTACTTCGTTGCCACATTGAAGTCATAGGTAGCAAGGATCATAAAACAATTTTCCCTGCTACTTGTGATGAGGTTTATTATATTTTTTTAATCAGAATTGGGTCCTGCTGGAAAAAAACACCTTACCAATACACTCCTGCTTGTAACATTTTAGGGTGCACTACTTCAAAATCTTCAAGTACCTGCCACTGTGCATTTTTTTCTTTTATGGAGAAAGACTTGTAGGAAGATACAGTATAGAGCTTCTGGTCATTTTAGAGCAAAACTCTCCAAAACATGCAAATAAAAGTGAGACCAGCATGTGTTTATAAGTTCAGAAAAACTCAATTAAAAGAATACTAATGAAGTGTCCTCTGTCTTCAAAGATATGCCAGCTGCTGCTTTAGCTTTGTGCAAAAGTCGACTTAGATACAGAGAATTCTTTCTTACTGGCACTGAAGAGTAAATTTTTAGTTAGCATAAGCTGTTTCAGATTGTTTCCACATCTCTCCTGCTGGCTGAATCAGCCACATCTATTTTTTCTAATGCTTTGCCCTGTTTTGAAGGGATGGGGTTTTTTTAATGCAAGCTCTTTTAGAAGAGAATCTCATTCACACTATGAATCTATTTTATATCCTATATTGCTGTCAGTTTCCCCTGATTACTTCCAAGGAGATTACTAGAGGGGGCTTTCCTTAAAACAAAGCAAGCTGGAAGTGAGACAATTCAATAGACTTAACGCATATCAGGTTTGATTGGTTTATGTAATGTAAAAGGAAGCCTTCTAGCCACTAGAATGCCCACATTAACGTTGACATGCCATTTTCTGATGTCTGTTACGTCACATAAATGAAATTGATTGATAGCTTTTCTTGGATGATTTCAAGGAAAATCAAATGCCTCTAAATACAGGGGTTAGCATCTTGAATAACATGAACCTGAATATTGTTACACTCTTTTACAGTGCACATCAGTGAAAGTCAGAAGGAAAAATACTGAATAATTAATTTTCCTTTTTTGCTTAATATTAGTTGGGTCCATGGTACTTATTTACCTTATTTATATTAATAATATATTTATTTCACTGCATATGTATTACCTGGAATAATTATGCCTATTTTCTTGAAGAACCATTTCAGTGACTCCTTTTTTATTGTAATTTTCTAAGACAGTCCTTTTCAGTATACAGATGCTATAGAGTAATCATAATTTAGTCAGCCCTATTCCTTAGACACTGCTAGATGTACACAGTGCACTAGCTTTGGGATTTTCATCCATTCAGAAGGAAATCTAATACCAAATACCTGTAAACAGCTTTGCAGATAAATTAAATGGGTGGTGTTCGTTTTTGGTATTGGTTTATTTCATATGATAGCCTGATAAAAGAGATGTGATCTGTAAAGCAAAGTGACTGGGACAGATGTAGAGCAGCACAAAAGCAGGGGACAACTAGACAACACTGACTGAAAGTGTGATGGTCATGGCTTGGATAGTTCAGGGTTTTCGAGATTCTGCCAAAGACAGGAAGTTGTTTTTCTTTGGGGCCCGATAAAGGGGTAATAGAAGTAATGTATCCCGGTAATTACTGTTTATGTTTTAAACAGTGTGTTACTATTTATGTTTTAAACAGTGGCTAGGTTTTGTATACAATATCATGATTGCCTGGTTTGTACTATCTTAAGCTCTTTCTATTTTCTGTTGCGTTCTAGCTACATGCTAACACGCCTCTGTTTGCTATGGTCCATATTGTCTTTCCAGAGAAGCAGATGTGCAGGCATCTATTATTTCTAAATTTTAGGCAAGACTGCAACTTGTGTGCTTGGCTATTTGGCGATGGGTGCCCTGCTTCCCTCCTCCCCTTTTACCTTCTTTTGATTGAGAACTCCTGTATTGTATCTCTGTTCCACCTCTGACAGCCTCATTTCACTGTCCCTCAGCATTTTGTATCACATACTGGTTTTGAAAGCCACCTTTAAAAATTTGCAAATTATATGGTTTCTTTTTGTAATTTCATGCTGTAATTTAGAGTCAAAAAGAGTCAAAGCCAAAGTCAAACTTTTGAATTTTTTGTTGTCATCATTGTTGTTGTTATTATTGTATGTTGTTTGAGGATTCATGGTTTATTGTTTCCATGTTGTCAGAGGAGTGATTACCTAGTGGTTACTTCCCTTAGACCTGGGAATTCTGAGTGTAGTTTTCTAGTTTTTTCATACATATGTATAAACAATACATAAAACTTTGGTTTTTTCATATATATGTATATGTATGTATTTATGTATCAGGGTAGGTACTTAAATTTCAAGGGTCAGTTCTCTATCAGCAAAATGAAAAAATAACACTGCCCTAGCTTACTAGTGTGTTGTGGTTATAAGCAAATTGACGATGGTATGGTGCTTAGATGATGCAGTCCTAAGTACGGTACTACTGCCTGAGTCTTACCTTTATGCTAAAGTCACAAAAATTAGAAAATTTCTGTGGTTTTAACTTGTCTAAGGAGAAATTCAAGAACCTAAAGTCTACCTAGATCCTTGTTCTTCATCTATGTTAGGGTTAGGTACCTTTGAAGGAGTAGTGTGAGCTTTATAATACGTCTTTCCAGCCCCCAGCATCTCAAACTCTTTTATTCCCCTAGTAGCCAAAGGAGCAGTGACTGAGGATATGTACTCTGGGTTTCTATTAGCGTTGGTGTGTGAAGCAGAGGCAAGTAGATTGGGCCTGTTAATAGGATTACCCTCTTTCATACTTCTCCATTAGGACATTCTATCAGTCAACTGATGCGTGCTTTTGAACATAAAAATCCCTAGTTTAGTCAGACCTTCATTTTTAAAAAGTACCATGCTGGCTTGCGTTTATTCCTGAACATGCATGAGGTGTTGTGGAAAGTACTGGCAGAGCAGCCATAGAGAGATCCCCCACACTTGGGGTAGGCACGTGAGGTGGTGCCAGCAGTCTGCATTAGTGGAGCTCAAACTGGCAGTCTTCTAGCTCAGGGATCATCTTTGAAATTCTGAAGAGACTACGTGTCTTTGAACACAGTTAATAAATTTCCCTCTTCCTCAAACAGAGATTTTTCCCTTAGGCATTCCACTTTACTACTTCCACAATAAAGCACTTCAGTAATAAGAATGTTGTATTATTTCTCTACCCAAGATTGAGCCCTTTCTCTGTTGGTTCCTTGTCTGGATGCCGGTAAGGAAGTTTTAGTTATTTCTGATTTACCTTTTTGCTGAAAGGTTGGATCATTTTAGTGATGTGCATGAACTAATTAAGAAATAGCGTTTCAAATGAAAAGTGGGCTTTCTAGATGGATAGGAAAAAACTGCCTAACCAAAAGAAACTGAAGTGTTACAATCACCTAGCAAGAGTTTCCATTTGAAAAATTAATCTTATTTTAAAATGATGGTAGAGACTTTCACAGTTTCCTCTTTTTCAGTGAAATACTACTTGTGTCCTATATATGCCAAGATATCCAGAGATGATTCTGTTTGGGAAGAAACATGGGGAAGATAAGTCGAATCCCCTTTTTTTGTAACAGTCTCTCTTGTGAGTTAAGAGCGTTACAGCAGAGCCAAGACATGGACCAGAGTTTCCAAAATGGCCAGTGTTACATGTGCATAAATACCCTTTGGTGCAGCTGTTCCCTGACCAGCCGGCATCCACATGGAGATTTCACAATACTGTTTTGTATGTTTGTCCTTGTCTGTTTTGCACATTATGTTCTGGTTCAAAGAATGCAAGTTCTCCGGGACAAATGCTTTCATGCCTATCAGTACAAAGTCTAATAGGGTTGGATCCTGGCTCACAGCTGGGGATCTTAGCTCTATTGTGATATAAATAAGCTTAATGAACTTGTGGGAGAAAGATATCTTTGTTAATTATTCAATAGCCTTATCTCTTCAAATAAGATGCAGTAAAGCTCCCAGTAAATACCTGAAACTTCCAACAAAGTTTCTGGTAATGCTGAAGTAAAGCAGAACCATACTTTACTTGTTGAAGAAAAGGGTGGGCAGGAGAAAATGGGAATCATCATTTGCCTCACTGCTCAGAAAGTTGGGAGGAAAGTGAGGTTGTTTTTGAAACAACAAAGCATCAGAATGGAGAAGCAGCAAATTTGCTTTGTAGTCCTCCTTTAAAGACTCTCTAATTCTTAATGCAGCTTTATATTCAGGACATAACTGTCCTTTCATAAGATATAGATATAGCTGATTGTTGCCAGTATTCAGAAATAATGTCTGAGCTGATTTATAGGCATCACAAACTTCATTAGAAGATAACTGAGTGGATAAAATGGATGCAAAATTGCTTTTAATCATAGTTCTTGTGAAAAGTCTGCAGCTAGGATTTGTAACTGTTTAGCCACATTTGACTCAGTTTTCATTATTTTGTTCTTTATCCTTCTTTCCTGAGCTGTCTGGAAACTCCTTCAAGTCCGTAGGGAAGACTTAAAAAGCAAAGGGGAAGAGTTGGCTTGCTTACAAATAGCCAGCCATCCGCAGTGATTTTTGGCTTTAAGGGGTATTAAGCAACATCCAACACATGATTTTGAGCTCATGCTTAGGAAATAGCCTACAATTTCACACTGTGTGTCAAAGCTACATAGTATATATAGGAGTTGTACAAATACTTGGCACAGATGTGGACAGGCCTTAGTGTAAGACATTGCACCCAGTTTTGCCTTAAGGGATATGCACTCACAATATCCATAAATAGTGAATGCACTGGGGAGCTTAGATGGGCTCAACAATTTTGGTTTTGAACATGCATGTTTAAAATACAATTTTAAAAATCCTGTGTATAATTTCAAACCTTAAGGGCTTAATGCTTTTTGTGTGCCATAACACAGATTTTCTCATTTCATGATTCCTGGTTTATCTGCTAAAGATACAGAAACATGTATTCCTGTGACATTCAAGCCTGCATACCTATGTTTAGGTAGTGGACATTCAGTTGAGTATTTTGGGAACTTGATAGAAGGGGTTCGTGTAGTCCTATCTCTTTTTTTATTTACCATAGAATCAAGACATACCACAGACATCATGGTGGATTGATTTCAAACACTGATTTAAATAACTGATTTTAATCATGGTTTACCTAAGAAGACAGGAAACCTTGATTAGAGTAATTGATTGTAAACTTGTTTTACATTTAGATTTTTAATTATAAAAGGCTAATTGATAAGCATGAGGATACTCCATATCTGTACACATTAACTTAAACTAATATGGCTCTGCATAAATTCATCATATTCTTTAACATCTATTTTTTTCCCCCCAATAACTATTTTTGCTCATGATTTATGTCAAGCTCTATTTGAATGGAAACTGAAATTCAATTAGAATGTATAAAATACCATTGTGGATTTTTTTTTTTTATTTCAGAAACTACCTAAAATTCACTAGACACATGAAGAAAGTAAATGCATTAAAATTTATTTTAGTTCTGGAACTGCTGATTTGTCAAGGGTCTATAGCTTATAAAACTATTTGCTTTGGATCGCTGTGTCCTTAAAGATTTTGAAAGCAGCAGAGCTTACCATACCTGAATTTGTTCATAGATAGGAAAAGGAGAGCAAGTTTCTTCTCTGTGTTTTCAGATTCCATTTGGATTTTTAACTTTGATTTAATTAAAATTAAAATTTAAAATTCTGGTTTTAAATGAAATCCTTGATTTCTAAATATAAGTATTTAATTCTCCTTACTTTAATCTAAATTTGATTGTAATAACATTGCAGGGCAACTACATTTATGACTTATTATATTGAACATATGGTGGATCTAAAATTTTATCCTGTCCCCCTTTTTAAGAATGAAATAAGCAAATCAGCACGCATGAAATAATACAAAATTCAGATAAATGATGCAAACCCAAGCACAATTCCTTTCTGGCAAAAGCCATTACATTATGCCTGAGAACATGCAGCTCTTCCCTTGATAAATCCTTCCAAAGACACTGGCCTATTTTTGCAGTTACTCCAAGAAAATTTATTCTTTTGAAGTGTTTGCAATTTTTGAGTCATTTTCATCATTTGAATTGCTTTCTTGGATTAATTTTAGTCCCTGCTTATGTTTCATAACAATGGCTAAATTACTCAAGTAGCTTCCATTTATGCAGATATTTCTTATTTTACAAGGATGGATATTTTCATTGCTGCTCTATAATAAATTGCCGTCGACCCTTCTCTGGAAGCATATAAAGCGTTGTCACAGACTAACTTTTGGGTGGTAGAGACAGAGCAGCAACTGTATTGAGAATATAGTTGTGGCAGGGCAGGAAGTTTCTGATTTACAACCTTTCTATCAGAAGACATTCCTTCACAAAAAGTACTGTTTTTTAAGAAGGTGTTTTGTCTTCATTTAGCCCACATCCAGGGGCTAAACTATAGCCAGCTGTTCTATCACCCAATATCCCCTTCCAGCTGAGAAGGGGAATCAGGAAAAGGAAAGGACACCCATGAGTTGAAATGGAAACATTTAATAAAGTAACAAAACTTAATATTAATACTAATAATAAGTACACAGAGTTATACTTAGCCCAATGAATGCTGGATGTCAAACACTGCACGACAGTTGCAACAAACAGGAGATTAAGCCTCAGGAGTGGAATGATAGGGAAGCCCCTCCAGGGATAGCAACCATGGAGGGCAAAACCCAATCCTCAGCAAACTTGCCAATTTATAGTGAGCATGACGTTTATGGTATGGATACACCTGTGGGCCAGCCTGGGTCAGCTGCCCTGGCTTTCGCTGCTCCTAGCTCAAAGCACCTGGCTAACTCAAAATGCTAACAGCCTTGATCATCATGGAAACCCAGACGCCACGACTGGCCACAAACTAAAATAAAGTGTCTTATCACCTTTGTTCCACCATATCGGGTGCTGCAGTCTTCTCAAAAATGCAGCTGTTCTGAACAGAAAATTGATTCTATGATTCTATCTCAGCGAAACTAGGACATGTTTTCAGTCCAGTTTACTCATTTCTTTTGTATACTTTTGTGTTACGTGTATATTGGGCAGAAACAATTGTGAATAGAATATTCGAGTGTACTAAATAAGTATAGATTCTTATTAGTCTAAGCATAACCCCATCTTGAACTTGGAATCAAAACATGTCCATCTCTTTAGCTTTTATCAGGGAAGTATTAACCAAAAGGTAATTCCAAAGAAAGTTCTGGGGGAAGTGCAAGGAATTGCTCAGTAAATGGGTGTTGCATGAGGAGGCATCACAAAGTTGGAAAACACAACTATCAGAGGAGATCTCCAGAGATAAGAGTATCTGGGAATTGTATGTTCAGAAAGCCTGCCAGGTAGTGAGTCAGGAATCAGAAGTCCCTTAAAAAGAATGTGAAAAGTGAATTAGTTGTTAGCTAGCCCTTAGTTTGCCATGGGTTATGAGGGCATAAAAACCTTCCTAAAAGTTGTCGTATGTGTCACTCCTATTGTCGGAGATTGTACCCTGTTTGAATTACTTGTTTTCCAAGAGTAACAATTGAAAATTACCCAAAATTGACTGCAGATGAAGAGATACAATGTGCTACCCATGAGCTGGGTATTAAACAGTGAAGCTCGTTCGCTAGCTGAGCAATTCGTTTGGGGTATCGTGAGTTGGAATTGTGAATTTGAAATCAGCTGGAACTATCTGAGTACTGAAGTGTGGTAAAAGAAATAACAGGGTAAAGACTAGCCTCAGCTTAGACAGAGCTGGCTGTGGTTTATCCTTCAGAGTAGTTTTACAGCTGGGACTCTGGGGGTACTCAGATGGGAAAAAAAAATCTTTATCTTTCTTTTACAGGACAATTAAAAACTCTTCTCTTAGATAGTTTGTAGCACATCTGCTCTTTCTTCCTCCTCCTATTTCCATCACCCTTTGTTTTTCCATTCAGGCACCTGTATGAAAGGTTGGGTTGAAGAAGGGAGTGAGGTTGATGTTACAGAAAAAGGCTAAGTTCGTGGTATGTTGCTTGCAGGGATGGTTTGCAGGAGTAAGAGGTTAAAAGGTGAATTGGTTTGGCCTCCTTTGGGAAGGAGGTATAAAAAGATGTGGAATGAAGGGAAATACTGTTTCCTCTTCCTGTGCAGAAAACTTAACACAAATGCTTACATCAATACAGAGGGGAAAAATAAAAACTTCTTTGATAAAATAATGTCATATTAACAAACTAGAGTTGAGGAAGAGCAGTCATCTTTCCAAATCACTTTAAATTACATCACATGATGAAAGAGCTATTTACAGTAGTGATACATGCAAGATGTATACGAACCAGTTTCTTAAAAAGGCAAGTCAATGTTAGGCACTCATAGATGGTTAACAGGGACTTGTGTTGCAAGCAAAGAATGCCAGTTCATGCCATTGTAATTTCTTTCCGTATTTAATCAACTGTAATTTTATTTTCTTTAATTATTTATTTTGAAAATACCCATTTTTCCCAACTTGCCATTTATAATAAACCGTCAAAGCAATATTCCACTTCCCATGGGAAATTTATTTCCCTCCATTGTATGCGCCCAGCCTCTTATTGTTAGATTTCAGGAGTACAAGGCTGCCCGCATGGGTTTGTTTTGCCTTTAAAACAGCAATAGTGCATTTTGTTCTGACAAACATTTCCCATCCTTGCATTGGCAAAGAGGAAGGGTCTGGCAGCAGATTTCTTTGCAAAATTAAGTTACATACTCAGATCTAAATCCTGGATGTAAAATTCCCAATATTGTCTGTCCTTCTCTGATTTCCAGAACTCATCACTGCTCTGATGATCAAATGGTTATGCTTTAAACTTTGAAAGCATTTATCGTACTGTAAACAGACAAAGTGAGTTTGTATTTGTAGCTTTGACAGAAATATCCTGATGATCTGGAAGAGCCTGTGTGATATCATCAAAACTTCTAATTTTAAAACAAAGCTTTAAAAGGCATTGCCTGATCTGTGGTTAAAGGGTGACTGAGGAAAAACTCTGGTCTTCCTAACTCTATGAGAAATTATAATTGCACAACCTTTAAATTGCCACAGAAGAGTTATTGGGATGTAAGTTGCTTTTCAAAGTGGCCAAGAATTCTTTACAATTAGAGATTCCTTGACCTTGACTTCAATGGTAATATTTGCCTCTTTCTTCACTTCCACATCACTGTTCCTCCTAGCTTGCTCTTTGGGTCCAGCTGTGTTTGACAGTGTATTTTTGTGTGAGTCCAATGAAAATGAAAATGACATTTTTTTCTTTTAAAAATTAAAAATAATAAAAATCTCCCTCATTCTGCCCTGCTTTACCTATTTCAGGGGAGAAGCTTGCTGGTGCTGTCTTTATAAAACTATTTATCTGTGTTTTATAGGGAGGAGAAGAGTAACAAAAGGAGTGTAAAAAGAGTATTATTACTCTTGTGACTCATAAGGGTTGTGGCAGCTTCAGACTTTATCTAGACATGTGCTACTGATGGCCATCAGGATGGAAAGGAATTTTTTTGTGACTTAATTATGAATCATTAAGTCAGACTGCAATTAGCTCTGTTCATGGAGCTAACCCCGCACCAAGCAAAGTTAGTATGCTCATGTAAAACTCTCCCTGCACATGACTTTGCATAACCATGTTCATTAAGACTAAAGCAGGTAGAGAAGATTTCCCTTTCATAAGTAAGTTATGTGGGGTTGTTGTGGTTTAACCACAGCTGGCAATTAAGCTGCACACAGCCGCTTGCTCATTCCTCCCTGGTGGGATGGGGGAGAGAATTGGAAGGATAAAAGTGAGAAAACTCGTGAGTTGAGAAAAAGACAGTTTAATAGGTAAAGCAAAAGCTGCATGCGCAAGCAAAGCAAAACAAGGAATTAATTCACCACTTCCCATTGGCAGGCAGGTGTTCAGCCATCCCCAGGAACTCAGGGCTCCATCACACGTAATGGTTACTTGGGAAGACAAACCCCATCGCTCCGACATTCCCCCCTTCCTCCTTCTTCCCCTCCATATGGTGTGGGCTATCCCTTTGACCAGTTGGGGTCAGCTGTCCCAGCTGTGTCCCCTCCCAAACTCTGCGTACCCCCAGCCTACTTGCTGGTAGGGTGGGGTGAGAAGCAGAAAAGGCCTTGACTCTGTGTAAGCACTGCTCGGCAATAATGAAAAGATCTCTATATTATCAACACTGTTTTGAGCACAAATCCAAAACACAGCCCCATACCAGCTACTGTGAAGAATATGAACTATCCCAGCCAAAATCAGCACGAGGGTGAGCAGAGAATGTGAGATAAAGGTATATTGGCTAGTAAATTTTCAAAGCAATGTAAATGGGAGTGGGTAAAGTCATATGCAGTGTACTTAGGGTTAATAAAGCTATATCAGCTCCTAGCCCACTGCCTGTGCTGTGATCAGGGCTTTCTGCTATTGGCTGAGAGCAAGGGAGGGAGGCAAAGGAAGAAAATCCACCGCTTAATTTAGGCAGTGACGAATGGGTTGCTGTGCAGGATGTTTCACTCCTGGATGTCTGGGGTGATGCAGATGCTAAAAAGGGAAACACATTTTTTCATTGCATCTTTACAAGCAGGGTGTCATGGGTGGCAGCTCACCCTGGCCTACATCTTTTAGTGAGGCTGCTTAAGGTACTTGGAGGGTGGAGATCTTAATCACATACAATATGATAGCGCCATGCTACTTTCCCTTGTCCTGTCCCTTCAGTTTTGCGTGCTTTCAAGCTGGCTGACTCCACATCACAGCCCTTTTGTCCAGGCATTGGCATTTGCTTTTGTATCTGGACACATCAAATATGACACCCTTCTGGGCTATTTTTTTCCAGAGCTGTAGGTTAAATATATTAGGATATATCTTCAGATTGAGCAGGCCTAGCCAGAGTATATGAAAGACACAACAGCTATGTTCAAGCACCTTTGGCAAATAATCGTGTGAGAAGCTTTTGCTTGGCTAAAAAATGGTGCTGTCAGCTAATGCTGTTATGAGAGAGTGAATTCAATTTTTATACACAATGTGTGAGAAAGAGGACATTGCTTGTGGAGGCTGCAGCTGCTGGCATCACAGGCAGCCCAGGGAAGCTAATTGTGATTTGTTAAACTATATGTCCAGTGCTCTCAGATACAATCTTTTTTTTCCCTGCTTAGGATGGATTTTCGGGGAACACATTATTTTCCTGACATTCCTGGATAGCCTTCTAATGATCAAGTCCTTACTGAAGTCATACTGCAGTGCTTTTATTGAAAAAAGGCTTTAATACACTTGAAGATTCCGGGCACGGACACAACACATACGAACATGTGTTACTTCCCATTTCTTAGGAGAATCACTGCCATGGGATGTCTAGTCTTAAGTCTTCCTTCAGCTCAAACATAATTCTACGTAGTGTTTTTGTGGTATGCTTTTCTTTAGATCATAAGTGCATATAGGAACCATACTGCTTACTCTGCATTTTAATCAGTACACTGCACATTCCTCCTCCTCCTCTTTGTTATCCTGGCACAGCTCAATGTGTGGATGTGCAAGGAATGGGAGTAGGGGAGGATCCGGGTTACATGACAAAAAGAAAGCATATGAAAGCTCAAGGTCAAGGGGTGCAGTCTGTTAGACCCAGGTATGAAGCTAGAGAGCGCCATGGTGGGAACCATTGCACTAAATTTTGAGAAGAGTTTTCAGATTTTTAGTACATGTCTGCTTTGGCATATGGTTGTGGACTCGCAACCTCACGGACCTTTTATTTGCAGCATATGCTGGTTATAGGTTAGGCTGATGCAGATTGTGCTTAGTGCGATATTGAGATCCTGCCTGCATATGCTGTGTGCTGATGACATTCAGCCAAAGGCTTTCATGTGCCTCATGCAGGCCTGAGATCATAAATAGCATTTATTTGTAGAATTTGGATGAACAAATGGTCTTTTCTTAGCCCAGCCCAGTCTTATTGCTTTCTATTTTAGGAGATAATGATCATTGCTAGCTTTTCATGTATATACCCAACTGTTTTGCCAGAGTTAAAATCAGGTTTAGTTAAAAGCCATCTCAGCCTAATAAGACAGTACTGGGCTATTAGTTTACTTTGATTCTAGACATTCAAGATATCTGTGATATTAGCAGAATGGAAATAATGATGTTAAATTACTCTTGCAAAACACTTCAAGGAACCTAGAAAGAGTAAGGAAATGTCATTGTTGCTATAGAATAATAAAAGCATGTTATCAACCCCTTGTATCGCACATGGGCACAAGAGTAAGTGCAGCAACACCACCTTTGGCTTACAAGAAGGAATCAAACAGGTAAAGATACTTCATGGATCCCTACTTCCTCCGTGTAACTGGTTTTGGCACCAATAAAGATGAAGATACTGGACTAGATGATAGACCTTTTGTGTAATGCAATTTTTCTATTCTGACTGCTTCAGAAATTCAGTTAGAAGCAACACTACGTGCTTTAAAAATCTCTTTCTTGGTTCCATATCTGAAAAATTTCAGCTTCATGGAAGCTTCTTGGATAAATCTGGAAAAAGCAAGGAAAATACAGCAAATTTTTTAAGGGATTAATGTAACACGGAATGTATCACAGTTTGGCAGGTCCCCAGATCAGGAATGTGGAAGCTGGCACACTAGGGAGAAGCAGTAGTGCTAGGAAGCTGAGAAATGGGTGCTGTTTAAAGCTGCAGTTCAGCACCCACCGAGACTGGAAGAAAGATCCCATTTGTTGTCACAATCGGAAGGCAAATTACGTGGTTTCAGATTTAGCATAAGAAATGCAGGCTGGAAGGCACCTCAAGAGATGATGTAGTATCCTCCCAAAACCAAAGGCAATATCAGTGTACCAAAGCCATCCTGACAGATGTTTGCTTGTCCTCTCCTCAGCCCCATGCTGGAAATTCCAGAGACTCCCTCTGTGACCTGTTCCAGCCTTTGCTGTCATTACAGAGTGGCGTGGAGCCTTGAGCTGGCACGGAAGAGCAGAGGGATCCATTACATGCTGTCAGTCCTTTGTCATTTCACGATTTCAATTTGTAACATTTGTCCTCTAGAGCAAAGTCCTGGTATTAGGACATCTCAGGGTTGCTTTTCAAGTCCAAGTCGTGTCAACAGTCTGTGACTTGCATTTTATCACAAGATACCATAGTGCTTAGTCCTTTTTTTTTTTTTTGAAGCGAATTGAGAAGAAGAAGAACACTGACAGAAAGAGGGATGTGCTGCAAATGGTGGCCTAGATAGCAAGAATGCACAGCATATATTTGGGGTGCTCTTGGCCCGTTATGCAGCAAACAAAAGCCCGGCCCTTTAGTGTCAAAAGAAGTGACTCTCCTCTGATTATCAGTTGTGATAATAAACTTGGACTCACCCTTTTGCAAGGTGTGATGTTGCCTGGGCTGTAAACCCATGAGGAGGTGAAGGTTTTCAGGCTGTACCTGTTCAGTCAGCTTGACAGTGCAGCCAGGATGTTCTTTTTCCTGGTGCCCAGGTTTTAACTGCTCAGATTGCTCTGTTCCTGTGGATCTTGGTTTGTTGCTATTTGTTGGTATTTCAGGCATGTGGAGAGGATGTTACATACATGAAAGGAACACGAGTTCAGGGATAATAAAATATGGAAAATCCTTTGTTCTAGGCTGGCTCCTCTGTGGCTTCCATGTGTGCCTCAGCTGGTGGGCATTCACTTTCTGCTTCACTGGTCTTCCAGGCCTTCCATTCCCTTGGTCCCTCTGTCCCCTGAGGCTGGGCACAGAAGCTGTAGCACAGCCCTTGCAGTTCAGTGCTGTCCGCACGTCAGTCTCTTCAGATCTTACCGTGTGCTGAATTGCCCCTTACCAGGAAATCTCTTTGAGTATTTTATGTTTGCGTGGTGAGGAATGGGAGCTTGGGGCTGAGCCAAAGATTTCTGATGTGACATAAGACATTGTGGCATCCTCTGGGACAGAGGGCATTCAATGCTCCTGACTTCAGGTGTGCATTCTGCCATCGAAGAGTCTTTCAGAATCGCAGTGCAAAGTGTCGACTACCAAGGTAGTGCTAAAATCCCTGAGCGAGAGTCCATATGCCGATTAGAGACCATGAGAACTACAGTTTCTCACACCTGAAGGTGGAAGACAATATACCATGCCATGCAGCCTTCACTGCTGTCATACTGCTGTCACCCTTGCCTTGGGCCCTCCCTGAAAAAAGGTCTCTCCCCGTGGTCCCGGCTGAGATGTGCCACCGCCCCTGAGCTGGGTGGACACACTGGGCTTTGCTGCCACCCAACGGGGGAAGTGCAGAAATCCTGATGGCGCTCACTCGGGCCTCCTTATTTAGCTTCATGTAAGCAGTCAAGATTTTGCTAAAAGCAAAATGAGAAATAACACTGGTTGCTTTAGACGACAGGAACTTTTTGCAGTCATGAGTTTTGTAGCTCATTCCTAACAAAATCTGAAGTTTGTACAGAGCTTGCCCGCCTGTCTTTGAATCATAAACAGCATGGAAAACAGAAGAGGTACTTTCCCTCTTCTACTGAGTAAGTCTACAATGATAAAGATTTGAATCTTTGTACAGGACCTGGGAAGTGTTTGAGGAAAGGAAAACGTACATTTGAGTTCCTGTGGAATTCTCCCCTTTGGTTATCAAGTGTTGCAATGTGTGGGTGGTTAATGAGGGTTAATGAACCAGCAAATGAATTTGTTTGTTTGTTTGCAGATTGTGCTGGCTGTGGAAGAGACATAAAAAATGGACAAGCATTGCTAGCTCTGGATAAGCAGTGGCACTTGGGGTGCTTTAAGTGCAAGGCCTGCGGGAAGGTCCTAACCGGGGAATATATCAGCAAGTGAGTAACTTCTGCATCGTGTCTGCGCTCTTGGCATGAGTTCTTGTTACCAAAGGAGAAGAGCTTGCAGCAAAGTTCACTTTTCGAAATCCAGTTCTGACCACCTTTCCGTATACACCGAAATCTTTGTTCCCAGTGAGAGATGAGTTGGGAAAGGAAAGTAAACTGAAAAGTGAAACTGAAAGGTGGTGTTTAATGATAGTAGTGTATATTTAATACCAGTACAGAAGGGGGTATATCTCCATGTTCCCACAAAGGATTAGGTGAATTCCTGCATGTGTTTTCTGTGTTAGCCAGATAAAGCTTTGTGCTATTTTGCTTTCCAACATGTTATTTTGAGGAAAAAAGTAGGAACCTGTCCATTGCTTGCCTTTGCTAGAGGACAGAGTAAACGTGACGATATGAGTGACCTGACACTCTGTTTCTTATCTCCATATAAGAAACTAACGAAGAGAGTTTTGAGCAGGAGGAAGTATAGAGGAGGAGAATGGGGAAAAGTGGTCGAATGATAAAACAGAGGGAATGAAGATACAGTCTGTGTTCCCCCCTTCAAGCATATAACAAAGAGAAAAAATAGGGAAACAATGTATTTTTCACAAACCTGTCATTAAGGGTTGTATAATATTTAATTAAAAGTAGCATCTGTAATTTCTCAAAAGAAGTTCAGTGTCTGAGAATGACTCCTAAGCTGACTAGTGTTTCCACTTTTACTGTATGTTCCTTGTTCATACTAAAAAACTACATAACCTTACACTTAAAAGTGCCTGCTTATACTCTTGCAGACTAACAAAGATTTTTTTTCAGAAGCGAGAAAACCTACCTGCCTATGATAGAGACTGTGATCTCCTCTCCAACCCATGTACATAGTTCCACTGATTCCGTAGAGTTGCACCACCTGTAGGTGTAGAGAGTCTGTTCTAAAGAATGAGATGTACTTCAGTGTTTTGTCCTGGATGCCTTTTCCTGATGGGAATTTAAGGAATAGTTCTAAGAGGCACTAATGAGAATATGATTTTTTTTCCTTCTACTACAAAATATTTCCTTTGAATTCTCTTCCATTTGCCTATTGCTGTGTGTAGGAGTTCCAGACCGAAGACAAAGGAAGAGTCTAAGTCTTGCTGTAACCTGTTTATTAAAAAGTGGCTTGTAATTTGTGGATTTTCTTTTTCAGAGATGGTGCTCCTTATTGTGAAAAGGACTATCAAGTTCTTTTTGGAGTCAAATGTGAAGCATGTCACCAGTTCATTACTGGGAAAGTCCTAGAGGTAGGTGTTTTGTAAACAAGAGTTTAAGAATTGGGCCATGTCGCATTGTGTCCTCATGCAATTGCAGAGAATACAAAAAATTCTCATAGGAAAGATTTTTCTGCTGAATTTAGAGCAAAATTGCTAATTTTCAGAAATATTTTCAGTGTTTTACCTTTGCTGTCTTCAGGAAAAGTATGAGCTATAGGGTATTAGTTGCACTAGTTTCTATGGATCTGTACTTTCCATGTTTCTCTTTTAATGGTGATGTGCAAAGTCTATTGCACTGCTTATTCTGTGTCAGATTTGATATTTTTATAGAAATAATTTGAGTATTGGAACCACCTTTGCAACCCTAAGTTTTCCAAAACTTACGACATGAGATTTCTCTTCTCAAAAGAGGTCAGATGATGTGAATGATGCTGAGAAGGCAGAAGGGAGAAATGTGCTGGAGAGGTAAATTATATATTCAGAAATGAGAAGGCAGAAAACATCTGAACCATCTCTTTTGCTGACTCTTCGTTGGAGTCCTCAACGTTCTCATTGAAACTGGCCAAATCTTTTGAGAGATGTGTATCTTATGTTATCAGTACTGATCTCCATCTCCCATGGCGGTGATGAGTCCCCTTTAAGCTGGAATCCTTGGACTGTGTATGGATCCCTCTGTGTCATCATTGAAGTGTTTAAGGGGCAAAACCACAGAGGACCTTCCTTGTCACACTGTCATTTAGATGAGAAGAAAAACTGTCATCTCCTTTCCCTGTAGGAAACTGTTCAATGGAAATAACCTAAGCTTTGAGCTCAGGTCTGGAGCTGGGCTGTGTGGCTTGACTCTAGCTTTAGTGATTTTTTTAATACTCCACTTTTCCCAGAAAAAAAAAGCGTTTACATAATAAAGTTTGTGGAAGAAATGGGGAACCATGAAGAACTTCAGTTACAGGTGTATTTTGTGAAGAAGAAACTGGATGTACTGGATTTTTTACAGTGAATAACAGAAAAGAAACTTGAAAGTGTTACAGAAATAAAAGCAACTGGAATTTGCTAGTGAGTGTGTATTACAGGTTCTCTTCTTCCTGTCCCATCTACTACAGATATAAGACTGTGTCAGCCCCCTTTGTGAGAATTTTCAGGTTTGACATAAAGTGGTAACAGCTTGTGGTTTTAGTTCTGGAGGTTTCTCTGATTCAGTATTCAGAATATTAACCAGAATGGTAGCCACCAAATGCGGGACTCAGAACACATGTGGACACCTGGTGCATTTGTCACTGCATCTACTGGAAGGAAGTACAATTTTTTAATTAGCCAAGGTCTTAGTCTGCCTCCTTTGCAATGTGTATCTAATTCCTTTGGAGACCCACACAGATAATTAGTGAACAGTCTGAATTTTCCCTTGAGTAGGAAGGCTGTGTCTCTGGCTTTAATCTAGTGGTCTGCTACCATCTGCTTATCTATTCCTGTCTACTGATGAGGTTTTCAGTTTAGTTTTTTGTATTGGTGGCACTATATTTGCATTTCAGTGCAGGAAGCACTGCAGCAGAGAAGTAATTGGATTTGTCAGATTGGGAAGCATAAAATAACTCTAAAATTATTTTAGATGCACATGATTGATAGGTGCTCTAACCTACAAGCAATGCAACCTATTCAGGGGCAGGGAGATGAAAATAATAAAAGAGAAGGTTATTGGAGTCTGCAGAGAGCTGGGAAGAAATAAGCTATTCCTATTTGGAGCCTGTTGTGTAGTGGATGTGAATATAGCAAGGTTGCACTTACGTTGCTCTTCTTTTTGAGATGATTGTGAGCTGTATCCATTCAGAACTGAATAAACTGAGACTAAGGAAAGATTAGTTCAATTGAACCAGGATTTAGCTGTCTATCATAATCTAAGCTAAAGTTCAGGTTATCAGTGACGTCGTGTCCCAGGCAGAACTTTGATGCAGTCATTTTGGCCCCAAGGTTGGTTTCTCACTCCATAGTTCTTACTCTTCTGATGGCTATTTGTTATCAGAAGAGACATTTTTTGCTGAAGCAATGAAACATGTCCAACCTCTTGCAAGGATCCACCTCTTCTAAGAGTCAAAATCAGGTAAAAAAGAGAAACATTTTTCCATTTGACCTAGCCCCTGCAGAATCAGAATATGTTGATGAATTAGAAATAGACCTTTGAATGATCTTATCAACACATGGAAATATTAACCATGCTGAGTTCTGGGTAAGACTAGAAATTTTGCTTGAATATTTGTGGCGCTCATTGATTATCAGAGGCACAACCCATAATAACACAGTAGAGGGCAGCAGTAGTTCTCAATATGCAACTAAGACCAAACTCCTCTAAAGCTTGTAGAAGTTGATTTACTCATATAGTGCAACTCTTTCCTGATCTGTTTAAATGGCATTCGAAGGCTGACTGCTATCTGAAAGATATGGATTGGGGAAGTCCTTAGAAGCTTTCACCAAAAAAATCAGTACTGTGTAGTCAGGGAGGCCACTCAGACATTGCCTTAACTGCGTTACAGTATGTATTAGCAGCCTGGATAGTCCATGAATAGAGTTCTCCAGGTATTATCTGGGAATGCAGATGCAGGAGAGACATTCAAGCACTTTCTGTCATTAGGTGGTGCTTGAAAAGATTAGAAGACACAAGTGAGCAGCTAACATTCAATAATCAGAGCTGTGGGCGAGTTTCTTGGCTCATCCTAGAAACCTTTTACACTCAGAGAGGCACAGTTCCAAAGGGGCGGTACTAATGCCTGTAAATCAGACTAAAGGAACTAATAAGTCAAAACTTAGGATGAGAAAATCATGTGTCAGCACGTGTGTCCCCTTTGGGCAGAAAAGGTAGTTTAAAGGATGGGGTCAGGGCATGACATAAATCCTCTGGTAACAACGGAGATGAGAGATCGGAAGCAGCCACAGGGCCATGGAAGATAATTCGCAGAACAGGATGCCACAGTTCAGGGAGGGCTACAGACCTATTTGAGGCAGGACAATTAACAATCTCCTTATCCGGTACAGGAAATCACCCACAACCTTTCAGTACACCTGAAGTTTTAATTTAGATGAAGCTTGAGATTACTGTCTTCCCTCTTTGTTTTCTTTGGCAATGTTTCTTTGGCAAAGTTGGGTATTTCTTGTGATTTATATCAGGTGGGTTGTCTCTTGTCCTGCTGCCTCTCTTGGGATGGAAACCACATTCTTGATGTGAAGCAGCACAATTATAGGAACTGTCTAGGTAGAGGTTATGGCATCACTGACCAGCCCAAGTTATACCTGCTAACGTCTGGTGGGAAAAAAACCAAAACACTTTATGGTTTGCCTTTGTTAATAAAAATGCTAGTAGCAGATTCACTGATCAGTATCTTTCATTTGTTATGTCAGGTGCAGAGTATACTATTTCATCATCTTCATCCAAAGAAATGATTAGGAGAGATTGGACGGAAGTTTGTAGTACATTGCATACAAACACTTCCCTGTAATGGAGCAGAAGTGGTTAGCAGCATGCCATTGTAGTGCTGCTTTATTTTCTTCTCATTCTTATTGCATCGGGGACAGTCTATAGAAAAACAGAAAAACTGAAGGGAAATGAAAGCATGAAATTTAGCTTTGGCTTCTTAGAGGCTGTTGGTATCTATTTTTCCAGTAAGAGATTAATTTTTTTATTTAAAGAGCGATTGAGATACTTTGCAACATTTCAGGCTTGCAGCTCCTGCTCATTTTTGTCCCTCAATATGGCTTAGCACCTCTGAGAAATCAGGCTTTCAGTCTTCTACAATAAGCAGACAGCAAGAGAGACAGCTACTCCTGATGTGGACCTAAGAGTCCTCCTCTCAGAAGCAGCTGTGCTGTGCCCCTGGTAGGCACCCTCATCAAAGCCTGTCAGAAAGGCCAAGGTTTGAGTTCAAACCTTGAGATTCAAGCCTCGAGAGGATGGTCTCGCTCCGGTCATTCTGTAGACGTGATCCCTCTGCTCAGTTTAGAAATGCATTACTAGAAAAACAGCACTTCCATTGCTACCACGAAAGAATGCTCATTTTTTTAGGCTATAGATGTAACAACTTTCAGTATCAATGAAAATATGCAAGAAAAATACCATGTGCATTTAAGTCAACTCAGATATTTATCACGTATTATTTGGCATATAACTTTCTGTGACAAATAGTCCTAGATGATAGATGAGTGCATGCCAACACAATAAATGTGATAAATATCCAATATGAAATAGATATGGCAACTTTCTTAGCATATGGATACTTTAATACTGGAGTATTTCAGGATAATGTTGTCAAGGCAAGAGAGATCAGTGTTCTTCCTTGGGTTTCTCCAGCAGAAAGGAATCTTTATTTATGGAAAATTACTCGTTTCCCATTAACTCTGGTAAAAAATGTTTTTATCAGGCAATAACACAGTGAGAGTGAGGACTTTCACATAGACTTCCCACTAAGCTATTGTTTTCATAGCTTCAGGGCTTGCCTATTGAAAGACGCCCATCTGATCCTAATCCTGCAAATTTCTGTGTAAATGTGTAACTCCACAGATCTAAGTAAACTTAAGCACATATTTAGCTATTTGAAAGATGCTGGCCTAAATAATTTTTATCTAATGTGATTATCATATACAATATAACTGTTCCTCCAGGGCTTAATTCAGAATATGTTAAATCAATGAGAAGCTTGCCATTGACTTCAGAGAATGGTGGATCATGCCTGTATCCATGTAATTCATCTCTGCTTATCCGAAGTGTTTTACAAAACTTCTAAGTAGTATTCTTTTAGTTCTGCAGAAAGAAGACATCAGGGCAGAAACAGGTGGATAATTTGCATGAAATCATACAGAAAGCCTGAGAATAAAATTCAGGTCTTAGGATTTTCACTTTTTTTGGCTCTTCCGGATATGAACAGGATCTGATCTCATGATCTAGAGATCAAGATGTATATATCTACTATCAAATCCCTCAACCATCCTGCTACTCTACCCATTTATTTTTATAATACTACTAGCTTAATATTCATTTGCAAATAAAAAGCTACTGTGTGATTTCTCCTGGCTGTGCATAGCTCGAGTTCCTGTTCTGATGGGCTGCTGCCTGCCCTGTGTTTGTTTCCTGTGCACCCCACCTTGTAAGCGGTGGCATAACGCCATTTTAACAGATGGACCTGAGAAGAGAAATGCCAGGGCACCAGAAGGCTCCCTTGAAGGCAGCCTGCAAGGTCAAGTTCTAAATGTGTTTTTGATACTGTAATTTATGATGAGCTTCCCCTGATTTTAAAGAGGAGTAGTATTTTAAGATGTGGTATTTAATGTGAAGGAAGTTTAGTGTTTGTAGGTACTGTTACTTTAATGTGCCAGAATTTTAAGATGTCTCATCTGTGCTGCAACTAACTCTGAAAGATGTCAATTCTGAGACACCTTGACTTCTGAAGTTAGACATAAATAATAATAATTAGGGGGGGAAAACAAAACAAACAGAGAAAGCTGCTATGGTTGTGTAAGGAAACAGTATCTATATTCAAGGGGCAAAGAATGTGAGCGAGAGGAGCCTGTGAGTTTCTTCAAGTGGTGTTTTCAAAACTGGATTTAGAAACCTGTGCTGTGAGGGGTTCAGAGAAGTTTCTGCTGATTATTTATATGTGAATGAGTCTGTTCTAAATAAATAAATAACAAATAAATGACAGTAACAACATTGCTGTTTCCCATAGGAACTGTAAATTATTTATTTGAACAATGCATGTTTATGTTGTCCAAGGATGTGCCTTCTGCCAACACTTAACCATGAAAGTGACTTTCATCATGTGAGTGTTAGTGCTCAGATGCTTCAGTTGACTGACTTTCAGGGAAACTCAGTAGCCTACATATTTAAGTAATTTATTTTAAGGAGATTTAGGGTCATAGCTCACTTGAAAACATCACCCTTCTCTGTAAAGATCCATGCAGTACAGAGTGTAGTGAGGTACTTCAGTACATTCATGCATCTGGTCCTATGTTCTTGTATCAGTACGCTTTCTCGATTGAGGAACCTGGTAGAGAATCTCTTAAAACAAACAGAGACATATTTCAGTTCCATTCAGAAATGTTAAATGAAAGGCTAACATGTAATCTTCTGCTGAATGAAATATTTAGCAAGGCTGTTTTCATAGTGGTTATGCAGGAAGTATCACAAAAGTTGTCATTTACTGGATTTTAATGATGCAGCCTGTACTGGTAATATAGGTTGAGGTGATGTAAAATTTTAAACACTTTTATTAATGAAGCAATTGATGAATTGAACAAAGACTGATGATATGATGGGCCCAAATGGGTTTGGTTTTGGTAGTATGTTAAAGTTGTGATAAAGTAATATCCCTGAAGAATGTATTACCATTCTGTTGTCATAGCATTGGGCGTCTACTGGTTTGGCTGTCTTACAGGCTTGGGAGAGACTTCGCTCTCAACCAGTATCTCCCAGTCACCATTGTCATTTTCCCACACCATAAAAATACAGGCGAAAAGGCTACACAGCACATGAGAAGGAGCAGTGGAGTTTAGTGCATGCTTTGCTCTGTGATTTGCTTTGTTTGTGTGTAATTTTACTGCTGTTACAATAAATGAGAAAACATGAACATGTTGCCTGAATGTCCTGGGTAAATGCCAAGAAAAAGCAGAAGCACATGCTGTGATCATTTGCCCTCTTAGACAGGTATATACTGCAGACCACAGGACTTTTTTGATTGTGGAAAATACCTGTTGAGAGATCAGATAGGGTCAGTGCACCGGGCCCACTGTAAGTCCGTCAGATGTTCATAGAGTATGTCTGAAGCGTGATCTCACCCAGAAGGCACAAATAGGATAAAGGGATACTACCAGTGTGAGAAGTGGCCCCAGCACTCTGCCTGCATAGATCAGAATTGGACTAGAATATCATCTCGGTGTAACTGTTTCTGACAAAACTAGACTAACAACCAGGAGGCTGTATAAATACTTCAGAAGCCGTGGAAGTAATATTTAATAACTTCCAGAGAAAGACAGCACTAATTTTGTATTCAGCGGACGCCTCTCCCCAAGGGAAAAGTTCTGTGTTGTATCAACATCAAATAGTGACACACAGGGATGAGAAATGCTTCTGCCCCTGCCTGGGCTGGTATTCTTCCCCGTTTTCCTTTTCCAGAATGGGTTGGCTCCGTTACTGCCGGAGTGGGTTTAATGTGCAGGGAGGATTATTTGCTTGTTTGGGTGGGTGTGTGCAGGAGAGTGCGTGAGTGCGAGCAGAGGAGGAGTGAGGCTCAGGGCTGGGTGCAGTTACAGGCACTTCACTGTGAGCTGGTTCAGTGAGAGCACAAGCCGTCCGCACATCGCTACTGGTAGTGCTCCAAATTTGAACAGAGGTGGAGGGAGTCTGCCCGCCGGGCTGAGGAGGGAATGGACTTAGGCTGAACAATTATTATCAGAAGGTAAACCCCTTCCTGTGAAACTAGATCTGAACTGGAAGGGGTCATGGCTTTCTTTTGTGGGGGAGAGGGGGTGTATCTTTGTGATGTGACTGAATAGCTTGCCAGTAGTATTGTAGTGGGGTACTTGTACTTTTGTTCCTGTGCACCAGAAGGATTTTTTTAAAAGGCTGTGTATAATTCTGTGGTTTAGATAAATGAGTGCAGCTAACATGTTTTGAAACTGCCAGGAAGAGAGGAGAATGGCACAGAGCTTGGGCTGTTTCTGATTGCAACTGATTGCTGATGCATGGAGGAACAATATGATTCTTTATCTCAAATAATTCTTAATATAGTTTGTTGGCTCTTTTGATCACTTCTGGAGATCTGTTGCATAGAAATAAGGTTAGAGTTTGTTTCCAGTTTCCGTGCCTTTTTGCTGAGAAATATGTTTTATCAGTTAATGTAGAACGCTGACTTTTTTTTCCTAATGTGGGGTGTGTTTGCGTAAAAATGGGGAAATGAAAAGTTTAATAATAACTCAGGATATGGGTAAATGGTTGAGACAGGTTGTCTAGGTAGCTGAGTAGCAGCATAGGTTTAACTTAATTTAGATTACCCTTCCGTGATGAAAAATATGCTAGATGTAATAGCCTAGAACATTGCACCATGCACGGGGTCAAAAATCTAGAATAAATATACTTCCACAAAAATAACATAGATTGCTTCATGTAAAAATCTTTCTAACAGGATTTTGATTATTTTTTTTTATTTATTTCTCCCCCTTATCTCAAAAGACTGAATTTGGCAAGAGGGATATCTGTAGTTCGGAAAGACTTGACACATAAAGATGACAAAAGAGTATCTGAAGTTGACAGAGCCCTAACAGAAGTTCAGTTGCTATGGCAGCATAATCACAAGGCATTAACTTCGCAACAGTGGTTTGGAAACCATCCTTCAGTCGATTTGAACATCAATAGAAAGGGGAGGAATGTTAAGAGGATGTAGGGATGGTGAATAAGAAGAGCAAGTTGTTACAAGTAATTTGAAAAAATAACCAATTAAAGCTTCCTTATTGCCACAAAGGGGTTTGTGAAATCTTGCAGGTGCTTATAAAAATACGGCTTATCTGTGTAAATTGCTTTTGTGAGTACAGTGTTGCTGATTAGGATCTATATTTCCTAGCACAGCATCTTTAGCTTTTACCTTTTTGATTTAGTTAAATATTCTCTAGTGTGTTTCTTGCACTAAATATTAATGAAAAAGTTTAGCAGGCTGATCAAAGTACTTTAAAATGACATTTCAGTAGATGCGTTTATATTAGTATAAAGTTTCTTACCACCACCAGCAGCCTTTGTGATATACAGCCACTGCATGTATTCCAGTAACACACAACTGGTACTTAAAACAAGTAGCTTTTTCATGTCTTAGAGGTGCACATAACACATACCAGTTTCTAGCAGAAGACTAACTTACCTGGATGACTTTATTTTTCTTGTTACATAGCTGTATTAAGAATTCAACTGCATGGTTGTCACTGCAGAACACATCTTGTTCTCCTCTTGGAACAGTCAGCTTTAGGGAAAACATAATACTCTATTTTTGTTTTGTAGCTCCCATTGCTTCTTCTGTTCATCTTTTAAACCTTTGCATTGTGCTGGTGCTGCCTGCCACAATCACCCACAACAGAGATATAAAATTAATAACGATCCCTGCACCAAAGTACTCACACTGAAAACAAAACTTCCTCCAGTGTCGCAGTCTCACTGTTAATTGGGATGTAGTGATAGGGGAATGTGAGGCACTCTGGAGCGATACAAAATTACTTCAGCCAGTTACTTTTTGTTTCTTTGGGACTGAGATCACAATGAAAAATGGATTAAGTGGTGAAATGTTTTTTTGCAGGATTGTGATCTTTCATTTTTAAGTCCTGCTTTAAGTCCTCCTATCAGTGGAGAGTTTGCTACTGACTTTTAGAAGAGCAGGATAGGACTTAGACCTGTCCCGCGTAAAAAGTAATTGTTGGGAGGAATGCAGCAATAACATGTTTGAAACTTGAGAAGAGGAGAAGAGCCTGTTGGGGCAAGTCTATAGCAGTCACCCATTTGTTACAGGCTCTGTCTGGGTATTGTGTTCAATGTTCACTCTGTGAGGACTCAGTCCCCTCCCTCCTTTGTCTGCTTTGTCAGGGTACTTTCCTGGGGTGGGCATGGTGGGAAAAAAAGGAAAGAAAAACAAAAACAAAAGCAAAAGATATGTCTGGAATCTCTAGGGATTTTGAAGTCCATGGAATTAACACCTGTCTTTACTGAGCAGGTGCTTTACAGATGAAGAAATATGATACACATGAGAATTTTGTGGGTGATTAAATGTTTGAAGCGACCACCTGGAGCACAAAATGGGTAGATTTTAATTACATGCTGATGCTACATTAGAAGATCATACAGGTCTAATAGTTCTTTGGGTAGGTATCTGGGATGTATGACATCTATTACAAGCCTTTTTCTTTGTAAGAGGGAAAAACAGCACACAGCCAAAGAGATGCACCTTTTCATCACCAGCAACACAGATACTCTGGCATTTATAGTGCCTGTGAAACTAGCTTGAGATGTTTTGTGGATTGTAGAGGTCTCTGAAATGAGCATCACAGATCGTTTTGAGTATGAGTTAAAATGTTAAGAAATTGGCTTTTACATGTAAGGTTCGGAGAGAGAGATTTGTTATGTGTACAGATGGATTTTCTGTTGCTTTGAATTCTGTAAAGTGGTTGCATCTTGGCTGGCAAATGTTTTTTCCTAGCAATGAGGGGAGTAAGAACTGAGGCAGAAAAAAAGCTTTAAGCAGCCTTATCTCAGCAGCACCCTTGAATTACTGCTGTTGAGGCAACAGTGATGGAGCCCCTGTACTCAGCTGAAAACTGAATAGCAGCAAATGGTGTTCGATATCCCTTTCTGCTTGATGTCCATCACCTCTTCCCTGTTCATCACCATAGTAATATGTTGTGTTATGGTTACTTTGTTGGAATAGTATTCCTGTGGTAACTAGGAATCTTGATTTTGTACGGAGCTGAAGAAAACAAGGTAGGGAGTAAAATCCCTGTGTCTTGGCTCTGACAAACATTACTCGATGGGATGCACATGCCAGCTAGGATTCCAAAGTATGCTTGCATAGTTTTGCGTCTGTAATTGGAAATCACATGTATCAGCAGTGAGAAAACTGACAAATAGAACAAAAAAAATGGACTTCTGCCAAAAATAAAAGCTTTGCTTTTAGCGGAGTGGATGTCAGTTGTATGACATTTATTCAAAGTTATTCCATTTGAAAGAGAGACAACTATTTCTCTGCACTAACTGTCCACTGGTTACCTTGATGTCCTTTGATACTTCCATTTTAAATTTAGTGTAATGTAAATGCTTTAGCCAGAATTACAAAAGGCCAGAATTACAAGGATTCCTGAGATGTAGTGTCTGGATGTAGTGAAATCCAGGCTCATAATTATGTATTGGTGACTCTGGAGTTAAGTGGTTGGAAAGAAAAATATTTGAAGAAAATCTGTCCCTTCCCTGGATTGTCATCTGTTGCTTGTTGTGATCTCTTGCTGGAAGAGATCGCCAAAGGTAGCAGGTAGCATCGCAGTTAATCAAGGATAAAACCCATTCTTTAGACTTTTTAAAGCATTATCAGATCAGAATAGCTGGAATGACAGTGACTTTTAGGATCTGTTTGCTACAAGAGCAGGCTCTAGTCACTAAAAGAAAAAATATTCCCTGCTCAAGTCACTCCTAACATGTTTTCCTATTAGAACAACCTGTGAGTCTACCAGGTACAAATTATTATATGTTGAGTGCTTCATGTCTGTTTTGTTTCTTACAGGCTACTTTTGTTTTATGTTCTCTGGTTATTTCCTATGGATACTGTGTGTGACCTCATGCTTAGTTTCTTTCCCCCTCCTTTGGCCTTCGCAACCTTTATTTGTCTGTTGTTCTTGGGACACTCCCTCTGAACTGAATGCAGACATCAGAATGGAGACCAGGCTTTGCTAAATCGCATGCCAAAGGTTGCACAGTTCCTGAAACAGCCTTCTGACAGAAAACTGGAAAGACATTTTTGTGTTAGATGAACAAGAAAATCAGCTACAGTTATTTGGATCTAGTGGTGTGCTATGCTGAGGTCCAGCAGGGCTGGTGTCTGAGAATTTGAAATCTCTGCTTGGCTCTGTTGCAGGCATTAATTTTGATCCAAGGTGAGTTGCTTAATCTCCCAATCTCTCACTTGCTTCATCAGTTAGAAAGTGGTTTGCATTTGTCCACTGAATAAGTTAACATGAGTTTTGCCTAGTGGTACACTGACCTGTTTTCTCAGCCGTCGCCGTACTACAGAGCCCTGTCTCAGTGCTGGACCCTCTGGGTCAGTTGCAATTCCGGTGGTGATGCAGCACACCCAACCCCAGAACTTCTCCTGGCGTCGCACTCAAACTGTCTCTCTGAACCACAAGCCACATCACCAAAAGCTTACTTCTAGCAGCAAAGCCCCTACTATACCAGGGATTTTGCTGCTTAACCAAGACAGCTTTCAGTGAACTGATTTAACTGTATTGGAGGTTTTTCCAGTGTAACCTTAGACTCTGACTCTAATTATTCTGCTGTTTTGGTCCAGACCTGTGGTCCCTAGGAGCAGCCTGATGCATGTGTAAAATCTTCTCACTGTGTAAAGCCCATTGGAATGGATTTTAAGGTCAGAGGCACTGCTAAAATCATCTTGCTTGACCTTCTATTTTCAAAATCATAGAGCTTTTCCCTAGAAACCAAATGAAAGCTTATACTTTGGGAAATTATCCTGCCTCATCATGAAGACTGCAGAGTGGTTGTAAGGCCATGAATTTTCCCTCTTGCTGCTTGAATTACCTTTACTTTCTACAAACTTCACCTTTTTTGAGGTTAAATGTGTCTCACTTCAGCTTTTTGATGTTGTCATAGTTTTTTCAATGGGACTGAAAAGTTCATGCTCTTTCCTGCTGCTAGCTCCTTTCTTTGCTTTTAATCACCTGTCCATTGTGATCTAGCCATCTCTGAAGCCTTTCTCCGAATAGTGATTTGACTCTTGAGTTCTTCAGGTTCACAGCTAAAGACTCGTGTTGTTTTGATGGTTCTCCACTGAACTCTATTCTGTAAACCCACATGTACGCACTCATCAGTGTTATAATGGTGATGTTCCAGTATCTGTAGTCAAAAGCAAAGCCTTTTTTCTGCTTTTCCTTTATATTCGTTGTATACATTAAATGCTCAGAAGAGCCAGCCATTTCAGGTACTCTGAGAGCATTTTCTGGGAGATCAGTAATGATGTTCTCAAACCACCTCTCTCAGTTGCTCTTGCCCACAATGTGGCCTTCAATCTCACATGCTTTCTTGATTTGCAGGCATATTATGTTAGCCTATTAAAACACACTTGTTGTGTTTAGATAGCTTAAGCATTGTCTTTGAGTCATCTGCAGATTTACCAGGGAAGGTTTTATATTCTTGTCTTGGCCAGTAGTAGAGGTGCCTCATGCTGTGGGTAGAAGGAAGTAATCTCGGAGGTAACTGGCTCAGCAGAGCGTCCCCTGCTAACGCATCCATCTGTCAGAGAACTGCCTAGCTATAGTTTTCTTAAGACTGTTGAGTGCAAATTATTCAGGTCTCTTAATTTGTAAATGTTGGCTCATGGAAAACACTATTCAAAAAAATCTTGCTCAATAAACAGTATGAAACAGGACAAATATGTGTTGTGGCATTGTCAAATACAGACCAGAAAGATACACGTCCTGAATACTCCTGCCTTTTCTGTGTCATCTGTCATCTTTCTTCATTTACAGCTCACAAGGCACCTTTGCCTGAGCTGTGCTTTTTTTAATAGTTTTTATTTTTTGTTGTCATGCTTTAATAAAGACTCTTACTGTCTTTAAACATATAGCCCATAGTTATTTCTTTGGTAACTTTAGCTTTCTTATCAGTTATCTTTATTTCTAACTTAATGACTTTGTCATTGCCTGTTTTTCTTTTTTTTTTTTTCAGTTAATAGTGTCTCAGTTCTTACGATTTTTCTGTGCCTCAAGCATATGGACCATCATAACTTTTTTGTTTGTATTTTAGAGTACAGAATTTGGGACATTCAGTAGGATGTCTTAAAAATTCATTTGTTTATCCATTTATGGTCACTTTAAGATCTAGGAATATGCTCCTTTAAAATTCCACATGCATATATAAATATATATACATGTAAGCCCATATAACACTGCTCTTCATTTCTGTCTGTCTGTAAATGCAATCAAATCATGATCAGAATACATGGATTCGGCCATGAAGACAGAATGAGTAGCCCCCATGAAGACCATGATTGGTAGTTAAGAATTTCACCTGTGTGTGCAACTTCCTCAACACTGGGTGTTGCAGGAAAGTGAGAACTCAGGGCAGAGCTGACAGCGCAGTCAGAAGTGGCTGCTAAGATCTTACTAAAGTAAGTCCGGTTGATATTCAGCTGCCATGAGGACTGTTTCTTCATGCCAGCAGAGCAGTTGCACAACTGGGGATTTAGCCTGAATCATTACTCACATCCTTGCTATAAGGAAAAATTATATTCCAAGCAGCTAATAATTGCATTGCTATTAGCAGCAACTAATGGGTATAACAGTATTGTAAGCCAACGGGATTAACGCTAATAAGTTACAAAGTTTATTATAGTCTGTCTGTTAAGGAATATACTAGCATGATATTGGCAGTCACTGTTGGGGTGCTGGGAAGTATTTTTGTATAAAAATCAGAAACCAGGCATGAATTAACAGTGCAAGTGTTCATAGCAGCAGGACAGCTGCAGTTTTGGCTTAGCCAAGGCAGCACAGCGATGGAAGGCTCTGAGGGTCTTCCATGTCTCTTGCATGCATCTTGTCATTCAGATTTACAGTCACGGCCTCACGCTCCATTTCCCACTTTCCCCCAGTGTGGTGTCTTGTGTCTTGCAGCCCCATCAGCCTTGAAACTGCCATTGTGAGCTCTGCTTCCTGCTGCTCCATCCTGTCTCAGCGTTGAGCGTTGTTTCTGTTGAGATGTTGTGACAGAAGTGTTAAAAACAGCTTTAGAAGGTCCTAGTTTTAAAGATACATATCAAAAAGGGATTTATCAGGCTAGAATCTTTGCAACGTTTGAATTGTATTACACTTTCCTTCCTTTGGTAGTAACAGGGAAAATTACGGTAGATTCTGAAGTTCTTTGGAAGCAAAGGAGCTGCACTTCTGTTTTTGTATATGAGCACAGATATTTGTAGTGGCTTGCTAAACAGATAGGAGCCTGGGAAAAATGAGTGGACAGTTTGGGTCAGGATGTTATTAGAGGCAAACTTTGGTCTTCATAGTATTTGTGCTGTTCCAGCTGCCTGTGAGATCACAGAAGCCTGCAGAGAAGGAAACAATGGAATTTGATGTTATACCGAACATCAAACAGCATTGAAGGTTCTGTGACCTCTACAAGTAATTAAAATAAAGCTTCACTGGAAAATGGTAGGCTACTGCCACAGACCCTGTTTTACAATTCACGACATTCCTTAAGGGGTTTAATAGATGAGTCTGAGTTATTCTTTGTGCTGCTCCTTAGTCCTTAAGAGAGTTAAGAAATCAGGTCATTCTCCTCAGAGTCATTGTAGAACTAAATATTTGATTAGGTTTGTCCGTCAAATGGGCCCATTATACCTGTTCATAAAAATTTAAAAAAAAAGGGGGAGGGGGCTTTTACTCTTCCATGTACTCTTTCAAATACATAGCAGTTTTTGTGGTATTTAAATAGTATTAGAAAAGTAAAGCTTTCTACATCTTTAATAGCTGTTTGTCAGGTGACTGCTAAGATATCTTTGAATGGAGAGTGAATGCAGCTGTGCAAATGTAACGCAACAAATATGCACTTAATTGTGTCCTTTGGCCAGCAGAAGATGTCTGTTGGTAATTAGTTCTTCCTCTGCCAGACCCACGGGCATGTGAGCTCTCCTAGCGGGATTCTTGTTATTGTACTCTGGCTCTTGTTCACTGTTGTTCTGGAAGGAAGGACAGAACTGAAGGCATGAGCAACAGGAAATCTTAAGCTCTCACGTTCACCAAAGAGGAAAATATTTATTTAATCAGACTAGAGCTCTACAAGCACTCAGAGAATAGAAGTTAGTCTTGTGGGAAGTGGGGACAGAGGGGATGGACTTGGAAAATACAGTCCTTGGCTTTTGAATTATTATTACCATGGGGTTAAAGCTGTATGTGTGCTCAACACAGGTACTTTTTATGCTGGGTTTCTGGGGCACGTTACATCAGCTTGCATGCAGCTGTATTTGTAGCTCCTGGGTTGGAATCATTCTTGCGATACGCACCATTGCCTTCCCTGACACCTGTGAGTACCAGTACACTTTGGGCTTCAGGAGGTCCCCAAAGGTATCTTGATAAAGTGAAGGCAAATGAGCGTTGTGTGCATTGTGAAGAGTTGGAGCATCAGCGGTGTGAGAAGGGGTTGTACAGGAGCTCAGTGCGTTGTGTTTAACTGGTGCTCCAAATAACTCCCTACCCCCCAGCCTTTTAGTTTGCCTTTTAAGCTGCAAGAGGTCTCTCTAAGCTTGATGCACACAGTGTGTAATGTGATGGCTGTGTTCTGGGATCTTTCCCATTCCGGACAATTGTACAGGGCTGTTACCCCTCCACCAGAGGGACCCTTCAAAACCTTCTGTAAACAGCACACCGTGGCTTTTAAAATGGCATTGCAGACTGGTTCAATCAGCTAAGGAGGATTTGTATGTTCCAGTTGAAGTTATTTGAGAGAATAGTATGCTGGACGAAGGCTGAAAATTGATAGCTGCTGAGTCTGAAAAGGTGATCTAAGAAAAATTTGGTCTCTCATTATTAACTATTATTATAGGTCTTGGTATTGTTATAATACATAATAGAGCATGTACTTCTGCTAATGTTACTTGGGACATGTCCTCTGCACAATAGACATATCCAGCTCTCATATGTAGCCCATCATCCATGAATCCTGACTACTGACTCCAACCATCATTCATAAGCCTTAGAGGAGAGGTGATTACATGGTTTTATTCTCAGGACTGGTCATTAGGAATACATTTCTGTAATGGTTTTCCTTGGTAGTGTTTCTCCAAAGTATTTTACGAAGGACATTAAATGTTATTTAACCTTCTTTGTAGATTGGGAAACTGACGCTCAGTGTTTCTAAAGACTCAAGTATAAGTCAAGTCTTGAAATTACCAGAATAAATAGAACCACAATACTATCTAAAATAATGTTATTTTCTTTACATGAATATGTATATTATGCACATATTGTGTATAGTGTATAAATATTTAGTAATATATAGAGAATAAATAGAACGCATATATTGCTGGTCAACCAGAAATCAGTGAGACTTGCAGAACCATGGAAAGCTACTCATATTTAACATCCATATGTTTACATTTATAATGACACTTACAATATACCTTTGGCCACTGTTCCTTCATTCTGCAATTCTAAGGTTCCAGAAGCATTTGATAAATGAGTAAATACTACTACTTTTTTTAATCTAAATTTTTCTGTCTACTGTGTTCAGATGGGATTTAATCTGAGAACCTATTTTAGATTTGTCAGTGTGGATAGAAGATAAATAGGAAAGTCAGAAGAGATTGTATATTGTTATAAATTGATAACTGATGTGCTTGCTTCTGCTGCAAATGCCAGAGCCAGTTGGTTTAACAGAGAATTTATAGACAGTGACAGTAACATGTAGGTTTAATATTTCATTTGACAAGAAACTGCTGTCAATTCATTCAATTCCATTTAAGATTTTGTATGCAAAGTAAGAGTAATAACATTCAGTGTTATTTTGGTTGGTTTTAGCACTTCTAGCTAAGCAAAACCACGGTATTTACAGCAATTAATTCAGCTAACTCAAACTTAGTTTAAGGACAGTCCTCTATGATAGGGATCATAGTTTGCACTTGATGGTTTGGATTGTCCTGAAGACCTCAAACAAAGCAAAAGTAATTCAGAAGGGATCATAAGCACTATGATAAATCAAAACCTAGTAGCTGAATAGCTATGTTTTGAACAAGAAAGTGATTTGTTGTTGCTGACAGGGTGCAAGATGATGCTTTAGACGTCCTTGTACAGCTAGAGGATTTCTGGACATGAAGTGAGCTTGAGAGGGGGTAAGGAGAGCTAGTCATAGTGAGAAGGCAAGTGGCTTTAACCCTCTTGCACCTTGGCTGAAGAATGTTCAGGGCAAATGTGCACTGAATTAATGTTACTTGTTATTGCCAACAGGGTTGAGATATAAATCTTACAGTCCACAGCATAGTAGCCTGAGATTACAGGAACTGGCCATACTGAATACAGGTTTAGTAGCCTGAGAGCTGGGCAAGAACAGATGTCTAAAAAGTGTGAATATTTCATCCTCTTGTAGATCCAAAAGGTTTTCTTAATACATTGTAAATGACTGATTTTTAGCAACCAGTTTTCTTGGATGATCACAGTAAGTCAGGCATAGCAAGATTAGCCTTGAGTTAGTTGAGATGCAGCTTGTTTTCCTGTGGATACCCACTGAAGAAAGGCTTTCACTCCTGAGTCGTAGAGACATTACTGAGGCGGAAAACTCATGAAACTGGTTTGAAAGCATTCAGCAACAACTGCAGCTGCTGCGGTATGTAACTCCCCCAAAACCTCTCCAGTGCAGGATGGGTTAGCATCTCCACTTAGCAAACTTGTGTTATCTGGGGCGTGGTGTTCATTCATCATCACTCACACTAGGCTAAAATTTGGCCAGTTGTTTCAGCCTTGGGGAAAGATGTGATAAACTTGAAATCGGTCTCTTTGACCGTTTTGAAGACACACGTGTACATCGTTTAAACCATATTCTCTTGACAGTAGTGTATCAGAAGTTTTTCCTGGAAAAAAATCTTCAGAGAGGCCACAGGTCTACACATAATATTGTGATGAATTCTGGATTTGTTTCTCCTATAACTAGCCTGGCTTTTAAAAACATATAAACTGCTTATAGCAATTAACACATAAGTACTTGAATCCAAGTGCCCTTTTCTAAAGGATCTTCAAGAAAAGCTTTGTGATGATGAGAAAAATGAGTGGAATGTTTATCAGATGGTCATGGCAAGTTAAAGACTCGTTAATATTAGCACTAGATGGACCAGATATGACCCTTTTAGGACAAAGTATGGATCAAGCTAGTAGAAATAACTGACCAAAGTTACTGTGAATTAACTGCAAAACAGGGAACAGGAAACTCAGAAGCCTGGGGTAGGACTGCCAGAGCAGCTACACAAAACCCAGAGGACTGGCATCTTTTGCTTATGACAATGAAATGCAGCATATGATTAAAACGTAGGTGCAATATGGCTTTCTTATTCATAAACAAAAAACAAACAAACAAAAAAACCCGAACCAAACCAAACCAAACCAAACCAACAAAATGCCACCCCCCCCAAAAAAAAACCAACCCAAACCACCACACCTCAAAGGCCAGACTGGAAGAAGAGAAGCTGAAAACTGTACAGGTGTGAATGTGTGATTTTCTTTGTCCATGTGCCATGGTCCTCACGCAATATAGATACTGGATCCTTACTACCCCTCTTAAAACTACATTGCCTTAGCAATCAGGGTGCTTAGTAGGGAATTATTTCTTTATAAAACATACTTCATCTGATAATACTTGTGTACAAAGGTTTCAGTCCTTTGTGTCTGGGAATTTGGTGTGCATCTCATAGGACACAATCCCACCTCAGATGGGATATCTCAGAGGTTAATTAATAATAGTATAACAGGCCCTGTACTCTTTCCAGTTCAGACTATGTAGCTACTTAGCTACCCTGCTGAATATCTTTTGAGAAGCTATGAATTTTATTTCAGAAAAATCCATGTGCCTGCTGAAAATTTGAGCTCTGTTAAGCAGCGGCACAGTTATGCCGCAGAGATGTTCTTTAGTTGGATGAGACAGGCAGAGCCCAGAAAAGATTCCTGTTTTATTATTTCAAATCTATTTTTCAGTTATTGTTTTCCTGTTTGGAGAAGATCCTTTCTGGCAGTGATTCAGCCTTCTTAGGAATTTTTTATCTCTCATTAACTGGGAGTGGTTCCCAGGACATCAGATTTGCCATCATCTTTAAATCAAATACATCTGAAATCACTTGTGTCAAGCAGGTCTGTTGGCCCCACTCTGCTGAAGAACTTTAGGAATGCTCAAAAGTTGGGATTTCTTTTAGCAAACACAGATAAAATTGCTGTTCCTCTGTATGTACAATATTGTTCGTGTGAGGCAGAAAGTGCAGAAAAGGACGTCAGCTTCTGCTGAGTGCTGAGCTGTCTGAATTGATCTGCCTTTGAACCCTGTTCAATATTCACAGCCCTAAGCTGCATATATATACAAGTAGCTGTTCTTTGCACGTCTGCATTGAAGATCAGAATAGCTGTAGTTTGATGCCAGCGTTACATTTCAGATACATACGGAGTTTCTTCACTTTTTTTCTTAAATTCCAGTCTTGAATGGAACTGATGGGACACCTCAGGGGTTAAATAATTGCTAGAGAGAGTCAGAGATGGCGAGAACAGTCAATAATGGAAATTATAAAAAGAGGATGAACTCTTAACTGTGTTTTTCCTTCTCAGTTCAATATTGATTTTGTTGCTGCCAGTCAAGCATCAATTCTGTGTTTGCTCCCTCATGAGCATTTCTTCCTTGAATAGGCGTATCTTGTAGTGACCTTTCATTCTCTCTTTTACCAGAGCCCCTTTTTTTGTCTGATTGATAGATCTAAATCTGCTGAGCAAAAAATACTAAATCACATTAGTCTCCCTGTCTGGTGGATGCTGCCGTCTTAAGGAGCAGGAATCAACAGCAAAGGCAGTATCTGAGTAAGAGAAGTGCAGGGTTTTTGCAACTGAAGAGTGAGTGGATGGCTAAACTAACAGCACACTGAGTCCTCTTCTCTGGGCTTGTATTGCTGAAATTCTTGGACAGGAATTGATCTTAGTGATAATGAAAGATAAATAGTCGTGTCCCCGAGTACCACTGTCTCTATGAATAGCTACCTTTCCCGACCTTCCTAAAATCAAACCCAGGTACTGCACTACTACGGCAGGAACAAATGAGAACATTAAAATTAAATGGTGCAACTTTACCCGTAGAAGGGCTGGGTGGTAGATCTGGTTGTCTGGTAGTTGTTAGGTACTTTAAGCCGTATAGTTCATCATCTCATATAAACACTTTTAAATACTAAGCCTGTATGATCAATGTCGAATGTGAACCAAAAATATATTATTTATCTCAATAGACATAAGGAAGGGTTGAATTTAGTAATGTTACAGTGTCAAGTATAATGAAGTAGGAAATGGATTTGATGAAATTTTACAAGTCAGCTACAGAGTAAACAGATATTTTGTGTGTGGAACATCTTAGTGGATAGTGAATATTTTGTGAAAAAGGATTTGAGGTTAACTTGTTTGGAAAGCCAGGTACAATTTTAAAGACTTTTAGAATTCATTACTTGTCACTATTAAGGGTTATTTTCTAGGTTTAGTTATTTTTAGATTAAAAAAGCCCAATATGGATTTTGCATGCTTAGTTTCTGATGAAAGGAAGTTAATACATTTATTGCTTTGGTCTCCTATGGAGAAGAAATGACATTAATATCTGTGCCTTGATTTTTCCTGTCCTTATAGGCCTGAAATCTGATCAGCTTTGTTTATTATGGATATCAATGTATTTAAGAGAATGAATGGCTCAGTGGATTTGGATTTGGGTAACAGGATCTAGAGTATTTAGCATCTTTACATCAGTAGTTCAAATGCAGCTCAAGCTGTCTGTACTAGTATAGCTTCTGAAGTCAGGCATCTGTGAATTAAGTTAATGGTCCCAGAACTGGCTCTAGAAAGCTCTCTATTAATGCCTATATCAGCAGTGTAGAGAAGAAGGCTAAAGAATGAAATGTCACATCATGAGGGCAATGTTGTATCATAACAGGTGAACTAGAAATAAAATGCAGTGGTCTATCAGCAAATAGTGAGTGCTAACAAGGCAGTGCAATGCAATGGTCCCTCATTTCCCTTTTTAATTTTTGTTTAGGCAGGTGACAAGCATTATCATCCAAGCTGTGCACGATGCAGCAGGTGCAACCAAATGTTCACAGAAGGAGAAGAAATGTATCTGCAAGGTAAGGATGCCTCCATTACAAACCAAGAAAATCAGACTTTGTAGTTTTCCTGTCACATCTCCATGTAATATGGGCAAGGACAACTATAGCCATCCTATCTTCATTACAATATTCTCATACGTTTTCACTTGAAACCCCTTCACCCTAGTGGATGATCGTAACAGCGGCTTTGCAGTGACTCTACACCCTGACTGAGGCAGACTGTGTTCTCAAAAGCTGTGTAGCAAAAATGAAATTTTTTAGGCTGCCTCTGAATTTGGCATCTCATGGATAGCTTAGCACACACACTGGTATATGTGATACCAAAGTTAGAGGATTTCCCCTGAATTCTGCTGATCAGTTTCTCTGCTGTTCTGGACCACACTCCAAACTGTAAAAGGCAATGGAAAAAGTTCCAAAGACTGCAGTGAGCTTGTTTTCAATCACAGCGATCTCACTCCCCACATGCATTGAGAGATTGTCTCCTCTAGTTCTTAATCATATTTGCTTGCCTTGCCTATTTCCCTTTTATCTCATTACGTCTCTCTTTTTATTCCTATTTACTTTATTTTTATGTCTTTCTACAGTCACTTCTTTCTTGTATGTTCGTTTTAATCTCCTCTTTCTTATTAACAATCTCACACTCTCAGGTATTGCCAAGCATGTTTTTTTCGTGATCCTTTCACATAAAAAAGAAGGTGCTCTTTTATTTTATTGAAAAGTATCCTTGATATGAATTCCACCTATTCTTCCAGAAGGTAGCACTTTAACTATTAAGCTACAGTTATTTTTATTACTTGCTGTAGTATTAATTACTGTTGGTAGAAAGACGTATAATACATATTCATGCAAGCCAGAAATCAAAGTGAAAAGGCAGATACATTTTGGGATTTTGTATATTGTAGTTAATTTAGAAAACTTGCTTGATCTACCTGAAAGGACTGTAAAAGTGTAGGAAGGAAATGATGAAAGTGCAGTGGCAGCCATCTCTGGAAGTCCAGAGGAGAGATTCCTTCTGGAGGAATTCCAAAATAAGATAATATTGTTAAGGAATTCCTTTGAAGCTAACTTGTGTTATTTTGTAGTTTATCCTCCCTTGCAGTCCATCTCTTTCATCTCTCACTGACCTTATACCTTAGTTATCTTATTCCAGCTGTGCACAGAACTGGATATCGAATTCTGTAGCAGCTCTGCATTGCAAGAGCAAGGAGAGGCTGAAAGAGGGCTGAGTAGTAAGTACTGCTTTCTGATGGCAAATTGGAAAGACTAATTTGAAAGCAGTGATTACCGCATCTGACAACTGGCAATCTTAGTTTCCTCACATCATGGTATGATAAAGTACAGACAGAGTTCAAGGTGAGCATCAGTTCATCCTTTGCTATTATTAATAACAGCTATTTGCAACTGATGCCGTTTGCACCAGTCTAGCAGAGAGCTGGAGTTCATGTTGATTGGGCAGGCTGTAAATTTCTGCAGATCTAAATAAGAGAGAAGGTATTGTTTCTACTTATACAAGGCTAGATTTTGTTGTGGCCAAGTTCAGGTGATATGAAAGAGGAGAGGAGAGACACCTGACTCCTTGATCTGCCATCACTCTCTTCTTGGCCGTATCTCCCTTTCTGTGATTGTGAATTAATGTTCTTCATGCTCACTCTGTCTCAGAGGAGGAGCAGCCCAAGTTGTGTTGCTTTATTGTGCACAAGCTGTTTTCTGACTAAATAATGTTATTGCTGAGTGTGCTCCAGACTGTACTTCTAAAGCTTTCCTTGCTGAATTCAGCATGCTTCTAAGTGTAAGGGACCTAAAAGCCTTTCCTGTACAAAACTCTCAGCTGAAATGTATATCCTGACTCCATCCAAATTGTTTACTCTAGGGTGCAGAATAACAGCATTCCAGGCATTTCTCTGAAATAGAAATACAACACCACAACACTAAAGCCAGAATCAAAATTGCATTATTGATAAAATATATGAAGACAGGCAGCTTCCATCTCACTTCTAATTGTCCTCTCCACAGGACATGAAAGCACTGTGTTGGTATTGCTTTGTATAATAGAGGAGCCTGGCAGGTTTGTGGTAGCTATTTGTATTGGAAATGTGTAGGAAACCTTCAAAAGGAAAATCTGGAAAAACAAGCTCTTTATTTTGGGGCTTTCTATGTTAAGGATGGTTTGAATAATGCTAGCAGAAGCACTCTGGCTTCGCCCTGCTCCCTCACAGGGAAATGAAAAGGAAGCAGCATCAGAAGGTTTTTCTTTCCCATTGACTTCCTGTAATATGTTATTATATGGACTGTCCCGGAAGACTGTTGCTGAGCTGGAATGTTGCTTAGCATTTAGAGGGATGCTTCACTTGATTCTCACACAGGCTTTCAACCTTATTCAATGTGTAAATAATAGTCCGTGTTAGTGATTTTTTGAGAGCTGTATGTTGAAACAATGGTACATGTAAAGTAAAAAGCTGAATAAATGAATGTGTTGGTTAGTGTCTGTCAAGTGAGCAAACAAACATATGTTAAGAATGGAAATAACCACAATTTGCTGAGCTGTTTCTGATAGGAAGAAGAGTGGTGATGCAGCTTGAGAATTTGCACTGTTCCAAGTGTTTCAGAATAGATTGACATGTTTGGATGAATAAAATCTACAAATTGTAGGTGGCTCAGAGTTCAAGATCATGAAAAATATTTATATTTAACTTCTCAAGCCTGTTCTATCTGATGTGGGTTTTTCCATTTCATGTATTTCAAACCTCTTGCCATTTTGTGAAAGAAAACTCACAACCATTAGCTGTTTCACCATGAAAATTACATCCAGACTCTCTTGCATTTCTTGTTCACTTTCAGCAGCTTCAGCATCCTCCTGGGGTGTCCCTAAAATTGTGCCAGTTTGTCCTAAATACTGCCTGAAAATGCAGTGACAGCTTTTTCTTTGATGATGGGGACGGTTTAATAGAAAAGAAATTGAAGTACAGAGGAACAGAGGTGGTTTTTCACAGGTTCACACAGGAAGCTCACAGCTGAATTTGAGAACTGAACCTAAATCTTCCAAGTCTTAGTTCGTCAGCCTTACATCATGAACTCCCTTCCTCCTGAGTGCTTGGATCTGTCTGACCTCCTAAGCAAAAGCACAGGGCATGCTTCTCTCCTGATCTCGCAGGCTCTGTGGGGTCCTGGCTCTGAGGCTGCTGGTTTTTCACAGAGAAGGCTGTAGGTACACTTCTCCCTGTTGTCTGATCGTTTCCCCCTGCCAAATGCACAGTTTCTTCTTCCTCGGCTTAGATTCAAAGCCAAACATTGCAGACCCCTGATCCAGAGTCACAGCATTCTCTCCGGTCTCCTGGTGATGATTATACTATGTGCTGCTGGGAAGTGAAATCATTCCTGCTGGTCTTTACTTCTGTACCAAACCATGTAAGGGCTTGTTAGAACAAAATTTCCAGGGGTCCTGACCCATACCTCTCCTGGGCTGTGAGGGTGGGGTTTCCTCTGACTGCACTTGAGCTAATAGTCACCAGCAGGAGACCTGGACTTTGCTCTGTTTGGTTTCTTTGTGGAGAGAGTGAAGAGGTGACGTTCCCCCCTGCAGACAGACAAGGCTCTGTATTGGCTTTGCGGTGACTGGAATGAAGTTTGAATTTGACCACAGCTGCAGGCAGTGTTAAAAATCAGCATTAGCTTCTGCTCCATTTCAACTTGGCTAATACCTGCCAGCAGCTTCCCAGCAGTGACCACAGTTTACACTCTGTTCCAAAGGAAAACTGAAATGAGATGGAAGTGCTCCTTGCCCCTGACACTGCCTAGCTTGTGGGGACAGACAGATATTTATATTTTTACAGCATAAGAGAGAATCCCATGTTTTGACAAACAAACAGCAGAGACCTGGCCTTTTTTAGTAGGATGTGTAGCTGGAATATGCCATGTGGAAATGTCAGTGCAACACATGCCACTGACGTTGCAGAGCAAGGGGTAGAAATGATGTGTGTGCCAATGGCAAGTATGGTACACAGTGATCTAGGGAGAGGCTCTTTCACATGCTGCTTTGTACCACCTGCGTCATACTGGCCTCTCTAGCTTAGTGCAGTGGGTGAGATACAGCCCTCATTCTGCTGCACTGTGAATTTTCTAATTTTGCTTTTCCTGTTGTATTTTGCATAACTGCAGGGAAGAGGTGATCTGAGTAATATTTTACAGTAACTGAATAGGACTTTCCCAGTATTAATGGACTTAAAATTAGAACTTTTCATGTGTGGTGCAGTACATAGAGGGAGAACAGATCGGGTAACCATGGCCCAGTTCTTTTGCTCTTACCCTCCGTCCTGCCCAGAAGAACCCTCTCTCTTTCAGTTCCTCCAGCTGGTGCTTGCTGACTCCCTTGCTGCTTGAGGCTGTTTGAGTTTTAATTAAGAATGTGTGCAGAGTGCTTCAACAGCCTCAGGAAGAGGCTGCTGTAGATGGGCCAAAGATTTGCACATATTTTTATTTCACTTGTTTTTCTCATGAGCTAGAATTGAATGTGAATTGCTTGCATAGTGCATACAGATTCACCATCTGATGCAATGAAGGGCTTCTCTTTAATAACTGACTTGTCATGACCAGAAGTCATCTGCTTGGGGTTTTTTCTCCCTCAGGTTCCACTGTCTGGCATCCCGACTGTAAGCAATCCACTAAGACTGAAGATAAGCTACGGGTAAGCTGAATTCATGGCAATGACACACCAGATATTTTGCACATATATATTGTATCAGTACACAATAACTGAATGTTGGTTTTGAAGTAATGACTTTTTCCATGTTTTTTTTCATATAGCTGTCACCACTCTGGCAGAATAAACAGTGGAGGCACTTCAGAGGTATTGCTCTGATTTTTAGGCTCATCAGTTTCACATACCTGTCTCAGTGCACTGCCTTAAAGGTAGTGTCATTTACTGACATTCAGACATGGCAAAGTCTCTAAGACACTTCATTTCATATCTCAATTATTGTGAGAGAGGCTCTTAAGAGGAGAATATAAACAGGGCAAATGCTACAATATATTTTAGTATTTTTGCACATCTGTACAATTGCTCACTCTATAATTATCCCCAATTATCTATAATTGTGTGGTTATTTAGACAATATGGACTCTTCTTCCTTTGCCATCCAGATAAACCCCAGCCTAAAGTGATCCTAATTTGAATGCCAGGAAGAGCTGCAGTTACCCTTGGAGTCACCTTAGCATATCCAGACAAACTTTCTGGATCAAATCCTTAATGGCAATAATACTGCACTGATAAATGCTGGAGCCTGGTTTTTGCATGCACCAGGCAATTCTAAGCCCATATTCACTAATGCATCTTCTGGACAATTTACTCTTTTTGATGTCTCAGTTGGTCCTTTGCACTTTGACAATTTTTCTGGATATGAATATTAGAGACTGTATATGAATATAATGTCTTTCAGACAAGGAAACTAAGAGGTAGTGGCACGATGATACATAGGATATCCTGTGAGTTGTGTTCTATGCGTGGCTCATTCACAGGAAGCCACGTCCTTTAAAATTTATTCAGGTGCACTGATCTGTAAAACATCCCCCGCAGAGAATTTACTGTGATTGTAGGTAATGTGCAGATAAATTTTTGTTCAGCAGAGTTCATGTTAGTGTGGCCTGTACTGATAATACAGCAGTATAATTGGCCCTAGATGGGCATGGGATCTAGCATGGCCAAACATCCCTGTAGGTACCATCCAGCATTTGCATACTATTCTGTCCTGACTTTAATGGAAGATTATGCCAGATTGGATTTTGTTCCTCATTTAACAATTTGAGTGTAAGACACTGTTTTGGCCCTGCTTAAGTGTCAGAATGCTTGTGCTTTGTAGTGAATGGTTGGGGTACAATATCTCCCTTTCACTCAGACCCAAGAGTCTTATCAAAGCACTCCTGACTACATTGCAGCCCTTATGAACCTTCTCCAGCTGACCTTATAAATCAGTTGGCTTATTTCCATTACCCATGGAAATGGCCAAAGTCCTCTTCAAATATTTTCCTTTTTTCCGTCACACATTCAAACATGTCAGTCTTCTTCCCCCTCAGCTAATTTTAATTGAAATGAGTGAAGTAAATGAATTCATCCACCTGCAAGACACTGCCTAAGTGAGTTCTTGCAGGAAAATGAAGTGAAGTAAAAGAATGCATTTTAGGGGAACATCTGAGACATGTTATGGCACAGCTATCCAAGGTTGCCTTGTTCCTGAATGAGAACTTCTATGCAGAGGTTTAATATGCCTTTAAAGGCATTGACAAATGCACTGTACTGAAGCTAGCTGGAGAGATGGAGAATTTTTAGCTTCAACTGTACATCACAGATAGTATCTGTGTACTCCAGTGCAAAGTCAGACACCTTATTTTAAAATCAGTTTGATTTCACTTCGATGACTTTGACACACATTTCCTTCTGCTGACTCAAATGAAGGCAGTAGCAAACAGGTAGGTAGAGAAACAAATGAAACTGAGGGAACTATGTGCTATTTGAATGTGTCACCACTAAATTGTGAACTGTACTTTGATTGACTTTCAGTTTCTTCCCATGTACATTTAGATCTGAAGCGAGAATCAGAATCTGGTTTGTGAGTTGACAAATATATGATATAGCCACTTTCAGGGTCAGGCCTAGATTTTCTGGTGGTTCTGCAAAAAGCCGGTGACACAGCCTATTTGCTCTGCTGGGTTTCCTTTCCCTATAGAGCGAAACAAAACAAAAAGCTCTTTTATCATTGAAGTCACTTCAGAAGTTTTCAGCAAGTTCTGTTTTTTCTTAGTAACTGAATTGTGATATAAACTAATGAGCATTCTAGCTGGTCAAGATCTGAGAGAGAGTTCATAAAAACAATGGTTGCTTTAGATCTCTCCCACTGGATATTTGTGGACGATTACAAAGCCAAAACAAGCACAAAATAAAGCAACCATAAGTATGTTACAAAATTATACATTGCTTAGGGTGTTTTTTACAACTGTATGGCTGTTCATGATTCTGCAGAGATCAGTAAGTAACGTAGATATTATAATGCACAGATTATTATCTGTAACTTGACTGAAAAAAAGAGCTTAACCACTGAGCTGGAGAAACTGCTTTCCTTTTCACTCTTTTTTCCCTTTTGTGTTTCATGACAGCATTCCTCATCTGAGTTCTTTTATCCAAAGAGTCTGGTTCTGCGCAGGCCACGCTCTGCAGAGGTTTGCTGTTGTGTTTTCATAGTGTTGATAATGGCCTTCTTTACTGAGAAGATTCTTCATTATTGTCATTTGCTGTGCTTGCTACTACTTCTGCCACACAGCTTTCTTGCTATCACTCGCCACCCTGGGCACTGACGCTGTATTTTGCATCATGTGGTGCAGTGTTGTTTGTTAATTCTCACATTTTTTATTTTGTTTAATGAAACACTTAAAATTAATTTTTTTTAGATTCAAATGAGCTTTTTTGGGGGCTGTAGTATTGTTCTTCCAGAGTTACAGAAAGTTTTTCTTCTAAAAAACAAAATATGAAGCAAATGAAAATGGTGAAAAGCATCTGACTTTAAAGCGATGGTTAAAAAGAAATGGCTCATGCTTTTTAGAAAAAAAAAGCCATCAGTTAAATCAGTTCCTTTTTTATATGTATTGACCAACTACACATGAATACTTCAATTAGAGAAAATATTTACAAAATTCCAGGTTTGGACATGTTCTATGTGCTGCCTGAGAGCATTTGCCTCTCTCTAATCTGGGGCACATCCAAGTCCGAGTTGGGAGGTCCTCCCTGTCCTCTTGATTCTGGACTTCCTACTTTCAGACTTCCTTGAGTTTGCTTTGCACCTACAAACACCACCCACTTCCATTTCTTCTCCTTCAGGGCAGTGCTTATTTATTAGTTGTGTCTGCTGTGGAGGTACCTGTGGCTGTACTGCATGCAGGCACACCTGAGGGAGCTTCCACCTGATAATGAAGTAAGAATGTACTGGTACGGACGTAGTACAGGCTGGCAGTGGGCAGACAGGCTGGTAGAGTCCATGCCACTGGATTTCCATTGTGTCTGCTCGTGCTGCCTTCACATCTCTAATTGCAAAGTAGATGTGGTCATATCATCAGCCAGGGCAGGATATTTGTGTCAGATGCAGTCTGCAGGATAACGTTATATGGTTGAATCCCATGCTGTGATTCAGTGGAAGATAATGCAAGCCCCGTGCCTTTTATTCTGCACCGTACTTTCGTCAGTTAACTTAGGATGTTGCAATGCATTAAGCACTCTTGAACACTGCTCTCTCTGTTAGCTACAGAAATATGTATCAAGAAAATACAGCTATAAAGATGTGTTATCAATGCTCCTAAGGAGGGCAATGTCACTGCAGTCCTAGGCTTTATGGAATCAAATGTTGGAGTCTGAGAACAGCAAACTGTGGGACTGTTTCACTCATATTCTAGGCCAGTGTAGTGGCTTTTTGCATTCAGTTTAGCATGCACGAGTCTGAGTTTCCGGTGCTGAAATCCAGGAGCCTTCGGATTAAAAAACCAAATCCTTTCCAATGTATTAGAAAAATATACAAGGCAAAATAGGAGCAGCCCATGTCAAAATAAAGGTATGTTCTCTTTCATGCTTCGTAGACTGTGTAGGGTACAAATAGCTTAAGGTCAGATGAATATCCTCTTGTGTAAATTTGGTCAGTATTAAATTCTGTTTAGATTTACATGCCGATTATACGAAGTGTAATTCAAGGCAGATTTTGGCTTCAAGTGTTCTTCTGCAGAGTAGACACAAAGATGCTATCATTGCAGTTGCTGTAAAGATAGGCCAAAGGCTTGAATTTGCATGAAAACTGTAGGTTGAAAATGGTAGGGTGAAATCCTGTGAATTCTCTGAGAAGTTTGCTGTTGAATTCAGTATGTTCTGGACTTCCCACTTTATGTTGTTCTGCTTTCCACTTAACTTACTCTTAGTGAAGGCTACCTTTGCATGAGTAGTCTTGTAAAAGTTTCTTTGGTAGCAACATGCCTTCAATGATTATGTGCTGAAAATTCATTCTCCTCTCTGGCCTTTCTGTCTAGAAGGGGAAGAAAAATTAGTTGTAACCTATTAACGTGTGTCTGTGTGAGTTTGAACTAAACCTGTTCACAATTTTTTGGCTTGATGCATAGTGTAGATTTTTTAGTCAGAGAAATAATGAATGCGTACATTTGAAAGAAACACTTCTGTAAGGAGGAGGGTACAGTTAAACTAGTGGACAGGCACAAAGAATGCTGTAACACTGAGGTACTTTATTGGTCTTGTACACGACCACTGAAAATTACTGAAATCCATTGGAAGCCTGTGTTTAATGAACTCTGGTTCCAAGTCCTAAATGACTGTGAAACCTTGCAGTTGATGAAGCAGGTAGTCAGAGTAGCAAGTGTTGTACTGAGAAAGCCAAATTCCTTGCTATTGCAAAATTGTGTCTGCCTAGTAGAATAAATTACATCTTAATCTTCTATTTGTTTATTTATAAACATGCTTCACTTAAAGTAGCTTCTGAGGTTTAGAGAATTTTCTTAAGCTATAATGTTGAATGTTATTAAGTGAAAACATATTAATTCTTCTGCAGCTATTATCACCGCCTTGCATAATGAACTCTATCAAAAAACTAAGGCAGGTACTGTAAACAATGCTGACGATGCCTTTGTTAAACAATAGCGCATCTGTTTGGCCAGATGTTCTTGGGATCAGTTTTGATCTGGTTGCCTGCACTTGTAAGTTTCTATAGAGCATGATTCTGAACATCTGTCCTTGAGAAAGCCAGAGCCACCACATTGTAGCAGCATCTGGATGATGTGAATGGCTCTAGCGTGGATTTTTTTTTAAGTTATTTATTTAGATGATGTGCCATGCATGATGACATGACAAACTGAGGTAAATGCAGATGAACATCTTAAGCTTTGCAAACTAATATTAAAATAACAAGTTAATCAATTTGGGGCATATGCATGGGTGATACAATAATTGAGCGTTTAAATTCACAGTGAACCTAATAGGATGAGCATGACAGTTGGTGTTACCTCTGCCAATCTGCAAATGAAGTTGGTGAAGAACTTTTACATTTAAGACAAATGCATGGAATGAAGAACAAAAACATAAGAAGTCTGTGATAAAGTGGGAAATACTGAGAAAGTCTTGCAGATACTTTAGGTGCTTTGTGATCTGGTCCTTTCCTTTGGCTTCTTTAATGACATGCATGAATTTTAATTGACTGAATTTCTATTGATTTTTTTCATATACTTTATAGACCTCCTGTATCTGGTACAGACATCCCATATTGATATATTTACTACTGTTACATCCATTTGGGTGGAAGAGGAAAGAAAAAAACAGATGACTCTTTTACTGTCAGAAAATGTGGAGAAAGGCCATGCACCACAAGAAAAGAAAAAAAGATTAGTTGTAGTTCTTCATAGAAGTTTGCTTGAAATTTCTCTGCACAAAGGTAGCATTATGAAAAGCTCTATTTGAATCCTTCAAGAACAAGAGCAATCATATAAAGAGTGTTCCAGATCTGTTTGTAGAAGAAGTAAGGCAGCTTAACATGTTTTGTTGCTGGGAGTGTAGTACAAGTGTCACAGGGCTATTGTGATGGAAGGGAATACCTCTGAATTAATACATTCGTATTAAAGGATGTTTCCTCTAATTTCTTTACCTGTCTTCTTCCAATAATGTGTGCAAGAGATGCTCACGAGATATCTCCACTGAAGGTTAAAGGTTAAATCAGGGAGAGCCACTATTCCTGTTTCACCTGTGCTCTGATCAGCTCTCCTCTAGGGTGGAATTTACACTCTATTGCAGTTACATCAATAGAGAACTTGACCTCCAGTGTGTCTCTGGCCACCTGTTTAGGATACAAAGTCACAACAATGGTACACAGGGTCAGAGATTCTCAACTGCTAATGAAACTCTAATGTACAATCTAATAAAATCTGTACCCTGTCACAGATTTTCAGTCAGGAGCTATTGTAGGTCTCTTAGGAGAGGAGCCAATCATAGCAACTACAAGTATGCCAGAGGAACAGCTTATATCAAGGAATCTTTAGTGTATGTTTGTTAAGGCAAGCAGCACAAGTGTTTTTAAGTGCAGTGCAATTGTCTTTAGGGAAAAGTGCAAAGCTGTGAAGGATTCCAGACCATATGGGAGCAGCAGAGTAGGAAATAGTTAGCCATCTGTGATGGAAACAGCCTGTGTAATTCAAAACAATAAATAGGGCAAAGTGAGGTAGGAAGGGTGAGAGGAGATGTAGAAGTGCTCTTTTTCATGTGCTGTCTTCAGGGGTATGTCGTAAACTTAAACAAGATACAGGACTGGGAGCGAATAGAGGAGCCACAGAGTTCCAGGTCTGCTTGGATTAAGTTCCTCAGGAGAGGAACAGTGTGTGCTCAGGCAGTGGCTGGCAGGATGGAGTCCTGCCCAGGGAATGTGGAGCTTTGCAATAGACAGAAGGGAAAGTTGGTGTATGCAGGAAGAATTACAGAAAATAAAAAACTGGTTTTAAAAGGTGTCATACCTGGCTTATGGCTGTGTTCATGGGATGGTAACGAGGAGCCTGGAGCAGAAACACAGTGAGGAAAAGAAGAACAGGTGCTACAACTTGCCAGTCCATCTGACAACTGCTTTTGTACTCCAGGGTTAAGAACACCTAAGAAAGTTGTTAGCAGGATATGGCTGAAACTATCTTCTTAAGGCGTCTAACTTTATGTAGTAAATTCACTGCAGTGATAAACACACGTGAATTTTCCTTTGCTGAAAAGGTTTTTAGCAGTGACACTAAGAGATGAGACTAAGGAGATGGACCGAGGGCTGAGAATTTCTTGGTTTTTGAAGTGATTATAAAAGGTCCAGAGTGAAGAGGAACCCAGAGGGTCTGCCAGGTGGGAAGAAGCCGTAACTGTCTGTAACTCTTGTTTTCCTGCAACAGGGAGAATTGAGCAGACAAAAGTCTTAAAGTATGTCTGCCAAAAGCCAAAGGTAACAGAGACACCCCTAACAGTACCTCAACTACTTAATACTCTTCCCGATGTTGTAATGAAAATAATTGTTTTCCATAGCAACTGCAGCAACATGTTACATGTGTCTCCACTCAAGCAGACAGTGGTGTGAAATGGCAGAATGGAAGGGGGAATTAAGTGTTTCTCAACAACAGCTAGATTTTCTGGCTTAATTCTTGTAACATTTCCATGAAACAAATGGTTGTTATTGGGTTTTTTTGCTTTGATTGTGTCATGGGAGGAGCTTAAGGGCAGCTGAGAAATTTCTGTTCCCTTTTGGGATGTAGGAATTTGGAGCTACAGGGAGAAAAGGAAAGAAAAATATAAAGGTCCAGCTGAGAAAGTGTTCTCAGACACGCTCAGGAGAGGACTTGTGACTGTGTCAGTCCACGGCCACATATGCTCTCTGTTTGATCTGAATGTTCACGTTTTTTGGTGGAACACGTTCAAAGCCTTTTATTCCTCTGACCCTTCCTGAATGCGGTGATTTCATTTCCACAAATGAAGTCAGAGAAAGCCTGCTGTATGATCCATGACTGGTCTCCAGCATTTTTTATACAGATGGTTCCAATAGCTTTCCTGGCTATGAAATAAAAGGTAGAAAGACTCTGAGGTCTATTGAATGATCCTTTCAGGAAATGTATGCTGAGAGATAAGAAAGGTCCAGTAGCTTTGTTGTGATCACTCCAGATATTTCCTAAGCAAAATCAGCGAGCCAGGCTGTCAAGCCTTGTTTCTTTTCAGTGTGTGCCTGAACGTCCCTTAGTTCAATGTCACGAGCTGACAAGGTAAGGACTATTTACCAAGATTTAATTTTCAGTGACTTTGAAGTATCCCACTGCACTAGTGTCGTCAGAGTCATCTGCTGATGCATTGCTTCGTGGTGGGATTTGGTTCTTTGCAGTCAATTAGGGAGCAAAAATTGTTCATGGTTTCTCAGTTGCAAGTGGGATATCGTTGACTACCTTTGTGTGCCTGCTGCATGCCAAATTTAGGGTAATTGCCACACCTTGAAAACTGTGTTCAGTTTTGGGCCCCTCACAACAAGAAAGACATCAAGGTGCTGGAGAGAGTCCAAAGAAGGGCAACGAAGCTGGTGAAGGGTCTGGAGAACAAGTCTTATGGGGAGTGTCTGAGGGAATTGGAGTTGTTTAGTCTAGAGAAAAGGATGCTGAGGGGAGGCCTTATTGCTGTCTATAAGTACCTGAAAGGAGGTTGTAGCGAGGTGGGTGTTAATCTCTCCTCCCATGTAACAAGGACAAGAGGAAACGGCCTCAAGTTGTGCCAGGGGAGGTTTAGACTGGATATCAGGAAAAATTTCTTCACCGAAAGGGTTATCAAGCAGTGGAACAGGCTGACCAGGGAAGTGGTGGAGTCACCATCCCTGGAGGTATTTAAAAGATGAGTAGATGGGGTGCTTAGGAACATGGTTTAGTGGTTGACTTGGTAGTGTTAGGTTAATGGTTGGACTCGATGATCTTAAAGGTCCTTTCCAACCAAAACAATTCTGTGATTCTATGATAATAGCCTGGGTGACTTTTGATTGAATAGATGTTTTTCAAATTCGTCAAGTTTTCAGGATCCCCACATCTCAGTGATAAGTTAATCTGTCTTCTCTCACAAAACTTCCCCCAGGGAATCAGTGTCTGTTTAGTCCTGATGAAGTGTTGGAAAATCCACTAAATGTGTAACAGCACTCGCTCTGTAGGGGTGTGACTGTTCTCATGAATTTCAGTTTGCAGGACATTGTCCTTAAACATCAGGACTTCTGCAGTATGGAGAATCATGAAATTTCAATCAGCAGTTTAGCTTTCATGTTGCATCTAGATTGTGCTGCAGATGTAGGGAACAGCTCCAAGCTGAGAATTTCTCGTCCTTCTACTTGGAAGGGCTGAATTCGGTTCTGTATTCATAATGGAAATCCAGTGATTGAATATCTGGGAAGTGATAACGTGTGTGCTGTGCTCCTCCCAACAGTTTTGTTTGCTGAGCTGCTGATACCTCTAGCTGTTTGTGAACTAACGTTTTGATAAAATGACCAGCAGGACTATCCTGGATTGTACTTTGTATGGCTCCTTGCAGTGTCTCTGGCAGATGTTGTTTGGTTTTGTTCATTGTTGTCGTCAGTCTTTTACATTGTATGGTTTAGAAAACCTCCTTCCCCTCTCACAGCACTCCTTCCCCCTACCAAAAAAAAAAAGCCCACTTGCCTCACAAGATTGTGAAATTTGCCAGAATGCTTGCATTTGTGTTAATATTTTTTCCTAAATTCAGTTAATTTCAAGATGTATGCAGATTTCTTCACTTAAAACCAAAATTACCAATGTCAATGGCTTGAGGTTGGTCTGAAAAGTTACTTTTTGTTTTTCAGCCTACAAGAACATCATCAGAAAGCATTTATTCCAGACCAGGTTCCAGTATACCTGGCTCTCCAGGCCACACTATCTATGTAAGTATTCCTTCAGGTAAATAAGCTGCCGATCCCTTGCTTGCACATGAAATACTCCATGCTGAAATAAATACACTGATGCTAATGCCTTCATTCTAGTGGTTGAATTGTTAAAATTCTCACCATGACAGATGTAGCTTTTATAACTACAGAATTTCAAGAGCAGGGTAGGCCTTTTCCAGGTCACGTTTCCCTTGGAAACATGCAGTAAATCTGTTGAAGTCACCTGGTGAAGTGAAGAGGAACAAAAGGCAGACAGGTCATTTGACTTAGTTAGGGGTTATGTGAGGAGATCTGTGCACCTCGATATGCAGTTCTTGAGAGATCTGCTGTCTGCACTTGCAGGACATGGGGAAGAGGGTCAGCCTGGCTGATACAACACCTTCTGTTTCAGAAGTCAGATGTTTTGGTTGTGGAAGGAAAGGTGGTTTTTATTTAAGAACGAAAATTATATTAAGCATCCTTCTGTTACTAAACTAACAGTGCTGAAAATGTAAAGTTATTGATAGACTATTTTATTTGTGGCTACCTGAGATGCAGAGTTTAATATGATGCCTTCAGTAATCAAGCCTCCTCTTTTATTATTTTAGAGGATCTCTTTAACTTCTTGGCCTCATTATTGGTAACTTTTGACCTTAGAAATTAAAAGTGGAAATACATTAGCAGAAGGTTGGCCCAAAATTTTCAAAGGAATAATGGTTTTCTCCTCTTTTCATACCACTTTTCCAGGATTTTCAGTGTTGTAAATGTCAGTACATTTTTTTTTCTAGGCAGAGAAGTCCATAGGGTGAAAAAAAAGTCATCTTTTGTGGCTGTACTAATCTGGTTCTAAGGAAGAAGAATATCGACTCAGATGTACTTGGGTGAATAACAGAACAGCTCAGCCTTCTCAAACTTGCTGTATTTACATGCGTATAACCTACACTTCCAAAAACTCATATCCATTTAACAGTCCTGTTCCTTGAAAGTTCATATAACCTTTATCCTCATATAAAACATGCTCTCAGATAACCTGCACAAAAGCCAAGGTGGAAGTGGAAGATAACAGCTAAGGAAGAAAATCACAAGCAGACAAGCTAGTGAGAGAAAGTCCATTATGAAGGGAGCAAAGATGAAGGTGTGCTGGGAAGAAGAGGCAGACTACAGGGCAAACTTTCTTTTCTGTTACCTATGCATAATGCTGAATCACTGATTTTATAGATATGCTTAAGATTATATAGGTGAAAGTGTAGTGTGTGACACAGAAATCTATTGGTTACATGTGTAATAATGCAGAAAAATTACCAAAATTACAAATCTCAAGTCCTGAGTTTAATACTAGTTCCTCAGTGCATTTCAACAACAACAACAAAAATTAGCTGATATATTAATAATGTTCATACCACAAAGAGCAAAACACAGAACATGTCCTGGAGAACTGTCATTCTACTGGTAATATCAACAGGGGTCTACAAAAATATCTGTGGTAATTTATATTGGATTAAGAATATCCAAACATATTTGCAGCTCATTAACAGACAGTGGTAAAAATATTACAGAAATAACATACATTAATATACCTATGTATTTTAAGGGTTAAATTGGCTTACGGTATTTTGTTATATCTGGTGAGTCAAAACTAAACAGATTTGAAGCTATTTTTAGAAAGTGAACAATTCCAAACCTTACTTCTCTATCAAAAAATGTTTTGTATTGTTTCTAATTTTCAGTATTGCTTAAGAACCACCAAGACCAGTGGTTGTTAGGAGAGCTTGGGAAGGCAAATGCAATTAAATCTGAAAATATTAGGTACTAGTACTCAGGAAGAACGGAACTGAATGTGAGTAGAAACATATCAGCCTCATTTCCTTGTGCAGCCTACTATGAATAACTAAAATATCTAGTAGAAGAGTTGAAAACCAATTTGAATATTCTCTTTCAGTTTTAATCATCAAATATATTTCTGTAAGGAGGTAAGAATGTATGATGATTTTTTTAACAAGTCTTCTTTTAAGTAAGGAAAGATACTAGCTATCTAAACTGTATGTAAGGCCTCTTTCTGGCTCCTTTTGATGGGTTCAGCTGTCTTTGTAACTGATTTCCTACTTCAATTTTTTAACCAGTTAAGAGCTCTTTGCAGTTTTAGTGGAAAAAATAGTCACTGATAGTACTATGTAGTATGCAGTTAGTAAGCAACATATGCCTTAGTCAGAAGCTTGGGTATAGGTTGAGTGACGAGTGCAATATAATGGTTTCGGTTGGGAGTTTTGATACTCAGTCCTGACAAATGGTCCTGCTTGCTTTTTATTTCCTTATAATAAGTTGTATTTCCTCTTGTGTGCACAGTTATAGGTTGCCTTTCTGTCTGTGGTCTTCTGCATGGAATCCTCTCATAGTCTCTGTAGTCGGCAAACTAAGTTGATGTTATCACACATTTTACATATGGGAAAACAAGAGCAGAAAGGTGAAAATACTTGCCTGAGGCTACAAAATGAGCTATTTCCAGAGCTGAAGTTTCCAGCTTGCTTTTGGAGCTAAGAAACTTTTGTATTACATCTATATATGCCATGTTCTTTCTTTCCTAAACTGAGAAAACACTGTGCTTTTGCAGAGGAGGCCTACTGGAGAAGAACAAGAAGAAATCACTTCGCATGTAGAGTGCCAAAAAGGGTTTTCCGTAGCAACAGTGTGACAACAAATACACAAAAATCATAAATTGTATAAAGCAGAAATTATCAGTGCATTTGTGTAAGTTAATTTATCTTCTGTCTTTGACCTTCAGGCAAAAGTAGACAATGAGATCCTTGATTACAAGGATTTAGCAGCCATTCCCAAAGTCAAGGCCATTTATGACATTGAACGTCCAGACCTAATTACTTATGAGCCATTCTACACTTCCGCCTACGAGGACAGACAGGAGAGACAGAGTCTTGGAGAGGTAATGAACCGACAAGCAACCCATTCTGCTCTAAGCTTTATTCAAAGCCTGCTTCACTTCTATCCTCCTTTGAAACAGTTTCTAATTGACACTCCTTGGTATTGTTGCTGCTGCTGTTCAAAGTGCTTTTTGTCTGTTTGATCTGGGTTTAATGGGAACAATCACGATGAGGCCTCATGTGCAAAACTGCACAATTAAACACACAATTAAACACCTACATGAACACCAGCCACTGGCAGAGGAGTAGGAGGGGGGAAGTTTCCAGCCTGCCTGCATGTACATTCTCATAATTCACATGGATATCCTAGTCTTTGGGTACAGCAAAGTCCAGAACGTGAGGCAAAAGCCAACCTGGTGGTGTGCTGTAGAGCACTGATATTCAAAACAGAGTATGAGGAATATCGTGATGTTCTGTGGCATTAAAAGGATTAAGGGCAGCAGGATGCTTTCTCTCACACATATTGAAGGGAAATACATTTCCAGAGCACTTTGCCAGAGATACTGGATAAAATCTGAGCTAGGTCAGGATGAATTGCTCTTCCACCTGGGAAAGCACGTTAGTTGCAGTATGGGAATACCTGCCTCACATTTTACACTGCTGACATTTAGTAAGGATTCTTGTAAACAGAAAAAAACATCTAATTCATTCTCTTAAATTTGTTTTTAAAGAGATCTTCCAGGTTGTAGGGTCCTCCACTTTTCTCAGGTGAACTTCCATAGATGCAATTACTATTGATATGGTTCCAGTGCAGATCGTGAAGCAGGTTTTGTCATGTAATACCACCTGACTGTAAATCAGACTTCCTGAATGCAAATCTAAGTGGACATGGAAATGGATTTACTTCCTTGCAATCTCAATGACTTTACTGACTGTAACTGAATTGAGTATGAACATGATCTGGGGAAAAAGGAAGTACAGTAAATCATTCAGGCACCAGTGATCTGAAGATACCCAATCAGTGACTGATAATCTGCTCTCTTAGCAAAGTGTTCTGCCCACCACCAGATCAGAGCTGCCTCAGTTTTTCTACTTTGTTCTTGAATGTTTTATAGGATTAGTCTTTTAAATTATAACATGAGTTGGAAATTCAGGAGACTGTTCAGCTCAGGAATAAAATAAGAGATTAACAGGTCAGAATACTACAGAATTTCCCCCCTCTAATTTACGTTGGTAGTGAATCCAGCTGACATCTGATTCAAAACCACTGTGAGATGCATTGGTGACCTCTGACCAGTTCCAACAGGCCTGACCCATTCCACAAAACCCTCTACAAACACAAGTCTCTTGTTAGTCACAGAGGAGGAACTAATCTCACCCAGAGAAGGTGAACTATTTGTTAATCCTTAAAAGGAAGCTTCTCACGCACAAAGCAGTATGTTGCAAGCTGATAAAGCAATATGAAGGAAGCTGTCTGCCGTTATGCTTGTTCTGGGAATAAGTAAAAGCCTTTGGGGTTTTCTAACCCTGTATTTTCACCAGCATTAAAACAATTAATTTCTGGTGACTACAGAAATTTGTTCTGGGAACAAAAGACCTTTCGCCGCCTTTTCAGAGGATCTGGGTTTTCCACCCAATGCTACTCCTGACTTCTATCACCTTGGGCAAGTTACCTCACCTCTTTGTACCTGTTTCTCCTCCCTTCCCTTGCCCTAATGAGAACACAAGCCCATCAGGGGTCGAGTGATCTCTTACTTTGTGTTTGTGTTGTGGTAATTGAGTGATACCAATCTTGGTACATCATTCATCAGTCACCATCATCTTTAAAAAGTAGAGGGGGTGACATGTTTAGTTACGGCAGGGATTTGCAGACTTTGAGTGATTTAACCTGTATTCTCCTTGCAAAGTGTGTATATGTGGTAGTGTTAAATAAAAGGGGAGCCTGAGCTTAAGTTTGTACCCTAGAAATGTCCTTCATCATGATTTAAAAAAAAAAAAATAAATATCGTCAAACTCCGCTAAGAAATATTTCTGGGTGTCCAGGGGAGATTTGCAAGAACCACCAAAGTTAATCCAGTAGTGGAGACAAACCTTAATTGCAGGGAATGAGCTACGAGAAAATTGTATTCTTCAGCCATAGAAAGTGAGAAGACACAGCACAAGACTTTCTTCTTTATTGCAATGGAAAGGAATTGCTTTGAAAAGTTTCTCATAATTTCTCTTGTTCAATTAAATCCCAGTCTTGTTTTTCTGGCAGTCTGTGATGAAGAATGTTTTCACACAGCACCATCTGGTGGGACCGGGCATTTCGGTGACAGACCGCCAGTGGTTAGCGGGGGAAGTAAAAGGGAGCTCATGAGGAGGTGGTTTAGCTTCTGATATAAGAGATGAAGGGATATGAAATGAGAGCTGTAAATAAATTTTCTGCTACTGAGGCTGACCCTTAATGTAGTGATAACATTTCCAGAGACTGTCAGTTACTCAGGCTTTGCATGTCCTGTAACTTCTGCCCTAATAGCAGCAACCTGATTAGCACTGAAATCAAGTCTTATCTCAGCTCTGGCTTTTGCTGCCTAAATATTGAGAGGAGCAGCGTTTTACCTGCGTGTCCTTTGTTTCTAGTATTCTGTCAGTTGAAAGCGCTGAATGTCTGTAACAGCTTTCAGTAAACAAGTGGTCATAAATTGAGAAACACATTTTTTTCTAATATGATAGATGCTTCAAAACGGAGCAGGCATCCTACCTGGTAGTTCAACAAAAAGACAGTTAAAATGAGATCAATGTGAAATGTTGGAATTTGTGTTATAAAATGACACCTGTAAAAGTTTTCAGTAATTTGCTGGAGCACAAAGTGACCCATATGACTTCAGGTATTATGGCAGCCCCTTAGATCTCAAAGTAATAGAGCATTGAGCCTGTTGCAGTGAGTAAAGTGTTACTGTAAATTTGTTCAGAACAGACTCTCTACACAGACTTTTTCTTTCCTTTTTTTTTTTTTTAATCTGGGGTCATTACTGTATTTCCACTGTCTTACTAGTCTGAAACTGAGCTGTTTCTTCTCAGTCAACTGCAGAGTGTATTTCTAAATCACAGAATCAAAGAATCAACCAGGTTGGAAGAGACCTCAGGGATCATCAAGTCCAACCGTTGCCCTGACACCACCCTGTCAACTAGACCATGACACTAAGTGCCATGTCCAGTCTTTTCTTAAATACATCCAGAGATGGTGAGTCCACCACCTCCCTGGGCAGCCTATCCCAATGTCTAATAACCCTTTCTGAAAAGAAATTCTTCCTAATGCCCAACCTGAACCTCCCCTGGCGAAGCTTGAGTATATGACTAGTATAAAGACTTCTGTGATGATAGACAAGATTTTAAAAGACCTCATAAACCCTGAGGAACCAAGCATTGCTTGGCAGACTCAGTGTTTGAGATATGGCAGTTCACCTGTGTATGGTAAAACAATAAGTTGACTGCAGAGTGTGGTTCTATTTCCCAAAAAGCAATGAGATGATGTCAGATGGTGATAGAGTAAAAATACATGAAAGGTTGGTTATAGATTCAGTGTGTTACTGTCTGGAATGCCTTCCCAGTCAGATTCCTGTGACTACCTTTTACAGTAGTCATTACCTCAGCATCTAGGCAACACAGCAGATTATGGAAACCTGTTTATTTACAGTAACACATAAATGACTAGTAGAAAAATGTGGGAATGCACATCACAACGTGTGCTTTTTGCATTCATATTGAAAGTTTTAGATGCACTCTCAGTTTTTGTGGAGAATGATGCTACAAAGCACTGTGTGCAATATGTTTCATGTGGAGCAAAGTTTTTATAGCTGCTGCTGTTGAAACTGTAATGAAATGGTGGTTTGCTGTATAGAACTTGTGCAGTTGTAAGGATTAGGAAAACAAGAATGTAAAAGACATTCAAGGCTTTGATGGAAAGTACCAAAAGCAGTCTTTAAAAAGCTTTATGGCAACTTTCTGAAAAGGAGATGTTCTGTACCCAAAGAAAAAATCACTCCTTGGTTTGGATACTTTGTATTCACAGTGTCACCAGCTCCATGAGAGTTAATGCTCTCTCAATGCAAAATGTATAGCTGGATATTTATTACCAGAAATTCTGCATATATTTTACACTACTGCTGTTGTACATTATTGTAATAGTTAGACCAGAATCAGCAATTTTGCTTCTGAGACGTTATCTTAATAGCTATATTGTTCTATAATAATTGTGGTGTTATTTGAAAGCATAATCTCTTACCCAGTTTATTATGGCAATTAAATAATATTGAAGTTTAGTGCATAAAGAAAATAATTAAATCCTGATTTTCCAGCTTCAAATTGTCTTGGGATTAAAGGGCACGTAACTGGTAATTATCCATAGCCTTTATTCTTGTTCGTACCGTCAACATATGCATAATGCTGTGTTTCGTTTCTAAAGGTATTTCTTGCCTCAGTTTCCCTCTCTGTAATAGAAACTTCATAATATTGTGCATATTTCTGCCCGCTGGCCTTTGTGCAGTTCTTTCAGTATACATGCTTGTAATTCCTGTCTGTTCTCCTTATGTAACCATGGAAGAACACAGAGATTTAAGAGATCATATCAAAGAAATGTTGATGACAATTACGTACTCCTTTGCACGGGTATGAAATGTAAGGCCTTGGGGAGAAGCACATTTTTGCCAGAGTATGTGTGTTGGATGAAAAACATGCTTCATCCTGGAAGTTATTCTGTATTTCTGATTTTCCATGCAAAGCTCTGAGTTAAGATTATTTACTTTTCATTTCCACTTTAAAAGATTTCTTCATGACAGGCATGGTTATTAAATTAATAACCCTTTCTGATTTTGATCTTTACAGCTATGTTTTAATTACCACAATGATTAGATGGCTGAGAGATGATGTTGCATGGTATTTGACTGAATTAATCACGCTTATAAAGATTCTCCCAGAAACTTTAATTGCTTCAATGATTTATGGACCAGTTCCTGAGCAATGTGGAAAAAGCAAGTTCCAGTGCTACAATGGCCTCAGTAATATCTGCATTGCCATTTTACATTGCCATATATCTGTGAATCTGCAGCAATGTTTAGATTGCCATTTTCCAGCCCAGCACATGCAATAATGTTTCGTTAACCTTATTTTTATGTCTTTGCAGTCTCCAAGGACATTATCACCTACCCCTTCTGCAGAAGTAAGTTTGGTGAAACTTTTGGGGACAGTATCTTACTGTAATTAGAATTATTCACTTCAGCAAATGCAGGCATTGATTTTGCTGTCCATCTGATACGTATTTGTTTGCCACATAGACATGTTTTCTGAATAGTGAAGCTTAACAAAAATTGACTCTGAGAAGAAACCATTAAGTTAAGTTCTTCCTGACAGATTGTAGAATAATGATGCTCCGGCTCCTGCACCTTTGTTGACTGTGAAGCAGAGCCTTTTCTCCAGCAGAGGTCACTTCTCGTACATTGATCCTTCTGGTGGCACAGGCGGGCGCAGATCTCAGGAGCTGGATGATTTAGACGAGCTAAAATGCTGCTCTAAGCATCTAAATAAGCCGTATTTGCCTCTAAAACATTTGCAGTTTTGTCTTGAAGAAAACATAACTGTGGTTTGGTTTGTTTTTTCCCTAGGAGTTAATTTGAACATCACAATAACATGAAACATTTGAGGAGTCATTTGTCAGGATACAATAGATGCCATTGCAGAAGCATTATCATTTTAGGGCTGGGGAGTGTTGCTTATTTGCAACGTAAAAGATGTAGTGATTGCTACATGTTAAAAAAGTAACTATAAGATTTCTTGTAAATCTTCATGCATTAACATCAGTCCTGTCCCTTTTCTCCCGGTTTGGTTTGCTTTGTGGGGTTTTGAGGGTTGTTTTTTGTTTGTTTGTTTTTTTAATTGCCTTTTTTTTTTTCAGGAAACCGAGAAAAATTGAACTATATACAAGGAAGTGTCATGTTTTCAGATACAAAGGGAATCTAATTTTGATACTAAATACCTTTTGATGTAGTTAGTCAAGACACATGGTAAATTAAGCCACAGAGAGCTCTGTGCTGCGGCTATTGAACTCTTGCTGGTCTCCAGGTTAGCTAGCTGAAGGCTAGCTCGTGTATCTTGTGCAGTATGCTGCGTACTCTGAATGTACAGACATACTCTGAATTCAGCTTCCCTTATGGAGTCACAGGAATGTGGGCAAATCTAGGATTATATAGAATTTAATAGAAATTACAGGTGGAGTTGGAACCTTCCAAGACTGAACTATGACCCAGACTGTAAAATGGATTGGAGTCTTTTCAACCATTAGAGAATAGTAACAATGAAGCAGGTTGAAAGCTTAAGGGATATTATTATTTCAGTAGCTTCTGCTGATGTCTTCAGATCCATGAAAGTTAAGTGCTGGTAAAAATGTGTAATGTGCATTTGCATTTATTAGTGAATGTTTCTGTTCTGCAGGGATATCAAGATGTTCGGGATCGCATGATTCACAGGTCTACTAGTCAGGGCTCCATTAATTCTCCAGTGTACAGTCGTCATAGCTACACACCCACCATGTCACGTTCGCCTCAGCATTTCCACAGACCTGGTAAGGGCAACTGCATTAGAAGTATATGTAAAACTATTGTTTCTTTATTATGTCACTTAGTGGTGCAGCGAAGCACTTGTTTCACTTAGCAGTGGAAATTTAGGATTGAAAAATTGTTGCATATTTTAATATCTGATTTTCTACCTGTTTTTTTTGTTCTTGATTGATGCAGTCTTTTGTACTAGGCTGATGAGTGTTTCTTACATCATAAATATGGATCTTCTGGTTTTGTTTCTGATTAATTATTTTAAAAATCTTTGTATGTTTCTGAAAGTGAGTAAAAATCTGCAGCAGTGAATCACAAACTTAATTCTGGAATTTGGGAAAAGTATCACATATTGGAAACAAAAGTTATGGCTTGACTATACAGGAATCAGTCATGTAGGATTCCTCCCTTCTAAAAAACAATTCATTTAAAGCTTGGTGCAGCCATGGAGTCTCAGATTCAGCAGCAAAAATCCCAGATATTCCAAATTGCTAGTCATTTTTTAAAACATCATAGACTCATGATTCACTAGGTAGATTTCTTAATTAAAGCTATAGGCAATTGCCTGGGAACATTTAAAAAACACAAACTTCATTTACTGGTTTAGCAGTGGTGTACAAGTTCTACGTACAACATGGAAAATGTACAGGTCATTCAGGTTCCCAGTACATTCAAAATTACTGTATATAATTACTGTATATACTGTATATATGTGTATATAAAAGCAAGATATGAAAATGAACTGTTCAACCACACCCAAATTGCATAAAAAATGTATTTCTAAATGCTATTCATTGAAGACTTTTCAAGACTGATTTTATTGTTTATGGTAATGAATTAAATCTTTGTGATCTGTTTTTAAATTAAGTGATACAGTCGTGCAGTTACATCTTCCTTGGTGATTACAGCTGAACAGTTGGGATGCCAAAAGCCCGTATGCAATAGGAGCTGCATTTTTAAAATTAAAGATTTATAATAGAGCCACTACTGTACAACTTGAATGCTGTAGCCGTTTCCTAGTGAGGGTGGGCTGAAAGCAGCTAATTGTGTCTGTCAGTGAATGCCTTATTTAAAGGACCCGAGGGAGGTGGGACAGAAGCAAATTGTGTCTGATACTTACTGCTGACAACATGACTGTGTTTTAAGATGACGTTACAACTGAAACCAAAAGAGACTTAAAAGTGTGGAAAAGCTGCAAACTTCTGTCTCTTGATCTTGATTCTGGCAATTCTGAGGGGATTTTTCCATTTGTATCAGTCATATCAGGGATATGAACAAATCCAGGTCCTATTCCACACTTTACTGTGATTGATTTTTACTGTTTGTGTTCAGTCAAGGACCTTCCCCAGAAACAGTCTCTGTGATGGGCGGATGGGCTCAAGCCAGAGTTTGGATCCAAATGTAAAACGTTCAAAAGTTGCAGCCTGAGGGATTTTCTGAGAAGACATTTGTTCAAACTTATCTCTGTTCAGATGATCTCATCTTTGGCTCACCGGTTTCTGTTTCACATATGACAAAGAAGTAATTCTGTAGAATTTATCATTTTGATCTTAGCTACCCTGCTTTGGGGTAATGGTTAATGCTACTTTATAATTTTCCTACAGTAATCATTCATGTTGAATAATAGCACGTGTATATTTACCATTTTTCTCCTAATGGCACTTCTTATCATCACGTTATTTGCAAGAATAATTTCTCTCTGAATAAACCCAGTGGCCCCAGATAACTTCTCTTTGGCTCCCAGCTAGCCCTTGAGAGAGAAGTGAACCACTGTGTTAACGTTGTCAGCATAAGGTTCTTCAAACATTTGAGTGCTACAAGTTTTGAAAAAGTTTGCAGCCTTTTCCTCCCGCAGTGCCCAGCTGATGCTGGCAGCATTTTTGGAATGTCTCAAAACAATAGAAAACAGCTTGCATGCCTCTTGACTGACATTTTTTGGTCAGGCACTTTTCGAAACAACTGCTTTCTTAACTAATTGAGCGTCAAAGTTTGTGATGTTTGCATGCTGGTAGCAGGCTCTTTTTTCGTAACAAGGCATAGATCAGAAGATCATCAAGCCAATAAATGTTATGCTAAATTAGCGATGCAGTTCAAATCTGAGCCTCTCTTCTAATACTTCCTGTAATTTTGTCTAACTTCTATGAACCCTTCGGTCTTTAACGTTTTTTTTTCTCCTTCCTTCTTTTCAGAATCCTAATTGTTCAATGCCTTTTTTTTTCTTCCTTTGAAGCCTCCTCCCCTGCCTTTCTCTTATTGGTTTTCTTTGTTTTCATTTTGTTCTGCCCCCCGATTCCCTGCTGCCGCAGAGCTGCTCTCTACTGGTGTGCAGCGGTTGTCATACCTGCGCACTAGCAGTCTCAGCTCCACTCACCATGACTCCCGCCCCAACTCCCCCTTCCGACACCACGTCATTCCCCATGTCAAAGGTAAGGAGCCAGGCCTCCCCAGGGAGTACTCACCAGGCTGGAGATTTATTAGCATTCTGACAAAGCTAATAAGGTGTATCTCTGTAAGGTTGTCATTGGCTGTATAGCTGAGCATGCCTCGAAATGCGCCGTTACACTTAAAACTACGTTAGAATAGACATAATGTCCTTTTTTCAGAGGAAATATGTCATTTCTAAGGGCCCTAGTTGAAGAGTCATCAAGCAATTACCTATTAGAAATACACAGGAAAGCATTATCATTTGCTATTTAGAACCTGTATGTGCCTAATTAACTTCTTTCTAAAGTCATACATAACAATTACTACAGCAGTTAGCCTATCAAATTTAATTATTATTTCCATGTTCTTAAAACATGCTTTTAAAAATTGACCACAAATATTGCCTGGATGAGAGCAAATTAATTGAAAATATAGAGAAAAAAAAAAAAAAAGATTATATAAAGATCAATGGCAACAAGGAAGTTAAAAATTTTTAATCACATTGGCAATAATTAGTGCCCAACAAAGTAAAATTAAAATCTCTAGGCCTCTCCTCAACTAGTGAAAATCGGCAGACTCTGCTGAAGGCAGTAGAGTTGCAGGGGTTTACACTACCTGTGGAGCTGGTCATTTCTTATTTTTTCAATCTGTTATTTTCCATGGTTTGATTTGGGCAGAGGGTGGTTCTTTCATTGTGTCTCTTCAAGGAGCTCATTCAGCTCAATAAGCTTTTAGTTTTCTTTCTTGCTTTCTGTGGATGTGGTTTTACTTCTATTTCTATTGGAGCACTCTCTGGCTGTGCCGTCTCTTCTGTTGGGGGAGAAGGTCATAGCTTATCTCACCTACAAGAGCTCAAAAAGAGGTAGTTAAGTAAGTTGAACATAGATCCTATTCTGACATCACTGATTAATGTAGATAATCATAAACTGGAGATAAAAAACAGTTGCAAGGAAGTTGTTGCCATGAACTTTCAAGAAATGCTAATAGATCTCAACATTATAGCTCTTCAAGCATTCAGATCACCAGTACTAATTTTACTCTTGCCTTTTCTTAGATGATTTTTGTTAATATGCACTTTCAACTTTCCTATTATGTCACTATGAAAAAAAAATCTCACTTCAAACTTAAAAGATTGGGACCCTTAAAAATCCATACACTGCTCATTTCAGCATGCAGTTAATTCATAATCCTTGCAATTTCAACATTTCTTTGCTGTAAATCCAAATTAATGCTCACACTCTTTCAAGTGGCATTTTCATTCTTTTTCTGTTGAGAAAATAGCTTCTTCAACAGATAAATCAGAAGAACTATTGAAAATCCATGCCTATTGTTTTCAGATTTCAAAGAATTACCTGGTGTGTAGATTAGGCATGTATCTTGGTTATCGGTACAAAAGGCTGAGTGGGATTACAAGCACTGTAGGCGAAGGGGTGGGTATGGTTCCTATCAGGTCTGTCACATAAGACATTGCAAAAATCCATAGTTTTCTGAAAATTGTACATTGAGGTCTTAGGCCTGGACAGGGTTTATGTGTTGTATCTCAGCAAAGCTCCTGAAAGCTCAAGTTCATGTCACTGTGACAGTGTACACCATCTGAGGATGTGGTACATTTGAGAAGGGGCAAGTAGCAGGTATCCAGATCTTATAATTCACATGACTAAATTTAAAGAGTAGTCTTTTAATAGTTGGTTGAGAAAAAGAAGGACCTTCTTAAGGTGACCTAAGTTTGCTGCCTAGGTTAATGTGGTGGGAATGTCCCTATGGTTTTAATTTCTTTTTGTTTTTCCTCCCTGTGGAGGAAGGTGACTACTCAAAAAAAAAGAAAATAGACTTTTGTGTTTCAGTTCAACACTGCAAGCTGAGTTCCCTCAAAGCATTGAGCCAAACTCAGACATTTATAAAACATACACAGATAAATTAATTTGGAGTATTTTTGGTAATGATCTGGAAGAAAACATGAAATAGTATTGGAGAGTTCCCTGATGGCATGTAGGCTGGGAGAATAGTAGTCAATAAATAACATGAGCAAAAGTTTTCTCTGTGAACACTATAGCCAAATGTAAGCCATGCTTCTAAGGGTTGTTGTCCATCTGTACATGCTGGGAAGAACAGTGACTCTGAAGAGGATTTGGCTGTTCCGGTGAATGTTAGGATGGATGGATAGGACAGCAGAAAGAGATGGTGCAGCTAAAAGAGCTAAGTAGAGACGTTAGGTACTTGAATAAGATCTGCAGGGAATTGAATTGGTAAGTCCACAGTCCCAGCAGGATGGGTGTCATAAGAAACACTGCAGAACCTTGAGAGAAGGACCATCAAATAATCCCAAATATCATAGAGAAAAAGTTATGGGTGTTAATGTATTAATACTATCAAATGGAAAGATTTGGTAGTGATTTATTCAGTGTCTGTGTACCTGTGTGGTAACAGAAGGTTCTCCCATATTGCGAGCAAAGATATAATAAGATTCTGTGTTACGCTTAAATTAGATAAAAATAGTCGTTATTTCTCGGACTTGTTTAAGGTGAAGATAAGTAGCTATTCAAACAGCTTAGGAAAAATTTTTGTCTTCCCATTACTACAAAATAGTGAAAGGTACAAAAGGTCAAAAGGCCTGAAGACCTTTGTAATTTTTCCAGAATGATAAGTAATCCACAAAGTGCTCACAAAATATTAGATAAGCAAATGTTCATAATGTTTCCTAAGTCAGAGCCAGCTTTGGCTTGTCCTGTAAGAGGAATATGATGGAAGATAGTTCTTAATCAGTTATATTCTGGAAATACATATCACATAGTGTATATGTGCGTATATGTACTAACAGTTAAAGAAAGACAAGATGACAGGGACTGGTAATACTTTTGTTAAATAAACCTGTTTGCTATTACAACATGTAAGTGTAAGTGTTTTCATAGGAAGAGATAATATAGCTTGCCCAGTATATCATTCGAAGGGGTTGTGGGGGTTTTTTTTAACATTTGAGTAGTGTTGGGTGAAGTCCAGTTACACTGTATTGTGTGTCCTCTTCACTACTTCATGTTCATAGATATTTTGTTATCAATTGATGTGCCTGATCTGGGTTTCCCACATGGTTCTTCATTTGTCCTTGCATACCATGTGTGTCCAAGTACCTCCTTTTGACATCTGGGCAGCAGAAAAGAGAGATTAGTCTGGCACTGCCTGCAACTAATGCAGCTCCCTGATATTCTTATCCATAGGTGTTTGTCTTGGGTATTCCAGGTGTCTGTTTTCAAAGTTTAAAGAACTGCATTATTTTACCCTTGAGAGTAGCATTTTTATGTCCACTAGGGAATTAGACCCCTGTGAATGCATCTGAAATTAGAACTATAGCACTGGGGGGATTCACTGGATAGATAAATTTGCAGTGATTCAAAGAAGAGGTATCATGTAATCTCATTTGTACTTGGTCAGCCTTTCTCAAAGCCACTTGTACTTTTAGCAGGAAGATGAACTTGGTGTAAGTTTGTAAGAAAGATTTCATAAAGCTATAACTTTGGTTTTTTTTTCATTAGGTAAAGGAGCATAATTTTCAAACAGCATAATGATAAAGAAAGTGGCATATGACGCGTTACGCCTGTGTTATCTCAAGCCAGAAAAGTAGAAATTTAGACCAGTTTCAGTGTGTTTTCATTCAGTGTAATGCTTAAACAAGCATAATGCTCAAGCCTTGTAGACAAGTCCAAATGTAAAGAACTTTGAGGAGTGAAGGGACTAAATATGCCTCAGACTTAGTGAGAGTTTGTTAATGTCGCATATATGTTGAACAAGCTGGAAGAGGGTGTAATTTGCGTCAGCTCAGACTTCATTTAATCTCATTTGGACTCTCCATTGAATTTGGTCTTCTCTCAATAAAGTACTGTATTTGCTATGAAAGAATCAAAACAAGTCTGTGAATGAAAGAAACCCTGACCCTGCTGAAATCAGAGACAAAACTCTCATTGAGAGCCAGGATTTCATCTCACATGCCTAAAATTTTTCAGAGGCATTCAAGAATATTGCAAAGCCCCCGTAAGATTTCCACCTAAAAAGAGCTCCAAAGTAATGTGTATTCCTCTGCTCACAGACCTTCCCATAAGGAATCTACCCACCTTCATAGTGAATTTTGGCCTTGGTTTTCACAGGTTCCTGCTTTCCTTCTCTGAGGCAGGTCTCTAAAATCAAATGTTCTCTGTGTGTGATAACTGTTTCCAGGGTTTTGTGGATGCAGCTGAAAGCTCTGCTGTGGAAAACAGCCGTGCTTTGGCCGTGTCATGACTTTCAGTTTTGTGCTGGAAATATGAGCTGCATGTCTGGACAAGATGATGAAATATAGTTTGACAAAACCTGAATAGACTTAAGAGTTTCAGGTGCTGTTGAGCTCTTTTTCCTACGTCAATTCAGAAGTAGAGCAACGAAATCGCAAGTTGACAGAAGGCTCAGTGTTGGTTGTATATGGGGTTTTTTGCCTGATTCTGTGAACTTAGCTTGTGAATCGCACAGTGAGCCCAGTAGTGAACACTTCAGAAGGCAGAGGGAACCTGCATTACACTGTGCTGTGTATAGGCAAGCAATTATATTCCTGACTGCCAGGGGAACCTGCTTAACAAATCCAGCTATTGAAAGTGGGAACTACCTGATGGAGCAAACAGAATGAAAGAAAAAAAGCCTCTGAATTTCGCTTCTGATGCTGCTGTGCTCAAGTGATTGATTTTTATATGGAACTTGCTCCGTTATCTCTTAACATCCCCCACCCACCTATACAGACTCATGTTCAACTTAATGCCAGGAGGGTGGGAGCTAGTTTCTCCTACAGTGTTGCTGAACTGGAGCACTCCTGTTGCTTTGTGAAGTTGTCGCTAGTTATGGCATATCTGAGATAGTAAGAGAGACTCTCCTGTGCAGGCACAGCAAGGAACCCAAATTTAGAGCATGCACAGCCCCTACTTTTATGTAAAGCTAGAAGCAGGCTGGCCATGAGGCCCTGGGAGGCAGGTGCAGGCAGACTGGCAGCTCTGCTTTCCTGTGTGCATACGCACATTCCACAGATGTTGGCACTGCTTTCATAAATTGTGGGTGATTTTACAGCTGCATCTGAAGCTCTTAAGCCTCATTATGAGAGTGGGCTCCTCAGGGATGATCTAATGAGAATCTGAGTAGATGTACCATTCCCTCCTGCCGTGGTTGGATTTAATGAGACTGCTATCCTAGAAAGTGTAAAGGAGAGTTGTTTGTCAGTACTAGTAGGAGTCATTAGGAAGAGAGACTGCACAGGAACCCCAGGAAATAAAACCCCACAGAGACATCTGTAAAGCAACATGTGCAGGATGATACCACACTAATTGTCTGCCTGGTCCTGTATGCATTATACAACATTACCAGTTCTCTCTAAACAAATTATCTGCGTACCAGGTACAAGATTAGCCAGCATACGTTTATGGGTGTGAGCATACTTAGTTGTGTCTATTGAGATAAAGAGGGGGATATAAAAGAAGGGTTTCTTCCCTCTGTTTGTGGTGTTGGTGATAGAGGCATTGTAAATTGAACACGCTCACATTTTGACTACCAGTTCCCAACAAGTAAAATGTACTTGTGACTCTTCTGTTGTGACAGTCCACAGGTCAATAAATCCCTTTTGATTCTTCTCTCTCATTGAATATACTAATTGCCAATAGAAGCAGAAAGGCAGAATCGCCTGTCTCTATAACAGTTATAAATTTTAGAATTAACTATATCTTGAGGCCATCTCAATATTGATGTTTTTTTCCCTATAAAACAATGATTTTGCTGAAAAGTAACTCATAATTTCTCAACAGAAACAAAAGACACGAGTAAAAACAGCTTAACCAAGTTAGATGTTTCCTCATCATGGTATTTCAAAGGCTGGACAAGTAGAACACAATATTGGAATTGCCAAGTAAAGGACTATAGATTGGGATATGACAATATTATTTTAAATAATCATTCATACTGCTTTTCAGAGTTAGTAAACCTAGCACTTACTGTTACCTGGCCAGAAGCTCAGCCTTGCTGCACCCAAAATAGAAAACCACGATCGAGTCATGTGGTTGAAAGAACATCATGTTTGGGGGATATCATGTACATTAAGTCATTCAGGGCTGAAATATTCAAGTGGTAAATATAGAATTTTGCACATGGTTCTTCTGGACAAATTTTGTACAGCCAAGCCCCCTGAACTCTGCATGTAATTTTTAAAACATGTATGTGCAGATGGATTAGCAGAGGCCTCTGTGGCACATCTGTCTCAGTGAGGTCTGTAAAGAGCATTTTTTTTCCCTCCCTCCTGGTGCCTTTTAGATTGGCAGATGACCATTCAACTAAACAAGGAACTTTTGTGTAATAAAACCTTCCTTTTTCCTCTCTGCACCCCCAATATATAAATAAGAAGTGTGCTGAGTCCAAGACTTTGGGTCATCTAATGGGACACAGGAAACCTATAGCTGAAAGGAGGCCTGCAGTTTCTTTTTTGTTGTGTTTTATAGCCCTCCTGTACTTGTCCCTCCCCCCCTTTTTTTTTCTTCCTTTGTTAACCAGCTTTTCTAGGTTTTTTTAAACACTTGTGCATACCTGAAAAATGAAAGGGGTTTGATGCTTCCCTACTTCTCATCGTTGTGGTCACCCACACCCGTGTAAAATAAGCACATGTGGACAGTTTTTGCTTGTGTGAGTTTCTACTAGTGTGAAGAATGGCAGAAAGTAAAAAGGCAGCAACATTCTTTTATGGTACACACACAGTCATGCGTTTCGATATCTGGCTGTTAAGTCTTGATGCTTGGGAATCAACCAGCATGGTTGTGCAACAGCCTTCTCACCCTGACAGACACGGAAACTCTCAGGGCTGTTGGATTGCTGTGATGGATTGTTAGGAGGCAAAGACATAGTCCTGGTAAGAGTAATTCTACAAATGGAACAAACCTTGTGCACAGAATGGAATTTAAGTTTTTAGACATTAGATTCAGATTTGTTAAATCAGCAGTGGTGAAGTATTGTCACAGATTTGGCAATGACAGAGATTTAGGGTGGAACTAATGATACGGGTGCAGCCACCAGATGGGCTGCATTGCTTTACAAATTATTTTGCCATATCAAAAATTTCCTACCAGAGAGCTAAACCAATGAAAGAGTGTGTATAGAACAGTTATGCCTTTTGATATGGGACAAGTGACCTAACAGCTATTTTCCATCTCTAGCTTCTTTATGCTTTTGGTTTAGGGAACTGTAGTAACTGCCAGCATCTGCTTGTATCTGCTTGGGAGTTGGTTTCATTTTGGGTTTGCGTATCAACTACTATGCTATTTGCCTGCAACTTTTAACTCCAAATATCAATCTCCGTACTAAATCATTGCCAAGTAACCTTCCATTCTTCTTTTCCACGCTGCCCATCTACTCACCAGCTGCGAGCACTCAGCTCCTGCCTGCATGCCGTCAGAATGAGTCTGAGCTGCTCAAACCTCAGCTCCAGCCTGAACATGAATTTTTGTCTCTGCAGGAATATCAGGAAAAAAAAAGTCACCAGGGCTACCAGTTCTCGTTATTGTTTGTGTTTATGGTTTTGGTTCAACTTCTTTTCTCCCTGAAGGTTTTGATTCCACCGATTTTGTTTAGGTTTGATTGGGCTTGCGTTTTTTTATTGCTGTCCCTCTTCTCATTTTGTTTTCTCCATTCTTTCATTGGAGGCAATGAGCCGTCCAGCGGTCGGAACTCCCCTGTCCCCTATCGGCCCGACAGCCGCCCTCTCACTCCAACTTACGCTCAGGCCCCTAAACATTTCCATGTTCCAGGTAGGAGCTGGCACTCTATGTGTCTCGGTGTCCTGTCACCGTGTAGAATGTAGCCTTTGTAACTTTTGTCTTGTCTCCATCATTTCACGCTGTTTGCCATGGGGGTGCACCTGCAGGGTTTGGAAGTGCCTGCTCCTGGGCTTGCTGAGAGGCGGAGTGTGTTAAGAAAAGGGGGGTTAATTGTGATTTTTATCTATTCTGTTGGTCAGGTGTTTCACTGTTAGAATGCCTTGGTTTTCAGAGTCTGTTGATGGCCTGTGAGCTGGGTATGAGCTATGTAGGGCTTGATTTTTCTGGCAGTTGCACCAGCTGAGCACTGACATAACTCTGCTAACTTTGGAGGAGTTGGTTTTGATTCACAGTGGCACACAAAAAAGAGTTGACCAGTGAGCCATTATGTATGTTTTTCGTTCAGATTGTTGTGACTTTTTCAGTCTTGAACTGAGCAGTTCTAGTTTAGTGTTCCCTTTTTTTTTAAGCAGATGAGGGTGTTTCTTTACTTATTTTGGGCAATGGTTTGGTGTCCTCAGAGAGACTTGCAGATCCACAAGGATACGTGTGCCTCAGGATGTCCTCTCTCTAAAGGGCAGTCTCTGTTTTGAAGTGAGCTGCACAGTTGTTCCAGCACCAGAGAAGCCCATCTGACTTGGATTTTGATGAGTTGAGGGTGGTGTGTCCCTAGCGTGGTTGACAGGCATCTTCTGACTGCACCAGTGCTAGCTGAAAGCCTTATTATATCCAGTTATTCTTCAGGTCCCCTTCAGCCAGAGGTTACTGCTCTGCCTCCTTTCCTCAGATCTGGCAGATAAACTGTTTGTGGGAACTTCTTGTATCAGTCAGTGTGACCTGGCTTGGCTAAGGTAGGCTGTTTTAACAGCTTAAGCTAACCTGGCTCTTTGACTTGCGTAAGCTAAAGCGCACTTGCATGAATAGCTCTGAGTAATAATCTCTAGCGTGGTGGGAGAGCTGTCCTCTTCAGCAGGTGCAGTGCAGCCACATAAGGAGGTGCGTTCCTTTCCTCCTTACAGCTTTCTGGTATAGATGTGCGCAAAAGTACTGCATGACTACCCTTGTGATGTTTATACTTACTTGCTGGTCAAGTAGCCATAACAGATTACTAACAGGAATGAAATAGCTTGGTGCCTTTGTGTGCAATGAATTTGACTGTTTAGTCAAGGATATAGGGTTCTGCAGAGTAAGATTTGCCTCTGTTTCCACAGATTTCTAGGTTTAGCTTTCCTTAATGCCAAAGGCTAACTTGTCTGCTGTAGCACTTTAATTGGGTCTGCGATACACAGCATGTATTTCTAAAATGCTTTTTCATCTTTCATTCTAATGTAACTGAAAACTTTTTTCAGGCAGTGTGAAGTAGCAAAATGGGTTTTTGACATTAATTTTCTAGTTCCCGGTAGTTTATTTTGGTCTTCTAATAGAATTTTGACAGATTTTGCTCTGTAGCACTGATTTTGGATTAACTTTTGTATTTGTAGCTGTGCCGAATACATGAAGGGTTGGCTTGGGTGGGAAGGTAGTTTAGAACAAACTGGTTACTGTCTTAGATTATTTGTAAAAATATGATATCTTTTAGACATGCTGTACATTTTACTGCATTAGAGTTCCAGGAAGTGTTTTTATTCTGATTTACATTGATAACGTGCAATGTGGTGGGCCTTACATAAAAAAAATTTAGAAAAAAGAAATACAATCTATCCTTGTCATTTGATAATTAGCAGTATATCAGTTAACAGTGCATAAAGCATCCCTTTGACTCACTGAGGTGTAGCTGTTGTTGACTGTGACTGTACAAAACAGTGTATCAGGCAGCTATTTTGTTCTCTGGATTTTGAAGTGAATTGTAGGCTCACTGCACTCTTCTCTGCTCAATCCAGCCAGTCAGTTGGAAAGAAAATTAAGCTGTTATGACTGAAGCACAATTTTCCACAAAAGTTATTTGGGGTAGTTTTCCCCAAATGGCTTGTATCTTCACCATTGAAATGTCTTGCTTGTTTGCATTTCCTCTCTAACTTTTATCCCACTGATAATCTTCTGAATATTTAAAATGAATGGTTCATGACTTGGATGCATCCACACGTTACAGAATCAGCTCCAAAGGACTTCATACCACATGTCTTTGACTCTTCACTTGTTCTTATGTTTTCTTTTCTTTAAATAATCTCATTTTGTGTAATACTAGAAATAGTATTCTGGCTTTTTCTTGTGCTACACCCTTGATTTGGTCTGTCTATTGTTTTAGTGTTGGAGTAATCTTTATCTACAACTGAAGTAGTTTTCATATTCACTTTTTTCTGTTTCTCAATTTCACAGATCAAGGTGTCAACATTTATAGAAAACCACCAATCTACAAACAACATGGTAAATGATCTTTCTCTTTATATTTCAAAACTGGAATGTCAACTAAATTTAACAGCACATGGACTAGTGAAAAGTGTTCAGTGTTTACTAAGCACTAAAAATTAGTAGTCCAAGCTTGAAACAGCTGTTATCGCATGTCCTGCTAAGTGATTATGCTTTAAAGCATGTTGTTTCATTTGGATCATATGGTTTAAATCTTGGCCACATTGATATTAATGGCAAAATTGACATTAACTGGGATTTTGCTGTCTCTTTAGCATGATGATGCCTTCCTGTATTTCACTTCTTTAAGTCTATATTTTCAGAATACAAGCACTGGTCATGGTAAAATGGATTAACAACAGTCTGCTTTCTGACAGGAACTTCATGAAATATCCTTGTTTTAAACAGACAAAGTACAATAATTTATTTCAACAGCAAAGACGGAGATGTTATTTTGAGACTGGAGATCCAAATGTACCTGTGGCTTTATATAGGAATCTTTAATTATTGAAGATAATATAGGTGACTTATCACTGATAGGGCTAATTTGATTCTCAAGTCCCGTGATACAGCTCAGGTAGTACACTGTACTTGTTTTTCCAGGTATTTGGATTCTGAGTTGGACAGCAGTGTTAGTGCTCTAATCTTTTTGGTGTAGATGTTGTTATAACAATGATGGCAGAAACCCACTGTCTTTAGTACTGCAGAGCAAGGTCCTGGTTATAATGGAGTGTGTTCGCTCTTCCCTTCTGCTCTGAATGGAAAACTTTGAACAGTAGATGATTTTTGTGTAATATGGTGAAAGATGGATGACTCCACTTTTTAAAGACTTTGAGTTTGTATCCCTTTGCAGACCCTTTATCTAATGAAATGTATTTAGGGTTAAGTAGCAAATTAGCAGTACTACAGGGTTTAGATAAGCAGTTGGCTGAGAGCCATTGAGCTGAAATGATTAGGAAAGCCCAGGAAGTCCATTCTGTAGTCAGGAGTGAGCATTGCAAATAACACTGGTGTAGTTTTACATCAGAGTTTTTTCCTCTTTCTTTTTTAAGTTTCAAACCATATGCTCATTTTGGAAAAAATCTTAACCTTATTTTCATTTATTTCTATGGTTTTATTGTATCTCCTCACCACCCATTAACATGTGAATGTTTAACCACTGACATCACCAATTCTAATACGTAAGTACTGTTTGAAGTCATGCTTTTGTAAACTCTGACCAGCTTCCTCCATACCTGCAGTTGTGCTTAGAGTTTCCCAATCATAAAATGCTCAGAATTCCCAATGATATCTAATACCGATGTTCCTAAACTACTCTGAACATGTTAGATGAGCAACACAGTGCTTCACTCCATTAACAGATGTTTTTTTGTTAAAAAAAAAGAGAAAAGGAAAGAAAAGTCCACAATCCTTGCTTCTGATACAACAGCTTCATGTAAGAGAAGGTACTTTGAGCTAACAGTTTGCAGAAAAGAGGTAGTTGAGGCTGATTTTAATGTAAACTGAATCCTATTGGATTTTTTTTTTTAATATCAAGAAGTGAAAGCCATAATGCACATCCTCACATGCTTTTAAGAGACCTTGGCTTAGACTGGAATCCTAAGTGGATGCCCCACTGCTGAGATATTTTATTGGTGAGGTTCATTTCATTTCAAGTGCCTTTCCCTGCCAAGTTGATCTGAATGGAGTTTAGTATTTATTAATAAATTCACATCTGCTTTTACTACTACTGCATGCTAATAAGCAAGGGCATGCAGCAGAAAAAATCCACTGGTTAAACATATTTGTTTCAGTTTTCTTTTTTTTGTTTTGCGGCTTTTCACAGAAACATAGGAAATAATTAGCATCAGTGGAGTTAAAATTAGTGCTATTCCTCTGAACTGTTTGTTTTCTTGTCCTAGAGGGAAGACAGATCAGTACATAAATCTGGTTTCATCTTCATTAATAATCAACTGTCCTTAGGAGATATTGGCAAATACTGTTAGGTTGAATTTTCTCACTCTCGCCTAATCATTCTAACACTGTGCAACACTAGTAAATCCAAAGCTGGTTTGGGGTTATTTTGGGGGTGGGGATGAGGGAGGAGAGGAAGGTTTGATACCAATCTATTGGCAAGAGAAAGACATTACTAGGCTTCAAATTGCAATTAGAAAAGCAAAACATGAATATGTTGGCTTTCGAAAATTAACTTCTTGTAAAGTATAAAATTTTGCCAAAATAAGGAAGACCTTTATATTGATACAGATTATTACATAGCTAAGTACCCTGATTGCCATCTAGATGCAGCTGCTTTGGCAGCACAGAGCAAGTCCTCCGAGGATATCATCAAGTCCTCCAAGTTCCCAGCAGCTCATGCACCAGCACCCAACGAGATACCAAAGATTGAGACGGACCACTGGCCAGGTCCTCCCTCCCTTGCGGCCATAGGTATGCAAAAAAAAAATGATACAAGCGATGCAACTTAAAAGGTAATGGTAACCAAAGTAGATTAATACTGGAGCTGTAAAAATGGGTGGTGAAGATTGTGTCCACTCCAAGTGTTCACCACAAAGTGCAGTTCTGGTGAGACCTCCGAGTGTCTGTGAATTTAAAACTATTGAATAGAGCTGAGTAGAAGAGGTTTTGCTAAAGGACTTTGGACTTGATCACACAGATATTAACCCATAGGCAAATTATGTGAACTCCTGTGCGGTAGCTTAAAAAATGTGGTGTGTCACACAAGCCTGACTTCTTTCAGTTATTGTCTATTTAATCTTTTAGTCCTAAGCTAGTAGCAAATATTCCACAGAAAATATGATTGCTTCCAACCACATGACTATTTTCATGGCAAGAAGCAACAACCGAAGTGGAACAGTTAACGGACTAAAAAAGTCCTGATTTTCAGTTACTGTTTCTACAGACTTTGTATTTTTCTTCTGTGTTGTTGCACTACAGGTATCTCATTTTCTTTTCTTTAAATCATGTCCATGATCATTTTAATTTTTTTTTGTTTTGTATTTTTTTCTGTTGATTTTTATTGACCCCCATAGCATAAAATAAGTTATCTGGCCTGGTTCATTTATGAAGTTACGTCTGAAACACTGAAGATGTTGCCTATTTCAGGTTTCTGTGAAGGACTGTATGGTTTTCATCACAACGGGATTTTCATAGAAGTGCTGGGAGAGGAGACACAGGGTGGGAGAGCTCAGTGACCAATTGAAGGGGCTGCATATGCAGCAGCAATTTTTTGAAAATGTCCTTTATATAGAATTGCAACCTGCAGACGTTACAGTCACAGTGATAACATCTACATACTTGAAACTCTCCTGACAATGCTTGTGATAACTACAGCATTATTATGTCGTATGTCAGAGGTGGAGCCTTTGTTGGAAATTTTGGCTCTTAGCTCAGTCTCTAAGGCAGCGGATGACAACTTTTAATGGTTTCCAGTAGAACTGCTTTGTATATTGGGTATCAGGTGATTTTGTTCCACCTCAGAAACTAAACAGGACTGCTTGGAAACTATGAAAATAAAAATGTGCTCATGGACCTATTTTATTCAGAAATAAAAAGGCATCATGCAAGATTAATCACTAAAAAACAGACCCACAAGTCCCAGGTTTTTCGACTCATCTGATTTTCTGTGTGATATTTTACATACAGAGCTAGAATGATTTCAGCTGTCAAAAAAATGAGTATTACTGCTATTTGAAAAGTCTTACAAAAGCCTGAAACATGAAACAAAATAATAAATAATTTAAATACAAACAATTTCTCTATAACTTTTTGTCTCTCCATATTAGCATCAATTTAACACTGCTGTACAAAACATTTAATTGATACAAACCTTCTGATACTTTCGTTGCAAAATTTACTTTTCATTCAAATAAAACACTGAGTTTGTCTAGCACAGGATTGGTGAATAACTGCTATCTAACTGCTTGCAACAATATCATATTCTTTGTATTCATGGAAGTATCCTGATGTCCAAATTGGACAATTTCTTAAGACTATTCAAGAAAATAAAGATTATTCAATAAAAAGTAAGAAACTAATGTAGAAAAAAAATAAGTTTGCTTCATTTTAGTCTAAAAATAATGCCTTGTTTATTCCAAATAAGAGTATCCATTTAGGAGATTAATGTAGTTTAATTTTCCACTTGAAATGTTAATTCGTATTCACTTTTCTGAGTTTAGATATAAGTATAAATGTAAATCAGATTTTCCGTTTTCAACCACGACTACAGTTAGTGGTGCCATTAAACCCCATGTTTCCAGAACTAGCAATCTGAGCTCCTTTTTTTCTGTTACATTGATTCATGGCTTTCGTATCCAGGACTGTTGCTTGGTTGGAAACCCACGTGCAGTTTAACTTCTTGTTAACTTTATAAGAAGCCTGATAGCCATAGGGCAGGCTTTCTGAGTGAGTTTTATTAAGGGTGATTTTGGAAAAAGTCTTTCGAGTCTGCAAGAAAATACTGCTTTGTTTATTCAGTAAACCAAACTGACCAGTACTTTCTAGCATTGAAATCTTCAAGCTGCGGTTGAACTGATGATACACAAAGCTCTCTCTGTACTGTGGTTTTGTGGAAGCAGGAGCTGACATGAGACGCAGATCAAGTGGAAGAGAGGAAGATGATGAGGAGCTACAGAGACGCCGGCAGCTGCAGGAGGAGCAGCTCATGAAGGTGGTTATAAGCTTGTCTTCATGTTGTTTCTGAACACCATCTAAAAAGTGCCCCTTTGTTTTCTATAAGCAATTTCTACTAATGCCTCAGTCAGCTTTATTTTATTGATATATTTTTTTAATTGCCATTTATAGCTCAACTCTGGTCTGGGACAGTTGATATTGAAAGAAGAGATGGAAAAGGAGAGTCGCGATCGGTCAGCCCTTTCTGCCAGTCGTTATGATTCTCCAGGTAATTCATGTAGGCAATGAAACTAGTAAAGAACGTGAATAATGAACACCACATATACACATACCAAGTGGTCTCCCAGAAGAGAGACCACTGGGAAGACCGCTTGATATGTGTTTATGTGGTGTTCTCCCCTGAAAGAGTGGCCTAATTCATGAACTGGTTTTGGTGAGGGGAGGAGTATCGTAGTTTTTTAATTAGAAGAAATATGAGACAATTTTGAGAGAGATTTTCTAATATAGATAAGGAGTGAGGTAAAATATTCAGTGACTATTACATCACACATATGCTAATAGGCTGGGTTATTAAATTTCAATAACACATTTTGCTTAAACTGGTGGTTCCTATCACTGTTTAGTCTCTCCTCCCAGGATCAGAAAATCAGCAACATTTACCAGTGGGGCTGCATATTCTAAACACGGCCAGTGTTTTGGCCTGGGCTGACATTTGGATTGGGGGTATTCTGTTCCAGAGCAAAAGTACAAAAGTCAACTTTGGTTAATTGGTGGCTTAGATTCTTGGCCTCGTTGCACATTTTGATACAAATCTGTGGCCTTCTCAAATCTCCAGAGAAGGGTCTGAGGATTTTATTTCACTCTCTTCATCCAGTGGTCATTGTAGCACAGCAGCTGTACTTCAAGCCGAGAAGGGAGAACATGAATCTCTTTGGAGTCATCCACTGGAGTAGCTGCCAAGCAAATTAAGATTTCCTCATGTTCCCTGTTGTATAAGTGTGTTGCCTCTATTTATGGTCTTGGAGAGAATGTCTGTGGCTCTTCCTCACTGCCTGTAATGTTTAGAGGGCCAGAGTCTACCTGGTCAACTCAAAGCTTATGATTTTTTACTAACCTTAGCACAGGTTGGAGGACTTCTTTCTTGGAGATGTGTCCATCTCTTTTTGCAGTGATAATCAATGCAGTCATCAGTTGCCTTTTGTGGAATCAGTGGTACCTTTCCCAAAGCTGCTTGTTGCTGGCAACAACAGTGCCTCAAGTTCTACATTCCCTGCCCTTCTGTGGTTAAAATGACATTTAAAAAACGAAAAATTGCATTCGTATATAGAGGATCTTGTCTGAAGGGACTGTATTAACTGTAGAGGTGCTATTGATCATTATGCTGACAATCTTTCTATTTATCCATCTTTCTATCTGTGTTCAAAAATACACCCTTGACATTACCACATTGTCTTTATCTTGCTCATGCAATTTCTGAGGTCAGTGCAAATGCTAAGTTGCATGCCCCCAGGATCTTTATTTCACTTTAATTTCAGATGAATGAAGGAGCCACAGAGGTCTGTTGAATCATGTCATTTTCTCAGAAGTGTCACATCATGTACAGAATAACTATAATTTAGGATCAGAATGCCAAATTCTCAAACTTCTTTGAGTTCACTCAGCACTGCCCATTCTAATCATTCTCCTGGTGAAGTCAGTACCAAAACATCTGTCAATTACAGTGTTACAGGACTAAAACTAATAGCCTTTTCTCTTTTGTAGCAAAAAATGGCAAGCTGAAGCATGTGAATACAGAGAGAATGGAGTATGCTAGTTGTGTGTATCTTGGCTTGTGCAACAGCAGAAGCTGGGAGCATGAGTGCAGTAATAGTTGCAGTAGGAGGAATAGAAACGAAATCCATGAAAGGTTCAGAGGGTATAGTGATATGTAAACCACGTGTGCTGCTTAGGAGGGTGGAATTGAATGGACCTGCATGGGAGACTTAACAAGGAACCTATCCAGTGAAATACTGCTGATCTTGGTTTCTCCTTGTCCGTTATCTTGGTCTCATCATAAGGTGCATAGCAATAGTTTATCTAGCTAAGGACTAAAAAGTTATTTTGCTCTGTTGTATGATCCTTGAGCATTACTTTCAACTCAGCAGAGACCACTTTGATTTTGAGCCTGGCAAAATCAGTGTCCCTTCTTGATGACCTGCCACCGTGGCATGATAGAGCTGTGTGTAACTTACAGAATGTATGGAAGGTTGTGATGAGTCTGGGGCTGAGATGTTACTTTCTTAAATCAGTGTGTCTCAGTTGGTTATGTATGTGCTTAGCTCTTTTAACTGTGTTTTTTATGCTAGTTGATTCCTCAAATGTTCTTGGTTTTGAGTTTCCATGGGATTTTTCCAGTAAAAGATTTTTCCCTTCCTCATTCAACAGCACATGCTTCAGCCTCCAAAACCTCTTCTCTCCCTGGCTATGGAAAAAATGGACTTCACAGGGTAAGGAGATGGCAGTTTTGAGAAGCGGAAGGTGGCTTTAATTATCCATGGTATTTATTTCCTTATTAACTCAATTGGATTTTCAGTTTGATCAAGCTTTCTTATAAGACCATCTGAAGTCAGACAAAACTTAATTTCCCTTCCCACAAACTACATTGTTAAAAAGGCAAGAAAGCAATGCAAGAAACATTGTGAAAATTGAGGGGGGAAAAAAGGCTTAAAGCAATTTGTTTCTCCCCATATACCAACCTGCTTGTGAAGTCATGAACTGTGAATTTATGTGCATGTTCCTCTTTTCCTGTTACAGCCCGTGTCTACAGATTTTGGTCAGTACAACAGTTACGGGGATGTGAGTGGTGGTGTTAGAGGTAAGGCTGAGGAGCCTTTTTACATGCCACTTCATTACTGAACATATTATGATGTTTGATCATTTCTGCTGTTTTATTTTAAGGTTGTGGATGTGGTTGCTTTGTATTTGCTCAGTACATTTTAACTTCCTCTGGTAAACTCAACAATTAACTCAACCTCTGCAAATACCTATTAAAAAGTTTGGGTTAATTTTGCTAAATCTGCTCTGTGGAGCTGATCCTTGTTTGTGCCAAGGGACTGCTTTAGCATTGGTACAAATGGAAAGCACGTAACGTGTATATTATCAGGAATATGTACTGAGTTCTGTTATGGTTTGAAAATTACCATCCACTGCGGAGTCTGAAAGAATGTGCCACAGTGAAGAAAGGAGGATAATGCCTTCTAATCCCCATTGCTGCTGATTTTCCTTATGACTTTGAGCTAGATGTGATATCAGTCATTGCCTAATAAAAATTGACAATATTTATGAAAGTTATGAAACTTTGAGAGGTAATGTTTTGAAATGGTTTGAAGTGAGAGAGAGAGAGAGAGAGAGAGAGGCTAGTTACCTCCAAAGGGAGATTGATCCCAGTTGTCTTAGATAGATGATACCCTACGATCAGGCATCTTCTGTTGGTGCTTGTGTCTCTCTATAGACTGTGGAGGAATCTAGAGCTGCCTGATGGCAGAGATTAGGTGAGGTGAATCCTGCTCTACACAATTGAATTTTAGTTGGCTATTTATTCACTTGATTGTGGTTTTGTGTCTTAATATTTCCAAAGTGACTTGATTTTCCTGAATGAGAAGCCTGCTCGAAATGAAAAGGGCTGCAATATTTGGAGTGTTTGACTCTTTACAGACTAAGTCCAAATGTAGGAAGGTCGCTGGTCTTACAGAATCGGGTGGGATTTTGAAAAGATCAGGTAGACCAGAAGACACGAGATTATCTGGTAGATTGTGACTGATTTCTGTTCTTCCACACTCTAAAGCTGATGAAATTTCTCTTTTGTTTTTCAGATTTCCAGGTAGAGTACAGGTTTTCATCAATCAACTGACAACAGAACTAAAAGCATCTACTTTCTTGTTGATTTCTGCTACAGGGAAGGGTTTCTTAAGACAATAGCTTTGATTTTCCTGCATGTTTAAGTATAATCACCAATGTAGATTCTTATCAACAAAAAACGGGCACAGCCTCAGATTCCTCCTTAGTACCTCCCCAGAGCTGAGTTGAGACAGCTCACACCAGTTCTGTGACTTGCTCTGTAAAATCCACTGTCTGTTGATACATGAGTTATCTGTAATAGTCCTCTCTGGACAGCTGAGGGTGGATTTATTCCCAGCCTCTCTAGTACCAACCCCAGAGACATATAGAAAGTCTCTTCTGGAGGCAATTTTCTTCCATATCAGGAGCCTTGAACTCCTCATTTTTACCCTGGAATTTGCTCTCCAGACAAGATGGCTGATCAATAGTTTTCTACAGTGCTGCCATCACAGATGAGCCAGTAAGAGGTGTGCTTGCAAATATAAACCCTTTTACTCCAAATCCTGTCTGCAGGGTTTTTTTCAGAATGGTTTGAGTCTGGCTGGCTCCTCAGCACAATCACAATAAGAAATGGCAATTTAAGAAAGGGTTTAATTACTTGGATGATTTTGTTAATGGTGTATCAAAATCATGATGACTGGAAAGAGAATAGGATTATGGGAGGAGAGAGGAGTTGTCCATGTATTGTGCTCAAAACATTATTTCATTAGGAACAGTCCCGGTGTCAAAACAGAACCTTTTTACCCTATCACTGTTTGTGTTCATAATAAAAATTTTCCATTGTAGAGACAAAAAAAAATCCCTCAGCTGATACAGTAAGTGACAGGGAGCCCAGAGGTGTAAGTGTTATATGCTGTTGGGTGCAATCTGAATTAATGCTTCTGTGTATTTGTCCAGAGAAGAGCCCTACTTAGTCAGCGGAGTGGGAAAGGGCCCACCACTCTCTTGGGGTCCATGGGTCCACCTGGGAAGTGATGTTGGTAGGCTCAGTGAGGAGCTATCCTCAGCCTTAGCAGTGACAGAAGGCTGTGGTGGCAGAGAGGATCAAAGGATCGCTCTGCATGCCTCAGAGAAGTAGTAAACGGTAGCCATGGCAATAATCCATATGATAAGACTTGAAGGAAGTATCAGGGCAAATTCACCTTTGTTTTCACCACTACTTGAGTGCCTTTACCCTCTGTGTGTGTAACCTATGTGTCTGATGTATACCTGTATCTGATGCAGTCCCTTCCGGATGGTCATGTCCCTGGAATGAGAATGGACAGAGGAGTATCTATGCCTAACATGTTGGAGCCAAAGGCAAGTGCAGATGTTATTCACTTTCCTTCAAGACAGTGAAGATTTGACTGTGAAATGCAGATAAAATATGGGAAATGTCTTAGTTCCCTTGTTTTTCTTTACCTCTTGCTCCTTATGTGCCAAACCTCTCCCTTTGTCCTGGACTTTGCCTATTACAGGTGTTAGTACTGAGGCAGGCTGAGGGCAGCCCAGGTGTGCTTCTTGGGTTAAGGAGGCTTTTTGAGAGACAAAACAAAGATACTGAAGATGCTCAATAGCTAGTTCTCTGTCAAGCTTCCACTAGCCAAAAGAGCAGGCCAAACTCGCTGGGAAAGTCTCAGATCTGTCAGGTTGGAAAAGTGATGTAGAATATTCAACACACTGTTGAGGCTGTCTTAATTTAAAAATAAATACATGGATCTTTGTTTCAAACTGGAAGTTAGATACCTACATGTCTGTCTGGATCTGTTCTTTAGCTCTCAGCACTGTTAGCCTGAGATTATTTCAATAATGTTTAATTCCTTATATAAGAAATTCTTTGGGAGATTTATCGGAAAAAGAGGCAATGTCAGCTGAATGTATTTTAAGATATAAATTAATATGCTTTTGCATCTCTGAGTCAAAAATGAACACAATATATAGCGGGAATTCAACCGGGGTTGTGTTTTAAATCTTGTAACTTTCTCTGTTGCTGGTGAACCTTCCAAGAAATCATGATTTTGCCAAAGTTACAAGGATCAGCATTTTTGCAGTTAAGTGAGGAGCTCGTTTTGCAAACCAGATTATTACTTGTGCTTCCAAGTCACCTCCAGACAAACTGTACAAGGCAATAACCCTAGCTTTATAAGCTGAGACCCCAGGGCAATGTATAGTAACAAGTGTTTTTATATGTTATATAAATAAGACCTTGGGGACATCCCCAACTCCTGAGGTACTACTTTTTATTCCAAATAATTTCTCTTTCAGTGCAATAGAAATTCTTATAGCCACCACCACTGTTGATGCACCCAGTGATTTGGAATGTTACTTGGGGTGACAAATTCTGTCAGTATTATTAGTGATAAAATTTATGGGAATTTTCATGAGATAATAGGTCACTTTCTGTTGATGTTTATAAAGGTGATGCCAAACCCTCAGCATGTGTGAATCGGTAGCATTTTTACTCATGTCAATGGTCCAACACTAACTTAAACCTGGTAAAGTAAAAGAAGCCAACTCAAAGTCAGCATGAAACACATGAAAAGTCAAAATTAGTAAACTTAAGAATGACCAAATCTTACCAAATGGTTCTCCAGAAAGGACAGAATTTGTGCATCCTGCCACCCCAGATTGAGACATGCATTGTTGTGAATATCTAAATATAGAATGTACTTATGATCGTAGATCTTGACTTAAACTCTGCCTGTTTAAATATGAAAAGTTACATTTTAGTTTCCTATAATGCTGTGTATGGTAGCTGTTTCCAGTATCAAACATAAACAATGTAATTCAAAGTATAGACTTAATTGTACAATTGTGACAATGTCAGAATCTCCTAAGAATCATATCTTACAATTGGTATGTAAGCACACGTTATTTAAATTATTATTACTTAAAATAAACTCAGTGGTGTGTTCATTGATGCCTGAATCTTATTTATTATATCTCTGAAAAGTTAATTGAGATAATTGTTGACAATGGAATGAACTTAATTGCCTAATACTGCACAAAAATAGATTCAGTTGATTTCCTTCTGATGTTAAAATAATTGAATTAATAGCGTTTCATACTAGCTTAGCTATCTCTCCAGGAGAGTTTTGGTGGTCTCCCTCTTGTTCGCAGTGGGCAAGTAAAACAAGACCCGTAAATAACCGTAAAGGCTGAGCCAATCCCCAGTGAAGTCTGCAGAAAAACATCATTGACTTCAGTAGGGCTTGGACAAGGACCTCAGTGGGAATGCTGTTTTCCTACTCGGCAGAGACATGCAATGACAAGGGCTATAGAGAGGCTCTGTCAGAAGGAACATGAGCTCTCCTAACTCATTCCAGGCATTTATAGAAGCGTCTGCCCAAGGAAAAAAATCCTAAACCAGAGTTTTATTTGCCAGGGATGATTCCAGAAACTGATTTTAAGGCACGTGGTTTTCTGAGGTCTTTTCTAAGCAGCATTGTTTCTGTTGGATTAGACTGATTTGAGACCCACTGACAGTAAACATTTTACTTCAAACAAAGAACCTGTACATGTAAAACAAAAGTAAAATCATTTATTCATTCAGGAATTGATTATTGGCCAATAAGTGATATGTGTAAGTTCTGGATATTCTTTGCAACGTAAAGGGAAATCAATGGAAATGTTAATGGCAGATGTGCTGGACACATACTCTTCTGAAGCAGATGAAGGTGTGTAAGACAAATATGTCTATAAAAGTATCTCTTTTAATCCACGTGTGTATGGCACAGACAGCAAGCACAGTGGGCAGTTGTTTGAATTCTTTATCCAAAAAGGCAAAGAAAATCATGTGATGAATTCTATTGGATGCAGTGGCCCCCACAAATGAATACCTTGCTTATGCAGAGTTGCTGCTTTTTTTAATGTACTTTCATCTGTTTCATCTTTTAAAAGTCCACTAAGTGTCTGTTTCCGTAGAGCTTTGACACTTTGACAACCATCAGTTAGACCAGTGAGTGACAAATACATTTACCTTAATAAACTTATACATTGATGGATGAGAAAGTTGACTAACAAAAGCCAGCTGGTGTATTATATGCACTATAAAAATCAGTGGGGTGAGCAAGTAAATAGTGGCTCTACAATATGAGGCAGGCTGATCCTAAACAAGTTCTTGCTATGTCCACATTGGCTTGTCTTTCATGCAACTTTAGGAAAAAAAAAAAAAAAAAAAAAAAAAAAGCTGTGATTTCCTTTGAAAAAGAAAACAAATGTTTGTGTGGTTATGAAAATGAGACACCTTGTGTTCTTTCTGCTTTAGAATATAAATATAAATACATCTCTTTCTCCCCCTTTTATACATTGTTAACAGATTTTTCCATATGAAATGCTCATGGTGACCAACAGAGGGCGAAATAAAATACTAAAAGATGTAGACAGAACCAGGCTTGAGGTAAGAGAAGCAAGTTCCTAAATGCTCTTTCCTGCTGAAGTTGTTTGTTGTTGCACACTTGAAAGCTCAGACACTGAAGTGTGGGTCCTTGTTAGACTGGGAAGATTTCTCAGCACTAAGCAGGGAAAGAGAAGTCAGACAGGGGGAGGAAGCAGCCACATCACCCTGAACAGTGCTGGGCCAGGAGTCCCACATCTCTGTCTCCCTGCTCCTGGACTGAGCTTCTCACAACCTCTTCATGTTTTCAAGCAATGTTATATACTTTGTAAATTGGTAAAAAGCACAAAATTGGTGAAGTGTTTTATAGTCATAGGATCCATATTGGAATGGAGCAATACTTTGTTTGATCTTGGATCATTTCTTAGCTAAGAGTCAGTGTCAGCCATCCTTGAGGATCAAAAGTCTAACTTTCTTTAACTCATCCATGAGTCCTGTGAGTTGGCTGATATCCAAAACAATGAGGATTTAAATCTCTGCCAACAAATAGAAATTGTTTACAACTTTGTGGATTAGAAAGACTTAAGCAGCCTAGTGGAAGGCTGGGGATGTTTAAGTCGTTTGTAGTTAGTTAATCTTCTGTGGAGATGAATAGAAAGGGCCACAAAAGTTTGGGTAAGTAAGTAACCATTTATGCACATTTTTAGACTAGTAGATATGTGGTCACTAATCAGAATTCAATGCTGTGTTATACTAGGGCCACAGGGAGACACTTTCCCCATCCAGTACACACTAAAGCAGCTGAACAAGAAGTAACTTGTGCACAAGACAGCACCAAAAAGTGTTTCATTGGCAGTAAAGAAACGTGCTGGACAGTTAGTCTGGCCAGACATCTCTTCCTTCTCAGAACTTCAAATGTAGCATGTCAACCTGCAGCCTATCTGCAAAGCTCTCCTGAAGCCCAGTGTCTGTTTGAACTTCCATATGTAAGCAGAGGTAACTAGCTAAAGCCTGGAACAGGGACGTGCAGGAGCTGGTTTTGTTCTCTGGTCTATCACTGCTTGTTGGGTGACTTCAGACAAATCATTTTTCTGTGTCTTGCTTATTCAGCAACTGAAATAGTTCTCCTGATTTCCTTTGTAAACTTCTCAGACTTAACAAATTGCAAAATTGTATTGATTCATTGAGCACTCGAGTTCAGGAGGACTTGGATGTGTGTATTACCAAAGCATTATTATTTCTTGCAATGGCTCTTACACAGTGAGGTGAAATCCCTAAGGCACTCCTGTCTCCTGTTGTGTCTCTTTGGTTTTGACTGACCATTGCCTTTTCTCCTTTTTTTTCTCTTTTATTTTTTTTTTAAAGCGTCACTTAGCACCTGAAGTTTTTCAAGAAATATTTGGCATGACGATACAGGAGTTTGACAAGTTACCTCTCTGGAGACGCAACGACATGAAGAAAAAAGCAAAACTCTTTTAAATCTCCCTTTAAACAAACCAACAAAAAATGATGCATAAGATATTGTATCATACGGTCCAAACTATTTGGAAGCAACTATTTATCCACCAAAAAGGGAAAATCGCATAGTGGCACCTCTGTACACAGCAATTGAACAAGATGAACATTTGCCCTCCTGGAACACAGGGAGAAAATATCTGGGCTAAGAAACAACAATGATAGTCTTCAGAGGTGTTGACCTGTTACATGATATTATACAAGATAGGAAACTGTTCTGTTCTTCTCCCTCGATGATATTCCCTTTACTTCTCTCCACAATATGATGGACTTTATTGCTAGAGCCAGAAAGTGCCCTTAGGATGCCGTGTAGACTAAAGTAGTTGTAACCACTCCAAGAACTGGAAAAGAATATATATATATAAAAAAATATATATATATGTATGCGTGTTTGCGTGTGTGCGCACATGTATTTATATCTAGCCATCTATGTGTGTGCGTGTATGTATGTGTATATACGTGTATATATATGGAGAGAAGGATAGATAGATGCTCTGTAGTGAAGGAGAAGCCCTTTGCAACATACCCACATGGTCACATTAAGTCTTTCACACAACTGTTTCTTAATTGGCATTCTGAAATGGCATCTTCTTCATGTGATACAATCTGCAAAGGCGGGTGCTCTGCTCACTTTCAGTACATACCAGTTGAATTTCTGGAAAATGGACTCCTTGTACTTGTATATATTTGCTAGGATCTAGGAAGTGAATTGCTGTGTCTGTTGTCAGTCTTCCCTCTTCCACACTTTCTGCTTGAACTAATAAGGCTGGAGCTTAACCAGTCATTTCAATAATTTAAGATCACTTAAGTAATGGGAATGATGGAGAAGAGTCAGTTTTCTTGCCATTTAGTCCAGGAGATGGGTGGATGGGGGTGGGAGTGACAGAGTGAGAAAATGCTTTTTTAAGTGTGCCCTGGTTCGCACCCAGAGATTTCGGGACAGACTCCCTGCTAGTAATTACTAGTACAGCTCATCAGACTGCAGTGGAGTGTAGGATTTTACATCAGCAGGGAAGATGGTTCTCTGCAAGCTAACACACAAATTCATCCCTCTGTGGGAGGAATGTTTATGAATTAAAAGGTACCATCAAGGTGCCATGCTCTGCCAATAGAGGCTTTTTGATTAAATTGCAGTTGCTGTTGTCAGTATGGCACAGTGCATGGGGCCAAGCACTCTTTTTAGTTAATGTAGTTCTTCACTTGTGCTTGGAAAAGAGGGCACAGGCTTTTTTTTTTCCTCTCTTGAAGCTTCAAAGCTCCAGCCTTGGTTATTTTTATTTCCCTTTGTGCCTGACTTGGTTTGCGAAGACAGAGTAATCATGCAAGACAGTTTCTGAGCTGCATTGAACTCCTTACTGCTTTCAGTCTTCTTCCAATATGCTGCAGCTTAAAAAACTGCCTGTATATACCTTAACTGCTTCTGGGCAAGTCCTATACAGAGGAGGACGTGAGCACCAAAGTAACTTAATGAATGCATTGTGGCTGCAAGGTCAGCTTTTTCTCTTCCTTGGTGCTTAACTGCCAATGCATACTGCACTAACGAGCCCGTCTCCTGATACAGGAGAGGGTCATTTAGGTTCTGTGTCTGTCAAAGAATATCAAGGTTTCATTTTTAATGCAGAAACTTTTGGCACTGGAGATATCAGAACCTTTGTATTTTCTGTTATATGAGACATTGGTGTTAAAATCTGGAAGTCAGGAAGGGGAAACAGTCCCGTGTAGTTGTGAGATTCAGTATCACTGTGTTGAGTTCTGTATATCACCAAATGGCATTTCACCATGAAATGTGCAGGACAGCCCAAATCCTGCCTTTTCTTTGCTGGTTTAGGAAGTCCTGTTGCAACAGATCACTGTGGTTTCTTTGATAAAATCTGAGTTGAAAATTCAGTGTATGAGAGACAGATACAAGGAGTCAGCACCTGCTCCATGTCCCTATAGCTGATGGAACAGTGAGCCTGTGGGAGAAGATGGAGAATATGCTACCGTGCAGATCTGGCATCACAGTCCCCACTGAACAGAAGTCCTCAGTGAGCACTGTGATACACGCAATTGTGAGTAAGCTCTCTGGACTTTACTGAGATGGCAGCAAGGATCATTTCAACATGCTTTACTTCATTTTCCAGAGCAAGCATCTGAAAGGGTTTTAAAGGAACACTGGGAAGTAAAAGGGAATGTTAGGGGCACTGGCAGTTTGAGATGCATTTTGAGTGACTGCTGAAACCAAATCCATACGACAGAAGAACAGCAGTGTTTTACAGTCACAGGCTCTGGGAATGCTGGAGTCTCAGAAATTCAGGGTTTGTCACTTGCAAGGTGTGGCTTAACTTTGAGGTGAACATTTGAGGTTTTATGCATTTAAAATATTAAAATTCTCCAGATTTTGTCAACCTAGACTATACTGTGCTGCTGCCTTTCAAACACAGTAGGCATTACGGGTCTTTCAGCCCAAGTCACCTTGACAATAAGCCTTATTGATCTGACCACTTGCACTCTCAAAGATGTGAGCTGCCAGTCTGCATTTTTCTGTCCCCATCTTAGATTACTATTGAACTTCTCACAGCATATGAATACACTACCCAGTCATTTCAAAAATGACTAAGCCAGGTTGTTTTCTCTCCTCTCCCTCCTCTCAAAAAAAAAAAAAGAAAAAAAGCTTTTGAAAAAAAAAAGAACCCAGCCTCCTAGCCTGTGAAGAATGACAGGGTAATTTGTATGTGCCTCATCAACTGAGAATTTAAAGCTGCAATTGCAGCTTGGGAAGGAATGAAGAGAAGCCAGCTTAGATGCTGCAGAAACAATTAATCTCTAACTGGATTTTTGGGCCACTGCTGGTTCACATCTCGCTGGTGTGGAGCATAGTCAGTCAGTTCACAGCCCTCTGCACTAGACTTAATACTGCTTTTTTTCTGATTAAGAACATGAAGAGTTTTTGAGCTTTATTTTCATGCCTGTAGTTAATCCCCCTTAACTATCCCAGCCACCTACATGTAGACGACCCCAAGAGATCGCATGTCCATAAAAACCACTGCAGACAGCCACAGGGGGTGTGTGTGTTTTCTGCAGTGGGCTGTTAGCGATTGTCACTGCAACATTTTCTGTTCTTCCATCTGGTCTTCCCACCTAATAAAAACAGAAATGTAGCCCAAGGGAGAATTTTCTTTGTAAGCAATGAATCATTTTCCTAGCGTCAATCGAGTAGCATTTTCTTGGGCAGTTCTTTGTAATTCCCCTCTTCAATATTCCCTTAAGACATGTCAGGGGTTGGACTAGATGATCTTTAAAGGTCCCTTCCAACCCAAACCATTCTATGATTCTATGAATATGCCTTAAGTACACACTTACATTCTTCTATCATCTCCTGCAAAGCATTTGAGCTTCTGATGAAGTCCCATCAAACTCAGTGCTGTCACAAGAATGTCATTTCCAAGAGGATTGAAAACTGATTGCTTTTTGTCTTGTTTTTTCCCCTTTTCTGCTTTAGGAGTGAAGAGCAAAGACCTGTCAAAACATTTATTTGGAATGGCATTACAAAATAACCACACGTGTGAAAAATGGATTATGTACACATGCAGGTTCTTAATCCCAGGTGCACATGTAGCACACACGCTCCCCTTTTGGAGTTGAGATACTATGTGAGTAGTTAACCTGGAATTTCCAAATAGTGCATAGTGTTGAATAGACAGCAGTCATTAAGTATGACGGTTGTCACTTGCATATGTACTTGTATCTGCGGGGCTTGTGGATACCTGGTTCTGTGATGTATTGTGTGTGCAAAAGGCAGGGTCAGTTTCCCACATCATGGAAGTGCCAGGCTGACCACAGGTAATATCATTTAAAAGGCCTCCTCAGGCACATGTGAACATTTGCAGCACCCATCCCTGGCAGTGCTTAGATGGAAGGGTAATACCCTGTGTGGTAGTCTTCATATTAACGGGGAATCCAGAGATCTGACTTTCTGGGTTTTGTGCCCCCTCCGGATACCGATCTGATAATTTCCATATGAACAAGTAGAGAACTGTTCTGCATTACAGTGGGAATAACTGGCCATACCCTCTATAGCTGTGCCTTAACTCAGTGTAAGCTCCAGCCTACTGTGAGCCAGAAGTTCAAATAAATATGTTGAAATAAATATGTTTTTCATCATCTCTGAAGGTAGTAGAATTAAGCCAACCTGAGGAGCAGATTTGGAAATTACTAAACTGTCCACTGTTTCTCAGTGAAGCAATGTTATCTATTGTGGCCTCGATTCAGGAAACTGAATGTAGCATCTCAACTCTGCCAGTGTCCTATCGCAAACCTGCTAAGTTTTCTGTACAACTGGGAGAGTAAGTTCTTGTGAAGTTTGCTCATAGAATTTCATTACTTTTTTTAATTGTTTGTTATCATCTCATCCTAGTGTCATTTAAGACAGGTTTTAGTGGCATCTCAGAAACATACTCGGGTTTGGTTTGATTAGCAGCCTTTCATTAAATACGTTTTGTGATGCATTGTGGACATAGCTGCAGTGTGCTGTGAAAGGTTAAACTGGGAAAACAGTAAGTTTCTTAATAGCGGCTACATGGGACAAGTAGTGCTTTTACTTCTGTCAAGACATATGTCATCCCTCCTTACAAAGTCCTATAGTCCTAAGTTCTGGGAAGGAGGAGGGCTGGCATAAGCTTGATTTCTCCAGGGTTTGCCAGAGTGGTGTTTAGCAGACTTAGAAGAAAACGCAGGCATAAGCCTGTGATACCTATTTCAAACTGTGGGGAAGTCAAGTTTGGAGCCCATAGCTTATGAGCAGCTATACTGAAACTAATGGTATGAAGGTGTTACAACAAGTGACAGAAAAAATAACCCCCAAAATGGTAAAAATATGAACATCCTCTAAACTCATCTTGGAATGACTTATCTTGGCTCATCCTGATTTAGGAAGAGATCTTGGCATATTTGTGCCACTGCCTTGTACAGTAGACTAAATGGAAACCGGCCTTTGTCCCACTCCATGATTCATTGCTTTCCTTTGGAATGTATTTGTGGAGGAGGATGTCCACATCCTGAAACTTACCTATGGCAGTAAAAAATACCAGTCAATGATAATGATGATGCAATAAAACATGTGCAGGAAACAAGAAAATCAACTAATCTGTCCTGAAATGCCAGTCATCTTTCCATGTCAGAGACACACTTAGGGTTGACTCCACAGCCCCCTTCCCCATTCAGTTAGCCCCAGCTCATGGTCTGGTTTGTGCCCTGTCAAACTTTTTTGGCCCTGTCAACACACCTGTTTGTTAGAGTCCAGCATAGTCTTCAGGGTAGATGCATAGCAAGGGCTACCAATATGTGGCATGTTTTTACCCCATTGCTACGTAATGAAGAGCTAGAGAGAGCTACTGAGCACTGTGACAGTAGTACGATGCGCCTTTCTCTTTTAATGTAGAAACATCCTCATTGCTGTGGGTTGCGGGACTGCGCTGGCTGGTGAGTTTTTCCTTGTGATTTCTCCCACACACCTTTTTTGTGCTTAATAAAATAAGGAACAAAAAAAAACTTATCACAGTGCAAAGATACAGAGTTTTTAGTCAGACAACTCTGCTGGCAGGAGCTTTGTGATGCCCGCATTTGGCAGGGAGAGAATAAGTATTATTAATTTTAATGTAAGCATCAGTGCAGGAAGTGGGAATTTAATTGGCCGTTAATGTTGTTTGCCTGTATGCAAAATAAATTATTTGTTGCCCAAAGGGCTTCTAACAGGGAAATGGATTTCTGCTAATGATCTCCTAAAAAATGCTTGTCCGTGTGAAGTGGTAATACTTCCACGTGCATTGCGGTCTTTCTTTTGGGGTAAAAAGAGATGACTGAAGGCAAACAGTAACCTGTTTTGTCAGGATAACCACAGTTAATACAAGTGTTGCTCCCAGGACATGCAAAGCTGAGGCCCACAGGACCTTGCTCCTAGGGATTAGGAAATGAAGCATTTCAAGCAGCAGAAGCAGCTGTGGGAATTCCAGCGGTGCCTTACCAGGCTGAGTCTCTAGCTCCCTTAGGCGCTTTGACAGGTCCCACTGGACACTTGCCTGGGCCTTTGTCACTGAACACCCTTCAGAAAGCACTTCCCCCCACCAGATGCAAAACCACTGAAATCAGTGGAGCCTCTCACTGACATCTGCATGCTTTGGAGCAGGCTCTTTCTGGGCTGGCTAGACCAGGAAAGTCTCCGACTGCTGTGTGTGCCCACAGCAGCGAGCTCTGTATGTCAGTACCGGATCAGTCCTGTCCAAGCAGTGCGGCTCGGTTGTTGCTGACAACTCTTCCTGTAAGGGGGCCTTACAGCTGGGGGCTTTTTTTTAAGCTTTGGAAAATGAAACTAATTTTTCAGAAGTATGTTTTGCTTTAAATCAGTAGATTTTGGCAATAGAATGTTTTATTATTTTATTTTTCTTTTCTCCTCCCTCCACATGTTACAAACCAGCGTTTTGGGGAGGTATCCCTGTGTTTTCCATTCATCTGTGAGACAGCTCTCTTTCTGAGTCTCTGTAGAAGTGAATCAATGTCTTGTCTGTACAGTAAGTCTGCTTGTATGCATAATGAAAAGTGGAGCTGGGTTGCTGTTCTGTACAATTAGTGTTTCCACTGTCATACCGCAAACAGCACCTACTGCACTCCCGTGCCACTGTAATCTGCATCACTGTTGTACTCAAATCAATGAATAAAGTTTGGAGCTTTATTCTTAATCACTGGATTCATGTTGCCTCATTTATTTGTTTGTTTTTTTCATCTTGCAGAGTTACATCAAAGTCCTCTTACAAAACAGGATGTGCGAGAGAGAGAGACAGACAGACAGACAGAGAGGTGAGGCATGAATGACCAGAGCAAGACAGATTAACAGATAACACAGCTTCAGTGAAACACTGGCAAAAGGTTAGAAAATGGACACAAGGCTTCCTGTAACTAAGCCACTAGAACTAGGTATTCATACAAACCACACAGGATTTTTAATTCTGTGTGGTCAATTTGCGGTTTAAAAGGACCTGAGATATCAGCGAGGTCAACTAGGTCATGCTGTTACATCAGCTTCACAGGCTAAATGGTTTCCTTTCTTTATCCTTGCAAGTGCAGCTAAAATTTTAGTCCCTGACTTGAAAAGATATTTATGTGTCTTAGTATTTAAAGTTAAGTGTTTGCCTAATTACCTGGAGTTTAAACCTGCCCAGCCTTGGTCTGGGTGTAGCAGGTAGGGGACGATGCCATTCAAGGAAATAGGGCTATAAAACACCTATGAATGTGCTGAATGCCTGAGTCTCCAGCAGACCATCGTAGGAGCAGAATTAGGCACACTGCACCTCAGAGAAATCTGTAGCAATTCTTGTCAGTGCCTCAGAAGAAAGACACGTCAAGGGACTTCACTCGTTACTGCATATAGATATTCCCTGGAAAAGAAGGTATTCATACACAGCTCTCTAAATGACCTGCCAAACATCTTCACTGAATTAATTTGAGCCGCCTGCAGTTGTGGGGCCTGGAGCAACCAGAGCTGGAGCCTCATTAGGATTGGCCTCTGGGCTTGTTTGTTAAAGGGGAGAGGAGGTGTGGTGGTGTTACTATTTGAAGTGAAACCACTGGGGATCAATCCTAAAAAAACCTCAAAGGGTGTGGGAAAGAATCTTGCTTCAGGCCATTGATCATATGAGCTGCAGCTCTCTGTTCAGGGGCAGAAGCGATGCAGCACGCATTCTGCACAGCGTCCTTGAGCGTACAGAAAGCCCCTGCAGCATCGAGATCTGTGCCCTGCAGATAACATGTTCCCCATCTCCTCTTCCGCTCCTCAGCCCTCTGAGACTCATCCCTGCCCTTGCACTACCTTGGTACTCTGCACAGGTTCTCTCTCACAATGAAAGTCAAGGTTTACTCAGGGTTTTAATTCAATGTACTATGTTGGGTATATCTAAGGACCGAGTGTCAGGTGAGGTGGGGGGCTCATGTTCCTGCTTGGAGAGCAAGAGGTGGGGAATTCAGCACCACCGTGGAGTTAGCCTTTAGCAAAGTTCATAGCTGCCCCATTCACTTCCCAGGCCATGCGTAGATTTTTGTTGTGTTATATTTGTGCTGGAACTTGCACAAGAGAAACTCTTCCGTGGACAAATCCAGCACAGCGACCTGGTGGCAATTAGATGCTTCCTTTCTTTGGATGGCTTGCTCCAGAGATCGTGTTTCTGCTGTAGGTGGGACAAAATCAAATCAAAATCAGAAAATCAGATTCATTTATTACAACTGCTGGAAATCTGACTCAGTGAAGGGCAGAAGCACCACTTCAGCAGAATATTTAAACACAGGGGTTTTGCTATCTGTATTGCTGCAGTGCCTAGCTGGAAGAGCCCTAATCCTGAACTGAACAATTTGTACATACATGGTGGAGATGACACTTGCTTTGAACATTTAATGGGCTAATTTTCAACAGGCGTGTAGGCCTGTGGACTTCAGCAGATTGGCGCATGTGTTCCAGTATCCCTCGTTTTTCTGTTTCCTCCATGCTTATAGACGTTTCCCGTCCGGCCACTTCACAGCCCTCAGAGCTCTCAGACCAGGTATGAATGAGGACATAATAACCCATTTTCTATCCTCTTCTTTTTAGGACCAACACTGAGAAACTTCAGGTTTTTTAGGAAACCACAGCCTCTTGTGAGCAAACCTCAGCTGATGATAGCACACAGTGCTGTGCAGGTTACCAGTGGGAAGTGCTGGGCAAACCTGAGCCAAAGAAGAATTAGGAAGACACAGGGGTGTTTTTAAATGTCTGCCTGTTCATGTGAAAGGCAAACATAAGAGTCTAAGAGAGATCTTTCTTCAAAAAAGTTTTGCCCTGCTTATTTCCCCTTCCCCTGGACAACCAGACATCATGGAGATGTTTCCTCACTGCTCTGCAGGGCAGGACCCCATTGCTCCAAAGCAGCAATCCCCCAGCTAGGGATTTTTACCCCAGCAATGTAATGGAGCAGTTGCTCCATTATAGCCTCCCCGAGCCCAGAGAAGTTGGGAATATTATCGCCATGAATGCGCTTCTATGTGTAGAGCAAATTCGTGAGGATCCGTTCCAGGCATCAGCTCCACAGTGTGACAGTGCCAGCCAGCCCAAGCTCATTGGTCATTTCCCTCCAGTTAAATACACAACCCCACTGAAATCTAAGTCCAAGGATTCTTTTTTTTTAATTGTTAGACCATTTTTCCCTGCTCCCCTCCTCCCCACAAATAATATGAGGTTTATGACCCCTGAGTAATGACTGTGGAATGCACTGCATCCTACAGCCATAGCAAGGCATCTGGCAACGGGAATCTTCACAGCATGTCAAAAATACACAGATAATACCACTGTAAATAGCTCAGATCGAAACAAGTCAAATGTCAATGCTAATTTGCTGTCAAGTATATGGCCCAAGACCACTTCCTCCCACAAAAAGAGAAACCCTGTTCCCAAGTGTGACTTGTTCTACTGTCACAAGAAGCTTGTTCCCCACCAAAAATCTCCCCAAACTCTGAATGAACAAGAGTGGGTTTTTTCCCCTTGCTGTTTTATTTTTCTGTAGCTTTTGTGCCTGCCTGTCTGCTGCTGAGTCTGAGGCTGGGAAATGAAACTTCAATCTCGCCTGCCATTTTTCTATTGTAAAAAAGGGCTCTTGGGAAACATATTTACTGTTTTCTATGGCTCAGTCAGAGGGCGAGAGAGAAAAGTTGTTCCAGGAGTTCCCATTACAAAGCATTTTTTCACATAGGCTCACTTTTATTTTTTAAGGAGTGGGAGATTAAAGAGCCGGCAGCACTGGAACAGGAAGTTTGCTGTACGTCCAAAGGTCAGGTGGGTCTCAGACAGCCACTGGTTCCAGCTCTCTTTTATATACACACTGCAGATTAAAATGTACATCCCGGACTGGATGTAGTCATGGTAGTGATGGGGGCCCAAGGGTTCGGGGGGAAAGGAAGAGAGTGGGAGCAGGAAAACAGCACAGCACAGTCTCTCCTCGGGCTGTGATTTCATAAGACAAAGCACTGGGCGGCTGTTCAGCGAGCTTAAGGTATTCCCACGCCCCCACAGCTTTTTCCTGCCATCAGATATGTCAGCATGACTGCTTGTGGGGTCGTTCTCAGTGACATTCAGGAACTGATCCTGCTTAAAAAAACATTTTTTACTTTTTATTTCGTGACATAGAGTTTGCTTTTTTTTTTTTTTTTTTGCTTTTTAAATGGAGTCAGTTCCCTGCTTTGGTTTAAGCAGCAGCCTCACAAAGCAGTTGTGCCGGCATGAAAAATGGGGTGGGCACAAGTGGACAACGGGGTCTGAAGAAAGAGTTAGAGCAGAACGTGTTAAACTGCCAGGGATATTGCACACTTTGTGCCATGAAATCACAGTCTTAAGTCCATGGCAGAGGGCAGGTGGTGACCCTCCCTTAGTTCCTTCAGTTCCAGCAGTACCGTCACACCTTCTATTACTAAGTAGTCAATTAAGAAGGGTATAATTGTCTCCAAGACCTTCAAGGTTCACCCTGCTCGAATCAGATGTTTTTGCAAAGTCAGGAGTGTTTCAGCTGCCACCCCAGAATGAAAGAGGGAAGCAAGGAGGTGGACTAAAACCCACTTTCAACTTGCATCTTCTGGAGGACATGGCTGTTCTGCTGGAAGAGTAAACCAGGTGCAGACTGGCCCTGCTTGGAGAGCCAATGTACTGGCATGTTATCCTGTGTCCTGACTGTTCCATTCACTCCAGGACCATGCTTGAGTGTAAGAGGATGAAATACTGATGTCTTTTTTCCCCTTTAGGTATTCCTCATTGTCCTGTGGCTGGACAGCAAGTCAGGAGATGTAGGTTCAATGCTTTCAGCTTTCTGAACTTGAGCAAGTCACTGAAATTCTCTGTGAGGTTTCCCTCATACCCTTTGTGGTCTGTTTTTGTCAGAGATGATAGCCAACATGCGTCCTGTGGATCGAGCCAGTCTGCAAGGCAGGTTAAGCTCCACTAAGGCTTTTGATTGAACAATGCATCAGCAAGTATGGCTGGAAGCTTTTGCCTACTTCTGCCGCTTGCCTTCATAGACCCTGGTCAAGAGGGGACAATGCAGGCAGGGTGTGTGGGCCAGAGGGCTAAAGCTCATCTTGGATAGTTAAATGTAAAGAGCTCTGAAGATTTCGCACTGTCCTTGCATTATTGTCTCTGCAAGTGGCTTTGCTAAGCTAGGGAGTCTCCATCCCCTGTCAGGCTAGGGGAGCGACATCCTGAAGAAGGGTGTTAGGGTGGAGAGAGAATGAGTTGAACTCTCAGAGCCATAAAGTCTGTGCTAGGTTAGTGTTCAGGGCAGAAGATGGGATAGAGCCCCTGCTAGGCACGCTTGCCTTGGTGGGCATTACAATGTCTTTGCTAAAGCTGCGGTAATATTGTTTGGATATAAGTCTGGAGAAGATGATCTCTACCAAGTAGAGCTCTTCTTAGTGAAATTCCCAGTCTTCATAGTTGGCAAGAGTAAGGGGCTGGATGTAAATTAATAAGTGCATCCCTGGGCAGCTCAATGAAGAAACATCAGAAGGTAAGTCAGGTCTGGCAGGAGCAGACTGACTTGGAGGCTGACTCTGCTGCTGGGTGTCTCCACACTTGGGAGTAGATCCATTATCTAGTTCCCATTATTTGGGCTCTCCCAGCCCCTGTAGCACCAGGTACTGGAGAGAAGAGTTGATGGTACAACCAACCCTCTCTTCAGGACTAGCCCAGTAAGGCTGCTGGAGGGAAACAGTGCTCCCCCTTGACTGACTCTTGTGGATTTAGCCTAGATACTGCAGAGAAAACAAAATGCAGCTCAGTCCATTCAAGGAATTCATTGACAAATGCTTTGAGGTCTTTATGTGAACCTAAGTGTTTGCTGTGAAACAGGAGACAAGCTAATAATCGAAACAGGTTTTACAATGAATGAACTGCTGCTGAGAACTGCCTACTTTACAGCCTTGATACTATGCTGGATGTTAAATGACTGCCAGGAGCAAACTCCGTGGTATCTCAGTTAGCTCTTACCCTAATTATCGTTTACAGAGGAGTCCCAGCTAGATGAATGAGGACTGCAATATAAAGGACTTAAGTAAGATTTATTCATGTGACTACATGAATAATTCCCTTTGCAATGATGCATTTAAGAGCACAGATACTGTGGGAGGAGGAAAGTCAGTGTTTGATATTTTGAATCATTTAGAAGTGTGTGTTTTATTTTTATGTTTTGGCTTTTGCTGTTCCCTCTACCTGCCCCGCTTCCAAAAAAAAAAAAAAAGGTTTAATCCTCTTATTGGCCAGGTTTGTGAAACAATAGCAGGTAATTGAAAATAAACTTCTGCAGAGGCCAATAAATATTCAGTCAACTAAACGGTCTGCCATGGTGCTCAGGCAGCCCCAAGCACACCACTTCAATGCTCCGACATTGCTCTGAACTCTTGGCACTCAACGTTTGGTTTTCCTGTAACTAACTAATTGTTCAGCTTCCTGAAAAGTACGTTTGTGCTCTTTCTCCCTCCAGAGGGATCCCAGCAGAGGACCATCCAGAGAATTTTCCTGTGTTCTGTCAGTTCCAGTGACGGTGGAGTTACCACCACGGCAAGCAGACCAGCCATCTGACTGGGGGGAAAAGCTAGCTGAAAATCTGACCTGTGAGAAAAAAAAATAGTAGCTTTTAGTCATATCAGGAAACCTGCCAGCCTCAACATGCAGCCAACCTGTCTCTAGGGCTGACATAAGGGAAGGGGTGAGGGAAGGCATTACCATTCAGCGGTAACACGTTTATAAATAACTTGAAAACACATCTAGCAGTGCAAGTCCCTGGACATGTAAGCTGAAGTCACAGTTGCTACTGTCCTGCCAGGCAGCCCTGGCCCTTCCCAGTCCTACTGAGGGCCAGGGAGGCCCTATGGAGACCATGATGGAAGAGTGCCCTGAGCCACTGCAACTGCAGGCATGGGGAGGGCTCTCCCCCATGTCCCTTTCCCACAGTGACTGCACTTCTGAGCCACCTGGGTCTTCAAAGAAACTTGTAAAGCATTCATTGAAGACTGGAGTCAAGAATGAGCCTTCTGGAAAACATCTCCCTAGAGACAATCTTGCCTTAGTACGGGCTAATGCTGCCCAAAGGATCCCTGCCTGTTGCTGCTGCCCTCATTCCGCTCTGGCTTCTGGAGTCACCTACCTCAAGGGGGGACATTCCTGTGACTCCCTTTTCTCCACAAATCCTGCTCCTCTTATCTTGTATTTCTTTCCTCTAATCAGATTGTTACATATGGAGGAACATGTCCATTACCCTGCTTTATCTTGGCCTGGCAGACTCTTGGCAGCCTATGTCTGCTCCCACAGGCTCGGCCCTGCCCCACCACAGTTCCATCAAAGCAGAATAAACCGCTCTACAGGTCACGGGATTCAACTTAGCCTTCTCCTCATGGGGACACCCGGGCAAGGTCACCCAAAATTAACTAAACTAAATTTACTAGTCAGCCTCCCTCTGGGCATTTTCAGCCTGAATTAAAATGTCTTTGGTCAGATTAGCTCACTGTGGAATGGAGCAAACTTAAACAAATTAGAGTCACTTAAAATCTGAAGGTTTGGTAAGATCTTCTGCAGGTCTCATGGGAGATACTAAAGCCATTACTGCTCACCAGCTCACCACCACTCCTCTGCTGTATGTCATCACTTTAAGCTGCAGCACTGAAGCAGCTGAAGGTGCGAGAGCTGTGTGCAAACACAGGCAGGTTGTTTCAAGCAACCTTCCTTGGTGGTTGGACTGCGGTAGCTTTGTGCTGAGAATGAAGTGCCACAACAATAGTTGTGGCCAGCGAGGAGCCGGGGGGTGGGCAGAACCCGCACTGAACAGGCTCCTGGATGATATCTCTTGATATAACTTCAGTACTGAGAATTGCCCATCAGCAGAAACCTCTTACTGTAGCAGGAACACACATGTCCCCTTACCATATCTGTCTGTAGGGGGATGGGAAAGGTGTGGTGCAAGATGGACCGTATGCACTCATATAGTCACCTCCCACCCCACATCATCTGTTGTGACTGCAGCTCTGTGCTCCCTGGGGATGGGCAGATGATGGCTTGGATGTGCAGGGGCCTCAGGCATCGCGGGACACTCTGCTCCCGCCACTTGTGCATGAGGTGACGCACACCATTGCCTAACTTAGCCGGTGGCAACCCTAGTGGCCTGTGCCCCTGGGCAACTCTCCCAGTTGCTCCCCCCTTCCAAAAAAACTATCTCTGGGCACCTGGCCTGCAGTGTGAAACAGCCTTTGTGTGATATTTTGTCAGCTACAAATAATTGAAAAAGGCCTACATAAAGTCCTAATTGTGTCACAGAACAGGCTCTTCAGTCATCCATCTTCCTATTAAACTTGTGAATTTCAGCTACTTAGCCCTGTTGGAGTTATTTTTTCCCTTCCCCTCCTTCTTCTTTTAGGCTTCTATTTATATTCTCTCAGTTGTCTCTGCCAGAAGATCTCATGTGGATACATTAGGCCTTTTCAAAAGGAAAGTTGGATTACAGCGATTTTTCTCCCCGTAGGACACAACAGCTTCATCATTCATAACAGAGCAATACACTATAACTTCATTATAGATGGCATGAAGCCGGCCTGTTTAAACAGAATATCTAATGATAGTCGGGAAGGCAGGAGAAATGCAGCTCCACTGGTCTACGTGGGAAAAGGGAAACTGCGTTTTTTGGTACTTACTGAGGCAGATTTCTTGACTCTGAATTAAATCTCTTTTCACAGGAACACAAAAAAAAAAAAGTGGAAGACTCAGCTGGCATGGGTGAGATCTGTTACCTGGTAGTTACTTCCACTTGGGCTGGTAGTTTGACATACCTGTTAGTTTAACATCTAATATTAATAGCAGACATTGGGGCTGGAAAGGAAACTTTGACTCCTCCATATTACTTAACCTCCACTGAAACAAACTACAGTTTGTTGGTGCTCTCCTGCATGGACCACAGGTTCGTGTTCTTTTCCCTTTCCCACTTCAGCAGTGCTGACCTCAGAAGTGTGCTCTGCTTATTGACTTTGGCTGAGTGGAAGTGGTTTAGGCCTAAAGAAAAGCTGCGGACTGAAAAAAAAACCCTCCTTTTTGGAAAAATGCCAGAATAAATAGCCTTCTGTGAGCTCACAGTTGACATCAGACCACAGTTTGCAGTGATGATGGGGGAGGCTTAAAAAAATCCCAGTGAAAATGTAGCGAGATGTAAAAAATTAATGTTTTCCCATATTTTGATAAAATCAGTTTTTCCTCTTGCCTGGGTAAGTTTTAGTGGTGCTGAAAGGTGCCAAGAGTTCAGCTCTGTCAAGGCGAGTCCTCTGTTGACAGCTTGATACTCCACATAGGGGTTTTTTTGTACCAGCTTGGGAGAGGTTTTCCTCAATATTGGTTTACTGGTAAAATCCGTAAGTGTGGATGAAGTTTCTAATATTTGCTCAGCTGAAAGCCATGACTTCCTATCCTATCCCCTCAGAAACTAGGACCATGGCTAATTATGGATCAGGAATCTGTGTCAGAAACTCTTAGGAAGCTGATAGCCATTAGCCATGTCCTGTGGTGCCTGGAGTGCTACATGCTGGAACACAGTGCATTGATAACTGATGAAGTCTGTTGGGTTGAGTATCCCCATGTGGAGTTTGGAGAAGGGAACAAAGAACGCTTTTTACTTCTTTAACTGGTATAGAACACTGTCAAAGGAAAGCTGAGGGGCTTCCCTGTTGTGGTGAATGGAGTTAAATCCAGTTGGCGGCCGGTCACAAGTGGTGTTCCTCAGGGGTCAGTGTTGGGGCCAGTTCTCTTTAGCATCTTTATCAATGATCTGGACAAGGGGTTCGAGTGCACCCTCAGTAAGTTCACAGACAACACCAAGTTGGGCAGGAGTGTTGATCTGCTGGAGGGTAGGAAGGCTCTGCAGAGGGATGGGGACCGGCTGGATCAATGGGTTGAGGCCAATCGCGTAAGCTTCAACAAGGCCAAGTGTTGGGTCCTGCACTTGGGGCACAACAACCCCATACAGCACTACAGGCTTGGGGGAGAGTGGCTGGAAAGCTGCCTGGTGGAAAAGGACCTGGGGGTGTTGATCAATGGCCAGCTGACTATGAACCAGCAGTGTGCCCAGGTTGCCAACAGCATCCTGGCTTGTATCAGAAATAGTGTGGCCAGCAGGACTAGGGCAGTGATCATCCCCCTGTACTTGGCACTGGTGAGGCCGCACCTCAAATACTGTGTTCTGTTTTGGGCCCCTCACTACAAGAAAGACATCAAGGTGCTGGAGAGAACCCAAAGAAGGGCAACAAAGCTGGTAAAGGATCTGGAGAACAAGTCCTATGAGGAGCGACTGAGGGAACTGAGGTTGTTTAGTCTGGAGAAAAGGAGGCTGAGGGGAGACCTTATTGCTGTCTACAAGTACCTGAAAGAAGGTTGTAGCAAGGAAGGTGCTAGTCTCCCAGGTAAGAAGCGATAGGATGAGAGGAAATGGCCTCAAGTTGTGCCAGGGGAGGTTTAGATTGGATATTGGGAAAAATTTCTTCACTGAAAGGATTATCAATCAGTGGAACATGCTGTGAGGGAAGTGGTTTTGTCACCATCCCTGGAGGTATTTAAAGACAAGTAGACGTGGTGCTTAGGGATTTGTTTAGTGGTAGACTTGGTAGTGTTAGGTTAATGGTTGGACTCAATGATATTAATGGTCCTTTCCAACCAAAACGATTCTGTGACTCCCTGGAGCGAGGAGAGGGTCTGGAGTGGAAAATAAGCACAAGGAAGAAATGGCTCCAGGAGGAACAAATGCCCGAGCACACTGTCCAGTCAGCATGTCTCATACTTTGGCCAGAAGAAGGTATTCTATCTGTCAGGGGAAAGAAAACAATTCATGCTATTAGAGTTCCCTGTAATTTGGTCTAGAAGCAGTTTGGACTCAACAACTGAAGAGCAAATGTCAAAGTATTGGAAGCCAAGAGAAGCTCATCAAAAAGACATCTGGTCATGCTGTCCTTAATGGGAGATTCCCCTCCTCCCTCCAGCCACCCTCTCCCCAGCCACGCTCTTTTGAAACAGTTAATGTCTGAGAGAATCCAAAACATTGCTGGAATGTAGCAGCGATGAAGCTTTTGTATAGCTGAGCAGCAACAGCTCTGGTTTTGTTTGTGTTAGAGCTGATTGTCTTGCCTTTCATCGGTGAAAGTCAGAAATGGCTGGACAGAAGTCATTGGAGCAACACCAGTGTGAGGCCAGTTTAAACCGGGGGAGAATTTGGGCATCTCTTATGTCCAGAATCATGAAGCGCTTCACAGTGAAGCAAAAAGACTTCCAAAGGATCACCCATAGAGGGGATGCTTGCAAGTCTTGTAAGGTGGAAGATTCATGTCCTGTTCTCCAACAGCATATTCACTCCTCTTCCACGGAGCAACTTTGCTTGCAACAATCGTGCTATGCCAGAGAGTGACCCATCTGCCTCTGTGTTTCTTCTGGTCCTTTCTTCACTGACTGAGCCCTGGCAGGCTCCCAGTGCCTTCCTGGAACCAAGGAACTAGTCTGGTCTGCTGTAAAGCATCCATAAAGGTTATTTCTGGGGAAAGATGTTTCATTGCTGCTCATGCTCCAGAGTGGGCAGCCCAGGATCCTTAACATGTTTCTGCAGCAAGTCACATGGCAATGTCATTTATCACAGCTCCTCTGACAAACTCGTTCCCAGGGCCTGGTTGGCTCAGAGTTTTGACATGGGATATAGTCTTTGATCATATGACTCCAGACAGTTAGAGTCCCATTATTTAGACCTCCCTGGGGAATAAAGAGAGGCAGGATTCAGCAGATCAGGAGTAAAAGACATTGGTGGGAGCTCCATGAACATACTGAACTGCTGCCAGCATCTGCTCTGTGCTCCTGGCTAGATGGAAGATGAGGCAGGACTTCCAAGAAGACAGCTGAGCTTGTGACTGATGATCTCTCTTATCGAGTCCCAGCCATGTGGCCCCACCTTCTTGCACAGACATGCTCACATGGTCTCCTCCTTCCTTCCAGCTGCAGGTGCTTGCCATTTACCTGGTACTGTCCCAGTCTTGCCTGACTCTGCTGCAACCCAACTTGGCCTCCTCAGCTGGGAGAGGAATCTGCCATTTTAGTTTTCCACCATTTCAGATGGAAGTTGGTCCAGTAACTGTGAAAATGGTGCTAGGCAGAGAGAGATCATGTGGCCAGAAGCAGGTGGAGGAGAGAGAAAGACACTTCTCCCTTTCAGAGACAGCAATGTTGTTTTGCTGACTCAGCTGTCCCTAGGTCCACAGGCTTTGTTGCTGTTCAGAGGGATCCATGTATGGACAGAAGTAATTCTCCCCCCTCAGATTATGGCAGCATTGCAGCCCAGCAGCGTGGCCAGGGATGCCAAAGTGAAGAAGCTTTTGGCTTCCTCATTTCTTGGCATTTCAGAGGGCATACCTCAGCTTTAATATCAGTTCAGATCTGTCACAAAACCCACCTCTGCTCAGATCTCTCACATCCACTGCTCTGAAACAGTTTTATGCCTGCTTGACCACAGCTGTCCACAGACTTGTTACACCCTTATCTGAATAGGTACCTGAGATGGTATTTGGAAGGAAAGAGGACACCAAGTGCGCCACCATTGATCTGAGCACATCTCACTGTTAACCCCAGCCTGCCAAGCCATCTTCTTTCTCCATCTGTCCTCCAAGTGCCTGCACACATGGAGTATTTGACATGGCTCCCCATCTTTCAGGAAGTTAACAATACCAAAGTAATTGTACTCTGACTAAGCTTGGTCTTGCTGAGTAGACTGCTGAACTAGGTTTTCATAGCTGTGATAAGCTCATGGGGAAGAGGGAAAGAAAAGCTCTGTGAAGAGACAGATATCTCTAATGTGTGGAGGAAATTTCTATCTTTTGTTCTGCCAGCTGGAGTATTTTCCATGAAGAAAGGCAAAAGTCCGACCACTAATGACTGCTGCAATTGGGATGAACAACATCTGGGAAAAAATACCCAGGGAGCAGCTCTACACCATCAAAGTGAGGTGTGATTCTTCCTGACAGTCTCCATCAAGCATAACTTCCCTGAAGTCAGTGGAGGGCACCTGCACACAAACTCTCCTGGTAAGATTCCCTTCAACAGAGAGGTCAATAGCTTTTACTCATTCTTAAACCAGAGAAAGAGCAAGTCAGGTGCAACCAAAGAGAAGAAAGTCACAGCAATGATTTAGACAAATATTAGACATTAAAGACTTTGCTGATGCCAAAAGGTAAGTGTAACAGCAATAATATTAATGAAGCAACATAAACCTGCTTAGTGTCAATATTTGGGTAAAAGAGAAAAGCACTTAGTATTGCATGTGGATAAAAGAGAGGATCAGGATCATGCTTCTGCATAAAGTATTTAGCAAATCATTATAATGGTTTATAGAATTTGTTTAGGCTTCAAAATTTATACTTGATTCTTTCTCTGTTTCACAGCAAGCAAAAATGCTAAAATGAAAGGATGTGAGGCCAGAGCAGCAGAATCACATCAGCTGAAAGCCACAGCATGGTATTTGAGAACTTCAGCCAAAGGTGATAATCGCACTAGCTGCCAAACTGTCTATTAATGCAGTACAAATATGCAGAGAAAGAAACATTAAAACACGTTATCTATAGTATGACCCCTCTGCACTGAAGGAGGGCATGTCAGGCACATAAAAAAAAAAAAGACTCAAACAGCATGAGCTTGGTCCTCAAGTCTTGTCACACCTGAGTCATCACTAATAATAAGCAGGAAAACAGCAAGGAAGACATGGGTACACAGGTAGATGGCTGTTACTTTATTGGCTCTAGAAAGCTCCACCAGGAAAACCAGTACAGAAGTATTTGCTCTAGCTGAGCACAGTGGCAAACATCTAGACTTCAGCACCAACACTGGCAATGTTAGCTCCTCACACTAAGCAGGGTCTGAGCATTTCCCAGTTGCATTAAACCCCAGAACACAACAACCTGTTTGAAAAAGAGTATCCCAAAGTATTTGTCTCCATTTAGCCCACACCCAGGGCTAAAGAATAACCACTTACTGGAACAGGCTGCCCAGAGAGGTTGTGGAGTCTCCTTCTCTAGAGACATTCAAAACCCACCTGGACGCGTTCCTGCGTGATATGATCTATGTAATCCTGCTCCGGCAGGGGGATTGGACTAGATGATCTTTCAAGGTCCCTTCCAATCCCTAACATTCTGTGATTCTGTGAAAAGAAAGAAGAGTCACAGGTTGAAACTTAAACAGATTTAATGAAAGAAAAAAACCAATATCAATACTAATAAAAAAACCCCACAAAATTATACTTAGCCCATAGAGTGGCAGCAAGTCCCTCCAGGGAGAGTAACCAAGGAAAAAGAGAGCACCAGCCATACCTCCCAAGCTTTCCCGTTTATAGTGAACCTGACGTTACTGTTACAGAATACACCTGTGGGCCAGCCTGGGTCAGCTGCCCTGGCTTTCACTGCTAATGGCCTTGATCACCATCCCACAGCTGGCCACAAACTGAAACAAAATGTAACAGAAAAGTGATTCTATAAATTTTATCCCTGCAAAACCAGGACAGTGTTTTAGGTACTTCCTACTGCAAGAGGAAGGGGACAAACAGGAAGAACTTGTATTCCCCTGGCATTAGTATTTGTCCCATTGCCACTGGCCCAGCAATTGCCGTGGGGCTGGCCAGCAGTCCTGGGCTTCCAGAGCATCCTTCTCATGGCTGGGAGGGGAAGGAAGGGACAAGCAGGGGATGTAAAGGCTCTGGGGCATGAAGACAGGAATCTCAGGTATCTGATGTCTTGGTCTTTCAAATCATCTTTAATTAGTTTGTTTAACTGGTATTATCCTTAATTAGTCTTGCTGAGTTCGGAATGACTACTCACCTGCTTCGAGATACAGGCACACTTCAAAAGTTTGTAAGATCAGGGCCTACCTTGTTAGATTTTGAAAGCTAGAGCCAAGAAGGAGCTGGAAAGAGCTCTAAGAGAAGTATTCCTACGTGACAGATATATTTATTTAACCTGTTTTCTCTCCAGTCACTGAAGACTGCTATCTGCCTGCTGGATCTGATGGTTCAGGCATTTGGCTTGCCTGTCGTTTTGTACAGTAGTTCTGTACTGGCAACAGACGAGACATGCTCCAGCTTCCGCTTCCTTGAGCGGCCATAGCCCTTTACCAAAACTTGTTCTTGTATGGAAAGTTGCCATGTGGCAGAAGTCACTTTCCAGTTCCACCAGATGCACAGATCCTCTATGAGGTGTCACCCCCATCAAGCACAGCCTGGGAGGGTGGAGGACAGGAGAGGCATGCAGGGACCTGGTGGGTGGCAGGGCAGTGCCCTTCCAGCCTGGTTGCTCGCTTTCCCTGTGAGCCAAAAGAGCCTGCTTAGGGCTATTTTGTCTTCAAAATGTAAAGAGGGCCGTATTGTTTTTTTTCTACATACATGGCACTAACATTTCCAAGGCTGCCTTGGACCACAGATGTCAATGATCTGTGGGCTGACAGGTCCAAAAATTGGGGGATACAGATTCTGTGAGCTTCTCACTGGCTTTGGCTAACTGCCCTCTCCTTAATGACACCATGACCCAGCTATTGCACAGAAACAATGGCGTTCCCCCTGCCCCTCACTCAGATGAATGTGTGGAAATCACCATTTGTGAGTACTGCAAGCTTTTAAGGTATAGGTTGATGGCCAAGAGCTCGGCTTGCAGAGCAGAGTCAATGTGCAAGAGTCTGTGTGGTTTGAGGAACCCACCCATCTGCCCTGCAGCTCTCTGCAAGAAAGGGTTCATTTCCATTGCAGGCCACACCACCATCTTCAGGTCAACACTTCAAACCCTAAGCCAGGCCCAAGCTCCCTTTTGCCTAGACCCAAAGCCTGGGAGTCCTGTGAGGGTCAAGGCAGTAGGATGAGGATTAACCTCAGAACAATGTGACCTTGGTGTGACCCTGGTGTGATTCTCATCCTTCAGTGGAAGGAGGACTAGATCCTCATACAGAGAGCCACTGGATGTGGCTCTAGTACATGATGCAGAGCTGACTTCTGTTGCCATATTTTTCAGCTCCCAAGGAGAGCCATTGATTTTCTAGGTAACAGTTGTATCTCTTTTCACAGGAACAGTGGAGCTGCCCATCCAGGTCAGGTGCCTAGCTTCTCCTCTTGCCAGAAGGATCTTGTAATAGGCAGGTGTGGCTCCCTTGTCCCCACACTGATGGCTTAACCTTAGTGCTCAAAAGAAAACTTCCTCTTAATCCTCGTGTACCTTGTCTATTGTAATTTTCAATGTTTTCATTATTGATATAAACATTAAATTCCTGCAGTGTCTCCAAAATACTGGTCTCCGGACAGATTGTCACCTGTCCCTTATATTGAGGTCAGGCTGGATGCCCACTTCTCCATTTGTTATTATTCGAGCCCTTTGGGGATGCTCTCTCTGTCTGTGGTGAAAGTCAAGCAAGAAAAATCTTACTGCAACCCAAGGACAGGGACATCTTCCTGTGAGATCTGCTCTATCTGGGAGGCAGCTCCTACTGGGAAGCTTTAATGAAGCCACTGGAAAAGGACAGTGCAAACTCACTGGCTCAGGGTTACAACCAGCAGCTGCTCCGGGAAGGTGGAAGGAGAACCTGAGTTGTCAAGCTGCCAGCCCAGAGCAGGGCAGGAGGTGGGTCACTGGCTGACTCTTGCCTGGGGTCTCAGCACTGGGAGCCACTGGGACCACACACAGCTGTCCCGGGATGACCAAGGCCTTTCTCTGAACCTGCCTACAGCCCCACTGCAGCCAGTGCAACCACCACCCTGAACACAGGGAGCAGACAGGGCACCCCCGCCCTGGGGAGCAGCAAGGGGCCCCAGGAGCCACCCCACGGCCTCAGCCCAGCACCCCAGGCACCCTCCTCCTGTCACCGGCCCTAACCCTCCTCTTTTCCCAGGGGACCGGCAGCCGGAGGAGCCCCACGCCGATGGGGAGGGTCCGAGCCGTGCCGCACCGTGCGGGACAAGGCGCGGGGCCGGTCGCCGATCCCCGTCCCCCACTCCCAGCTCTCCATCCCGAACCCAGGTCCGCGGTCCCCATCCCGGAGCCCCGATCCCGGCCAGCTCCGCGGCTCCGGGGCGGGGCAGGCGGGGCGGGGCGGCCCGGGCCGGCCGGGGACGCCGGCGCCGCCGGAGTCAGAGGCTGCAGGAGCGCGGCGGGGAGCGGAGCGGAGGCAGCGGCGTGTCCCGGAGCCCCGCGGGAGCCGGCGGGCTGCAGCCCCCCGCGGCAGCCCCCATGGAGAAATACAAAGGTGAGGCGGGGCGCCACGCGTGTCCGTGCCCCGCGGCAGCCCCGCACGGGGACCCGCGGGGGGACATCGGGGACCTGCGGGGGCGGTGTTGGTGGGGAAGGGTCTCGTGGGGGACAGACCCGCTGACGCGGGACTCGCTGTCCCCACGCGTGGGAAAGCGCGGCGGCGATGGGCTGCGGCGGGCTGGGGGCCAGCTCCGGAGGCGATGGCGATGTTTCCCGAGAGTGGGAGCGGGGGTCAGCTCCTGGAGAAGGGGGTCCCCGCGAGTGGGGCCCGAGCTCGGTTCCGTGGGGTGGAAGGGGGTTGTCCCGCGAGTGAGACCGGGCGGGGAGGGCGGGGGTCCAGCTCCGCGGAGGAGGAGGCCAGCGAGTGGGGGCGGCAGCCAGCTCCCGGGAGAGGCGATTTCCGCGAGTGGGGCCGTGGGCAGCTCGGGGCCGGCGGGGGAACGGTCCCGTCCCCGCGGCTGGGGCCGGGCGGCGCCGGGGAGGTGCGGGGCAGCGCGGCCGGGTCGCAGCGCGGCCCCGCACGGGGCGGTGAAGTCCCCTTGTACCTGCCCCGGGCACTGGGCAGCGAGGGAGGAGCGGGGGGGGCCCTCTTGTTTTACACCGTCTGCGGGCCGGGACCTTTTTTTTGCCATTTAAAAGCAGCGTCCTATTTCGCTTTCTGCAGCCCCTGAATTTGGCTGACGTTGCCCGCTCCGTCTGTCTCCCTAAATTGCCCACCTGAATGGACTTCCCACTCTCCCGGGCTTAACAGGCACGACATTGAGTGTCCTGTTTTCTAAATGCAAATAGGTTTGCTGGTCAGGGAGAGGGCAGATGAGCAGCCTCCCTGCTTTCCCTCTGGCAGGTCTCATTCCGGCTGGTGGTCACCCACAGCCCATTTATTTGCCCACAATCAATGGCTCTGGCGCTTCCTGTGTGATGCTACTTGGTCACTGTCACCAAGAATGGCTCATCTTAGATCTGTGGTGCCATGGGCACTCATGGAAACTTCTCAGACTTCAGTGCTCCTTGCTAGCTGCAGAGGGAGGAGGTGGGGTGAGGTGCCCAGGTATGGGACACTCGGCCATGTGTGGGTACTCTGTGATTTCTGCTCCTGCTAGTGTGCAAAAGTCTCTCCTGGAGCAGGTGGATCCAGCACTTGTGTAGCACAGAGTAATTCTGCAGTAAATTTTACCTGTTGAGAGGAAACATGACTCTCCTTATAACTGCTGTCCTTAGGGAGCTTGAACATTTAAGTGAGGAACTTGGTACTAGACAAATATATTCCTGCCTGACCCCATTTGGGCTCACTACCATCAAACTGACAAGGTTTGGTTAGGTCTCAGCAGAAGCATTCAAGCTAATAGCCCTTCTGCCCTAATCCTTCTTTGGTGGGGACTTTATATGTCAAGGTGTGAAGTTAATTTTTGCCAGGACTTGTGTATTTTTTTGACTATGCAAGTACTTTAGTATTCTGACAGGGCTGGCACTGTGCTGCCGGTTGCATTTTCATCCTTTTCCTCCTTACAGTCAATGCTTTACAGGACTGATAAGCACAACAGTAACATACTGCAAAAGTGATGTTAAAGATTGTATTACAAGTCAAATAATTGTGTAGTCTTTTTTTTTTTTTCTGGCAGGGTCTGTACAATTCAGTTTAGTTCCAGCAGCAAAGCAGTAGATTCATTAAGATTCAACTATGTTTTGTATATTGTCTTTTTAAATATGCACACTGCTCCCTCAGAGCAGTGGGGATGTGTTCTGCACATGTGTAATGAATAGCGAGTGCAACTGATTGCAGAGCCTTGCCGGTCCTTTTTGTGTTAGTGGTAACGACTGTGTGCGCGTGGGAGCGGGTGTGCGTTAATGAGGGCACCTGCTCTGTGATGGCTGTAGGTGATGGCAACAGCTCGTTTGGTGGGTGGGAGGTGTCCCCAGCGTGATGGGGTGGCTGGAGTCACCTGGGGCTGGTGAGGCAAGTCAGAGGGAAGTGAAGGGCTGGGGGAAAACATGTGGGAGTTGTGAGCCCTGAGGAGCAGGTGGAGAAAGCAGGCAAGTAAGTTGTTATTAATAAGCACAGGAGATATGTGCCTGTTCTGGTGGGAATATCTTGTTGCTGCCATGACTGATATGGGGAGTCTTCGTCCTTGTCACTAGCCAGGCAGAGTGCTTGTGCAGGGAAATCCTGTAATGGTTGAGATGGATGGACTCAAAGAGGGCTGTTGAGCAATGAACTGGTGCTCTGGGAGGAGGAATATGACTACAAGATCTTTCCTATTCCTTAAGAAATGAAGGTCACAAGCATCAGCAAACAGCAGCATTTCCTTCCTTCAAACACAGGCAGGGATGTGCTTTAATCCCAGCTCTGACCTGGCAGGTACAAGAGGTGTCCCTCCTGTTTCAAAGCCAGGGGGAAGCTGCCGCAGAAGTCTGGCCAAGTGGGGTGGGAGCCTGGGAGGCCGGGGCTGGTGGCCGGCAGGGTGGCACCTGTGGAGCGGGAAGACCTCGGGCTGTTGGACTTGCATGGTGGGAAGTGAAGGAGGGATTGTGAAACTCTCCTGGGAATGGGTTTCCTTTCCCAGCCTCTCCAAATGGGGATGCAAGGCCAGCTGCATAGGAAGACGTAGACTTTTGACTCTTGTTAGGCTATTAAAGCTCTGAGGGATGATCTCGGGGTGTGGCAGTTTTTTTTTTTCTGCCAGGCCGCAATACAGACTGTCTTCTCCTGTCGGTGAAGATAACTGTTTCAAAATCCACCTTCTCCCTGCGACTGAGGAAGTATGTGTGAGGCGTAAGGGGCAACAGACCCAACAGCCCAAGGGGACAAGGGGAGACCTGCAGAGAGCAGAGGGCAGGCGTGAGTGAGGGCACTAGCTGTACCCACAGCTACGTAGTGACAAGGGCAGAGCTGCTCATCTCTTGTTCCTCCTCTGTTCACTGCAAATGCTCTGTCTCCTCCTTCCCGTGTGTTTTGCCTTTGAATATGGAATTTGTACAACTGTCCCATCTTGTGCTCCCTGTTACGGTGGCAGTATGGCTTCTTGTCTACTCCGTGCCCTGCTTGTCAGACATGGCTGGCTGTTCTGTGACCAGCCATCTCCAGACCCTGGGCAGGGAAGAGGTACTGAATGCACTGTTAATGGTGAGGGGTGTATTGATGGCACCCTTACTCGTCTGCCATCCCTGTCAAGTCCTCTCAGACCAGCCCCTTGTCACCGCAGTCATGGGTGATTCTGCTGCAATGCAGCCTCGTGTGTGTAGTCTAAAATGTCAAGTGATGTGAGCCTTGAGAGGTTTGTAAGATTATTATTGTATTTTTAATGTGTTAGAGCTCTGTAATGGAAATCAGAGTGACTTGCAGCCCAGTTCTTCAAAGAAAGGTGTTTGGCATTCTTGTTCTACTGCCTCTGTTGAGCAAAGATGCAAGCTTCCCATTTCTTATCTGAGGGTCTCCCATGGCTCTGCAGGGCATTGCCGGTGTTTGTGGTGCTCCTCTAAGGAGATGAGCATTGTTTGTCTATGGAGGAGAGACTGGCTTCTTAAGAGAAGCCAATAGTTTAGTGTTGGTAAGGATTAAAATGGTGACTTGGTAGAAAGATGAGGTGTTTGCTTGCTAGTTAACATGTTTTAACTGGGAGGGGAAAGGGGTGTGGGTCTGTATGGGACTTCGGCACGTGTTCCTTTTAACAAGTTCTTGCAAATACAAGGAAATATGCTTGGGATTAAGCCGCAAAGTGGAGACATGAATGAAAGACATGAGCCCTGGTAACAATCTGAGGCCCTTTATAAACTCTTGTTAATGAGTCAGAAATGGATTAATTCATATTAACATGATCTAGGCTCTACACAAACATATGTGGTTTCTCCTCATCTGAGCGTCAACACAGCTGTTGTGTTTAACTAATTGTCTTGGTGTAATTGGCAACTGGAGAAAACAGGGCAGTACCAAATCCAATCCAATTTTCAGCTGCTGGTCTGAGCCTTCTTTGAAATGCAGGTGAAAATAAACATCCTGCGTAACCTTGTAACATATACAATAACTTATGTGAGAGTGCTAAGTTTTGAAGATGGGAAGGGACTCTGTCGGGGAATAGGCAGCAGGAGCACAGAGTCATTTACTCAGCAGGGATTTAGGAGATGAAACCTTTTTCTGTGACTGAAACCACAGCCTGTCTCAATTATACATCTACTGTGTCCACCCTACCAAGCCATCCTACACAGTGTCACCTGTGCCAGGATAATAGTTCTGTCTCTTCTAGCACAGCTGCATTTCTTAACGTAAACAGGGCACCTGAGGATGCTCTCAGTTGTACTGGGTGCACAGGAGCCTCTCCGGTGCTCTCCAGACGAGGACAGGCTCACTGCGGATGGGCATGGGGCTGGTGGATGTTGGCTTCATGAGCCGCAACGGCCTTTGGAGTGTGTGTGTAACTTTCAGGCCTGGGGGTGCTGCTTTTGCTGACCCCAAAATGGTCACTGCAGCTTGTTCCTTCTCTTGACCATGAGTGGCAGGGGTGCATGCAGTGAAGGGCAGCTCGGGCAGTACCCTGTAGCCCTGCCACTATGGGGTCTGTGCATGTCTGTGTCACTACCAGAATTGCCAGCAGCCTGCTCTTAAAGCTGGCAGTGCTCACAAGCTCTGAGCCTTTGGGCACCTGCTTTTGGAGTGCTTCTGGGAAGTGCGAGCCCTCGCTTTTCTCTTGTGGTGGTGAGTGGTGTGTGAGGCAGGTCTCGCTCCCGTTCCTCCCCACACCTTTGCTGCTCCCCACAACAGGCTCTGTGTCTGCTGTGCCCGGGTGGTGACCAGAGATACCATGTGAATGAGTTTATTGTTCAGGGATTTCACTGATCGCTTTCATCGAACATCCACAGCCCAGGAACGCAGGGAGTGTCTATGCAAAAATGCTTGTACTGCTTTTTTTTTTTTTTTTTTTAGCATGGCTGGTTCTTCAGCTCCCAGCAGCAGCAGTGGACTGAGGACAAGCAGGCAACTGGGCAGCCCGGGCTTCACAGGGCTGTGCACCAAAGCACAGCAAGCTTTTAAATCTAAATTCTGGGCACCTTCTCAACTGAATACTTGCTCCACAATGTTTCCATCTCAAATAACTTGACTGAATCCCTTAAGATTTTATGGCAAATCCAGGACCTGAACCCCAAGCTCCCTAACAGGTGGCTAGTGCCTTCCTCAAAACCATCCTGCCTGGATCAGAGGAAATTGGGGATGCTGTTCTCTTCAGAAGTCCCTGTAAACCCGAATGAACATGCTGTACCCTCTCGAAAGGCAGGAGCCATCTGAGGCAGGGAAGTGCATCTTCAGGCAACAGCAACCAGGGAGCCCAGACCTATAGGGGACATCTTGGGGAACCAAAAATCAGAGGTGCATCTGTGACTAAAGATGATGCAGAGTACGTGCACCTGGGACATAGGTGTTCTTCTCCAAAGCTTCCTGGCTGAAGCACAGATCCAGAGCAAGTAAATTGGGATCCTGCAGTCACACAGCCAGTTTGACGACCTGTGGGCTGTTGTTTACTTCATCTTGGAAGTTGAGTAATTTGTGCTTTTCTCTTGGGCCAGCAGACGAGACAGACTGGTCCAGTCTGTGCTGCAGACTGTCAGCAGAGCTCTGTGGGTCAGAGATGTATCTGACATGGCTTTGCCCCAAGGAGATGCTGGCACAGGTGCCGATGCAGCCAGTTTCTGGGCTGGAACCACTTATTTGGCTCTTGTTTGGGGCTGGATGGGGATGTGTCAGTGAACAGGCAAGTTCCCTGGCTGGAAGAAGGTCTTTTCATTGTAAGAGCTATGCTGCAATTTGAAGAAGAGAGGTTAAATTTGGGAACTTCTTACTGGGTGTTACAGTGAATGGTAAAACCTTGTGTGAACTGGAGGAATGACTGTAAAAGTTCACAAAAGAAAAACCTGTTTAGAGGTGTTCGGTACGAAGACACCAATCTCCCAATACCCAAAGTTCTTATTTATTAAAAAAAAAAAAATAATTACTTGAATCCAGGGAGCAGAGCTTTAGGAGGACAGAAAACCTCCAAAACAAACACAAGTTGCTAAGGGTGACCAGAAGAGCCGAGCCCTCTGAGGAGCTGCAGTGAAGCAGGGCTGGCGCTGTGCCTGCACGCACCCCTTCTGTCGGGCTGAGCCTTAGGTCTGAATCCAGCTTCCCACTCCGGCCACAGCCAAAAGAGAGAACAACTGGGGCCGAAACCACTGAGAGAGGTTAAACTTGCGGCTGGTGGGCCAGGATGGCCATGAGAGCAGCTGTTGCTAAAGGAGACGTGAGTGTGGTGGTTCCTGCTGGCAGGGAGGGTTTGGCTGGCCGTTGCCCGTGCTGCTGCAGGCTGGGGTGCAGCGGTGAGGACCAGTTATGGCAGCGCAGGACCCGCTGTGTAGCAGGGTGCTGCGGAAGGGAGGCCTGGGAATGGCCCTGCTTTGGTCTAAAGTTCAAAAGATGAAGGTCAGGACTCACTAAAATACTTTTTTTTCTTTTTTCCCCACTGACCTATTGCCTTCTTCATGGGCAAAATTCCATAGAAAGCATGTCTGAGGATGGTTTGGTGTATGGCAACACTGTCTTTGGTTATAAACAGCTCGGTCTGGAAGTAAATATCTCAGAATTATGGGATCAGACTAAAACTTCCACATAATGTACAGACTTGGCCACTTGCAATTTAATAAAATCCAGTATTTTCCCCCCTTGGGTGGACTGTCCTCTGTCTTGAATAAAGGTTTTTCTGACTGCTTTTTCTTTTTTTTCCTTTGCATCTGCTTAGGATAAGAGTGTAGTGCAAGGCTTAGAAAAACCCTGGGAAACAGGGATTCACAAGCCTTAGCTGGCAGTTCAGCCGGTGGGCTTCTTACTTCTAAGTATAGGAATCTCCTCCTGAGATAACCAGGAACAGCAGCCGCCCCCAGCACCCAGGTGATGCACATGTTTTTTTTTCACTTGCTTTTGTGACTTGGGAGACTGAATCTTTTAAAAAATATCTTTGGACTCCCAGTCTTGCTAATAATTAATGCATCTAGGCTTTCCAGAGTCGGCACTGAGTTTGGGGTGTAGAGGTGGGCAGCTAAGCAGTTGGGATGCTTTTTGAAGAAGTTCGCATAACACTTTGGCAGCAGTGCTTTGAAAGAGGTGGGTCTGAGCCAGGAGATTCTTGCAGTTCATGCTCAAGTTGTGGCTTGAGCCCTTCCCTCTTGGCCGAGTTAGATGGGGAGCAAGTCTTGGGTTGCTGTGAGGAGGTAATGTCCTTCCTGGAGCCTGCGTGTGCTTTGAGGCAGCCGGCTCAGGCAGGTGGCGAGGGGAAGCATGTGTGCAGGCTCCTGTGGGCTGAGATAAGGTATCTGCAAAGAAATCTCTGATCCAAAGTCGCTCTGCAGATCTCATTATTGCTATTTATCACTACAAAGTATGACAACTATTAAGGCTTGGGAAGAAAGAGCTGGCTTACAGAGAGCATGAGTTGCACAAGGCTTTGCGATGTCACTGGTGGCTTTAGCTGAAAGTGTCTTAACAAGTGGGTGTGAGACATGGAGCTTTCCTCTGCTGGGGAATGCAACCGAGCCAGCTGCAGCCCCACAGCCTTCCAGTAGCGCTGTCGATTTGTCATTTCTGTGGAATAAGCCAGTTCACGTGTCCCGTCAGTCCCAGTGCCAAACAGCTCTGACTTCTGATGGTCCCATTGTGAATGATGATTGCAAAGATGCTCCTTGGTGTCTGCTGGTTACAGGTATGCAGTTGCAGCAGTTAGCTGGCTGCCACTTGTGGTAGCAAAGTACCACAAGTGTAGAAATTGGGGCTGCCTTTAAAAGCAGAGAGTGGCAAGCCCACTAGGTCTGAGTGGAGATGTGGTGCAAAGGCAGGCAGGCAAGCCTGGCCGCTGCCTGTGGGCCAGGAGCTGTCCTCCCTAAGACTGAGGCCACAGAAGAAGAGGCTGCATGCTGAGCCAGGTGGCTCTTGCTCCACCATCTGCTGCTGCAGGGCTCTGGAGTCTGCTGGGCAGCACCGTAGCTACGTGCTTTTTCTCGTGAATGTTTTCAAGCCATGCAGGTGGCTTGCCTCATCTGCGGCAATGTTGCGGTTGGTGCCTGGGGCTGTGAGTGTAACCAGTGCTGGGGCTGTGGGTGCTTTTGGAGCTCAGCAACCTCACCTGTTTCATTGAGAGATGGTTACAAGTACCCCAGAGCAGTGCAAAGTCACCAGTGAAGTGCGTTGTGTGACTGTTTTGGGTGGTTTTGGTTTTCCCTCACCATGGTATTTGTGCTCCCCACTTACTTCTGTCTTGCTGCCCTCAGCAGCAGAGTCAGAGATGAATGCAGTTGGTGACACTCATCCTATGTGCAGGCGTGATGTCTCTAAAAGCCAGTGATGTCTGGAACAAGTCATCTCGGCAGAGCAACTTCTTGTGTGCTCTGCCTCCTTCACCCCACCAATTCATCTTGCAATACCTCCTTTGGCTCGTCTGTGAGAAAGCTGGAGGAAAACATGAGGACTAACTTCTCATGATAGTCATAATCAAGTGTTACTGGATTCTGTCTATAACTTAACTAATCATAACACTGAGGAGTTGTTAATACAATCCCACTTCTGTACACCGAGCATGCACGTAGCTTTTCTGCTGACAAGGATCTGTCTTGTTACAGGACCAGGGCTGTATGGGCTAAGGAGCAACCCAAATGTTCTCTGAGTTTACAGTGAAGATGCACTTACCTTAATACAAAACCAAAAGATCACGTTTCTTCTTACTGATAGAAAATAGAAGTCTGCTACCATACCATTTAGCAAAGCAACACTTGTAAATGATTTACTCTTGAGTTAAGCATGGTATTATTTTCTATAAACACAGGTTCTCATTACTGCTTCAACTTTATCCCATCTGTTTTCCAGTCACATTATAGGATACATACACATGTATCCATGCACAGTGTCTTTCAGCTTTCTGTAATGAGCAGTGCTAGCTGATGGTATTATCTAGTTGCCTAGATGCCATGACAGTTTAATTTGTTGCAGCTAGAGCTTTGAAATTGTTCCCCTAGTGAGCTGATACTTCGTGGAAATTAGGTTGCCGTTCAGGTGCTGAAAGGAATTATTGGCTTGTTTGGTACTGGTTGTCCTAATGCAAGATTGTACAGACCCCGTAACTGATTAAAGCGTGTCAGAAACATATCAACGCTTGCAAGCATGGCTTGGCTTATATCTGAGTCTGTGTGAACTCTTAAGGCCTAGTTCTAGGAAAACTCCTCAGTTTTATAAATCAGTCTTGAAGTGTTGTTTATTATGCTAACCTAGACTCTTGATTTCTGGGATATTGAGTTGTAATTCTGTCTCTGGTCCTGATCCGCAGCTATTGAGACACTGTTAATGTGGTCTGGCATCTGAGCGCTTGAATCATGGTAGCTACTCACACTTTCAGCTCAGCAGGGTCTTGATTTAATCACCTATATATGCCAAAATACTGATCAAATCTATTTAAATGGGTTACGCTGGCTTATACTGAGCCAGCAGAAACTGGCAGTATATGAAGCAGAACAGACCTGGGCGAGGATGTAGTTGCTGTAAGCCTGTGTCTGTTAGCACTCTGCACTGGTTAACTTCAGTGAACGTAGTTTTGGGATCAGGTTGTTCAGACAGATGCTCTCTTTGAATGTAGAAGGGGTTTATTTCTGGAAATTGAAGTGGGAGTTGGGGGGTGGGGAGAAGCGAAATGGCAATCAGCATACGTTATCCTAAGGGCTGATTTCCCACGTCTGGCTGAGAAGAGAAAAAAATGCTTTCTAGACCCAGGAGGCTCAGCATTCCCCAAAACAGAATGACTTCTTTTTAATTCCGATAGTTCACTGGAGCTCTTAAACCAGAAGAGCAGTGACAGTTTTATTATACTGCTGAGAACTGAATGCAGCGAGCTTTGGGCAGTGCCCCGGCTGGCAATCTTGGGGTGCTGTAGGAAGGGAGTACATGTATGCCCAGCCGTCGGGCGTCCGCACCACCTGCAAGCCCAGCCCAGCCGGGGCACAGCTGGGGCAGCACCCCGAGACAAGGTCTGACTCTGGCTGAAATTCTGTATTAAATGGCACGGGATTTAACTTTTCATGTTTCTTTGGACTGGCTATGTCAGCCTTCCTTCAATTCTTCGGCTTAAATAATGACATCCCCCTCAGGTTATGTGCTGGTTTTTTCATTCGCTGCTGCTATCACTTCGGCTATGGTGAGTCTTTTATTCTCATGGTGGTCAGTTGCAAATCCCACAGGAATCTCAAAGTCATGGGGAGCAACAGGAGCACAGCCAGGTGTTGAGCACACAGAATGGCACTTGTGTGAGAGGGTCTGGAGATCATTTGTAGGGTGTCCTATTAGTGCTGTGCATGTGATAAAGTGGAGTATCCTTGCAGTTAACATAGGCTGTTTGCTGTCTCTTTGAAACCAGCATTACTCCAAAACCAGGGTGATAACCGTGGACTGTTGTGTACCGTTTGCAGATCACACGTTCTTACATCAGTTGGCTGGTGTCTCCACTAAGGAATGTGTAGGTCTGGAAGATACTCCAGTGCTTTCTTTAAGGTATTCTTAATAATGTTTAATTCCCGTTAGACAACCTCACACTGACACTCCTGATTAGCTACAAAATCTTTTCAGTTTGCTTTTGTTCCCATGCTGGATTGAGGTTTTTGTTGGAAATGCTCTGTTTTCAGCATATGTTCTTGTTTTTCCTGATAAACATGAATGTCTGTTGGCCCACATTTAGAGGAGATGGGAAGGGCCAAATTCATTCCTGGTGTCACTCCAGCGTAGTCAATGGTCTGACCACAAGGATCAGACTGTATCCAAGATTTGTGTTAGGTTTTACCAATTTTTATCGATACATTACTTAACCGTATTTCTGGTGCAGTTGGTAAAGATGCCTCTGACATGCCAGGAAATCTACATTTAATGTAACAAAAGCTGACTTGTGGTGGAAGAGGAATGTAGGGCTGGCAGCTCCTTCACCAAACAGAAATGCTAATGGTTCCGGGTGCTAACAGCACAGAGGCGGCTGACCCTTGCTCCAGACATAATTATTTGGACCGTGAAAGATGAGGAGGCTCTACCGCACTGGAGACACGCTTTATGAAAATGCAGCCAAATCATCTGTGGAGACTTCAGCAAGGGCTGAGGGCCTGTGGTGTTGAGGGCTCTGGAGCTGATAGCGAAGCCTGCACTGCAGCACAAGCCCTGTCGGTCCATGAAATCCTCGACTTTTCTGATGCTTTGGGCTGAAGCCTCTTCAGCTGTTGATGAAATGGTGCTCCTGAGAGTGTTTGCTAATGCCAGATTCTGGCTTGGAATTTCAAATTTTCTTTCAGTCCTTCACCGTACAATTGCCTTCCCTCATTCATACATTTACTTCTTGTCTGTTTTTCCCAAATGTGCAGGCCTGTTCTGCTGTAGCACAGACAGAAGGAAGTAAAATATTCCATTTTGAATATGTAAAGGGAGCTGCTGCTTAGCACAGACAGAGCTGGCTTCTAGATGAAAGAGTCACATGCCCAACTGTTTTGTTTCAATTTGAGCAGGAGAAGCTTTGATCTAGAGGAGATGACTCAGTCAGTAGCAGGGAACAATTCTTTATAGTGAGTTTAGAAATAAAACGCGAAGATTTAGGCTATGATGGCTTTGACACGTCAGTCATAGTGTATATTATGTGAAAATGAAAACCATAACATCTGAAATGAAGTGTGGAGGCTTTTCTGAACAGAGAAAAAACACTTCTGATGTTGGTTGCCAAGAGTTTTCCTGAAGCCAGAAAGGACTGAGGGTGGGGGAAGATCACTCCTATCGAGATAGGAATAATGAGCAACGTGGACAAACCAGGAAGGGGAAGGACTTCCTGCAGCACAGCTCAAGCCAGAGGTGGGGCCAGGATGAAAACTGGGGTCTCCTGGCCTGAGTCAGGCTCCATAATCCCTGTCTGCTGCCTCCTCTTCACCCTGACTAGTCATGTCCCCTTTGTCACCACTTGCAGCACGCTGGATGAGAAGGCAGATGCGGTCAGACCCTGCTCGGTCACAGGGTCAGCTCCAGTTGGATGGAGCAGAGATGGCCAACTTCTTGCTACTGAGCTGCTTTTATTCGGAGCCAGGTGTCCAGACCCAGATCAATGCAGCTGTGTTTTGTGGCACTGCAGCTGACCGAATAAACACAGCTGGACCCAGCCTGGGTCTCTGCGCCTGCCGCAGCACACATGCGTAGAGTGAGATGTGCGGTTTGGTTGGCGTGCTGCGTGGCCAGGATCCTGGGGATGTGGTGAAACGCATCTGTCTCAATGCAGCAAGCTGTTGGCAATTCCCAGTATGGAAGGAAAGTGTCACTGGTGTTCATTATTTCTGCAGCTTTATTCTACATCCAGCCACTGACCTATATTTTGTTTTGTGCCTCTGACCTCTATAGGCTAGGGACAAATGGGTATCTACCTGGAGGCAGCTTCAGAGAACATTTCTTCATTCTTTTTGGTGGCTGCATGCAGTAGGTGATGGAGACTTCTTTGGCACAGTTGCCTTGTGAAGTCTTCTGCTATCTAACAGCTTATCTTCTCCTGCTGAGAAGGAATCCCACCTCCTTGCCTGCACCATCTCTGGCATTTGCTCTCCTTCTCAATCTACCAGCAGACAGCTACTAGCTTTTCACCAGGGTATTTTTCTTCTGACTTGGCTTGCTGACAGACTGGGCAGGAATGGGAGCAGGAGCAGTGTGCAGAGGAGAGGGACCAGTCCATTGGGTAGCAATGCACTGTCAGGTGGGCTCACTCGGGATGTAGAGGATGTGCAGGTCCTTCAGAGACGCCTGGCAGCAGGGACTGCCTTGATCTGCATTGTAGCCTTCCCTGGTCACAGAATTTGTTGCAAAATAGTAGTTTGATTAGGTGGCCCAAGCTATGTGAATATAGAGGTGGTGAAATTAGAGAGAGAAAAGATCCTTTAGATCATCTAGTTTATCCCATGTTCCAGAAAGCGTGCGTTTTCTGATGTTCTCCACATTTAAATGTGATATATTCCCAGTGAGGTGACTTGCCTCAGTTCTCTTGGGGATTATTTGATGGTCTGGGAGATCTCTTTACTCTTAGGGGTATGATGTATAAAGGCTGTGAATTATTAGTATTGGATGTATATAAGGGAAGAGTAAGATAATTTCCTTTCTTGGCATGGCAAAAAAAATGCTGTTTTCACTGATGCCAAATAACAGCCAGTGCTGTGATGTGAGAACTGGAGAAAGCGTGTCTGTACCAGGGGATGCACTGAGGATGCAGCTACCTGCGTTGCATGCTGTCACAGGATCATAGAATCATTTAGGTTGGAAAAGACCCTTAAAATCATCGAGTCCAACCATAAACCTAACGCTGCCAAGTCCACCACTAAACCGTGTCCCTAAGTGCCACATCTACATGTGTCTTTTAAATACCTGCAGGAATGGTCGAAACTGTCCTGGCTGTCACGAGTGTCACAGCCAGCCTGTGCTCAGCAGGCAGCTGCTGTCCTCCTGTAATGTCACCTTGCAGTTGGTCAGGCTCATGCATGTGTGAGTGCAGAAGTTGTGCTTGGAGATGGTTCAGAAGCTCAAGGCTTGCAAACAGAAAGCGGAGAGAGTATGGTTGGAGGGAAGCAAGGTCCTCGCTGGGCGCAGGGCTGGCCTGAGGCAGGTAGCAGGGACTACTTGTGCTGTGGCTAGGAGGGCTCTCTACACTTGCTGCAACTGCTGGGGAAGCGGCTAGGGCAGCCCTGCCTGCCTCTGGCAGGGTGTGCAGGTGAGGGACTGACCTCTTGCTGGCGTGCAGGAGGGCTGGTGGATTGCATCCCTTCCTCGAGGAGAAAGGAATGGGGTCACAGGTGCTTTCACCCTGGGGATGTGTGGGAGAGATGGCACCTGCTGTCTGTCCTATAGCAGAGAGGGCTCAGGTCCCAGATGGCACCAAATCCTTAGCTTCCTCTTCCAACTTCCCTTTGTACGTATCATTATCATGGTTTGTTTTGCTGATGCATTTCGAGGAACTAACACCATTTTCAAAGTCCTGCAGAGACAGAAGGGAGCTTCTTTGTATGAAGGCTTGAGCAGCAGGTGATTGCATTAGTTTTTTTTTAAAATAGTGTTACTGTGGCAGTGCTTCCCCTGCCACAGAGAAGGCTTCCTCAGCTCAAGAATCCTTCTTTTAGATTATGTGTTTCCCTTAAATCCCAATCGCTTCAATAGAATAGTTTTGAATTTACTTAGAGAATTCTCCACCCCATGCTCAGAGCATGGCCAACACTGAACTCAGACCAGGTCACCTGGGAATTTGTCCTGTCAGGTCTTGAAAACTTCCGAGGACAGAGCTGCCACAACAAATTTTCATGGAGAATTTTTTTTCCCATGTATCCAGTTGGCATCTCCTTGTTTTGATTTATGTCCACTTTTTGTTCTCCCACTGTGCACCTCTCTGGAGAGCTGGGTCTTCTCGTTAGTGTCCTTGCAGGTGTTGAAGGGCTGCTCTTAGCTCCCCAGACCTTCTCTTCTCCAGGCTGTGCAAGCCATACTCAGCTACCACTCGTGCCCTCCTGCCTCCAGTCTTGACTCCTCAGTGCCAGGGGCTGGATGCTGCTCATGCAGTTGTGGACACTGTAGCCTTTCCTACAACTTTCTAGTGTTACTTATCAGGGCAGCTTTTGTATTCGTGCTGAACAAAGTGCTGATTTGACAAGAAATCTGAGCCTTGCTCTGCCAGGAATTGTACTCGTTGCCTACGCCTGGACTGCTGAAGCTTGGGAGGTAGGTGTGAATATAAATAAGATAGGGAAGGAGGGTGGGAAGAAAAGTGTTAGGTGAGTTTAGCCTGTTCTCTGACTAGTATTCTCAGATGGGATCAACATTGTAATTGATCTTTTAGACTTTAATCTACAGAAGTGCTGAAGTACTTCTGCTAACTTCAAGCAAGTTCAACTCTGCTTGCAAGATTTCTTGGATAAAGGTGGAAAATAAGTTCAATGAAGCTAGAAAGGAAAAGAAGGGAAATTTCAGGGATATAAAGGGGATTATGTTTGATTGTGTCAATGGAGATTAAGACAGAATTAAACTGACCATGACATATAAGCAAATGAGAGGCTGATGGACTGAAAATGAGTTGCAGTTCTGGCTAATCCCAAGTAAACACCCATCAGTGTGTAGCATGGCAGTACGGGTGTACACCTAGTCTCTGGTGGTGCTTTTCATATTCACACGCTTCAGTTTACTCCTGTCTGGAGTACATAGCCCTGCCTTTACTATAAAGCATTATTGTGAAAATTAATGGCTTTACACAGTGGCATCACGTGAATGTTAAAGGAAAAACATTTTCTTGTGAGTAGCACTGGTAATGTGTATGTTAGCAAAGAGATTAGAAATGCGGGCTGCAGTCCTCCAGGAAACGGCCAAAAGTACCCAACCAGAGGTGTTACTGGGTGTTATCCGTGGAAAGCCACTGGGAGATCATGCTACATTTACCTCTTGACAGAAACAGTCCACTCAGTAGAATGGACACACACAGTGAGAATATCCGTCTACAGCTATGCAACTATAACCTTTGCAATTAGTTGGGGTTTTTTGCACAACTTCCAGATATCATAAAATTGATGTTTATGAATTACAAAGAGCAGTCAATGTACCTGAAAACTTGGGTGCCATAACAGTTATTAGGTACTCCTTACATATGTCGAAACATGTGTCACTTCAGTCCAGAATTGGTGGCAATCCTCAAAGCCGTAGGTGTGTCCAGTACTGCGGGATTGTCATGAAGGTCTCTTTTAGATGGAAGAAAATTGATGTGATAAACGTTGTATCAGAAAACCAAAACAAGTCTGTAGAAATTTCTGCTCGCAGCGAAGACCATAACTTTTGTAAGTATAGGATGAAGAGATAATAATAAGTCCGTCAGGGAATGAGGAAATAACGCACCAACTGCAAAAGATCCAAACATATGGAAAATTCAATTCTGTGGAGAATTAAGTCACTATTATGTAATCAGGATCGATGGAAATGAGCTGATGTCAGTATTGGACTGGCTTAATGCATGGATGGAAAATTGTGTCCTCTCAGAGAGACTTGCTAATAGGAGTGGAAGCTCCATGAGCACTGCATTTTCATTAACTGCAGGGTTTTCCACCTAGGAGGGCCTGATCTGAACCCAGCAGAAGTAAATAGGGTTTCTGCTAACCTGTAACTGATTTGGGGTCTGAATCTAAAAGATCTGTAGAAGATAGCAAACAGTAAGAGCCTGTGATGAACATCTACCTTGTACTGGTTGTTCAGGGTGAAACTTCTTATCCCTTTGTTTCCATCTTTCTGAGCCTTTTGCACTACAGGTTTCCTGCTCATCCCTCCAGGTAGGGCTACAGTGGCCCAGCAGCCTTGGAAAGCCCCTGCCCAGGTACGGATTTCCTTCCTGAACACCCAGCTGTGGACTGGAAGGGGCTGTACCTGGCACCAGGAGGAAGGGGTGTCCCCTGTGCCCAGGGCATGGAGACCCCATCAGCATTGCATCATGGTAGTGTTGCAAAAGTGCCCAAAGATCTCCTAGCCTTCTTATGGCATGACTGTGGTCCTGTGAGACAGAGGATGTTGTGGGGAAGGGATGCAGAGAAGCAGAAAAGCCCCTGCAGCTGCACAAGGTGTCCTGGAGTGGGGTGTGCAGCTAAGGCACCTAGGAAGGTCCTATGCTTGGTTTTCTGTTGTGATGGGGCTTGATAGTAGCAGCAGTCTCTTATTCCTGAAAATAAGCCATCATTAGCCTGACAGCTGTGCAGGAGACACCAGAGCATGCTCTTTGGGGTGAGCAGACTCTAGTTGATGTCACTGAAGAATCGTCCTTGAGAGAAAGTGGCAGTGAGGCATAGTCCAGGACATGCGCGTGTGTGCTCTGGCCAGTGTCAGGGACCAGGCAGCACAGGCAGGGGAGCACAGAGCCGCCCTCCTGGAAGAGCTGCTTGGGTTCAGCACACCTTGGAGCAGCCCTCCTTTGGCCACTGGTTATTGGGCACTTTGCTGGCCCTGAGAATCCAGCCCAGCATCCTTGCTGCTGATTTGAGACTCAGGAGGAGGTTCCTGGGGTGTGGATGTTTTTTTCTGGTTTGTAAGTGAACATGATGGGGTGTGGGGGGGAAGCATGTAAGGGTTTAGTGGGAAGTTCATGCTCTGGGTACCTTGGAAACAGAGATAGTGATCAGGGCACGACACTGTGACTTACTGAAGGTGCATTTTAGTGATGAGCATCAGCTACATATTAACTAAAAGGGATCTTCTGGTGGGAAGCAGTGGGCTTCATGGGAGACTCTTCCCTGCATGAAATAGGTTTGATATTCTGAAGTGTTACTGTGTAAGAAAACATGCCCCTGAACCAACAAACTAGGGAAAAATGTCAGCTGTTAAACATTAGTGGATCAAGCTGACATGTGAAGTGAGTGTGTGGGTGGCTTCGAATTAACTGAGATGCCAGAGGTGGGGCGAGAGTAATGAGAGAAAAAGGGATGGGATAGTCTGACCTTCGACAGCGTCCAGTCCGGTGAAAGCCTGAAGGGAGTGGGCGAAGTGAGCGTGAGGTCTCTAAGGGTGTCGTCACAGGAGAGGACCTGAGTTGCTTAACACCTCACACCCTCTGGAAATGGGAGCTGCTGTGTGCGTCCTTAGCTGTTGCCCTAGCCAAGGCACTTCTGCTGCTTGCTCTATGCCTGCTCTGCCAGTCAGTCCACCCCCTGAGCCAATTTACCTGGCCACGCTAGCGGTGGGGAGGAAAAAAAACTAGAAAAACCCAAACAAACCAAACCCCAACCCTTTTGTTACTGCATATATCTTCCACTGAACTAGAATGGATATGGCTCAGTGCAGGGTGTGATGGATGCTGTCGCAGGTGCAAGGGAGGGCTGAAACTCTGTAGCCAAAGGCAGGGAAAGGGAAGAGAAAAGAAGGACACAGGAGTCTCATTAGCTCTATGGGTTCCTTGTTTGGAAGGTTTCTGTGTCCCTGACATAATCTTGATGTTTCCCAAAGTGAACTCATGGAAATGGTATGGAGGGGCTGTGATGTGAAGAGAGCAAACAGACTTATCTTCAGTTCCTTAGACATTTCTTCTGCATTTCTAGAAAGCCTGTTCAGCTTAACTCAAGAAACATTTTCTGTGCTATGGAATAATCACTCTAAAATGGTGCTAGAGAGGTGAAGACACCCTTGGCTTTGTGAGCAATGTTAAAGTGATTGCATCTACTTCCTGCCCTGCAACTATGCAGATCCATTGAAAGTTGGCCAATGTCTTTCCTGAGAAACAGCTGTTCAGAAATTTGGGAGGAAAAATATTTTATTCCTCACATTCTGGCGGATTTGAGGCTCACCAGCTGGTTGAGGAGCCTGCCAAGGTTCTGTGCTGTTGTGGAAATGTACAGTAACTGGGCATAAGTAGCTCTAAGCCCTTTTTGGACTTATGTGTGAAAATGTCTTAATGCTGGGAAACTGTTGAATGTCTCTTTCAAAGTAGAAATAAATCAGAAGGGAATTGCTCTGTCTTTGCCAACAAATAAACTCATTCTGGGGAATTTACTGTCCCCGTTTCCACAGCACCTCAGGCTCTGCCTGTTGGCTGGAGCTGTCCAAGCCCTCCAAGGCCCTTATGCTGTTAATGTCTATGTTTGAAATAAAATATTCAACTTAAAAACCTCAGTTCCTAATTTGGATTATTTGGCTGATTGTATCCACAATTTGTGTTATTTCAGTTTGAGGACCAAATTATCACTATATTGAGGAAAGCCTCCCACGGACTTCAAAGAAATTAGACTCTAGTTCTAGGCTGGGTTAAACAAGGAGAAGGTAGAGAGATTTCTGTCAAAATGACTTTGCTCCAGCAAATGCAATTTCTGTCAGTTTTCAGGTTTTTCTCTTCTTTTTTTTTTCTTTTTACCTTGAGTAAATTATTCTGATTTGTTTTTCTCAACTCCATTCCCACATGGAGAAAAGTTTATATGAAGTATTTTGTTTGACTGCTCTAAAGCAAGTATTTTGTTTGCTGTAAATTGAAAAGAAGTATGTTTGCCCCAGTCTTAAAGCCTGTCTCTGGATGGAAAACTGGATGTTTTCTGGCTTAGGGTGCAGTGGTGGTACTCAGCCACAGGGACAGACTTGTCCAGCTCAAGTGCGTGCCCAGGTTGGGATGTTATGGACTGAGGGGGTGGGCTGTGGATGGGTGGGCTTGTAGATAAGTAAAGAACTGGCTGGATTTTTGGGCTGAAGAAGAACAAGGTTGTGGTTTGTACTCTACCTGAACTGCTGCCTTCAGGGTGTGTAGGGAGGGCCCTTGCCTGCAAGGAATGGTTGAAGGCTTCGTGAGCTGTATTTAGCCATTTTGTTAGAGTTCTACATACACATCCTGTATGTCCAAAGCTGCTCGCTCTTGTGGCCAGGAGCTGCTTGTGTGTGGCTTTTACATTGGGATAAAGATTGTGTGTGCTGCCGGTGTAGTAAGGGATCTCCAGGTAGACTTCCTCCCTCTTGTTGGAACAGGCCAGTCTCCTTGTAGCAGCCCTGTCCATTGGTGAAACCCAAGTAAAGGTTTCTTTAATGTAGAGTGAACTGTTCTCTTGGGATGAAGTTCAGGCTACAAAAGGCCAGAGCTTCTTTGGATCTCACCCAAGACTTTAACAAAGCAGCATCGACCTATTTGTATGATTTTTGTATACACTATACAAAATTTCTGAACAAGATGTTCTTCTAACCCTATAAAAAGAAAGGCCAAGAGAGAAAATGTGATGCACTAGTGGGAGGCATTCAGATGCTGCCAAAATGGTGTGATGTAACTTGATACAGGGCCAATGTTTCAGCTGTAAACTGAATGCAGGTGAATGCTGATTAAAGTGAGCCCGTACAATATCTGTCTACTGCATCTGTTGATTGGTTTAAGATGGTATCTAGAAATAAGGTGAGGGAACCAGATTCTGTCTGTCTGGTGATATATGAGTATTGTTATCTCTGTATTTTAGTCCTAAAACAGAAACACAAACAACCCACAGATATGCAATGTTACTCACTCTAAATAACCTTAACAAGAACCCCAAACACACCTTACTACTTGTGTTTAGTTTTTGATGAGTAGACAGCTTGGGAAAATGTTGGCTTTCTTTATTACATCCTATCATCTTACAGTCTTGATGTGTGTAAAACTCCGATAAGATAACAGCCCCTAGGTGGCCGAGGGGAGAGCAGTGGGTGTTGTTTATCTTGACTTTACTAAGGCTTTCGACACTCTCCCATAACATCGTCGTAGGCAAACTGATGAAGTACAAGCTAGAGAAATGAGGTGAGGTGAAAACTGGCTGAACTGCCATGCTCAGTGGGTTGTGACTGGTGACACGAAATCCAGCTGGAGACCAGTCACCAGTGGTGTGCCCCAGGGGTTGATACTGGGGCCAATACTGTTCAACGTCTTCGTTAATGACCTAGCTGAGGGGGCAGAATACGTCCTTAGCAGTTTTGTAGGTAACACAAAACTGTGAGGAGGGGTTAATACTGTGAGGAGGATGGCTGTGCTGCTGTTAGGAAGGACCTCACCAGCCTAGGGAATGAGCCAACAGAGATATCCTGAAGTTCAAGAAAGAAGGGCAAAGTCCCGCCCTTGGGGAGGAATAACCCCATGCACTAGTACATGCTGGGGCCAACCAGTTGGAAAGCAGCTTTCCAAAAGAACACTTGGGGTTCCTGGTGGACACCAAGTTGAACATGAGTCAGCAATGTGTCCTTGTGGCAACAGGCTAACAGCCTCTGGGACCGTGATAGGCACAGTGTTGCCAGCAAGTTGAGGGAGGTGGATTTTCCCCTCTATTCATCCCTGGTGAGACACACAGGGAATGCTGGCTCGAATGCTGGCTCAAATGCTGGCCTCCCTGCTACAAGAAAGAAGTGAACATACTGGAGCTTGTTCAGGAAAGGGCTGTGAAGATGATGAAGGGATTGGAGCATCTGTCACAGGACGGGAGGCTGAGAGGGCTGGGACTGTTCAGCCTGGAGAAGAGTCAGTTCAGGGATCTCATGCATTTGTATAAATGCCTGGTGGTGGGGAGTAAAGAAGATAGACGGCTTTTCTCAGTGGTATATGATGAAAGGACAAGAGGCAATGGGCACAAACTGGAATACAGGAAAAATCGATTTTAATGTAAGAAAAAGCTTTTTCCCTGTGAGGGCTGTTGGAAACTGGAATGGGTTGCTCTGAGTAACCTGCTGCAGCTGACCCTGCTCCAAGCAGGATTAGTCAGTCTCTGGAGGTGCCTGCCCACCTCAACCATGGGAGTAGTGAAACCTCTTGGTTGTCAGCACAGTGCACAGTCCCTTTGAAGGGATTTCTGTGATCAGTGAGAAATCTGGGATGGAGCATGCATTACTCCAGCCCTAGCAGCTGGTCATGCTATGTACACCCTTAGTAACAGAGGAGGAACTTTTAAACGAAAGAGTATGTAAGCCATCCTATGATGCTTCTCCACAGAGGCACAATCTGTATTGCTCAGGGGAGTTTTATCTTCCTGGATCGGGGCCTGAGTTCCCATAACACGTGACACAGCTGCATGGATGAACACTCATCCCATCATGCTGGATCTACTTCTGGCACACTCCAGGTGTCTGTGAACTTGTGGCTCTTAAGCTGTTCTACAGAGGAAAATCTCGAGTGTTGAGAGAGTACTGTCAGGGCTGGGGAAAGAGGCTTTTCTGTGCGAATGGATTTACTGCCTCCTTGATTTCCTCGAAGCACTGCTAAATGTGTCATGCAGAAAGGTGGTTTCATCAGCAGTTCTGCTTGGCTGGAGGGAAAACGCTCTCTATTTTATTTATTTATTTGGCTCAACATAAAGTCTCTCTTGGCAGGTCAGTTGCTTCCCAGGCGCTTGCAAGCATCCGTTTTCTGTTCCTTTGCCATGAGCGAAAGGTGAGCTCCCACCCCTGGCCAGCAGTGGTTGATGTGGGCAGAGCTGCTGGCCAGGTTGCCCTCCAGCTCAGCCAAGCACAGTGTTTGCCGTGTCCATCCTCCTTGGCTGCCCTCTATTTTTAGAGGTTTGGAAGTGTCACTGGGATGTTCCTTGCCAGAGGATCTGGCACATCGCGTCTCCTATGTGTACTGGAGTTCAGCTGGGCAGGAGGGACTTCTAGTGGAAAGGCACATCTGTAACTCCTTACGTGTGACCACTGTCAAGGTTTCCATCCCTCCAGGAAAGCAGTTTTTAGCCAAAGGCTTGGTAATCTCTGATTTTTTTCAGGAGGAGAGGGAAAGGGAGTAAGTCTTCAGGATAACTGATTCTTTTTTTAACTGAAGAGATTAGTTTTGTTTTAAATTACAGTATATTGAGTCAGTGTCTTTGACATCCACAGCTGTGTTGGAGGAAAGCTGCTGGAGGACTTGGTTAGGCGGGATCCCACATGACTCCTGTAGCTTTGTGCAGGATGCACCTTGCAAGGGGCCTTGCCCAGCTGCTCACGGAGGATGCCACACGGCTCCCATGCTTGGCATTGCCTCTCTGGCGGAGTGTTCCTGTCGGAGGGTGAGAGTCTGCCCAGCAAAACAAATGACATTGTTTTCACGTGGTGTAAAGCCGCTCCCTCCACCTTCTCTTGCACCGCTGCCCGTATCTCGGCTGTAAATCCTGAGGGGAAGCAGCGGGCTGAGTCATCTGGCGCTGCGTGTGTACTTACAACACAGAAAGGCTGGAACGCTGCAGAGGCCGGGAGGAGAAACCGATGCACAAAGGATCTTGGCCAGAGATGGTGGGTTCCCCCCACGCTCCTTGCCTGTCCTCGGGCTTTGTTGCCGACACAGATCGCTGGGTTTCAGCTGTGAGGGCTCAGTAGGAGCTGGTTCAAGAAAACCATTGATGAGGCATGAAACTGCTGGGCTAAATTTCCTTGCGTTTTCCTTGAAAAACCTTGTACATGAGCTCAAGGCAGGGACAGAAGCATGGAAAAAGGCTTGCACAGGGAAGGGCTTTGAAGATTTATGATGCTTGCAGCCAAGATAAGAGGGTTGGTTGCATTCACCCTGCAGCACCCAAGGTGATGGGGAGGCTGCCTGTGCAGCTCTGACCGTTTCAGCTGCTCCTTGCATTAGCTGCAGCCTGCAGCAGTGTAACTTTGATCTCACTTGCACAATGGTAAGGGAGAGGGAGCACCAGGGCTGCTTCTGGGGCTGCTCCTGCGGTGGGCGTGCAGCCTGTGCTGTGACACGGAGGGGCTGAGCCAAGCCTGGCCCCGCACCCTCAGGGTTAGCTGGTTGTTTTGCAGCATCCCCATGTTCCCTCCTGTCCCTTTTTCTCTTAGAATAACAAAATCGGAGCAGGGAGGTTTGAGTTACTCTGCTGGGTCTCTCCTTCCCCTGTCTGCTCCAGCAGCTGTCTCCTCATAATAAGCAAAGCTGCCTGGGGATGCCATGGGGGAGGCAGTTCCCCCTGCACTGCTGCACTGATTTCTTGTGGTAACTGCATGTCCAGCCTCGCCCATGGGTGCTGTTCTCTCTTTCCATGCTTATCCCTGGCTGCTCTTCAGCAGAAGGGCTGTGTTTGCAGGCTTCCTCCTTCCTGGAAGAGGCAGGATAAAATAGCTTGTGGTCCTGTTACTGTATGATGGAAGGTGGAGACAGCGGAGGAGGAGAAGTACAGTGCAGAGGGCTTGCTCCTTTCCTCTCTGTATATCCCACCCACGCTATGAGAACAGGGAGTTTGCTGCTGAAGAAAACGGGCAGGAAATGGGAAGTGAATGAAGGAAAGGGCTCCCTCGCACACTACCAGTGCAACCTGTGGGACACGCTGCTCGGGCCAAAGAGTCACTGCTATTAGCCAGCTTTCAAACAGGACTTGCTAACTGGATGTAGCCCAAATCTGCCAGACCTCAAAGCAGTAAGTCTGCATCGTGCCTTGTGGCTGGGCACAATCCATCTGCACCCTTGCAAGAAATACAAAGCAAGTATGTCATGGGCTCCTTGGGCTTGGGGGGGTTGTACAGCAGCTGATGTGGGGCTGTGTGGTCTTGGAGGCAACACCTGGAAAGCCTGAGCCTGTCCCTCAGCAAGGCAGTGTGCCCCGGGGTGGAAGAAGATCTCTATAAGGTACACTGGCAGTATGTCAGTAAAGACTCACTGTCCCGTCTGGTCAGGGTTGTGTGCCATGCTGAGACCCAAAACTTGCTATGTTGAGACCCCGAAACACAGACCCAAGCCCTGAGCCCCGTTGGCTGTTCAGCAGACAGGTGGCTGCTGCTGCTGCAGTGGATCTGCTCCGCTGTGGCGTGCTGGGTGTCCATTTGGGCATGCTGCCCCAATGGTTTCCACCACTACTGCATCCCTCTAGCTCCAGGGTCCTGGTCTGAGATTTGAGGCCAGGGGATTTCTGTTTGTTTGTTTAAGAATGTTTTATTCATTTATTCCTAATCGCATACAGTTCTCATCGTTGCTCAGGCTGTGGCTTTCAGCTATATTGAAATGAAAAGAAAATACATGTTTGTCTTCCAGCACCTTGGGAGCCAAGGGAAGCCTTAACCAGAGCCAAGATGTAACGTGGCAGTACAAACACTAATATCCGATGTTCCCCCAGATTTGTAATTAAGAGCCGATGATTTTCCCAAGGTTACCAGGAGGACACTAGCCTACAGGACCCGCTCGTCTGGCTGCCATAACACTAAACCTGTTCCTATGGCGATGAGCTGATTGCTGTTGGGTTTTGTGCTGATTTCAGGGTTTTTACATTTTTAATTTTTTTTTTTTTTACAACGAGGTCTGCTACATATCTCCCTTCTTCCTTATGCAGCCAGGATCTCAGCACAATTTCTCCTCCGCACTGCAGCATCCCGTAAGGGCTGCAGGCAGTGCCAGGCGCTCTGCAGGGACGTCGTGAGAAGCAGCCCTTTTCCCAGGGGTCCGTCAGTCCCGATGCCATCACGGAGGTGAAGAGGGCCAGTGCAGCTCCAGCAGCTTCTGTGGGGGGCTGTGCTGGGGCTGCCGCTCGGTCATTTTTTCTCATAGTATTTTTGTCAGAGGAATGCACCTCCTGACCCGCTGCTCGCAGCGCTGCCTGGGAGAGCGGAGTGCCGGGAAGGGGGGTCCCAGCCGTGCTCCAGCTGCAACTCGCCAAGCTGCTCCTATTTTGGGAACAGCTGGGTGTTTCCAGGTCCCCTGGGTACGTGCTACATTTGCCTTCTCACCTTTGTTACTGCTATTTGGACAATAATGAGGACCTGGAAACCAGCCATAATTTATGATCTTTTTTTTTTATTAGGTAAGCAAGAGACAAAATGCATCCTGCTTACCTGCCTCTCCCCTTTTGCAGAAGGGATGCCTGTCTGAGTGGGAAGCGTGCAGGGAGGGCTGGGTTGGTGTACGTACCAGCCAGTTTTTTTGTCTGGTTGGTGCTCCCAGGCCACACCGAGTGTAGCGAGGGAAAGAAAAGATATTTTTGTCCTGTTGAAAATTTGAGTCCTGCTTCCTGCCTGCACTGGAAGGTGAAATGTGTTAGGAATGAGCATGGTGTACATCTCAGGAGCTCCTCTCCTCTCTGCCCACTGGTTGGGATGCTTTGGGAGGTTTTAAACTGACTGCCAGTTGGGAAAGCTCCTGCCTGCTTTACCACTGAGACGTCCCTCCGCCAGCCTGAGCACAGGCTCAGATCCCGTCATGGACTTGCTTAAAAGTGAGTTGTGTGCGCAAGGATGCGCCATCAAGGGATGGAGTTAACCGTGTGCTTGACTTCTTTAGTTGAACCAGGGCCATAAATAGGCCAGTCTCAACAGTACAGTGTTTTGTAAATGTCTGCCCTTCTGAGTTGCTAAAAGATGGGCTTATTAGTCATGGATTAAGGGAAATACATGAATTTAACACAGCCTTCAGATCACCCACCTACTTTATTCGGTACATGCAAGGGCCAGAGGACTTTGCTTCAGGTTACATCCAAGTCTAATCACTGTGCTGAGTGGGGAGAGCCGTGGGGATGGCTCTCCTGGGGCTCTTCAGCTCCCTGAGAGAGGCAAAGTCCCTGAGTCCTCCCTTCACTGTGTGACTGCAGCAGTGTGTCCCAGGCTCCCTGTTTCCCTCTTTCGTGGGTATCCTGAAAAGTTTTTGTTCAGCACGCTCCCATCTGAAGTCCTTCTGGAAACCAGATGTGTCAGCTCAGCAAGACATCCTGCCTAAATATTTTCAAACAGAAGTTTAGGGTTGCCTTGTGACTCTTGGTTTGGGAGTTGTTTGTTTTTCAGTGTTGGTTTTCAGTCTTGTGGCTATCCCTCAGCAACAAGGCCAGATCCTGATCCGACTTTTACCAGTCGGACCAGGAGCAGCTCATAGTGAGTTGGGTGGCGTGAAGGGGAGGTTGGAGCAGACCCCTTGTCCACAGGGTCTTCTGAAAGGCAACTGAGAATGCAGTGTCTGTTTCCTAACCCAAATATCAGCATGAGGCAAGCCCATCACAGAAGTTGCTGGGTCTGACCCCAGTAGGGTGTGCTTGCTGGAACTGCAGTCAAAAGCAGGAGGAGGGAAGGAAAGCAGGCAGGTTTGTACATCAGTGGGGTTTTTCCTTCTGTAGTAAGAAAAAGGAGAACCTGGAAGCGCTTCTTTGCAGCAGCCTGTAATTTCTGAGACGGGCTGTGACGTGCAGGAAGAGGCTGGTTTAGGGGGTTCCCAGGCCTGAGCCTCAGAGATCACTGCCTCTGTCTTGGAAGGATCCTACCCTCCAAGAATTGACTCGATGAGCTCAGAGGTCTCTTCCAACCTAGTCAGTACCCCAAGGAACAGTAGTAGCATGTATACATGTACATGTAGGGGAATGACTTAAATGGGAGAAAATGGGAGAGAGCGGCTCCAGAGGAACTGGTTTTTGGTATGCAGAGGAGTTGTCTGTGGTGCTACACACTCTGAGCTCGGTTTGGGTCCTTGGTCTCTCCCATCCTAGAGGAGAGCCCCAGTAGCCCAGTGGGGTTATTGGCTGTTGAAGGATGGTGGATTCTCTCTGTCTTTTCTTAAAACCAAACAAAATCCCAAAGTTTGGGCTTCCCATTGAATATGGAGTGGTTTGTGGGTTTCCATTTCAATGAAATACAGCTTGCATTTGTTTCACTTTCATTTTGGTTTTTCTCTGGTGTTTTGATCTGGTGCTCTGATCCCCAGAGCCTGGACATCTGGATCTGATGTGAATTGGGAAATTTCTGCACTGTCTGTTTGTGCCTGCGTAAAACTGGAGTTTCCTGATAAGAGAGCATCCTTCTCCTCTGTGCTTAAATTAGAACTTTTTGGTAGGGTTCAGTGGGGCTATATAGATCTATATCAGATGAAGATACAGCTCAGGTAGGTATCTGTGGTGACTGCACAGCAATAGTGAGATCTTTATGTATACTCTGAGCATTTCTGTGCTTTCAAAGGAATACTCCTTTTATATGTAACCCAGTTATTCTAAACTCAACCTTCCAACTTCCCGTGCAAGTCCAAAGGTCCAGGTAGACCTGTCTGGCCAGTTGAGCTGACATAGCTAAGGAGCACCGATTTCCAACCAGTGACTACAGAGGTGAGCATGGTGAGCAGCGTGTCCAGTTGCCTTTGATTCACGGCCCACATTCCTAAGTGGCTGCTTGCATCTGGGTCAGGCTGATGGTACCACTAATACCTCCTGGAGCAAATTTTGAAGTGGTATCTCGGCTTCCGTAGCAAGATGCCTTTGCCAGTCTGCCACTGCGTCCCAAAATATGGCACCCTTAGCATACCTTCTTGTGATGAATCTTCCTTCAGGAGTGGCTGCATTTGTACAAAGATTGTTCTGTTTCCCTCAAAATTGTGTCAGGAGCTTGTGAAACAGAGGGCCTGTGAGACCCATGAGGATAAGTGACATAGGGTGAAGACTTCCGTTCCTTTGAGATTACAGTTGGATCCACAAGTCTGAAGCAGATGGAATCCAACACAGCTTGAACTAAATTCACAAGGAGCATTTGAATGCCGAGACAATTTTCAGTAAATACTTCATGTTATGACATCCTGTGAGCTTCCTCAGAGTGTTACTGGAAGCCTGTTTAAGTTTGCCAAACTTCCAGCAAATATTTTTCTTTTTTTTTTACATACTTGACAGATAAGCAACTTGAGTGCCTTAACCACCGTGACCCACTGAGCTGGGAATGGGGCGGTCTGGAGGGACTGGCTGCACCAGGTGCTGCTGCTTGAGCTCATTCCTCCAGCCTGACTCACCACATCTCACCTGCACTTGGTGAGACAACAGGAGCCCTGTTTGCCTTCAGAGGGCTGTTGACTCATTTTAGTTGTCTCTGTCACTGTCTGGATATGAACCATTGAGCAAAAGAGTCTGTACTGTAGGGGACATGATCAAAAAAATGATCATTAATGCCTTCAGGTAGGGAATAGATGATGGGAAGAAATGGCCCTGGTACAACACCAGCTGTGGCTTCACTCCAGAACTGCAGATCTTTTGGCCTTGGGTTTTGTTGCAGACCTCTGGCTTTGGCTTTTGCTCTCCCAGAAGTGTTGAGACCTCCTGGTAGAAGGGGCTCAATGTTGAGTTTGTTGTGAGCTGCTTCAGCTTGCTCAGGAAAACCAGAAGAAACATTGCTGGTTTCAGCTGCGGTTGTGCAGTTGCAGCCCTGTGTTTATTTGAATCTCCAATTCAAAACCTCCTGTGGCATAGCAGAAATCTCAAAGCAGCAGAAATTTAGCAATGATCCTTGGTGACTGGAAACCACCGAGTTTTGCATTCAGTTTGATCCCTAACATCACACCTCTCCAGCTGGAGCAGCGCTCGTGACCTGGCAGGTCACTCACTGCAGAGCAAGCATAAGTGCTCATGGACCCTGGGAAGCCTTTGAAGCCTTTGCTTCGAAAAAAAAAAACAAACCCTGCAATGAAGGAAGATAAACTGTGCCATATACAAAAACAGTCCTCTAAGAAACATCTTATCTCTGAGGGGTTTGCAGAAGCCCTCTCCTGTTCAGGAATGATGAAAGCAAGACAGCAATTAATAAGCTGAAAAGAGAAACAGGAGCAGGAGGCATCTAGTTTTTGATGGTGGCATCTTTCTCATGTTTTCAGTAATTGCAAGGGTTTTCATAGAATCATATAGAATCATAGAATGGTTTGGGTTGGAAGGGACCTTAAAAATCATCTAGTTCTATTTTCTGTAAAAATGTTTTTAGATACGGATATTCATGAAGCTGTATTTCTAATATGGGCTAAGGAGCACTGAGAAAGCTAAAGAAACTTTTTTGGCAGCAGTTCATCTTTCTTAGCCTAGTGTACTTGCCCAATCTGTGTCCCTTTTAAATTCTAATGACTTCCTCAGGCACCACAAACACTCTGGCCTTGTCACTTCTTTTGAAGTTTGTTTCTCATAATGCAGCCTTTTCTGAAATTCCCCTGCTGTCAGTCAGCTAACTAGTCTAAAACACTCCCCTGCTTCAAAATCACTTAATTCCTTTTCAATTACAAAGAACAGCTCTCCTGTTGCTGGCTGCTGACTCATGTGAGGAAGGTAGTGTGCCTTGTGTCAGCCAGGAGAGCAAGTTCCTGCAGCCACCTGAAATAGGGCAGAAAATTTGAAAAGCGAGATGGCCGAGGTGGGAAGCAGAGATCCAGGTGCAGTGAGGTGTGATAACAGAAAAACATGTCTCGGTGAAGCCAGAGTCTGAGCATCAGTCAGTGCTGGGTGCGTATCTTTGCCGAAGCTTAGGGTTATGAGCCCCACCGCTGAAGTTTTGTGCTTTGACCTAAAAGGCCACCTGTGACGAAGGGTGAATATTGAAGAAAGTAGATTTCTGAAAAATCTCTGAAGTATTTAACTGCACAGTAGCCTCTCCCAGGTTTGCAGGACCAATTTATCAAGCGTTGCAAAAGGTGAGTCTGCAGTTTGCCCCAGAGACACCCAAGCTAGCAGAGGCAGAGCTAGTGAGCACCGTGCTGTCCCAAGGTGCTGTTTCCAGGACCTGGTGGCATGCTGTGTGAGCACGCCGGCCTGCTCAGGGCAAGGTGGAGATGCTGCAGCATTGAGGGTTATAAGCTCTCACACATATTTTTCTTGATTGACCTTTCCTCCCACTCCCTCCTTTATTCCCCACTACATCTGCCCACACCTGGCTAGGGGTAGACTTGCTGGTCCTCACCAAGGTGTCTTGCCCTGCATCAGGGATTTCACTTGTGTTCTGCTGCTTTATACCAACATGCAACACTCATCCTCAAATGCCCTTTTGGGATGACACCCTTAGACAGGCATACAAATGTGGATAAAACATGCTGGAGCGTTGCCCCCGAAGCGCTCTGCATGAGGATGGATAACCGTGGGCGGGAATGTGCAATGTATTATTTTGTTGCTGAAAGGTTCCTATAGATACGATTTCTCTTCTACATCCCTGAAACTGTTTCCTGCACTTTCCTTGCCCCCTAGGAGGAGGAATTTGTAGAAGCATGAGTTGGCATGTCCCACCTGGAAATTTCAGACAGATGTTATTCAAAATGGAGAGGAAATTTAGATCATATGTTTCTTGAATGCCATGGAAGAGCTGAGGAGTTTGATAGCTTGAGCAGCCCTTGAGAGCTTGGCAGCTCTTGTGCCTGTGGCTTTTGGTCTGCATTTTGTGCAGTGTGAGACCTGTTCAGCAGCTGTAACAGATGTCCCTGTTGAAGGCTGAGATGGAGCTCCCTGCCCGTTCCATCTGCCTACCAGGCCAAACATTTCCCCTTGGGTAAGTTTTTCACATAGGCGAGTGTCGGGAAGCAGCAACTGTGGGTAGGCAGCAAAGTCCATCAGTGCCAGTGCAAGAGGAATGACTGCACTGGGGTGACTGCCAGACAGAAATCTTGGCTTGGGGGCAAACAAAAGATGATACTTGTTTTTCTTTTTAACCAAAGTCAAGTGACGAAGGACTAGGCACAATGATAAGTAGAAGCTTTTCAGTGTATCAGGGAGAAACGAGCGGTGGTTACATCTCAGGTGCTGTTTGAGGTGGGACTCCCTGGGTGGGAAAGCCCATGCTCTTTCACCTCTGTAGTAACATATGTGGATGGAGCAGCCTCCAGAGAAGACAAATTCAAATCCCTTCGGTCAGGGGAGGGATCTGAATCACCCTGTGCACCTCAGAGGTAAGGGTAGGACGGCAACTGCCTGGTCTTTGGGGATACACCGTCCTCCTACCCACTTTTTCTTTCTTTTTTTTTTTTTTTTTTTCCTCTGAGAGAAATGAGTGAAACCAAAATTGCTTTTACTTTATTTAAAAAAAAAAAATCACATTTTTAATTGTTTTTGGTGAATTCTGTAACAGAATATGCCTAGCCCTAAAAATGGGGAGTGTTTTTCTAGTCATTTGTCTTTCCTTCTCTTCACCTGCCTCTTTGCTTCTTAGAAAGCCCAGGCAAGTGGATAACAATAAAACAAATGAAATTGCAGCAAACCACGACAGAAACAATCCTTGTGTTTTACCTAACCTAAGAAGATTGAAAGGCTCTGTGGCTTTGTGCTCCCCATCTGCCTTGGCTTCGCCTTTGGGGCTGGAGCTTAAGTGCAGAGTTGGTGGAAGGGAAGTCAGAAGGTTGAGTGGAGGTTTGCAGTGGCAGCCTACGATCCCTCCCTAAGCAATATCCAAAATGTCCTGCTCCCTGTATAGGTAGGCAAAGCAACGTCTCTGTTGCCTCTTTTTCTCTGGGCCATCAGCAAGTTGAACGGCCACTGGTTTTTGGTACCCTCCCTGCAAAACGGGAGGGCTGCTGGGTTGGCTGGCTGCTACTTACCAGCTAGCCAGCAGGTGTGGGGACGTGCGTCTCTTTATGCCTGTGAGTACTAGAAAACTATCTTGAGGGCAGTTCCTGCTTGCAAGATGCTAATCATGTCCTTGATTGAATTGCTTCCAGTGCTGGAGGCAGAGCTGTGGACTAGCCAGACTGCACTTGAGAGTTCCTTCAAGTTATTACTTTCATTAAAAGCTATTAATCTATTAGTGCCAACGCTTAGCTGTATTATGTTCACCTTTTGGATGGAAAACACGGCAATGTGGTTTTGGGCGAGAGCAGTGTGGCCTGCCCTGACCACAGGGAGTTGGTCACGAGCTGCTGATCACAAACCACTGCTACCTGAGTAACAGGGGTGGGAAGGGGTCCTCAGTTACTGAGGGTGACAGAAGTGTTCGTTAGCATGTAATGCTGAGAAAAGAGAAATGCCAGGCTGGGTAAATTATAGCCAAGCTACCAGGATGCCTCCAAAGTCTGTTAAGAGGGAGATGAAAGAGTAAAATGTGAAGTTAGAAAAGCTCCAAGGAAGCTGAATTTGCTGGAAGGGCTTGAACTCGTTCGTCAGCAGTTTCTTGTCAGATTTTCTGCTGAAATGGTAAATGAAAATAATGATCTAACTCTTAAATCTGTGATAGGATTAGTAATACCTTCAGCATATTTATGTAATGGGTTTCAGAGATTTAATTCAGAGTATTGTTCCCAGTCTGGATAACTGGCTCTCATTCATGTAAACAAAGTGCAAGACAGACAAAAGTAAGAAAATCTTTTTTATCCGGTAAATGGTTGTTTTGCTGGTTTGAGAGCTGTCTTTCATTTCCCATGCCTCACAGTCACGATAGAAAGGGAGAAGTTTTCCAGTTCACATGATAAAAAAGAAACGGCAGTCTTTGTCCTGGTTCTCCACTGCCTCAGCCCCCCTGGGCTCCTGTGGGGCCTGGCTGGGAAAGAAGGCAGAGGTGTGATATGGTTGTCTCATCCCGAGCCTCCCTTTCCCACCTCCACATCTCCATGAGTTTGACTTGCTGCTGCTCAGTGATAAGACTCAAGCCTATGGTGCAGGTGGTGGCTTCTCCCGTCACCCTGATGGTAAAGCAAGGTTTATTTCTCAGTCTTGTCAGCTCTTTCGGTGCTTGCTTCTCCCATACCTTGTAAGAGATTTCCCCATGCAGCAAAGCAGCTGTAGGCAGTGGGGACAGGTCCATCACCGTGAGCCAAACCAAGAGCTGTCCATTAGGTAGGTCACTGCAGAAGCTGTTTATCTTAGTAGGTAAATGTCCATGGCTTCTCTGATCCCTGCTCCATGAGTCTGACCATCACACCATGTGAGGCCTGGACCCATAGGGAGACAAACAGGAGCTCACGTTGTATCTCCTTGTGCAGTGGTGTGCAGCTCCAGCAGTCTCCATGGCACCAGCATCCTGACCCTTTATTTTCACTGGTTCTGTGCTGGTTTGCGTATTACTGCATCACTTATCCCAGTACACTCCTGGCTTATGAGAAGTATTGTATCACCATTTTGCCCCCAAGTATTGTCACCTGTGTTTTAGCAGGGCACGTTTCTTTCACACAGTGAATGGGACCTTCATTGGAAGAGTAATGTCTGTGCAGCCATTGCATAAACTGGGTGGCTTGGGACAGGCTCTCTTCTGAGGCTCTTCCCCATGAGTGACACTTGTTTTCCCCAAGGCAGCTGATACTTGCTTTTAAGAGCATTGGACAGAGAGGCTCTGCTAAGAAAAAATATTTGGGAGCTTCTTGGGCAATGTGTGGATTAATAACACAGATACTAAATGGTACCAAAAACTTGAACTGCATTTGAAAACCTGTTGAGTGACGAAAGCCATGTTTGGGGTGTGAAGCAGGGAGAGCCTCTGTTGTCTGGAGCATCGCTGCAGCGTTAGGACAACATTGATGTTTCCCCACAGGGCGCGTGTGGTGCCCAGCTGCTTTGGTAATCTATAGCGAACAGGGGAGCTGCCTGCTCCTGGGAGGCTGCTCTTCCACCCTGACTTCAGTGAAATGCCATGTTGGAGGTGTGGGAGGGAAATAAAGGTGGCATCTCTTGAATTTAAGAGTGAGGACATCCAGCCCTGTCCTCAGGTCACTTTCTGGCATCCATGCCTTCTCCCCCCATGTGGGAGGGTGGGTGGGAGCTCTGGCCTCCTGTGGTGGCAGATGTTGGAGCCCTGCCGGGAGCTACTCACTGAGCACTGGTGACTCATGGCAGGAGAGGGTTTCTAATTTGACCTCTGAAGTACTGTGTAGTCGTTCCTAAAACTTCCCTTTCCGCACCCCTTAAGCCTATACTGAAGTTCAGTAAATGTTGGTTTGCTTTGAATCTTGTTGTTAGGAAGGAGGGTGAGCTTTTGTCTTTGGTGATGGCTGTAGCTTGGGGGATTTTTTGGGGGGGGAGAGGGGGGTGTTTTGGGGTTGTGTTTTGGTTTTTGAGTGAATTTGGTGATGATTATATATTGGGATGCCAGAGAAAATCTCTGGTTTGCACATTGCTGCATCAACACAGCTCAGCGCCTTGGCTGCATGATGCTCCCTCTGGTGTTTAGGCTTCCAACTTACCCTGAAGAGGATGGATAAGGACTGCATGCAATGTTTGGACAAGGGATTGGGCAAGATTATTAAGAAAGAAATCTAACAATCAATAACAGTGTTGCTGTAGGCTCTGCCAGCCTACTCTGATATACTTCAGGGTACTTTTAAAACCTGTTTTTCCCCTGCACCAGTGCAATAGCCTTGTGTAGTCATTCCGCTTTTCAGCGGTAGGAACAGAGGCGCAGCCCTGGCTGTTGTGGGCGGCATGGCTCGAAGAGCCCCTGCTGCAGAGGAAATGGCAAGGAAAAGATTGGGAGCTCCAGGGCTGTGTGTCTGTCTTTCTCTCTGACCCCAGAGCTCTTGCTTTTGCTTTCTCAAACATAATTGCTTTCCCCTTGTGTTATGTTTCTATTGTTTGTTGGAGAAATGATGCCATTAAATCAACAGAGAATGGTGGGAAAATGCTTTGATATGAGGCCTTCAGAGGTCATGTGCATGTGTATGTGCATGTCCTCTCTTAAAAAAAAAAAACAACACAACCCTCTGTGTATCTGGCAGCTTCCTTTAATTTGTGTCTTGCCTGCGAGAGAGAAATCCATCTCCAAATATTTTTGGCAGTGAACCTCCTTTATTTGTATTGAAGTGGTACAAACTGCGGGATGTTCTTCCAGGGCTGTTGTTCATCATCATTGTGATAGTTACTCTCATTAGGACCTTGCGTTTTCCCAGTCACTATTTTGGGAATGTGGTATTCCAGGTTTCCTTTTTCCATGGGAAAGAGGGGTCCTGTGGCTGTGGGCTCTGACAGGCATTAGGACATCAGTGTGCTCACTATTCTGCTGCTATTCTGTAATGCAGAGAGGGATGGAAATGTGCTTTCCTCCAGACGTGGCCATGTGGAGTGATGAACAAGGATGATGCAAAGTCTGCCACAGCATTTTGACTACAGCCACGCTCCTTAGTTCAGGAGCATTGGTAGGGACCTGAGCTGAGGTGCAGGAGCACGTGTTGCCATCTTCATGGAGCAAAGACTGCATTAAGGCAGAGGAGAACAAGGCTGGGCTGAGTGGGCAGCTGCGGGATGCCTCCTCGCACTGGATTTGAGCAGTAGAGCCCCATGTGTTTGTGTCACATAGTTGAGTTTTTTGCATGTTTCTTTTTCTTGAAAGCAGCTGTTCTACTTGATCAAACGCCTCTTGGTAGCCCCATCCTGGATGTAGCTCTGCATTACATTAGATAGCAAATAACGGATGTAGTTCAAGTTGCAGGTCAGGTGGTCACCAACCTCCCCAGTGAAGTCAGCCATGCAGTCTTCTAAGGATCGAGGAATGGAGAGGAGAGCAAAACTTACAAGACTGGAAAAACCCCAATCTTAGCAGAAAACTGAAGGAATAAGGGAAAAAACAGAAGAAAGGACTGTGGGGACAGAAGGGAATCAATGGTGGCAGCCTTAGAGGAAATCACATCTCTGTGTCATGCCACTGCAGGATTCAACTCTGGGGCTTGGCAGCAAACACAGTTTCTGCTTTGTAAGAGTTGTTGGGATTGTTTTCCTCCTTGCTAGGAAGGGAGCTTGTTAGGGCCTGCTCTTGGGGATATTTACCTTAGAAAGTGGACTCTCTTTTGAGTCCTGCCCTGCCTGACTTGGTCCAGATTTTTCTGGTTGACGGCTACCTTGATTTGGTTTGACCCTTCCTTACCCTCTTGGCTACTGCACTGATGTTTCTTTAGTTACTTCCCCGGTGTTTTCCTAGCTCGGTCCTGCCCCAGCAGGAGTTACCGAGTTGCACAAGTGGTGTGTGACCTGGTCCGCCGCACGCTGAGGATGCAGCACTTCTCAGGGTGACAGTCCAATCGATCCCAGGTCCCAGCACGGTTTTCCATGGCACTTTGTGATATGTCCCCATTTGCTGATGCCACGTGCATCCCTAAGCACCTAAGCACAGACCTGCAGTCCGTAGCCTAGTAAAGCTGTGTGATTCTTCTGAGTTTGATGGGCACTCTGCTAATGTGGCCTGCTACAAAGGGAAGAGATGCCGGCTTCTTTCAGATGCCATCCAACAAATTCGTTTGCCAGTGTGAGACCTTCAGTGACTCACCAGTTGTGCTGTCATGGAAAGACTGAGACCCTTTGCAAAGAAAAACATCACTGTATTGCCCCTGAAGTTTCATGCATATACCCTCTATTGCAAATAATAAAGCAATATGGCACTAAAATACAAGACTGCTCTGTAAAAACTCCTTACGAGACAGTAATTTTCGTATTTTGCTTCTCTTCTCTCTTCCTTCTTTTTTTTTTTTCCTTAATTTTTCTTGGATGCTGTTTCTCACCTTCCAGCGAAGGGAAGAGAAGTCTGTTGTTTGCTCAGCTAACTGAAGAAAAGCTTTGTGTGCATTTTCTGCTGCCGTTTTGTTAAAGTTCAGAGTTCCTCGGTTAGAGCTGCCACTTCTCAATACGAGTCTTGTTCAAACTTCCAGAGCAGCCCACGCAGAGCTGTTTGGGTTCATCTGTGCAGTTCACAGCCCACAACCAACGAGACACATTGTTTGCCTCTGTCCTTCCATGATTCATACTTTGCAACAAAGAGGAGCCTAATGTTCCCAACGTGAGTGTGAAGCCAGGCGGTACTGGATTTTAGGTACATCAATAGAAGCAGCCTGGGTGGTTGTTTTTTTTTTTTTCTTTCTTCCTTCCTTGTGAGCACTCATTATATCTGAAAATCAGACAGCTTTTGTGACAGTGGTCATAACTGTCTGGCACTTGTCTGGCTTAATAGGGAAACTATGATAGGAGTTCTCCCATTTTACAATTTTCTTATCCTGAGGAATTTTAGCTTGCCTCGGTTTTGTGAATTTTGCCTTTTATTTTGTTTAATCTAGCAGTGATTCTATAATGAGAAAGTTCACTGTTTACTGGAAGCTTGGTGTTTTGTCTTTTTTTAATTATTTTTCCCCCTTCGATAAACACAGCGCTTCTCATTTTGCTGTGGAGAGATTTCTTTTTCTACAAATATTTATGAAATACTTTTCTGTGAAAAAGTGGAGGAGTTTCAACTGGCCAACACTGGGTTGGGCTTTTTCTTCTTTTCCCATGAAAAGCTAGAAGGAAGGCTGGCCAGTCATTGCAGGTGCAAGTGTGGGAAGTAAAGCCTGGGTTCTGATGGTCAAAACCAAGCTGGTAAACTTTAGTCCACCCTTGTCTGCTTTTTTCCTGCTCATCACCCTGGGTGAATGCTGGGGGGGTTTCAGTGTGGTGGGGATGCATTTCAGAGGAGCAGCCTTCTGGGACTCGAGAGAGCTGTCACTCGTTCCTGGTGCTGTATTTTGGCAAGCCATTTGTCCCACGTCCTTCCTTGCGTTACGTTGCTGGCGTGCGCTCAAGCCAGAGTCATCCAGCGCAGGGCAGAGGAGCTGTAACCGCTGCAGAAGGGCCAACAGATTGCTGTACCCTTTTCTTCACTGCTCCTCTGCAAGACCCCGAAGCCGGCAGGATGAGGAGGGTTGGTTTGCCTGAGAAAGGATCCGCTTTGCCGTTTTGGAAGGCGGCCCCGTGGTAGGGGTCATCCAGCTGTTACAGCTGTCACCATCTACACATCTGCCTTTCCTCACAGCTGGGGAGAATGGCCTTCTCTAGCTGTCATCGTGGGTGACTTTTCCTCTTGCAAAGGCCAACTGTTACTGTAAGACTCCAAATTAGCTGAGGAGGCCTGGACTGGGTCCTCCTGCTCCACTGACAGCACTCGCTATTCAGCAGCCTGAATGCTGTCTCTGTACCCGCCTGTCCTCTCTGCACGCTCGTCAGCTGCCCTATTGATTTTATGCAGTGAAGGAAGAAAGAAACCAGGGCAAGAAAGGAACTGCTTTCTGCCAAAGCAGCCCCTGGGGAATCCCAGGGCTGCCAGCTGGGGCTGGTCAGCGGGAAATGGGGGCTGAAAGGCTGCCATGGGATGTCCTGCACGGAGGAGGATCTCTGAGGAGGCTGGGGATGCACAGGCACCTCGAGGTGCCCCTTGGGAGCCTCTCCAATCCTGTGGCCTCTGACACTTGCATGAATCACAGCGCTGTTATCAGTTTCGCTATCTCTGGACTTTCCAAGGCTTTTGAAGCAAAAAGCTTGGCACGCCCCAGGCTGCAGGTATTTACCGGGTGCCTGAATCTGTGCTGTTTGCCAGCAGCTTGGCTTAGCCTCTTGGGGCAGGGGTGAAGCAAAAAGTACCAAACCCAGCTCTTGCTTTTGGCAAGAGGGTGGGAAATCTCCCAGTGCTTCGGGATCCAAGAAAGGATGGTTTGGGAGCGAGAGCTGCAGGCTGGGACACAGGAAAACTGGGTTGTGTTCCTGATCAGCTGGAGAATATGCTGGTATCCTCGGACAAATCGCTTAATCTCTCTATGCCTTAGTTTCCTGTTAGCAAATGATACTCTTTATCTTTCACCTCTCATCTCAGTGGAGGAAAGGGTTTGTCTTTTAGTATGTATCTTGTTACAGTTCTTTGTCCGGTGGCTGGGGCCCCTCTACCTTGATAAAATAAATAATTGAATTTAGATTAAGTGGTCTAATATAATCCTGCCCAGTGGTTACTAAAACACTTGAATGAAAGTTCATTCTCAGCCTGTCTTTCCGTTTCCTCATAAGGCCAAGACATGAAGTAATTAGTTGTAGACATAGGTTGTTACTATAGCAGAATGACAAAGATCAGTGGTTATTGGTAGGAATGGCTTTTATAATCTAGTTTAATGGTCATTTACCTTTCAGTGACCTTGGTGTCAGGCAAAATTGGCAGCTCTTTTGCAAGGAATGTGCTTCCTCAGTGGGGTCTTTGCAAGCTGCTGCATTTCTGGCCCTAGCTTCACATGAACTAGGATAGCAATGCAAGAGACTGTCTCTAAAGAAAGGCCATGGACTGCTGCCAAAAGAAGCCCTTTTCAGCGCTATCCTACTGCCACTGAATCTACGTTGGAACGGATCAGTTGTGTTTCAAGCAATGCTTTTCTTATTGCTGCAACCAAAGTTGCAGCCTTCAAACATAGAGTCTGCTCTGGTCAGAGGGCTGCCCAGGAGTTTCTGTAAAAAGGGTTGCATTGTCTTGGAGTAAAAGGGGGGAGAACATCTCTCATCCTCCACTTAAGTGCATGCAAGAGGAGCTGGTAGTTCTGGTTGTAACCAGTAAAGACGTAATATTTCTATACACTTTAAAGTTCGGTCCTTTCAATGACGATCACCCACTCATTGCAGATGTAAATCAGCCAAGTTTTCTGCTGTGATGACCCTACACCACTCTTCATCACATCTTGCAAAATCCTTCTGGTTTTATCCAGTGACTGATACCTGTGGCCATGGAGCACAACAGCATGATCTGAGCTGTGCTGCACTATCTAATGGTACCCCATATGTGTGGCCATGCTTTGTAAGGAGATGGAGTAGGTCATATCCTGGGGCTTGGGAGGACTGGATTCAGTAGAGATATTCACAGTGACCTTGGCTAAGTCTTTTAATTCTTCTGGGCCAGTCTTAACTTTAGAGGTAATCTCCTGTTTTCCATGAAGTAGGCTGAATTTTTGTAAGTGCTATGGAAGTATTTATTTGAGACAGTGCCAGAAAGAGAACTTGAGTCACATTGTAATTGGGGATTCACGAAGAAGGGCTACAAGAGTTGAGGAGAGTAACGTGGAAGGAGGTTTCTCAAAAGCATCTCTGAGAATTGCACTGCCTTGTGACTCGGGCTTCTGTCTGCTTCTGATCTCTCATCCTGCTGCTCACAGCCATTTGATTTTGAGAACAAGTTCCTTGCACCTATAACTATTGCCCTGAAGAGCAAGTCTACCTACAGGAATCACCTCTTTATGTGCTCTCATTTCTAAACTTCTAAGATAAGGAGAGCAAAACAATGCAGCTTGGAGGGAGAGCCGTTTGTTTCAGGCTGCTTTGGATAACCATCAGCCTAGTTTTGCCACGAGCGTGTTCAATACATCATCACCACAGCATGACAGGTCTTTAGCTGAAATCAAGCAGTGGTTTCCAGCATTCAAAATCCTGAGAAGGTTTGACGTACGTGGGCTCTCAACTGTTTTTAGTCCTAATCACCTGCTGGGACCTGCTGCAATTCTTGCTTGCACAGAGGATCTTATAGACCCCCATCATATTAATTCTTCTTACTTCTCACATTCATCACTCCAGTAAGTATTAGCTTGTTCTCCTTCTGATATGAGAGAATGAATGGTCACATTCATTTCAGTGGCAGTTTATTTTTGCAGGTATCAGGTTTAGATTGGGAATGTCTAGCTGAGATCAAAGAGATACTTGGATAGAAGCACATGGTTTATGTCCTGCTTCTTGGTGAAGAAGAACAAAACTAATCTCTCTTGAGTCCCTGAAGTCTGAACCCATTGAAGTCTGACAGAGTCTTTCCACTGACCTCTGTGGCCCCAGGATCATGTCCTAAATGAGTTGCTTTGAGTCACTAGAGGCCTGAATTCAGCTTTGGTGGGCTGGAAAATGTAACTTACTGTATGGGCTGCACTATTCATAACAGCTGGGCCCTATGTGTGTGCTAGATGTGGATGCCTGGGAGAAGAATAAAGTCATTTTCTGCAGTCGTGGGGGTGGAGGAGGGAATGGGAATTATACCCCCTTCCCTGCAAATGTGGTATTGTGACTTCCATGCGGGCAGCTGTTGGGAGCTGACCTGCTTCTGAAGCTTCAAATTTGGTATTTTTTGTGCTGTTTCTTCTGATACCATCCCCAACACATAAACGTCCTGTCCACTAGGATGAACTAAGAGGAGCATATATTTAGGCCTGGACAGAAGGAACTGACCTCAATTTAAATTTTCTGAAGTGGGCCATTGAAGCAGATGAGCGAGTAGAGTAAGGCTGTGATTTATGCTGGTGGAGTTGCCTTAAACTTAGAAGAAGCAAGGTCCTCGAAGTTTGAGTGTGTTTGACACCAAATGCTCACAGTTCATTGTTTAATGATATTGGGGACATCTAATACTGTTGTCACCAAATACTACCAGTTTCCTTACAGTTTTTGAAAAATGCTGTTGTTTCTTGAAGTGATTCTTGCTTTCTCTGGCTTGCAGTGGCTTATAGCTGGGCAAATCAGCAGCTAACAAAAACATTCAGGTTATCACAGCACGATACAGGCGTTTTCCATTCCCTGCTGGACCTAAATCAGACCAGAAGAGAATTAATTGGGTGTAGAGGGTATAAAACGAAGTGTGAAGAACTACTAGTTGGTAATCTTCTCTGGAGCCGTTATTGATTCATCTGGAGTCATTAGACTGTTGTACAGTCAAGCTGGTGAGGATTAATACAGTTGGAGAGCAGTAGCACGTTTTTCAATTAACGACTAGCAACATAAACCTTTACAGTGTAATTTGTGCTTTATTTATCAATATTCTAACATGTATTCACCCGAGAAAGAGGGTCGCCTGGTGGCTAAAGATGGGGGAGTAAGAAGATGATGGCTCTCTCCTGGTCTTACACAAATGTTCTTTGTGACCTCGGAGGTGGTAGCACTTTAGATATGCTTCAGATGTTTTGCCCTATGAAACCAAAATATTAACACTTTTCTAGTTCATTGGTGTGTACTATGACTCACCATGGGAGTCACCATAGTCACTCACTCACGCTACGTGTACCATGGGAACACACAGAATGGAAATGCTGTAAGTAAAGGGAATGGAGCACTGGCCCAGTTAAATTATCTATATGTCACGTTCCTTGGTGGTGTGCTGAAGAGTCACAGCCTGGTCTGCAGCCTGGTGGTGGCAAACCCAAGCTTTGCTGCCCATCTGCCCCACAGCTCCTTAGCATCAGGGAGCGATGGAGTAGGGTAGCAGAGGAGCCTCCAAAGGGGAGGAACGGCCCTGGCTGGGTTTTCTGTGCTTTTCCCACACAGCGTCATTCTTGCACAGCGCTTCCTCTCTCCACATAATACTCTGTTATTTCCTCCCTGGAATGGGCTCCTGCCACTGCTGCTAATTAGCCCACGATAAACTTCAGCATGAACAAAAGCAAGCGATTAAACGCCTGTTGCTTCAGCGTAAGCCCTGTCAGAGAAGTGATTTGTCGGTGGCAGAGCTGAGTAGCACCTCCTCAGAAGGAAAACAAGCCTATTAGCCTGGCTGAGCCATCAGCACTGGGGAACCGTGTGTCCAAGTCGCTTGTTGCGGGTATGCAGGGATGTCTTTGGTACGGCAGGTTTTCCTGAGGGTCTCTGAGATGCAGCTCAATCTTGGGTCTTCAGTTCCACATGGTACAGTGATCTCTGTGGTCGCTACCCAAGCAAGACGGCTTGAGAAGTTACTGAATTTTGAATTATGTATGTGCTTTTTTTTTTTCTTTTTTTGGAGGGACACATAAACATTTTCAAATTATTACAGATAGAGAAATAAGGAGGAGGCTTGGAAAGAGGAACCAGAAAGCAGAGTCTTTAGTAGATCCAAATCCAGATGAGGTTTGAATGATGTTTGCTGGGACTCGAAATTCAAGTGTCAAGATTTTGGTAGCTGCTTTTGTGTAATCTCAGCCCTAATGCTCAGAATCCCTCCAGGCTTTTCCCTGCCTTGAGCAAAAAGTCCTATAGGAAGAAGAATAGATATTTACATGGGATTTTACTGGTGTATCAACAGACTAAGGGAAGTTGGAGCCTTTTTGGTTTTGGGACCCACTTTCTTTTCAAAACTAGAGGGAGGGCTCAGGCTGGAAAATTAAATGTGAATTATTTCTGGGCAGAAAAGTGCGGAGGATCTTGGAAAATTCAGAATTAATATATGTCCTCTTTTGAAATGCCACCCAAATGCTTTGCCAACAGTTGTCTCTGTTGCTGTTGTAGCTCTCCAGCAGCTGCTCACAGAACTTGAAGATTTTCTGAGGATACTGGACAAGGAGAACTTGAGCAGCACGGCTGTTGTGAAGAAGAGCTTCCTCTCCGACCTTCTGCGAGTCTACACCAAGTCCAGCAGTACGGGCAAGAAAACTGAGGATGGGGTGGTGGGCTTTCCTGGGAAATGCTACAAGGTCTTGAAGCAACATTTTCTTGGAGGCTGGTGGGAAGGGGAGACATGAAAATTGGAAGGAGAAAATGAAACGGAGATTATTTTTGCAGTGACCTCTAATTGTTTATGTAAAATTACTATAGTTATGTGTCCAGCTTTACAAGCAAAGGATTCCCAAGATTCCTGATACTTTCTGTTTTCCTTATTAAACCTTAAGTTTATTTAATCCACTTTGTAAGATACACAGGATGTACTGTTTGGCCAAGTTAGTATTTAAGTAGAAATTTTAACTTATGGAATTTCCTGACTATAAAGCATTTAATTTTTCTGCTTTTTATTATTGCTTGGGGTTTTTTTCTGCACATTGCCTTAACCAATGTGCTCTCCCCAAAATGTACTCAGCAGAGACACTTTTTACATCTGTCTTTGTGGAAAAACTTAGTAATGTGAAAGCAGCGGGTGGGTAAAGAGTTCACTTTTCCCTTTGGTTGCAGGTGGTGATGAGGAATATATTTATATGAACAAAGTGACCATCCATAAACAGCAGGGTGACCAGGAGAAACAAGACAAAGGTAGGGAAGATAAAGGTTAATGGTTGCTTCATATTTAACAGTGCAATGAAAGCACATGTAGTTAGAGCCTTGCTTTACTGTGACCGGTGGAGGCCCCTCTGGCAGCTCTGAGGGACGAGGCAGTTGATGGGGTGGAAGCACTGCCATTTTCATTACATTCCTTTGGAAATCATGGTCCTTGCCAACACTGTGAGGTTATTCCTGGAAGTAGCACTTTGGAGGGCGTTATTTTGGGATAAAAATGTTGCCTTCTAAGGCTTGCAGCTCCAGTGCCTGAAATATTTAAGGAAGACCTCATGTTTCCTTTGGCCACGAAACATGTCACTTCACCTCTCTGAGACCTTGAAAGTATGTGTCTTCTTTAGCATGTCGCTCTGTACTAGCCCAGAGGGTCTGCGTTATCACAACCTTGCGAGGCAAGTTCCCAGGCACAGCCTGCACCCTCGCCATCTGCACGGGCAGAGCACCTTCATCTCCCGGGGGACGCAAGAGTTCTGCAGTGTACGAGCCAAGGAATTAAACCAAGATAAAATATTCATTTCCAATTTAGATTTCACAGATTTGGGATTTGTAACATGGGAAAGAACATAATTCTTTAAAAATGTCCTTGCTCTTTGAAGTTCATCATAAAGGCTGTTTTTGATAATTGTGTAGGGTGAGATTATTACTGACATGCATCTCCTTAATGCACACGTAGTCAGAGGCTGACCCTGCCCCACGGTTTCTGATCCAAATAGATGAGACAAGAGGACGCAGTGCAGCCTGCTGTTGATGTGCTGGTCCTGCAATAGTTGGGATAGCTCCACTTCCAGAGTTGTTTGTTTTGGTTTTGTTGTTTTGTGGTGGGGTTTTTTGTTTGGTTTGGTTTTGTTTTGTTTTTTAAACTACCTGCAGCTGAATTTAGGTGAACTTCAAATACCCCTGAAGACAGTATGTCCTCCCAGATTACGTGTGCAGCCTCAATATGATCTCCAGACAGGGCCCTCTGGGTGATGCTGTAATGCTCCGTAACAGGATTGCGCAGCCTCCCGGTAGCTCCCGGCAGCTGAGCAGCAACAGAAACATCTCTTTACCTAAGTTCTCATTTGGGTGGATAAAGCAAGACTTGCACTGATCCACCATGCTGAAACACGGGAGCAGTTTCAGACAATTTATTTTTAGAGTTGGTTCTTTTATTTCAGACTTTTCCCTATCAAGGCCATGAGCCTACCCACTCAGTCGCTCCCTGTGGGACCTGGCGCTTCTCTCTTTCTCCATTTTCAACAACCTCACTCTTCCAAGTAAAACTTTTGAGTTATTTGGAAATGCTGAAGTCAGTGAGACACATGTATGGGATCTTAGCCATAGCTGCAGCTGGGTGTACAGCCCTGATCCTGCCTCTGTAACTGCATGGAGAGGTCTGTGCCTGCCTGGTCAGAAGTGGGACCTGCAGATTCAGATTTAGCAGATGGAGGGGGCCCTAGTACCCGCTGGTGCTAGGGGGTGTGATATGGATCCCCCAGTGATTATGCAGCTCCCTTTGCCCCTTTTATCCACTGCCTCTCTGTGCAGTTTGTTTCACCAAAATCCACCACCGAAATGTGGTGACCACACTTTTGTGGCTGAGGTCAGTGGGACCTCTCATGCCCTGTGGGATTTCTTCACTGACGTAGCTGTGCTCGAGTATGCTCTAGTGGTCCAGGGTGAAATGCTTTCCAAAGTAATAATACATCAGCTCCAAAAGTCCCCCCTCCAAACCTTGAAACATGCTATTTCTGCAAAAACTGTATTTCACTCACTGCTTCCCATTCCATCAGTAAGGACTGAAGCTGAACAGTACGCTGCTTTTGACATGCCTTTTTATGGCACAGTAAATGAAGTGACTGCAGTGAATGATGAAGGCACCATCGTTTAGTTGGTCTCATTTTCTTGAGAAACACAGCAAGTGTCTACCCTGCAAATCCATGGGACTCTTCAGTGAGCCAAATGCCATCTCCTTGTGGAAGTCAGCAGAGAGGGATCGAGGTGCAGGAGTCTGGGAGGTGGGATGGATGCGCAGCGTAGGGTTCCTGGTGGTGCGCACTGCAGTCCTCTTAGCCCAAATACCAGGAGCGATTCACTTTTACAAAGAACAGAGAGCATGGATAAATAACAGTTAGTACAGATGTGAATTTTAGCAGGCGTTTGGCTGTTTTTACTTCTTCCTTCCCTCTTCTAAATTCTCTCCAAATTCTGGATTTTAGAGAGACATCTTTATCAGAAGACACCTGCAAAGTGTTAATGCTTGCCTAGGAAAAAATATTCATTCCCTCCCACCCCAATAAGGAAAGAGTCTGTGATTTGTGGTGCTGACGTGTGTAGCAGGAGAAGGAAGGGATACGTACAGTACATGCTGTGTGGACTCTCCGTACAGAAAGCATTCATTAGGTGCATGTCCCCATGTGCTCGGCACAGTGATAGCTGCCCTCTGCAAGCTTGGAACAGAAAACCCCGTAACATCTCCCAGGGTTCTTGTCAGGATGAAGGTTAAAGGGGTAGTTCTTCCTGCACAGAGCCTGAAAATCAAAGCTCCATCGCATCCTGCTCTGCTCCTCAGCTGGAGTACATGGGCATGTGTCCATGGAGGTGGGCAGGTTTCCAGCAGGGTGAGGACCAAAGCTGTGGTCTCCGTCCCGTGCTCCAAGGTTGGTGGGAGGAGGATGAACTGCTGGTACAGAAACAGCATTTTCCTGGCATGGTGAGGTTCAGTGGGATGATTGCTAGGTTTGCTGGAGGGTTGAGAACAGATGGCCACCACTTGCAAAGGGTTTGGCAGTGGTTTTTGTTGCTGCAATGATTTCTCTTCTGTGGAGCTGAGCATGGGAGGTTCTGCCTGGCGCAGGAGGATGTGAGTTGGCCTGTCCATTTCTCTCTGCTAAAGAGGCCTCTAAAAAGTTCCCTGTGTGGACAACTGTGAGTGTGGAGATAATCCCCTCTTGAGTAGAGGGGCTTTAGGAAATCTCAGACTTACTTCTGGTGTTTCCAAAAGCAGCAATGGCCTCAGCAGCTGCTGTTGATGGAAGGTGTCTGCCCTGAGAGTGCCATCTCCTTGATCCTTTACAGAAAAGACCGATCTCCAACAGCAGCCTGTATATATGACTCTGGCAGTATAATCATGGGGTATCTTGGTACGTGGATCTCCCCATGATCAGTCTGTGTCATAGGCTCATCTGCTTTACTCTGTTTGAACCTTACAAGATATCCAGCAGCCCTAGTTGCAAGGTGCAAACAGCTGCTTGGAGTTGGTGTCTGTTGATCCATGGGTCTCCATGTCCTCCTGACTTACTGAAGTTCACCAGCGCTGACGACCAGGAGACCTGCGTCACAGGAAGCAATTTGTCACGGGAGATGTGTTTTGAGCTCTTGTGCCATCAGGCCAGGAGCTGGCTGCAGCCTGGCAGGGCAGAGCTGTCATCGTGGCTTTCGAGCCCCAGCCATGAACAAAGTAATGTGGTTTCCAGCTTCTATTTTTAAAGCCCAGAAATATGCAGCAAAGTTCCTGCCTGCGCCTTCAGAGCGTAGTGCTAGCTGCTGCTGGGCACTGTGTGATGCCGTGATGGTTTCTGTGTGTGCCCGAGGAACGTGGCTGGAGCATCAGCAGGTGACAAAGGGAGTTAGAGCATCAACTCGCTGCGTATTTTGGACCCAATTCCCTTTTAATTTACTGGACTTGCAGTATCTGAATACCTTACCCTCATTTCTCTCGAAGTGTTTGGCAAGAGACATGCTGTCAAAGGGGACCTCCCCTCTGCACGCTGTAATGCCTTCAGAGTCCTTAATTTTTCAGCCACTTGGTGCCTTGCTCCCACTTGTTCCTGAGTGTTGCTGCATTGCGCCGCCTCGGAGGTCGTGGGACTGGGGCACTTGTTTGAGGCCACCCAGGAGTTCTGTGGTGGGAGAAGAGGGACTGAACACAAGCTTTCTGAGCCTTCGATGTACCCTCCAGCTACTGAATCACTCTGCCTTCAGCTGCTTGGAAAATCTGGCTTCCCAGAGGCAGACACGGATCGCCTGGAGCAGTTCTGCTGCCATATGCCCTTTTGCATGTTTGGCCTGGGCTGCTTCAAGAGCAACTCTTCCTTCAGTAGCAATTCAGTTGCTGTTCTTGGCTGGCTTTGATAAACCGTTGTGTGGCCCAGCTAGGCAGCGGCCTTTGCAGTTCGCTTGGGGAGCAGGGTGGTATTAGCTCCAGCTTTCTGGAAAGGCAGCAGAGGTGAGGTGAGGGCAGCCACTGATGTGTCTGCTCGCAGCAGCAGGGATCAGAGCTAGCAAGGACTGAGGTGCTATGGATTTCCAGATACTGTGACATGTCCGCCCATGCTGCTTCTCACGACCCTTTAAAGTTTCAGCAGTGGGTCTAAGGGTCACAGTTTTCCCTCCAGAAGGAAAAACATGCCCCAAAACCAGAGGCCAGTTCTTCTGCTGGGTCTCCCAAGTGCCACGTTCCTGGGTATGGCCTGAAATGACATGGTGGCCCTGCAGCACTGCCTGTAATTGTCACTCTGCTTCTTACCAAAATAGCACCCCGCTGTTCCTGCACAGCCCCGGGTAGCGAGTGTTCTGCTGGGAAATGCCACGTGCCATCGATATAATTCTGTGTCTGGCTTGCAGGGCTGGATCGGAGAAACTCCCTGACCAATGGAGACTCAGGGCTGCATTCATCCCCTCCTCAGAAGAGCCTGCCGGACCTCCCCCCTCCAAAGGTATGTTTTGCAAATCCTTTGGTTTTCACTGCCCAGCCCTCAGCCTGGGGGTCTGAACTCCTGCAGGCTTCACTTTTGTTACGTACCATGCAGCATGGGTAAACTAAGAGACCTCTGCCTGTGTATTTTACTAAGACAGATAGTCCTGGTGAGCTTTATTTTAAAAAATAAAAATGAAATTAAAAATATTTGACTAGGGGCTCCCTATTGTTTTGGGTTTCCTGCTATACGTTTGGTCTTTACGAACACTGCAGGTCAGTGTGCGGCTGGTGGCCCAGGCAGGGTGGCCATGCTCTGGGGCGGCTGGACATCCAGAAACCCCTGTGGCTCCCAAAGCTTGTGCAGAGAGGGAGCAGGACCTGCAGGAGCCTTGGGCTTCCCATGCATGTGCAGGAGCGCTGTGCAAAACAGGCTGTGTTCCCTGCCAGGGAAACCCCCACCCGCTGCATGGCAATCCAAGCTCAGAGAATGAAGAGAATTGAGGTTTTCCAGAGAAACAAAGGTGAGGTTGGCTCTCAAATGTTGCTTTGGAAATCTCCAAGCAGCTGTGCGTGGGCTGCTGGCATGAACTTACTTCAGCTGCGAGGTGGTGGGGTGATCCCTGGGCAGTGCCTGGATCTCCCTCGCCGGCAGAGCCTTGCACAGTTTGACCCTTAGCAGAGAAGATCAGGTTTGCTTCCAGTTGAAGCACCTGGTGTTGTCTGTGCAGTGGGCAGACGTGCCAGGCGTTAATGCTGGTTGCAGAGCCCACAGGGCTGAGAGGAGGAGTCACCAGCGCTGTAGTTTTTTCCATAGGGCCGCTATAAATCTGGTCAGGGTCCAGTTATAAATCTAGCCAGGGACCAGTTCAACACCATCAGCTTTCAGTGGGATTTTGTCTCTGTGCCGGCAAGCCAGCCTGGCTGTCCTCAAGAGACACGGGTCATCCTCGAGCCCCTGGATCTTTCTGTTCGGTAGTTGCTCCGACATGGGAATTGCTGTAGCTGGGATTTCGGGATGTGAAAGGAAAGGAGAGCAGGGAGTGTGCATGGGGAGGAGGGGGAGGAATGGAAGAGGACCAGGTGGTGCATCCATCAACCACAGAGGAGGATCTGCTCCTTTCCCAGGAAGCAGGACACAGGGTAAGGCCCCAGGACTTCTGCCCAGGGAGCTGTGTGGCTCAGCTGGAGTTAGCTGCAGGAGCTGGGAATATGAGGGGGTAGGATGGGATGCAGCTGGCAAACCCTCGGACGCAGTGCGGTTGTCTGCTGGGAGCTGCTCCAGCCCTGGGGGGCTCTGCCCATGCAGCTGGCTGGGGATAGTCACCTGGGAGCCATGACTGGAGCAGGAATCACTGTTTGGCTTTGGGTTTCGCAGAGCTGGAGGGGGTGATGGCTGTGACAGGGAGGTGGGCAGGAGGATGGTGGTGCGGTGGAATGAAGGCATGACTGGGGAAGCAGCAGCCGGGTGTCCCCAAGGCATCTCTGCTTGTGCTTGGTGCAGCCCAGCTTTCTGATAGGGCAATCAGGAAGTTAAATCAGGGAATTAGAAAAAAAGAGTCTTGGATGTTAGCTGAGGAGGGTACCTAAGCCATCTCTCTTCTCCCAGGCCTGTGCTGGGAACTACCTTCTCCCACCTGCGTACCACTGGAGCTAACCTCCGTTGGATAAAGCAATCAAGTACCTCCTCACTGTGAGCATCTGAGTGTCAGTGAGCTGTTGGCAGCAAAGCTGTCTGAGCATAGTTCAAGGAGTGCGGCTGGGGAGAGCTTTAATGTGGTCCCAGTTAGTGTGTGGAAATTGCTGCTGTGGGGAAATGACTCTTCCCTGTCCGCGTTTGCTGCTCGTGGTGCGGGCAGGAGCCATGGCCACTGGGGCGACGGAAGAGAGAGTGCAACTCCTTACACAGAAACGGGGAGGTTAGGAGAGGACCTCGGAATATATCTGTGATTTGGTGATGTTAAGGCACCCTGTGGTGTTGCTTTACACTTTCCTTTTGAGGCACAGGAGAAATTTGGTGACAAAGCTCTGCACAGCAGATTGTCCCTGGTATTCACTGACACCAGCAGTCAATGGGCAACCCAACAGGGCTGGCCCAGCTGCATCCCACTAATTTCTTTGGATTTGTCCCAAAGCAACCTTTAAACAATGAGTCCCGCGGGCCGTGGCTCAGACATCGGTGACCTTTCATCTGCGGTAGCCCTGGCAGCTCTGCCGCTTTCTGTAGCCATCCGCTGAGAAGGTCACGCGCTGCAGATGTGGATGCCCAAGATGGTTTTAATTGCATGCTCCATTGTGCCATAATGCATCAGGCAAATGTTCTGAGAGGACCAGCCTGGGTTAGATAACACAGCATGTACTCTTTGACTTAAGCTAGAGACAAAACAACTCCATGCATTTAGGGAAAGAGAATAGAAAAAAATAACTTCTGGGGCAGCTGAGGTGCAGTCCCACCTAGTCCCTGTTGGCTTCCATTGTCTGTAGGAAACAAAACAGAGCAACCCCTTCCCCCGCACCCTGCCCTGCCTTCCCTGACACTTGTGGGACAGTGTCAAACCAACCCACAGTGTTTCTTTGTGTAGGCAATTTGTTTATGGCCGTGGCACAATGTGAGCTGGCTACACACAGGAGGCCACCACAGATGGCAATTGCAGACACATTCCCTGGCCAGGGAAGGGATTAAGTAAAGCTTTGGAGTGGCTGGGTTTGTTTTTATTTCTTTAATTTAACACATTAGGACAAGTTCCTAAACCTTTAAGTGTTTGGAGGCAAGTGTTTTCCATCAGTGTGTCCTACGTGGCTCTGGAAAGCAAGCTCAGAGTCTGCTTACAGCATCTGGCAGACCCATGTAGGAAGTTTTCATCCGAAACACTTGAGAAGTTTGCAAGGTTGGCAGAGCCACATGCAGCTTGCCCATGTGGGAGCTGAGGTGTGTGATTTTGGTCGGTGTGATCAGGGTACCTAGCTCCCACAGGCTCAGCAGCATCCACCTTCGTGGGCGATTGCTGGCCATAACATCTTTTCCTTCAAAGCTTCCTTTCTACTTCTGGGCAGAAGTACCTGCTGGTGGAAATATCCAGGGCAGCATGGACAGCTTTTAACCTGCATTTGATGATGCTGGCATGACATGCAAAGGGATTGATCCTGCCTTAGACTGCTCTGCAGTGCTGGTGCCCAGCTGGCCTCTCTTCTCCAGGCAGCAATCATGTGGGCTGGCATGAAGGACCATCCATGATCCATGACCTTCAACACTGCTGTCTCTGCAGAGAGAGACCTGCTATTCTGCCTGTCCTTCTGGGAGGAGTGGGGCTTTAGCCCTGCACACACTGAACAGCCTATCCAGGATTTGCACAGGTCTCAGCCAGAAGCCAGTTGAAGCGGTGGGAGCCAGAACATACTGTTGTCAGATGACCAGGAGTGGTTTGACCTGGGCGAGGAGAGGGGATACTGCTGTGGGGTCATGATGGGAGATGGGATACCACATATTTGGGGAAAAGTGTAAGCTGTGCTCTTATCCTACTGTGATCTCCAGCTCTGCTGTCTCACGTTCAACAGCCATGTGAATTACTTGAAAAGTAAAAAGTTTGTTTCTTAGCTTCCCCCCCCCCTTTTTTTTCCTCATGTGTTGGTATTTCTAAAGGATCAAGGCACTGTTCTTCCTGCCAGCCCTTGCTTGTGTTTAGGGAGGGGTTTGGCAGGCACCACAGGGATTTTCCAGCACTTGGACTCTTTTCAAAGGCTTATTTTCCATCAGTGTTGTTTATCCATTTCCTTCATTTTTTTTGCTCAGAGCACAATTAAAGATTCCTGATATAGTTCCTAAAGCAGAGACTTTTAGCTGTTGGTTTGCTATCAGAGACTTGGAGACATGACCAGTGACCACTCAGGGTGTGCTTTTCAGTGTAAAGCCAGGATTGCACCAAATGTCTGCCCTTCTGGTTCCCTGTTAAGATAATCAATAGCACAGAGGATCATCCCTGGTCATGATGAGCAGCTTGGGGGGTGTCAATGCAGCAGGCAGAAGTCCAGTTCACAGTAAGGCTGATGCGTTGCAATTGGTGCTTTTGAGGAAACCTGTGAGTTGATCTTCCCAGAGCTTTCAGCAATATTAAAGAAAATAATATTTATTGCACAATTATACAGTAATTTCAGAGCATTCTTTTATATTTGAGCTAACTGTACACTGGAAACCCTCAGCAGTCTTTTTCTTCCATGTCATCTCATCCAGTTTACATGAAAATCCTGCTGTACACATCTAAAAGATCTCATCCACTAGGACGCACTTCAGTGCTAAAAAACCCCACGATGCCCCATTGTTTTCAAGTGTCTGTTTTTACCTTAAATCATGCTTCTTTTATTTGTTTATTCTGCAGATTCCTGAAACAAAACAACCTCCGGTCCCGAAGATTGAATCCCCAGAGGGTTATTACGAAGAGGCTGAGCCGTATGATGTCTCTGTAAATGGTATATCCCATCTAACTCTCTGGGGGGTTTCATGAGGGAGAGGGAGGACTTGAGGTTTATGAGAATGAGTAAACGACAGCACAGACATTTCTTACAGCTTGTGTGACAAATTTGTTTTCCAATGCTGGTCACACTTGATATTACAGATCTGATGTTAGTTGGAAAGAAAAGGCTACTGAATTACTCAAATTTTTAACTTTTGTGTAGAAATAAGTAGTACGCCTGAGTTAATAGAACATCACTGTAAAATATTATAAACCATTGTGGGTTCTCTTCATCTTGATGGTTTTCTGGCAGATAGGCTGTAGTCAAACACAGGTTTCTCTTGAGGAGTGGTGAAGCTGTGGTGGCTTGCATTCATGTCCCTTTGGGGTTCAAAATCCCGGCCTCTGTTGGTCTGTGAGCTGTGATAACCGCTTTTATAATTGGCCATTTACTCAGCTCTGTCTCTTGTGGCAGTTTAGCCATCTGTAAACCTGATTAAAAAGCCACGCTTCATGTGAGGGGACAGCGTGCGGGTTCGCTCCGCGCACGCTCGCTCGCTGCCTGGGTTGGCACCTCCCAGCAGTGTCCTTAGTGGTGTCACTGATAGCTGTCACCCGTGGGCTCCCCACCCCATCAGGAGGAGACTGCTGCACACAGGCTGAGCTCCCACGTTCTCACTTTTTAAGATGTGTTCATGCATCCTTCTTGCAGTGAACACCCCTCATGAGAGATTACCCCCCTCTGATCTAATAGCGGAGCTGATCTTGTCATCACTTTATAATCCATTTAAGCCCAAATGAGACAGATTGTATCACTGTGCTGCAGAAGCAGATCTCTGCTCATCAGCCTGGACTGCAGCAGAGTAGGGTGCAATGATGTATGCAGCGTGGGGCAGAGCTGGGCAGGGACAGTTGAGGCAAGCAGAGAAGTGAGAGTTAAGGGTAAAAGATTTGGATCTAAACCCTTGGCTGTTGAATCTGAGCTGTTCATGAGAGAAACAGTCCTCTCCAGCCCCAGTGTGCATCACCAGGCTTTGAAGCTCCCTGTCAGGGAAGCACCAGTGGTGCCACCGCTTGAAGCGGCCAGGGGTGATGGATCCGAACAGCCCTCGCTGCAGGTGTGCACCTTGCACTCCTCGGCAGCTTGTAGCTCAGTGCGGGTCGCCGTTCTCACAATGGCTCAGGAGTTACAGTGCTAAACAGAAAAGGGAGGTGTAGAAAGATCTTCGTTTCCCTGAACCATCTCATTTTGGCTGCAACTGCATCACAGCAGTGAACAGGAAAATCACACCCAGCTCAGGTGGGAAAAGGTGCAAGCTCATCACGGCCTGGGTGAAACGTGCCATCTGGTGCGGAAGAGAGGTACCCCCAGCTCTACCACATGTAGTTAGGTGCCAGCTCGGTTTTGCCAAAAAGCTGTGGGTTGTTTGGCTAAGGGCAGGGCTGTGATGTGCGGGGCACAGGGGGGTGAAGCCCTCTTGCAGCCGGGGCAGCACAGGTCACTGCAGCCTTGTCCCCGCAGAGGGTTTCCAGTTGCCTGCACTGTAAGATAAATGGACTTTTTTTTTCCCCACTGCACATTGGGAAAGAGGATAACACTCTAAGAGCCATGGCATGTAAAGACATACACTGGATTAGCTAGAGTACGGCCACGGATCTGTGTGCTGCGAAAATCAGGTTATGTCATCCAGGCAGCTCCATAAACTCACATTGCATTGAGAGCCTTGGCTGGCAGGAGCGATAAGTGCACACCCAGCTCTTTTCCTTGGTGACCTGCTGCTCAAAGATGCAAATACACCCCCCATCCACTGAAATTCAGGGCAGCCAGATGCCTAAGGAAGTGAGAGATCAGAGCCCTGCAAGCATGGTTGAAAAAAGAGAGGAAAACCCCCATATGATGGGAGCACTGTCACAATGGGGCAGTCTGTGGCTGCTATGAATGCTGTTTGACCAGCGGGCTTGGGGTTTTACCAAGCAGCATCACAGCGGTAAGCGGAGGTAGGAGCCGGTGAAGCGAGCAGAGATGGGACATGCAAGTCCAGGCAGTCCCTCGCCACCAAGGAGTGTGGTGCCTTTGCCTCCTGTGACCGCTCAGCTGCTGGTCCTCTCTGCAGGCCCCAGCAGGTCCTATCTACACAAACCAACTGGTGTGCTATAATGCCAGTGGCTTTTAAGGTGGTTTCGGTGCGAAGGAAGGCAGCATCGTGTCGCCAAGAATCTCTGTGCTTTTCAGTAACCTCACACTTGGGGAGGTGCTGTGGGGTGAGCGGGAAGGAGGAGCAGGGAGAGATGTGGAGCAGCAGGTATGTGGCAGGAGGAGGCTGTAGGGGGCTCGGGAGAGGACAAAGCGTGGCACACCATGCAGAGGGTAGGTCAGGCAGTAATGCTGGGAAGCTGCTGTTGTCCTGGTTTGCCTCAAGAGATCAAGCCCGAAATCCCACGGCACATGGGGCAAACCTGCAGGTCTCAGTCCTGCCCGTTGCTTCAGCAAGTACAAAACTGGGCTCCCCATTTCTTTTCCCCCTCGCCTTCTCAGATGGCAATAGTACCCTGTACCTGTCCTTCGTGGAGTGATGCTCATTGCTAGTGACTGCCTTGAGACCTTGGTGCAACTGGTGTTGCTGAAGGGTGGTCTGGACATGCGTGGGTTTGCCCTGGCCAAGGATGCTAAAGCCTCACCCCATTAACCCCCCAAGCCCTCTATGCACCCCGTTCTCTCCCCACAAGCTGGGCAGGGAAAGGGCTGGCGGTCCAGGGAGCTGCTGGTGGTGTTTCCAACAGAATTACAGCACGAGCCTTGGAAGACACCCATGTGTCTCCAAACAAATGGGCGTAGTGAAATCAAACAAAAATAGGAACATCACTAAAATTAGTGGGTGCGTTGCCAAGAAAGGACATCAAAGCAAGCCTCCAGATGGGCTGAGGAGATAGAGGATTTGTGCAGCATCAGAGGTGGGACTGTGAGGCACTGTAACAAACTGTGAATTAATTAAAATTAAGCAGGCGGGTGAGACCGCTGGGTCTGGGGGTCCCTCTTTCATCAGCAGGTTTCCCACCTCTCTGCTGGGAATGCCTCTGCCTTTCATTTTACAGCTCCAGCAAATGCTGCTGCTTCCCTTTCCTCCTGGGCTAAAATGTGTTAAACCGTTATCGTCCTCGGCTGCGTTTGCATAATTGAAGGCTGCGATAAGAAACAGAGTGAAAACGTGAGGGGCAACGTGACTGCCAACTGAGCAATAATTATTCTGGCTGAAACAGCTCATCTGCCCTGGTTGATTTTAATTATGATGACGATGATTCAGTTTTAAAGGGATTGCCTTGTTTGAGGGGGTGGGTTGAAAGTGTTGTCCCTGTTTGAAGTCTCACCATACGGTGTGCTCCGTGGGGACGGGGCAGCCTCACCGGCTGAGGGGGGAGCGTGGGGCTGAGCTGGACTGATGCCCTTGTTCTCTGCATTTGCTTACCTGTGGCTTTCTCTCTTTGTCTCCTTTTCTCTTTGCTTTGAACTGTGCAGGTCTTTTTGGTAGGCTTGCTGCGGCCGGACCCAGGCCAGGGTTGCAGGTTACTGAGGGCGTTATTTATGCCACAATAACGATGGGTATGGCATGCTTTCCAAACCTGAAGTGCTTTTTTTTTGTTTCTTTTCTTTTTTAAAAACCTCAGTTTTAGCAAAGATGATCAGGTGCCTCCCCCTGGCATTGCCCATTACACGCATGGAGGGTCACCACCTCTCCCCTCTCTCTGCCCATGCTAGATATACACAAGGCGGCATTTTTTGTGTCTTTCCCTGTGCTCAGGATGACAGTGAAGAGAACTTTCCTAGCCTTTATTCTGCTGGTTCTGGCCACTGATGTGGAGCTGATATGTGGTGACACTGGCTGTATTGATAAGTTCAGTGAATGTTGAAGGTTCTCTGCTCAGGCAAAGGATGCTCTGGCATACAAGATGGTTGGAGCGTGACAGTATTGATTTAGATCCCTGGGAGGTCATGGGAAGACAAACAGGAAAGCAGAGGTGGATCTTGATAAGGACATCCCAGAACATGGCTGCCACCAATGTCACCTCGATGAGCAGATAAATCTGTGCTCTTAGCTGAAAATGCCAGCAGGTGGAAGAGACCTTGTACTGAAGTGCCTGAGCTCTATGACTTGGGATCAAGTGAGCCGTAGTAGTAACAACAGTGTTGTCTTAGGTCACCCAAGCAAAGTTTGTCCCAGTTTGCCAACTACACAGCCTGGAAAATGCCTTTCCATCATGAGGCCATGGCAGTGTCACTGGCCAGCAATGGCTGCAGCTCTTCAAGTAGAGAAGCCCTCATTTCATGAGGCTCTTGTGGTTGATGCACAAAAGAGCAGCCAGAGCTCCTGCTGAGAGCATGGAAGACGTGTTATTCCCCTGGGAGAATGGTGGCAGCCTGAGGCCTAACGCCTAGGTGAGGGGCACCAGAGACACTCAAAAGGGGCGAGAAGGGGCAGTGAGTAAGAGCCCCGTGTTGATAAGGGGGGAGATTTAGAAGATGAGGTTCCCTTCGGCATTCTTGCAGCTGCTGCTGCGTAAGGAAGGGTCCCTAGCAGTGCAGAGGTTCAGCTTCTTGGTATTTCTAGGGACGAGAAACCTCGTCACTTTTGCTCCAGCTGAATTTCTGCCCAGGTGCCTGTGGACAAGGTCTACGTATTGCTAATGCATCGCGGGGTAATGTTTTCCCGTAAAAGATGGACTGTCTGATACGTTGAGGGTATGGAGATGGTGAGTCAGTAGTGTCCTGTCAGGGCCATTCAGAGGCTTTGAAAGGGAGTATTTGCTTTTTAATGAGTTAGTTTAATTGGTGCAGCTTTGATCACTTGAGGGTTGTTATAGAGTGAGATTTCACCAGAGGAGACTGGGGGTAGGGCTGTAGCTTTGTTACTGCATCTCTGTTCCTTTTATTTTAAGAACAAATAAACCCAACTTAAGAAATGTTCTTCAGTGAAGCTCCTAATGCTTTTTTTTTTTTTCTCTTTTCTGGCTGCTTTTCCTCTTTTTATTTTGCACCAATCCAATAATGTTACTTTTATGTGGATAATAAGATTTGATGAGAATCAAAATTAGATTAAATTCTGGTGAGAGAAACTTAATGATATTCCTCCGTGCTGTTTGGTAGGACAGGAATGCAAAACCCTACACAGATGCTGCCCAAATCTCACCATCTTGCTATGTGAGCTTACCCTGCAAATAAGAGCCGTACTGGGAATGCCAGCAGAACGTTGCAAATTCCCCTGCAGTCAGTGGGAACATTTTCATTGTTTCTGATGAACCTGGTGCCAATGACCAGCTGTTCCTATCAGCTGAAAAGTCCAATAACCTATGGTACCTTAGAGCTGGGTATTGAAAATCCCAACTCATCCTAATAAAGTAGCAATCCATTTGCTACTTCAATCACATTGAAAAATGTGATTACTGTGATTTACAGCTGCCACTTATGCCTAATTTTTGCTGCTGCAACAGTGTATTACTTCAAAGCCCCTTGATGTCCCTTAGATGCTGAGTAGAGAGAGACCTGTTAGCCCAGGGAGGGCAAGTGGAATGACATCTCAAATACAATAGATTATTTGCTTGCTGCATGGCCTTGCAAATACCATTTTTACTTCTGACATTCAGAGGACAAGGGCTGATTGTAGCTTGCTGTTGCCTTAAAAATTGTGAGTGTGTGGCTTGAAGTGGAAAGTAGAAAAAAATCTTTGGGGGGGAAAAAAGCAGCAAACATTGGAAAATATCTAAGGGAATGTTCTTGGGTTTATGGTCAACTGAGAAGTGTCTTTTGAGTGTTTGCTAACTGAGACTACTAGGCATAAAACATTGCAATGAGATCAATATTGGGCTAGAAAGAAAAAAGGATCTATGAGACTTGTTTTCCTATTGATTATCCTTCTGTAGGAGAGCCTCAAAAGACACGTCCCTACGCTGGAAGCTTTTGCATGTGTGAGCATGGCTGAGGCAAGCAATAGGCTCAGGGTTGTCCTAGGAATGTATTTAATGATAGAGCTTTGCTTTTGTTGTAGAAGATGGTGAAGCCGTTAGTAGCTCCTATGAATCCTATGATGAAGAAGAGAGCAGCAAAGGCAAGTCAGCAACCCATCAGTGGCCATCCACGGAGGCTACCATTGAGCTGATGAAGGATGCCCGCATCTGTGCGTTCCTGTGGAGAAAGAAGTGGCTGGGACAGTGGGCAAAACAGCTGTGTGTTATCAAGGACACCAGGTTACTGGTGGGTAGATCCTTCACTCTCTGCCTAAAAGAATCTATTTTCATGAGATAGGGAGGGAAGTGGCACCTCAGGCTACATTAACTAGCTGGCAAAAACAAAGTACCTCTAGAAGCAATGCTTCAAAACCCATGTCCCAGGGATTTGGGGATCTCATTCCTGTTTCAGAAGGGACACAGGCATGGGGTTGCTGAGGGAGACACAAGGGCACATCTGTGGCCAAAATCCCAAACTCCCAAGATGCCTAGAGATGGTGTTTGGGAAAATTTTCTGAGGTGGTTAAGCAGAAAGGATGCTTTTCCCACTGGCTAACCATAAACTTGACCCTCTAGCAGTATCTGTGAGAGGTATTTGAGACTATATATGCATGTACATAGATGTGTGTGTATCTCTATACATATAGAGATGTCCTGTGCATAGTCTGTGTGGACATCGCAGCCTTGTAGGACCTATAGGACCTCCTTGCGTTCAGTGAACTTAATGCACACGGTGGCACTGAGCCACTTCTAGGGTTGAGTTCATGACAACAAGAGAGAGGGAAGGCTCCTCCTCAGCCTCTTACCTGCCCTCCCATCTTCCTTCCCCAGTGCTACAAGAGCTCCAAAGACCACAGCCCTCAGCTCGACGTGAATTTGCTGGGCTGCACTGTCATTCACAAGGAAAAGCAAGTGAGGAAGAAGGAGCACAAGCTGAAGATCATCCCCATGAACGCTGACGTCATTGTGCTGGGGCTGCAGAGTAAAGACCAGGCAGAGCAGTGGCTCAGGGTCAGTGGCGCCTTTGGGGCTTGCCCTGCTGGTGCTCCCGTGCTTCTACCCTGGCTTTTCTGGGAGGCCATATCTTATCTCAGTCCTGTCCTTGTGTGCTCTGGCTCCCTTCCTCACTGCAAGCCTGTATACAAATACACCACTTCATTTTCATGTCCTGGGATAGCTTCTTCCTGCAGCTCCCTGCTGCCTTTTGCATGCAGGAAGCCATGGAGGGACCTCCCAGCCCCACTGCAGCGGCAGGAGGGATGTCTGGTGGGGGTGCCCAGCATGAAGTGGCTGAAAATGGGGGAAGATGTGGCCCTTTCCCTGAGATGGCAGCAGCAGGAGGAGCCTCCATGGAGCCTGGGGCGGCAGCAGGGCTGCGAGGCGCCAGGGCTGCCTTTGCTGGCAGCCTCTCCCCGGCTGACTCGGATCCAGCAGTTTTTGCTGGCTGCCTGCTGCAACACCAGGGAAGTCCCCAGGGTCGCAGGGAGCATAAACTGTAGGTCTCCCAGGCTGCAGTGGTTTTGCCTGTCCTGGGTGGGAGGAGAAGTACTGATCCTGTCACTGCAGCTCTCTCACAGGCTATGGCTTCCCCTCCTGCACAGGTAATCCAGGAGACCAGCGGTCTGCTGTGCGAAGGAGGCAGTGAAGGCAACCAGTACATCCCAGACTCGCAGCGTCTCAGTTACCCGAAGGTACATCTTGTCTCTACAGAGAGAACTGGCACTTAGGCTTTTCTACCCTGTTCCTTTAAAAAATAATAGTTGTAGGTGCAGTAATTTTATCTGAGCAAAGACTGATACGAGTGTAACCAGACCCCTGTTCTGCTGAAAAGGAGCTTTATTGGAACAATCTTAGTTTTCCTTTGCAATCTTAATTTTGTTGCCACATCTTTCCCCCAAAACTGACTCAGCATTGGGCTGTCCACCATACAGGGCAGCAGCCACTCTCTCATCCAACGGCACAGTTGTGCTCACCAAGAGCTTTGGAAGGGACATAGACCCTTGGGCTCCAGGGCTTGGGCCAGTCTCTAGTCCAGGTTTAGGCAACACTCCCCTGGGGGCAGATTGTTCCAGAACAGTGGAAGGAGAAAGAAACCTTCATAAGTTTCTGGTAGACACCCAAAATGGACCTCTTTGGGCACCTGGCCAGTTCCTCTGACCACACCCTCCTACCGGGACTTGGCAAATACCCCCACCAGCCAGGCTGCAGGGCAGGAGGCCATAGGGTGGCACCGGTGGTGCCACCGCGTCACCTCTGAGGCGAGCCCAGCTGGGGCGGTTCATGTGCCGGGTCTGCCTGTGCCAGGCTCAGAACCAATGAGGAGAGCACAGCGTGGGTGGGCGGGCAGGGGATGTCTGTGTGAAGGCATCTGCTGTGGAGAGGGTGGGACCTCGTAATTTAGGAGGGGGGGAAAGGCACTTGTGGCAGGTGCTGGCTGGAGGAATGGGTCACGTGCATCTGCAGAGCTTGTGTCTGGTGCTTGTTGACAGGTGGAGGTATCCGAGAGGTACTCTGCAGCCTCTGAGAGCGGGAGCAGCACGGACGGCCACCCAGAGACAGCTGAGACAAAAGATGGTAAACCTCATGCTGGGAACAACAGGGAAACCGGGCCATCGACCCTGCGTGCAGCAAGGGTTTCTGTAGCGTCTCCTGCCACTGCAGGGTGAAAGCTGCATGTGAATTCACTGCCTGTGCATCTGATTTCATTGGGTTTTTTTCCATAATGAAGTGACAGGTGGACGTTGGGATTTCTCAGCAGTTAGCATTAGGATAGGGCTGGAGAAACCTGGGTGTGATACCTGCCCTACCACAGAGATCCTGTGTGACTCTGAGCAAGTCACTTTGGGACAGTTTGAGATGGCATAAATCCAGCCTAAGCTGGATCTCTGCAGAGAAGCTGGAGTACCTGTGTGAAATGCTGAGCTGTGTCTAATGGGAGAGTTACACCTTCATACTAGGGCAGCCGACTCTGGGCTTTAAGCTGCATTTCCCATCTATAAGATGGGGCAGGTGAGTACGTTAAAAGAGGAGATGCTCTGTTAGAAGGACAGTAGAACCCAGCTGTATATACCAGAGAGAGAGGAAGAGAAATCCATGCTGAGGACTCACTGGAGTCACCCAACAGATGGAGCTTGGCTGCTGAGTCCCCTCTACACTAGGACTTCATCATTTTGTTATGACAGTGGGAAGGAAAATCAGGACTAAAAAGATCCAACTTGATTTCTTCTTTGATTACACAGCCGTATTCATGCTCTGACTGATGTGCTCGGTAGGAAAATGTTGAAGCAGCTCTTTCGGCATAAGCTTTCCCCCTGCCCACCTTAAGTCCCGCTTTTAGAAAGGAAAAGATTCAAATGCAGTAAATATTTATGGGTAATGGTTTTTAATTCAATTCTTTGTAGTGTAAGAAAGTGAAGGGAGGTTGGCACCTGCACAGCAAGACCTGTGCAAACAGCCTTCCCCCAGCCCCTGCAGTGACTGGTGTTTGGTCAGAACTAACCCAAGTTTAAAGCAATATAGATTGTCTTCGGCAAATCACTTAACTGAGATTACTGGTGCCATCCTGATCATCATCTCCCCGGGCTTTGGACTATTACAGCCTGTCCCTGAGTCGCAGGTTTGCCCTCTGCAACAGATGTGTGTGCTGCAGCGCTGTTGGGTGCAGGACGGCAGCGCAGGCAGCTTTGGGGGAGGACACCCAGCTGGGACAGCAGGCTGTGTGTCTGGCTGTGAGTTGGGAAAGCCACACATACGTCTTTTTCTTTTCTGGTAGTTAAGAAGAAGGGCACAACTGGCCTGAAACTGAGCAACCTGATGAACCTCGGGAGGAAAAAATCCAGCTCCCTGGATAGTCCAGAGAGATCCCTGGAGACTTCAAGTAAGTGGCAGCATGAGCCCCTCTGCAGGGACTTGTCTCAGGGCTGGGTCCTGGTGTGCAGGGCAGGATAAGCACCAGGAATCATCCTCCTCAAACGTGCATGTGCCAGGCTGTTCTGCTAGGGGAGGCAAAGAGGCTGCAGTCTGCTGGTCCGTGCCAGTACATCCATGCAGATTGTGGTGCCTCATACACATTAAGGTGACTGTGTAGCTTACAAGGGCGAGCAGTAGCTCGCAGGGTGACCCGAGGAAGGGCAGATAATACCAAACATGCATACAGAGGGCATCTGTGCTCCTCTTCCTGGGCATCAGCCCAGGGTGTGGGAGTCAGCAGGACGAGAGTTTTGTGGGTCAGCTGGTATTCACCATCTAGGACCAACTTTGTCCAACCATCTGCAGCCAACTTGCTGCTCCAAACCTAACCTGAATTTCAAGGGTCTCATTTTGAAGATTTTTACCATTTTTACCCTGTTTCATATGGATAGGACAGCTTGTCTTTGTGCTTTTGCTCTTCGTTGTTGCCTGTGGCTTTGTGTTGTGTGGTGATCTTAGAATTTAACCCATTACACATCCCCATGCACGCAAATGAGTTTGGATTCCCTCTCCCTGTGGAGTGGAAAATGCGTCTAAGTAACCTGTGCTTGCTTGCAGGTTACCTGAATGTGCTAGTGAACAGCCAGTGGAAGTCCCGTTGGTGTCAGATAAAAGATGGTCACCTCCATTTCTACCAGGACAAAAACCGAAGCAAACTGGCTCAGCAGCCCCTGAGTTTGGCAGGTTGTGAAATTATCCCAGAGCCAAGCCCTGATCATCTCTACTCCTTCCGCATCCTGCACAACGGGGAAGAACGGGTCATTCTGGAGGTAGGGTGTATATCTCCAAGAAAACTCTGCTTTAAGATATCAGCTTGGGTGTCTTTCTTTGTAGGCCTAAATAATGCTGGTGAGGTCCTTCAGAGGAACCCTCAGTGTAGCAAAACAGAACCTGAAGTGTGGGAATTTGGTTCACCTGCCTGCAGTCACCTAGAAGGTGTCCCACCTAGCTGGTAAGCCAGGCTGTCTCTGATGCTGGTGCCTCCAGAGGACCATTCAGCCTTCATCTTAGGCACTCATCTTAGGATGGGATGAAGGGTCCTCTGGAGGTGCCCATCTCTCTCCGCTGACTATAGGATAACCTTGGACGATTAAGTTATATGGAATGCATTTCAGATGGTTAATGTTAGATGAATGCTAGTTCAGGGATTTAAGTCTGTGGTTAGGAGGAACAGAGAACTTCATCTTCTGAAAACACAGTCTCAAAGACATGGGTCATGCATCCCAAGTAAACCAATCACAGATCTGCCCCTGAAAGTGCAAGTGAATTCATCTCCATCTGTTTGTTACTTTCCTTTGCCTGCATCCAGGACTGTTTATCTCTAATCTTAGTTCTCTCTGACGACAGTGTGATTATAGTAGGAGGTGGACAATGTGAGCAATTTCCTGTATTTTTCCAGTGGGTGGAATATTTATAGCTAAACAACTGACTTCGGGGGCCTGCCATGAAGTTTGAAGGTGTTTTTATTTAGCTTCTGATTGAGAGTAGGTCTGTTTCTAAGAAATTTTGCCTCATTACAGATGTGAAGAAGAGGTGCTGGGAAAACTTACATTTTGGGAATGGAAGAATCTGTATTTTGTTGGGATGTCAGACTCAATGTACAGACTGGCTGGCTGGCAGGCTTCCCAGGGATTGAAGTCTCTGCTAAATAAAACAGATTGAAAGCTTAAAATATACTTTCCAGTTTGGGATTCACTTGCCCTGAATTTTACTTTGTGCTTACTGCTCTAACGCCTCAAATCAAAGCAAAAGATGGCTGCATCAGCCCACTTCTTGGTTCAGGTAGAAATCTCCCACTGCTGGGAAGTGCATGTGGCTATTTGCTAGAGCTGACTTCAGGGCACCATATTTAACTCTTCATTTTGCAAAATGAACTGTTGACTGCAGCTGGGAATTTGGTACTGACCACGTTAAAGCGAGGAGCTCTCTTTCTTTGATGTTCTCTGATCCCACTTTAAACTCTTCCCTTCCCCTCACCCCTGTGCAAACAGCCCTGGCAGGGGTTTGGGCTCTGGCCTCAGGAACTCCAGGCTCCTGGTGTGCTCAGGTCCCCTTGCATGTCTGTGTTTGGCAATCCAATTGCTGCGCTCTGCTGGTGCAAAATAAAATCCTCACGCTTTCCTTGCCAAAGCTGGCTCCCCGCCAGCATCTCCAGCCCCAGAGACTTCTCTTTCTTACTCTTGCAGGCAGATGAGTTGATCATTGAAAGGAAAATGCAGACTGACGAGAAATTTTAGGAAGGAGTTAAGGGAAGAGCTGCATTCATGTGTCTTCCAAATTTGCGAATCAGTCCATACGCAGAGCAGTACTTCTTTCTTCTTTTAATGCAGTCTCAGGTTTAATATAAATACCCAGCTGTTCATCTTTCCCCTTGCAAGCCCAGAGGACTGCCAGCATTATTTCCCTACCCAAGGCTAAGCCTGCATTAGCCTTGGGCATGCAGAGAAACTGCTCTTGCAACCTGTACTATCTGTCTGATCACCTCGTAGGCGAAGTCCTCAGAAGAAATGGGTCACTGGCTGGGCCTCCTCTTGTCTGAGTCAGGTTCGAAAACAGACCCGGAGGAATTTACCTATGATTACGTGGATGCTGACCGGGTTTCCTGCATTGTGAGCGCCGCAAAGAACTCCTTCTTGTACGTCAGTGGTAATGCATGAGGCCGCAGGGACTGGTGGAGGGGAAGCAAGCCAGAGCCAGGGTGGGGAGTCCCTCTGCTTGCAGGATGGTGGCTGTCATGGGAAGAGGTGGTAAATTCACAGCTGCGGCTCAGTCGGTTTCTTTGGAAGCTCAGTGCAGGACAGGAGAGCGCTTGTCGTTGTCCCACCAAGACCCATCTAACCTGAGCTGCAGGTTGCCCTGGGGCTAGGGCCACATGCCCAGGTGGCATTTGCAAAGGCAGGTTGGTGGGGGTGGGCTTGGCTGGGGAGGAGTGCAGGGCTGTGTTCACCCAGCCACATGGTTCAGTGTGCCATTGGGGCAGGGCAGTTGTGCTGCTGCGGTGCTGTGCCTGAGGGCTGGGCGAGAAAGGAAGGAGCCGAGGGGAAATGTAGCCCTGCTCTGGTGGGTGCTGCTTAATGGGGAAACAGGAGCAGCAATCACATTACTGCATGGCTCTACCTTCGCCTCACCTGCAGTCCTGCCCAGACCCCAGGACGCTCATGCCCCAAAATTCAGCACAATGCAGCGAGACCATTCCCTCCTGATGGGATGTCCCGCTGCCTGTTCACAGCTTAATGCAGAGGAAGTACTCTGAGCCCAACGCCTATATCGACAACCTGCCAAAGGGCAGGGTGCCGCAGGAGGAGCTGTACGACGACGTGGATCTGCCAGACCTGCCTGCGGTAAGATGCCCCGTGCTGCAGGCAGCTGCCCTGCTGCAGCGAGCTCTGCAGAGACCACAGGCAAACATCAGGCCAGGCAGAGTCTCCAGCAGTGAAGGAGAAGGGTTTTTTTCAAACTGCAGAAAAGGGATTCCCAGCCCCTGGGGAAATCCAGGCTTTTGGAATGGTCAGAAGTGGATGCTGCAGAGGAGCTGCTAAGGAACAGGAGAGAGCAGCAGGCTGCTGTAGGGATGCTCAGGCAGCTGGGATGAAACCCCCCAGTTTCTGTCAGCAAACAGCATGGATTATTTGGAGATAGACAGTGGATAGTTTGGAGCCCAGTCTGTCAACATTCCTCTTGCTGTCTGTAAGAACAAGTCCTGCATGTAAGGGCAAGAAAGATGGGCCATGCTGGGGAACAGGGCTGTTATCCTGGGAAAGGCAAAGGAGCTGGCAGGGGCTGCTATGTGTACAACAGTGTGAGATCCCTGCGTGAGGCTGCTGCTACCATTGGAAAGATCTAGTGAAGGATGGCAGGAGGGGACTTTCGTTCAGTACACCAAAAAGTCCTGTAAGGAATGACTCAGTTCCTTTAGAGCACTTGAAGGTTTATGGGGAAAAAAACTCCAGATTGCCTGTGATGCTGCTGCTCTGCAGTGAGACTGCCTCTATGTCTGGCTTTAGCAGATGATCCCTTTTAAGGGGAATTTGCTCCTTTTGCAGGAAGAAGCACCCAAGAGTGAGAACAAATTGGAGGGGGACCAAGACAGAGTGTACCTGGATCTCACCCCAGTGAAGTCGTTCCTACACTGTGCTAGCAAGAAGTCGTGCCAGCCTTCACCCCCCAGCTCACCATCTTTAGAAAGGGCTGCCACCAAGGCTGCAGCAGAGAGCACAGCCGAGACAGCCCTCGTGGCTAAGGAGGCCGAGCCCTGTAGTAAGGCGATGGAGACCTCAGAGCAGGTACTGTCCTGATGTGCTGTGTGGGGCCAGGCTTCATCAGTGGGCCAGATCCCCCCACCACATCATCCCACCTCGTTTTCCCCTCCAGAAACACCCAGAGAAGCCAGAGGCTGACGAGGCACCACCACAGATGCCTGCCGTCAAAATCCAGACACAGCAGCAGAACATTGCCTTCCCCCAGCCAGCCCCCGAGCTGCTGGCGGGCATGGTGATGGCGGGCAGTCCCCAGCTCCTGCCCGCGCACCGGCCCAAGATGCCACTGCCAGGTGAGTGGACTGCGCAGGTGGGTGCCCGGTGGGTGCCTGCTGCAGCAGGGGCTTGGATGGAGGTGGGGCTCCAGGCATGAGGTTTGCCCTGTGGTTTGGTTTGCTGCGGCTTTACAGTACCTTTGCAGTGCCCAAGGCGCTGGTGAGTCTCCTGGTTGGGGACTTTCCAGACCCTCATTTGTTTTGTTTCCAAGCACCTGAAAAGATTTTCCCTCCTGCTTTTTCCCCTGGCTGAGCTTGTTTTGGTGGGTTGTGTTTCCAGCGGCAGTAGAAACCAAGCTGGGCAAAAACAGGACAGAGGCGGAGGTGAAGCGGTTTACAGAGGAGAAGGAGCGGCTGGAGAAGGAGAAGGATGAAATCCGGGCTCAGCTCACCCAGCTGCGCAAGGAGAGGCGGGAGCTGAAGGAAACGCTTGCAGGCAGCACAGGTACAGCAGGGCAAGGGGTGATACATGGAAATGAGCTGAGATGGGACCACAGGGAAGGAGTGGGTGATGAACCTGGCCCACCTGGGACCAGAAGGGGCACAGGGAAGACCTGGTGCTTTGAGCCAAACCACATAGCCCAAATGGCACTAGAGGGAGAGCTTGCTCTGTCACAGTCCCTCTTGGGGCAAAATACAAGGAAAAGGTAACAGGACATGCCCTGATCCCTGCTCCCCTAAGGAGCTCCCTGAGTTCCCAGCCATCACCAAGTTACCCCTCCCTTCACAGACAAGAGCCTGGAGCAGAGGCTGAAGGAAATAGAAGAAGAGTGCAAAAGGAAGGAGAGCCGGAGGGTGGACCTGGAGCTGAGCCTGGTGGAAGTGAAGGAGAACCTGAAGAAGGCAGAGTCTGGCCCCGTGACACTGGGCACTGCAGTGGACACTACGCACCTGGAGAATGCAGCCCCCCGGGTATGTGGGGGGCACCCCCAGGCTGCAGAGCAGCTTCCCAGCAGCAGGGCAGTCGCATGGTCTAGGCCTGCTTAATATAATAACTAATAACAGTATTATATTATTATAATACATAACATTATATATTTTTATAGATTAGATTTATATATTATCTTTATGTTAATTACTATAATATAAATATTATTATAATAATACAATACTAAGGTAAGAGCAGCAATGGGGAAGTGAAAGGGAGCTGGGGCTCAGGAGAGAGGCTGTATTTCCCTGTGGGACCTTAAGCAACACCCTCCAGGGCCATCAGGTCTGAGCCCAGCTCCTTCTGTGCTCAGCTGAGCCATGGTAGTTTTTTGGGGGGAAATTCAGGCATCTAAAGTCCTTCCTGAGAACCTGGTTCTCCTGAAATGGAGATGGTCAGTGCCTAAGCCCTGCTGTGTACCTCTGCTTGAGCCCTCAGCACCCAAACACACCCCACATGCACATCTTGGTGGTGGTTCAAAGTCAGCATGTCACTGAAAAACACCTCTCAGTGCAAGTGGGCCGTGACTGTGTTGAGCTTTTCTAGGAGATGGCGGTGAAGGGCAGCAATCTCTCTTGGTAGTCTGAAGTCATCACGATTTCTATTATTTTTATTGTAGATTCAGGCAAAAAGTGTCAGTCCAGCAAACAGCGCAGAGAACTCACCAGTCAATTCAGCAACGGCTTTAAAAAACCGGCCTTTATCAGTCATGGTGACGGGGAAGGGAACAGTCCTACAGAAAGCTAAGGTAATGTTAAGGATTAAAACCCATCTGGGACAGCTGCTGCTTTCTGCTCCTGGCAGTGGAGCAGACTGGCTGGAGTGGGATGGGATTGTGGTGGGTCTGGTGTCGTGGTCTGGGAAGCACCCCTGACCAAGCACCGCTTGGAGCAGGCCAGCCTGGTTGTTATCTGGTCTTTTCACCTGGGCTTGCCCTGGCTGCAATTTAAATGAATGAATGTGTGTATTGCTGATAACAGAGACATCCCCGACTCACCCTGCAGCCAAAAACACCTGGGGACCAGATGATCTGGTTGATCCTGTGCACGTTATGTGGCTTGCCAGATTTGCCTTTTGACTAATTTGCCTTTATTCCTTGGCAGGAATGGGAGAAGAAGGGAGCTAGTTAGAACCACATTTTTCAGAGATGGACTAAAGACTGGAATGGCCCACGCATGGCCAAGGGGACTCAATGACCTGTAGGTGGAGGTTGGGTGTGAAACACAATGACACAAGTGCCTCCTCCACATCGCGCCAACTGCTCGGACGCAGCAATGGAGTCACAACAGCTGCCGATACACATTATCCCAAATGATCTTGCTCTTTCCAGACAAGTCCCAATCACGTAGCTAAAACAATAACAGCCAGTGGCAATCCTTGCATCAAATTCCTAACCCAGTTGATGTAAACAAGAATGTTACTGTACATAGGGGTGTTTTGTGTATTTCTACTCTGAAGGTTTATCAATGAGTTATTAAGGTTTCTATATTAGTGACAGTAGTGGGTTCAGAAAGGGCCTCTGCTATTCTTTATACCCCAGTGGTTTTCAACCTGTCATGGCAAATTGCAGTCAACTCAAGTCTCACTTGTCTTGCTGCCAGTCATCACTCGGCTGCGGATCATCCAGCCTTCAGTCAAGGGCCTGAGCGATGCTTGAGACATGAACGAGAAGCACGCAGCAGCCTGTCCAGGGGATTTTTAGTTGATGTCCCGATGCATCCCAGCATGTGCTTACTCCTACGAGCCTGGTGCAGATTTGCCAGAATATCAAGGAAGGTCCCTGCTCACCTTCTTGGGCTGTAAGCTGTGTTACAGACTGGTGGCACCAAGAGCTCTGGGCAGAGAAGATCTGCCAAGCAGAGTCAGTTAATTTTCTTGAAGATCTCGAACTATTTCACCTGAGGAGTTTGTTCTGAAAAAAAATAATAAATAATCACATTTGAATGCTTGTTAATAATTTATCAAAGGCCCAGGCCTGCTCATTTGTTGGACTGGTAAGCTGGATGCACCCTTCAGGGCTTGCCCTTTCAAAGGGGAGGGGAGGTAAAGCTGCCCCCATGCTCCTGCCCTGGCTGTGAGTACCACTTTGCTGATGCTCTCTGAGTCTGCTGAACACATCCCTGTGCAAAAGGGGCCCCTCCACATGGGCAGGGCTCTCCTCCAGCCCCAGCAGACAAGGTTGCACCACCATGTCTCTGGTGGGCTGCTGGCTGTCTTGGTGCTCTCATCCTTATTTCCAAATTATTAAACTTAATATAGCCTTTGGGCCCTGGCAGTGTGGCCTGCAAAGCCCACCCCCCTCCACCCTAGCCAAGCTTTCTAATCATAGAATCTTTTTGGTTGGAAAGGGCCTTTAAGATCATTGAGTCCAACTGAATGAAATGATGTTGGACATTCAGGACTGCTAAACTTAGAAACATTGAAATTTGAAAGGAGGTGGGAGGTGTGGGGGGGTAGGTGTCAGAAGTCCATGCACCCTCTCCTCCCTGTAACCTGACAGGGAGTGCAGCTGTTTTCCAACCTTGCAAAGCTACAGCAGCACCAGTACCCTGGCTGGGTTGTTCTTGGGGTCCTGCAGCCACACCGATGAGCATCAGCCAAGGCAAAATAGACCTTCCTAACCCTTGAAATCTTTTGACAGGCCTGAGGCCATCTCTAAAGGGATGCTCCTTCTTTGCACAAGGGCTGTGACAGCTTGCACAGGGCTGTGACAGCTGGAGCTGGTGATGGCACTGGGGTGAGTAAGGATGTGATGCGAAGGGGCTCTGGGCTTGCTCGTCACCGCCACGGAGCTGGGGTGCAACAAAGCACTTCATCAGGCTATCCTGGAGGCAAGAAAAGTGCCCTCCTGTTTTTATTACTTTTAAAGTCTCTGCTGTGGTGCAGATGGGAGGAATTTGCTAATCCCAGGCTTTGGGAGGAGGTCATCGGCCCCAGCTGTCAGGCCTGTCCCTGTGCGAGCGTCGCACATAGGAAGAACTCATGCAAATAAACCACTGAAACTTCTGGTTCAGGACGCAGGGGACTTTCCTCTCCAAAGCCCAGGGAGGCCACGGACACCATGAAGCTTTTGTTTTGCCCCATCATGAGCTGGTAGGAGACCCTCCCTACACCCTAAATATACGTGTAGTACCATGACCTCACCATACACCCTGCTGTCGTTCTCCAGAAGTTGTCCAGGCATTTCACAGTGTTACTGAGACAGCGATGGATGAGAGCAGCTCTGCTTTCCGCACCACAGCCCAGTCAGCTCTGGTGGTCCTGCTGGGATATTTCCATCAGGGGATGGTAAACATAGGCAAGTCCTGAGCAACACATTCCCCAGACAAGAATCGTTAAACAATGTCTCTGCATCCCCATTGTTCTCCTAACTCAAGGCATTTCCTTTGTTGTAACTGTGACCTATAAAGTGGCGCTTTAGAGGGTTTTATAATAAAACATTGAGTATATTATGTTACCAGTGTTTTTTTCTTTTTAATATGTGTCTTGTCCCTGCTCTTACGTTCCAGTAAATTTCAAACACATCAAACCCCTGTTAGTTACTACAACGTCCCTTAGCTACGCAGTCTACAACTGCAGTGGACTGAATCTTAAATAATTTGGTCCTCTATAGTGACTGCACTGTCAAACAAAAATATTTTCGGACAGCTAACCCACTGAAAAATAGCAATAACCCTGACAATTTGCACAAACACATGTAACAATGTCCTGCCTGTAGCTCAGTAGCACAGTCCTCTTGCACAAAACCCAGCAGAGAAAAACGCATCCACTACCTTCCCCTGGCCACTAGATAGCAACTGTGTGCAATGCTTAGTGCCTGCTGCAGTCACTGAAGGGAGAACCAGGATGGGGTTTAGCTGGAAAGGAAGGAAAAGAGTTAGTAAAGGAAGTGATTGAGGCCCGTCTTTACAGAACAGACACCAAACCAGACGCGTTTGTGAAATACCTTCTGGTGGCTGTACCACTACTAGGCTCCACTCCTGCAGAAAGCTTGGGAAGGCACCGTAGCTACGGCACAAAGTCCTGGGGAAGGTCCCGCTCCCTTTCCTCTCCTCAGAAACCTGCCAACAAGCTGATTACTGTCCCGTCAGCCTCTGAGCCCAGGAATCCCCAAAGAACAACTCGATTTGGGACTGCTGTTTTTGTGAGCTGAAGGGCCAGCAGCAGTTGTTTTTGCCCTTTCCCAGCAGTGCTGCCCATCACCTACGGCTGCTTTATAAGGCCTCGGTATCAGCTCCGGCTGTCCCCAGCACCCCTCTGCCTTTCTGCCTCTCACAGCCTGGTCCTGGGTGTCAGTGCCCAGGGAGGGTGGCACAGCGGGGTCCGCAGCCCAGCATCCCTGCTGCAGCCTTTACAGTACAGGCACTAAACACATTTACTCATCACAAACAGGCATGAATTTGCTTGCTGAGGGAAGGTAAGACTACAGGGAGTGAAATTCAAGGCACTTACTTACATCCCAGTTTCTTAAAGGAGAAACAGGCTCTCCCCTGAAGTCAGCACATGGCCCATGACCAGCCAAGGCTCATCCAGCAATCCCACAGAGCGAGAGTAACTCACAGCTCCATGAGTAACAGCCCAGACATCTAACAACGACCTGGCACAGAGAGTGTCCTCTGCACTCCCCCGATGCCAGACAGGATTAGCGCTGGCTTCGCAGGGACTCCACCTCCTCAGTGGCTGTGCCAGGCTCAAACATTGACCCAGCATTAAGGGAACGATCTCCCATCAAGTAAGTTCTCATTAAGTATTTGATTGAATCAAAGCAAATCTGTGAGAGTGAATTTAATAAGGGATCATGTCAGAGACACAAGTCACTCACTCTTTTTAAATTAAAATTTGCAGGAGAAAGAGCCTCGAAATTAGCCAGGATCTTCAACTCAAATTTTTTTAAAAATAAAAACAAAACAAAACAGCCCCAACAACTGCTCAGCAATGTCCTGCTTGCCCGTGGGATCAGCAAGTCTCTCCAAGACCATCCCATATATTCTGATTCTGCTACCAGCTCAGCTTTTCCCATCTCCTCCCAATGCCCCAACACCTCCTTACCTTGCAAAGTGCTTTGTCCTCTACAAGAAGAGATCTGGTGGGTGCTGCCGCTGCCAGAGCACGTTTGAGCAACCATCCAAGGCTTCAGCAATCAGACGCATTTAGGAGGAAGGTCACAGTCGCGGCACACGTAGATCCCTGACACACAGGGATCCCCACGGCATTTCGGGCACTAAGACCTCCCCAAGATACACCCAGATGCCAAGGGCTGGGTTTAGGAGCCAGCTTTCCTGAAATTCCTCCATGAGTTTCCAATCTTTCATACAATCTCTACTTGAGAAACTGATGCACAGGGCTAGACGTATCCCATCCAGCGTTAAAATGTTGTCTCCAGCATGAGATTTCACAGTCAGCGATCCCTGAATCACACAGGTTTGTCTATCTGAGCTTAAAACCAGCACAACAGTACAAACACAGGCTTTCCCCCAACTCAGGACCCAAGCAAGCAGGCTTTGCCCCAGTAAAGCCCATGCACTCTAAAAATGTACTTACTAGCTAAGTAATAACATAAAAAGAACTTACAAAGAAAGACTACATCCAAACCACGTTTGCCACAAGGCAAAGTGCTCAGCAGCACTGCACAAACTATACTGCAGGCAACAGAGATACAAGGAAAAGGCTTTAAACACCTGTATGAGGCTAGGAAAACACGTCCCAGCTCCAGAGCAGCGAGCCAGACAAGGTAAATACGCTTAAGATGGAAGACTGATCCTGCACAGGACAAATGCCTGTGAGGAGTGAACTAACGATGCTGTTAGACAAACTATAGCAGAGGAACCACCATGGAGCTGCAAACCCAATGACACACCAGGGCAGCAACGGTGAGAAGTCACGATCTCTCTGACTCTTCATACAACAGAGGATGAGCAGGGAGGCTGGGAAGAGGTTTCAGGGCAGTCTGGCTGGAATCCAGCCATCTCCATGCGCACTTCTGCACCATAAAATACAAACCACATCTTTGGGTATCAGCTGTGAGCCTGGCCTAGCCCATTCTCCCTACAACAAGAGACGACCGACAGCAGAGGCAATGCTTAGCTACAGCCATGCCTAAGTAACATTAATAGATTAGTTTCTCTTTCTATCCCAAATGTCAGCCCTTCAACTAAGCCTTTCTTTTGCTGTGCCTTAGGCACTGAAGGACACAGACAATCTACTAAAGTGGCAGTGAAAAGAAAGAGGAAATTCTCCTTTCTCCTAGCCTGGTTTCTCCCACAAGGTACGACACTGTTGCCTCTGTCTCAGTGCCAGCTTTCAACCCTGAGAGTGCCTTAGACCATTCTTCTTTTGACAACAAACCTGCGGAGTAATTTGTGACTCTCTTTGTACATCTAATGTTACTATTCAAACATGGGGCCAGGACATCTGGGTGAAGGGATTTTTTCTTCCTCTGGGAACAACAGATGCTATTTTCACAAGCGCTGGCAGTCACAGTTAATGTCTCTCCCTCAGCCCTGCCCAGAGCTGCTCCTGCTATCCCGAGGTGATGGACGCCATGGGAAAGGCACCAGAGAACAACACAACAGTGTGAGCCATGGGCCCTGGGGGAGCAACTATGTAAATTTTACAGCTTCATGGGCAAATTGATCTAGTGATCCAGTGAGGCTGATGCTCTGAAGGATGCAGGCATGTGGCCAAACTGCCTTTGGAGACACGTGAGCCATCAGAGCCCACCAGAGGCCCAGGCTGTGCTGCACAGACCACTGCTGCACTGAGGACAAGACCAGCTTAAAACGACGGGAGGCAGAAATGCCATTCAGCTCACCCATCCAGGTTCAGGCCAGGACAAGCACCCTGTTCTCGCCAGCCAGCTCCAAAAGGAGAGCAAAGTGACATGGCAAAGCTCAGAGCCATGGAAACAGCATCAAAAAGAAGAGGTGGGACTTGACCTGGAATGGGGAAAAGAAGGAGGAATAAGAGAAAAATATGCACTGGCAAAGGAAAGAGCAAAGGGGTGGCCAGGAGGAGGAGAGGGGAAAGGGTAGATGAGATCTGGGAGGAGAGGTCCAGGCCTCTTAGTCTTCCGACCTGCACGTTGCCTGCCATGCCCTGCTCCCAGCACTCACGTAAGCCACTCAGGAGGCTGTCCTGGTCCTGTCCCCTCTAGGTCAGACCACGGCTGGCAGATAAGAGTGAGGCCAGGAGGGAAGGAATGGAGTTAAACCTGAAAGCAGACAGACCAAGGTCCGAAGACCAGCAGAATGGTACAAACCATGGCTCCGTCCAGAGACTACAAGAGTCCAAACGTTTGTTTGGAAATGACTGGGGGATTGCCCTTACCTGGTGTGTTTGCAGCACAGGTAACTGGATTTGACCTGGGTCAAATCTAAGAGAAAAATAGCCAACACCCCTATTAACAACTGTAACACACACTGACGGTCACAGCTCTGCCTTGGAGTTGCACAAACCATTGGATGCTCTTGCAGAACCAATCTTTTTCATACCTCTCCTTACCAAAAATAAGCAGCTACAAAATGCCCATGAAGCTAAACCATATTAAATCACTTCAAATAAATTCAGAGAAAGCAGCATGGACAACTTACAAAACAGAATGAGGCTCCTAATGAGTTCTCCTTCCTCTTCCTCTTATTTGTCTTCCTGCCTGTAACAAGCCATTCACTCCAGCACCTGGCTGCCAGTGCGTAACCTATGTTATCCCACCTCAGCAAGAGCTCCAGAATTGCTCAGACTTCTACATATTTTCAGACTACCTCAAAGACCTCTCAAGAAGTCTATTTAAAAAAAAAAAAAACCCCAAACAGCACTAGAATCTGGATGAGGAAATGCAAAATGCCAATAATAAATACTTAAACACAAATATTTACTTCAATTAAAAAATAAAGAGAGCACTAGGAAGCCCAGTTTGTGCAATGCAGGAACTGGGAATGGCCTCAGCATAGTCCCTGTGCTGGAGCAACTCAGTCACTGCCAAGGACAGGAGTGGCTTGCTGGATCGTGCCTGCGAGTGGCAGCAAGGGTTCCCAGCCAGAGAACTGGAGCACTCAGCGCATCTGTGTCAGCGTCTCTGATCCACATGCCTTTTGGTGTGCCAGGGAGCTCTGGAGAAGTGCTGCAAACCGCTTGAACTCCGCTGCACATGGGAGTGGGAAGGAAGGACCAGGGATCTCGGAGAATCACCCCGGAGAACTCCTGTTGCAGAACAGAAACACAGACATGGGATAACAGCTTTAGGACCAAGGGATAAGTTCATGCTCAGTCCATTACAACCCAACAAGCACCCCCTTGGCCTCAGCTGACAGACGTTAGAGGCCATGGGGTGGAAGTCAGAACTCCTGGGCTCAGGTAAAGAGCACAATACAAGGGGGGGAAAAAAGCATTTAATTGAGAACTTCTCACCAGGGGCACAGGACCACCTCTAGGGAGCCGGAGGCTCACCTCTCCTGGCCACTGCTCCCCTGCTGAAGAGGAGTAAGGCAATGGGGAGGCTTTTGCAGCACGGAAAGCACTGAAAGCAATAGAAGGTCACACTCCAACAGAGACAGCTCCCTCCCATTAAAAGGGAGCCAGAGCTTTCCACTCTAGGAGTCAAGGAGGGTTTGTTTCTCCTAACAGCGCAGAGCGAAAAAAAGAACAGAACAGAGTGGAAGATTATCAAAATTACTAGACCTTCCTGGGGTCCCCTCACAGTCAACTCGCTCAGTGAATGTGTAAAACAGGCACAGCTTCTTGAGAGAAGCCCTTGTTCCCTTCAGCAGCCCAAACATCTCCACCTTGCATGTGACAGAGGCCAGCCACATCAGCACCAAGACCCAGCCACCAAACAACTGTCCAAGAGTTACAGCCACATCTCTGCTCAAGGGAGAAGTGGAGAGGTGGGATCCATTCAGAGGGGCTGGGCAGAACGGATGACATCTGCTGCGGTTGCCATCTGCTGATCCTTACTGCTCTCACAGTGGGGTCCTTCCCAGCCGTGGCATTCGCACCGGTAGCTCCCAGGCCCAAGGATGCACACGCCCTGGTTCATGCATGGGTTGGGTTTGCACAGGTTCACGGGGCTTTTTGCTTCTGCAATGAACACAAGCAGAACAGAAAGCTCAGGCACATCTACAGAGTATTAATAGCTAGGACCTGTGTCCCTCAGGAATGCAGCAAAAATAACAGCAACTATATATCCCAGACGTCAGAAAACATCATCTAGGGTTAATGGCATGGGAAAACCACATTAACTTGGCAGAGGGAGCAAGCTCACAACCCTTTCTTGACACAGAGGACAAGCTCCTCTGTGTTTAACCTAGAGAAAAGGGAGAAGAACGGCTTTGCTGAATGTTCTGATCTGGAGGCCAATATTCCTAATAAAGCTTAAAAAAGTGACATCACATTAGGCTGAATGTCAAAGAAAAGCAAAACAGAGCATCTTCAGAGCTGTGCAATGAACACCTGAGCAACTCTAACCCCTCCCAGATCCAGACACTGCCAGTGCAGAGCAAGACACACGCCCTGCTCCAAGCAGTTCACAACCCCAAACACCACTAGAGTTCAAACCCCATTTTCATCCTGGAGAGGACCTGAGTTTATATCAGAGAGCAGCAAGGACAAGAAGTCAGATGAGAAGCAGGGATGGCACGAATGGAAAACACCACAAGAAAAACTTCTGGGCTTTTTTCTAGGAGGTTTGACAGAAAAGCCTGCAACCATGGCCCAAGTTGTTGTTAGTCTGTTCTTGTGAAGTATGTGACAGCTTTCCCAACCCACTTAACACAGCAGAGCCCAGCTGTCAGCAGGGCTGGCAGTGTTTCATGCTGCCTTGCTGTGAATGTGTTAGGTTAAGTAGCTGCATCCCAGAGGAATTTGCTTCCAGTCTGCTGGCAACTCCTTCGCAGCGTTGGTAAGGGTGTGAAATTCCTCTGCTGAACAACTACATGGCGCAGAGTCTGGACCTCCTAGCCTTGCCTTTTGCTCCACGGTAGAAAAAGCACACAGAGTAGGAAAATGGGGAGAAGGAAAGAATGTAAATTCTATCACTATCCATCAGGACAGATACTGCAGCTAGCGCATGTTGTACTCATTCTCACACATGGAGTTCGCACATCAGCTCTCAACCTACACCTCAGATAGGCAAGATTATCTTTGAAATTCACTTTTTTGACAGTCAAATCCCCGATCTGAGACATCTCAGTCTTTAGATCCTGTTGATTTCATATGAAGCCAAGTTGGGTTCAACAACATTTTTGTTGTCATGAGACATCCCAGATGGGCTCCTGCCTGACAGCATATCCCCATGAACAGGCGCTTTCGCTTTCATCGTAGGGTGGTAAAGCCACCGGCAACAAAAGCTGGAGGGACCTCTTGGGTCCACTACTTGTGTTCCAGGTGCCGGCTGCTCCCCAGAGCGCTTTTCCATGGTGCTCTGCTCCACATGCCATGTGTCCACCACTTCCCCCCACAGCTGCCCCAAAGTATAACCTCATGGTCCCTGTTTGGGGGAATGATGCTATTCCATCCAGACACCATTTCTCTGAACTCAAGCCTGCTGTTAACACAGTATCATCTTAAAAAAAACTTCAGGGATTATACCCTTTGATGATCCCAAGAGTCTATATTTCCATTAATCAGGCTCATATATATTTAATGCTTGGGATCTTTTCTCCTAGAGCCTGGATCATTTTTTTCTGTTCTCTTTTCAGCTGAGCCTTGGAATAAATATGATATTTCAGGTGTCCAGAGGCAGGGTCTGTTTTTCACATACTTTTATCATGAGTCATAAATTTTTTGAAGTCCTTTCACAGACAATGATTCTGTTATTGAGTCTTGGACTTGGAGTAGAAGACTGAATGAAGGGCTTATCTTTACATCGCCCTTGGTCCCAGTCTATCTAGTACAAACAGTGATTACCTGCACATGAAATGAAAGCAGCAATTCAGTTTCAGGAAATGATATGTCATTACCCTGACTCATTGAACCTTGGCGTCTCTTCCCCTTCATCCGTGGCGTCGTAGTTAATTTCATGGTACAGTAGATTGCTTTTATAACACAGCTGAAAATACCACTGCAATAGGAGCACATTGAAAAGCTCCAGGTAGAAACCATCTGCAGAGCCTGCCAGGAGACCGGCTCCTCACCCCAAAGAGACGGCGCTGTAGTTCTTTCTAACCCTGAAGGAGCAACTGGCATGCCCAGAGATGAAAAGGACCTTTGACTGTGCTGAAGTTCAACATGTTTCTTCTTTGATCTTTCAAATGGGTTAAAACATAACAAAAGCAAATAGCTAAATGTTAAACACGGACTACTTTGAATGAGAAACAAGGCATGGCATTTTAACTAGAAGCACTTTCGCCACCACAAATGCCTGCAAACCAGGGCTGCTATCCTTTCTGAAAAGCTGACTTCCATCAAACACAGGCACTCACACTCAGCAGGCAACTGTTTCAAACTTGGTATCAGAGTCAATTTTTTCCAGCTGGGGACTGGCCCTCAGGACTCAAAGTTTTGAAGAAAGTGCGCTTTTTTTTCCCCCCCACAAACATGAGCTTATATATGAATATTTGAAAATTCTTCCCTCTTGAATGCTTTGGAGATAAGGATTTTGTCCTGCAAATAAAGTTAATCATAACTTGTCTGAAGGCCTCAGTTTAACAGCTTGTAGGCTTCAAAATGGACAGATTATGAATTTAGGATTAAATCCTGTGCAACACAGACAAAATCTTGAGAGCCTACATGATAACTTCAGTGGCAGGACACTAAGGAGGAACAGGAGCGATGAGGATTCAGACCCACCACTTCACAAACACCTGGGCACAAACCTGTTCAACAAGACAGCAGAGACCTCACTTGGGGACCAACACTGTTAGCTGCAGAAATGTGTCCCCTTAAGCCCCCCGCTACAACGCTGCAGGACGTACAGTAATGCACAGCAAATTCTACAGGTTTAAAGCAAGGTCAGAAAATGAGCAAACTTCTTTTTCTTTCAGAGAAGGCAGAACCTAGACCTGGCAGGGCTGGAAAGAGCCAGTCACACTAAGCCCGGCCTCACCCACTGGACTGATTCTTAAGAAAGTTGGTTCCTACTCCTATAGGAACACTTTGGACAATCACCACATATCTATGCCATAGTTTCCCCATCTGTAAAATGCAAAAGGTAATATCAAGCTCACTCAGTAAAGCATCAGAAAACCTACGATAACAATGGCTACAGAAGAAAGTCCCTGCTACGCCTGCTTTACGAAGTTTACCACCAGCTGGTGGCACCAGCATAAAGAGCAAGGTTGGCATGTTCTCACCTTCACAGATTCTTTCAATGATCAGGTCTTGGTAATGCCGCAGGTCTTCATAGGAGGAAATGTGGACCAGGTAGTTGGGAGACCCAGCAACCCTCAGCAGCGTGTCCCTCTGTGCATCCCCAATGACAACGACAAACACCAAGATACCGTTGTCCCTCAACTGCTGAGCTGGGCCAGCTGCATCCTCCACACCGCCTCCGTTTGTGAGCACCACCACTGCCTTGTTGACACCAGGTCTTGCTCCTTTCTGCACTGTCATCACATCACCATAAACATGCAGCAAGGCGCTGCCAGCAGAGGCTGAGTCCCCAAGGAAAGGCACCTGGTCGATGGCTCGGAGGAGAGCCGAATTGCTCGTGTGGGTATCCAAAGCGAACACAGTGTGAGCTTTGCTGCCATAGACCACAAGGGCAATTTGGGTGACATCCCGGTTGATGCTGAAGTGCAAAAAGCTGCTCCTGACAAAGTCCTTCAGCCGCAGAAAATTCTCCAGGCCAACTCCAGCTGAGGCATCCACCACAAATGCCAAATCAAGAGACTGTGCCTGGCAGCCTGGATAAGAGAGTGCAAACACAGTATTTTTCAGAGTATATATGTACTCCTTTCTGACCAAAAAGAAGCAGGGGGGGAAGTGGTGGGCAAAATTCATCACTGCCAAACACTAACTGTGAAGGGTGATCTATGACCCTTTCACATCAACAGAGAGAGACCCTTCATAAAAAGCAGTGATGGAAGGTTAGTCCCTGGATCTGTGACTGACACAAAGAAAACAAGGACATTCATCCGTCTGTCCTTCCCTCCTCCCCAGTGGAGTTCAGAAGACCTTCTCATGGTTTGACAAACTCATCCCACAATGCCTATATCACAGTCTTACCTTCAGGATTGTCCACACTGCAGATTCTTCTCTGCAGCTCTGGGATCCTGTTGAACAGGTCCTGGGGGTCCGAATAGACAATTGTCTGCTTTGGATTGCCAGTCACCTTGTTCAGCTCTGCTCTCAGGAGGCTGCTGCCTACACCAATCAAGAAGAGATCTCGGTCCCTCGCGTACTTAGCGGCTTCTGCCACTGGATCCTGGGACTTGGAGTCAGTGAGCAGGACAACCACACGTGGGAGATCATCCCGTACATCTGCAAAGACTGGGGTGCTCCTAAAACCGTGCTGTGCAATGTACTGCAGGGCTCTGCCTGTCAGGGTTCCTCCTCCACTGAAATTCAAAGCATCAATGCTCTTCATGAGACTGAATGCATCCTTGTGTTGGCCCACTGCAATGGGTATCCTGACATCGTTATCATACTGGGCCACCCCCACATTCATTGGCGAGTCCTGGCCCATCACTGCTTGGAGGAACCTCTTGAGGAATGCTTTGTAGCGCAGGAACCCTTCCAGCATGACCCCTGCCGAGCTGTCCATCAGGAAAAGGAGATCCACGCTGCACTCGAGGCTCAGCTTTGGTGCTGAAAAAGACAAGCATACCGGCCACCTCAGCTGGGGCCTGCTGGAAGCCCTGTGGTGTGGAGAAGGGACATTGTGTCCAGTAACCTAAATGGTCTGCCAGACATGGCATGAGCTGGAGGACAACTGTGCCAGGAGTGCACTTTATTTTGGTTGGATGCCACATAAGCCTTTAGAGACAGGAAATATTTATGGGAGTCTGGGGGGGATTACTGGACTTTGGATGGCAAACTTCAAATTAGAAATGACAGCTCCACTCTCTTAGTACTTTGGGGAAAACACTCCAAATTCCAGTGTAATGTGGAGAAAGAGTCCAAGCACCAGACCTTCATGTGTAACACCCTGAGACACTTTAAAGTGTCTCACTTGATTCTGGGGGAAGTAAGTACAAAGCATTTTCTGGAGATCGGGACCTTCCTGAGTTTCTTAAATTGAACCCCCAAATCAGAAGTCCCTCCTGGGCCCATGTGTGCAGGGAGGGGACCAACAGACATACTTAAGCATCTCTCCTAGTTTCTCTGTCCTTCTGCTCACGTAGCACCTGCACTTAGAAACAAAGGCAGCCACACCATGGCGAGACTGTCAGTATTGGTGCTCTCCATAGCCACAAGCTTTCTAAGCAGCAAGACCCAGTCACCGGGCCTGACACTGCCATAACCAGCACGAGAGAAAACTCAGCCTGTCTCCCAGAGAAGAGCCCAAAGGCTGCAGCCCAACCCTGGTTGTCCCTACGGCCATGCAACGGGCATCACAAAGGCAGGACACGGCCAAGAAGGAAGGAGGGAGAGTGCAGGTTCACACCTACCACAGTGGATGTCTCCTCCATACCCCACCGGGCAAAGGCAGTGGTATTTGTCCAGTTCCTCTGGGACACACGTGCCCCCATTCTGGCATGGCTGGGAGTCACAAGGGTCTAAACAGGACCAAGGAAGGGAAAGACAGGGAGTCAGCAGGGAGCCTGACCCTTCCCATCCCCTGCCAGTGTAAGCATCGCCATTAGTGGAAAAGGGGTCAAACTTCCGTCCATCCTGCTGCAGAGTTTGAACTAATGCAAGGCCACGTGCACCCTCACTCACCTCCATGGCGATGTCATTTTGGGAAGGCTCTCCAACAGGCAGTGGTGAAGAGAGCAAACCAGACTGCGACCTCACTTCACTTGCTTTGGAATAACGCCGATGAAGTTACATTCATGTAAATACAGAATTGCTAAGGTTCATGCAGCCCTTCCAGATTCACACCAGCAATTAAGGGATCAGAGTCTGGCCTGCTGCTTGGACAGTGTTGTACTGACAAAGAAAACTGTCATCTGAACCAGCAAAAGTATGGGGTTAAGGGCAGAACTCAAGGACCATAGCTATTTCCACAGTCACAAAAACAGGCTGGCAATCAGCAAATGTCAGGTTCCCTCCTAACTGATGATGTTCGTGGTACCAAGTGAATGCGTGGAGGCATCTCACTGCATACTCCTCTAGCTGGAGAGCAGTGACTCCCTGCAGGCACTGGGGAGCAGTGCAAGCCTCTGCCCCAGGAACACGAGCAGGTGAGGATTAACTGGCTTCTCAAGTGGAAGGAGAAATGATGGGGAGATATTTGAATCGAAAAGAACTCTGGTCATAGGTAGCCATGAGACAACAAAAATGGGATATAATATCAACTTCTTGCTAAGGATCACAATCTCTCACTCAGAACAAAATTTTTAGAAGTGAGAGTAAAAACTGATATTTTTATTCTTTAGTTATTGCCTTTCCTGCTTTGTAAATATTTTTAAAAATTTTTAAAAAGGCTAAGTCCCACCTGGACATACAGTTCGGAAGCATCTGGATGGGTGTTTTATCAAGACTCTCTTCCATCTGAAACAGGAAGAACAAAACCTATCATAAATTTAAAGGTTAACAAGGTATCTTCAAGGTTGACCTTACTGTGTTTTAAATGGAACAAATTTTCCTTAGAAAACACAATTTTTCCAAACAAGTATTTCAAAATAAGATGTCCATTCTGAGTGGGGTGGCAAAAGAAAAAACATCATTTCATCAAATCTACTCTTGTTTTTTAATTCTACTTTAACGTTTTACGTTTAAAGATTATGGATGGATTTTTTAAAGTTCAAAGGATTTTTTTTTAGTTGCTACAAAAGAGATGTTAAACTTTTTGCTCTAAATTGGAATGAAAAGAAAATTTTACAGTGGTGAGAATTTCTTATTCAACATTAATTCTAGTATCTAACTTATCCAGCTGTAACAACTAGTGGACAAGCAAGGTTTAGACTGGGAAGAAATCCTCAGTTCTCAGCTGTGCCTCCCAGTGGGATTTTTCAACTTCCTCCATCATTTCCCTGCCCTAAGGCGATATGAAAAAAAAACCCACCCTAGAGCAGGAACATATATTTGACACACATAAGGCGGCAGCTAACGTTGGTTCCTGACAGTGAGATGATTTCTGCTTTAAACTTTCATCCCTGTTAATCAGTTTTCTATTTCTTTAATACTTGCAGCTTTACCATGCCACTAATCTTCCAGTGCTCTACACTAGGGCTGCTCAAACTCACAGCAATTGTGGCCAAAACTGTCAGTTTTGGGATGCCGTAAGCAAGCCACGAGCTGCTCTGTTTTCCCACGTTGGCTCTGAGGTACAAGTATCTGAAAATGCTCACAGCCATTAGGACCTGTCTGGAATTGTCCATACAATCGTCCCCCAGTATATCTATGCAGCAGGCCGTCAATGCACAGCCCGCATCTAGGGTGATTTTCAAACATTAATCTGACTGCCTGGTATTAAAACAAACACACGAAGCGCCTCTTCAAAGGAAAAACAACTCCCCCTACCAATTTCTGTACACCACCACCTTCACTCAGCTCTTTTTATCAGCAAAGAGGGCACGAAGCTGCCTTTCCCTTCACAGCTCATTTTTAAAGCATTTCTCCCGCTGCACTGACTGCAGTGACAATATTATTTGAAAGACCTGATGTGCTTTATTGGTTTTCAGCTCCAGTCTCCTCTCCCTGGGCAAGAGGACATTTCCCTCATGCAGCTCACTGCCATCGACCTGACAATGCATCTCTTTGTGTGCATCCCAGTTTTGGCACTGCCGCACTATGACTAGGGGGTATTTCCTGCCAGTGAGTGGAGCCTCTCCATAGGAAAGTCCTTCCCAAGCCCCCCAGGGCAGCCAAGCAAAGCAAAAGGGGCTTCTCTGAAAGGAAGAAAGCCTGAGTGGATGAAAACAGAACTAGTACCAGCACGGGGAGCCAGACCTGGGAACCCTCTGCAGCACAGTCAGTACAGAGATGTAAACTTCAAAGCATCTCAGTTCAACAGGTAAGAAACTAATCCCAATTCCATTTATAATATTTATGATGCTCTTGGGCTAAATCATCTTCTGCTTCTTTGTCTCAGCTCCTCCTCTTACCCTTTGCTTCTCAGATCAGCCAATGGTCAGAGCAGGGAGAGGCTCTTTCTAGGTCCAGAGACCATGTTTGCACCAGTCTTCTGAGGGATCTTCATCCCAGTAAAGAGTCAAGGTCAGATAAAAGCCTCATTACTGTATCTCTCATCTTCTCTCAGCCCCACTCACTTTTAGAGACGTGGGTGTCCAACTCACCTGTAGAAAGGGCACAGCGACGCACGTACTGCATTTGGCTGCTTTGAGCCTTTCCAACACACATGGTATCCAGCCAGCTCTTTCACAGTCTCCAGGGTCCTGCGTTCACAAGGGTGGGATTCAACTTTGCAGCCTGTAGCAGAGAACAAATGCAAATGAGGATCAACTGCCTGAAAATACAAAGTCTGTGGGAGTAGAGCACCATTTTGAAATGGGTTGGTCCTCCTCATCTGCCTGCCAACAGCAGACCAGGCAATGCTTCAAAGAGCATCCATGAAACCCCAGAAGAGAAATTTTCTGTCCACAAGCTCACCAGCCTACCCTGCTTTCTGGGGTTTTCACTATTCACCCTCCTGTGCTTTGCTATAAAACTCGCACTGCTGAGCTCACGGTTCAATGACAACTTTTCAGTCCCTGTGATGCCTTCACCATGCACGTATTTGATCTTCTTCTACCGTTGGGCCACCCTAGTTCTATCTTTTCTCTCTGTTGCAAGTCCCTGGTGGCCTCTTCTTAACACACAGCCAAGTCCATTAGAAGATTTAACACAACTGTGTTTATCCCTCTATCCCCTATGATAAAAGCAAGGACCAATATTCTTGTTTTCAGAGGTGAATCGAGACATGGAAAGATTTAGCATCCTGCAGCTTGTAGGTATTTGGAGAGGTAGATGGCAAGCATGCCACCCGGTCTGGGCACCAGAAGCACATTACCTCAAAGTGCACACCTGCTAATTCCCCTATACGCTTTCTGACACTGCCTCATCTTTCTCACTCAGTGACATTGTCCAAGCTCAAAATACTGGCATGCAGGAGAAGCCAGGACAGGGGTTACCTGGAGCGGTGGTGCTGCAGACAGAGCCGGTGAGGGTGCTGTACAGGCCGTTGGCAGCATCATCAGCATCTCCAGCAAAGAGCATGTGCTGCTCGGTGGGGTCGCTAGCCAGCAAGTGCAGCTCCTCCCACCTGCCGAGCAAGGAGGGGGGGATCAACCACTTGTGTCAAGAGACACTTAGTCATCCCCAAAGAATTCAGTATCAAAACAAACCCTGTGAAGAAGTAGAGAGCTGATGCAACACCATGACAGCCTTCAAACAGTTTTCAAGATCCTGGTGTTTTTAGTTTCAGGTAGTAGCCTAGCTCTACTCAGTGGAAGAGCTTTCTTCACCAACTCTGATCCTCCTTCTACACCAGCCACCAAATTAGTGTTTCCTCCATGCCTGTGTTACCCCACAAATTCCCTTTTCTCTTTCCAAAACTCCTATCTAGCACAAGACCATCCCTCACTTGCTAGACTTCCCATTTGGCTAGCTGGACCTCCATTTCCAACTCTGTGGCAAGCTTCCTACCTTGGAAACTTGATTCCCACTGCAAAAACCGTGATGTGTCTCTCCTTCACCTGCACTGCAGGCACTGCAGTGCTGCCCTGGGCCTTTCCATCAGAAATGATGATCAGGACTTCAGGGACACTCGAGTTTCTGCCACCAGGGAATCCCTTGCGAAGAATGTACTTCAGAGCCCGACCTGTATCTGTGCTCCCACCTCTAGAAAGAAGTGAGACAAAAACCAAAAAACAGAAATCAAAACTCTTTTCCCAATATTGAATTTACCACTTGATTTCCAAATGTCCACCCTGGTGGGGTAGTGGGGAACTTAGCATATTTCTGCCTGTTGCCACAGAACTCATCCACAGAGATGTCTGATCTTGCCATTCTTGTCATCTTCCTATCCATAGGTCCCATCTACCCACCCTTACCTTCCTCCTCTCCAACCCAGAGTAGTCTCCAGAAGACTTTTAACACAGCAGAGCGTTCCTGCAATCAGAAGAGGAACCAGAGCTCTCAGATATTTGAGTTTTATTTCCATCTCTGACAAATGTTTTAACTGCTTCTGCTTTTCCATCTGAAAATTGCATTCGCTTCTTTAACAGTTGTGTGGAAAAGCTGTTTTACAACCACCTCTTGTATTCCAGTCAAAAGCACAGCACAAGTGGGCAAAATGAACGAAGACCAGCATCTTGAAGTGTTTTCCTTTCTCTTGATGCATAAACGTGCTACAAATTCTTGTCATCTATCATCCCTTTCCCTCCACGGGACCTTCTGCTCTTCTTGGACCAAAGGCTAATGCAGGGAGCTACACGTCCCAGTTTGTAACCGAGACTCTGCAGCCCAGCAGCATGCAGAGTCCTTGCCTTTTTCTCCCTCGCTGATCCACAGGTTGATTTGGTTTTCTACAGAAAGTCATTTGTCCATCCAGTAGTAAAGCTCCTGGAAATAAAAATACTGAAAGCTTCTTAGTGTACCCCTGGAAACTCAGAAGGATTGAACACAAGGCAAGCTTTCTTGAGGGCCTCACCAGTACCTTTTGCACTAAGACAGATAAACATTAAGAAAAGCCACCTGATGCTCCAATTGTCTAAAACCAATGCTAAACTCAAAAGCAACACTCTCACATCTGCAAGGTTGCTTGCCAGCAGTGCTGGTATGATAGTGAAGGCGCACCAGCCACTTATGTTCACACAAGCTGTACCCCTTACTTCTCATTTCGGAGACAGAAACCAGCTACCTCAATATTTTGACAGCCTTTGAATTCTGCCCTGGAGAAGGAAAGGTTTCTGAGGTAGAAAGCGATTAGTTCAATACTCAGCAATCCTCCCAGTAGCAAAGTACTAAACCCACATAAGGACTCTGATGCAATCCTCCCAGTAGCAAAGTACTAAACCCACATAAGGACTCTGATGCCAAAGGGGGGACATTCCAGCAGTGGCATTAAATCAGCAGGTAAAATGGGCTGCTGCTAAGTGTTAGGGAATGGCAGATCAAGCCTTGCAGCTGTGCAATAACTCCCAAGGAAAAGCAACCTTGAATGCAATTTTCGTAGAAAATAAGCTACAGCTTGCCAGAGAGCAGCTTCAGTCAAAGATGCTCTAGAAATCCTGAGACTCATTTCTTGTGAGATTATTAAAGAATGAGATTTGCTAACTGCTGGACGCCTCCTCAACCTAAGAGCCTAACTGCCCTGCTGAGCCCATAGATACTGGAGCTGCCTGTTTGAGAGGTATGCTGCATGTCAGCACAAAGCCGGAGGTTCACTGCAAGCTCTTCAGCTATTGTCACCAACTTTGATCCCTACCTACAAGACATTATCTCTTTTTTTTTTGTTGGAGGGCTAAACATTTGCTTATCTCAAAGGGATAAATCCTGCATGGACAGGAGTCTCCCTCTTCCTTTCTTGGTAGTTCTCCATCTGCACAATGCAAGAGGTCTGTAATGTGCCAGCCCCAACAGGCCATTGACACCAGATAGAGCCCAGCTCACTGGGAACACACTCCAGACCTGTTGGTAATTAAGCCATTAGATCAGAGGAGACATTTCCAGTTGTCTTCTAATTCTGCCCAAGAAGCTGTGCTACAAATCACTTTCTATGATTGCCTTTTAGGGCTGCTTTTATTGCCCTCGAGAGCAACCAAGGGGAACCAAACCACAAGTGATACCCTTTCTTGGAGGCATCATGTTCTCCTTGATACAAACACACCCCATTTGCTTTCTGAACATCTCTCCTGTGCTTTAGCATCTGATTCGTGTGTTTTAGAAAAGCATTTGATCATGCCCAAGTTCATTCTTTTCTGTATACTCTCTGATTTCCACAGAGACTTCTTAATTCAGTATCTGCCAGGCCCTTTTGCTTTGAACTTCTTTCTTCAGGTACTTCCTCTTCTGCAGTCCACCATTTCAAAGCATACTCAACAACCTTGTGTTCACAGCATGTCCAAATCTGCCTTTTCCTGACCAGTATGTCAGTAGCTGTCAGACACTTCAGTGAAAAGTGCTGTGCATGAGGGAAAATATATTGTGCATAGTCAGGCTGATGACTAAATCTTGACGAACTCAGTAAGCTGAGTTGATGTGAGCCCTGAGGATTAGAAAAAGTTAATAGAGTCTGTACCAAAGCTCATTGGTTTCTTATTAATTTGCATTTGGAGGTTCACTGGGTTTTGACACAGCGGATGTGTGTTTAAGGCATTACTCCAATAAGGATTTTCTGAAGCCAAAGGAGATGTGGACTTTACCTGCTGCCTTTTCTCAAAAACAGCACTATGAAGGTTTCTCTCCTGTAACCAGCCATGGACTTGTAGGAAAGAAATTGGTAAAAAAAATAGCTTTGGAGATCACCACCAAAATTTAGTTGAAATTGGCCAACGAACTCAAAAGCTATTTGGAAGAGATTCACAGAGAGAGACTGGCAGTCTCCAAATAAATCACAGATGCTTCACTTTAGTCTGATGCTGCCTCCTCTCAAGTGCTCTCGGCTCCATGTCTAGAGCACAGGGCTGAAGTCAGAAAATGCCTCGCTGCCCAAAGGCTCATCAGAAGCACATCAAGGAGCCTCTCAACCAAGATGTCAAACACCCCGTATTTTCGGAAGCCAATTGGAATCCATCTGTGACTATTTTATCTACTTTGAAATGTCAGCTTTTCATTTAAACTAGCCAAGCACAAGGTCATTATTTCTGTTTGATCTGTCAGCAACCATGTGTTGTCATCAAGGAATTTCAGTGCCAGACACCAAACACTGCTTCACTTTCTCTGCTCTCACAGACTTGTGAGCAACAGCCAAAGAGGAGGAGTGCATGTTGTTTTCTGTTTTTCCTGTAACGTTACATGAGAGATTTTCTTGATTTGATAAACATCAAAAGCAATACAACAAAATCCAGCCAATTGATCTTGCTTGAAAAAGTCAAAAGCGACCACATTTCCTTGCAATATGTACATCATGCTGAGAGCAGCAGACATCCACGGAAAACACTGAGCTAACCTTTAGCCCTAATGCAGATCAGCTAAAGAAATAGCAGACACTTACAGACCATACCAGTACTTCATCTATCATCAAAACAAGTGTTATTTTGGGGTGGTTGTCAGATCTTGTGTAGATCCACATGTATTTCTCAGACATGAAAAGTTTGGATTTTGAGAGGCTCTAAGGATAGTGCTTCTTTGGGCTTCTGGCTCTGTTTCCTGAGGTGGTGGGAAGACATCCAAGTCTTAACATTCAGGAAGAAAAAAGATTTCCACCTGAAAACCTGATCCTCTTGAATTCAGAAGACACGTGTGCACAGATATCTAGGGACCAGCAATGCGTCACTACCTCATAGGACAAAGGAAATTGTAACCACCAAAAAACAAAGATGCACACCACTGTCCTGCCTCTGCTCAGCCCCGTGGGAATGCCACACTTGATTTTCCACCGCCTGGCACAAACTGCCAGAAACACCTGCCAGGAGGCTCATGGAAAACTCTCCCCTATTTACCATGTTATAGTGGGACGCTGAAAACGTTCTCCCCTATCAACCTTCACTGACACAGACCAGGTTGCACATTTTTAGCGGACTGTGGATTATGGACCACAGACAGTGTTCATCCATCCCCCTCCCTGGGGCATCATGTTGGCATATGCACAGCAGAGACGGAGGTGTCTGGACCTCAAAAAACTCTCAGTCCAGATATCACTCACAGCCCAGAAAAAAAGAAGAGCTGTAAAACAAGCTGACCTGAACACAATCCTCTTGATTCTCTCTTTCACTTCTTGTTTGGTTAGATACGAATCCAGCGGGAATTCAAGGTGGGGAGTTGAGCTAAACTGTATCATTCCCACGCGGACCTAAAAGAAAAGGTTAAAGATTATGAAAGGTGCCTGTGAGAGTTTTACACTTTTGATCAATTTACAGATCTGGGAGCACTATATTGTATCGAGACAAACACCATTTTGCATGTTGAGCCACCGGCAATCAAAATGAACGCCAAAAAAAAAAAGAGCATAAACCACAGCATCACCTATATAGACTATAAACAAGGCAAAAAAAGTCCATCTGCAAACAGCGGGAGCCTCTGCTGCAGTTACAGGCAACTCAAGATCTATATCCATTCAGAGCAGCTAGTAGCCTCAAGGACAGTAAGTTTATAAATAACACCTTTTATGCCAAGCCATTTATACACCGTGCAGGCAATCTTTCCATTACTAAAAGCAGCTCCCTCTGGCACTGAGCACAGTAGGCAACACAAACCAATTATTTTTTCACTACCTCCTCTAAAACCATTTTCTATAGTTGAAAATGCCTGAAAATGCAAACAGACTAAATTGTCTGTATTGGGCAGTACATCCAGAATATTTCACTGAAGCCTTACAAGAAGTCTTATGGAATGTGACAGCTTCAAAGGAGAAAAGGCTACTGATTTTCAGTCCAGTCTATGCGAGAATTAAGAGAAAGACTAAGGAAAGGATGGTATTTTAAAAAAAAACAAACCACCAAATCTGCAAATATTAAATGTCCAAATTCTTTTGCCTAAGCCTACACTGAAGTTGGTTCCTAGATGCAAGTCTCTACTTTCAGTCAATTTAGTATGAGCCACGAAAAGTGAATGCCCATTTAACCTGAGACACCCAGCATCTTGCAAAGCCTCGCACACGCACTTTGACTCCTTACCATCATTTGCCCAAGCTGCGGAAACCCCCACAAGTCATAATCTCTAACCTGAAAGATTATGTCTTTTCTGAAGACCAAATGGAACTGCTTAAAATCTGTAAAGAATCAAGAAGTGTCCTCTGACCCCACTGCTTCACAAACCTCCACTGCATCTTTCTGAATAAATACTCTGACTCCATGGTAGCTGCTAAGCTGAATTTTGCAATTTCACTCAGCACGTTATCACTGGCCTTTCCACACATTGCCAAGCTGCTTGAAACTGAGACATTCCTGACACTCACCCTGTCTGGATGGATGTCCAAGGCATCACAGAGCTTGCCTGCGAAGTGCTTAGACCTTTCAAAGCTTCCTTTGCCAATGCTGTAGGAGCCATCCAAGAGGAAAAGGACGTCTAATGAAGCAGAACACTGCATCACTAGGAGAAAAAGATACACACTGTGAAACTGCACTTCATTAGTCCCGCTCTCTGGAAGCAGACAGTCAAAAGCAGAAAGCCCAGACAAATGGACTTGCCGAGGACAGACTGGGGCAGCCCAGTGTTCACAACCCAAAGCCCACGTGCACTCCTGCACTGGCCTGCAGCAGTGCCCGTTCAGCCCTCACAGTCTGCAAGACTTTCACCTGAGATTTCAGGTCCCCAGCCTGGTGTCAGCAGCTCAGTGACAGCATGAGAGCAACAACCCCAATGAGCTGATGCAGTGATACCATTAACCACAGAGAGAGCTGCTCTCCCATCGAGGACGTGGAGGGGTGAGCAGCGGGGAGCGGCGGCTGTGCCCAGCAGGACCTGCAGCCTCTCCCAGCCAAGCCACAGAGGTGTTTGCAAAGTGTACAGAGTCCCACAGAGCCAGATGCATTTCATCTGCAGCATGTTTTTCAAAACACACTCTTATTTTTCTGAACACAAACTCCCTGAACAGCTCCGAGGCACTGACAGAAACACTTTTCACAAAAATCTGCCTTTTATCCCGTCTTCAGAGATACGTCCTTGTATGACCCCTGCCTGCATGAACATGTCTGCTCCCAAGTACAAGTTCCTGAGGTGCAGTGGAAACCCATAATTTCACTGACAAACAAACAAAAAGAAAAAAAAAAAGTGTCAGCCTGCAGACTCTGAAGAGATATTTTCAAAGCACACAGAAATTTTGAAGTCACCTCTGCAGCATTTACCAGAACCAACTTCAAGGGAAACTGAACCCAGAAGCTCTATACAGGCAGCAAGCACAACAAACTTTTAAAAGCCCTTGGACCCGTGCCCTTTCTCTATCCCCATTATCATCATCATCATTTTATTATCATTGCTTTTTTCCAAATCAGTCCTGCTAGCAAAAACCTGTCTTTATAATTAGGGTTTTCTAATACCAGACTATGAGGGAGTGAAAGTTGTAAAGCATTCCCTTCTGGGTCGCTGGGTGTTCTCATAGGGCAACCAGCCTTGCCCTGGAGCACTGCACTGGGGACGAGCTGGAGCATGGCCTCCTTGTCAGCACCATCCCAGCTTGTCAGCCTTGCCCTCACAGCTGATCTGAACGTGGAGATGCAACAACCTGGGTGCTCGCCCACAGTCACTGACCATGGCTGCCTGCCTAAGCACGCACTGAGAAAACTGCTGTGCCCCCATCCCAGTATGGGCTCGGCATGGAGAAATGGTCTTCAGGTTGCTCGGGAGTACAGCGGTACAAGGAGTGGGGATCTCCGTATTGCAGCTGCACAGCTGCAGCAATGCAGGTCCTTAAGGAGACTCGTAAGCAGGACGTCTGCAGCCCATCGAAGGGCTCTTGGTGATGTGCATCAGTGAGAAACATCCAAACACAGCACATCAGGATGGAAAGTCTGAGCTGAACACACAGTGCTATGGGATGGGGCTGGAGGGCATGCCTGGCATAGGAAAAAATGTAATTTATCATTTGACAGACAAACAACAGAAAATAATGGCTAGCAGGAGAATGCGTGATACAGTTTATGGGTAACCAATTGCATGTACATCAAGGGAGCTGTAGGGGAACATGGTCTGCTGGCCAGCCAGAGCCCAGTCGTCCCTTCTCACCACATCGTGGCTGGTGATGGCTTTACAGCCTGAACAGATCAGCCACAAGAGGTCTGCCCATGAATCAAGTCTGCCATTAAACATGGCTGCTTAAATCAGGATTGCTTGAAACAAGCTCTGAAGGAACTGACAGAAACACCAGCCAGTTGGCAAATAGACAGTCTGGGAAAAACAGAGTAGGTCGGCATCCCAGCAGAGCTAATACCAATGAGGGGAAAAGCCAGGCTAGGGCAGAAGCAGCCACAATGCTGTGCTTGCCAGAGCATTGCTGGGGACTTTAGGGACTGAATAGGGTACAATAAACAAAGAATATAACAATTAAAAAAAAAACAAACAAGAAAAACAAAGAAAGAAGGAATTCAGAAAGTAGATGACTTGCTTTAAAAAGCAAACTTACACTGGCCAGCAGCTGAGATCTTGCCAATCATCTCCTGGTCAGCATGAATTTCTTGTATACCCAATGCCAGCAAAACTGTGGGATCAAACAGATAATCACCCATCAACACTAGAAACTGACTTTAAAAAAAATTACTCATAGGCTAAAATGTGTAGCAGCAAAAACTGCTGGTTTTGTTGCATAGATTTCACACTTTTAAAAAAAAATTTGGTGACACAGCACAACAGTGTATGGGAGGAAATTCCTTCTAGCAGGGACACAGCATAAAAAATGCCAAGGACCCGACTCCAGCACACAGGAGGACAGTCCCTCTGCTCACCACCTGCAGGGAGCTAGGCCAGGCTTAGGCTCCAAAGATTACAGTCATAAGCACTGGAGGCACCAAATAATTGCACTGGAGAAATTTATGAACTTTTACTATCATAATAATAACATCAGCTTTTCCCATATCAATTAGGCACTTCACATACAAATGTCACATGTGTTTGGATTCTCAGAAAAGCTGTTTCTCCAGGTATTACTTTCCCCCCTTCTGCATGAAACTATGTTTCAGAGGTTTATCCATAAACCTCCTGGAGAGGCCCCAATTCAGCTCTTGTTCCTGGGAACAAAGAACTCCAGCCAGAGACAGGGAAGCATCCAAGACAGAAACCACTGATGCAAAACGATGACTTTAAACATACTTTGGGGAAGCAGGAAAACACAGATGGACTCAAATGACAAGAGGCTCATGGTGACAAATCTGAAAGAAAAAAAAAGAAAAAAAAAAAAAGGAGAGGAATATTAATGCAATTCCTAAAGCCGGTTTCTTTACCTGCAGCTGACCATCTCCTTGCTGGTTGTCTCATGTGATGAGTTCAGAAACATTTGGTCTGAGGGAGAAAAGCAACTTCTACCCCGAGGAGGAGGGTGGGAAACAGATAGAAGGAAAAAACACGAAAATAAAGGGAATGACAGAAAAGGAAGTCTCCCTACTCCCTAGATACTCATCTCCCTTCATATCGAAACCAGAGAAAGCAGGCTTCGCAGGGGCGGGAGAGACTGCCCAGCCTCCCCTCCTCTCCTTCCCTCTGTGGCCATCCAGACCTCTACTCTCCTCCCTCCATCTCCTTCCTCTTCACTGCACCTCCCTCTCAAAGCTGAGTCCCACCAGGGCCCCCGCTGCCCTTGGGGAGCTGGTGGAGAGCTGAACATGGCTCCTCTGGGTGTTCACCAAGCACAGGGCACAGCCACGTCCCCCTGGCCCCCCATCAGTTGGGGTCCAGCTGAGAGGTCCCTGCTGTGGAGTACAGCAGAGGGGGACCTGTCCTGCATGGCCTGCCACGGCCAGCGCTGCTGCCCACCCTCATTGCGGGTCTTCAAGAACACTCAACCACAGGCTCTTTCATGCCTTATATTTTCCAAGGACTGGCTTTCTGGGGAGATGTTTTTATGAATAAGTGTCCAGCAAAGTCAATTTTCTGCTCATTTTTCCTTTGAAATCAGCAAGGCTGCCATCACATCGTAGGTGGACTTCAGTGACACTTCCAAGCCTGCCCAGATCTAGACCAAGCATGTCTGGCAGAGGCCTTGGCTTTCTATTTAAAACATGTATATTTATTTTTTTCTCCAGATTAAAAGCGCTGGGTGCACTCACTAGAGCAAATTTGACCAGATTCATGCTGGGTCTCTGCCTCTCTCATTGCACAAGCAGATTTTCTTCATGTGGTTAAAGACGAATAAGTGCATTTCTTCATAACCAGCTCTATTAACCAATTGTTTTTCCAAGAAAATAGAGACGGCTTTTTCTCAGGAAAGACTTGTCTCTGCAGCAAGTGATATACTTAATAAGCAGCTGGGAAGAAATGATGCTTGTTAGCGAAATCGCCAAAATAGGCCCATTGCCATCACTCCAGGTGACAATTTTTGAAAGCATAGTCTGGCCAACCTCACACATCAGGACAGCAGGGGGTCGGGAAACAGCTTCCCGGGGTGTCCCACGGGGTCCCCACGCTGCCTGTCCCAGTCCAGCCTTTCACTGCTATCACCCTCGGACACGTCTCTGTGTATTAGCTCCTACAGGAAGGAACATATTTAGTCAGAGGAAGGAGCTGAGCAGTAGTTCCTCTCTCTTATTGTTTGACTTTGGATTTAACTTTCAGGGCTGGCATCTCACTTCCTCAGTTTCCCCAATTTTTGAAACTGCATGTCAGCACCCCTGTGTTTCCACAGGTGGGAAGACCCTCCTATGCGTAATCCCAGAAGTCTGGGGACATGTAACACTTTAAACCCCACAACACAAGCCAAGTTTTAAGCAACAGAAACTTCTCCTCTGGGCAGGCTTTTCTCTTCAGAAGAGTGGGTGAGACACCTGAAGCAAGGGGCATCCCTCTGTCTTGTACAAGGTCATCAGTCTCTGACCCTTCCCTCTGCCAGGGAAACCTCTAGCACCCATCCCAGACACGCCTGGTCAGAGCAAGGACCCATTAAGCCCATGCTGCTGCCTGCACCTCATACCTCTCACATCAGACAAGGCAAGATACCTGTAGCAGGCCAGGCTCAGTTACCTGCATGGGTCCAGAATGAAGAGGGGATTAAAGAAGTGTCATTAGGGATTACAGACACAATAACACTCTGTGTCTTGCAGTTCTTTACCCAGTTCCAGGTGCTTTACAAGCATCACCCTTCAATGCATCCTCCCAACACCCCCACCAGACTGCTGCTGCCAAATCCCAAGCTCACTTAAGTAAAAGGAGGTAAATACAAAACATGACTTCATCTCAGAAGCCCTTCTGTCCCTCAGTACCTTCAAGCCCTGGCACATGTCACAGAGGTAAGGTCACCCTTTTGCCATGCCTCCGGGACATTCTTTCTAGGAGCTAATTCCAGAGCACACAACACCCAAAGGAGGACAAGTCTCTGCTTTCAACCAGATGTGACAGGTGTGGGGGGATTTCAGGTTTCTTTCATATAAAACATTGACAGGTCGAGATGTTTCTACAACTTGGTCTTATCTTGGGCTTAAATCAACTAATCTGTAGGATGAATTCTTTGCCTTTCAGCCCAGCTACAGTCACAGGAGCAGGAGTTGAAAGAAAGCTTCATCATCACCTGCTGCCCATCAGCATTAGCCCAGGATTAGCAGCAGCAGAGCAACCTTAGACAGCAGGTTTGCTGGGGGATGGGGCGGTGGGTGAAGGACCTTTTCATTTTATCTTCCTGGCCATTAAGAAAGGGAATTCCAAAAACATCTGCGTGAGTCAAATATAATCTTTTTTTTTTTAAACCAGATGCAGTCAAATCTCGTATGTTTTGTACTCAGATTCTCACTTGGCCACATAAATATGATGACAACTTACGCAAAGCTAAGTAAGAGTGTAACCACGTGTACCTTATTTGGAGGAGTGAGACAAGTGAGGGAAGAGAGAGGTAAGCTCTTCCTGACAAGTATCTTCCCAACATGACTTTCACCATCTGCAAACTATCTTGCTTGCTTAGTCTTACTAACAAGATAGAACCAAACTCTGATCTGAAAACACAGTGAACCCAACACCACCAGCCACCGTGGTCACCCAGATGTGAAACCAGGTCCGACAGCACAGCTGCACCTACAATGGGGCAAGCACCTGGCTGGGAAGGAATCCAAAATTACCAGGGGCTGGTGTCTCTGCAAGAAAGGGAGACAGGCTTGCAGCTGATGTCATGTACCTTGCTAAACCTGCCTGGCACAAAACACTACCATGAGATGTTATCTGTGTGTATCATATAAACACATACACACCATTTCTACAGTTATCAGAGCAGTTAACACATCATGTGCACTACTTTGGGGCAAACGTTACTCTTGTACTGGGACAGGAAGATACTCAAAAGCACCAGTCAGCTCCTTTAATTAATTACCACCTCTTCTCATCTCAGAGACCTGGCTTGCAACAAAAGGCATCTCCAGCTCATTTTTCAAACTGTCCTCCTTTTATTTCAGAGTAGGAGAGAAAGCAGAAAAGAATATGCTGCATTGTTAGAATAATATTGTTAAGAATATTAAAGCATATTCTTAACAAGCCAAGCGACCCCCTGTCACTGCAGTTATCTCTGTGGTTCCCTTCAGTGCTGCTCTGTCTGCTGGGAAGGATGTGGCACTGGCTTGCTGAGAGGTGTCCACTGCTAGGGGCTCATCTGACGTTTGAGTGCAGGGAGGGAAAAGAGATCAATTCTGCTGCCCCCTCTTTCAGTCTCCCTCAGCCTATTTTCCATAAGTAAATTTTACTTTTTTTTTCTTGCCCAGGTTTGGAGGCAGTGGGCCACCTCCATTGGGAACTCCAGGCACCCCCTCTGCCCAGCCACAGGGAGAAAGAAAACAACAAGGAAACGTTTAACTTCTCCTTACAACAAACATCACAAATTTCAGTCTAAAACTTCTGACTTTTTTTCCTCCAAGTGATAAACAAGATTAAATTTCCATAAGATGTTCTGCAAAACCAGCTTGTTTATTCAAGCGCTCTGGTTCTGCAGCAAGGAACAGTTCTGACAGGCTTTTTTCCCCTGTGCAGTCAGGGCTCCTGTACGCAAAGAGACCTTGATCTCACAGCACTGCTCACATGGGGTACTGTCAAACACGAACACACTGCAAATCAGGTCCTGTGTGACCCACGAGTTAGGGAATAAAGGACACTTTTCCAACCCAAGAGCTTATGCTAAACTTATTGTGTAGTTTGTTCTAACAGAAGCGCTCACGCTGCTGACTTTGCCTGTGGCTAAAGCAACAGGAGTTTTTCCATGAGTGTCTCATCTTTTTTTTATCCTGTGCTGGATGCCACATGCAAGACCACCCAAGGGAGCCAGCGCCTGCTCAGCACTGCAAGCACTCAGCACTTGCTCGCGGCAGCAGGCAGCTAGTGCAGATGCTGGGAAGAAACGCTTTGTGGAGCGGCTGAGAAAAGGCGTACAGCGACCTGTAGGAACTTGGTGTCTTTGGACAAACCAACGGCAGCACAAGAAAATAAATACGCAAACAATATAATTATATTGAGGTTATGAAAGAAGGCAGATAACTTGGTCACATACCCTGCTGGGAACTACTAATTCAAGGCTTTGGGTTCCAATGTAATTACTGTAATTGTCCCCTGTCACTCCCTGCCCCAAGCTGTGCAAATCTGGGAAGGCTACAGCTGGGTGCCTGGCTTGGGGCCTGACCTGCATTGCCCTGCACCAGCCCGAAACATCCACACCTGAGGTGGATCAGCTACTGATCTACTCACACCACAAGCAGGTGTGAATTGTTCCCAAAGAATGAGGTGGGAGAGGATCAGGCTTCTTGCACCCGGCAGCTTTCTCATGCATATCAGCAAGACAGCATCTCTCTGCTTTATTCCTTAGATGTACCACCATGCCACACACATGCCTTTGTCCAAAAGCTTCCCAGAGGGACAGGAAGACCTTAGGTTTTCCACTTCATCTTATAAGGCAAAAAACCTCTGTAACTTCACTTGGTGGTATCCCTATCCCGAGAGCCTTCCCTGCACACGTTCACAGCAGTGCTAGAAGGGGTGCTTGCTGTCTGCAGCAGAAGCAAACGGATGACCAAAGAGCATCAAGCTGGTTGCTAATGAAGCCAGGCCTCAAAGCATAGGCACCTGCTGGCTGGCTTGGAAGGACAAGCCTCATTAGTACCACAAGCAGGAATAGGGTCTTAAAGATTGCTATAACAAGCTTCCCTCTTAAGGAAACAAAATTCTGGTCGGTCCTTGCCCAAACACCCGATACTGGAGAAGAAGAGGAATTCTACCTTTCCAAGCCAGCCAGTTGCACTGATTACCTACAGCAGAGGCTGGAGGAAAATAGGAAAAATCCTTTTTTGACATCTCTGGTATTCAATTTAGCTCTAAGAACATGAGAAAGTCTGTCCTCATTTCAGCATGAATGATGCCAAGATGTTCCTGATCATCTCATACCCAGTCGCTTTTACAGAACTAACCCCAACTCACACCTTATCCTCCTGCTGTCTGTCTACGAGCCCCAGGGACAAGCCACAGCCTGCTAATTTTTTCTATGGCACCACTCCTGCAGACACATACAAGCTGTTGCCTGCATGCATTTTCAGGACAGAGGTCTGTGGGCCCTTCCTAAATAAGCTTTAGAAAGTGGGAATCTTCCACATTATTTTATTTCAGAACAAGGGTAAGGTCAAAGAGATTTTTTTTTAAAGTCATTCCATCTACTTATTCCTCTTAGCCTCTTCCCAGAAGACCCAGACATCTTAGGTAGCACACACTGAAGATAATGTGGTCAACTATCCCAGCACTCAGCACATGAGGAGTGGGGCAGCACACAAGCAGCCTCTCCAGCACAGCCCTCTGAAGAAAGGGGGAAACTGGTTGTATGTGGGATGTGTCTCCCAGTGATGCCTAATTTTCACTACACAAAATAAACAAACAAAATTGAAGTCAACTTAGCAGAAGCCCCTGTGAAATCATCTTCACAACTTCCAGGTCCCATTTTAATGTCTGTTCATATTTTCCCAGATAACTTGGAAGCAGGGTCCTGCCACCTCCCTGTTTCCTCTCCACTCCAGGCCACCAGGGAAGGCATCTTCATCCCTCTTTAACATACACAGAAACCAAGATACAGAGAGACAAAGGTGCATGAATTTGTAGCACAACTGGGAACCAGCCAGATAGTCCTCCTCTAGCCATTACACCACAGCAGGAAAAGCTACTGCCGCGTGTACTCAAAGACAGCAGCTACTCTAATTTCTTCAATGAAGTACAAGTGTCTGGGCATACTACAGAGATCATTCCAGGTCCTTCAATCCTTGCTTGATCAAGACTTGATCAAGTTGTCCTTGTGTCTTCCGCAGAAAGGTTTTTATTAAGGACATGAGAGACAACCTGTCGGAAAGTCTGTCCTGGCAAGTTCAGCACTTTCCCCTGGCCGCACCCCAAAACCGCTAGAAACAAGTCAATTAAAGCAGTACAGCGTGGGCTAGGTCTGGTTTTCTGGGTGGTGGGTCTTTTTTTGTTATTTTAATAACCCAGCATAGCACTATTTATTCACTACAGTGAACAAATTCATCCCTTGTTCCAGACGAGCCTGACCCAATCCCCGTTAGCGAGCACAGGAGCAAAGCTCACACTCTCAGTGGCACCGAGCAACCGGACCAAAGCCAAAACACACCGAGGTTGGTGCTCACCCTGCCCCGGGTGCCAGGGCTTCTCCTGACCTGGGACGGGACCTCGGCTGAGCAATGGGGCTTCTGGGTGCCCTCTACCATCACCTCCCTTGATCCCGACTGGCACCCGGGCCAGAAGCGGTGTCCCGCCGCCCCCCGTTGTCCCCCAGCACCCCGCAGAGGGGCCAGGAAGGCTCCACCGCCGCCGCCGGGACCGACCCTCCGCTACCCCCGAGGAAGACTCCCCCAGGCGCACGCACCCACCCGTCCCGCTCGGCAGCCGCCCCCGTCTGCGTACCCGGGCTCCGCGCACGCCGTCCCCGCCGCCCGAGAGAGCCGGGGCGGCCGGAGGAGGAGCCGGGCGGGGGCTGCCCGCCCCGATCCGCTCCGCTCTGCCGAGGGGCCGGGACGGACTCGCAGCCCCCATCGCAGCTCTAAGCTTACTCTCAGCACCTCTGCCTTCCCGCACGGTCCCCAAGCTCTAAGTCAGAGGTTTAAGATGTTATCAAAAAGGGGGAAAAAAAAAAAAGCGGTTTAAGTTGTGTTTTACCTTTTCTCTGCAAGACTCTGGCGCAGCGCTCGCACACCTGATGGCGTATGAGCAGCCTCCTTCACACTTGGGTTTATACCGTGTTCAGCTGCGACAGCCCCTCCTCCTCAACCCTCACATCCTGCCATCTACAGTTACGATTTGGGGGAAAAAAACCAAACCCAAGAACACCCACATTGCTCTAGGTTACATGTAAGAGTTACGCTGTTGTATCTGCTCATACAAGTACAGCTGAAAACCCCTGGAGCACAGGCCTGGCAGCAACACGGAGCAGAAGCAAAACCACAGACTACAGGTGACTCTGCACCACCAACAGCCATAAAGTAGCTTCATTTAGGAGTCAACTTTTTTGGAGAATGTTTTCCCTAATGCTTGTTTTTACACAGAAAACTGTTCTCCACCTCTGAGTAAAAGAACCATATTCACACCCACTACACTTGGGGGAATTAGTTAGGGGGCCTGTTTCAAGAATTGCAGGGGTTTTTTGGTTGGTTTTGTTTGTGGTTGTTTTGGTGTTTTTTGGTTTGTTTGTTTGGGTTTTTTTTCAACTGAAGATGTGCAAGTGCAGGAGCAGAAAAGAACTCTACAAGTTAATATTCTTTGAAAAGTGTTAATTTCACGTATTGTGGAGTTATAAATAGCTACCTTTTCTAAGAATAAACTGGAATTTAAGTATGCAGTAAGATTATTCCCTAGCAGAAGCTATACTAAAATAGCAGATCCCAGTCCTAGATCAGCTTTCTGTATTCTGCTTTTTACTCTTCTCCAGCAGGACATGCAGTGCCTACCATACTCACCCTGTAAACAGTCCTTAGCCTTGAAAGCTGAGCAATGGAAGAACTCCACAGCGAGGACACAAGATAAGCTGTGCCATAGTCAAGCAGCACCTGGACCTTGCTCAGCTCTTCTCTGTCCTGCAAAGGTCTGACTCAAGAGTGAAAGGGTATGTAATCGGATTAGATTCCACCCCACCACAAAAAGCCGCTCCCACAATAAAAGCCAAGGAAGACATCAGCACCAGAGGAATTAATTTTAAATACACTGGCACTATAGGATGGTCCAGCTTTGGAGAGAACATTTCTGTCTTACACGACAGGGTTACCAGAACACAGCTCTTAAAAACCTGTAATTCTAAAACACTGAGAGGATCACTGTTACTGTACTTTCAAATTTACCTGGTAGGGAAGAGCTAAGAGATTAGGGTACTAGCTCATCTAAATCAATCCCTAGCTGTTATCTTGAATTTCTTTTTAGAGGGTTACGCAGTTCTTAGAAGGTTACCGTAACCTGGCTGGAGCTGCCAAACAGGGTCTGGCATAGCCCAGCAGGTGCAGAATCCCACTCGCAAGTTCTCCCTGACACATCCCGAGGGTCGGCTGTACCGCAGGCAGAAGGAGCAGCTGACCACCAGTGATGCCCACACTGTGACTGAGCAACGCTCATGGAAATAAATGAGTACCTTCAGGAAAAGTCAAGGTATATTTAGGAGGGGAGAAGGTGTCAGACCCACTTGTAGTAAGAGTTTGAAAGTAGACAGCAAGACCTCAGGAGTCCAAGCCTCAGGACATTGCCTTTCAGTAGCATTGTATGTGTTTCATACAATAACCTTTGTTCAGACATAATCACACACGGAAATTTACTTCAAAATTAGAGTCTATACTAGCATTTAGATAAATATAATCCAGAGCTGATAGTTATCACTTCAAGAACAGATTTCAATTACAGATTAAAAGTACCAGAGAAAAACAAAGCAAGAGGAACCCACAGCCACATCAAGAAGTCCAAGAAATTTCCACATTTTTTGCTTGATTTGTCCCTATGTCAATGTTCCCAAAGATTTCATCTGAAATTAAGGAGTGAACTAAGTCTCTGAACCATAAGAAGTCTTACTTCTCCTCTCCTTCCACTGCCTAGAAAAGATTACTGCCAGGTACCTTTGTGCTGCACCATATCTACATCTCCAAGTGAAAGACCAATCACTGCTTTCCAGGAGTGCTTGCCTGAGTAGAATAAGCAAAGATTCACTTTTCCTTTCTCCTGCTTATGAGTGCAGACGAAGTGACTACTTTTGACTACTGCAGCCAAAGTTATCTTCTGAAATGCAATGACTAGTTGCTAGGAGAGGCGGTATGTGGGAAAGTGAACAAGAGCCGTGGGAGGACTAAAGCAGCAGCGAGTTGCTTTCATGTGGGCAAATGCTTGTGGAAGTCACTCTTGTCCCAGGAAGTCAAAGGACACTTGAGACAGCCACAATCTTGGTTCAGAACTGGGGGCACAAAAAGAACTCTGGAGACCCAAGTGCAAGCATTCGTGTAATTATTAGCTCCTGCAAGAATATGATGCAACAAAAACTAAGAGGCAGGAAAAAAAATCTGAGGCAATTTAAGTGTAATAAAACATTAAGTCAAACAACAGTATTTCACTTTCACAACAAGTTTAATCTCAAGATCCTTCCAATTTCCACAAAGCCCAAACTTAAAATATATACTTCAAGTGGACAAAAAAGCTGACCCTGCAGTTTCAACAAGCAAATGTCTAGTCTGCTCTATGAACAATAATTTGGCATTCCTTAATAACATCCCCACGGGATTAGTCAGAAATTAGGATGAGGTATCAACTACGTTTTAGAAAAATACTGAAAATCTGTTAATAATTTGATTCAGTATTTCTGTCATATCCCAGAATGGGACTTTTCTACTACGATGTGAAAAAAGTTGATGAGGTAGAAATCCTGACAACGTAGCCACAGGCAAAACAGCTCTAATACAATTTACTTCAATATTCACAGATGAATATTATACAGCATAAGTGTAAATAAACAACTGTGCGCATTTAAGTGTTTACCGATTTTAGAGAGAACTACCTAAAGCAGTCCAAGACAAGATTCAGCCTTTAATGATACTGAAACCAAGTTTATGAAGAACAATTTTCAGTCTAACCTCAGACCAGAAATTAAGTTGAAAGAAGACTAACCAAGATAAGATACAGTTTTTCAAGTAAAATTAATGGTACCAAAGTTGAAGTAAGCTTTACGATTACAATAATTTCAAATGTAAGTTTGCAGAATAGACTCACAATGCAATGGCCATTCCATAAAGTTATGTGCATTCAACAGCAAAATAAAAGCAAAAAAGCTTAGCAGCACACAGTGGTATAAAACAAAAACAGAACAGAAAATTTAGCTTGCAGGTTTGAAATCCTTCAAGTTACATACTTATTTCAACAATAACAATCCAAGCATACCGCTAAATACAGGTACTTAAACAGCAGAATTTCTCCAAAGTAACTCTCATTTTTAAGCTGATGAATACACTTGCTCTTCCAAAAAAGGAACTGCAGCAAGCTGGTATACATACAAATGAAACGGCACATGTCAGAGATTTAGTGGCTCAACAGTTTTTTCATTTCAGTGAATCCATCTGGACTTCCATACTTGTTTAAAAGGAAGAGTAGGATCTGTTCATGCTTTTTAAGCTGTGGAACAAGCACAAAGAATTAGAAATATATGATTCTTTTTTTAAATTGCTAATTTCAGATCAGGGTAGATCCTAGAACTACAAACTCAACTAAGTCCCATACTAGTTCGATAAATATACAGTCCCTTTCTGCTGTAAAATCTTCTGGGGGGAGGAAAAAGCCATCAGAATTGTAGCTGACTTCCCCCTGTCCCCTTCTTTTTTTTTCCCCCCTGAAGAAGTAACTTGCTTGAACCGAACTGATGAAATACTCAAATTAGGACCGAGACTGGGATCTTAAATTTGGTTATTCATACATGTCTGTTTCCTTTGAGCCAGACTTATCCAAGTAAGGCAGGATGCCAGAAAACAGGAAGTGACGTAACTGAAGTCAGAAAAGACATGAGCTAGATCAAGCTGGAAGATCAGAGACACAGAGGGGAAAGGGAAAAGGAGGTTCAACAGCCTACAGTGGGACACAGAAGTCAACTACATTCAGAAGAGCAGAGTTTTACCGCCTTTCTGCCACTCAACTGCTGGTAACTACACTCACTCTGAAGCAGTAAAGGTCTGAACAGAAATGCTCTTTTCCTACCCTCCAAAAAAATCACCGTGCATATTTTTGCTTTTGACCTTGCTGCCTCTGGCTGGGGAGAGAGGGGGAAGTTTGAACCACCCTTGAAAGGGGTTTCTGTCTTCAAAATTCAAAATTTTGCTCATTCCTCTGACAAAGATCCTCACTTTGAGAAAGGCTGAGACATCTATTCTGGTATACTTTAAGTTACTTCTAGTAATCTAAAGTTCTAATTTTTCATAAATAGCCTAAGTTAAAATAAAAAATGAGAAAGCTTAGAACCAGAAAGCTTTCAAAAATTACAGGAATATGCCATATCTGTGAGAGAGACTTCATTTTTTTCCAAAAGAAAAAAAAAAAATCTTGCAACTGGCAAACACTGTTACAAATTCCAGTATTCTACTGAACTCAGATTCTCCACCCTAGTTTCATGACTGAAACTGTGGCACATATTAGTAGTAATCTCTGCTACCTGAAATACACATTGTAAGAATTTTCTTACACGTGCAGCTGTCTGCCAGGTTGTATCCACAGCCATATTACTGAAAAAAATCCAGCTGCCCTTTGTCCAAATTACACAGTTTATGCAAAACACCACAACTACCTTTAAACAACAGACAAAAGTAACACTCTGGAGGCTTCATAGTCTGGGGGGGTTGGCGGAAAAAGAGAGCTGTATGTGTGGCAAAACATAGACTAATGAAGTCTGTGTGATCTATACACTATCCTCCTTCAGTTTCAGGGTGCTCTAATTATTACAACGTACAAAACAAACTGAGAAGTGTTGGGATAACTCACTTTGTGTATCTTCAATGTTTCAGTTAGCTATTATCTCCCTACTCCCATTTCCCTCCCACACAGGGCTTCTTACAAATACTGGAAACATAAAGCGAGTATTGCTTGGACCGAATCTTACTTGCATTTTTAGTTCTGTGCAGCAGCATTTGGTCTCACCTCCACTGCCTACAAAAAACAAAGCAAGTGAGTGAGCAAAATACACATGGACATTGATTGCCTAATTTAAGGGGTGATGTGTGGAATTCTCCAAGACATTTGGAAGGAAAAGTCACTTTAGGCATCCCACGTGCCCACAGTTCTTGAAAGTAAGTAATCTGAAGTAATAAAGTGAAAGTATGTACCTCGATGTTCAGTATGTAAGTTTTCAGCACTGCAGGACTTGACCAAACCTTCCATTACCAGTTTGTCAGCTACATTCACACTACCATTTTCACTAAGTTTCTCCACTGTTACTAAATTAACATTTCCATTAATCCCTTTCACTGTAATTGTGACATATTTATTCAATAACATTTCTTTCAACTTGTCAAGTAATAATGGAGACCACTCAGCTTTCTCTATTCCTGGGGAGAAAAAAAAAGTACAATAAAGGTTTTTTTATAAAGAAATCCTTTATGATATGACTGTAATCTTACACATAATGCTCCCACTGTTTTTGAAAATATGATGCTAAATTTTCCTAATATAAATAGCTTAGACTCTACAGATAATTAACCAAATCCATACTTCCTAAAACCAGTATACTACTTCAGCAGATCATCATGATGTTTACCAGTATTAAGGAATGAACACTATCATCAGAATAGGTACAGATTTATAATGTTCAAGACAACCAGTCAGGGTTTTTTGGGGGTGGTTTTTTTGGTTGCTTTGGGGTTTTGGCATTTTTTTACCTGCAAGTGAACATGTAATTGTCTGAAAAGGCAGCTTTAAGTACGAATCAGTGATCGGCAGGACCTTTGAAAGTGGCAAAGTTTCTGTGTTCCCATAGTCTGCGTATAGTACTTCCACTACAGACTGAGAAGCTTTTAGAACAAGAGCTCTGTACCAATGGCCATCACCTGAAAAGATTGGGACAAGAAGAATCACATGTGAAGTACCATCTTATAAACACAGCTTACCCCAAGAAGAAGAATCTCTACAGTTTTCCAGGATTTTTTAAATACTCTAGTATATACAAAAGGCCACTTGACAAGAAGCAAGCCCACAGAACAAGGGAATAGTTTCTGATTGCTGTATTCATAAGGATGTAAGTGTTGCTTGCAGATTTTTGCTCAAATTATAGATAAGATTTTTACTACAATACTGTTTTAAGGATGCCTGCACACTGTATTTCTAGCTCCTTACCTTTGTCTTCCAACACATATTCCCTCTCAAAACATAACCAAAATTAAAAAGAAAAAAAGAAAAATCATTTTTCCTCAATTATCCTGAAGAGGCATAAACAACAACAACAAAAATCAGTGGAAGTTAAAACCAACTGTCAAATACTTAGGTATACTCTTGTGGTCTGCCTAGTATTTTTTTAATTAATCTATCCTGTTTTCCATGAGCTGTTATCTGATCTAGCACCGAAGTTCAGTTTCAGCACTTAGCCAGATCTCCTGTAACAATCCACATGCAGTCAACATTTCATATTTATGAGTCAACACTACTTTTGGGTTTTGTTTTTTTTTTTAAATATTGAGCTAATATATCAGCAGAGTACCCCCTCTTCTGAAAGACTAAGACAATAAATTAAGTTCCCTCACCGTTAAGAATACCTTTGACTTGAATAACAGTTTGCTAAGCCTGGAGAGCTTGTTAGGCTGACAAAGCTGGATGATCAGTTGTCATAGCCAGTGTCACCACCCCATGCTCACACAAAGTAACAGCAAAAAAACCACCCAGGCACCCACAAACCAGAAGCGGGTCCATATAGACGCAAGTGCACTATTGCTCTGCCATGAATTTCATGCCCCCGTGACTCAGAAACAAACAAATTTCAGTTTAAACAGTAACTAGCTTTCTTTCCTCTTAAAGATGCATACATTCTGCAGTGCACAACCTATTCTTTATAATCTCTCCTGGACGGTCAGATGGTTTCTTTGCCCTAAAGATGCAGCCAGGCTATCCTTTGTAACAGAATTAAGAGATCCTTAAGCACTTTAAAGTTGGCATTTTTCCTTTTTCTAAAGCAAAAATGAAAGTTGTGTTTTACACTGGTCAAGGAAATATAAGAATAAACGATTGCCTCACCTGAAAACCTGGCACAACAGGCTTCCCCCAGTTTTGGTTTGAAGGGCTGGTTCTTGCAAGATTTACAATAGCCTTCTAGTTCAATCAACTGTCGATGTAGCTTCTCTTGATCTACAGAAATAACATTTGTTAACTAACCACATTTGGGTATAATGAAGAGCACACTTAACTTTTAAGCTCCCCTGCTCCCATCTTTGGGATTTTTTATATTTTCCTACTGTCTGAGCTACATTTGCACATGGTTCAGTTCGCTATAGGCATTCATTTTATTAATTAGTTTGCAACAGTGACTTACTGATGTTAGGAACAGTGAACACTTTTTCTTACCTTTACTTTGAACTGGTACAGCATAGAACAAATCTGGGCTTACAACTTCTGTTACACAGACAGATATGGTTTCATCTATAGCCAATTCAATCGACTTCCAGCGCCCAAGTGAGGTTTCTAATAGAAACAGTAAGAAAATGCAGTGTACCACTTTCCTCCAAGCACACACATAAGTAACTGTTACAGAATATCTTTTTGAATTTTAGAGATAACTTCATGTTTTCACTTCAAGAAGAGAAATCTAAACCAAGATAACTCTTGCTTAATTTGCTGTTCATAATCTATTAGCATCTAAAAGTATCTGAAGTAACAAACACATCAGAAAAATAAGATATTGAAAAGTAAACATGGGAAGCTTCAGTCATAGCAGATTTGTAATTCTCTACTGTCAAATATTCAAATAGCATTCATTTAAGATAAACCCAATGATTTTTATCTTTCTCCTTATGTCTCTAATGCCACCTGCAGGGCAGCTTGTGTTTAACTGTAAAAACTGACAATATAATCAAGATTATGCATGTTTTTTATTGATATTACTTGTATTCATACAGCAAGATCACAGTTTAAGTATGAAATACTGAAAATTCTTGTTCAATCTAAACGTTAACATTAATTGAATTACCTTTTTTGTCAATGGAGTTGTTTGGAAAGCTATTTTTATCTTGTAGAACTTCCTTTACAGCCAATTTTTCAGAAGTTAGTACCTCATTGATCACTTTTGGATGACCTGTGGAATTGTCAATAAGCTCTACACCTGCCCCATCTTTTGAAAGGGAAGTTACTCTGGCTTGAAGCTTTATCCCTGCAGCGTACATATGAAATCTTGCTGTAGCTTCTGGAATCCATTTGCTATTACCAGGCTTTATACCTAGGAAGTAGGAGAACTCTTCAAAATATCTCCATTAAGTGACTTTCTTCAATATTATGTTTTCCTTTAAAAAATTCCTTTTTTTTTTTTCCCCCCAAAGCACAACTCAAAATACCAAGGCTACTTTTACTACCTTAGGGACACACATTGTACTTCATCCTGTTAACTGGTCTCCTTTTTCCTCCTTTCTTCTTAAAGAACACATTTCCTCAGGACTCCCAAGTTTTGTTTTCTACATTTGATGATATTCTACCAAGTAAATCCTTGTGCCTTAGCACAAACAACACTGTTAAGATTGTTTATGAATCAGTTTAATATAGCCTTTTTATCAAAGGACCAGAAAAACAGTGTGTTTTAAGAGACAAAAATAACCCAGCAGAAGACACCTTGACAAAATGTGGTTTTGAGCTTTTTCCTGTTTCCACATTTTTTATTTTTAAACCAAGTAGACTACATTAGAAAGAAAGAATAATTCTGTAGAATTTTGAGTGATTTGGTGTGGAAAAGGAAGAGGCAGAGAATTGGTAGAAAACTGAGAAACAGCAGTATGATGCCAAACTCTGCAGGAATCAAATGAAACATCCCTACAGAGAACTGAAAGGCCAACTTGCTTCAAAAAGACAGATGAACTCCTTTTGCCTGCAAAAATTTTGAAAAATAATTAAGTTGCACAAAAGCACATTTAATCCTAGCAAGGCAGCAACCAAAAGCTGGTAAGCACTACAAATGAAGCAGAACTAAGTGACAAGTTCCCTTTGACTGGTGAATCAGTAAGTAACCTCCATGCAGATCACTCCACAGCACTGTCAGGAGCTCAGGGAAGAGCCACCATCTTTCTGTTAAATACCAGTCTGCTGTGTAGTAAGGCTAAAACAACAGTTCCCCCAATTCCCAGAGGCTGGAGGCACCACAGACATTTATTATTTAAAACAAACAAACATAAAACCAAACTAAAACAACTAAAAAACCAAACAACAGCAACCAACAAAAAAAAAAAAATCCAAAACCAGACTTCTGTGAAGTATACCCTGTCATCACCTCCCTCCCCCAAAGCAGCAAGTCTCTAAATGCAATAGCTCTTACAAGAGAAAGAATCAATAAGAAGATCCACCTGAGAGCCAGCATCTAATTCCTTGAAATGGAAGGTTTAGGAATGAGGATGAGATGTGCCGTATTTTATCCAGTGGTACTTCCTCAACATTTCCATAGTCCACAAAGCATACTTTAACAGTTCCATCTGAAGTAACATTTTGCACCAAAGCACGGTACCACTTACCATCACCTAATTTTAAAAATTTTAAAAATTAAAAAAAAAAATACTTCACATTTAGTAAGTTTACCAGCATTTATATTTTAGTAAATATATCAAATTCTTTGCTATCGTCCACCAATGCAAACTCTCAGATATGCAATTTTATTTTTTTCCTTGCTTTATGTTCACCCTTTAAATAACAAAAATATTTTAGTCTGTTACTTACCAGAGAAAAAAGCACAACAAGGTTCTCCATTTTCAGGCTTAAAAATATTTGGTGGAGTTTTCCGACAGTATTCAGACAATGATTTATTAAGTAATTTTAGAGCACGTAACTCTGAAAATTAGGAAAAAAAAAAAAGATGAGATCAACAAAATAAGCTGACTTGAACTTTATCAATACTGTTCAATGTATACCTTATTTATAAAAAACTTGAGATTTCCGTGAATATTAGAATTTCACAAAAAAAGAGCTGTTGACACTGAGTTAACTCTTTAACTTACTAGACAGACTTATTACCAGGAAGAGGTTCAATAGCTGATATTTACCGACAAATTAGTTCAGTATGATAGCAAAATAACCAGTAATTCTTCCTACTAATCCAACTTCACCCCAAAATCTAAAGTATACTTTACAGCCAGATAACACCATGGGAATTACCTAGTTCAGCCAGTGCATACGACAGATTACGGGATCTCATCCTGCTTGCTTATTTATATTTTATATGAAGTCCTTTAGCCTGCTCTGTAACATCACTTTTAGGGAGGAATTCAGTCATGTTTTATAGGCGATAAGCCACGAAGAATATATACCATCCCTAGATAAGTCAAGGAACAAACTTCCCTCACTTTTTAAGATCTGCCCTATATTTTTGGTTTGAATACAATTAGCTTCCACTTCCAGACACTGAATTTCATCATGCTCTTTCTCTAGTAGGTTAAAAAGCCAGTGGCTATCAGAAGTCTTTATACATGCAATAGAGGAACAAGATTTTTTTTTTGAGCTTATCCAAGAGCAACTCAAGTCTCAAAAGCTGCGGTTTTTCATTTTCATGATTTTTTTTCCTCTCTTTTGAATCTTAATTTTTTATAAATTAGAACAGGACAGAGTACTAGGAGAGAGCTCCACTAAATATTGTAGAGGCACAGGGGACGTGTCTCTTACTTGCTATCTTCTGTTTAGATACCCTTTGCCTAGGTTATGGTAGCTCTTTCCACTTTTCTGTACATTCTTAGATTAAATTTTATTCAACTGCTTACCTTCAACATTTTCAGATTTCAATCTCAGAGTCACTACATACCACGATCCAATTTCTTCATCATTCCACTTGTATGCTTAGATAAAAAACCTCAGAGGTAAGCCTTGGTGCTATAAGCTCACTTGAAACACTAATGCATCAGAATTATAACAAATGACAAACCAGGAAGCAAAGAAACTAGCAGAAAGAAAAAAGCTGAATAAACTTACCACTGTTACTTGAAATCTGACAGTAGAACTCTCCAGGACTGTACAGCGCACACACTACGACATCTACTGTTTGTTTAAGAGTTAATTTATTCCACTTGCAAATTCTTTTGTTCATTTTGTCCCCTAGAGAGAAAAGAGAAGAAAGACATAAAGGAAGAAAAATTAAAATAATTTTTACAGGAAAAAAAATTACATTTCCTCAACTCTTATTCAGGCCCTCAAATTTCTTGTTATAAATAATCCAACAGACTAATTACCAGTGAGAGCCTCTTTGCAGAATAAAAGCAAGTAAGAGAAATGTGCCAGTTGCTTAATGTCTTTCATCACTACTGAGAAGGGCAAGCCATAGATGAGCAGGGAAGAGTAATCACACAAAGAGGCCCAGACTAGGTGGCAGTACCCTGAGCAAGAGGGACTCTGGGGAACCTTGGTTCCTGGGAAAAAGGCTAAGAGGCATGGAAGGAGGAAGCAGCTGTCACCGAAAGTACTGGAAATGGTCTAAAGAGGAGAAAGAACAAGAAGATAACAGAAAGACTGGTTGCAGAAATTTGCACTGTACATTATAGTCAAGTACCTGAAAGAAGCTTATTATTTAACACAAGTTGTAGAATAGATCATATGAAAACTACATTATGGTACACTGGAGAAGCCATCATTTCCTCCATTAGCATATTATTAAGTCTTCCTGTATTTTTCATAGCTGTTACGTTTGTTACAGCTTGTGGCAGGCAGCAGCATGCAGAAATACTGTCAGCCTTTTTAAGACTTGAGTCCAAGTGGCTGGCCTCTGACTTTGGTAGACCTTTCCAGTTCTAAGTGTTTGGTTTTTTTTCTGAAAACGAAGCTTAAGAAAGTTTTGAGCTTCAAGGATGGCCACGCTGAGATGCTGTTCCATCTGCCCAGTATTGTGTCTGACAGTAGATTACTTTAGGAAGTCATATTGCCAACAGGCAAAGAAAAAAAAAAAAACCACCAACACAGAACAATGCCCCCCCCCCAAAAAAAAAAAAAAAAAAAAATCTAAACAGGCTCTCAAGTCTTCTTTATTTTCAGTGGAATGCAAGACTGTATTCCAAGACAATACTTCACACTGTAAGCAACTGCCAGATCCATACTGGAAAGGGAAAAGCATAGCTGGCATATTTTGAGAAATATGCTCAAAGCAGTAGAAGCTGGTTGAATTTTCCAGTCCAGAGGAAGAAAGATTGACTAGAAAAATAAAAATTAATAAATGGCTCAAAGTTTAGAGAAAGCTTTAGGATGCTTAACAACTGTGAAATATAATTGTTTATTCTTTCATGTCATGGTGAGATTTCTTCTTAGTCCTCTAAACCAAAAAGAAACACTGTTTCTTAATTTCTTGAAAGTTAATTAAAATCTACTCTATACCATGCTGCATCCAGCAATCACAGATTTAATCATTAAGTTTAAATAAAGCAAACACATTAATGAAAAACTATTTTGCAAGTTGACAGAGAAATGTATCTGTTCATATTCCAATATAAAAAGCACAAATTTTAAAACACTTCAGACAAAAGTTGATAATCTATTGTCACGGTTTAAAGCTGGGCTGGCTATTAACCAGGTGGCAGATGCTCTCTGTTAACCCTCTCCCCGCCCCCCCTAAGGGAAAGGGAAAAGGGAGAGAGACTTATGGGTTGAAAAGTTAAAACAGTTTTAATAAACTATAATAATGAAAAAAGAGTATAATAACAATAATAATAGAAATAATCAAATATATACAAATATATACAAATATATACAAATATATACAAAGCCAAGACTGAGAGCTTGGAAATCCTCCTCAGGCAGAGTTACTCCCCCAGCACAGGCAGAGGGGAAAATGCAGTACCTCCCCCCAGCACGGGCAGAGGGGAAAATGCAATAGCTCCACCCAGCACGGGCAGAGGGCAAAATGCAATAGCTCTCCCTGCCATCACACCTGCAGGCTTTTAACTGGAAAATTGGCAAAGCTGGTACCAATCAGTGGGAGACAGGACGGCCCCTCCCTCCTGGGCCCCACCTCCAGGAGGCAGTGGGTTAGTGATAAATAGGAAAGTGAGAATGACGTGTGTGGGATGGAATACCTCGTTGGTCAATCTTGGGTCACCTGCCCTGTCTGCTCCCCCCTGCAGCTGCGACCCCCCTTTGGCTCTTCACTCGTAAGCAGTGAGGAATTTAGCAGTGACCTTGGTTTCTCTAAGACTAATTGGCCTGGTTTGGGCCAAACCAGGACATCTATTTAGAACCTGCATTCAAAAGCTCCTACTTGGTGTGAGAAATTAAAAAAAGATGAGAAGTAACCAAGAAACCTCAGTAGCATAAAACAGGTCCAGGACAACGCCCATAGATCAAAATGTATTTGGATATAACCATGAAAGTTTCTGTTCATTTGAATTTTATACAAGATTCCTTACCCTTCTGAACAAAGATCATAGAATGGTTTGGGTTGGAGGGGACCTTTAAAGGCCATCTAGTCCAACCCCCCTGCAGTGAGCAGGGACATCTTCAACTAGATCAGGTTGCTCAGAGCCCCGTCCAACCTGACCTTGAATGTTTCCAGGGATGGGGCATCTACCACCTCTCTGGGCAACCTGTTCCAGTGTTTCCACCACCCTCATTGTAAAAAGTTTCTTCCTTATATCTAGTCTAAATCTACCCTCTTTTAGTTTAAAACCATTACCCCTTGTCCTATTGCAACAGGCCCTGCTAAAAAGTTTGTCCCCATCTTTCCTATAAACCCCCTTTAAGTACTGAAAGGCTGCAATAATGTCTCCCCAGAGCCTTCTCTTCTCCAGGCTGAACAATCCCATGTCCTGGCCACGAGGCATCTAGTGAAGAAGATCAAAATTAAGGGATTTGGCCATAGCCTCGACAAAAAGACTTCCCCCAGTTTTCAGTACAGATGGATCAGGAAAGAATATATAGTTTTACCAGACACAGGATGGAAAAGAGGGGCTTAAAATCCTTTATATGAGAGAAGCTAGGAATCTTCCCACAATAGAAAGAAATCTGACATAGCATTTGCAAGTCTCTCAAATTGAAGCTTTGGTCACTAAATGCAAAAAAGGCAATTTTGGCATAGCCTTGAAGTTGTATAGCCTACTGCAGTCAAACAAATTTTCAAGGACTAAACATGTGGGTTTAGGTGTAAAATATAGGACAATGTAGATGAAATACTATTTGAGCTGAAGGACAAGGGCATAAGAACAAGCCGGTACTAACTAGTCATATCCTACTTCAACTGGAAATTGTAACACTTCTAACTGGAGAAAGTGAAATACTAGTATGGTCTTCCAAAATTAAGCAATTACAACTTCTTTATGTATGCACACACACATATATACACACACACACACACATATACACACACACACACGTGTATATATATATATATATAGACACACAAGCAAACGCACAGTTTCTTCATAGCAAAGTTGCCGTGGCTAAACTTCAGAGCTGTGAAGGCTAGACTTCATGAGCCAGACTGGAAAGTTCTTACCAGTTAAGAACTTGCATTCTTTGTACTCACTCTAGTAGGTGGTTAAATAATGCTAGTTCAGCAGGATGTGCTCGTACTCACCGTTTGCTTGCTTAACATTATTCATTCTGATTGCTGGTAAGGTCATCCTTGACTCCTCAGCTGCACAGCCTTCCTCTATGAGCTGGCTCGATATATTTATTACTGGAATAACTGATTCATCTACAAGCTCCACCACACATCTGTAACTCTCTTTATCCACTACTTTTACTGTGAACACTTTGTCTTTCACCAGTTGTTTCATAAAAGAAATAGCTTTTGTGGTCCAGGCTCCTAATGGTGGCTTTACACCTAGAAAGTCACATAGCATGGAAAGGTTCTGAGGACAGTCCAAGTCTCAACAATATGTAGAAAGGTATAACAACACTGTTCAAAGCAATAGATTAAGCAGCAGATATACCAAGTAACTCACCCCCACTCCTCATGCTTGTAACAAGATTCCAAACCCAATTATTTAAATTCTGAACTTTTGTAGTACTTGGATTTAATAAAGATCTGAAAAAGATCACGTACAACTAGTCTGTTACACAAAGAGAAGCACAAATTCAGATTTAATACTTCCTTAGTATGAATGTCTAAGGAGTGTCAGTCTTTGGGTCTCATGAATACAACCTATAGTTTTGAACAACATTAACCAACTCTTGGCCAATGTATCTGCTACTATAAGCTGCTTCCTCCTTAAACGTTTACTCTTTATGCTACTAAATTTATTTCTAAAATGAAAGTTATAACCAGAACTTTATAGTAACAGATTGGCAGAAGTTGCCTTCCAGAAAGATATATTTTATGCAGCAGTAATCCTTGACTCTACTCAGGAAACATCTTATCTGATCACTTTTTTGTGTCCATGCTGTGTTTAGTACCTTCCTTAGTCCTAGAACACTCATTAGCAGATATAGGCATCATGATTTACCCCAGAAAAAAGATTTCTTTAGGTCACATTCAATATGCATTGGTTCACCTCTACATACAAGTGAAGCAGTTTTATGTTCTCCTCCAAAGTAAAAAGCTAGAATGCTGCTCTTAACTTTACCAAAACATTTGAAAAGCAGGTTAAATATCAAGTATTGTAAAGGAAGGATAGACATAAAGTAGTCTAAAGGAAGGATACTGAAGAAAAGGGGTGGACTACCTTGCATAGTGATGGAAACAGAGAAAAACAATTTCCAACAGCAGGTTAAACAAGTATGTCAAAACCAACGAATTATGATCCTGTCTTGAGACAGAAGGATGAACTACAAAGTATCAAAGTCCTTTCCAGCTTGACAGATTTCACAAGCCTACGGAGAGGATTCTACCAGTAGTTTCACTAGATCTGCCCCATGGGAGAGGGACAGATACCATTCTGAACTTCAATATATAAAATGAAATTTTACCTTCCCCTGCAGTGTTAGAACCACAACAGATTGAAGCATTCCAGAAATCCAGCAGGTGACCGGATTTTGCTTAGAACAAAAGCACATGCAAAACCTAACATGCATGTTAACATAACACAAGTTTTCCAAACATACAACTGCAGTTCACCGGGTACATTAGGAAAGATTTGTCACGTTTTGTAGATATGCCACAACAATTAAGAACTCTGGAAATAACGCTGTTATCTCCACCCTTCCTCATATTTCAATATAAGCTACTACAGATGTGATTGTTATCTAACCCCACTTATTTTGCCTCTATCCAGTTTGAAACAGCTTATCATTTATTTCATACCTGCCAAGGTACATCTTATGGCTTGAGCTGGCAAGTCCATTAATCTTGGAATCATAGGACGAAGTCTAGTCAGTGGAAGAACTTCAAAATTACCATAATCTATATAGCTTACCAAAACAGTATCTTCAGAAACATATGCCAGAACAGCAGCACGATACCAAAGATTGTCTGCTAGAAAGGAACATACAGATGTTCATTGTACTTTCTTTTAACTTCTGAGAACAGAATGGTTTTTTGGGCAGATCAATATAAAGATATGTTAATCTCAACATAAACCAGCAGCATTACAGTTCACACAAACCTTCACAACACCCTTATGGATGTAACATTTACCACCATCACCCCTTGTGTGAGTTGAGTGTTGCAAACTCATTGTTTCCATAAAGACCTCCCTCTCACAAATACATATTGCAACAAAGAATTGACTACATTATGTGGATGTAGTGCTTAAGTTCAATACATTTAAACAAACAGCAAACAGTATCTCAGCTGACCACAATGACATGCAATTCAAAGGCCACACAATAGATCTAATAATTTAAAGTATTTTAATTCAATTAAATGATTTGAGAAATAGAAATACAAGCTTACTCAAGTTTATCAAGACATCTGAGGTACTGAACTGATAGCTTTTCCTACCTAGGCACCTGAAACCAGTGCCCATTCAAATGCCAAGACAGCTTATTGGCAGTACTAGCTTTTTCTGAATGTGCAAAAAAGCGTTTATTTCAGCTTATCTGTTCAGTCCCACAGCTAATTTACTCAAAGCAGCAAAACCACAGGAAAGTGAAAGAAACAAATGACCCGGAATGTTTATCAGTCACATGAAGAAGTTATAGCAGCAACATTTCTGACCAGAAAAAAGGCATAAGAACAGCAATGTGTGGAGTTCTTTTTTTCTTGTTAAAAGCTGGATGAAAAGGAGAATGATCTTTGAGGAAAAGCGATTCATCTTCATCCTACTGCACTCAGGCAAACAGGACTTCAGATTCTAATAAATAAAAGGTATTTCTTTCATATAGACTTACAAATTCCTAGTACAAAACACTGCTTTATGCAGAATACTAGTCTATGTTTAGGCAAGATTCAATTTTGTCATGAGACTTGTAGATACTTAACACCAGAGATAACTGTCAGGTGGAAACTAAGTTATTAACATACAATTCAGGACTACCAGGTCTTGGCTAAATAACATATGAGAAGTCGTCTATCAGAGCAGCATCGTTACATAAAATCCCATTTCTTCTGTCCCTTTTTTGGGGTCTAAAATTTCAAGTCTATATTTATTTCCAGTCATAGGAAATAGTGCGCACTAGCATATAAAAGACAAAATTTCTTCACGGTCTCTTAAAAAGTTCCTTTATACAAAAATGAACCCAGTGTTAAGAGTTTGCTCAATGAAGGGACCATTTTATGGTCTTTTTTAAACTAGTGTTTTATAGATGTCATCATCTGCTATTAATAATTTTTTAAAATCACTACCAAATGCTATCCATAGCTAAAACAAATAAAATAAACTCTATATGAAACATTTCTAAACATAATTATAAAATGTGTTTATTTTTTGTAATAAAGTGACATAAATTAAGAGCCGTATTTTCCCTCCGTTTTTACCTGTGAACTGGGCGCAGCACTTATTTCCAGTAGCAGGACGGAAAGCTGGATTACTGGGCAATTTGTCACAATGTTCATTAAGAGACACTTGAAGCTCAGCAAGTTGACCTGATGTTAAAATACATAGGTTTTGGAACATATACTGTCTTGTAATTATTACAAAAGTACACAGATCTTAAGTTCAAAGTCTAGAAGAACACTTTCTAGTATAATGGAAATTATTTCACATAATGTTTAACATAATACCAAAATAATGATGAGACTAGGACTCTTTAATCATAAGATTGAAGAGAGTCCTCACGTGAGTCTGAGGAATCACAGTGGTAAGGAGAACGGACAGGGAAAACCAGTCACAGACTTTTTTTTCAACACAGGAACAAAACTGAAGCCAGGAGGAATTGAAACCAAGCTAGTGGAGGCATGCTAGAAAGAACCCAAGGAAGACAGCTTGACATGCTAGAAAGAACCCAAGGAACACAACAGGCAGATGATGAGTGTCACTTCTTGCCAAAGGACACGCTATGCTGTGAGTCTACCCAGAATTCAAAGGCTGCACAAGTACAGAGAAGAGAAATCCACGGTAGGAGAAACACCAGATCACATCCAGCTGCAAAAGCCCTTTTAGCTGAAATAAAAACCAAACGCTGGCTCGGACAGCACTACGAGGACACATCCCACAAACTTACTCTGCTCTTATTCTCCCTAGACATCTTTTTATGGGCACTGTGGGAGATGCACCGAAGTCCCTGCCGCCTAGCACTCTGGACCGCTATAGTGTTACTTACAGTCTTATGTTTTACCATATCAGAAGACACCAAAGCAGGGTTTGGGCACTATTTTCTGGCCTTCTCATACTCCGATATTCCTCCCACACTATGTAACAAAGAAGTTCAGTCCACACACCCAGCCTATAAGGAAACACTTCCCTCCAGTGGTAAAGCCACAAAGCATCACAGGAATAAACAAAGTAATTAGAAACTCGCACGCATTTCTGGAACACGAGAGAACATATTTAACATTAAATATTTGTGGTACAAATTGACTTCAGATTGGTAAAATCCATGCCACACCACCTTTTTACTTTGCACTACTCAGACTGCCCACAAATTATCACCTTACAGGTTAGTAAGTGATATTAACAGCTAACGCTGCCAAAAACACCTTCTACAACACCATGGCTCTTAACTGACTGAGGCATGGCCTAATGCTACAGGGAATCACCATTTCAGGTTGAACTACAATACCAGCAACGCCTCCCTCCAGCCACTCTCCAGTGAAGAGAAAAATGACATACTGTGTATCTTATATCCCATTTTCAACACATCACTTACGGGCACTGTGTATCTGTTGACAGAAAAAGATTTCTGGATTTTCAATGCTGGAAACTACACCAGAAAATGTATCTCCGATACATACAGAGACACACTCTGCAACTGAATTAGCACAGTGAAGAAATTCTTTATCTTCAGGCATTTTTTCTTTACTTTCCTTAGAATGGTTTTCTGACACTGTATGTTTAAAAAAAAAAAAAGTTAGTGATCAAAAGCTAGATGACTTTGAAATGTGCAACCTCACCAGCCAGCATTCAGAGACTTAAAAACTACGCTAAATTAAACTACAAAATTTAGACACACTGAAGCAGTTTATTCTTTTTGCTGATTCTTTGGACTTGGAAGGCTCCCATCATATTATCCATGAAATCAATGCTCACATAATCATCACTAAACATGTACTTTATACTATCAGAAAGTATTTGTGCTACCGTCACTAGTGAATTGAAGGAAGCTCCACTAGCCAATGTTTTTAAGCAGGTGATGGTAGTGAACAGCTATAATATTTACTACATTCAGAGTATCATGCGACACAGGAGGTCTTAAAATTCCCCAAGTTTTTTCCATCTCTTACTAAGAAGTTTGATTTGCTTGCTTACCTCTTGCAGAGTCTGCTCCTTTGGCATTACTTCCTGGAGTTATATCAGACCTTGTTTCTAAAGGTACTTTATTTAGGCAGTGTCCTAAAATACAGATGTAAGAAACAAAGTAACTTACCATACAAGATAGTCATCATTTAGTTTTATTTCAGAAGCTCCTTCTGAGCCTGACCTACATCCCTACCACAAGGTGAGCATGTTCTACTTATTTGTTGAGCAATTAATATGCTTAGAGTGTAAAATAAAAGTAGTTTCAGAGTCACTCAAGTAGTTGAGTTTTCTGAAGACATTCACAGCTCCAAGACTGTCTGACTAAATAAAATGAGCAAAGCAGTAGCAATCAACACTTACTCGTAGTCACTAAAGACTGTTGGCTGAAAAACTGATTACAGCTTTTCACACAAGGATTCACAACTTACCTCCGTATTTGCAACACTGAGTGTGCAATGAGTTACCAAGACTTACAAACAAATCTTGAGTTTCTTAGCTATTACATATTCCATTTCTGATGCATGAAGCAGTACTCCAAGCTTTCAATACAATTTTCAACTAAAAACCTGAATACAGATTGTTTAAGTTGCTTGTAAGGTCATGGAATAGATGCATGCAACAGTTCATGAATGCAGTGAGATTTCTGTGATTTTTCTCTCCAAGAGTCTGGCAAGTTTTATTGCTTTGCCATTAGAGTGCTATAAAGCAACCAAATGTGAACTATGCCCAGCACAACCCTACATCAGTTGAATTTACACAGGACTAAGGTGAACCATTATTTTATAGATTGCAGGGACTATGACACTGAGACAAGCTTTAAGCACATCAGGAATTTTAGCAAGCTAAAAGGATCAACCATTACTTCCTTCAAAGTTTCTGTGGGCTGCTTATCAATGGAAAGAATATGCTCTTAGCACTGTATTGGTTTTGCTGTGCAGACAGAAAAAAAAAAATAGCCCTCCAAGTAATGATAACAGGCACACCTTCTCTCTATTGATCTGGTTCCACAATCAAAGCCACCCCCTCAGCTCTACTGAAAATCTGAATTCAGACTCCTCAGAGGTCAGGTGCTCTGCTTGTCTCTCTCTACTGAGGCTTGCTAAGTTAGAAATATAAACATCCTTAGATTTCTCCAACTAGATACAACAGCATGCAGTGGTTGCGCTTTCTTTGGGATACTTGTTTAGTGAGCATGTGCAAAATATAACAAAAGCTGGTAAAACCCTTAGTGGAACTAGAAATTGATACTATCATTTTTAAAGAGTTAAAAATGCATGAGATAAAAAGGACAACAAGGTCCAAAATTTGCATGCACCTATTAAAAAAAAAAATGAACAAGATAATCCAGAAAACACTGAATTTATTACAATTCTACTGGAAAAGTAACCTTACTAAAATTTAAGGTTATCAAGCATAACAAGGTATTTCAGGTACAGACATTTTACATGACCTCTATAATGGAAAGGTGAAGTAAAAGAAATTTGAAAAAAAAAAAAAAGGGGAGGACAAGTTGGGAGAGTGACAAGAGTGAGGAAAGCAAAAGAAAAAACTCTCCTCTTAAAGGTATTGGGCATGGGTAGGGGGAGGGAAAGTGAACATGAACATGAAAGACTTATCAATTCTGTTGGTTTTTTTTTCCCTACACTAGCAAGTACTTACCAAAATCTGGAAGAACAACATCTACAGCAAAACTCAACATCATTTCCTCCTGTAATACATCAACAACAGTTACTGAACAGTGCTTTCCCATGAGCTGGGAAGCAAAGCTGGCGATGCCTTCATTCCATCCTTTTTCTTTGAGATCATAATTAGCAAAGGAACACTTAATGGCCTGGAAAGAATTACAATTAGAACAAGAGGGGATAAGGGGTTGTTTGCCCTGTAGAAAAAGCAACTAAATAATTAAGGTGCTCAGAAATAGCATCTTGCATATGAAAGTTAAAAGCTGCTGTTGGAATTTGAAGCGCTATCAATTCAACTAACTTCTTTATAAGAGAGTTAAGAACTAGGAAATTAAGTTCAAACTGTAAACTACATTTCCTCTGATTCTCCCAGTGTTTATGCTGTCTTATGTAAGGCATGGTTGTATCACACATTACATCCGACCACAGGTGCATGTTCTAACTTGCCCTCAGCAGACATTGGGGGCTTTACACCAAGATTCAAACAGCGCTCAAAATCTTGTATGGACCCAGAAGAAAGGCACGTGAACACGCTATGAAAGACTATTCCAACAGCTGCTAGTCATAGTTGTCCCTGGTTTAAAGAATGCTTCTCTGTTCTTCTTTGTGCATAGTTAAACCTACTAGTTTAACTCGCAGATTAAAGCTAGAACATCTATTTTGTAATGGAAGAAATTCACATAGTATAGCAAGGAACTCAGACCAACAGCTGTTTTTACTCCAAACAAAGTTTGCCCAAACTACAAGAGATTTTTTCACTACTGCATGTGTCCAGATTAGAATACACAGGCAGAATGTTTCCGCTACTGTCCTCTGGCGTATATGGGACATGCAGGCCTAACCACCCTGCAGGGGTTTTTTTTTGTTTTTTTATTGTTTTTTTAATCAGCTCAGAACCCAAGAACTCTGGGACTAGGAAGAACAAGCCAGGTGGCCTTCCTCACTCCTATGGAATAGCTAGGGAACATTTCAGAAGGTGAACCTTAGTGTAGTATAGCAGTTTTCATGCATCACGTTCACTGAACACAAAGTACTGTGATAATGACAGTTACACTGAGACACAAATTACACTCATTTCAGAGACATTCATTTAAAATAGCTACTGTTAGGAAAATGGAACTCACACATGGAGGAAACAATAGTTCAATGTCTTTGTGCAGAGCTTTAATGCAGGAGAGTGGAATATTTTCTTCAGTTCCATAATCTATATAGAATACTTGTGCTTTCTTTTGCAATATATGCACATCTTTTACCAGTGCTCTATTCCAGGTCTGTGTAGGAATAAACAATCATCTTAGTAAGAACACAACATATTTTGCTTTACTTCATCGGGTTCGTTTATCAACAAAGGCACTGACCAATTCTGACATGACTCAAATGAACACAACTTACTGTAGTGTTGACTGCTGTGAACATAAAATTCTACTCCTGTGGATATTGGCTACCGTACAGTAAATCAAGAATCTGCTAACAGTGGAGGAGAAGGGGAAGAAATACAAAAAAAACAGGTGGGAAGGGAAACAGGAACTAGATGTGGCTGCAGAATTGCAACCAGAAAAGTCAGGTAAGAAATCAAGTAAGAATAACTTCCTTAAATAAGCAGAGTCATATTCCAAACCATTCTAACTACAGTAGTTTAAATTTGCTAAGAACACACACAGCCTTCAAGCAACAGTAGGACAAGCAGCACCTACCAGGCTGAAGTACACAAACACATAGAAGTTAACTTTTTAGAGGAGGAAAAAAAAAATCAGTACCTTATATTTGAGTTCCAGATGTTATAAAACTAGTTACTACCACAATTCCATCACAATAAACTGATCTCTAATTAGCAGCCTTCACTGGTAGAGACATAAAAGCAAAACACAATGAGCTCCACACCAAATGGCTATTTTATGAACAATCAGACGTTACCTGATTCAAAGAACACCTTGCAACGCAGACTTCCCCTTTGATAGCAATATATTGCTCTTGAATAACTGCGTTAGCATAACAGTCTTGCAGTTTCACAGAAAGTTTACTGATCTGGTCTAAAACTTCTGGAGAACTCATCTGTATATAAAATTCACTTGGACTCTTGAACTCTGTTACTGTACCCTAAAGAGAAAAGCCATAGTAGATGATAATTATGCAAGAGCAACCCACAGTATATTATTCAGTACTAGTGTTCATTTCAATAAATGCATTTCAACCTATACCTGATTTTGTTCTTTTGTTTTGAATCTAGCAGTAACTGCAGGGAACAAACCCAGCGATATTCACCTTCACAGAAATAACCTTCCTCACTTACACCCCCTGCCCCCACCTGCATTTAGTCATCTTTACCAAAATAAAGAAATTTTACATGTGAGCAAAATGAGAAAAAGCGCTGAGGTGACACGCAGCTATATTTGCTTAACAGAGCTTCAAATGCAACCTAACAAAGCACCGTAGGTTTCTCCCAAAATAAAAGTACCTGTACTTCCATAGCTGTTTTGATCCCTAGAGTCTGGAGATCTGAAAGCATTATTTTCTTGATGTGTTCCTCTGTCTGGAGGGAATCCACAGAAGTTGAATTACCCTATTCAAAACAGCTACAAGTTATGTTTAAACTGGAGTTGTTCAGCTGTAGCTCCTTGTAGTAACAAACGAAAACAGAACTTTTTATCATTTCAAGAAGCATATAAGAAAAGTGCTTTTGTTGACTTTCAATAAGAAGTCTCACAGACTTTGTATTACTCTTGAAAATAACTTAAACCATTATCACAGAGATATACTGAACAGACAATGGAAAACACGTGCTGAAATCTCAGACATTCACCTCTTCCTTTCACACATGTTCTACAGTACAACTCAGCTGTATTTCCTGCTTGTGATGCTCTCATAAGAGGAATTTAATTCCACCTGCTTCCTTGTAGCCTTAACACCAGAGTAGGTTATAGCTACTGCTTTAACCACAGACATCCATTTTTTTAAAGTCTAAATATTTAGTGTAACCTGCCTAATGCACACCATCTGTGCCTGTGACATCCTAAAAACATTATAAAAACAGTCTTATGTGCACTCTTAGGGAAAACCTCTTTTACGTTTGGACTCACATACTGCAGACAACGCATGATGACTGAGATTACTGTTATAACTGCCAAATTCATTGTTTACTTGCAACAAAGATCCTTCTAGAACATTTTCCATAAAAACACATCTCACAGTACAAAATACATTAAATACAAATAAATAAAATGCAAAATACATTAAAGATTGTTCAATATGCAATATAAGCTCTCTTCCTTCTGCAGAACTTGCTCAAGGTTCAAAAGAACCAGGGAAAAACAAAGCCTTCCGTTATTTCAAAATAAATTTGCTACAAATTGTTTATTCATATTGTGTGGCCTCTCGATTTAAAGGTCCCTCACTATCAGTTGATCAGTTTTGCTATAACACAGTCACAAGTACACACAGCAGAAAGCTGTGAACTAACAGATGAACGGATGAACTAACAGAAGTCTCATGACCCAAAATGAAGCCTCCTTTCTAAATTCTTTCCAAAAGTTAACCAGACGAATGATCTACTTCAAAGAAGTGTATGACAAAGGAGTTTTCTTGTACAGTGCAAACATGAGGCTAGTTGGAGGTACACACACTTACTCACTTTCATAAATATAAATAATGAAGACAGCAAAACGATCTCCTGCAGAGGAGTTCATAGGAAGACTACAAGAAATGTTTGGCTGAAAGTAAGATCAAGAGAGGCTTCAAAACATTACAAAGGAGAACTGCATCACGTTTAATTCCTGCTACAGCAAAGAAACAAAAACTTATCTGCATCTGTTACTATGCAACACTACATTAAATGTATTTCTCAAATAATTTACAAGGCTCCAAGCATCAGTTCATGATCTACACGGAAAACAAGAAGACACCAGAATTTTTCCAAATTGGACAAGCCACATCTGTTTCCTTCCTAAAATATTTCTCTAGCAACACCATACATGCCTTGATTTTTAACTTTTTCAAACAAAAAACAAGTTGTCTGATAGTGTTGCTAAGGGTTCTAGAAATAACCCATTTTTTGAATGCTTCTCCCAGTAACTTTTGATTTGAAGTACTAATCTTTCTAAAAGGAGTAGATTATAATATTTGGAATTTGTTCCTTTCCTGTACAGGTTAAACTAAGCAGACCCATTCAAGACATAGTGAAAATCGTATTCTATACCTTAAGACAAACTCCCTTCTCACTTTTAGCAGGTAACTTGCCTCCATTGTTATTACTTACACTGTAATCGAAGAAAAATGTGTTAATTTTGAGGAACCAAAGACAGACAAGTAGCATTCATAACACCCACTTGCAAATAAAACAAAAAGGCTGTCTTCATAGTACGTGTTTTTTGTCAACCCTTATTCCTCCTCCAAGAAAACGCAGAATGGTAAATTTGTTAGTTCCCTGTCATGCAACACTTAGTGTGTTTTTCCCGATACCATCAACAAAAATTAATTTAACTTTGATTAAAATGGAGAATGTTGTTGTAGAGTTCTGCCAACACTGTAGTCCCAAGCAAACCTTAAGAACTATAAAATTGCAAAAGAAGAGATGTTGCTATTTCAGTTGAATACATAAGTCATATTCAGATAACATATATGCCAGATTGTCCCCTTGTCCCCCCCCCATTCAGTCACTGTAGGAAAACTTGTGAAAAAAAAAAAAATCTCTCTTGTAAACTTGATTATGGACACCTGGTTGCAGATTCACTGAACTGCAGTCATCACCTCTTGCTAGAAACTACCGGCTTAAACACTCAGATCACTCCCCTAAATTGTTCCAAAGCCAACCAGTCAATTTGTACTGTATCCTAACCTAATGATGCTTCCTTTAATTGAAACAGATTAGGGAGTGATCTCTTGAGCATCTAAACTAGCATGTCAAAATGCAATAATGAGCAGCTAGAGAATGGCCTGGCTGAGAATGGTCTGGTATTCTAATTGCAGCTGCGCTCATCAGAGATAAAATATCCATGAAATTCACTGAGGCTACACTTGGATTCAAAGGGTGCCTCTTCAGAGTCTCTTAAATGCAATCCATTAACCATGCCACTGCTGAAAAGCACAGTCTCATTTCTCCTCCCTTCCCTACATCATCAACAGCAATAACAAAGTCATGTGATAAGCTGGTACTCTTACTGCACGCTCACATAGTTCTGACACAAGTAAAAATAATGCTTTTGCTTTAAATCACACTACAGAACACCTCAAGAACTCCAACAATATCTTTCAAGTCACCCTTCTAAAGCAGCAGAGCTGAGCTTTCTGACAAGTATGAGATAATACAGTACTAGTCGAAGAATAAGCAACATATTTTACTGTAACAGTGCCTTTACATGGTCATTTAAGTTGTGTTGGGAGGGATATTGTCTTTCTGTAAAGATTATTTGGCGAAACTTTTATCAAACTTACTTCTGTTTAATTGGCTCACATACAACACTATGTGCTCGCCAATCTTTCTTCTGACAATCCGCAGAACAATAGTAGATTTGCTTGCATTGTGAACATCTGAGGGATCCTAAAAAAAAAAAAAAAAAAAAGAAAAAAGTCAGAGAGAAACATCTATATCAGAAGAGACAACAGCTGTTAAGATACAGAATTCATCTATTGTTTAATAACTGCTTTACAAGACTGTTCCACTACACTTCTAAGCACATACAAATAAGTATTTGTATTCACATACAGCCATGAGACATTACTGCCCCAGATATCCCAAATGTCTTCTATATTTAAGGAGGAAAAAAAAACCCCAAGGATTTTTCATTAAGGAGATGCTCTCTTCTGTTTATCAGATCCATAACTCCAACTACATTCTGAATAGTCACTATACTTGCATCTGAGAGATGCAAATATACATCCATTTTAAGACATTTCTAAGCAAACCTTCTGATCCGGTTTCACTGCTAAATATACTCTGCATCACAGACTACAGTACAATAGGGACTTACCACTCAGACCACAATGATGGCAAGTCCTCGTTTGATGGGGTGATATTAATGAACTAAAGAGATTCTTATCATAGCCAATAGAGAAAACATTTTCAGGGGAATATTGCAATTCATTCAGCTTCTCATGAATCACATCAGAATGTGATACCTGTGGAAGAAAAATTTTAGGTGATTCTTACCAGAAACAAGCCGTCCATTAGGGTAGAAATATTCTAATATACCAAAATGTGACAACAAAAGAGAGTAAAAATGTCAAAGTTCTAGAAAGAGCAATATATGCTGATCATTTCTGCTATCTAGAAATGCTCAGAATATTAAAGGCAACTATGAAGTGCAGTAACTCACGGTATTTCCTTCACCAGCTGCAGCTGTCAACTGCAAGTTCCCTCTACCAGTTCCGCCTTCCATGGAACTTCCTAGAAGAAGATTTGCAAAGGGGTCTGATTAACAACGCCTGTGCATGCCAGCGTTATGGAGTATTTGCAGGAAGACACAAGGCTCTCATCTACTCCTATTATTCCGCTAGCGCATTTGAGCAAATGCGGATGCTAGGACCATGACACACTCTGGAAGTCACTTCTTGTTATCACTGATACTACGTTTATTCAAACTCACCATCAGTGGTATTATTAAAGCAATAATTTTACCGCTCTGTGCTTATCACTCGATGTAAGTTTTAATGTCCTCCATCCATAAATTTGTTTCAATTAAAGTTGTTCAGTACGAACAAAAGAAAGTACATAATTTCTGATATCCATAGGGCAGAAATTCACAATAGGCAATTTTACAGTAGCTGAGACAGTACAAAGTTTCTTTCAATACTATTGAACATGTGGTCTATGTTAAGGTTACACTTATGCATAGTTTTGTCACTTCAAAAAGTATTCAGAAACAAAATACTCTGAAACAAGAGATTTTGAATTTCCAATGAGCGCCTTATAAGCCTTGTGGCCTTTCCAATGAGTTTATTACCAAACAACTCTTACAAGACAAACAGTCAGCTAAGTCTGCATACCAATATCCTAGCAACTATGTTTTTATAAACAGGCAACTCATTTACCTACAACAAATTTGTTTCAGTTGTAGACTGCACATGTTATTCTGAGCTTGTTCCCGTTTGGTAGGCTTATTAGCCCAAGTTCTGCATCGAGGCAACATAAAGCTTACGTGGCCTTTTTTCCCCACCTGGAAGCAAGTTAATCTTGTAAACTTTGCCTAAACTAAAACTCCTGCCTAACATGAAATCAAATTTCATGAACACTCCAGACCCAAGAGGGCTGCATACCAAACTATCGCAGAACTCCCAGAATCAAGTCTTACCACCATTTGGAGTAAAAGAGAACACAGATCAGACAGTACTGAGGCACTGACAAAGGCAAGAAACATTGATGAAGGAACTCCAACTCCCACTGCACGTATCTGCGCCAAATTCCCTAGTACTCCAATTATCCTCTTTTTTCAATTATCTAAGACATTCCAGGCCACACAAGTTTGGATAATTAGGAGTTAGTTGTATTTATAAGCCATACTCATACTGATGTTGTTTATCAATAATCAAGCATATACACAATTACAGAAGAACAAAGTCAAGAGACCTTTGTCAAGCTTTGGACAAAGTGTCTCTTTTATTGCACTTGTTCTGTACTGTTTCTACACTTGGCAAAAAGAAACCTGTACTGTTTGTTCACAAAATACTGATTTTTGTTAGAGATTTCAAAAATTCAGCCTCGAAACTGATAGCTTTTCAACAGGCAGTTGGCACTTGTCATTCTGCTGCTTTAACCTCCACCTACAACTTTATTACCTTTGTTCTTTATGCGAAGCGGTTCCACCATCATGTAGATGTTCACATCAGAGTATGATGAAAGGTGGCTGTGTGACGACAGGTAGCTGTAGGACAGGTAACTACAAAGTCACAGATTTAAAGATTAATTCAGACAGGCACACAAATTAAATATTAAAGTATTTTTAAGTCCTGTTCTGAAGCTATATTTAAGCATCAATTTTGGAAGGCTAATTCTCTGCTGTTTCTGTGATTTGTACAGTAAAAAGTAAAATACTTTCTGCATTAAAGATCTCAACAATGAACACTCCAGATTAAAAATAAAAGACAAAAAGCCCTTTATGAGAGGAGAGCACCAAGGAGCAGAAGCGGCTGTCACAACCTGCACTTTAGGCTTGCTGGACTCACAAGGGACCCATCTCTCTTGAGAAGATCTCACCCTAGTTTAGATAAATCGCCCCTCTGATGAAGCATAACCTGCACTCAGCGGTTCCTGACGACTGGGAGCGCAGCCATGGGTGAAGGCCCGAAGCCCTGGGACACCCACCAGTTGGTGAGCGGGCAGAGCCATTGCCTGAGGGGAAACTACTGCGCCCGGATCTGCCAAAATGAACTTTTGGCACCTGCTTTCCCAATTTTAACATGCAATATAATTATTTTAAATATAAAAACACTCTCTTCATACATTATATGGGAGAAAGCAAATTAAAATGAACTTGCAAATAAAGCAGAGCAGTCTTTGGGCACATGAACTGACACTGCAATCAACCAGAAACAAGCTTTCACAACCACAACTGAGTAGTACCTGCACGTGCTATTTTAATTAACTCAGAATAAAACTAAACACCTCCACCCCACAGCCTCCAGCCAAGGCCGTCAGACCCGCACTGCCCGCCCTCGCGGCCCCGAGGCCCCCCCCCGCCTCCCCTCAGGGTAGCGCTCGCCCCCGGGGCGCTCCCCACCCCCGGCTGGGCCGGCCTCTCACTCGAGAGCCGGCAGCGGCTGGAGAGGAAGCACCGGCCCTCAGAGGGGAGAGGCGGCCCTCAACGCCTCCTCACGGCTCCCACCAACGGCTCCGCCGCCGCCACCCCCGCCCCGCCCGGCAGGGAGCCCCGTGGGGCGGCCCGCGGCACGTGCTGCCCGGCCGGCAGGATCCGTCGCCCGCCGCTCCCCGCCCGTCCCGCCATCTTACCCTGACAGGGGCGGCCAGAGGAGCCCCCGCTTTAGCGGCTGCCTGGGTGACTGAACGGCAGGTTCCGGGGCTGAGGAGACCCCCGGCTGCGGGCGGGGCGGGCGGCGGGTCAGGCCCCCTCAGCAGGTGGGTGGGCACCACAATTGGCACCTCCTCATCAGTGCCGCTCTGGTCACGCCGCCCGGCCCCGTGCTGGAGGGCTGAGGCTGCGTGGTTTTCACTTGAACTGTGGCATGGTTGTCAGAGCCCTGGCCAAAAATGTCTTAGTCTTAAATTGTATTACACCCGGAGTGTGGCAAGAGACTGCTTCGGTTTTATAACTCAAAAGCACCACTGGTTTTCTTAGTGTCTTCAGCAAAATTCCGTGAGGGACAGTAAAACATCCATGGTGGCAGTAGTAACCCCATGCATTCCTTGAGGATCCATGTACCGTACTGCTCTTAGTGACGCCAAAAGATGAAAGAATAATTGTTACAAAATACTAGTTACAGAGAGCAATGAGTAGCACTGTCCTTAACTCTTCATTTCAGAAAAACCTACAGGTTACACTCACAACTCTGTGCCTCAGCAGCCTTGGGCCTCTCCTGACTTGGCCTGTCCGTGCTTCACAGCAGCAGGCATAGCCACATCTCGGGCCAGACTTCCCTATTTCAGCAGCAAGGAAGGTGTATAGCTGCTTTCTGTAATTTCTACAATAAAATTAAAATTCTGTCAGGACATCAGTTAGTTAGACAACCTTGTTTCATACAAATTCAGAAGGTGGCTGTAAGATCTGTGCAATAATGTTGTAATTTGATACATCAAATTGATGCATTTGTATTTTAAAATATTTGAATTTCGCCCTGCAGCCCAGAAAATACATCGTTTCATCTCCCATTTCCAACCTATTCTGTGCTTTCATTTGGCCTTTCTCTCCTCTTTCTTTTCTATACAAGGTGTTTTCCCCTTTTTTTCTTTTAACTTTTGTTTCCCATCCTCATGTCTCTACCTACACTGGAAAACATACTTCATCTTCAACACTGCTGAAGTTACACTACTACTTAGACATGCTCTCAGGCATTCCCATTGCTGTGCAATTAAACTTTCACCACAAAGAAATGAACCTGGTCTATTTTAGTGCCTACATTGTTGTACTTATTATGAAAGTGTAGAAAATAAGTGATGGCTTTTATTCTTACAGGTTCTGTGAGGAAGGGAATAATTATCTCTGTTCACAGAGAAGAAACTGAAGCATATTTTGCCTTAAAGTCATTTGGAGTCTGGCTGTGACGACATTTCAAATCTTCTGTGTTTAAGTCTAGGATCCTGTCTGCCAAACTATTGTTCGCTGCTAAGCATTCTCAAAAGAAACAACACATCAAAGGTTTGCTGAGTTTTTTCTACGTGGTTTAGATACTACCTACCAAAGCCAGAGGAAAGACTCTTCCTGGCTCCAGTGAACCTCCAGCCCTCAGCTGCAATCTGAGGAGAAGCTGACTGCATTGGAGGCTGCTCTGAAAGCAGGAGGGGAAATTAGGTAGGATTAGGTGGGATTTCAGGAAATCCATTGCCCAGCGTTGCATACTGGATTAGGCACAGTTGCATGTGGGAGGTTGCAGGGAGACAGGGCAATTATGATCAGGCAGCCTCCATTACCTCCCAGAACCTTGTTCCTCTGTCTGCAAGATTAGCCCAACACCCAATAATCCTTGTGCCTAAGAAGCATGAATACCAGTGAGGCATTAAGAAATGCTTCTCTGCCATTCAGATGTCTCAAAAAAAACCCCAAAGTAGACTATCTTTGTGACTTAAAATATCCATGTTTCTAGTACGTTTAGCTGGCTAGCCATTTCAGCCCCAAGGCCTGCTGAATCAAAACAACGCTGCCAGTCTGAACAGTCTTTTGAAATTACACTAATTAACAGTATAGACTGTGCTGGAAGTGTATTGACAGGATACAATGAAAAGGAAAATCAAGTATCCCACTGGACACACAATTTTATCAGCATGTTAACTGGCACAAAGTTTTCTTGCAGTTAGAAGTTGCAAAGAATGATTGAGCCAGGGCAAATACTGTTTTCATTGGTTTTGTTTTTTCAGTATCGGTCATTTGGGACTCTTCATGCCTCAGGATACTGCAACAAGAAAGAGCAGGAAATGATAGCAGTAAAATTAATTCTAAAAAGAAAAATAACAGGGCTGGCTGCAGCGGTGGAAAAAGATGAATGTGAAGGAGTGTCAGAGGTAACTGGGGAGAGTGCTGTTAGCGTGGAAGCTGACAGGAGCAACATCACAGGAGCTGCAGGAGGTTGATGTGGCTTGTCTGCAATTTTTAGCGAGAGCTTTGGGCTTGCCCTGCATGTAGGTTCTGTAGTAACTGTACCGGTATGTCATTAGCTCTAATTTGTAGGATCTAAGTGCCTAGGAACTAGCTGGGACACCACTGTGCTACATGCCGAACAAAGGGCACTCCAAACAACATACATTGAAAATAGGTTTTGCCAGGTGTAACTTAGTCAGAGCACTTGTATAATGACAGTCACACTTAGGATTTAACTATACCATGCATAGATGAGACAGGACAGTGATGGCAAGGCCTTTGTGCCGGGACTGCGGCTTCAGCAGTGCTGCTGTCTCTACCTGACACAGGGAGGGAAGACGAGGCTCCTGGGGCTTTGTGGACGATGCTCCCTGAAGACCCCTGGCAAACCATGCTTAGAATAAAATAGCTAGACAGTTAAAGCAATTCCTAATGAAGAAAATAATAACTCTTCATGTAACCTGGCCATGATGTGAAATGCAGGAATCTAATCAGTCCGCAGTAATTCCATTATAACAGACCAGCCTTCTGACGAGCGCAGAGGATGGGAGTCAGGCAACCTGGACTCTGCTCCCAGCTCCTCGGCAATGCCAGCCACAGCTCTCCAGCGCCAGTGGTCCCAGAGGAGTGTGGGGTGTTCAGCACATCTGCTGTTTCAGCTGCCTCGTTGTTCTCTCTTAAAGTGGAGTTGCTAACACTGTTTTAGTTGAAGGAGAAAGCATAGGATTGTAAGCCCCTCCAGTGGGCAAAGCTATAAAAATGCTATGTATAATTAACAAACATCACATGGAAATTGAGCAATTACATGAACACTTACTTTTCTTTTTCTTAGATAACAAAGCATGAGCCAAAAGCCAGAACTACGACCTTTTGAAAATACAGGCCAAGTTCTCCTTCTGCCTCTGCAATGCAGAGCTTATGCCTGCAGCAGAAGAGAAGGCTGTCGTGTATGACTGTATTTCAGTTGATAAGTTCTCTCACTCAGAAATTGTCTTCCTCAGCATTTGTACATGCCAAATGAGAGCTATGGCTGGCTAAGACAATAATTCATTCATTCATTCGTATTTAATATGAATGCAGACAGTTTGGGGCAAGGGCTCGCTCTATGTTCTGTTGTTATCATTCCCTAAGTATCTGTGGCTGCCTCCTGGGGATAAGATACTGTTCAGATGAAAATTTGGCCCAAGAACTGTCTGAGCATCAGTGCTGGGACTAGAGCCATGGGGAGTCCAGCTGAGGACAAAAAAATCCTTTTTGCCTGCCTTTAAGGAAGAAATCTGCTAATCAGGCTCAATTTTCTTAACCTGATTTCAGTCCTGCTGAAAAAAATGTCCAGAATAAAAGGTGAAAATCAGCTGAAATTTTGCCAGGTCTGGTGGGACGCACTAAGCCACACATGATTAACGTCAGTGAGACTGCAGACAAAGTGTACAGCAAAGCAGAAGCATAAATCTTAGAAGGACTGGGGCCAGAGTACACTGGTGTCTCTGCAGTTGCCTTTAAATAACTGGAAGAGAAGACCAAGTAAGAAGCATTTGGGCACTGAAGTGACTGTGTTACAGAGCAGCCAGGCTGGGTGAACTTTGCCACTCAGCTGCAGAACAGGAGTAGGAGTGGCAAAGAAGCATTTCTGAAAGCAAAGCTTAGACTTGGGCTGCATGGCAATTAGCAAGTGAGTGTTGCATGTCACTGCTTTCTGAGAATGGACAATTTTTCCTTATCTCTATTCCACACCTGATTTTTTAATGTATTTTTAGCGATATGAAATGCACAGCATATTATGAGCAAAGCAATGGCTAGATTTTTGCCTTCAAAATATTATTTGGAGGTTAAAGCTGAGGCCACAAGTTCTCTCCACAACCTACTCCAGTTTATGCTCTCACCTAAATAATGGTTTTAATGACATATGCCTTCATCCGATTCCTTCACTGCTTTAGAGGTGATGGTTAGATTATTAATGTTTAATTATCTGAATCAGTGTTATCTTTCCCAAAATAATGAAAATGCAAAGGTTTATGGTTATGAGCTCTGAATGGTTTGCAGATTGATTTTCCCTAAGATCCCAGTGTTATTTTTAAGGATCTGTAAAAAGGTTTCAAAGGATCATTTTCTAGGACCCCAAAATGTGCATTTGTGATTTTTGAAATTCCAATTACCTGGAAAGAATAAGGAGAAAAATAACTTGCTCTGAAATAAAGCTCCCAATTAATATTTGTAAGTAAACTTCTATTTTCAAAGTCATCAAGGTATGAACTGAAGAAATCATCACTGGGTTTTGTAGGTATAAAGCATATAGGTGTGTGTATACTTTTATACGTATATAAAAGTAAATTAGCCAAAATAAAGGAGCAATATGATCTAACATGAAAATTAGCCCTGCTGTGAGTAGGGGATTGGACTAGATATGCTCCCGAGGTCCCTTCCAACACAAATTATTCAGTGATTTTAACTTGCTTTTCTATTGTTAAGAAGTTCCTGCAAGAAAGATGCCATTACATTACTTGATCTGCTACAGTAAATGCAACTGTTTTCACTTAACAGCTTGTCTGTTAATAGAAAAAACTAAGGTAGTGTTTTCAATTTATTGTTTATTAAAGAAAATAAAATGGCACTAATAGTGCTCTGGATTCCAAAACTCGTTGTGTTCCACAGAGGAACTGCTGCTCCCAGCACTAAAACATACTCCAGATTTTTGATGCCCAGCAAATTCTTCACTTTTTTTTTAATCCTCTCAGAATGAAGAATGAAGTGCCGGCAGGCGTTAGCTGAAGCTGGACTCTGTGTATTAACGTCACTGGATTTACTCTTCCCCGGCATGTGGGTGCGGAGGCTTTTGGCGTCTTGTGTAGGATTGGTTCTGGAAAACGAGATGCTGTTTGCACAGGGAAGAAGAGGCCCTGTCAGTCATTACTTGTGCACCGAGGTAGCAAAGAGGGGAGGTACTTCGTGCCCACCTCTCCGAGGCCCCGGGGTGAAGCACCCTCCTGCCCGGCAGCTGCCGGGGCCGCAAGCACCCCGGGGTGACCGGCCCGGGGATGCCCTGCCCGGAGGGGTTGGCCACGCCCCCGCCACGCCCCCGCCACGCCCCTGCTCCCGGTGCGGAGCACCGCCCGCCGCCGCCATCTTTGTTGATGTGTCAGCTCGCCGGGACGGCGGTGGCCGGCGGGGCGAAGCGCCGCCATGGGGGAGCTGCTGCCTTCCCTGCCGGCCTCGTAGCGAGCGGGTGAGGGGCCGCGGAGAAGGGCGGGCGGGTGCGCGGGTGCTTGCTGCTGGCGCCCCACAGCCCCCGCAGGCGCTGCCGGGCTCCCCGAGGGGGCGGCGCGGGGGCACCCGCGGCCGAGGGGGCCGGGGCGAGGCGAGGCGAGGCGGGACGGGACGGGACGGGACGGCTCGGCGCTCCCCGGCCGGCTCGGCTCGGGGCCGGCGGTGCCAACGAGCCGCTTCGACCGCCTGCCGCGGCGTGCCGGAGTCAGCGGGCGATAAACCCCGGGGTGGCGGAGACGGGGCCGCGCCGGCCTGGCAGGGGCCGCGGGGGCGGGGGGGAGGCTTCCCCGGGTGCCCGGCCGCCGCAGTGGCCGCTGCGAGGGGGTCAGCGTGTGCGGTGGGGGCACTTGGCTGGCTGCGGTGGCGCCAGGTGAGGGTGAGGCTCAGGTTCCGCAGGGAGGAGAGGGGCGAAGGGACGTGAGGTCCGGGCGGGCGAAGTCCTGCCTTAGCAGCGCCTTCCGAGCCGGGACCTCCGAGCGGGTAGCTCTGGCTCCCGTGCTGGCTCGTAGTCTCTTTGTTTCTTGACAGCTTTCTTCACGTTGTTAATTAGGTTGTCCCGTTTCGTTGGCTGTGTGTTGATTTCACTATATGGTTAAATAATGAGATAGCAAACCCCAGCAACTGTTACACCAGTGTGAAGGTTATGTTTTAGAGCCGGCTGCAGTGTTGCGGTGGAGTATGTGTCCTTGTTTTTGCAGATGGTATTTGCAAAAGCTGCTTGCCCTGCTGGGTTTGAAAGCAGAAAGCTTCACTGCAACTTCAGCGAGATGATTATGATGTAGGCTTGTGGATTTTGGCTCTTTTCCTGGAAAATAGTCTGCACAGGTGAGTCTGATACGGGTATACTTCCAGCGAGACTCTGTGCAGACCAGGAGAGGATCTCTTGTGGAGGTGAAATCTGTGTGTAAGATTAGAAATATGGCTGGCTTTATTGTTGGTTTGCTTTATCTTCTTGTAAAACTGCTTTTCAGAAGTTAAAGTGTTGCAAGCACAATACACTAAAAAACCACATGTAACCAGTGTCCCAATATGTTTTGTTGTATAAGGAAATTGTTGAAGCAGCATGAGCCACAGCTGCATTTTTATATCGACAAGGAAATGTAATCACTGGCTGCTATGAATGCTTATGTTGCGATTAACTTTAGGAGGAGATGGTTAAGCTCTAGAAGTATGAGAAACCGAAAGTCTGAAGATGTTTCAAGAGATTGTCAGTTTGAAATGTCATCCATTTTATGGAAAAAAAGAAAAGTAAACTTGTTCTGTGTTGTCTTTGAGCCCTTCTCTTCTTTTTCTGAAATTCTTCAATCATCTGTTCTTGACTTGGCTTTAAAACAATATTTTCTCTTGTTTTGTAAGACTTGATTTGGGGTTGTTGACAGATGTTTGTTGGTATTGTGAGGTTCACTATTTCCAAGTGTTGAGAAAAGGACTGAAGAACCAAATACAGAGAATGGTTTCTTTGGTCCTAATTAGCAGCTACGTTGCTTATCACTACCCAAGGCTAATATTGAGTTTTCTGAAGCCGGCTTTTTAAAAAGCTATGGAAAAAAGCAAGTGCTTTTCTGGATTTAGTAGCTTTATTAAGCAGGAGAAATACGTTAAATCAGTAGTCTGCAACTTTTGCTAACATGGGCTCCAGCAGGCAATATCCTGTGCTTAGTTCTGGATTGGCTTGTTCTGAACTTATTTTCCTGTTGCCAAAAACAATATTGGAAAGCCTTATGGATAATTCTTATCTTCAAGTCATAGACCAAGACCCTGCTGCCTCAAATTGAGAGTGAAAAAAAATCATCTCATCAGAAACAAATCGGTGTCAGAAGAGAGGAGAAAATCACAACGCGGATCTCAAGAAGTACACTGAATACTGTTTTTTTTTTTTAATGTAATAATATTGTATATAATACTACCTCTTATATTAATTAGCAGAAGTCAGTCTTCTGTAGAGCTTACAGTTAACACATTCACGTACTTAAAGGATTGAAGTTTTTTGCTTGTTTGTTTCCAGGGATGCTGGAGAAACTGTAGGAAAATCAGGTTTGAAAACAGTAGGGCCTCGCCATCCTCACGAGTGGTGTTTTTCAGTAGGCAGGGGTCAGGCAACAGTAATGCCATGGTTGGTTGGAATTTTACAACCCTGTTGTATTGAACATTTGAGAACAGCCATTGATAGCGAATATGCCAGCATCTTCAATGCCAAATATGCGAAGAGCCATATCATACCTATACCATGACACTATAATTTTGTAAGAAGGTCTGTCAGTGCTCTAACTTTTGTAGTGTGAAGGAGAGTTATGACTCAGTTATAGGTGGAGGAGACCTGTCATAGAGTGTATGCTTTGTCCAGGTTGTGAACTCGATCATAAATTTGATTTCTTCCCCTGCCTTAAAACATTCTTCTTTGCATAGGTGATGTTATCAGTGTCAGAACGTGAACGCAAACAGAGTAGTGGTAGTGACTGACTGGCTGGTACTAACCTGGTCGTAAGCAGAGCTGAAGGCATGGTGCTAAAATCCTGAAAGGTTACGGTAGTGCTGTTGCTGGCATTGCATTGGTTGCTGAAGGAGAGACTGTTTTTCTTAGAAGAGTAAGAGTTGTTCTGTGCTGAAGACACTCTACTAACAGAAGATTACAAGTCTGTGTGTAAACCCTTAAGTATCCAAGTCTCATTTGAAGTTCACCGTAAAAGGGTGCTGTTGCTAGTACATAGTTTTCCCCTGAGACATGAGCTTCCAACCTTGGGACTAGTGTGACAAAAAAATAACACTCTTGAGGTGTACCCCATGACTTGTGTTGTGATGGGAACAAATCCAGTCCCACTTGTTAAACCTTAACTGCTGAACTTTATTTTGGAGTTGTGCTGTTACTTGACGCCGTATGTGGAGTTAATATGACCATAATATTAACCACTTGCATGAGACCGGTAGAAAACCTAGTGATGCCTTGAAGGAGTTCATACAATGTTGCTCAACTATCTAACTTGTGACATAAGCAAAGATACAGTTTGAGTAAACCTTGTCTTCTAAAGTACTTGACTCATGTTAAAAGAATTGATAGAAATGCTGAGCTTTGCACCTTGGCACTGCCATGGGGCTATACAATCTGTGTTTATATAAAGTCAGATTAAAAAAGAGAAAAATAATTGAGATTAAGTATTAAACTGATAAAAGCAAGGAAATCCTGAGAGCACCCACTCTGTGTACGCACATTCCACTCCCCTCCCTTCAAACATGTGCGTCAAAGCAAGCCTTTGTGTGAGCTGAATCAAGGAGCTGTGTCAAGTTATGCCTGGGCTGGAGGACTCGGTGTCACAGTACACAGCCAGCTTTAGCACTTGTGCTGTGAGTCACAGTTGTCCTGTCTGTATTGCAGTCCTCTCACTTTTCTGTGTAGACGGGACCACGTTATGTTGCGTCTTCCTTCTCAGCAATACTTGGTGATATCCCAATAATCTTTTCTCTAAATTAGAGCAGTCTCTTGTATTTGGTCTTGGGCAAAAGTGAATTAATATTGGGAGAGCTAGTGTAGGTCGGACTCGCGTGTGTTTCTTTTGTTTTCTATATATGCGACCTGTAAATACAGGAAGGCCATCAGTGTATGAGACCTCATGGCCACCCTTTGTTTTGTATGGAATACAGGCAGTGGTGATCAACTTCATCTCTTCTTAAGCTCTTCTTTTTTCTGACTTTTTCTTGGGTGTTGTGATGCTTTTCAATCCAGTTCATCTTCTTTTATTGTGTTTCATCACTTCCAAAGTTGCGTGGCTTGCTGCTGTGATGTGGAGATGTAACCAAATGCATTTCAAACAGTCCTGGCTTCGCATTTATACATCTCACACTAGATTATGTAAAATATCCGGCTTTGTGGACCCTTCTGTCCCAGTCCTTTCGATTTAGTTGAAAACTTTGATTTGTCCCTCTACGCAGCTGGTATACAGCAGAGCTGCTTTTCGTATCTTGTCGTGTAGAACAGGACTTCTTTAGCTGAATCCTCATTTCTTTATAAACTCCAATTGAAACTAGAATTATCTCTAGGATTTGAGTTTCCCTCTTTTGCAGTGTTACCTGGTGGTGTAATGCTTAGTCTGGGAAAGACATTTGTGATGGAGTTCTTATGAAAGATATGCAAAATACAGATAAGTTGGGTATTAATTGGAAGCAACAAGAAAGTTTGTTTTGCTAGTCATTGTGATGAGCAGTAGATAGTAGTTGAGGATATTTTGATTTAGAAAAATAAACAAAAAACCTCACCCAACAAGTGAAGTAGAAAGTTGTGTTCGGTCAGTTCGGATTAGTTTAGGTGAAAGTAGTATTAGGATTACACTACAGCTAACTGCTAAAACAAACGGTAAGATTTCTCTTTCATTTTATTTTTAGCATTATTGCCATGTAAAATTTTTAGGAAGAGTTCTGGTGCAGTGACAGGTTGGCACGGACTTGGAAAAGCATTTTAGTTTGCTCAAATAATGGTTATTGTCTAGTAAAGATGTGAAAAGTTCTTGAACAGATGCATCTTGGGTTTTACAATGAACAACACAACTATAGGAAGAAAACGACGTCATACCCCAAAATAAATTATTTCTTTAGCAGTCTTGTTGGAGTGCAATTGTACATATGATAGAACATAAGCTATCCTACAGCTTTGTCTCTTACCCAATTGTGATAGGTTGGGAATTAAACCTGAATTGAAATGAAGTGGCAGTTCCTGTGATTCTAACAGTTGTCTGGTTGTTAATGGTTACTTTAATGTCTCTGTCTTATGATAATCTGCTTAAAGATAATAGAAAGTACGTGTTATTCTATTGTGATTCATCTAAGATTATGTTTCTAATAGAATATTTTGTAGCATGATATTTAAAGGAGACAAATAGTTCTTTGTGGAACAGACTGTTCAGACAAATTATGGTCTTCCTAATAAATGCTATGGCATTTATGAAGCTTTTTTGCACGTAAGTTCTTTAAGTCTTACTTTGGTTGCTGGTTGCTTCATATGTGTGGGACTTGTCAAGAAAACTCTAAAAATCATTATCATTCTCTTCAGTATTCTTCAGCCAATAAATCCCAATTAACTCTTTGAAGTAAAGTCCATCTCCAGTGTTACACTGGATTGTATTGCATCTCATGTTAACACTTGAATTTGCAATTGCAGACTGGCGGAATCACTTGGACTCTTGTCTTTTTGTTGCCCAGGATCATGCAAGAGGGAAGTGAGTCTGTAACTGAACTGTTCAAATGGTGCTGATGTGTCGTTTTTGCTTTTACTGGGGTTTTCTGATGAACATCAGAGCTTCATCGAGAAAAGCCTTTTGACTGTTGAACCTTCAGTCATATTTCATAGATGCATGAGTTGAAACGTAAGGCAATATAAAAGAATTTCTTTACCAGAGCCTTTAGTCTATACTGCAGTGATTGGGGAAAGAGCCAACGCATTACTGAAGTGTAAATGATAAATGTGGCTTTGTTAAAGTTACGTATTTGTCTTTGCTTCATGAGCTTTAGTAGCTGCTTACGTGAAGAGAGGTGCTTCCGAGCTGGTATTCTGCTTGAGTGTAATGAACCACTTGTGAAAATCAATCTGTGGGTTGGCATTTAGTATTACATGTGCTTAACATGAGTGAATAGGAGGCAGAGTTGTTTAAATGGTGGAGTACATATTGATTATGAGTTTGCATGTGCACTGCAATGTCCTATTACTCCTTTTTAAAATCACAATTACTGTTGAATCACAATTTCCAAGGGATGAGTGTGAACCTGCTATCTCAGGATAGATTTAGGACATTGATGATCTTTCTTTATATGTATTTTTGAAAATCATGTCAGAAAAAAGGCATGTTTTAAAATGTATTGCTCAGTATTACTGAGTTAAAAGTCAGTCCTCAGTTGTATGCAAAGTAAATGTTAGATTCCATCCTAGCTAAAAGAGCTGAAGTTCCAGCTCATCTCCAAGTTGCGTGTTTGCTAAAGAAGGGGAGCTTCTAGTGCTCAGTGCTTTTCAGGTGAAGGCAGTGAACAGTGTAAAGACATGTAATGGAAGTTTCATTTGTCCAGGAGAGCAGCGTATGTCGGTAGGTGCAGCTGGGCATGTTGCCGAGAGCTTTAATTGGTAGTTGGAGGGCTGGAGTAATGGGAAAGTGTATTGCAGTGTGACTTGAGGTGTAAGTGTGAATCTTCAAAATAGCTGTAAAATGCATGCAATTTCCTCTTGGAAATGTACATGGCTGCATTTTAATTTACTATTGGGTGATTCAGAAAAAAAAAAAGGTTTTCTTCGACAGCTATAATTCCATGAGGCTAATGCTTTTCATTTTTGAAAAGAGGCTGTCTTCCAGACCCCCCAATTCTAGATTAACCTGTTAGTTTGGGATTTTTATTAGCCTTTTTGTGTGTGTATGTCTCATTTTTTTAATTATTATTTTTATTATTGGATCAGCTTTGAAAGGTTGCACAATGAAGTTGATAGTATTTCTACCTTTAGGTATAACACGTATCAATGAACAGACCTCTTGATATTTGGAGAGCTGTTAGGAAGTCAGAGTAACGAAAACAGAAGAAACAGTTTCTGGTATCTGTTTAGACCAGCTACAGTTTCAGATGCTTTGATCCCCACTTTGCTGTCCAGAGAATTGCAGGTGAACAAACAGTGCAGTCATCATGAAAGCATTACATTTCTAATTGGTGTAACTGGGATATGGAATTTTCTGTTCATCTAGCACCTGGGTTGTGCAGAGATAAAACCCATAATTTTCTAAATATATAGGCAAGCTGTACGTCCGCTTTCCTAAATTCAGCTTTGCTAAAACTGGAATGATTCATACATGTCTACATCTGGCACCTCCGGTATCAAAATGAAGCTATTCTTTCCTCACTTGCTTCCATAACATTGGGATCTGCTGGCAAAAAAATCTTTGTAAACCCATAGATCAAATAAGCGTTTTTTGGTTGAACTGGAGAGGAGGACACAGAGGAGCTGAGATATTTGTAAAATAAGTTGGAATCTGGTACAGAGAACAGTAACACAGCACCTGGAACAGACAGCTGGTTATTTGAGTTGTGTAGCGCTGCCCAAGTCTTCTGGCCTAGCATTAGGCAAAAGAAGTAGTGATTTGCTGTCACTGGGCAGGTTGAGGATGTTAAGAGTAAACCCCTTTTCTAGCTATCTTCATAAGAAGCTGGCCAAACGACATGCGTTATCCCTTGTCCCAGTAACTGACAAGGCAAGCTGGATGCTAAACCTGAATTGCATAGTAAAGGACATAAATGAAGTTTTCGTTGCTTTAGTTTGCCATGAGTTCAGAAACCAGAACCAATATGGAAGGTTGGTGAGTATTATGGAGCATTTGAGGAGACTAGTGCCTAAGGGTGTTTGCTTAGATTTTTATGATGAATTTACAGTGGAACTTATCCTGAGAAGGAACTCATCTTGAAAAGCAAAATGAAGAGTAACAGCAGCAATTTTGTGAGTTATGGATCCAGTGCAGTTTGAGAAAGAACCAGGAAATAAGGATCCCAAGTTACAATGTAAAGAGAATTGCTCTGGAGCAATTGCAAGGGGCTTGTTTTCTAGGCAGGGTTTTTCCAGTAATCCTGTGGACTTTGTTTAGAGGTGCGCAGTGTTTCCTTAGCAAGTTTACAGCACAGACTACAGTGGCAGTGCAGCTATATGAGTGCTGAGGTGGCATTCACGTAAGAACGGTAGGGAATTCTGGGAACTCAGGCTGCTTGGGTTGGTGTCACCAGATTTTTCTGTCACTTAGCTGCTTGCCTGGCCCGGTCATGGTTCTTGGGGCCCTGCTGACTGTTGGGGTCATCTGCCTATGAGCCATGGAGCGCTTCATCACTCCTTTCCTTGTCCCCCACGTACTCTCTGAAATGCATCATATCTGTATTACAGCTTTGGGTCATTTTGAGACCTATTACTTAAAGGAAATTTGAATATTCTGCTGTGATGGATATGAAATGGAAGGGGAAAGAGAATGGCTTTGTAAATTTATATTTTACATCTATTTAAAAATGAGCTTGTTTTATATCCTATAAAACCTGTCTGGATGGTTTTTACATATCCAGAGGTGAAGCATACATGGTCTTAGCTGATGATGTGAGAACTGTGTTTTCACTATTTTGTGGATTGCCTGTATATTTGTTTGGAGAGTAGATGATACCCTCTTGGTCAGTGGCTCTGCTACAAGGTCTCTCTTAGGAGCACAGGTATGACCGAAAAACATCTACCCAAAGATGATGCAAAACCCATTCTTGTTGAAAGGAACTGACATAATTGATTGCTACTGACCATTATATTATGTAATGCATGGTTCAATGTGTCTGGTGTCCAGTGAACTGCATTTGCTGTATTAACTTCTTGTTATTACTCGCCTTTCAGAAGGTTTTGTGCCTCTGTCACTTATCTCAATGCTATTTACTTTCTTTCAAAATCCCCCCTGATTTGAACAAGTTTTTGTATGTGCACACACTTGTGAAGCATTAGTCCCTCCTTCCCTTTTTTGCCCCTTTCTCTACAGTATTTTAAGCTTTGTTGCTTAAATACATTTTTTTTTTCTTGTAGCAGTGATTTTTATTTTTCGTGACCTTGACTGTTAGTCTGTTTGCTTACAGAACCACCCAGGCACATACTTCTGTCATTCTTTAATCTGTTTATTGTAAAAGAGCCCCATTGTGATAGTTACTAGGTGACAAGGCACACGCTTTCTTTTTTGCCCGTGTTGTTAGTGAATTCTTCCAGGCAGCCACACCTCAGAAAATGCTTCCCATAGTTGTCATTTAATATGTGTCTTTAGATGTCATCTCACATGTATTTTGAAATTGAATGAAACAAAGTAATTTTCTCCTCAACTATTTACAAGGTGAGTGTTGATAGCTTGGGTCAAGCTATCTATTTTATGAAATTAAATGCTAGCATTAATAGTGCATCTGTTTAGGAAAGTCCTTTGTAGTCAGGGATTTAAAAGCATCATGTTTGTGCTCCATCAGAAGATTGAAAAGGCAGGCAGTTTGAAATGGCATAATATTGAATTAAAATGTACCAGATTCTCAGTGCATGCCTGTAGTAACAGAATAGGGAAAGCTATAGCTGTGTTCCTAATTAGAGCCGTGCAGACAGTAGGAAGCATACAGGGAATTGCTTTCATCATGAATTACCTTCTAGTGGCTGGGAATTAGCAGTACTGGAATAGGGGGGAAGATTTCCAACTGGTATAGTGGATAACCTGATGGACAGTCAAGGGATGAGGGTGTCAACAGCTTCCTTAAAAAGTCAGAGTGTATGTACTTTTCAGCAGAGGAAAGGAGAGGATTGACTTTTTCCCCATGCCAGTGAATGGACTCTGAAGTGAGAATTTACTGTTAAACTGTGTATGGAAAGGAACAGCTTTGATACTCCTCCCCATCTTTATTGCAGCATTTTCTTTCACTTTATAGTGGGTAATGGGCAGAAAAAGGGGAAAGAAAAGAGAGGAAGAGAGAGAGGGCTTAAATTCTGATGTTAAAGGGATAGGTCTTAGCTGCCTGCTAATACAGAAAAATACAGAGTTCTTAAATTATCAGACAAAGTGTTCTTCCAGTGAAGCTGATTAGAGGAGTTAGTATGGTGGTTCAGTGTAGGTATTGCTTGAAATATTTTTTTATTTGTGACCTTGTTTCTAGAGTTGTGCCTGTAGAAGCTCTCCATTGCTGGCTTGTGTTCTGACATCTGTGTGTTTGATGTCATGTCTAACAGTATACTTGGAAGAGTGATGCTAAAACAAGAATAATTAAACTTACTTTGTTATCACATGTGAAAAATTAATTCTCGTAACCTAATTTATCAGAATGTATAGTTGTATTAAAATCAGAGTTTGAATTGGAGAAGCTTTTAAAATTAGTGGCATGTATATTCCAGCTGTTAATTGGCTTTTTATTTGTACAGGTAATTGCTATGGTTTTAGTCCAGGAACTAAATATTAATGTCTGATCACATACTTTCCTATACGGTTATTTTATCTGGTTTAATAAATTGTGAATTAATAAACAGTCGAATTAGTGTTCAAGCATGATATCAATGGCTCTTCTGGAAATTCTGTTTTCATTTCACTGTAAAAAATAAGTTATAAACAAGTACCTAATTACCATAACTATCATAGCAATGATGTAGTGCCATCATTAGAGTTCTTTATTCCAGAAATCCGACTAACATGGTGTAGCCATAGTACATACTCAGCTTGCAAGAGTGAGACCAAATCTTACATAAGAAAAATTTACTTGTCTTGTCCACTTAGATTGATTTAGTAGAACAAGTTAAGACCTTTGTCCTTCATACTGGTAGTTTGAAGAGCAGGTCTATACTGTTGAAATAGCCAAGTATTAAACATTATTTGACTTAATTTTTAAGTAATTTTAAACCTTGAGATAGATTACTTGCGGACAATAAATGTAAATGGAAATACCCAGGTAAATTCCAGTAGCTTGTACATTTTATTAATCTGCAAGTTTTACCTTTTTATGTGCAATGATTCTGCAAGATTTTTTATATGTTCATAACTTTGTATCTATGAATAGCACCTGAGGCCAGAGCTGAACAAACACTTAGGGTGACTGCTACTGAAGGTAGCTAGAAGAAATACTTTTTTCTTTTTTTGTCACGTTACAGGATCATGTATCAAGGTTTTCGATGTTCTCCCTAGATAATCTATACTTATGTTGTATCGTATTCTTCATTGAAGAGCTTAAATAAATGATTGTCACATTTGTTCTTATTCTTGTCATTTGATTAGCAGTAAACAGAGGATGTTTCTATTGTGTAACAAAGAAAGTGAAAGAAGAAGATACTATTTCCTGAGTCTTTGCTTTCCCTTACATACCTGTGAGACGTTTCTGCCTCAAAAAGTTGGTGTCTGTCCACTCATTGCATCGGCAGGCTCTCTGCTCTCTGCTTGTGGTTCCTGTCAGATGTGCTGTCAGCAGTTTAGCAGATAAGCACATCTCAGTTACAGTAATACGAGAAATGGTTGCAAGCCTTGTCAGTACTAGCCTTTAATGTTGTGTGTACTGTGGCTGCAGTTTAGCTACTTCTCCAAATACTGATGTATATTTAAAATGGACATAATATGCACTGATGCAGATTTAAACTTAATTTTTGTGAATACCACAAGATAATGAGGAAAAGTATGCATGCTCCGTGCTTCTTGGAAGAACACATCTATGATGAGGAAAACAGTGTCTTTCTTTTTCAAAAAAAAAGTCAAAGTTTTGTTTTTGAAGGGTACAACTTGTCTATATTCAGATCTGTATATGAAGAGAGGTGTTTTGTTTGCTTGTGCAAACTGGGCCCGTGGGCCCATTATTGCTGTAAAGGAAGCTTGGCTGAGCTGTGTTAGTGTTCCTCATTCTCTGCTACTCATATCACCAGGTTTGGAGTTGATGCATTTCCACTTGCTTTGCTTTGTATTATTGCATTGTGGGGAAACCCAGACGGCTGTCTCCTTAGCTTCAGAATAGGGGCAGGAATGCAGGAAGGTGTAGTAGTGTCAAAATAATTGTGAGCTGTAAAACAGAGGAGGAGGAGGAGGGCTGGTCAAACCAGTTGTGTGAGTGCCAAGAGTCCTGTCACAGCAGCAGAAAGTGTTATGAGCCAGTGACAGAAAGCTTTCCATATGCCACAGTAGATGTGTGGCAGTTTCACAAGATGGCTTGTTATTCAAGGTATGCAGGCAAGCAAGCTTGGGCTGGGCTAATCTCAAAATGGTACTTTGAGAAGTTCCCACCCTGGGCATTTTAAGTTGGCTTGGTAGTGATTACACTCCCTTGTGGCATAGGCATCAGAAGGAACATCCACTATGAGGGTGAGAGAGACATCACATGGAGGGGACTGAGGAGCAAGACACTTTTGCCATACTATTCAGAGGCTGATCAGCCCTGAGGAAGGAGCAGAGCAAATGGTTGAAGGTAGAAGCTTAGCAAAACAGTGTGAGGTCAGCCAGTGCTCATCTGGCACTTTGCTGTCACTGGAGATACTCTGTGTTGACCTACCATGATTTACTTGTCTGATGCATTAACAAGATGTCATTACATAAAAGAGCTGATCTGCTTGGGTCAGGATTTGCCTTTTATGATTGCATTTGATGCTTTCTAAAGACATCATCAAAGGCACTAAGCTATTTTGTTTTCTTATTGTAGTATTTTGTAAGAGTGTGATACCATAACCTTACTACTTCCCTGATTTTGGAGGAGTCACTTATAAGGATGAGTAGGATAAGAGAAGATGGATATAAAACCTGGAAAGACATGGAACTGCTATCAAATATGTATCTGGTGTCCAAATACTATCTGAGACTTGCTGTATTTGTATGTTTGATGTGAACAGTCAAATACCAGCATGTTTCATTTGAACTGGCTGATGCTAGGCTGACAATGTTGATTGTTTTAAGCTACTTTCACACAAAACCTTTTGCTTACAAAGCAGGAGCCTTTTCTTTAGTTTTCTGTCTCTGGCCTTATAAGGGAGGTATCTGCTGTATTCAGTTGCATGAGGTAGGCACAACAAACTTTGAGTATTCAAGAGACATTGGAGTATTAAGATGAACTTGCATCGACAGTTGCTCCGCATGATTTCTTTGTTTGTCTCTTTCTTATGTGAAGATAAATTATGATCCTATGATGAATTGTTAAGTTTTATTTCTGTTTTAAAGTTAGTACCTAGAACATGAAAACTGGTGCTATCCAGCAGCAGTAGCGGAAAAAAAAATCTGCTCAGGTCGTGAACAGGTTCAGATAGATTGGGCAGATAGAGCTAAAATCCAGTGTATTGGAATCAGAAAAGCTGTGAACATTCTTAATGTGGTAAATTGTATTCTGGGTACCACTGAAAATCAGCGTAGGTCTGCCGGGAACACTGAATCATCATAATTTACTTTTCATGCTTTAACCGATTTGTATAGTCACTATTCAAATTCCCCATGCATTTGATGATACAAAACCTACACTTTATTTATGATTGATATTAAGTGTAAGATATTATGGATGTTGGTGGCATTTTATTGCTCTGCAACTAATTGAGTGATGCAAATACTTGTATTTCTGCTTCCACACAGATTAATCTTTCTCTCTAATACTAATTCACAGTAAGATGAAAACTTAGTATCCTTCCCAATGGTGCCGTCTTAACAGGGCTGTATTTTTCAGCTGTTGCTTTCATATGAAGAGAAATACCATCCACTTTGCTGATTGAACTGGAGATTTTAGGTATGGTATCCAACATGAAAGTTCACATATCTGATTTTTCCACTTCTTTTCAAGTGGGAGTGGTGAATTGCAGCAGCTGGGCAGCGATGAGCAGCTTTGAGGCAGTAATACATTAAACTGCACATTTTTTGGCTTTTATAACACTTTAGAAAGTACTTTAGCAAAGGCTTAAAATGAGCAAAAACCCCCTTCTGATCACTGCAGAAAAAGTGTCGGCAAGAGCTTAGACTAGCGTAACTGCTATAGAAAAAATTGTACCTCAGCTTTATACTAATACAGTCTCTTTCTACAGCTGGGTGTGTGGATTGTAAGCTTCCTATGACAAGAGGGAACAGATACTAGAAGGTGAATGTCTCTTCCCTCTTAACTGCATCATTTGCGAATTATCTTATGGTTATTGACTGTGTTGAATGCACCAGTCTCAAAACACTGATTTTTTTTAACAGCTTTTTAATTAAGTAGGAACTAGTGTGTTCTGCTACTATCAAACTGAATGCTTTTTCTTACAGTTATGTTAATTCTTTTTGCTTGCAGATTAAGAATGTCAGTGGGGGTTGTTCCTTTTGTTTGTTTTATTTTAGAACAACAGTAGTACATTGTGAACTTTCATTGCTAGCAGAAGTTATCAAAAAGTAGATAGGTACCAAAAGAGCAGTTGTTTTGGCTGCACAAACCAAGTGGACGGATTTATTGGCTGCGGTGTTGACCTAAGCATATATCCTTTGATGCAAAGGGGAATCAGAGATTTTATTAATATCAGAGGAGATCTGTTGGTAAAATGGGGAGTCCTTGTAAAAGTTTCACATTGTCTATAAACTCTAACATTCACCATCTCTGTTCTCATTCATAGCTTTCCTTACTATTTGCTTTCTGGTTCCTATTGATTAGTACTGGTTTAAGGGCTGTAGCACTGAGGTTTTTTTGCTTTGAAACCAAAAAGGAAAAGTGGTTTGCTTGTTACTTAAAAATGTATAATTGTCATTTGATGATTTGTGACTGTTGTCCAGTCATGACATGTTGCCTTTCATACTCTCAGCGTTATGCTCAGTTTTCCTTATGCTTTCCTCTTGTTGATTAACTGGCAGTTGTAGCCCAGCTGTTGGTTTCAGATACTAGGAGTAGGTTTTTAATTTGATGGTATTTCCTGGTAGAAACAACTGGGCTGAAGCTGCTGCTTTTTTTTCCTTATTTGATTTTTATACCTAATAGTGAAAGGCGATAGTGGTAGCAATTAGTCACAGACCTAATGGGATTCATGTAGCCCTCTGTTCTAACAATGTAAGCCTCACTACTAGGTGTTGGTAACCAACACTCCAGACTCTGGAGGAGTGGAGCCGAGCAGCACAAAGGGTTTTCTTTCAGAATGAGTCAAAGTGCAAGGCCTGGAGCTTTTAGCTAAAGGATTTGAACTGTGTGACCGTGTAAGAGAAAGCTAAACAGATGAGAAAGCAAGTATGAAAACAAGCATGGTGTTGCAAGATGGCAAGGTTACTGCTTCCTTTGAGATAATTGGTGGAATATCAGAGTTAAATTTAGAAATGAAAAATTTGGCTTGTTATTAAATAGTCTGATTTATCCAGTATCAGGGGATAGGGTTGCATCTAAAAGTTAATGACTGCTGTAACGAATTTCTCCTAAGGGCTTCTTGTGCTTGCTAAAAATACCAGCAGTCTTTCCAGACACCTGACCATGTGGGATTCCTGAAAAAGAAGATACAGCATTATATTCAGGCTTTTCCATGAGTGTTCTGGCTATTTGAATATCAATATGATGTCCTTCTAGAAGAAGACTTTCTACATAGCGTTTCAACTCCTCAGATGTTGTCTCTGAAAGCTCCTTTTTGAGAGAGCAAATCTGCCACAGGCCATCTGTGCTCTTCCAGCAAGGGATTTTGGCTGCTTGAAAGCAGATGGGAAAAGAGAATCTCACCCCCATCCTCCCCCAGCACCTTCCTTCCTTTAGGTTGCTGGGTACAGATACATTTCGTTGTATGGGTGGTGAGTGAGGACGTGACAGTAAGGAAGTTGTATACTCTGACTGGATGAGGGAGTCCCTATGTTGTAAAAATGAGTCGGTCAAGGCATATTACTGCTTTCAAACAGTGTGTAGGAAAATGAAAGCTGTAAGGCTCTAGAGGTTTTTTTTTAATTGCTCTTTTATGTGTGAATGTTTTTCAGAGGTGATGATGTGGACTTGTTGTGAATTTAAATCATAGAACTATTAATTCTAAAAAGCTCTGCTTTTGTTATTGTCTTGTCATTTATGTCTCACTTCTTCCTGTTTGCTATCCTTGATTTCTCACCTTCTTTTAGAAAAACTTGTACTTAAAAGTTTAAAAACAAAAAACTTTAAAAAAAATTACTTAAAAGTTAGGCTGGAAAATCAACAAACTCTGCATAACGTGTATCTAAATATTTTTTCCCTTTGAATTTTGCTTTCCACTAGCCTGCCTTTCCCCTCTCTCAATCTCTTAATTTTGTTTTTGAATATAATACGTTGTGTAATGTGATTTCTACTTCTAGATTTCTAAAGGAAAACAATGGAGGGTTATTTACCAGAAATGCAAAGCATGCTGGAGCCAGTCAATCTGTCAGATGATGCCTCTTCCAGGTCCCCAGATAACAAGAAGTCTGAAAAAACATCTGAAATGAAGGACTGCTCAAGCGACAGTTATACTGGAGATGATGCTGGTGTCTTGGAAGGGGAATCAAGGTTGTTGCCCTCGGACCAGGATTCAACAATTATTGGCCTAAGCAACAATGGGGCCCTGGCAGAAAGACAGGAGCAGCAGTGTGGAAGGGCAGACTGCTGTGCCAATACCTGTGCTGAAAGAAAGGTAGAAGGCTCCACAAAAACAGAACATGTATCATCTAGTGAAGAATTTGAACCAAAACCTAATCAGACAGAACAGTCATTAATGGAAATATTAGAAGAGCTAAGGGAAGAGTCTGACTTTGTGAAAAAATCTAGCAATAAAATCTATTCAGAAAGCCCTTACGACACAGATTGTACAAAGAAGCTTATTTCCACAATACATCAGACTTCCTCCCAGGAGGATTTGCTAAAGGAAATAGAGTCTGAACTCTTGTCTACAGATTTTCCAAAGGAACGAAAATTCCCAAATGGTGTACAGAAGGGTGAACATGCCTTGGCTGTGTTCGAAAAATGTGTGCAAGACAAGTACCTGGAGCAAGAACAAACTATAAAAAAGTGAGTATTTGAGTACGTGCATCACAAATGAAGGTGTGTACTGAACAATTTTGCTTGCATGTCGTGTGCAACTGCATACAAGATTTTGGTATGAAACAAGTAGTCTCTTGTGAGTTGGTGTAATGACAGTTAATGAGCTTTTTTAATTATGTTCTTTGAGGAATTATTTTTACTTGTGGTATGTACTTATAAATAAAAATGTGTGCTTAGATCTCTGAATTCTTGTGGAATTTGGCAGGAACTGAATAGCCAACTGTTCAGTTGAATAGCCTGCCAATGTCTAGCATTAAATACTGTAAAAGTAATGGTGATATAAAAATAGTCCAGGATTCATTCAGTCCATGTATGTCTTTGGAGAAATGAACCTTTGTAATTACTAGCTCCCACTATGTGTGTTTCATTTATGAGTTTGAAATTGCTTATTGCTTTTTCAGGTAGTGTTCAATCTCCTGTCATAATCCAGCAAAGTTGCTAATCAGACTAGAGAGCTGTTCTTTGAGTTGGAAATGTCATAGATAGATAAACTACTATCTTACCGCATCTTATAGGAGGGCTTTTGAAATGCATGGCTTATAAACTTTGCTGTAATAAACTGGGCTTAATAGTTTCACCGGGCAGTACGCTACATGAAGAATATTGTATTCATGAAAAGCCAGTTCATTGCTTGATTTCTTGATTTTCCACTTGCTGTTTCATATTCTGTTCCCACTTTTTTTCTAACAAAATGTAGCCTCTAACTTCAAATTTATTCCTACTTGTAGAGCTGGAAATTGTCCTACTTTTCATACAAGGCACTCCGATATGGTATGGGAGGACATCAAAGGGAGGGGAAACCAGGTAGAGGGAGAAGAGATACTCAAAAAGCAGAGTAGGGAAAGTATTCTCTTGCATCTCACCAGTTAACCTCTGACAGAAATTATGAATGTCAGGAAAATCAGCTGATGACATGAAAGCTTGGGAATGCATAGTTAAACATTCAGTAATTATGCAGGAGGAGGAGTGGGAATCTGAAGTGGTGGGTGTGTAGATGGTTGTAATCCCAGGAGATCGTAAATGAACAAGTTATTTGGGTTTTACTTGTTTATGGTAAATTCAAAGGCAGGTCAGTGTTTTCAGCCATGGACCAATTACTTTCTTAAAGACAAATGTTAATATATGTATATATTATGTATATACACAGAAAGTTTTTTCTATAAACATGTTGTCAGTCTCTTTTTTTTTTTTTCCTTTTTTTTTTTTTTTTTTGCCAGCTGCTATCCCCGCTGCACCCCTTTGACTCTTGGGGACTCACTTCAAGAGTGTAAAACTGCTGTGGAACATTTAATGTTTGGTCCAAATGGCGTTCTGGGTTGGGTTGATTTTGTCCCATAGTTTATGATCAGCAGAACTTCTTGTAACATTGCTCTGGAAATAGCCCAGTTGTCTCCTGTGATCAGATCTAAGATATATCAGTGAGCAGCAATTGTGTGAATTAATTTGTAATCCTGGAATATTCATTAATAGATGAAAACACAGTTCAGAAGTGCTAAACTCTCTTTCACTGAGGGTTTTGAATTCCTTGTAATTTAGAACCCTAGTTTGTTTAGAGATTTTTTTTTTTTTTTTTTCCGAAGGAGGGGAGCTAAAGATGAAAGTATATATGTAAAGGGTTATTTAAATATCTTGTTCGGGTAAGTGCATGCCTCCCACAAATGCATGCAATTAGTGGCCTAAAATATCCATGATCTAACTGTGTCTTTAAACATTTGAGACTGTTCATTCAGCAGTTCTAACAATGTAAGTTCTGAGTTTTATGTCTTCTATTGCAGTGCTAGAAGGTCAAACTAAATGGGTGTCAGCTTCAAGTCAGGCTTCAAACAGCTGAGCTGCAAAGGAACAAACTATTGCTTAAAAATTTGAACTTTATAAGGAGTACGAGCATGGATGCTGTTATAGTTACATACCTACTTAGGACTTAAAAAATCAGAGTTAATTTATTACCAGGTTGTGAACTTCAAAGGCTACTCTGAGCAATCCATGTACAGTACCTGTGTTTTCAGATGTTAGACTGGTGGAGCTATCTGGCTGGGAGTCACTTGTCTTACAAGCACGATAAAATTGTTAACATTTACAGTTCTGTAGTTGCATAGAGGTACCAAATGTCTCACTTCATTCATCATGGACAATAACACCACCATGCTGCTGGAAACAAGCGATTTGCTCACAAGGAAGATGCTGCTTGCTGGTTTCTGTTAAGTTTCACATGCACAACATACTTCTGTTTTGTTTTTGTAAGGCTCTAGGGGATTTCATTAGTGTTTCTGGCTTTAACTCCCAATAAAATTTGCAGATCAAAGAGGAAAAAACATATATCTCAAAATTAAAAACAAACAAACAAACCAGTACTGACATATCTTGCACTTAATTTATGTTTTTTTCTTTATAGATTGATTAAAGAAAATAAAAAACATCAGGAACTGATTTTGGAAATTTGCTCAGAAAAGGACAACTTAAAAGATGAATTGAAAAAACGAACAGAAACGGAAAAGCAGCACCTCAACATTATTAAACAGGTACAGATAACAAAACAGAAGCGCTGGTTAGTATCTCACCTGTACACACTGTCACTATTGCCACTGTTTAACAAGTTGTCCTTGGTAGCATAGAGAAGAAGGAAGGAATGCCTGTGCTGATTATCCTAAGGTTTTTAAGAGGATAAATCTGCTCTTCCATTCCAAGAAATATTATTCATTGGCTAAAAGCATTTAGTGCCTTTGGATAAACTGATTTTCTAGATTCAGATCCCTTAAGTGTTCCATATCTGGAAGTCTCTCTTAAAGTCAAGAGAGTTCCCATGCTGTGGGTTGCCTTGGTGGGTAGGTTATGTGTACCTTGGCTTCCTTCTGGAGACTGTATGTTGAAGGCCTATTAAGACTTTTTGCAATAAATGACAAGTCCGGTCTTTTATCCTGATAGGATGATTTATTTCTTGTATGTAGACATAAAGGGGATCTTATGCAAGTGTTTTACCAAGCCCAATTTCTTCTTAATTTGTCATCTTTATCTTCTGTTGTTAACTACTGCATCTGCTAATAGAAGTGGATGGGTGTGTAGTTACAGTTGTAAACGTTAACAATATGTGGAACATGTATAAAGAGTAAAGCACATTAACTGTGGTCTTACATATTATTTTGGTATTATCGGTTACTATATACAGGCGTTTCCCCAGTTAATTGTTAGAACCATGACAGGCCAAAGAGGAACATAGAGTGTGCATTGGTGTAGGTTGGTTTTAGTGTGGGAAGAAAAGATATCACATCAGGTGTCAGTGCTTGTCTGTTACAAAGTTATCTGCTAATGTTCCTACAGTTGGTTGGCCTAGCTTTATAAACTGATTACAGCTTAGAAATCTGGCAAGAGATAGCATTTAAATTACAAATTTCTGTTAGTCGAAGTACTGGTGATCCTACCCTAGTTGTCAGGTATCTCTGTTACTGTCTGCATCGCACAGAAAACTGTTCTCAAAGCAGTGTGTCAGGCTTGTGGTGTTCCGTAGGAATGTATTCATGTAGGTAGAGACTTAGTCTGTCTTTGGTTAATTTCAAAGAATCTTTGAAAATCCATTATGCGATTGAAAATGGATTTGAAAAGTGTTATTTTTAAGCTACAAATTGGAATTGCATATGCCTGAATAAATCAGCATGAGCAGCTTACTCATTCTGTCTTGTCTGTATTTCCATGATAGCACTGTATGATTTCATGAAGCTATATCATGCAGCAATTGTTTTATCCCATTCTGAAAAAAAATATTTGTGAGGGAGTTTCTTTTGCTTTCTGGTCAGATAAGAAGGGTCTGTGATATTACATGGTTGCAGATGATTTCAGAAAAGAGTGGTTTGGACTGTAATACTTATATATTGTAGTTGGATAGCTCCTGGAGTTGTAAGTAAGATACATTGCAGTGAAACACTTGAGTTTTTTCATTTGTGATATGAGTGTTTTAATGTTACAATTTCTAAATTAGTGTTTCCTGGTAGCTTTCAAGTCAATGAAAGCTTGGCTGCACTCACAGCTGCCAGCAGACTGTACCTGCATGCTTGTACACGTAAAACTTTTATTTCATATGGGCAATGATTCATTTGCAAAGCTGAAGAGGGTGTAATCAATTCATTGTGTGGTAACAGAAGCATTTTAGGTGGTTCTTGCTGTTCATGTAGCAATTTGGAATTACACAAAAATACAAGATACTGACCCTGAGATCTTGTACTTTTTTACACCCCACCCACGCCTCCAAAACCAAACCAAAGAAAACTAACCATGGTCAACTGGCTTTCCCCTGGAACAAGAGGATAGTCATTAAGGCATAATTTGAACAACCTTTGGGCAGCATTACAGCTTTACAGCCACCACTTGCTCTTGCACTAGTGCTGCTGCTGCTTCTTCTACTGAACTTGCATGACTGTGCAGTGAACGTGCTCTGGGAAGTGTTCCAGCTGAACATTGGTAATTATTCTTCAGCTGGATCAGGCCTCTGACTTGGTTCACTAGGTGGCTAAAAAGAGTGCCAGCACAATGACTAAGCACCTCTTTATTCACTGAGTTATGTTTCAATGAATTAATTCCCAGTCCAGTTCAGCATGGATGCATGGCTGCTTTGCTGGCATGGTAGATACGGCACAGGGATAGCAACAAAAGGGTGAAGCAACTTCAGAGAGCAGCCAGCTCTGCTCTGGCATCTCAGCATTTGCTGTCAATCTAATTTTTTGTGTAGTAAATTACTGTGCCTCGTGTTTTACTTGATTTGATTCATCTTCAGTCTCACTGAAGGTGAGAATTGACATCTTTCGTGCTTGTAATGTAATGCAAAGCTAGATGTTGATATGGATAGTTGCAGCTTGACAAGTATAAAATACAGGTAAATATCTGTTGAAGCATCTAATTTTGTGTGAAATGTTCCTGCCTGTACAAAACATGATCAAAGTCTTATTTTCCCTATAATTATATCATAACGTTGTCTTTTAGCTGGAAGCAAGAATGGAAGAGCTTAATAAAGAAGTGAAAGCTAGTAAAGACAAACTTTTAACTCAAGATGCAGCAGCCAAAAATGCTATTCAGCAGTTGCATAAAGAAATGGCCTTTCGAATGGAACAGGTAATATGGAAGACCTTTAATTATTGAACATCTTATGAACGAACTTGGTTCTTGTAGAAAACATGCAGCCTAGGTTGTTAGATCACTAGGTAAGGCAAAATTTTCCAAAATTGGAACTACTAGTGTGCAGTTATATATGCATTTTCGATAACTGGAATCAGTGAATTTCTAAATAGCTGTTAACCTTCTAGACTGCCTGATAACTCTTTTTAACATATATGTTTATATATATGGAATTCAGCCCTCAGGGAAATCTCATTTTACTCACCTGTAAGCTGATCTTGGTTCAAAAAGAGGTAGAGAGTGGCTTTTTCAGACAAGCTATCACAAAATTAGTATTCTTCTCAACTCCAGCACAAAGCTCTTGTTTTGTCTCATGTATTACTGAGAGCTGAGATTATTTTTTTTTTTTTCATTCTTAATATCATAGTATGCCAAGTATTTTCTCTATTTGGAGAATTCTGAAGCTTAGTGTATGATTCTTTTTTTTATTTGAAGCAGAATTTGTTAGTGCTGGGGCAGGGGGGATCTGTGAAAATAAGCCACCTGAAAAATAAACCACTAGATAATGATTGTGCGGTTGGCACGTGGACAAGGGAAGATGGAGGACTGGTACTGGGTATTTGCAAAACTATTTTATTACTAAAACTTACCAAATACACTTCTTCCCTTCTGAAACATCAAATTATATTCCAAATTACTAATGTATTGATAACTCATTTGAGATGTTTAGCTGTGAAGCTGCAGCTGCTTAGGTATATATTTACTGTTAACAGTATAGGTAATTCCAGTACTTAAGTGGGATCTGATGTTAGTCTTTGCAAAACTGGGGCTTTTGGGTCCTACTTTGTTATGCTACTATACTGCAATACTGAAAATATCCAGTAGTGTCTTATAAAAAGCTAATTATGAAATACAAGACTGATTCATTCTATTTTAATATTTTTGAAGGCAAACAAGAAATGTGAAGAAGCACGCCATGAAAAGGAAACAATGGTGATGAAGTACGTCCGAGGGGAGAAGGAGTCACTTGACCTCCGAAAGGAAAAGGAGATACTTGAGAGAAGAGTGAGAGATGCAAACAAAGAAATTGAAAAGCATACTAATAAAATCAAACAGCTTTCTCAGGAAAAAGGAAGATTGCACCAGCTCTATGAAACTAAGGTGCTCTAAATATTGCTGTATGACTTGAGTGAATGATTAAAAGCACTATCAGAACAACCTTATCACTTGTTTGCTGTTGTACTTGGTGAAAGAAACCCGTTTTCATTTGGTTTTGCTGTATAGCTGTGAAAACCCCTTTCCTCTATGGAAAGAAGTTGTTACTGAGTTCTCAGCCATCTTTTGAAGTTCCTTTTAATATTTCCCTGAATATTGTTTATGAAACATTAGGGGGTTTTTGTTTTTTTTTGTTTTTTTTTTTTTTGACAAAATTGAAAAGACTGCTTGTTGCAGATGCCTGGCTTTTCAGGGAATTTCTAGCTTATTTGGATTTTTTTTTTTAAGGCTGTAATGGTATTAAATTAGTGCACTCTTTTTTGCTATTTTTCTGTGTTTTCACTCTATTTTCTTTTTTGTACTACTAAAAATTGGTAATAAAGTAGTAGGATTTTTCAGGCACAATTCCAAAAAATTGCCATTCTTTTTTAGAAGCCAGTAAGAGATTCCCACCAGCCTCTTAGATTATCCAGGTCTTTTTGTATTGTGCTTTACAATTTTATTTCATGTGAAAGATCCAAAAATTGATAAATTAATATTGTTCAGACTTTGACTTGGGCCTCTTCTAAGCAATTGTACTATGCACAGTTGATGAGAAGAGAAGGATCAGAAAACTACATCTTAATGAAAGTACTGAAAATTATGCCTCTGAAACAAATCACCTCAGTGTCCTCTCTCACATGAATAGGAAGTGGGAGCATGACTTCAGGTTTCCTAAACAAAACTTAAGTTCATAACTCCTGAGGATTACGCTAGAGCCTGACAGCAATTGCACTGCCCTCATATGGTGCTGCTTAAACTTTTTTGGTGAGATGAATCTATTACTTCAGAAACAGAGTTTGGAAATTTGACTTAATGCAATCATTTGTGGATAGTGGTACAGGAGGTTACGCTAGTGATGTGCTTCTGTTCACATCCTTTCTTGGCACTGACTTATGGGTTAGTAATTTGACTTGCATACATTTTGCTGTCAGGGCTCACACTAGTCTGCACCTGTATAGTTGGTAGTACCATTCCACTGATGTCATGATTTTTATCTGTAGCCTTGTGTAATGTATGACCTTACCACTTTGAACTTGTGTTTCCTCATCCTTTTGCCAAAAAAGAACAAAAAGAAGACTGTGCAGCTTACCCAGGAGGTAGTTATTTTAGATCAGAACTCTAGACTGTGCTTTATCTTTTAACATATACGTAATGTTAATGTATATTAACACTAATGCAGCCTTAGCTTGCTGTTCAAACAAGAACATTGATGATTTTTTCGCTGGATTATGGGCTAAAGCATTATTGAGCACACTCAAGTCTGTGCATGCTTTTGCAAAATACAGACACTAAGAAAAAAAAAAACAAACCTACATGTGAGACTTGAGCAGGAGTCTTGTTGTAGAAGCACTGGATGATTTAAATCCATAAAATAAAATCTATGAAATCTTCTTAGGATGGTGAAGCCACTCGACTCAACAGAGAAATAGAAAAATTGAAAGAAGAAATCAATTCTCATGTTATCAAAGTAAAATGGGCTCAGAACAAATTGAAAACAGAAATGGATTCACACAAGGTTAGTGAAGTGGTACAGGTACCATGACATGAAAATACAGTCAGAGGAATGTAGTTGCTATACTGTTTACTTTTTATTTAGTACTAAAATCTGTTTCTGAGATGTTTTTTATTTAATTTGAACACCTGCAGCAAAAGTCAGAATAGTGCTCTTAAAGATATTGAAATGGAAATGTTGGAAGGGTGTGAGGGGAGGATGCATGTGGGGGATTCTGTTCAATCTGCTGATCAACTTCTAATTTGTTTTTTTTTGTATGAATTAACTGTCGTCTTAGTTTAGTTTTTATGTGATAGAGTTAAATCTATCATCTGAAAATGTGCATCGCACATAACCAGGAGGTCCTTTTGTTGTGCTCTCAGTGTTGGAACAAACAAACTTGCATAAAGTAATAGTTGAATGGAAGCAAGAGGAAAAATAATGCTGAATTTTTTTTTTTTTTCTTTTTGTTACTGATTCTTTCCAGACTGAAATAGGAAACTTTTATTATAAGAAATGCTTTTCTCAGATTAAGTTAGATAAATAGTTTTAACCCATTATTTATTACTGGTTTTGTAGGAAACCAAAGAACGCCTCAAAGATGCAACGACAAAATTAACTGAAGCAAAAGAGGAAGCAGACCAGATAAGGAAAAACTGTCAAGAAATGATAAAAACCTATCAAGTAGGCACATTTTCTCAGGAGGTGACATTAGTGTTTAGTATCAGAGTCGTCTTTTTCCTCCCTTTCTATCTTAAGCTGTATCAGGGAAGAATTATCCTGTGCGAGCTACAAAGCTGAGATGACTAGTCACTCACTGATTTCTTTACTTGGAAAGTTGTTAAATAAAAGGGAAAATGTTTGTCTTGATTGGCATGCAGTATGGGGGTCTTTCTTGGCATGTTCAGAGTTTCTAGATATGTACCTACAGAAAAGAGACTGTGAAAAGCTGTCTGTATGCTCATAAAACAAGAAAGGGGAACATAAAACTCTAAAACTGTACTTGCATATCTTCAATCCTTTTAGGAGTCGGAAGAAATTAAATCAAATGAATTGGATGCAAAACTCCGAGTAACTAAAGGGGAACTAGAGAAACAAATTCAGGAGAAGTCTGATCACCTGGAGGTAAATATGTGGTGTGTGGAGACAACACAGTTGACAACTTAGTAGTTAAGAGTGCCATGAGTTTTTAATTTTGGGAATCTTATTTTAAGCTGCTTGCAGTTTTTGCCAAACATTTTTCTTTTTGGTCTGATACTACAGCCCAGGTATCTGCATCCAGCTCTGCTTTTTGGAGGATGTTTTTAGCTATTACCTTGGATGCACTTCTTAAAATCAAAGTTATGGGAAAAGGATGATATAATGAGGACAAATAACTGCTCTTTCATTTCTAAACATGAATGTTGCTATAATTTAGAGCACAAATTCAGGTGATAGGCAGGCCTTTCTCTCACCAGTGTTTTGCCAAGCTATACGGCAAGGAGAGACAGGGAACAGGCTCTGTTCTCTGTAGAGATTTGCTAGCCCAAAAGCTAAATTCTCTAATAATTTAGTACCTGCTCACAGCTCATGTGCATACGCCATCTTCAGTTTGCCTAGAAGTTTCCCCAGAGGCTGTTGTTCCTTAGATTTGTACACCTAAAACCAGTGTGTAATCTCTCTTTTGTTCTTAGTTCTTCTGAGAATAAAGAAGATTTTAGGCTTTGCTTGAATAAGTAAAACAAACCTTTAGGGTACCTGTTCTGCCTTAAGCCCTCTCAGCTGTTGTGGTGGCTTGCATTTGCCTAGATTTTTTTGATATCTCAGGAGATGCCACTGCCCATTTAGATTTCTCAAGGAGCTTCTCACTCTTTAAAAAGGTTCATCATGCAAAAATAAAAGAACTGGAAGACCTGAAGAGAACATTTAAAGAAGGCATGGATGAGCTTCGAACACTGAGAACAAAGGTAACGTGTGCTGTGTTGGATTGCAGTAGGGCTAAAGGCGTAGTGTTGGGTTTTGGAACAAGACTATATTCAATCTGTTAATTGTGTTTTTACTTCTTTCCAAATAAACTGATTAGAGACTGGCTGGCATGAGACTAGAAGGGATACATAACTGTGACTCTGGGTGGCCATCCTTAGGGAGTATCAGTTGATCCGTAGTACAACAATGTCTTGTTTTGTGGTATGCACCTCATTTGACTGAAACGTGAGAAACATTTTAGTAATCATCTTGTAAATTTAGTAACTTTGGAAAATGAAAAATACTTGTAAACTTTTCCTACCTGTGAAGCTAGCTTTATAGAGGTCATACATGTGACATCTGGTAAGGAGTATATGCTATAATTTCTGAACAGTCTATAGATTAGCATGCCAGTACCTCTGTCCAGAGCAAGGTTTTAGCTCAATAGGACCTTAGAAAAAGGGAGGAAGACATAATAAGGGGTTGGCTTGGTAACTGGGGAAAGATGATGGCTTTGGATCCTGGTCCATTAGGCTGATAAGTTTTGAGTCTTTAGACAAAACTAGTGTTAATCACACTTGTTTAATTCGGGGTTTTTTTTGCATTTTTTTATCTGTTTATTTTTCTGACTGTATTTGATCTGAAACATTTGGGATATTGTTCTAAGCTACTTGGAATCACCAAAAAAATAACCCAGGAGCTTTGTACAACAATCTAGACATTTGATCAGAATAATTCAGCTCTGAAGTGTGGGAGAATAAATAATTTCTGATTTTTTTTTTTTTTCTTTTTAGGTAAAGTGTCTAGAGGACGAGCGTTTGAGAACAGAAGATGAGTTATCCAAGTATAGAGAAATCATTAATAGACAGAAAACTGAAATTCAGAATTTGCTGGACAGAGTCAAAGCTGTAGATCATCTACAGGATCAACATCAGAGGTACAGCTCTGCACTTTGAGGAATGATTTAAAATATTATCTGGGATGTGGAAAGGGTTTTTTGGGTTTGTTTTGTTTTGGTTTGGTTTTTTTTCTGTTTTTTTAATTTGAAGTTATTGATGCTTTAAAACTTATTGTATTTGGAAGAATCCCTGTCCTTATTTAAGTGTTTTTCTAATCTAAATCAATATTGCTAGTAGTGGAGACAACCTTGGTGGCCTCTTAGAAGATGATGGTATTGTGACTGATAAGTCTAATTCTTACATCTTTCATTATTAGAACAAGATGTGCTTGCTTTCTGGCATACTCTGTAGGAAGCTGTGTCTTCTAGGTGTCTGCTGAGTGCTCATTTTATTGAAAGATTGGGGAAAAGCAACTTAACTGGAAAGACAGGTTGCTTCAAAATTATGATGGATGAATGAAAGTATTTAACAAAAATAATTTTACATATTTGACAGATGCTATGTTCAGATAGTAGGGAACACTTGTATTTCTAATGGGCTGGAATTCATTCTTCTGTGTCAAAGTTTGCTCATTTAAGCATGTGAGGGAAATAATCTGAGAAGAGTTGGGTTCGTGGACGCTTCAGGAGTGTCTGGGCATAATCCTGTTTCTGTATGATACATACAAACTAGACTATACAAATGTTGTCCACTGAATCTAAAGGTGTTGCATAAATGGAGATAGGCAAATCTCAGATAAGCAGAACCACTCATGTGTCCCTGCTGTGCTTTTAAACAGTTCTTACTTATCATTGAAAAGTATTTCAGCGATTATATGCCTTCCTCCGGGTTTAGAGAATGAAGCATTTTTCATTTGCTTTGTGCTTGTCAGCTGTATTGGCACTGTGTCATCAGCCTTTCTAGGGAAACTGCAATCTGTTAGAGACAACCGATGCTTACACTTCGATCAATAAGTTATTTTTCACCTGGGATCTTGCCAAATGAATTAAAATGGCTGTGATCACAGTGTGAAACTACGGATTTGTTTTTCCAGTTATCTTTTCCTCTCAGTAGTTTAGACATGCTTAAATATCTGTCTCTCATTCCTATTCAATTTGGATCAAATTTTTTTTAAGTATACTTCCCATGCAACACTTATTATCCCTACATCAGGTTTCATATTGTCTTTTACTTCTCTGATTTTAACGTGTTTCCAGTACACCTTAGAATGTTTGATAAAGTTGTGGAACCTCAACCAGAGATGTAAAACTTGGACCAGTAAATTCCCGTTATCATCTATGAAAGAGAAATCTTGGAATCTTGATCTCTGTTTTTCCTGTTGTTGTGTAGAATATATAAACTTACTGCCTTTCATTTTCTTGGAAGCAAATGGAAGGAATTTCACCTTAGTTCGCACAAAATCTTATCTGTTTTCTTGATGAGAAAAGAATAGAGGAGGCAGGTTTCTTTAGCATAAGGAAGAGAAGACAGAAGGGAGACATCCTTAAATGTATAAAAGGCTATTATAAAGAGAACGTTCAGCTATCCATATTCACTGGAGGAAGGATAAAAATAAAGAGTTTTGCAGGAAAAATTATTTTAGATTGAATGCTGGGAAGAACTTTATGGCTGAGCTGGATACTGATTACCCTCCAGTGTTGCCTGGTCACCTTCATTGGAGAACCTTAAGGAACCTGTCAGCAAGTTTGCTGATGACACAAAACTGGGAGGAGTGGCTGAGATGCCGGAAGGCTGCGCAGCCATTCAGAGAGACCTGGACAGGCTGGAGAGTTGGGCGGGGAGAAATTTAATGAAATATAACAAGGGCAAGTGTAGAGTCCTGCATCTGGGCAAGAACAACCCCATGTACCAGTACAAGTTGGGGACAGAGCTGTTGGAGACCAGCGTAGGGGAAAGGGACCTGGGGGTCCTAGTGGACAACAGGATGACCATGAGCCAGCAGTGTGCCCTTGTGGCCAAGAAGGCCAATGGCATCCTGGGGTGTATTAGAAGGGGTGTGGTCAGCAGGTCGAGAGAGGTTCTCCTCCCCCTCTACTCTGCCCTGGTGAGGCCGCATCTGGAGTATTGTGTCCAGTTCTGGGCCCCTCAGTTCAAGAAGGACAGGGAACTGCTAGAGAGAGTCCAGCGCAGAGCCACGAAGATGATTAAGGGAGTGGAACATCTCCCTTATGAGGAGAGGCTGAGGGAGCTGGGTCTCTTTAGCTTAGAGAAGAGGAGACTGAGGGGTGACCTCATTAATGTTTATAAATATGTAAAGGGCAAGTGTCAAGAGGATGGAGCCAGGCTCTTCTCAGTGACATCCCTTGACAGGACAAGGGGCAATGGGTGCAAGCTGGAGCACAGGAGGTTCCACTTAAATTTGAGGAAAAACTTCTTTACTGTAAGGGTGACTGAACACTGGAACAGGCTGCCCAGAGAGGTTGTGGAGTCTCCTTCTCTGGAGACATTCAAAACCCGCCTGGACGTGTTCCTGTGTGATATGGTCTAGGCAATCCTGCCCCGGCAGGGGGATTGGACTAGATGATCTTTCGAGGTCCCTTCCAATCCCTAACATTCTGTGGTTCTGTGATTCTGTGATAAGCTAGAAAACTCTTTCAGGATGGTCTAAACATTTTATTTTGGCTGGTTCAATCCTGACTGTTAACTAGAGATTTCTCCTGTCATAATGAAACAACATATTTGGAAATGTAAAATATAAGCATAGCCTTCTGGCATAGGTTTTTAAATGGGAGCTATAAGTCAGATATTTTGCAGCATAAATGGCTAAAAAAATCAATGCTCTCATTATTCAATCTTAAGTCTTCTGAAAGGTGGAATTAGCCTAAAAAAGACTGTAAAGGCTGGGTGCAATACTCTTGATGTTATCCTGTGGTAGTGCAATGCTAGCTAACTTCTGTTGTCATTAACCACATGAACTCATTTTGGTATCTGGAAGCATATAATTTATAGTAATGGAGTTCTAGTAGAATTCAGTTATTTAGTTTTACAAAATTATAGTTCATTTTCAGAATGATTAATGATTTGGATTGCCTGAGCCTCACCTCTACTTGAAGAAACATGTTGATATGGGGTTGTTGGTTTAAAGTGAATTGAGCCTCCTGGCAATTACACTGTCTGACAGGGAATAAAATTATGTGCGTGCCCTTGCTTTGTGTAACTTTAATTTTATTTTTAAATTTGAATGTGCACACTCCCTGTGAGAAAGAGAGGTAAGGGTTTTTCTGCTGATGTTGGAAAATGAATTTCAATCGCTTTCTCTAAAATGTTGATCATAACTGAAGATACAGCCTTTCTCACTCAAATGGTTTGCAAGTGATAGATCAAAAGTCTCCTAATGGGAGTGCTTCAGTAGAAACAAGAACTTGTTTTGTAGAGGATTGGGGGAGGGATAGTGGGGTAAGACAGGTCCTTTCAATTGGAGCTGCACTGCTTAGGTAAGGATGTTTCAGAAGTCACCATACTGCTGTCCTGGAGAAGCTCAAAACTGGAGTATTTCCCCATCTCTTAAAGGCAAGTCCTCTTACAGAATGACCACCTTTGTTGGATTTCCAGACCTTCCTCTTATCTACAGGATCTGGTTTTGAGGGTTTGGTTTGTACCCTATACCAAAGTTCATGAAGTTGAATACAGAGAGATGGTCTTCCTTGAGGAAGCTAATGACTGCATGCCCTTCTGTGGGCTAGAGACATCTGTCACTTCATCATTGCAACATGTCATGGAATGGAATCTGCAAACTCCCTTGGCATTTAAAACCATCCAGTGACTAAGTGATGCCGCAGGGTCATTGATTTGTTCATCTGCCTTATTTGGTCTTGATGTGAATCCTTTTATTTCAATCAGGTTTCATATCTTTAAGCTCAGCTTATACCTAATAAGATACAATTGTTTTGACAGAGATGAACAAGAAATCGGTGCTTTAAAGGAAGAAGTAGATGGTTTCAATTCTCTGATTGCTGATCTCCAGAAGGACATTGAAGGTAGTCGGAAAAGAGAATCTGAGCTATTGATATTCACTGAAAAATTAACCAGTAAGAATGCACAGCTTCAGTCTGAAAACAATTCCTTACAGAGCCAGTTGGATAAGCTTTCTTACAGCGAAAGAGAGCTGCAGAATCAGCTGGAATGTGTTCAACAGACTAATGATGATCTGGTGAGTAGAGTCTGAAGCTTGATTTTTGCACTAGTAAGATGTCTGATACTGGTAAAGATGTGGCACATGAATTCCACCTTGTGTCTTTACTTACCTGACTGCAATTTCTCATTGAGTTTGCCAGTTTGATAGAATAATATCAGCGGGATATGAACACCTCATGTTTCTAAGGAGGAAGAAATCCTGAGGCACACTGCACTGGAATGAGGGGGTGTTACTGTGTTGCTCTTTCTGGAAGTACAGAATTGTTCTCTGTGCAGCTGTCACTGAAACAGTCAAAAGGTTGTAATTTGTCTGTGACATTTATTACTGTAAACAGTTTCTTAAGTCCTGTTTGTACTATGAGATAAATGTAATTTTTAATAAACTTAGTGTGTCATGGAAGGTAATGTGACTGCACTGTACAGCTCTGCATGGCTCTCTGCTATATTATGTAGATGTTTTCGAGATAGTTCAGGAGTCTTACTGCAGCACTGCGCTGTGCTGCGTGTTGATTTGCAGTGGTAGTGTTTAGCCTAAATAATAAATGTAAAATGTGAATGATTCACAGGTGAAAAGTAAAGTGCAGAGTTAGGGCTGTTGAGCATACAGTATGGTTAGGCTGGAATTTTTTTGTATATGACTAAAAATAAAACTACAATTTCAGGCCATCAAGTTGGAGAAGGAGGAGTATCAGCGAAAGCTAGAGGTTGAGACACTACAGGCTCAGCTAGCTTCAGAGCAGAAAGAACTAACAGCGCTGAAGACCCACGTGGATGAACTGAAAGATGAACTGGCTACCCAGAAGCGCAAGCACGCAGCAAACCTGAAAGATCTCACGAAGCAGCTTCAGCTAGGTTGAAATTATTTTCAGATGTAATGAGTCAGCCCCACCTGTAAGCCCCCTTTGCAGTGTCTGCTAGAGGCTAGGGTCCTGGCTGCGTATATGCACTGTTTGAATGCAGCCCTTCAAGCTCTCCCTGTCCCTAAAGACAGTGAGAGTGAGTAAGCAAGTTAGATCCTGGGGAAACTGTGGTTACAGGAAATAGGCCTTAGTGTCAATTTTCATCTTAAATATTAACTTTTTAAATAGGCTTAGATATAAAAGGAAATATTTCTTTCAAAAGAGCTTGGTCTTTGTTATCATGTATGTGGCTACTGACTCATCACTGTGGTATGTATGGATCCTGGGCTGTGTAGCAGCATATTCAAAAGTTGCTAGAAGTTTCCTAGTTGATGACTGTATCAGGAATTGCTGGTGGCAGTTATTTTTTTTACTGCATTAAACAGAGCACTTCAGTTTTTAAAGATGGATATGGAGAGACTCATGACTAATTTTGTCAACAAATAGAAATCATTAAATACCCAATAATGCGTATGCTCTCAACGCAAATAGATTTGAATATAATCAAATCTGTTTGAAATGTATTTGAAAGAAGAGATCCTGTTGGCGTTGTGCAAGACAAGTATGTCTGTCTTTGTATATATATGAACAGCTGGGCACTTTCCCTCTTGATCCCTGATGAATGAGTGGTGCTTCTGGCACAAGTACTACGCTCAGCTCCTAGTAGTTATACAGTTACGAGATCCCAGAACAGAGTTGCCATTCTGTCATTCAACAGTTATTTACATGGTAGTCCTAATCAAAATTAAAATCGAATTTAAATCTTATGTAGGATTAACTGGGAACAATATGACATTACCCACTTCAATGGACAGTTCTGCGGGGTGTAAGAATTGTGGTGGGTATTGTATCCAGGGCAGGGAGAGGAGGGGGGGCTGTTTGGTTTTGGATTTTTTTCCCCTAAGATTTTTAGTTGCTACCACTGTCTTTCAGTTGTCAAGCCATGTTAAATTGGTGCAGGTCAGAGAGGATTAGAGTTTTTGTATGTTGTGTAACCCTGTGATTTTTGAGTGTTAATCTCCTGTTGGTAACTATAATTTTATTATACTTTTAGCACGGAGGAAATTGGATCAGATGGAAAATGGTAATTATGACAAAGAAGTCAGCAGCATGGGGAGCCGTTCCAGTTCATCAGGTAATATAGCACATAGCAGGGCTGCCAAGAGAATCCTTCCATCTTAACAGGGTTGCCCTGGTGTGCTGCCGTGAGCCTTGCTCTTTCTGTGGTTTGTGCATATGCAGTGTGTGGGCAGCCTCCCATTAAAGCTGACAAAATAGCCTTTAAGCACCAAAATGTACTTGGCTGAATACAGTTGTAGATGCTTATTACAAGATTAAACTTTAATGTTTGTAATGTTTATATGTTTTGATTCTTTTTCAATGCCTACTTCTTTTATTTTGTTGCTTTTATGTTTGGAGGAAGCTCAGAGGACTCCAGTTTATAGAGGACCCTCTTAAATGCTGCCAGAGGCAAAACAAAAATGAGCAGTGGCTTCCAACATTGTTTAATTGCCCTATTGACAGTTGCAACTGTGTGAATGATAAATCAATTAGCATGTTTAGAGGCATCAGTGTATTTGTGTAAAATTCATTACTTTCTGACCGGTTAGAAGTAAAGCAGTTATCTTTAGCGCTGAAAACAACATCTGTTTTCTCCCTCAATATCTTTGGGTTTTAAGTTTGGTTAGTTCTGGAAGTGTCCTGTAATCTCACTGTGTAAAGAGATAAATACTTAGAAGAACAGAAAGAAAATATTTCAAGCTCTAAGTGGTCAATGCTGCAGAGTGTTTATACGTAGGGCTTTTGTCAGTCTGTACACAGTTTTCTTAGTGTTGTAATTTTAGTGGACTCCAAAACAGATATGTTTAAAATCAGCTCAGCCTTGTACAAAGTATTATTAATGAATATGTAGGTACTTACGCAGGACTAAGCATTACTGAAGCAAGCATACTTATGCTAAAGAAATTATGCCTATGCTAGGGGACTACACTGCTGTTTTAGCATTTATCTTCTAAATGGTGTAAGGATTGTTTATATAAAAACCCACTAACATGTAAGGGAAAATGACATTCTGAAGAAAATACCCTAAGCTACTGAAATGTAATGAATGCACGCACTGCAGTAGTGGAGATGTTTTACCTGGTGTAACAGCAAAAATATCTTTTACAAGCATGGATGTATTGGCAGGGTCCCTTAATGCGCGCAGCAGCAATGAGGATCGGTCGCCTGAGAATACTGGATCTTCAGTAGCTGTGGATAGCTTCCCAGAGGTGGACAAGTCTGTCTTGGTTGAAAGAATACTAAGGCTACAGAAGGCACATGCTCGAAAAAATGAAAAGATGGAGTTTATGGAGGATCACATTAAACAGCTGGTGGAGGAAATCAGGAAAAAAACGAAGTATGTTCTGAGTTCTGTTCATACAGTTTTTCAGTGTTGAGCTGGTGCACTAGACAAGTATTGTGGATTTTATGTAAGACAAGTAATTGTCTAAATGAAAATATTTAAAACAATAAAAATACTGCAGTGACAGTAGATCTCAAAGGTAGGATTAGTCTTGGGGTTTTTTCCTCCTTATCTTTCCCCAGCAGTTACAGTAATTGCTGAGCTGTTTACTACTAAAATTTTTCAGGAGGAATAGAATGGTGCAAGTGTGTTTTTGGTAGAAAAATGGTCACCGGGTGGCTGATTTGAGGTGGACTGCTGCCACTGGCTACCAGAAGAGTCCATTCTCTTCCTGTGCTTAAAAGGATGCTGATTGTAAGTGTTTGTTTTGGAAGGAGAATCTGCATAATTCCAGATGGTCGTCTGGCATGTGTATCAAACCAAAAAGGTCTCTGAGCCAAAGGTGGTGGGTATTTAACGTGCGAGACAAGATTCCACTGACATGGAAATTTCATCTTACAGGATGATGTCTGGAACTTCAGTTGGGAGGGGAAGAAATTGTGGCATATCCCTTCCTCTGGGAAGTACAGTTGTCTGTTATGTATAGCCCTTGCTTAACGAGCCTATACATATACGCCCATCGGTACCATTTCACAGAACATGATCACAGCTTGTGAAGACCCTTGAGAAGAGACTTTGTAACTTTTGTCTCACATGTAGAAAGCTTAAGATTCCCTGTCTGGAGTCTCTCAGCAAATAGAAATAGAGAGGGGCATTTTTTAAAGTACCTTTTTTTGCTCTAGTAGCAATATTACTTTGTCAAAATACTTGTAAATATGTAAACCTTGTGCCCTGTAGTGACTCAGCTTACCAGCATTGCCTATAGCACTTGTGGTATCCCAGGTTTTCCTCTGACCTAGAAATTTCAGGAGTTGATTTTTACTGCCTTTTCAGTAATACAGTCCTGCTTGAAAATAAAATTACTCTTATGTCAGGAATCTGAAGTTACTTCAGTGTCTGACGTTGCACTGCCTTGTAATGCTATGATGTTTTTTTTAATTTTTCCCTCCAGAATTATTCAGAGTTATATTTTGAGGGAGGAAGCTGGAACACTGTCATCAGAGGCCTCTGACTTCAACAAAGTACACTTGAGTAGACGGGGCGGGATTATGGCATCTCTGTATACATCTCATCCCGCAGATAGCGGTCTCACGTTGGAACTCTCCTTAGAGATAAACAGGAAGCTGCAGGCTGTGTTAGAAGATACATTACTGAAAAATATTACATTGAAAGTGAGTAGCTATGCCATTTCTTCCTGTGGTTCTGAGATACTGCCTTCAAAGAGATGCATGCTGTTAACAGGAGGCGGCTTTTCAGAAGTCAGCTCATTGTGAATTGGTGCCACTGATAGCATTGGGTTGATCAAAGAGTTCTGTAACATGATCCACACTGAACCTCTGTTTTGGGACCCTCGTATTATGCTACACTAATGGGCTGCTTCTTGAAATAAATTCTGGACTGCCTGTGCATTCAGTGGGGAAGGGCCTATCCATACTCTCTCCCTGAGATGGGCTCTACGTCCCTGGCCCTGTTGCAGTAGCTGGGGGCCCTGTTGAGCTATTGGGGCAGCATGTTTGCTGCACAGGAAAGATGGCAGGCTGGAAAATGTTGTGCAGGCTGCCAGCTGGACTGCAGTGTTCTGCAGAAGTTGGAGATCTCGTCCTGCTATTATCATTCCCCTTGAATGCTGTACTTTCTAGACAGCCTGTAGAGTATTAGTAACTGCAAAAGAAGACTTGCGGAGAGATTTGCATCCTTTATTGAAATGAGCTTGGTTTTCTCCAACTCTGTCTAATCATTTGCATTAGTTCTGGATACTTGAAAGTATCAACCTGCTGACATAAACAGTAATTTTAACTTATTAGTGCATTTTGTGCTGATTGACTCATTTTCCCTATATAACTTGCCCTATCCTTTTTTTTTCCCCTCCCAAAGGAAAACCTTCAAACTCTAGGAACAGAAATAGAACGGCTTATTAAACACAAGCATGAACTGGAACAAAGAATAAAGCAGACATAACTAAAACTTTCATGGAATAGCCAACATGAAGATGCAGAAGAGGCAGGTGCTACAGACCACTGTTTTTTACATTTTTCCTGAAATTTGATTGCCTGCCAGCACAAGCATCTGGCATTTTGCATATACAGCCTTTAACCATACAGGCTTACTCATGTGAGAGATCTACAGAGTTTGGCATCAGCCTGGTTCTGTCTACCCAATACCAGCCTGAGGTGTCGCAGAATTTTACTACATGCTGCATTTATCTAAAACTTTTATTTGAAATGACATACAGATGCTTTGCGGTGCATACTATGTTTTGAGTGAGTTGCAGTGAGATTTTAATTTCTGCACTGTATAATTAATCAGTCTCGTAATGATGGAGCTTGAAAAAAAAATAAAAACAATTATGTCTTAGTTGCTGTTGAACATATCCAGTGTTACTGAGCTTTAAGAGCTTTCAGACTATTTTCTTTTTTGCTTATTATTTCTGATATTTAGGTTGATTAAGCATTTTTTACATATGCATGGAAAAATGCTTTGTCAGAAAATTTTGGTTTTTAAGTGGTGGCCATGATATTGCATAGTTTCTGCTTTAGATTAACATTCAACTGGTCAGTTTCTTTATTCAAAAGAAGTGAAACAACAGTAGAACTAAGGGATTAAGAAGCTTTCTGATTCAGTTGTTGAGTATGTGTAATTGAAACAAATGTCAATTCAACAAATCCTGTAAACCTTTGATCTTTAGACATATGGATCTAAAGAAATCTGATATCACATAATTGGTTAATCAAGTTCTGCATAACGAACAGTGTTTAAAAAGTAGGAGTTTTAACTGCCCTTTGTTATGTACGTACAGGTAGACATCATGATTGCATCTGTTTTCAGATGGCCAGAAAATCTGTTTTCAAAGACAAATGGAAGCTAACTAAATTTTCTCATTAACTGTGGCTAGACCAGATAGTGAAAGGAATGGTAAGAAATGGGAAGATATCTAAATGGGATTTTAATCTATTGGTTGGACTGTGAAAGTGGCACAAAAATCTGTGTGACTCCTTAATTTGACTGTTGTGAAGAATTAGTTGGTCAAAATGGCACAAACTGAGAACTGCTACTTAGTCCTCCAGTGACTGAGAGGGTGATGGAGGAAGAGTATCATGGTGACAAGATTCTGGTTAGTCACAACGTCATGTTCACATTTTAATTCCAGGATAAGTAATTTATGGGATCTGAAATATCTCTATTCCAGCAGTAAATGCATAGATTTCTATTCCAGCAGTAAATGCATAGATTTCTGTATTTATTGCCTTTTGACCAAAATTAATTGAACAGTTCACAGTGTAAATATATACTTTGGGTTTTTTATTAAATATTTGGACTTCCTTTTATCATGGTAAAACATTCAATGTACATTTACAATAGCAATGCTTTAGCTATTTTCATTAGAAAGGATACTGGGGGCGGGGGGGGAATCTGTCTCACTACAGGCACCATTTGCTGCATCATACACAAAACAAGGGGCCTGAATCCAACAGCACACAGCGGGATAATTTATCAAAGCATCTAGGTGACTTAGGGGTGTGTACTCCCATTTTTGGATGCCACTGAGTCCCTTGAGCTTTGTAATGAACCAAATTGAGCAAAAGGGTCTGATTTGATTTGAGTAGTTTGATTCAAGACAGTGAGACTTTGTTTTTACTTTAAAGATAGGCATCTCTGAAAGTCTTTGCGGGATCAAGACCTGATTTGTGGTCCAGAGAGCTTCAGGAGTCTTGGATGGCAGGTCCCTTCAGTGTCAAATGTTTAAGGATTTCTTTAGAAAGGGAGGGTGGAAACAAATTATTTAAAACCTGACCAAGCATTGTGGAAACTGTGAGACTTTAATCTGGGTGGGTTTTTATACATATATTTTTCTAATTCCTGAGAGCAATGGTTATCTGAAGTGTTAGGGAATTTGGACCAGTCCAGTCATGGGACTACCTCTGCTTCACTGTTTGAGTGATGTGAAGAGGAAAATACCTGGCTCTGCTGAAACAGGTTTGTCACCAGCTTCCAGGAAGTGAACAGACAGTTGTTTGTGACTGAACTAGACCTTCTGCTGAAAGTATTTAGAACAATTTGCATGTCAAAACATAGCTTAGCTCTTGTATGTTTGTGTTTTAATGCTTTAATGTACCAGATCTCTGGATATTTTCAGGCATTCAGCTGAATGACTCCAGTATTTTAGATACCATGTTAATATTGTAATCATTTAATGTATGTTCTCCAGGTGTACAATGTGAATGAAGGGGAGGTGTGGTGCAGATGGAATAAGTGCAATGACATTGTGGAAATTCTTACTTCTTTTTGGCATGGTTGTTTCTCCTTTTAAGTTATTTGAGAAACCTAGTTAGTTGTCCTCCTGCCCTGCTGGAAATGCTGCTTCCTCTCTCTAGCACGAGTAACTTTTCAGGCTTTTTTTCTTGGTTATGGAGACACACAAAGCAGCCAAAATATCACATCGTTTACTGTGCACAGTATTTTCATGGACCAAAGTCATCTTCTGCACATGTTATTTTAAATATAGCTGGTAGAGATGGAAATTTCATTCTAGCTCACACATTGGCAAATGACTCTCTATCCAGTAAGCGCAGAATGTGATGAATACATGACAGGGTCAGCCAGCAACTTTGCTTAATGATATTGCTCATTCCTGAGAGGTGGTGGTGTACCAGCCATGAAAATGTTGCTGGCAAGGCACCTGCCTGTTGTTTCCACGGGGTAGATTGTCAGGAGTGTAGTATCGTTGGTGCACGTAACAAGAACACTTCTGTGGAAAGGTGTGTTTCTATGAGGTGCTTCACACGGGTGAGCACCAGCTGGTGCAGTGGGTGCAAGGCTTGCGTAGCAATCGCGTTTCACTTGCTTTTTTTTTTTTTAAAACTTTTTGTTACGAACCTGAGATTGAAAACTGTCCTCAGATAAACTGAATTTTAGATATAAACTGATAAATGAATTTTGAAGGCAGCCTGGAGCAGTTAGCTACGTACCTGTCACTGAAATTCAGTGTCCAGTAGACATAATTGCCACAGGCTGCTTTTGAAAATTCCAAGCTTGTAGCTAGTTGTGTCCTACAGGCTTAAACATCTGTTTCTTAAATACTCAGGCTGCTCTTCTAATTCAAACATCGCACATCCAGATGTTGTTAGAGGCCCTACAGGAAAGCTGTAAAATCCAGCACTGTCGTTGTCTAAAGCCAGACCCTCTGAACTGAAGAATACTATTTTATGCTATAGAAATCACTGGCTCTCTGCCACATAGGCTTGTGCAATATTTTTAATTTTACTCTCCAGAAAACAGTGGAGATGGATTTGTTCCTCAGAGATGTTCTCATCATCTTCACTTGTGGCTGACACCTGCAGTATCTCCAGCTACTAAAACTGAAGTTACTATCTTGAAACATTTTTCATTATAATATTTTGGTTCATAACTAAAAAAAAAAAAAAAAAAAATCAGATTTCTGGCTCCCAGGCTCCCACTGAATCGATTGTAAAGCTGAGTGCCCACACGCTGCAGAGACCTGAATCTAGGAAGGGGTTCAGAGACAAGACCTGTCTGAGCTGCCTTCACCCTTCCCGCTGACAATGGAAGCAGCGGTGATGGTGAATGTCAGCAGTAGGTGGCACTGGAAATCACATTTACCGTGTCTCCACAACGGCCTGAAACCTGTCGAGGGGCAGACGGCTGCGTTGCAGAGGGAGCTGGGTGGTATTTAGAGCTTTTCCAAGACGGATGGGGGTTTCCTTCCCATTTTTGTGTTATAACTGAAACTATGTTGAATCTTCCAATATATGTATGTATGTTGTCTGAATATACGCAGAATGTCTATTGATTTAATTTTGTAGATACCTGTTTCTGTATAAAGTTTTTGAAGATATCACTATACATTATGTATATATTGTACTTTGAAATAATAAACATACAAATGTGTGAAAGTCTGGTTTGGGTCTGTGGTTTGTACCAGGGATGATTTACTGCAGCCTGACTCTGGATTGCTCTGCTAGCTCGCGATGAAGGCTAAAAGCAGCTGAATTGCCAGTGTGGATGCTGGGAGGGCACCGTAAAAGCCCCTTTTTGTTTCCTCTCAGGTGGTTATAACTCTATATAACTATCTAATGTGACCTGTGGGTGGAGGCGTTGCTGCTACCCACAGCTTGGCAGGGCAGTGCTTGCTGCCAGCCCGTCCTTTTCTATTGCAGTATCTAGACAAGAAGTGGCAGTGCATCTTGCTGCCTACCTCTGGTACTGCCAGTCAGCTTTAACAGCAAAGCCAGGGAAAAGAGGGCTGCGCACCTTGCGTGCTGGACTTCACCTCTTGGACGGGGGCGAGACTTGTCCATTCTGAGGACAGAGGATAGGTGTGCTCCAGTTAAGTCCTGTTGTGAGTTACTGCCAATCCCAGTAAGTGGCCTTGATGCTGGAGTCCTCTTTTTCCCTTGTCTCACGTGAATTTGGCAAACCTACAGTCCTAGTAGCAAGGGCTGGTTCCCTTGGCCACAGCTCCACATTTGGGTCACTATTTGCTGCTCTGGTTTATTTACTCCATTGCAGAGACCGAATGTAGTTTGGTTTATAGCCATGATATTGTTGTTTTACAAAAAAAATACAAAGTGGTTCTGTCAGATTGCTGGTGGTTCATTGCAGCTATGCTTATATTAAATATCTGGGAATCAGATTTGCATGGGCTGTCCTGCCCTTGCAGCCTGATTGTAGGGAGACAGAAAAAGGGAAAAAAAGATGACCATGAAGGGGATAATTTATGGAGTTTATTCTAGTATCTCCTAGAACACCTTAAGTGAGAGAATCACAGAATAAGGAGGTGTCCTATTTTCTGTTGAAATTTAGTGGCAAACTACCACTAGCTTTCCAGATTCAGGGTGAGGGCTCCCAGTCAGTTTTCTGGCTACTGTCACCTGTATGACCCTTTGCTGGAATTGTTTTGCAGTTCGCCAGTTTTCTCCCAGCCTTTTCCACTAATGTTGGCTTTGGTGGTATTTGCAAGTAGCTGTTTGGCGAACAACTTCTCCCCCCCATTTTACAGACAGGTCTGTATTTCAGGCTGACACTGCACAACGACATGTGCAGAGGAAGGGTTCTCACGGCACGTTGGTGTTAAGTACTCGGTCCTGAAGCCAGCTTGTCTGATACTGGAGCTGTTGGGTAATAAATATATAACCCAATGCTAGCAGTTTACTTCTCTAGCTGACTGCGAAAGAGGAAATCGGTGCTGCTATTTTCTTCTCTCTCCCTGCTCTATTTTAAGTTTTTTTTTTTAAGAGAGGTATGGTTGGATTTTTGTTGTTGCAGTTGTTTTTAAGCTATTTTGCATTAAACCACAGTGGGTCTGTGGCAGATTTTGCAAGATTTTTGCATGCATAAATGTAACTGTTGCAGTAGAACAGTGCTGGTGAACAAGTTGTTCTCATCTGATGTGTATAAATATGCTCTTTGAGGTGTTTGTTGCTGTTCTGCTCTGGTGGATGCCCTGTGGCCAGGAAATCCTCCAGCCTTCAGGTTTTGCAGGGATCTACCACATGCAGCCACCCACTGATCTCAGTGGGGCTGCTCTAGTGCCTCAAGTGAAGAACCTCGCTGACTGAAAGGCCGAATCCATTCTGGTCTGAACGCCAATGGGCTTCTTAAGAAGTTTCTATTTAAAAAATAATCCCACGTGTGTGGAATAAGGAAAAGCAGCAGATGAAAGCACGGAGAAGTGTGCGAGCTCTAACCGAAATGCTGGTGTTTACACGAGGTAGGTGAGCACAGCCTGGCAGGCACAGCCCTTCCCTTCGGGGTGGCTGGTGAGTCCTCAAACGCTGCCCTGGGCCCTCCAACCTGCAGTTCTTCAGGAGGAGATGGCTTGAAGCAAGGTGTGAGTACAGGGCAATGCTTTTCAAGCTGTGGTGTGCAGCTCCTGTAGCCTGACAGAAGGGTTTGTGAGGCTGCACTGTGAAAGCAACTGGTTAAAAATACTCTGAAAATTATTAGATCTGAAATTATTTTAACTCTGGTCAGCGCCTGGCACAGGGGAGAGGAAGAAGGTGAGAATCCCTTACATCAACGCTGCAGGTAAAAGCAGCATATGGCCAAGTTACGGGCTGAAAAAACAAGCCCAGCGCCGGTCATCCTAAACCTGTGCCGTGGGTCTGCAAATTCCCTGGAAACTTTGGGAAGTCAGAGAGGCTGAAAAACACCAACCTTGGGCTCAGAGCTGTAACCTCTTAATGCTGTAAGTGGCTTGTACTAGGCAGCTGGTCTGGCTTCACCCTAGTAATTAGATTATTAGAGAAATATTGATTAGATGGACTCTGGAAAATGTTTAAGGGCTTCACCCTTCCAGATAAGGATGTGTAAGGTATCTTCAGCCATAAGCTGAAGTGAGAAGTCAGAACAAGCTGCTGTCATCTTGTCATGGGCTTAAAGTCAGGAGTGACACAGGCTGCTGGCAACCAGGCTGGCGATGCACTTTCCCTGCTCCGTTCCCCTTGCCATGTGTCTGATCAACTAGTGGGCACAGCTTGCATAGGGGACAGGACTCCACTGCGGTGGGGATGGAGACAGGACTGACTGTCCCAGGGATGAGGCAATTGCCAACTGCTGTCCGCCTGCTCCCAAGCTGTGCCATCATTCAGCTGCTCAAGCAGCTCCTGACACGCTGCAGGTCACTGCTCAGCCTTCCGAGGCAGAGCAAAGCAGGTCTGTTTTCCCTGGCAATGCCACGCTGTGACCTGCAGCATGTTGGAGGTGGTTGCACAGCTCCCGTGTCCTCCGTGCTGAGGAGACAGAGCTCCTCGAGCAAGGCAGGACAGCTGGCAGCGAAACCCTTGCACAGTTCCAGGTAAACCCTTCCCCAGCATCCACAGCCCCTTGTTTCGCTTGGCTTTAATCAGACATTTCTGGGCTCTAGAAAGGTCCAGCTGGAGCCAAGCCGGTGTTTTCCATCAGCAAGGACTGGTGGAGGAAAGCCTGTGCTTTGTAAACCAATCTGGTGAAGCAAGCAGCCGTCAATCCGGGTACCCATGGCCCCAGACGCCATGCTTCGAAGCCCTCGTGGTTTTCCTTGGGCCATGCAACCCCTTGATGCATACCAAATGCATCAAGACAGTCTGCCGGCAGGGAATGACTGCCATGCTGGCACGTCAAAAATGTGGGTGCACGTCTAAACCAGGACCTGACAAAACACGGCATGGATCAAGTTACCTTCGCTCCTAAGGCAGGTGAAGCCCTTGGAGAAGAGACGTGACAGATTTGGCAGTGAGCCTGTAGCATGAGGCTCGCAGATTACATTTTTTGTTACCTGAATTACGTCAAACCATTTCCCTCAGACTTTCCTTGCAGTCTTCCAAGGCTGCTTGTTGACGGTGAAAGACCAGTCAACTATTTCAAACTGATTTGACCTTGCTTGGATTGGTGACAGAGTCCAGACCTTGCTGGTAGTGGTCACCTTGTAATACCAAATCCACTGCAGAGTGTCTGCTCGTTTAGGCAACCACAAGCCATGCCAAGGCACGGTGGCAAGCGAGCTGCCTCCCATCGCACTGAGGGAGAGTGTGATTTAGCTTTCCTTGGCTTTGGCAGTAGCTGAAACAATAGAAATGTCCCCAAAGACCAGGGCATGCAAGCCAGAAGGGTTTCTCTAGAGAGCAATAAATGGAGGCACTTATGTTTAATTAATCGTGTATCAGAGCGAACACTGGAAAAAACCCAAACCAACCAGCCCTCCCAGCCCAAAGCAGTGAGTTTACCACCGACTGCTGGGGGAGGCTTCTGCCAAGAAAGCAGCCTTGGATCGGAGAGCAAGGAAGCGAGGGCCTTCCAAATGGTGACTCAGAGCAGCCTCGCAGGCTCCTGCGCTGGCACCCCGTCCCCACCGTGCTGGACCGGGGCACAGAGGAGCAGCTCCCAGCCGGGCACTGTCCTCTGTGGGGCTGCTGTGTGAACAGTGAGGAGCCCCTCTCAGACACGGTCACCAGGGAGGCCAGCTGGGGTCCTGATCCCTCATATATAAAGATGAAAAATTCATACATTTTCCAACATGAGATGGTTCCTTTGATTTTTCAGTCTTCTGGCCACCAGGACCTGATACATGCAACAGCACAAGGATGTTGAAGGACCTCCTGTTCCCTTACCAGCCTGCCAGCTCATCAGCTAGGGCAAACCTTTGAGCAGGGACAAAGTCAGCCGGAGTAGTCAAGGCAGGACTGGAAAAGGAGCCAGTCTTCCCCAGAGAGAGACCAGACCTGGCTTTGTTAGCTGAGGCCATGAAGGCAACCAGAAAACCCAGCTTGTTCTGTCAGGAAGGTGGAGCAGACCCTGCAACAAGCCTGTCATTTGTGGGACTTTCCTACCTACAATTTGTCCATGAATTGAGAAATTGGGCTGGTCCAGGACACATTAAGGCTCGGCCTGAACAAAGACTTTGTTTCTGAAAACATCGTGCTTGCAAAAGAAAATCCCTGGTTCGGCTTGGTTTTGTGTCCTTGATGGGTTTCAGAAGAAAGAAGGCAAACTTGGGCTGAGCATCATTAATCATGGTTTTGGAAAACAAGCTGGTCAGGTGTGCACAAACAGCATGAAGAAGCGGTGTGAGCAGCCCCGCGTGTGCTTCCCCCTGCCCCGAGCACAGCCCGTACCCGTGCCCCCTGCTCCTCCGGGCACCTCGGGGTGGGGAAGCTGCCTGGCCACAGTACACAGAAGAGGCTTAAAATCAGTGTACAGGGGAGAGGAAGGGGCTGGGAACTGGCTAGCTGGTGAAAGGCTAAGAGGTGGGAGGAAAAAAGAAATATGTTTTTTTTAGAAAGGCCATCCTGGCACCAGAGCAAACCCCACTTGCTTTTGGAGCACCACAGCCTCTCCTCTCCTCCACAGAATGAACTCAGGGCGCTGCAAGCCCAGATTTGGAGCGCAGCTGACAGCATGAGCTTAACTTCTCCTTGTTCAACCCCAGGGCACCCGAAACATGCACTTCTGAGCAGATATATATGAAAAAGGACCAGAAAATTCTAGCGCACTCTGCCAGCGTGGCACAGAAATGGTTTGCACAATTGTATTTACTTTGGAGGTTCCTTTTGGGAAGCATCTGCCTGCGCTGGGCTGTGTGTTGGCTCCCAAGCCCATCAATTTTCCCTTCCCCTCTTTCTTCTCCATGTTTCTGGGAGTTTGCTGCCTGCACAGGAGCCAGACACCCCAGCCCCTGCCAGACCTTGCTCAGCTTCGAGATCACTCACATAGCATTTCCACCAAGGAGCAGGACACGACGGCAGCGCAGGGACCATCCTTGCGCTTCCATCACCGCTTTCTCGCAGAGTAATCGCTGGGCCAATTTTTTTCCCGTTTCTGCCTTGATCTTATGACAAGAAGTCACGAGGGCAGCACGTTGCTTGCATTTCTAGTTTGCTATTAGATTCACAGAGTTCGGTGAATTTGCTCTTTTTTAGATACCACACTTGCCCCTGGCTATCCTGGGAGCTGGCACTGGGCTTGCTGGGGCTGGGTGCTACAGCCACGGCAGCTGAGAGCTGGGAACGCCAGGGCAGAGAGCACAGAAATATCAATATATGGGCAGGGGTGGGAGAAAAGGAAGATGCAGATTCTAGCTCAACGCCTTTATAGGATTTCTGATGGTTTAAAGAAGAAGATTGTTGTTGGGGAACAATTGCTTTGGTTTTGTTTAACAAAAAGCACTAGCAAGCAATAGAATTGGTAATGTAAGAAAACTGACAACTCTGTACTCGCAAACGATCCGTGTCTGATTTGTCTGTCAGCTCTTACAAGAAAGGGCAGATTGTGTTATAATAGTATCAGAAAAAGGTGAGGATTTGAATGAATCCACCAAGAGCCCTGCACTAATGTTGTGGGAAGCTGGAGACACCTTAAGAGCAGAACTGCCAGGAGTAAGGAATGGGCTTTGCTAAACAGCCCAGGGAAAAAATGCAATCCTAAATCCATTGTGTTGGGAAGATGTGCCTCCAGAGAAGGACAAGCAGAATGTGACAGTAGAGCTGTGGATGCAGTGATGAAAAACACAGAGAAGTACCTAGTTATCCTTCACAGTTCCTTTGCAATCCCTTTGCACGGCTGCTGACAAAGGTCTGAAAATGGTTAGTGCTGAGCACGCAGGTCTATCATGCTGGGTGATGCTGTATCATCATTTCCTGATGCTCCTGTTTTCCTGTCTGTATCCCTCTGTTGTCCCATGTGAAGGTTAGAGACGAAGCACTTGGGTACCAGAAGCGCTGGGTTTTGCCTGGGCAGAACGAGCACAAATTGTCCCTGGTCCTTGCCTGGATCTTCCAGGCACTGCTATCAAAACAAAAACTTCAAAGATTTCGTGTAGTGTAAGGACAACTTTAATCCAAGATAAGTACTGACGTATGAAAATTAAAGGGGAAGAGAAATTGCGTTAGGCATTGTGAGCAAGCAAGGAAAGAATTGCAAAATAAGTCCTTTGCAGTTTGGATTTGCAGAGGCGAGCACAAGGTGCACAAAAGGGGAAATGGAGTGTGCAGCTAGCGAGTGTCCCTGTCTGCAAAGATGCCCTAACTGCAATGCCAAGAAAATCAAACCTGCAGCCAAGAAAAACACCGTTAAAATGATGCAATGACATAATTGAAATGCTGCTGGTGGAATCTAAATTACACGCAGAACAATCAAGAAGGAAAACACCAACAACATTGGCTTGTGTAACAGGGATGTAGACCTCACAGCTGGCAGGCAAGGGAAGGACACAAAAGCAGACACAAGTAAAACCAGGTTAGAAAGAGTGACTCAACCTTACCGAAAGCATCAGCCAGGCCTGTCCCTGAGGGGTGATACTGAAGTAAGCATGAAGAGTGCATGCTCGGATTTGTAAATTTTTAATTAACTAGTTTAAAATCCACCACACTTAACAACCCCACTGGAACAGACCCACCTGGTGAGCAGAGCAAGCCAAGGAAGCTGCAGCTCAGCACTGGGACACTGCATCTTGCTCAAATAAAAAGCTGCGTAAGGACATGATTAGCATTTTTAAAAAAAGAATAATACACTTCACCGAGGGCTTGGAGATCTCTGATCGAGAGACATCCTACCTGTAAGATAAGTACTGGTGGCTGCACTGCAGGTGGGAGACAGATGGAGGGTATGTTCTCTAGACTTCTGCTCCATGCCTTCTATAGGCTATGGAAATTTTGTGGTGCCAGCACTACTCATACTAGCAATGCAGTCAGGTTATAGAACTAAACATGAGAAAATGCACATGTGGATCTACACAAAAACATAAACATCCTGGCTCAGGATTTTGCTAAAAAGCAGTGAACAAAAATGAAAAGGCATTTTATTCACCCAATACTCTTTATTAATGGGATGTACTTCTGCGGTGTCCACTGATGGACAATAGTTATTATTCATGCTTCACACCTTCATCTGTATTTTAGACTTTAATATAAGCAACACGATGCAACCCCTGACAAGCAGGAGAGGGGAAATGCACACACAATACAAGATGTTCCCATCAAAATCTCAGTTCCTCTTAATGCAAAGAGGACCTACAGGACACAGTGTTGCTAGGGCTCAAATACAATCACCCTGTTCAGCGAGCACCCCCTCAAATTGGGAAGGAGAGGTTGTCTGGCGTTTTTAAACACAGCCCTCAGTTACCATGTCCTCAGAAGCACCTGGGTGACAGCTGGCCTCACCCTTGGACCGGGGAAGTGGGATGCAGCTGCGGGTTCATTCAAGGCCGTTTGTGGTGGACCCCATGCTGGACCCACAGCGATGCCCTCGCCCCACGTGCAGGCAGCAACTCAACAGGGAGGCTCTGGGCAAAGACCTCTCAGTGTGAAACTCCCACAGGCTCAAAGCCACAAACAAGTCACTTCACACCCTGCCCTGCCCTCCTCTTCCCCTCCGCTAAAATGCCTCTTTGCCTGCAGCTTTAGGACCTACAGGTCTGCGGGCGAGAAGGGAGAAGTCGCACCCAGAGCCATCAGGCTACAGAAGGTACCCAAGGACAAAAGATTAATTTGAATGTCCCAGCTTCGAGCAAGCTTGGCCGTTAGCTTCAGGAAGTTTTCATCGTTTATGCAGAGGAGGAAGCAGATGGAAATCACAGAATTAATTTGATCTGAAGAGATTGTGTTCTGGAAAAACACACGTGTCAGGCCCCATTACTCCAGATTGCAGGGGCAGGATAAGCCACACGTGGCGTGCAAGGGTGGCATCAGCTGAACCTCACCTTTCCTCAAGCGAAAGGCCCAGGTCAGCTTTGCACGGGGCTGGTGGTGGACAGGGAGCCGTGCCCTGAGAGGATGGGCGAGACCAGAAATAATCAAGGGGAAAAGGGAGAAGAGGAGGGTCTGGAAGGGCATCTCTGTGCCTCTCCAGGGATGGAGATCCCACGTGGGAGCCGAGTCCCATGGGAGACGCAAGTCTCCTCCTTTCAAGGCCCAACAGACCACATGTGTGAGCTCGGCAGCTCGCGCTGCATTTAACATCACAGGCAGCGATGCAAGCCTGCTTCTCACTTCTTTCCATTGCACAGTGAGAGCAGAATCATGAGGTGACAGCTACGGTGACAGCTGTAACTACCCGATATGGAGCCGGGGCTTTGCAGTGCTCTGGGTCCTGTGCAGAGGTCGGCGGAGGTCACAGCAGGCCGTGCTGCGTTCCTCTCACTTCGCAATTGCTCTAAAAACCGTTGAGTTCAGGATCATTTATTCTGAGCTCTGTTCCCCATGCTGCAGACGCTGACCCTGTCAGCTTTTTAAAGGGGATGTATCCAGTCCTTTTGGCTAAATTTGCTTGTGGGTCCTTGCAGCCAGAAAGTCCACCTGGTCTTATAGCTCACACTTAGGATGTTTGCAAAGGCAAACACAGTGCAGCAGAGACACTGGAGAGAGCTGCGACATACCTACCATGGCCAACAGGCTCCTCATTCGAGGCTGCCACCAAGTTGTCAGCTAAAAGTACTCTTGACATGCACTCACTCCTCCTGTAGAAGATATTGGTGGCTTGGCAGAGAAAGAGTTCATTTGAACTTTTCCACTTCCCCAAAAGCCAGACACTCTGTTTTGTTGTGTGACGAGCAGACACAGGATGTCTCCATGTTGCCTTGGTGTCACCTCCGCACACTCTGCCCCAGCCATGCTGCAGTGCAAACCCCGGGGCAGGGTTTGACTTTTGTTCTCAATGCAGAGGAACAGAAGAGCAGCAGCTTTTGGGAAATCAGAACCAAGAGGCTGGTCTAAAGGGAGCTGAGGACATGTGTCCCACCATGGTTTCAATGATACTGAGAAGACAGGCCAGTGACCAAGTACCAAATGAGGTCAGGGAAGAAGGTTTGATTTCCCCCTGCAAAATGGGAAAACATTGCAGACCACAAAGCCTTGCAGACCACAGCAGGGCTCCGTGCAGGTTGTACATGCAACGGAGCCACAAACTTCAGAGCAAAGGTTAACACCATGCGTGTGTTCACCACTCTTGTGCTCTGAGTGAGTATGAACAGGCTATACATTAATTCACACCAACATGCTGATGGGCTTGTAACACGGTTTAGGTCATGGCCTGTTGGGGAGTTGTAACACAGCTGCACTTTCTAGCTCTCCCTTTCCTTGTGCGAGGAGCTGCCTCAGTCCATAGCTGCCAGCCCTGCGGTGAGAAGGGGTGTTGCTGCGAGTCTGAGATACGTTAGACAAAGGAAAACAGAAGAAAATTCCTCGCTTTATCCACAAGGCTGGTTTCACTTGGCAAACTTGCGTTATTTGAAGTGCCACCTCTGCGCTGGTGTGGGCAGAGGAGGGAGAAACGGTGCTTGTCGTTGTCAGGTGGAAGGACATCCAGACCAGGGCTGAGGCCACACTTTCTCCTCTCACCCCCAGCTGTGGTCCCACAAGTGTTCAGTGTATTGCACCCAGCTAATGCACGACGGGGCGGTGGGGGCTCAGAGAAGGGCAGTACCAACATGCTCAAGTGCCTTCTCGTGTTTGGCCCAGTTCAGAAGGGGGTGAGGGAGCACAGGCAGCCGCTCAAGTTGCTCCAACCTGAGCACCTGCTTCTCTCTCAAAGCAGAAGCGTTTTGTAAAATGCAGCCACTACTTGAAGTGACCCCACAGGCACTTTCAGATAGTTGTCATCATAGTCTTGAAGTAGTTGAACAGTTATTGGAACTAGTGCATGATAAAAGCCTTGCCACCCCCATCTCCCCCAGCACCACTTTTGGATCCCATGATTTCTTGTTTAAAATGATTCAGCAGTAGACTCTCAGATAGTCTTTGTCTGGCTAAAAATAGTTGCTTGCCTCATATGGCTTTAGCATGGTCCTGTCAACTGTAAAATGTTCCACCTTCCAAAAAAGTAGAGTGAAAAATGAAAGTGAGCTTTCACACATCATTACTCTCTGCAGTTAGACCTCCAGAGCTCATTCCAAACCCATCAAAGGAGGAGAGGCGAGCTGGGAGGGCGGGCAAGCAAGATGCTCGTGTTACTGCCTGGTGCCCCGCGGGTCCTTGTGAAGTTTTGACCCCTACGCAAAAGCAACCAGGCTAATGGTTCACTCATTTCCCAAAACAAACCACTTGCTTATTTTCAAGAAGCATTTATTTGTTGGATTTCTGGAATGTAAGAAGAGCTTAGTCATCGCAGCTGAACATCTTCTGATGTCAGTTAGGGGAACGTGCTCCAGCAGGGAACCAGTATAGCCCAGTTAGCTGAGCCACATTCCACAGCCAACCCGTAACACTGGGGCAGGAGAGCATGAGAGCCTGAGAGCCCGTCAGCCATCTCACAGCTCTTGTGCTCTGTAGCATGCAGATCAGTGATGGGCTTGCACAGCGTGACCATCTGTCCTGAACTGTGTGTTTTTTTGGGGAAAAAAAGGGTAATTTGATTGCAACAGTGGACAAATGGTGCAGGTGGGTTATTGCACTTGGCTCTCTGTATCGCTTGAAGCTTGGATGTCTTTGCATTCAGGCCCAGCTGCTGGAGGGTGTGCGGTGGGACCCCTCTGCCACAGAGGTGTCTCAAGGTGGTGATGAGGCACAGCAGTGCGATAAATGGAAAGTGCTTCAGGTCCAGCCTATGAGGAGACAGACGGTGCTTCTGCAGTGCCTGCAGCCAGCTCCTGATGCTCCTACCCAAGGAAGGAAGCACGGTACAGAGGGAAAGGCTGAGCTATGGTCTGCCCCATGGGCAGAGGAAAGAGCCACTTGCGGTCAGCAGCTGAAGCTTTCATCGTGGCTTCTCCCATTTGCTGAGCAGCAAAGAGCCTTGGTTGTGTTCACCTGCACCCGGCTTCAGCGAACCCAGAGGAGATGCAGAAGTATCCGTCGCTTTTCACTGCACACTTCACAGCATCAGAAGCTGCCTTTAGAGGCTGTATGACAAATTTCTGGTTAATACCCGCGTTAATTCATTTTTTCCCTAAGAGTCGCATTCGCTGTGCATGCCAAGCCATCCTCCGCTCTTCTCCTGAAGGCGATATGCTAAATCCTGCTCCCTGGGCCATGGCAAGCAGCTATTGTTGGAATACGAACAACCCACAGATGACAGCTGTGGGAATTGCAGGCACTCTGGATTGCTGAGCACCACGGTCAAATCCTGGCCAGCATCAGTGGGGCAGGATTTGACCACCGAGGCAGACCTCCCATAAAGACCTAAGCGAGCCAAGTGCTGCAGCCTGCCTGTGGGTGCTCTCAGCACCTCCCTTTGCCCGCAGGCAGCACTCTCTGGTGCTGCTGCAGTATTTGTGAGGTCCCAAAGCATACCTGTCACACTGCCACATCATCTCATATTGATAACTCCATCGTAAGCATTTTCTCTGGGTCACTCTTGACAAGACAAGGGATGAATTACTACTACAGAAAACAAGTGCTTTGAAAGAGTGCAGGAAGAGTCCAAGTTATCTAGCTTTGGATGCCTACTGGAGTACCAGACCCCAGGAAGCAGCTGTGTTTATGGGAAGGAACATTTACACATGCCAACAATTTTAATGCGAAGCATGCCTCATGCAATTTTTCTTTCCATTTACAATATTATGTATTTTATATGATAAAATTTGAAGTGCGGCTTTTGTGCATGAATGATACAGTTTCCATAATATTTTTTCATACGCAGAGACATTTTGTTTTGATCTCATGGGGCATGAGTCAACTCCTATTTGAGGCCACTGGAGTCCTTCCAGTGACCTTCCCAGAGCCTGGCTAACTGGGCAGCCGAGGCCTGACGCATTGTGGGTGCGAGCTAGCATGACCTGCCGAGGCTCAGGGCAGCTCAGAAGAGCAGGTCAATCAAAAAAAGCCTAGATCAGGAAATTACACTGACAGCATTCAGCATGCTTGGTGCAAAAACAAAGTCGCTGCCACAGAAATGCACATGTTGCAGCACCATGAGCCCCCTGGACATGTCAGCAGCAATGGGCATTCAGCCCTGCAAGATCCCCAAAGTCTGCCCATCCAAAGAAGGTACCAAGTCCCTTAATCTCAAGGGTGCAGGAGTCAGGGTGAGATACAGGACTCATTTGGCTGAGGTTCTTGAGTGGGACAAACATGACCCTGAGTTGCCTGGAGTACACAGGCCAGGTCCTGAACCCTCACAAAAGCAGGAGCCCCGTGGACCCGACCCAGCTGCTCGGGACTCCTGCCTGCACAATGATGCACGGTTGCATAGCAGAGCTGGGTTCATGCTCCAGCACCGCTTCCCATGAAGTCCCCTAAGCATGCAAGGGTGCTTTCCATGACCCTCCACACAAGGGTGGGTTCCCACACAAATTCAGGCATGTGCCCATCCAGTATGCATGAATTTTATTCCCCCTTCTTAAGGACTGTTGGAAGAGTAATTTCTTTTTTTTGGTAGGAGCAAGTTTCAATGGGGAAATGTCAGGTTCCCCAATTCAGCACAATTCTGGCAATTTGCCTCAGCTCAGAAAGGTGCCCCTGTTCTGCAGGGCCGGCAAGGGAAAGAGCACAACCAGACTCTGGAAAACACATGCCAGACCCCAAACGAGAAAAAAACAGGTCAGGCCCACAAAGCTACTCATTGAGTATCCTCACCATTTACGTGGCTTACTCACACCTCAATAGCTCTGTTATGGACAAAGAGCCAGCGAGAGGTGTCCGTGCCATGATGCTCAGCACACAGCATTCCTGTGGCTGCCCAGAAAGTGGTCTGTGCTGTCAGTACATGGCATTGAGGAGAGGTTCAGAGCAGGGAGCCCATGAGCAAGGTCCAGCAGGTGTGAGCCTCTGCCTGGCTCTGCTGCCAGCTCTGGCAGCGACCCGGGACTGTTCTGCAGGACCCAGGACTGTTCTGCAGGACACAGGGCTGCACCTGTGTCTGCCTGGGTGGCCGCTCCACCACCACCAGCCTAAGGAAATGGCACATGATTTGGAAATTAAGCAAAATATTTTGTGTTTATGAAACAGCTCCTAAGAGTTTTAAAAAGGGACTAGTAGTGTTTATACACAAGCTGGATGGACTCTAACATGCTGCGTGCTCTGTTGTGTCAACTCCTGCACCTGCACAGGATATTTTTAAAAATCCCCATGAAATGAGGGAGCCAAACAACAGAGTCTAATCAGCCCCAGCTTGGTGATCTCACTAGAGCCACATTGAACATTTTTGCTAATGGAGCTGCAAGATGCTATGGAAAATCTCTCCAAAGAGCCTCTGTTCACGTCTGAAGTTAAGGCTGGTCAAAAGCAGGCAGTGGAGCTGTGGAGGAGCTGGTGTTGGCACAGGCTGGGTGCAGAGCCCTGCTCCCGGGGCTGATCGAGCGCTCCCCGGGCAGAGAGGAGGCCTTGGAGGGAGCCCAAGCCTTGCAGTGCTGCAGCCCGCTGCCAGGGCAGAGTGGGAAGGGGAGAGCAGCAGCTCAGCTAACGCCGCCTCGATCCCTTCTTGGGCAAGGAGGAGACTTGGCCAAAGCAGAATCAAGTTGAAGCACGTTTTCTTGTGCTTTCCCAAACTACCAGAATTACCAAATGTGCTTTTCACTGGGTGTTTTGGTTTTCTACACCAGAAAGTGTCTGGACCCCTTCTTAGCAACACAAGTTCTCCTTTCGCTCATATCACTTGCTGAAGGTCCTGTGTGGACCATGTTTGCTTGTAGGATGACACCAGGATCCAGTCCTTAAAAGGTTATTGACTTGGGAAGAGAGAGTTTCTAGAATTTAAGGGCTGGGCAACTTCTTGGAAACTGTGTTATCAGCACAGCTACAAGCTGGAGCTTTAACAACCCTTCCTAAGCTGCACATCTCTCGTTCCTATTCCTGCAGTTTGATATTCGTCTCTGTACACGTATGCTTATTTTGCAATTTGTTATTCAAAACAGCTTTGGTCCAAGATTGCCACAAAACCATGGAGCCAAGCTTGATTGCTTTGATGTTACTGAAATTAGGTGTCAGCTAAGTCCCGAAGCAAACCGGTAAAGGGGAGCAGACATCTGTGCACAGACACTACGTAAAGGCTGGTGCCACGAACCTTACATGTCGTCCCCCTTTGCTGGTGGAAAGGGAAATGCCAGGGGCAGGGGGGTGTCAAGGGTTGTTATCTGCAGAAGCAAAAGGTGGTGAAACAGGAACAGAGAGGCACTGACTTTGCCGAGCAGGGAGTGTCACCAGGGCACACGCTGGTCTCTAAAAGCGGTGGAGGAGGACTGAGAGGGAACGGCTGAGTGCAGCACTTCGGGGATTTAGAACACAACCTGACAAGACATTAAAATGTGCTGGAAGCATGAGCCCGTCTTTCCAACACAGCTGTAGAGAGCACAGGCTTTGCATCTGGGATCCAGACCTCATCCCTGAGGGGTGTGGAGCAGACCTGAGTGAGGACCGTCGGCGGGAGCCGGCCAGCAAAGGCCTGAGGTGCCAATGGCTCACCCACTGCCCTCGCCAGGGCAGGCTGCTCAGAAAAGCTGGTGCCTGCCTTGGAAACAAACATCCACAGAGCCACGGACACCCAGCACCAGTAACTTCACCTCCTGAATCGCTGCTATGATAATCCTGTTTGCTCAGTCTTAGTGACTGAAGCGAACCATGACCGAGAAAAACAGCAGGATTATCCTCCAGCACCTGTTCCCACTGAAAGGATTATCATAGTTGGCCGCGCCGGATGACGACCTCTAGGTATCTCCATGAAAGCACCCTGAGCGACATGGCAACCCACCAGAAGAAGACCTCCCTCCCCTTCTGGATGCCCCTTTCCCAGATATTTTCAGCACAGCGGCTGGAGGCCCCTTGCAAATGGAGGCCAGTCCATGTGGATACAAGCACCAGTGCTTGCACGTCTCCTGCACACAGACTTGCTCCCCAAATAGCATCATCTCTAGTTTGACTGTCTAACAGGGAGGCAAGGTGAGAAGCATGGGCTGTAAGCTGCAGGGCTCAGATGTCAGAGAGCAGTTTTAAAGCATTTCAAACCAAGTTGTTTTTCCTGTTCATCGTTTCTTGTACTTGTGCTGTTCAAACACAGGATCTGAGCCACTCACCTCACAACATGTAAGGGCTCAGTTGTGCGGCATTTGCATCCACAACACAATGGTCGCTGATGAGAGAGCTATTTTACTGCTGAATGAAAATTCTTGATTGCAGAAAAAGAGATCTTCCTCAGAGCTGTTTACATGGGAAAGCAGGAAAACCAGAGAAGGTCCAGAGAAATTTTGGAGGGACTCAGCTCAGCAATGGATGGGTAGCTCAGGCAATGTGAATGCAACCCTCCCGTGGATGGAGGACTTCTGTTTAACCTCACCTTCCAGCCACGAAATCTGTCCCACTGTGCCCTCTTTTTTGTCTTCCTTTTGGGGCCACCTTGAATATCAAGGCTAGCTCAATTGCTTACAAATTGCCAGTGGGCTTTGCAGCAGCGCCCTGAGGACTGGTTCTGTCATTGGTCTTGAAGACTGAGAAAGAGCCTTTGGAAGAGAGAAGGGATGCTCCAGAAGGGAGGAGGCAGACACCATCTTCACACCTGGGGGAATGATTTAAGTGGAGGAGGCAGACACCATCTTCACACCTGGGGGAATGATTTAAGTGGAGGAGTCTGAGCGTAGAAGAAGTCCCGTCTGCCACTGGACCCCTGGGGACAGACACCTCTGGTCCTGGGCCATTGCACAAATGTGTAATTCCTTGAAGCAATGCTAATGTACCCATCATTGCTCTGCAGCCATGTCACACAGGCCGGGGAGCTCATGCTGTGACCAAGCACATTTGCTCCCATTGTGCCAACACCAGATCAAGTGTCCTAGGCCCCTTCAAGGCAGGGTATCTCCCAGTGGTGGTAACTTTTAGTGCCCCAGGGAGCTGCAAGAAAGGCATTAAGTCCCTTAATAGTGCACAAGGCAGGCTGCCCCAAGACCTCCATGACACGAGCTAACTCCTCTCTCCATCGTTCTTCTCAAGAGCATGCTCCCATCCTTTAAGCAGAGGCCTTGGTGAATAAATTACTGCAGTCATAGATTTTTTTTTTCTATAATTGAATGTAACATTAAACTAGACATTGGAACATGGAGACAAGCAAAGCAAAAAAATCAGGGGAATAATCCTTAGCTTATAATGATTTTTGCAAAACATTGTTGAAATTAGGTTTTATTGGAACAAAAATGTATTTATCATATCTGTCAACACTGGAAAATTATGTTTAAATTAAAACTTTATTTTAAACCCTGAAGATGATCCAGAAGTGATATGATACTTATAAATAGCTTATCATACACCACAGTAGAAAAAGTACATTTATCCTCTTGCTATTGAGTCAAATTCATGGTTACATATGAGATGGGAATTAGTTTTACCCTTCTGACTATCAAAACAGAGAAAAAAATTAAAACCACGGGGAGGAGATGAGCAACAGCCCGCAGGTCAGAGTCTCCTGTGAAAAGGACCACAGGAAAAAGATCTGCATTGGAACAGGCCACCCCGGTGCCAAAGCTGGTCTAGATCCGGGCCAATACTAGGCAGTACCAAGCAGCAGAGACCTGTGATCCCCACCGTTGTGCACAGGATTTCAACCTCTGATGTGCTTAAAAGCTGTTCTCAAGCCCTGAGCCAGCCAGGTCCCCATTTAAACTCCTTTACGCTGTGGATGGGTGGCTCTTTCCAAAGTCTTCACCCTGTTGTTTTTGGCCACGGCTTTGACAGGACGGCAGGACTGCAGATGACTTCTTGTGCCAGCTCAGCTTCAAGGCAAGAAATGTCCTGTGGCCCCAATATCAAGCACTGCAAAGGCTCTTCTGACAAGGCTGAATAATGTATTGTATAAATTAGGCACAAGACTAACTACACAGCTGTCTAACCTGGCCAGGAACCTCCACGGGGCTGCTGATGCTGGTGCCCCACCCGTGCACTTGCCATGTTCCCAGTGCATCCCAGTGGCTCACGTGCTGTGCTCAGCTACCACAGGGTAGACCCACTTGGGTTTTTAGGGGGCCTATCTGAGATCTCAGGCAGCCCCACTGCAGTGGTGAGGATGCCTCTGCTAGAGGAGACCAGTGGCTGACAGGAGGTGAGGGCTGACACCCCCTCCTCCCCGACCCAACAGCTGGGATTTAGGGGACCTCTTACAAAACCTCATTTTTTTACCAGGGAGGGGATCGGAAATATTCTCCTTGGATAGTTCAGTCTTTGAACCTCAGATAGAGGAGGCTGCATTCCTTTATCTGGGCTTCATTAATATCCCATAAAAAAAGACAAATGTTCTCCTTTCATGGGGCCAAGCAGAGTCAGTGTGCTCTGCTCGGGCTGTGGCTGTGGCCATAGCCCAGGTGGCTACCTGTGTGGGGGATGGAGATGATGGGCTGCGACACAGCAGCACAAATGCAGCCTGTTGGGATGCCGGCTGGCTGTAGACCACGCAGCAGCCCAGGCGGCCTGCCACTCCTGCATGCAACGCAGAGGCCATCACTGAAGTGGCAGGGAGCCCAGGAGGTGACCGTGGATAATGCCACAAAGCCGCCCAGAGAGGGGAGATGGGAAGCTGGTGGGCAGAGCTGAGCCCCGGGTGGCGGGAGGCTCTGAGCGGCAGTGGCTGGGAGCTGAATGGTGACATGGGGAGATAAGGCTCTTGATGGATGGACCTCGGAAGGTTTGAAGGTTTTTGTTCTGTTTGGATAAGTAGTCAAATATTCACGCAGATAAGCTTCAGAAATGCATCTGATCTAAAGCCCTTTTTATCTTAAAAAGCAGGGCTGGAAATAGAACAAGAGAATTCCTCTGGGGCTTTGGTGACTCCTGGGCTTCCTTTCACCAGCACCAGGCTGTCCAGACCTACCCAGGCAAGCAAATCAACAGTCAGGACAGCTCTAAGAGCCAGACCCTCCTTGAACTTCAGGCATTTGGCTGTGCCTAGGTACCAACCTTACTCACAGCCTGGGGGAGAGGGGAGATGGTCCTTTTCTTGGTCACTCTCTGCACTTTGTCATCTTGGTCCACATACCTGCTATGGGTGGTTTAAAACATTGTTAAGGAAACGCCCTCGCTAACGTTTGTGTGTATCTTAAGATATCCGTTGGCACAGAGTTTATATAACATTGCCTGGCGCCTCTTCACCGGCACAGTTATACCCACATCGAGCAGCTCATTGCCTGCAAAGATCTGCAATGACCTGCTGATTAATGGTTGCTGGTGGCAAGACCCGACAGCAGCACAGATGATGTTGGTAGCCTGCTGCCCTCCTCGAGCACCATGTTCAGACCTAGATGAGGGCTGCAGGCAGCACCGAAGATGGCCAGCAATTATCCTGCAACTGTAAATTGCAGTGCTTGTGTGGAGTGCTTTTGGAGAGTGCATCATTTCCTTGGAAATAAATTATAACATTGTACTTTATTCTAGCGAGTTTCCTTGTACCATAAGTTGTTTAAACAGTTTCTCATTATGCATTTCCCATTCAGACAAAAAACAGACCAGAAAGCCTGAGGCACCAAGGCTGGTAGGAAAACGGAAATCCTGCTCTGACCATCAGAGTGGGCAGAGAGCAGCTCCCTGGCTCTGGGCAGGTGCTGGTGGACCCAGTGAAGGTTTGGGGCAGGAAGGGGCAGGCAGGAGCAGCAGCAATTTCTGGCTCTGCAGAAAGTCTTCAGGTGACCCAAACACCTTTCAGGTTCATCTTTGAACAAATATGACTCCCAATCAGTTATGCAGGGTTTCCGTCTGAGCATCCCCGACTTTGGGATGCCTTAGGGAGGACACAGTTCCAAATCCCAAGGGCAGAGCAGCAGAGGGCTTTCAGCAAGCCGAGGGAGTCCACCCTATCTAGGGTCAACTCATCGCTTCCTGTCCCCCGTGTCCCTCCCCAGGCTTCCCAACTTGCTATTTGTATCTTTGGCCTAATGAGTCCCCTGCATCCACCCCATAGCTTTAACCTCTTCCTTGCCAAGCGGTGTTTGGAGTTTACATTAGAAAGTTGTTTATGTTATATTGCTTTGTAATAGTTTCCTCCTACACCACCTCCCTTCCTTCCCCAATAAAAAGCCCTACGGTGCACTTGGCAAAGCCCGTAAAGTAAGGAGGGGTTTGGAGACCCAACTAGTTTTTGGTAAACCCAGTGGTGAAATAATGTCTCTCTTGAAGGACATGAAAGCCTGAGCTCATAATAGTAGGAAAGTGGTGTCCCCCCTAAGTAAAGAATTGCCTACTTGCAGCTACCTAGTGTAAAACACAGATGTCCATGCAGCAGGCCACGAACCATCATTGGACGTAGGGGGTTAACCCCACGTGTTTTCCTCACTGGTCAGGGTGGCATTGATGGTAGTAAACCGATGTGTTAGCTAAGCTCCAAATACTTGAAGTTGTGACAAGTGTGAGCAGGGAAAGGAGAGCACAAAAAGGCAGCAGTGTTTTGAACTCACCTAGATTGATGAACAGAAGGAGAAGGCAATGAAAATCCATTAGCCTGACTGTTCCCTGCAGAGGAAAAACAGGCACAAAAATCCAATTCATTATTCTCTTTCTTATTTAATGCTAAGCCAGTCATTGAACTTTACTACTTCATTTATCCATTTTCTTTAGTAGTAGGGCTGCAGGAAATCTTTCTCTTCTCAAAGGGGGTTTCAAGTTTCTCACTGATATCATGTAAAAATACTTGGAGTGTATGAGTAAAAAATAACTGCATTTCAAAGGGAGCTTGAGCCATGAGATAATGATAATTTTTCTGTTCTGAAGCGCAGAACCAAAGAGTGGAGGTTCCTGGGAGCTCGGAGCACCATTGTTCTTCTTCCAGGCCGTTATCTGGAGACAAGCCCTGTGATAGACTCTGGTGAGGCCACCGAAGGGATTATCTGCTCCGAGTGCTAATGGCATGCATTTGACAACATCAACCGTTTAATTTATGAGGTGCCTCGTAACGTAAAGGCAAAGAAATCCATACCATGCAACAGCCCAAGCACACCCAGTGCAACTAAAAAGTACCTGATCAAAGCCCAGCCTGCTCTACACCACCACTTTCTTAATTATGGCTATGTAGAAATGTTCCACCTTCCCAAAAGGCACCTTAGCAGATTTTGTACAGTGATGGCAGCATTATATAATGAGAAATATATTAATGGAAACTCTCCAAGACTGAAATAATTCCAGCCTTTTTATCACCACATTCCTTGCTCCCACATGAGCGAAGTGTGCAGGAATAAAAGCAGTTAAAACACCATCCACCAGAAGACATGCACGACGGGCATTGCTCACAAGTCACTAACAGCTCAGTGGTACCCGTCAGTGTTGGGATCCACACAAAGACATTGGGCAAACAGAGCTGCTCTTCCCGGGGAATTATTTTTCCATTGCCTGTGGCTCGTTGCCATGTCACCCTCTTGCAGCTGGGGACGGCTTAGTGCTGTCACCAGGGACCTGAGTTGCTCTTTCAGCTCCCCTGGTCCCGATTGCTGCCAAGATTTGAGGAGTCTGTCCCATGCTCTTCACTGCGGTCTAGCTACACAGCAGATAATCAGACTTAAATCATGTTTTTCTTCTATCGCACGAATATTTGTACAAAACTAAATTTATTTTCACTTTTCACATGCAATGAGAAACTTAATGGCCTAGTCATTAAGCTTCTGAATATGATATTCAGAGTGGCCCCTGAAGGGAGGGAAGGTTTGGGTGGTGAGTCCTGATTTCCCAACACAGGTCAGGCAAAATGACAGGCCAGACAGTGCTGGTCTAGGTCTCAGCTTCTGCAGCATCACCGCCACACATGAGGTTTGTGATCACAGTGATGGATCCAAATCGGGGCTGCTACCAAAGCAGACGATCTCAGCCCCATCGCTCCACATGTTCCCAGGCCCCTCGTGCCATCACTCGTGTTTGTGCAACCTGTGTGGATAAGCCAAAACAAACCTTCTCTGAAAGGGCTGGTTTTCAGCCAGAGGAGCCCGTTGCCCACGCGGTTGCACAGGCAGCAGAGCCAGTCCAGGCAGTGGGACATGCAAGCGAGGGCTGAGGGCTGGGGAGAGAAGGGTGTGAGCACCAGCCCTGGCTTGGATGGGCTGATGCTGAAAACCACAGACATGCATTCACCCTGTGCCAGCTAGCTGGTGACCCCCTGGCAGCGAAACAGAAACAAAACCTCTCCCATGGGTGCTCTCAAGGTGGTTTAGAGCACTGTTACAATACCTGTTGTTACTGGCAATCACTGCACCGGCAGCTGCCGTGCAGCAAATATTACATAAAAGCTCCAAAAAGCTCAAGTATTTGACACAAGCTGATTCGCGAGCTGATAGGATGCTCCTGTGTCAGATCCGGGATTCCAGGCACAGCCTGGGCGCACTGGTGTTGTGGCTGTCCCAGGCTGGTGATGGGAACCTGCCAGGGTACCAGTGATGCTTCAGTCAGGGGCAGGGGGAGCAACGGGTCCCCCCATCACCCCTCCTGCCTCCCCCTCGCCTCTGCTGCCAACTGCAGTGAGGGTAGCTGCCTGCCAGGGACCACATCCCACACCACGCTTCATGTCGTTAAGTGACCTAATTGAGATTTTATTTGATGGCTCCCAAGTGAGTATTTAGGGGAAGAACAGACAAACAAAACATCCCTCGCTGAAGACGGGCTCCACGAGTGGGTGAGATGTCAAATGATGGGAGCTTTGTGGGACGTCTCCCAGTTTACCTGCTCCAGTCCAACAGGAACTCCTGCACTCCTCCCTCCACAGCGCAACGGTGGGTCAGCAAGCCCCAAGAGGGGACACAGGCTGGCTTACCCCTTTGTGTCGCAGGACAACTCTGGGGTCCCCTCTGATGCACAGGCAGATGAGAGGGGGACACGTTGTACGCCCAAATGGGAGCAGAGGGAGGGTGGCTGGGAGCACCGTGAGCTATCCCCAGGGGTGGCTGGGGTGGACAGCACTTGTCCACCACCATGGCTTGCACAGGGTGTCAGCAGCATCTGTAACTCTCGCTGGACTGGTCAGTGAGGGGCTATTTCATCTGTACGTGGAAACTTTAACACAGAACGTTGTTATCCCTTCCCCGCTAAGAAATCCTGCCAGGAGCTTGTCTCAATTCCTTCTTCTTGACAAGAACTCTTCAAATTTTGGCCACAAAGTGCTGTTTAAATTTTACCACATGGCAAGTCTTTTGGCATGAGCTGTTGTGTTGTCCCTGCAATTTTTCCTTCCAGTGGCAGGGTATTCTGCAGTCCCACTTTGAGGGAGGGCAGCTGACAGCCTCTGAGGGGATGCAGCACCCGCCTGGCCCTGCAAAATTACTTGTTGGTAGCTGAAATATTTATACACCCACCAGCTGCTGGGATTTTGAGCTCTTTAGTGGCTCTGATTGCCTCTTCGGTGTATGCACTTAAATCTGCCTTTAAAAGCGTTGTGCCAATGAGCTTAAGACCCATTATCAAAATAATTTTGGTAGGAAGAAGTCTAAATATCATGGCTTAGAGAGAGACACTGGGCCAGGCATGCAAAGGTACATCACTGCCTGGAGACGCACAGCGGTGGCTAATGGCTGGAGCACTAAACTAGTAGAAAATCCTCATTTAATCTCATTAAGGACAACAGGATTCGGTGCATTACACAGGATCAGAAGGGACAGGCACAACATTGTGTCTGCGATGCGCTGCTCACCATGGCAATGGCAAAAGTCTGGGTAAGCTTCTGTTTTCTCCTTCAGGTTGTGGTTCTGGAGGTCAGGACTAATTTCCTATTTGTTTGGGTACTTTGGGATTGGTATTAACAACAGTGAGCACCGATCCTGGAAGGAACAGGTATGGCCAAACCCAGACACTGCCTGGCATCTGGTACCGTTCACATCTGGATGCAGACTGCTGCTGGGGCACAGCGAAAACCTCGTGCTGCCGGGTGCTGAGGCCGAGCAAGCGAACACCACCACGAAAAGCCCGTGACCTCAGTGGGCAGGACAACAAAACGCCAGTTTGCGAAGCGAACGTGCGTACCAAGCTGCCGGTTTTCGTGAACCAGGAAGCTGATGGCCAGTTTACATAACAAACCCAACCCCTCTTCCATTTCCAGCACGGCGGGCCCGATTCCGTCGCTGGTGTTTGCAGGACGGAGCGATGACTCAGGGGAGCGGCATGGCCAGCAGCTTGCACCAGCACGCCCGGCACAGCCGGAGAAGCGTGGGCGCACCCTGTGCCCTGCAGCACCCTCCCCGGGGTGCCACGGGGCACCTCCTGTTTGGCACCACGCAAGAGGACGATGGCTCCGGGCTGGGGGAAGGCTCCAGGTCCAGCAAAACTCAGCGTAAGCTGGAGCCCCTCAGAGGGGAGAGGGAGATGCTTAGGGGGAGGCTCATGTCCTGGGAGCCGTGGATGGTCAGGGAGCTGCGCAGCTTTACGTCGGCTGAGAAGCTGCTCAGGTGTGCTTTAGTCTGCTGCTGTTACCCAATAAGAATAAGAAAACCTTTTAGGGATGTTTGGGGCATGTTTCAGCTGCCAGTCCCTTGGTGGCATGGTCCTGTATGGAAAGTGCCTTACCTCTCACACTTCTTACCCTGTGCATCTGTCTGGTGCATCCCTATCCAAACCAATTAGACTTTACTAGTAAAAGGCAATACCTCTAGCATGGCCAAAGACGCCCCAGTTTTTGCTGTTCGCAATGACAATCCCGGGTTTGCTTGCCAGCATCACCTTTTTTATCCTTTTCCCATCTCGGTCACCTTTTCAAGCACAGTTTGACAGCCTGAAGTTACCAAATTGCATGAATAAATCACCTGCTGTTACCACGGCTGCTCCTCGCAGATGGGCAGGCGTACAAACACCTCCAACAAAAAGCATATTGGTTTCTTCTGCGAGACGATTATCACAAATATTGTTGATTTTACATTATATGTGATTGTTTATATAAAGAGAAAGACTCCTTACTTCCTCCTGGGGCCTTGGGGAATTTGGCAGGCTCTGAAAGCAAGTCAGTGGTGCATGGGGTAACGCTCCTCGGGGGCAGTGCGCTTAGTGCCATTGCAGGAGATCACGTTAGTGCTTTTGACACGATCAAACAGAAAGTTCCAGCTGAACAATGAGTTTTTAGGATGAAAAGTGAAATGTTAAGAAGGTGTGTACGTCTCCGTGAACTTGCTTCATTTCACTCGTTGATGTGGCAGCAACAGAACTATTTTTAGGTATAATCCTTCAAACAGAACATGACTTCTCCTTTCTGATTAGTACAAAGCTGGCTGCTAGTCAAAGGATAATTATTTCCCAACACATCACCTAACACACACCAGCAAACAAAGCACTCATTATTTGAGCTATCCGACGTTAACTGTTGTCTAGCAGTTAACATTTTCTAGACAGCTTTGAACAGGACTAATAGCTCCAGCTTCATTAGCATAGGTCATTTACTGCTGGTAACAATACTTTTCTGGAGATAGTCTCTGGTATAAGATTAGATTATCAGGTCAAATTCTGCTCCCGGTGGCAATGATGCCTGACCACATTTGGCCTCAAGAAAATCTGCTCTTTCAGTTCGTAGCTGCACAATTTCCAGCCCTGCAGCTGATATATTACATAAAGGAAGTAAGTGCACTCCACCAGACAGGAAATTACAATAAATTAGGAAAGTGTGCAGCACAAGGAAGGTTTGCAAAATAGCCACTTAAAAGTTATTAATAAAACCTCAACTTCAGATAGGGTTTAGGGGGAAAAAAAAAAAAAAGCTGATAAAGAAGTTGTCCTTATACTTGAAAACATGTGCGTACCCAAAAAGGAAAGCAGCGTTTGCACAAGAACCGGTGCGTGCTGTATCACAAACACCCGGCTGATGCTGTCGAATGCTGCGTGTGCCATGGGCACAGTTCACGATTTTAAGCCACATTTTTTGCACATAGCTCCATTCGTTCATCACTTACTGCTCGGAGCTGCAGTCGGTCAATGCCGAGGGTCGCGGTCTCGAGGCGCAGTGAATTCACAGGAGTGCTTTAGTGCAGCTCTCGCTGGCGGGGAGGTCCTTCTGCAGGCACTTCGACAGCCTGCTGCGTGTCTGAAACATCCGTAACTTTCCTGAACACAGGGAAAACTGAGCCAGGCTTTCCACCCGATATATTCCCATTTAAGCACGTGGAGAGATGCAGCCTTCTTTTCCAAAGTGCTGAGCAAACACTGCTTAGAGTGTGGCCGGCGCCTTTGAGAATCGGGCGTCTTGCATGTGGAAGTCTCGGGCGCCCTCGCCAAATAATTTTGGTCCTGGCAGATGCAGGACGTTTTCTCCGAGTGGATTTCTGTTTTACCTGTGTCCGCCTTCCTGCAGGCCTGCGGCTCTTTGCTGTTCCTTTCCTGCCCACGTACGTGTGCAGCCGCACGCCTACCACCTATACTTTCTGACTTGCAGCTCCAATTGCTAATCCATGTCTGGTTTTTGTCAGAAAAAAAATATTCATCGTGAGTGTTTGACTCACTGCCTCCAAAGTATTTCAGCTGCCCCGTAACACTTTTCAGAGTATCCTTCTTCTCCTCGGAGAACAGCCTGTTCTGAGCGTGATCCACGGCAGACGGCTCGCCAGCAGCCTCCCCTTCCTCGCACACGTGTGTGCCATATGTCCTGCTCTGTCCACACTGTTACGGTGCCACCAACTTTTTTACACGGTGCAAGATGGAACAGCATCCGCCGTCCACGCTGACAGGTGGATTATCTTAGTTGTCTACGAAGGGACTCAACGTGCAAGCCTCCAGACTCCTCCAGCAGGTCCTCAACTGGCCAAAACTCAATGGCAGACAAATCCTGACCACTTTGCTCATACAGCTGGCCCTACTGAGGCCAATGGGCAAAACTCATCCTGCCTTTCACCTTCTCAATGCCATTACACTCGTCCAGGGAAAACATGACCTAGCACAGCTATTCAGCAGGAGAAGCCAAGCAAGTTCTGGCCATAGATTCCCCACCTAAGCTGGACCCTGTTGAGCCAAAACTTTCATCACTTTTTTAAAGTCTAAGGACACAAGCGTTAGGGTGGTTAAAATTATGTGAACTGTTTATGAGATGAAGAGGCAAGTGCATTAGACTGTCCCACCCTGCTTCCCCAGGATCCAGCACCCTGCTGAGGACGAGGGCTCTAACAGACACTTCAGCTCCCAGCTGGGCACTGGGGCCAGATTCTGCCCTGCTTGACCTAGCAGGCAGGGTCCCCGTCCTGCCCTGGCTCGCTGTGATCCCCAACAAGCAGGAGGAGGGCAGTGCTGCCTCCCCATCCCGCCCCAACCCTGACACACGTAGCCAACACCTCGCTGCAGTCACTAGCATCAGACATCGTCATCTCGTGCACCCTTTTGGTCCTGTTGTCTTTGCTGGAATCACAGACAAAACCAGATTAAAAAAAAAAAATCATTTGGTGGCAGAGCCTGCTTCACTTAGCACCTGATCCGATGTCACTTCGGCATTTTAAGGAGCCCATTTCACTATTATCAAGGGAGACACCATTAATTGCAGCTCACATCGAACCCCAGTAACATCAATGGAAAAATATTATTTACTTCCCTCATCCTTTTATTTTGTCCTTGCATAAAAAGCATAACATTTTTTCCGGAAAATACATCATTAGAAATTGCAAAAGACAAATTCCTTAATTTTAAAACAAAAAAAAAAAAAATTGAACAAATGATTTCCAAACCAAACCATTGGCCACTACCCTAAAGAACTCACTTTGGGAAGTGCTCTTCCTGGGAGCTGATTTCTAATTTAACTATACTTTTGAGTTTAATAAAGCTAAAGATGGCTTTACTTCTATTCTGCACTGCCTTTTTGTTGCTCTATCTGCCATGTATTCATTGCAATAACGAAAAACTTTATGAAACCACAAGGATATGGAGTACCTTCATAAAGCAAGGCAGGAATACAATCTTTTGAATAAGGGACGTGAATCTGCAGCCCTTCTGTTCACAGTACCTCCTTACTCGGATCAATCCACAATATAACGTTCAGCTACCACAACCTGGCCCCCAAGGAATATGTGACTGTCAGCAGCACGCTGAAGCCATGCTGCACTTGACCATTAGCTTTACGATCTACAAACTAGGTAGGTTTATTTCACCCAGGGACACAGAAGAGGTTTCAGCAGTGTTTAAGCCTGTCCCAGAGCCCAGTCCTGCTCCGGTTATGCCCCAGCCATTCCCCCAGAGATTAACTCCTTTTTCACAGCAAGAGGGAACCAAAGTCTGGACTCCTGCGACCAGCTCCCCAGCTGCCATCTACCCTTACAGGGCACGAGCCTGCTCCAGCTGCTTTTCAGGCAGGGATCTCCCCCGACCTCCATGCTCAGCACTGGGACCCGGTCCTGCTGAGTGCACACCACCCACCTCACTCGGGCAGGATCAGGCCCGCTGTCAGCACGAGGTGGAGGTGGCGTGTATTGCATACGGAGATTTCTTTCTGCTCAAGACCATCGTTAGCTTTCAAATTAAACAGCCTCTGTAATCTTACATATTCTAGCCTCCTAACTCCCAGCGTGTACTCCTAACAAAAAAAAAAAAAAGAATATATTCCAGCAAGGAAGAGTTACAGAAAATAAGTGTATTCATTATCAGAGTGGAAACACCTTGTCTTTAGCCATTAAGGGAAGTCAGCAGACCTCGGTGCAACAGGAACACAACCTTATTGGGTTTCAAACACGTTTTTTACAATACCGTGTCAGGAAAAGCCATTAGATAGAGTTGTATTGGTAATCAGAGCCATCTTTAGAGAAAAACAAATGCTGTTCTTCCCATTACAGGTAGGTATTGTTTCCAAACCTATAGAGACACGCTTGCTTTGGTGCTGCAATGGTATTTATTGCACATAGACCAATTACTTACACAGTAGTAAATTGCACCAGAGTATAAATATGTTATAAAACACACACAGAGAGGGAAATGGAAACAACACACAAGTGCTAAAATAACAGCAGGTTCACGTGGGCACTTGGAAATAAAAATAATAAAAGTCCCTTAAGATATTTTAACTTATAATATGGATATATTTACAGTACCTTCATAAAATAATATAAAAAAGTCACTCTCTCAATAAAACTATAACAGATCAGACAAAACCAGAAATCAGTTTCAGGGTCAGCGTTATTCAAACCTCTGTTTCATTTTTAATTTGCGTGTGTGTACATGTGTGCAAGTAACATCTTCAAATAACTTTACAACTCTTAACACTGTGCAAAAAATGGCTTTGTTGCCATTTTCAAAAAAATGTGCAGTAAATTTTTGCGGTTGCCAGGATTTCCCCCCCCTCCCCGTTCATCTGTAATTACAATGAACAAGCTGCAGAAGGCTCCTCGCCCCCCCCCCCCCTTTTCCATAAAATACTATTAGTGGTATGTAAATATGCTGTTTAATATAAACATGGTCCATTTATTCCCCTGTACAATATGCACAGTGTGAGGTAGAAGTTTCTCAGCCTGACTGCTATTGTCTGGCCAAAGGAGATAAGCACAGTAACTCACTGCTTGCTGATGCAGAGGGAAAAAGCACAAGAGTGTGAGTTGGGTGTTTTTACCCCCTTTCAGAATCTACCTGTGCTCCTCATGTCTCATTATTTTTCTACATGTCCACCTCTGTGGAAGAGGGGAGCACAGCTACTCCCAGCTTAGAACTCATCTTGCCGTGGGTCTGCACTCTCTGCCTGAGCACCTGCAGCACAGACCCTGCACGTCCCCAAAACCCGCCCGGTGCTGTGGGTGAGGGAACGGACCCCGGGTGTCTGACAGCTCCGGGCGAGGCGGGGGACAGCTGGACCCCGGCTGCAGCCGAACTCGTCGGCCAAAGGCCAGCACCCCCGTGCTCAGGTTCAACCACCAGCACCGTCCTGGGACAACTCACCCGAGCGAAGGGCGCTGAGCCACAGCCCCTTCCGAAAGTGCTTCTCCTAGACATAAGCTGGCTGTCTTTGGGACGGGCTGTTTATTTCCTTTGTTCTCTGGTCAGTGGGTTTCCTGTTTGCTGTAGTTTCGGATGAGGTATGTCGTACACGAGTTCACCTGCTTTTATTCCTAAGTAAACACCCGCTCTCTCCCCGCTAACACAGGGATCAGGTTTGCTTGGCGTTAGCCTTACCACCAGGCAGCTGCTGGGGATTTCTCTGCTCCTGCGTGTCTCCCTGCCTGCCTTTCCCCCTGCCCCGGGTCCGACGCGGCCCCCCACTCCCCCCTCCCTATACCTTGGACTCCGAATCGGACGTTTTGCTATTTCTCTCCTCCAGGCTGGACTCGCTGCCGCCCTGCATGCCCCCGTTGCAGTCAGACCAGGTCCCTCCCAGGCTGCGCTCGGGGGAGCCCACGGTGCTGATGAAGCCCCCGGGCAGCCGGGCCAGCTCCCCGCCGCTGGCATGCAGCCGCCGGTCGGCTTTGCGGGGGCAGCAGAGCAGCCTCTTGAAGGCCTTACGAAAGTCAGGGCTGCGGCAGTAGATGATGGGGTTGAAAGCTGAGTTGGCGTAGCCCAGCCAGTTGAAGAAAAGGAAGAGCCAGTCCGGCACCAGGTCCCTGTTGAAGACGTTGACGATGTTCACCAGGAAGAAAGGAAGCCAGCACAGGGTGAACACCCCCATGATGATGCCCAAAGTCTTGAGGGCTTTCTGCTCCTTCATGGCCATGATGCGGGAGCTCTTCCGTTTGCTGGCTCGGCCGTTGCCAAGGATGGGTTGGTGGTGAGGGGGCGGGGGCGGCTGTGGCTGCTCGTGGCTACCGTAGAACCGGCCCTCGCACCTGTCGATCTTCCTGATCTGCTCCTTGGCCTCTCTGTACACCCGGAGGTACACAAAGATCATGATGAGGAGGGGGATGTAGAAAGAAATGATGGACGAGGCGATGGCATAAGCCCTGTTGGTGACAAAGTCGCAGCAGCCTGGGTCCTGGTAGCACTCCAGTGCCTGGGGGTCCTCGTCCCGCCACCAATGCATCATGATGGGCAAGAAGGAGACCAGGGCGGAGATGGCCCAGACGGTGCAGATGATGCCCTTGGCCCGACCCTTGGTCATGAGGCTCTGGTAGCGGAAAGGCGAGGTGATGGCCAGGTAGCGGTCGATGGCGATGACGCACAAGGTCTCGATGCTGGCTGTCACGCAGAGCACGTCCAGAGAGGTCCAGCACTCGCAGAGGAAGGATCCCCAGAGCCAGGTTCCCCGCACCACCAGCGTGGCCCCGAAAGGCACCACCAGCAGCCCCATCACCAGGTCGGCGCAGGCCAGCGAGGTGATGAAGAGGTTGGTGAGGGTCTGCAGCCGCTGCGTCCGCCCGATGGCCGCGATCACCAGCACGTTACCGGCCACGATCAGCAACACCACCAGGGCCATCAGCAGGCTCATACCCACAACCCACTGCTGCGACAGCACCTCGGGGGGCAACTGCCTGCTCCCGCCCGGCGCCGCCGTCACCTCGCCGCCGGCCACGGAGCGGTTTTGGGAGCCGCAATCGGGCTGCAGCCACCCATCTCCCATGGCTGTACGGGGGGCGCTCCGGCAGCCGCGCCCCGGGCCAGGAAGGCGGCGCCGCCGCCGCCTCCTCCTCCGCCGCTGCCGCCACCGCTGCCGCCGCCACCGCCTCCCCGGAGCTGCCGCATGGCCCCGCGTCTCCGCCCCGCCCCGCCCTCACCGCCCGCCACCAATCAGCATCGCAGAGGGGGGCGGGGCACGCCCTCGCCCCGCCCTGCCCGCGCGCTGCCTGCCCTGCCCGTACCCCTGTGTCTGCCCTGCCTGCGCCCGCCCCGCCGCTGCGGCGGGCGGACACCCCCCACCCCGTACGGGCGGGTGGGTGCCCCGGGGTGGGGGTGTGTGGGGGGGTGTCCGCCCGCAGCAGCGGTGCCCGGTGCTTGGGGGGAGCAACAGGATGGGGAAAAAGCAGGTTTATACCCCAAATATTTACTGCCAATATTTTACTCCCCCTGCAGCCCCGAGGCAGGGTGGGTTCTGAATCCCTGGGAAGATGGTGTAAGTGTTGGGGGACATATCTCATGCCAGAGATACCTCGCATGCCTCCGTCGACAGGCACAGCCATGCGAGCTGCTGGAGCGGGTGCTCCCCCTTCTTTACAGCTGGAAAGCAGGAAATCCCAAATACCAGCGCTTGTCCGTATGTTTAGCCTGGAGAAAAGGAGGCTGAGGGGAGACCTTATTGCTCTCTACAAGTACCCAAAAGGAGGTTGTAGCGAGGCGGGTGTTAGTCTCTTCTCCCAGGTAACAAGGGATAGGACTTGTCCCGTTCTGGGCTCCCCAGTTCAAGAAAGACCAGGAACTACTGGACAGAGTCCAGCAGAGGACTACAAAGATGATCAGAGGGCTGGAGCATCTCCCTTATGAGAAGAGCCTGAGACAGCTGGGTCTGTTTAGTCTGGAGAAGACTGAGGGGGGATCTTGTAGATACTTTCAAATACCTTAGGCGCGGGTGTCAGGAGGATGGGGCCAGACTCTTTTCAGTGGTGCCCAGCAACAGGACAAGAGGCAACAGGCACAAACTGAAACATGGGAAGTTCCATCTGAATATGAAGAAAAACTTCTTTACTTTGAGGGTGACAGAGCACTGGAGCAGGCTGCCCAGGGAGGTTGTGGAGTCTCCTTCACTGGAGATATTCAAAACCCGCCTGGACATGACCCTGTGCAACATGCTCTAGGAGAACTTGCTTTGGCAGAGGGTTAGATGATATCCAGAGTTCCCTTCCAACCCAAACCATTCTGTGATTCTGTGATTCTGTGATGAGAGGAAACAGCCTCAAGTTGTGCCAGGGGAGGTTTAGATTGGGTATCAGGAAAAATTTCTTCACCGAATGGGTTATCAAGCATCGGAACAGGCTGCTCAGGGAAGTGGTGGAGTAACCATCCCTTGAAGGTATGGTTATTTAAAAGACGTGTAGATGTGGTGCTTAGGGACATGGTGTAGTGGTGGACTTGGTAGTATTAGGTTAATGGTTGGACTCGATGATCCTTTCCAACAAAAATGATCCTATGATTCTGTGATTCTTCATTGAAAAGCAATGGACACCCTCCCATCGGACGTCCCTACTGGGGTCAAGACCCGTGCTCACATCCCATGCTCACCAGTGCCTCCTGCCCCAGCCCTGAGCACCCCCAGAATCCCACTGGCCGGAACCCCATAGAAAACCTGGCCTAAGCGATGGTGCTACCAGCTCCGTGCAGGGTCTGTGGCTATGGCTTCTCCCCATCGCACGCCCTGTTTGCTCCATCTTCCCTGGCCCTGCCAGACCAAGCCACTGCAGGGCTGGGAGGTGGAAGTCCCAGCTCCCATTTCTGACTTTCCTCTGTTGCATTGGGCAGGTCTCTCTGGACTTTTTAAAATGCAGCCAGTAGCTTTTACCCAGTCTGGTAAAACCCACACTAAATTTAGGGACTGCTCTAAGTATTAGTACTGTTATTTGGTAACAGGCAATAAAGTACATGAAGCATCCCAGGGCTGTAATGCCCAGATAACAGACAGCAAGCAAATCCCTGCCCAGCTCCCACCCACTTTCATGAAACCTGCTGCTAGGAACTAGTTGGGATGGATTTTCGTTTCCTTGCTCAGCCCACTATTTGGCTCCGAAGCTGGAAGATTACTCTTGGGTGCATTTAACTGTTTTACTCCTCTTTTAAACCTCTTAAAATAATGTGAAACAGCTGTTGGGTAAATGAGAGCGAGGTCCCCTCTCCTTTTTTTTTAATTGTCAGCATGTCTTACAGCAGCATCAAATGTTCCCCACAGCAGTAGTCTGGGAGCAACTGGAAGGCACAGTTATTTTTTTTTTCCCCTATATATATTTATTTTGCTAAGGCTGCTCCCCTGTTCCAGCTGGACCATAAAAATCCCTTCCAGGCTTAGACTTGATTTACAAGGTTGCAACCTAGGAGCAATTTATTTATTTATTTACACGCTGTTTATTTAACCCTGGCTAAAGGCCACACACCAGTACAGACCTGCTGCTTGGCAAACCATTCCCTCGCGTTCCCATGGACTTTGCTTTGCTGCTTGTCATCTGCTGGACCAAAGCGAGGCCCTCTTTGGTGGGAAGGGAGGGAAGCACGGCGTCTTCAAGAACAGAGGGAGACCTGATGCTGAATGAAAAGCAGAAAGATTGTGGCTAGGAATATTTGTCCAGAACTGGTATCTGTAATGCTGATTTAAAAAAAAATATAATCTGAAACCAGGTTAGGACAATGGATCTTTGGGATAGAAACAATTTTTTGTTTTCTGTCTCTAGGTGGAACACTTAAAGTAGGTACAAGCCCTGTGGTGCATGACCACACCAAAGCTTTCCCAGCTGAGACTCTCAGATGGATTTTGTGAATGTGCATAGTGCATTTTAGTGCAAAACTGGCCAGATTAAAATCTGATAAAATCTTAAATACTTTTCCGAAGGTGACACTGACAGTGGGAAGCAGTGTTGGGAGTACCACGTAGCTGTTTTGCTTGCTATTCCTGGAGCATTATCTGTCTGTCATCTGTTCAGATCCATTATTGCTATAGTATCCCTATATGGTTAATACAAAACGTAACGTAATCAAATGCCAGCTCTTTGCCTATCAAGTTGTCCTATCAGATCTCCAGCTGAAGATCCTCATCCCGCTGTAAGCTTAAAGGCTGAAGAAGTAAAGGAAATTACTAGCAAGTATGCAGTAAACCAGAAGACGCAGAGTCATGCATTGCTTCCCAGTATCTTTGTTGGTTCAACAAGCATCAATCTGGAATGCCCGATCAGAGCTGAAGCCAGAATGTCTTTGGGAAACAATGCATCTCCAAAGGAAAAAATAAACAAATTTACGATTTCTGTACAGAACATCCCTCTGGCCCTTGCAGCACAGAGTAGCCAAATAATCACTGTAGGCTTAACCCCTTTTAGAGCATTATCTTTTGCAAATCCCCTTTAACTCAAAATTTCCTAGTTTTTTTAAGTTCAGACAGCTCCTTAACATGATTTTAATATAGCTTTCGTTTTTTTTGCATATTATTTAGGAATGTCAGGTTAAGAGAAGATCTTCCAGAACAGAAAAGGATTGTTTCTACTTGCTCTCCCAATCACAGTTTTTAATGAACAACTAATTTATTTTTCCCCTTGGAAGTCATTAAAAAAACAAAGCCCAGACTCTCAGTAGTTATAGGACAGATCAGTCTTATCTTGCACAGAGGATAATGGATAGATCTGATGAAAATCAAAATGTATTGCATTTGCGGAAGCCTGTTGGCATGAGCTGTGAAGCTTCAACATTTCAGGAACTGAAGTGTGTTATCTACGTATATTTTTAAACCCAGTCCTTTGAGATGCTTTGCACAGCTTCCTGCTTGTCTTCTTGCCTTGCTCTCTCCACACAAAACAGATTGCAAGATGAGGGTCCTGTTGCATGGGTATGCATCTATATACACAGCTCTGGGGAATGTCAGCAGCACCAGCAGTAGGGCAGGAGACTGGAATGGGGCTGGGCACTGGGGCTAACCCCTTCCTTCATTGTTGCAGTGGCTGGGGCAGCACTGGGGGCAGTGGGTTTGCAGTTGACAGATGTGTCCTGGGGACAGGCAGGCGACTTGCTGCTGGAGCCCATCCCTGGATCTCCAGAGATGCTCTGAGCTCTGTGTACCCATGTCTTGTCACTCTCACGTGGCCGGCAAGGTTGGTTGGAGAGGGAGGATGTTGACAGAGAGGTGATGAACGTTTAAAGAAGGATGGTGGGGTTAGAAGATGAGGAGAGTGAAGAGACAATTTTACCTTGTTGAAGACATAATCTCTTAATGTAGTTGGAGGAAGAAAAAATTGTCAGGGAGGGAGAGGAATAATTTAGATGAATACCAGGAGATTCAATGAGTGGTAAAGTGATGAAAGGGAAAATTTGATATGAATATCTGAAAGAGCTTTTAGGACATCAAACCCACTAAGTTTCCAGGAGTAGCAGTGGATGTATTATCACTTGGGCCTTTACAGTTAGGTTTGACAAAACTCTAATTCTCAACTTTGAATCAGATTGCATCATGCCTAAGATCTGGACTTTTTCAGCTCTTACTTTTAGCTTTAACATGGTTTCTTACCATATCTCAGCAACTTGGGTCTTGACAAGTAACCTTCAGTTTTCCCCATGCAAAGAAAAATAAACTCTGTCATCTTTGTTACTGGGTAACCAGCTGGATTTAAGGAAGCTTTACAGGATAAATGAAGTGAAGGAGCAGTTTCTCTGTGGCTGTGAGGCTGGTGTGGACAGAGCAGAAATCTCCCGTGGGCCAGCAGCCAGGATGAGCAGTTGCCTGCCAGGAGTTGGGATGACCGTACTGCAGCTTATGACCCAGAAGGATCTTGTCTTCCTTCTCCAGCCTTGGTCCAGTCATGCCCTCATTGCAATCAAATTCAGGCACCACCGCTATTAACGTAATATCCTCTTAAAATATTAACTGTTTGTTCTCTTAAGGAATTAGTCAAAGCCCACTGAAATGCCTGGAAGGCCTCCCATTGACTTCAGGGAGCTTCATGTTACTGTCATACTTCCTCTGGAGAAAAAGATCTATGTAAAAGCAAATTGAAAATGCATTTACTGTCCCTTTTTCTCCCTGCTGTCTTTCTAAATCCCTTTGTAAACTTAGCATACATGTGAGAAACCATTTTGTGTAGGTTACCTGGACAGTTTGACTAAAGCCTGAACTGAAGGAAAGCAGGTGAGAAACAACTCCGCAAGGCTTCATGTGAAGTGATCAGGCTTCACCCTCTCTGTGTTGTCCCAGGAAGAAACTGTCACTTGGCTCTATTCACATTGGACATTTGTTATTAGAGAAATAGAGACATGATGGAACATTGCCACAAGATCCGTGTCTCTTGTTTTTAAAATAAACATCTTGGCTTTGACTTGACGTTTATTTTCCATAAATGCCTCAGATTCAATTTGGCATTTCAGCAACAGCGGGAGGCTGTTATCCTGTGACAACATGCAATTCCATTGACATTATCCCTTGATTACGTGTGACAGTGCGCCAAATACTGTATGTAGTTGCTTTTAGTTAAACAAAGCCACGAAAATCTAGAACAAATGTATTAAATAACAGAAGCGGCCATACTTTCCAGCCCTATACTGTGCGTGTGACACTGTAATTACACCAGGTACGCTATGTAGTAGTGTGTGCTATGTTAGTAAGCACACTCTGAATTGGACTTGGGGGTCCAGAGTAGTGATGCCTATTAATTCCCCTTGACTCAAGGGCTGTGGTTGATGTGTTGGTCAGCATGTACAGGGCTGAGCATAACAACATTTTGAAAAACTCTAATACAATCTGAACACACACAAATAAGTCCTGATGGTCTGGAAGACCCCGCCGCAGTAACCCAGACCTTGTTCAGAGCATTTTTTCCTTAGGACACCCTCTTACAAGCATGCTGATTCATTAATTCCCTCCAGGTGATAAAAGAGAAGCAATGATTCTCTGTCTTTCTGTCTCTCATACACTGAGTAAAAAGATGCTGAGGAACAGACAAGCCAAAGGCCTCCTTGTCACCTGAAATCTGTGTTGTGTTGTTGCTAAAAAGTCAAACCTCAGGAAAATCCTGAGTTTGACCAGTGAGTTCAACTCCATTCAATCCTTCCAGAATGGACTGAGGACTATTTTTTTTTCCTAGTGCCCTGTAGAAGTGCCCATATTTTGAAGAACCTCTGATTTCCTCTGTAGGATTGAGGCCAGGTCTCTATTTTTCTGTATTTCATGAGAATTGTGATGCGTTTTGTATCCTACCCACAATATTTCAGAAGTGTAAGGCCCTGTACTGAGGTGAGTGAACGAAGGGACTCGGGAAATGTGTCCCGTTCAGAAGGTGGGCTTGGTCTTGTACATGCAGAAGTAGTTTGTACTGGGAGTAAAACTTCTGGCTCATGCCAAGCATATTTATTTGTCATACAGAAGCCTAATTCAAAAGGAGTTACACCAATGTATGCTAGTCGAAGAGCTGGCTCTTTGTCTGTCTAGGTGATGGTTTTCAACATTCCCTCCCCCAGCCTCTCTCTGTGCCTCTCAGAGGAGGTCTGCAGTTCAACTTTTAAGTATCTCACTCAGGAGAAATTCTTATTTTGCCTTTCTCGGTGACATTTTGGCACCTGCATGATCTAGACTTGCTGTTGTTGACTTAGCCCTTGACTGATGTCCTAGTTCATAAAGTGCCTTTACCATTGTGTTACCATTCACCCCACAGCAATGAATTCTCCTTGGGCAAGAGCAATGTTCAAACTTTGCTAAGAACAAGCCAGGTTTGGTGTTTCTGGAAGCAGAGTGTTCTTTTTGCTATTGATGCAATTTTTGCAAAGTAAATCTCCATAATTATTTGACAGACACGTTTCATTTACAAACTGAACTAATATTAATCTGGAGCAATACTAATGCGCTCATTAATACAGATTTTAACCGAGTTGCCTTTCATTACTCCAGTTGCCAAGTCTCACTGTCTGCATCTCCCTATACTTTCTTGACACCCAGACTCCTCCACAGAGACACTGGCACTGTGAGAAAATCCTGACCAAGACTGCCTCTTTTTTAAGCATCAGTGATTCCTTTGAGAGGGTTGGTGAAACATTTTACAGCAGGCCAGAAAACACTGCGGTGGCCAGAGCCTTTGTTTATACAGAGAGATTGTGGTCGGAGACCATAGCGGAGGAGTGATGACTAGGAGTCCTCTGAGATTTTACTCTATTCCTGCTTCAACGCATACTGGCTGCAGGAAGTTGCTTTAATTCTCCATCCTGAAGCTTACCCATCTGTAGGATGAAAGTTGCACGCTTTGGGAAATATCATCTCACATTTTAATTGGAACAAAAAGCTAACCCTTTACAAGCACCTCCTGAGGTGTGGACATGAGGTGCAGTAAAAAGGCACAGTGACACTGTTTTGGTGTCAAGCAACATGCTGGTTAGTGAAGTGTGTAAGTCAAGAAACCGTTTCTTTCCCCTTCACATCATGGAGGACTACAGCATATAAGCTAGTGGCTGGAATGTGCAAAAAGACTAATTCAGATGTCTTGGGATGGAACCAGGATTTTCAGATGTTTGGGAAATCTGTATGTATGTTCTGGATGGCAAAACACTGACTTGAGCAGCGTGGCTGGGGGTCCAGCTCTGGCTGGCTGTGATGGTGGGTGCATGGCTGAGAGTGATTTTGACATCTGGGCAGCCTGGTGTTGTTGGCTGAGTGTCTCCAGATGTAGGACTGAGGCTTTGGATTTTTTAGGAAAATGGGCTAGGGCTCCCACTGGGAGAAAATATATTCTGAATTTTTTTAAGCAAGAAAAGTCAATCGCAGTTCATGCTAACTGAGGGCAGTACACTGGGAAAGAGCTCTGAATAGCTGAGACTATGTCACAACATGCGAAAAAGCTGAATGGTTATTCCTTTTTGTTGGCATTCAGAGTGCCTTGTGAAGCTTTTGGGGGAAGCCGAGTTGCAAATTTTATTTTTTGAACCTGTTTTTCAGGCAGTTCATAATGTTCAGTGGTAGGCTTTTTCTAAGTAACGATCCTCATAAGTTGCCTTAGTATCTTTTAAAAGAAGTGAACTTTTTTTTGTTAAGGGGATGAACAAGCCTTGCCTTAGATTTCATAAGCAGTAATTGCTGCCTGTTAGCATCCAGCTGTAGCCCTGTGTGTCCTCTCAGCTCAAATATGCAGGTAACAGCATATTTCTGATGGTAAATCCTCTGTTTAGGTACCACCCATTGGGAAGTATCTCTTCAGTTTGCACTTAGCACCAGACACCTAGTATGATAAGGTGAAGTGCTCAGCATTCCTCAGTTTCATGGAGGTAAACGAGATAAACATGTGCTCTGGACTTCTAAAAATCTGGCCAGAATTTAAAGCTGTATAACTACACCTTTCAATAAAATTACTGTGGTCTTAAAGCACAGATATAGCTAGAAATAGAGCTGAAGTGACCCTGGGTCTGGCTTTGGCCTCAATGCCTTTCTTTTCAACCTAACTTGTCCCCAAGTCTTTTTTGAGCTAAATTACTCTCCTGCATTTAAAACTCTGTGTTGTGTTGGTATTAGAGTCTGACAATACTCTTCTCTGGCTATAGTCTTTGCTCAGAAATTTGTATCTGATTTTCTCTCCCTGTTACGGACTCCATAAACTCCCAAGCAACATAGCGTGATCCGCATGTCAGCCCAGCCTTGGCAGCTCCAGTCCATCCCTACGCCTTTCCTGACAAGCTGTGCTGGTGGTGCAACCACCAGACTTCAGGGGTCCTTCACGGACGGTGAAGCTTGTTCCTGGAGCCTCACATGCAAACCCAGACCTGGTCTTTCTGCACTGGTGCCTCCACCCCACCACAACACTGGTGAAGTAATAAGGTTAATTTTAGTGTCTTAAAACTAAAGCAATGGCAGAGGGGAGGTTCTGATCCAAACAGGTAGTGCTGGATCAGATTCCCAGGGATTAGGGGAAGACTGGAGAGTACTCAACCCCTTGCAGGCTTAGGCCATCAGTGAACACCCCCCTGATAATTACGAAGTCCTCTTGTTAGAGTCCTCAAGATGAAATTAATTTAAATTATTTTATGAAGAGGAGGGAAGCGACATGCAGCATTACTGTTAGTAACCTCCTCAACATGATGCCTCTTCACGGGGATGTCCCAAAACGTGTTTCTCTTGAAATGACATTGCCTTTTACAACAGATCTGTATTTGCCACCTTAACCATTCTATTCATTTTTATGCTTAGAAAAATTGCCCAAATTCTAGAAATTATATCTTTTTGATCAAAAAAGATGAAGACAGAGGGGTAGTCAGTCAGTGTGAGTAAATCACCAAAGTTGTAGTGACTTCACTGGAGCTTTACTGGAGGGATTTAACATAGCTCTGCCAGTCCTGTGCTTCTCTAGTTTTGTTCAGAGCCTGGTGAAAGAGTCATTCTTGAGTTCTAACTCAATTTTCATTGTAAGAGCCTAATTTTGAATTCAACTTAACTAGACCACCCTTTTCACCCTCCCCTTCAATCAGCAAGACATTTAGTAATATACAAATACCTCACTGTGGCTTCAAGCTAAATTAATTTATGACCAAGTGACATAACTGACACCTGCAAGAAATTCTTGATATACCTGCTGCTTATATACAATGCCTTTGGACAAAAAAGGAGGTTAACCATTTTTTAAAAAAGTTTGCTCTGTTAGCTATTATTCTTAATGCATATAACTCCCTCATATCTGAGTAGCAAAAACTTACATCTGCCAATAAATTTTAAATGCATTAGTAACAATGCCATAATCGCATCTAATAAATACTCTCTCTGCCCTCACTGGGCTTTTGTGAAGCTGAATAGCTGTGAACCACTTTGCAGTCCTCATCTGAAAGGTCTCCTACAGACAGAATAATATTACTATTTTAAATAGCAGAACTGTTATTGAGACACCTCTGTGTTTGAGCTGTTCTTGACGGTAACCACAGGCTACTCACTGCAGCCTCGAAATCTGAAACTGCTAAGCTTGTAGTTAGCTTAGCTTTTCTCACTCAGCAAGCACCTTGTTCCTTATGATTTATTTATCCCTTTATTCTGCAGACTATCCAGGAATGAGATTGGGGTTTTTTACACCTTAATTATTCGTAACGATTCAAGGAGTTTGTTTCTGCAAACACATTTCAGGCCACAGGCTCTCTATGAACTCTTTGCCTTCCTAATTGCTTTCCCTATTTGCTGTTCATCGCGTGTTGTCTGCAGAACTCACGGATCACTGCAACATATCATGTGGCATTGCTTTTTTTCTCTGACTCATGAGTCTCAAACCCAGGAAAGGCATTTCTGGAGTGCACAGGAGGGCTTCTGACATGAATGTTAGGGCTTCTTGCTGTTTCCCAGGTCTCTGCAGCTCTCATTCAACTGTTTCTGAAATCACAGATTCACTCTCACATATTTCTGGAGTCTTGGTTGAGCAGCTGGCATTGCTCCTAACTTCTTACTTCAGTTGCTACTACAGTTGTACTACAGTGGAGGTTGGTGGTTTCAGTGAGATAGGAAAATGACAGAATCTGGCTGTGGTAACAGAAGTACCCTCCTACAGACCTAAACCAGGCTAGTTAGATCAAAGTTAGGAGGAGAATCAAAGGGACAGACAGGTTAAATGACTTTCCCAGTGGCACCCAGAAGGACTGTTGCAAGGTCAGACTGCAACTCGCAACTTCAGCATCTCCATTGGTGTTCAGTCAGTGAAATTACTGCCTACTGATTCCACCCAGCTTGTCTTTTTCTCTTTATACCCATTTCCTGCTCTTATTACTCTGGGCACCAGTTACCACACCATGAAAAGACATTCTTGTGGGAGTAGGACTAAGGGGGTAGGGCCAGTGAAAAGGTTTAATAATACTGACATGCTGTAAGGTCACTGGGGAGTGGTGACCGCTCTTACACAAGCATCACAAGCAGGAGTTACATGCAAGACATAAAATAATCCCTCCACTCTATTGAAAATAGAGTAGCAAATCAATGCCTGGCATTAGTCTACTGGCATTGCCTGTGTCCGGATTTGGGTGCCAACTTTTAGAAATATGTGAGCCTAGTGGCATGATCCCAAAAGCATGCAATGAGAACAGCCAGAGGCCTTGGCATCGTGGCTGGAGGGGAAAGACTGGAAGAACTGGGTTTGTTTACTCCTGAGACATCACTAAGGGACACAATGACAGTGTAAATTGTTCCTGCAAAGAGGAGAGGAATAAACTATGGTCTACTGGATACAGGATGAGAAGGAATGGACATACACTGCAGGTGCAGTAGAGACAGCTGGACTCTAGTCTGGGTTGCCTGGGAAGGGAGTAACTTTATGCAATTAAGTGAGGTCTGCAGGTTAGGAGCATCATTGAGCTTTAGAGTTTAGATGACTTCTATATGTAGGAAAGAGAGATGTTAATTCTGGCTGTGCTTCAACTCTCTTTGAAGAAGCTTTTATCTCTACATTGACTAGTGAGGGAGCCCAGTTTCCTACATTAGCCAAATCATTTAAGTGCCTAAAGTTAAATGGGATGGATCTGGGCCTCAGTGAGTTGCCCTTACCCTATGACTCATCGTCAGACCCTGTCATGGTCTCCAGTTTCTGCTTTCATCGTTGCTTTTCAGTTTCCTTGCTGCATTCAGCAGTGAATCTTTGCTTTACAGAAGTTTGAACAACCTTAGCATAATACATATTTCCTGTTCTTCAGGAAGGTTAAAGATTTGTTTACTGCACCAAACTGTTTAATGAATTGCCCTTTGAATATATAAACATGATTCTGAAGGCTCTATCAGCTAAACCATTTATCTTCTAAAATAATTGATAATGAATAACATTTTACCTAATGGGTCGTAATCCAGTTTAAGTGCTAAAAAGCCAGATTTTAGTCTCAGTTTTCAAAGATTCATTATAAATATGATCAAGTAGAGTAAAAAAACTAGAAAAAAATACTAGAAAAAAAACCACTAGAAAATAACCTAGGAAAAAACCCATGGCAACATCCTAATAATCTGACTGTCCTGTCAGGTCAGAAGACGTAGCATTAAAAAAAGTCTATCTGTAACCCCATTACTGTGGACTAAGGCAGTATTGGGGGATTGTCTTAGGTTGATTAACACCAAACACTGTTTTACGGCAGTGCAAAGATCCCCTCCCCAGAATAATCATACTGGCCTAAAAATCTTGAGGCTGGACATTTAGAAAAACTGAGGTCTGTCTTAAACGCTGTCTGTTTTTTTGTGTGTTTTTTTTTTTTCCTGAGCCTTTGGTGTGGGCTTGCTTTGTTTTTCACATTGTGTGCCTATAATGAAGTAAAAGGTAAGTGTCTCCAATGAACTTTCTGGAGCAGAAACTGGGAAAAGCATAGACTTGAGATTTAAAACTGGAATCAAAACACTTGCACTGGAAAAGCTGTTGCAGCGTGGCAAGAGGTCATACACTATATCCGTGCTTCCACGGTCCCTTTTAACAGGAGAAATGAATGCTGATGGGATGACTGCAAAGTGTGATGATGATTCTAGCCTGTCTTCTCAAGGAAACAAGACTTAGAAACTCACACCCTCAGTGACGTGTGCACATACAAGTCTTTCCTCGTGTCAGCTAATTTCAACCAAGGTTGGCAAAGGACATAAGATCTCCAGTAGAATAAGCTCCTGGAAATGTTAATGGAAATAGTAGTTAGGTAGAGTAAAGAGAGCCTACTAGTGCCTTGCTTCAGGAGAGGCAGCTGAAGACCTCCTTTCACAGCAGATACCAAAGAACCTGCACAGCATAGACCTGTTTGAAATGAAGCTTCCCACAGTTTTAATTTTCACAGGAGTAATTGCTTAAAAGATATTTGGTTGGAGTTATGGCATGCAGAGGCTCTGCTGCCACCTACTCCTAGTCTCCCCAGCCCCAAGTACTTTGAACCCCTTTACTTCATGTCAACAAACTTAAAAAAAGGCAAGTTAAAACAACTCCTGGCAATTACATTTCTCTGTCCTGTGTTTGTTCCCTATGGCTAATCTTTATTTCATACTCACTGCAGTTATTGTTACAAATCAGGGTTGACTTTTTTTTGGTTGCCAGCTCAACCAGGTATACTTGATCCCTTATAATCAAGCTGTAATTTTCTTCCAGCTCTATAAACAGTGAAGCTCCTGGACTCAGCTAGATGGTAGCTACTGCTCTTACGCTGCTGTAAAGGCATGAACTGTATCAGAGCACAGCTTGCTCCTGCAGCTGCTTTGGCTCCAGAGGGGTGTTTGTGTCAGTAAACTAATCACACATGACTTGGACAAGAGGCAGGCAGGAGCAGATAAGGGGCTGTTTTTGCAGAGTCCGTTCTTTGTCCGTGACCATGTTTTGGTGAATGAAATCATCGCAGTGCAGACAGCAGTGTGACTGAACAGGAAAGGAGCCTGGTTGCCCCTTAGTTACAATCCCCACTTGGTTATATGCTCCCAGCCTTGGACAAGGCATTTAACCCTTGTGTGACTTCTTCCCTGTGCAGTAAAATTTTGTGTAAGAACAGTGTTGTCTGGAGGTGGGAATTTTAATACCTCTAAAAATAACGTATATACTAAACAGACAGACAAATGGGAAACATGCTTTAATTTCCACCTAGGAAAGAGAAGTAAAAACCTTCCCAGTGATTTCCTTATATGTGTGACAGAATAGGGAAGTAGCATTTTTTTTTGTAGCGTGAGATTTGTCTCTCCAGTATGAGTGGTAAGCTAATAACTGGGACATTGTTAGTCCTAGTGCCATGAGCTACTTATGGCACAGTGTAGTTCCATTACAAAAAATATATGCTGTCTCTCTTCCCTAGATGCAACACGAATAAATCAGCAGTTTCCTAGCTGAGAAGTTCCCACATTTGTCGTTTTGGTGAGTGAAACAGAGACGGTCTGTCTGTGGGTGCTGCCCACAGCATATCAGCCTGGCTTTCTCCCTGCACAACACAGCCCAGACGCTGGTTTGAAATGAGGGACTCCCCTCTTGTTTCCCTGGGTAAACACCATGACCATTTGTAGCTGGATGTGCCAGGCAAGTACCAATCATTTATTCTTGCTGGTTTTATGGGGTGCTCACAGTGGCCATCTGTCTGGTGTGTAACTGATTTTGAACCACCATGAGAAGAAATGTGGCCGGGGAGGAAAGTCTACCAACCACGCTGGACCTCCAAGTCCTTGAGATCCTGCACAGTTGGCAGAGCAGCACATTTCTTAGTTGCAATGGGGAAACAAAAGAGAATTTCAGAGAGAGGAGACAAAAAACCTGGAAGGCTTTTCTGGCCAAATTGATAGGTAAGACCCCAATGTTCACTTGTGTAGTCCAAGGGGAAGTGAGACACGTTCTCAGTATGGAATTTCTGGTTTCATCAGAGATGAAAGCTTACCTCTGACTGAGATCAGAAGAGCTGGGACTCCCTCTCTAGTGCCTGGGTGCCCAGCAGGAGCCATTCTCAACAGCCGCAGCAGGTGAGCTACGGTGTGCCCTGCTGGGCTTCAAAGCAGGTATGCCTTCAAAACAGGAGCTAGTTTTGAAAATTTGACTGCCTGCATGTGTTCTTAATTTCACAGGAAGATGATTGCAGGAAGGAAAGGGGCACAGGTGAGCTGTGAAGGGGAAGAAAAAAATGTTATATGACAGATATCAGCCCTGTTACGCTGCTGAAGAGGACTGCTGTGAACACAGATGGAGAAGAACTTGTGTGAAAAGGAGTGGGGTTGGCAACATAATGGGAGATGTTCTGAAGAATGACTTTGAACAAGACATTTGAACATACCTAGGCCAGCTGAAGAAGAAGAGGAATATCAAGCAAAACTTCCTGCTAGTGTGATCTAGTAGGCTATGGAGTAGTCTTAGAGAAGCAGCAGAGACCCCCAACATTACAATGCAGAACACAAATGTGATCAGTCATGCTCAAGCAGAAAGGTATGGACTATTCCTGCTTTTGGAATTCAACATAGCAAGGGCTGTCTGCTTTGAGAGAGAGAAAAACTGAGACTAGAGGAGGAGACGACTAGCTAGAGATTTATTTTTGTAAAAACAGAAGACCCATGGACAGGCTGATCCACACAGTTTATTAAAGAAGACAGGCTGGCCTCCATCATTCCTTATTGTTTTATATGTCTTCCCTGCAAAGCTCAAAAATATGAATCTTCATCAATTAAACAATGCTGGATATATTTTTAAAACCTTGCTCAAGAGCCACATCCAGAAACTCAAGACAGCTGGCTGGATCTGTGCCAGTGCGTTTTGACTTGAAAACAAAGAAAACCCTCCTATGAACTGAGATCTGTTACTATCAGTTTGTCTTTCTCTGAAAACAACCATTATCTTCTTCCTTAGGATCAAAGGTAAATAGTTCATGAACACAAGAGGAAAGGAAAGAGGAATCCTTTAGCCAGAGAACTACATTTTGAGGCAGCCTGTTGTCAGGTCATGGCGTGGTGTTTGCATTGTCACTGGTCTGATTAAACAGGGAAATAGGTTATTAAAAAAATGGGTAAGCTCACAATTTTTCATAGGCACGGGCTTCTTGCAGTGATCAGCATCCAGGGTCTTCAGATTGTGACTGTCGGACTTGTACACTGCCCCTTCGATTTCAACTCACCCAGCCTGAGTGGGTGGAGAGTACTGTGTCACAACTCACACTTAGCATGTGTGTTTATTAGCACTTTTGTTGAGTTCTCTTCTCCTACTTCTCTCCATTTCCCACCTCTTTTACAGTCTCAAGGCATTAGACTGTATTATATGTTTGATCCAGAGGTTCCTCTTGCGTCTTTCCTGGTTGGATGGGTTGAGTGTGGCATTGCAACCATGCAGAAGGGTCAGTTTGCAGGTGTTAGGTCAGGCTGGAATAGCTTCCCCTGTATGGGGCGGATGCATGAAGAGAGAGGGCAGGGTGTATCTGTAGGTCCTCGGTTCCATGCCTGCCCTTCCTAATTCTTCTCTGTTTACCCATAGCCTGCTGAGGTAGGGCAGGGAGTTGGGGTCTTGACCAGGCAGTTTTTGGTGACTCACTGCATGGCTGACCATCCCTTGTGCTGATCAGCACAGGTTCTGGAGTCTTGTATGTTGGGGAGTCTGTTATCACAGGGGCGACACATAACTGCTTGACATTGAATGAAGTGCCTCTGACTGAAAGTGCTGGAGGGGGCATGAGGGAGGTATTATGGAGTTTTCAGTAGCTGGTGGTGTAACAAAAACTGCTTACTGCCTGTAAGCAGGCAGAAGAGTAAACAGTCCAACTACTGTTACTATCACAATTTCCCTCTTAAACCCATTCGTAACCAGCCTGAGGTTTGTCACCTGATACTTTTCCCCCAAGTAATCATTTTCACCAAGGAACACGTCCTGATGCTTCTTCCCTACAAGCTCAATAATCCAGCCCACGTTCTGGGTGGAGATCTGCATGGTGACACTGTAACCCTCGTACTTCATTCTGCAGACTGGTATTTAGTGTGTAGATCAGATTTTGATTTTCTGGAGAAGCTCTTGCTGATTTAGGAGGACTTTGGATTAGTGAGACCTAGGCTGGACCGTGGAAACAGCCTACACAAACCCTTTTCTGTGCCTCGTGGCTTCTGTCTCATGCCCACTAGAGCACTAGTGTCCATCAATACAGATAGGAAAGTTTGGATCATTTCATCAATAACAGGTAATTTGTCTCTACTGTCATTATGTTTCGGACTCTGTGCTGGTTTGCTCCTCAACACAGTGAAATCTATCAAGTGTTTATTTCTGTCCTGGTTACCTTTCTCTCAATGCATTAACCATGCAGAGAAACCCCCATTTTTTATCACACTCATTGTCATGGCAACACGTTTGTGCTCTGCTGCTTGCCATTTTATAGCCTTTAGAACTGAGGAAACAACACTGCTGTACTTCAACTCTATGAGCCACAGTACTTCACACTCTTGCTCTGCTCTGAGCTCTTTCCTGAGCTCATGTTAACTTCTGTTTACTTCCCCTTCTCTGGGGAAAACAGCAGGAAGAGGCCAAACAGTTAAAGTATGGGGTGATGTCATGATGGGCCAAGGGGGGAATGAAGGGAAAATAAGAAGTGGCATTAAAATGATTGAGACAAACCTCCACTGTCATAGCACTGATAATACGGGACAAATCCACCCATCCTCTTCTCACTTTGGATGCTTAAACATGACAATCTATTTAGGTAACCCATTGTCTCTCAGCCTTCCCTTTGCTGGAAGATGTTGCAACTTGATAGAAGAAGAGAATCCTACTTTCTAAGCAACTTTTTTCTTTCTTGTCCTCAGTTTCCCCATCTGTAACTGAGGAAGCAATTTAGCCTACTTTAATATGCTATATGAGCCAGGAATTATGTTTCCATGAACAGGGGATGTCATCCAATAATGGGATCACAGCTAGTGCTATATTCTGACTTCTATTCTTCTAAGCACTAAAGATCCCATCTAAATTATAGAAAAATGCCAGTGATTATGTTAATAAATATGACAATCTCAATGGGTTTTAAATAGCACTTCACAGTTTCTACATGCCTGCCTCAAAATTTCCTTGCAAATGAGGAAGTTAACACCTGGTTGGGAAATTTATTAAAATTGCAAATGTTAATTTGCTTCTAGCTTGGCTTGGGTCACTCATCTTCTGCAAGAAAATTGCACAGAGAGATTTGACCCAAAACACTGAATTATTTGAAGAATACTTCAATTTCAAGAATATCTGAATTGGTGAAAAATTTAATGGAAATAATTATGTTCTTTAGAATACATTGATCAGAGCCTACCTTGATGCTACAGAGTTTTCCAGACTGGCCTGGTGGATGCCTCCAGGGACTTTACTTATGATCACTGCATGGAAAGTTCCTGTTACACATTTTTTTTTTTCCCCTGAGAGAACTAGTGCCTCTCCTGGCCCTTGCAGTGCCATAGCAAAAAGCACATGAGAATACCACTCGTGGTGAAGCAAAGTTTGCTTGACACATAATGACATGTAATTGGAAGTGGAGTTGTCTCTGGGAAAAGAATCTGCAGCCTTAAACTTCCTCTCAAACCACTCATGACCATAGGACTGTTTTCTGCATTACTAACACATAACACAAAGATTTGTGTTACCATACAGGCAGTGAAAGGGGACTGAAAAGCCTTTCAGCCCTTGGCAAATGAAAGGCGCCACATAGTAAGATCTGGATATTAATTTGGGTGGAGCGTCCTTTCTTTGGCCTGATGCAGTGAGGGTGTAAATCAGTCACATCTCTGAGTTTCTAACTTGGTACCTCAAGCCGTGGCTGCTGAGTTCAGGGAGGATCCTGGAGTACAATATCTGCAGCTGCCCTCACTTCAACTCTTGTAACTCCCAAGTCTCTGTGGCTCAACAGGGTGATAGACTGGAGTAAGACAGGTGGACTGCATCTCCTGGCGAGGTTCTTGCCATCCCTGTTTTCTGTCATTCTGTGTAAATGACTACGAGTTTGCCTGGTACAACTATCTGTGTTGAATTTCCCCAGCACACAGCAAGTTCTGCCCTTCCTGGTACACAACCTAATTTGTTCCCGTACCCCAGGGAGAGAGATATCATCCCAGAGGATCTGTCCAGGTCTCTCTGGCTCTGTCCCTTCGCCGCGTGAGGCCATTTGGGTGCCAAGACTCGCAGATCCTCCCTCTCAGCAGCTGATGTTACTTCAGCATGAAGAGAAAACAAAGTAGGTTAAGCTTGATTTTAATTAAACATTTCCTGCTTTCACAATGAAAGTGGAAAACACATGTGGGTGTCTCCTCACAAAGTATGAAGGACAAAACAATGCTTTATAGGAATGGCGCAGATGTTAAACCCTTTGGCACATCTTGTCCAGCTCCCTTTCCTTTGAAGTCAGGCTGGGGTGATTTACTTAAAATGCTTCCCTCCTGTGCGTGTGATAGAGTCCTGTAGATGATGAGGAAAAATGAAGACATCCTTAGCGAGCACACTCTTTCAAACAGAAAGAACTCTTCAGAGAAGCAGTCTGTTTTCCCCAGTTCCTAGCTCTGTAAGAAATGATACGATGTGAAATATAATTTAGATTCAGTCTCAGAAAGGGGTATGATATTTTGATTTCAGGATGGCTGGAGGGAATTGATTGTTTCCCCTAACTCTGTGCGTACAAGTTACAACGCTTCTACCTGGGCAAAACCACCCATGACTGCAAGATGCCACTATTGCCCTGCTGCATTCCTGCCACTTGCCAGTATCTGGAACTACCTACCTCCAAAGGTGCCTTTCTGGAGAAAGGAGCTGATTTACAGGAAAATACACAGGAGCAGTCAAATAGCAGTCACAGCCTGATTAACTAGATGGGCTACTGATCTGGCTCAATATGACACTTTATAGGCTCGCATATCTCATGGATGTGATAAGGACACTTACACGTAAGTCTACATTTCCTAGAAGACATGGAGTTAGTGGTTGCATCTATTGTTGTTTTGGCTTAATTCCTGTAACTGAACCCAAACTAGTTGATCATGTGAACTGATCAACGCTCTGGCACTAGGTTTGAGTGAGTTGGCCTCTTGAGCAGAGGGATTAACTGGAGGGCACTGAAGGTCAGTCAGGGATGTTTTCCTTGGAGTGCTGCCTTCCTCTTCCAGTGCAGCCCTGAGGGCAATGAATTAAAATGAAGACACTCTGAGGAAGTACGTAGAAAACACACTGTTCTCCTGCACAACCCATGATCCTGCACAAGTTGTGTGGACGCAACTGGCTCTAACCACAGTTGGCTCCGAGAACTCAAGCCCAAATGCCAGCATAGCAACCAAAGACACGACCATGGAAAGTAGGAGAGGAGGGCTCCACCAGCCCCTGCCCCTCCTCCAGGACAGAACCAACTTTGCCTTTGTCATTCTCACCCATTCCCCACTTGTTTTTCAAAATCTCTTGTGATGCAGATTCTGTGCCATCCTCAAGCAAGCTACTGCACAGCTTCCCTACACTTTCAATTAAAAGTTTTCTTTCCTACAGTCTGAATCTCCCATGTTGCAACCAATGCTTCAGCTCAGGTGTTCCCAGCCTCACATGCAGCAGGGTTACTCCACCTGCCTTTGCAGATTAGGCTCCCAGCCTGGGCAGCCCAGCATGCTGCTCCCCTCTTCAAAGGGACAACATCGAGTCCAGCTTGTAATTCAGTTTGTCCCCTTTCCTGCAGTTAGGTTTGATTATTTCTGCCGTGCCCTAGTCCCTACTGAATTATCTTTTTTCCAGACTTTTTTTTTTCCTATTTGCCAAGGTATTTTGGTATTTTAACTGTGACTGACTGACTTGCAGCCCCTCTCAGTTTAGTGGCCTCTGCATATTTAGCAGGTATAGTCTCTCTTGGTAGAATTGTGAGGTTTGAAATCGTCTATATAACAGAGCTTTGAAAATGGAAGTGAACCTGACATCCAAATTGTCCAGCTCTCCCAGAACTCAAGGGGCATTGGCTGAACTTTTAATAGCCTGCATTAGCATCAAGGAATACATCTGCGGCCTGACACAAAGCTATTGTTAGAGATGTTTGCACTTATCTAATAGAATATAAATGTCCTCAGAAAACAAAGCTTAAGTGAAGCTTTATTAGAGCAGGCTAGTGAAGCTCAGGGGATGGAATGGCTAGCTAAAGGCTTTCAGGTATGTGCCCTTTTTCTTGTCTGTTTGCAGTTTTATTCCAGTGTTCATATTACGATCTTGGCACAGAAAAAAAAAAACATTTGTGTGTGATCAGGAAGCAATACTTACTACCTCATTTTTGGACACTGGTGCAGGGGACAACAGCATATTTCTTTCTTATGCACGCAGACAGATGTTTCTGGATAAGGTAAATTATATCCAAATATTCCTGGTACTAATCTTGATTTTACTCTTTTTTTAATTCAAAAAGGCTATTTACTATTTCTTTGACAAGGTTAGATGTGCAGCCCTGCACTATCAGGCATGAAGAGTTACTGTGACAGCACAAACCACAACACTATCCTTCTACCCCATCAATCACATTTCCCAAAACACCCAATGAAAGAAAGCGGTGCTCTATTCACTTCCTGACTGTTTTTACTCAAAATAAGCAGAAACTATATGAGAATTTCTCGAGTGCAAAGTGAGCCAATGCAATCCTGACTCCAAACTCATTGCCATTAAGACAGATCTATTGCAATTGCAAATGATGATGACATTACGATGGCATTCATTTCTGTTAAACAATGTGCTGCCCTTTCACTCTTGTTCTCTGGACTCTACTTTCCCTCTTAGTAAGGCAGGTCCAAGGGCAGGGACAAAGACCTGAATTCTCCTATCAGGTTACCCTAATGTTCTGTGGGTCTCCTTGACAAGTGGCAGAAGAACCTGACTTGGAATAAAACTTGTCAGAGCTCTGTTGATTTCTGTAGAATCAGGATAATTTATGCCAGCAGAAGTTTTCTCAGGACTCTTAAGAGGAAAGAAACTAGAGGATTACAGGGAAAATTGTGCTGGTATTCATGGAAAAGGCTAATCTTGTGTGTGAATATGGTCATGCTCTGGCTAAAGTAATTGCTGGCACTAGAGAGTAGCAGAAGTTAGAGTCTGTCATTGAGAACAATCTGTCCTGGCTCATCTTGCACTGGTTATCATGCGAGTTGTGGATGGGGTCAGATTATGCTGACCCAGTCCCATCTGGCAGGGCTGGCTTGTCCGTGATTGCAGTGCTCTGGAGACAGCACTGGAGGGATCAGCACAGGGAGCCCGTTTGCCCTTTTAGAGCAACTTATGTGCACTCTCTCGTGCAGTCTTCTGCAGAAGGCAGCAGCGAGCAAAACAAGGGAGAAGGCAGGAGATACATGGTGTTCGAAGACAGACAGGCTCTTATCCATGGTTCGTCATCAGTTTTAGTGAGGCCAAGCAGCTGAGACCATTAGGAGGTCTTAGGAGGACAAAACGAGAGAAGGGGAACTGTTGCAGTATTCGTTAGAGTAGAGCCCATCCGAGCTCAGAAACCCACCGGTGTAACACAAACACAGGCAGGGATAGCTATAGCTCCAAAATAATCTGGCAAAACAAAGGGTTAGCAAATGTCCTGAGATACCCCAAATCCCATCAGAAGTCAGAGGCAGAGCCAGGAAGAGAACTTTTCCAATGATTGATGGTTTTGTTTATTTTTAAAAATTATTAAAATCCCTCCAACTCCCTACCCCACAATTTTCTGGAATTTCATGTAAAGAAAACATTACATTTCAGATTCAAGCATTGTAAGATGTTCTAACATCTATTTTCTTGAATAAAGGGGAATGAAATTTCTAAATGAAGAGCTATTTCCAACTGGAAACCAAACGTTCTGGCTGGAGTTGCCAACATGAAAAATTTCAGCTTTCACCATTTATTGTGGTTTGTTATTCATGGACAGTTGAGCACAACTGAGACAAATTCACAAAACGTTTACATTGCTGGCAAGTCTCCTGATACTCTGCTGAGTCCCACCATGAGGAGCTCCTCCTGCATGTGGCCTGCCAGGACAATTTGCTTAATCTACCATTTTCCCGTTGGCAACTACCAGTATTATTTCCTGTGGCCTATATCACTTGACATAGTAGCAGCAGAAGACAGGAGCCCCTGTATAACACCTTTCTAGACCTGGGGGCTCTAGAAACCCAAAGGGTGTCAGTTCTCTGTGTGTATTCAAGTAGGTAGGGTCGCAGTGTGAGCTTGGGCTATGGTCCATGACACCCACCTACCCCAGCTGTACTACAAATGCTGGGTGCTACTGCATAAAAATGTGCACCACTAGAGCATCTCAGTCAGAGGCTGCTGTTGTAGTAGAAGCTGATTTGTGACAACCTGGAACCTGCAACTCAAGAAAGTCCCCAGTTTGCCTGACTGAATCATGCCAGGGGCGTCTGCAAGTTGGACTACCCACAGGCTGGTTTATCTATGCCGGTAATTATACCGTAGCCACTGAATCTCTCCTAGGCACTCAAGAAGCCTTCATCTTCCTGATCCTGGGAAAGAAGAGATTAAACTCTCAGTAGCCCATATCTTTATTAGCAAGTTCATACTCACCTGATTTTAAAACCATTTTCATAGATTTGTTAGTTTAAGAGAACCTGATTATTTTTGCCACAGAAATATCACCATAGTGCTAACAGAAACTTATTAAACTGGATATTTGGGTGGAAAAAAGTGTTTAGCAGCTGTTTGCAGATGCATGTGGTTTGACAGATACTAAAATTATGTAAAACTGTCTCCTCCTTCAGAGAAATCTTAAAGCAATTTATAGCTGTTAGCTACTTATCTATGATGTGTTAGCTCTTCATAGCTGTTTATAGCATCATGCAGTGCACGACAGGGACACAGGACTTCAGCACCACTGGGAGTTGCCATGGTGTTTGCAGGGGACAGAACATGAGGACCTGAATTTTGGTACTGTTTTCGTTTTGCAACACACACATGTGCACACACGTGCACACACACGTTTCTGGTGCCAGTTACTCACTAGTACAAAAGAATGAGGCTCCCCAGCATGCCTAGAGCAGCACCCATTTACCTTAGCTGGGAATTCAGCCTGCATGATTTATGCTATGCTGCTGCAGGCAAGTACTAGTAAGATATCTGCTGAAGATGGGAACAAGAAAACTTGTATGACTCGCAACAGCTGCAAGAAGCTATAACTAGAAAGCATTAAAATTTGTATGAAGGTTTCAACAGCTTTGCTGTTGAATGATGTTCTGTACGTGCTCCTGGGATTTGTGTCATAAAGAACACCAGAAAATTATGAAACAGAAACCTTCATCTCTGCATAGAGAACACAAGATCCTGAAAAGGGGCGAAATGAGTTACCTTGTATGTCCAAAGTTCAAGCTGCTCTCTGTTCAAGAAGAGGAGAAACACAGGCATGCTTTTAAACAAGGACATTTCCTTTGCTAATGCAGGTTGTTTTTTTTTTAAATGCAGAAGGAGCTCAAAACAGAGAGATTTAACCTGCAATGGTGTCCACTGTTGTCCTCCATCTCTGACCATTTTGGGTAATGACACAGATAAACAGAATTCACTGGAGTCTGGGTTTAAGCTCCTGGCTCATGTTCCCAGGACTGTTGCCAGATTAATGAACTTTGCCCCAAGTTCTGTTTGCAGTTTTCACCCATGGTTTGACAAAAAGTGAAAGGTATTAATGATCTGATGATTTAGTGCTTTTCATCTAAGATGCCAATGTTATATCATCAAGCTTCATAAACAAAGAACCAGATTCTTATTTGTAGTTAAGATGCTTTGTGCACAAGTCAGCATGCCATGCACAGAAACTGCATGAAGATCACTGCCATGTTGCTCTGGTTTTGTTCCTGCTTAGCACAGGCCAGTTCACCCGTGCTGCCTTTGAACTGTCAGAGCTTCTCCGTCTTACCTTACCCTTCAATGGCAATAAAAGGCCAGAAACAATGCAGTTGATGAGCGAGCAGAAGAATGCTGGCCATAGAGTTCCCATAGCTTCCCAAAGAATAGAAACTCTCATTTTACTCCTACATAGCTGGGAGATCATCTTTGCCCTGAAGTGACCTACACCAGGCTGGAGTGTTGTTGTAGAGAGACTGTGCCTAGCAGTGAGACACCATGGCTTTGCACAGGAAAATCTAATCCTTGTTCACTGGGCTAATTAAAAAATATATTGATATTTCTATTAAAACTCATAGGGTTTGGTTAAGTAATTAGGCTCATAATTTCTCAGCTTTATGGAAAAGATTGTAGGATTGGTTAACCCAAAGAGTAAGCAATCTTGAGTTTATGTCTCCTCTGAAATGTGCTGTATGTGAGCACTCTCAGAGACTTGTTTTCATGGGGAATACCATGGTCATTTGCCACTCGCTAGAAAAAATTCTCTGTTAACATATTACCAAGAGGGCAAAATCCAGGTTCATTTCTCTTATAAAGGGCACAATCACATTAACTTATTTTCATTGCCTAGTCAAGTAAGGAGTTGGGTTTCTCCTGAACACTGGTCAGAGCTACTTGGTAAACTGTTTTTTTTTCCCAGACACGCTCCTTGGATAATATTGCTATAATTATTAATAATAAAGTACTCTCAAAACTTCTGAGACATGTAACACAGGCAAATCCTGCTGTCTGCAATAGTAGATAAAGCTAGGACATGTGGAGTTAAAGCCTCCTAAATATCTGGAAATTACCACCATAAAACCTCGTCCTACCTTTTGAGACCAAGGAAATAGGACCAGTAATGGTTAGCACTCTACTCAGGCCATTCAAATCAAAGAGCCTTGCAGGAATGTCACTACTCTTTCTAGGCAGCAGTGGTGTTACAATGATCCAGACATTTATTTTTTCCTTTTTTTTTAGGGTAAAGATGATTCAAAGATATCCTGGTGTGTGAGACATAGCTGAGAGAAGTAATGGGCCTTCTGTGACATATCATGAGGATAATGAGGAAACTGAAATATCTGAAATGGATAAAAGTTGGTGTGACCCAAAGCCCATGCTCCCAGCAAGACTTCCAGCAGCCGTGGCAGCAACGTCTCCGCAGAGCCCATGGGGACTGATGCTGTCTGCTGCTGCAGGACATGGCTAGAAAGGGAACTGCTGGGAGCCCTTGATGACAGATCATTGATTTCCTGTTTTTTCCCCAGCTTATCTGAACCTCTGGACTTGCTTGTGTGGAGAAGAAGGGGGAAAAAACAGAGCTGGCACTTTCTATTGTGTTTTCCCAGCTTTTTTTTCAAGTGACTTGTGATAAAAAAAAAAACATTTCAGCTTAGAATAGCAAAAATGGTATCAGGGAGTTTACAGACAAAAGGAACTCCCTGTTTTAGGTGCCAATATATTTAAATGGATTGTTTTCCCTAAAGCAATTCATCCTCTACATTTCCTTCAAGCTATCTCACAGCAGTAAGTGGAGGTGTTTCCCCTGTGTAACACATGGAGCAGAAGATGCTGAGACTGCGTTAGCCCTAAGTGCCATGTAGCTACCCACCCATCAGTTGCTGGGTGCTTTCAGTAGAACACATCTGTCGGTTTAGGAAAAAGAGTGCTTGCCAGAAACTGCCAAATATTTAGGAAGGTGAAAAGATAAGGTGTTAAACTGGGAACTGGAATAGGACACAAATGCTGACAGGTGTAAAGAGATACAACAGTGATATGTAGAGAATGTTGGTGAGGAGTTTGGTACAGGGTCTCTTTTCAGTGTGAAACAGCGCTGTGGTACCTACAGCATTATGTATGGCAAGGCAGACTGCCTGGATGTGCCTGCCTTCTTACTACAGACACAGTAAATCTTCCAGCACCTTTGCTTCACCTCCCACCTGTGGTCTTGGTAAACACTTTGAGAATAGTTTGGGAGGTTCTTCCTACTACAAGTCTTCATAGAGCCCAGAAAAATAGGACCACAAGCACCAGCTGGAGACAGTCGATGCTTACATCAGTCTTCCACCAAATAAAATACAGGGTTTCAAGATTCTTTGTCAATGAGTTATCTCACCTCCAGTCACACTGTCTTTATTTATACAGCACTTTATGAAAGCAGAAAAGTGTGTGGTTTCATTAATGATTATGTGAGCAGTAAAATTTTCACTAGCACCAAACATCCAAGTCACAAATTCCTCTTTCACAGTTGGTTTCTGCTGCTGGTATCTTAAAGTTGTTTTTCACAAAACGTTAAGCCTTTAATTTCTTTCAAGAACAAAAATTACCCAAATCAATGTTTATGTAACACCAGCAATCACAGGTCTTAACAAAGGAGTTAAAAAAAAAGTTTAAAAAGGAGGACTTGGCAGAGAGCTATGTCAGGTAACCTCCAGGTCTACCTATGCAGAAGTCCTATGCATGCACATATGCTCATATACGTATGTATTTTTCCATCGAATGCTAAACTTTGCATGACTCCGGTTAACGAAGAGTTAATTCCTGGCACATATTTAGATTCATATAAGGAAGTCAAGAATAATGAATAGCAGTCAGGCATAGAGACATGAAGCCACATAGCAAAGGAATAAGACTTTGAGGTCTGTGTTTCTATGCAGAAGGAGTATAATCCCTGACTCTTCTACTGTAGCTCTAGATCCAAGAGCTACCATGGATATTCTTTTGGTCGGTATTTTCCGTGGAGAGGAATCAGGTGTCACATTTGCTGGGGGGCTAATGGTTGAGAATTAGCAGCCTTAGTCTGTATTTTTATTAACTGTGCAGTGGTGATCGTGCAAGACACTTTTAGCACGCAGGAATTAAGAAAAAGTCTGTCCCAAAGAGTTTTCTGCCTTAAGTCAACTTATAAACAGGAGGAGGAGAATGAATCGAATTCGGTTGTCACTCTTAGCAAAGTGTAGCTGGCACATGAGATCTGGGAACCTTTGGTATTAAGGATCACAACACTCATTAAAAACCAAGTAGTCAGCCCCTTTCCCCAAAAGACCATTTATCTAACTTTCATGATTGCAGAGAAACTTGAAAACATAACCTATGAAGACAAAAGACATAGTTTTTAAAAGTACTTTTTGAATTTAAGTCAAATTTTTGACCTGGAGAAGTATGGGGTGGAATGCATCATGTTTTGTCTGCATGATGTGTGTATACTTATTCTGAAATTAGTTTGTTTTTGTGAGAGGAGAATACAAGTCTACTTTGGAACATTTTTATGATTTCTGTTAATTTTTTTTCAGCAGGACTGTCAATTGTGCAATAGAAATGGAGTCTTATCAACTGGTAGGATCTTTGAAAAGAAGCGAATACGTTTCTCCTAACCAGTTCTATTTATAAAAATATCCAGCAGCTGGTGAAAAATGAAGTCTGTGTATCTCACACTGCCCCAGAAGTTGCGAACAGCAGCTAAATGCAATCCTGACAGGCCACGGAGATGCTGTGAGCCAGAAGCTGCATCTGTTCAGTTCCACCCTGGGAAATAGAAGAGTATGAAGGCAGAGAGTGGGAACCTCTTCTGGCCCTTTCTTCCCTGTTTGTTCCAAAGAAGTGGTGAAGGAAAACAAATTGCCTAAAGCTTACGAGGAGAGTTAGAAGGGAGGAGAGTGACAGGACTAATTTCCCTACCTTCTAGCTGAGGATTTTGAGTCTTTGGAATGGTGCTGCAGTTAGTCCAGGAAGCTAAATTATTTCCACCCTTGCAGCACTGAAACAAAATTAGAACATAATTCAGAAGCCTTAATTAGGATGCCAGCTGGCTGTTGCCAGCACAGCTTCTTTGGATTGGCAAAATTCTTAGAGGAGAACAGAACCACAAAGCAATGCAGGAAAGCCTGTGAGGTGTCAGGAAGACACCTCTGGTCTTTGCCTCACCTCCTCCCACGGCAAAAAAAGTAAGTTAATTCACAGTTTTACTTTTCATTAGCTAGTCATTATTTACTACACCTAATCTGTAACTGACGGCATAGATTTTACATTCTGCAAAGTTAAAATATCACCTATAACCCTTAATAACTGATTTTGTAAAGCTTTACAATGTCACCACGTGTCATTTTAAATATATACAGGATTCCTGAATGCTCCTTCAAACAGAAATCAGAATGCCTGTGTCAAGTAACGTGCTATTACACCTACGTTGCACAATAATACTGCAATCACGATGTTTAAACTGCAAGTCACAAGCATGAAGTTAGAACCAAAAGACAATGTCCCTCTCCAATTTTGAAAGGTGTTAATATGTCAAATTCTCACATGCGCTACTGAAGTACAGGGCAAAAATTGTATCCTGCGGACAGAATATAACAGAGCTCGTAATATTGCAGGGAGCTATTTCCATCACACTGATTCTTCTTGCAACCTGGGACCCTTCCTGCTGACTTCTGCATTCAAACAGAAGCTTGGGAGCTTGGCACGCTGTCGGTCTGTCGCTCCCTGGGTCACATAGCCCAGCACATGGGCACAGCACCCGCCGTGTAACTTGTCTCTTCTGCTGCAACGGGGCGAAGCTGAAGATCCGAGGGCTGGATTCAATCCGGTCTGAAAGGCGGAGTACCACCCAGGAGTCATAAGTCCTTGTTTCTGACTTTGAAGGTCTCTCTTCATGTGGGACTTTAGCCAGGTCTACAGTGCATTAGGAGGTGCAATTAGAAGGCTAATTAAATATGAGAAAACTGACACTGTGGCTTTGCCGTATCATACAGTCCTCGTGCCAAATCCCCAGACCACTATTTTCTTCTCACCCACTTACCACCACTCAGATAAGCTTTTCATTAACTCACCTCAGCCATAGATCTAACAGCTGACAACCGCTGTGCCAGCTGCAAAGGTTACAAAGGCATTTTTAATATCTAGAGCTGGCGAATGCACACAGCCCTTGCTGTGCAGCAGTGAAACATCACAGGAGGGTGATACAAAGCCACTTCACTCCCTTATGGTTCAAAGCTGCACCAGGGGAGGTTTAGACTGGACATTAGGAAGCATTTCTTTCCTGAGAGGGTGGTCAAACACTGGAAAAGGCTTCCTAGAGAGTTGGTAGATACCCCAAGCCTGTCAGTGTTTAATAGGCATATGGACAATGCCCTTAACAACATGGTTTAACTTTTGGTCAGCCCTGAATTGGTCAGGCAGTTGGACTAGATGATTGTTGTAGGTCCCTTCCAGCTGAAACAGTCAATTCTAGTCTAGTCTAGTCTAGTCTAGTCTAGTCTATTCTTACGCCCATATGCCAATTAAAGCTGAAAAAAAGGCTGTGAATGCATGATTAAATATATGTGGAAAATGTGTTTGTACTCATCCACTTATGTCATGCGTGTTGAAAGGATAAATTTGCTCTCACCCCTGCTTTCTTGACATCCAAAGTATTTATTTTCCATTTTTCATTTGCAACATGAAGACTCCCTTCTCTTTCCTGTAATCGTAGTTGGCTTCATGGTGTCTTTTAGTTACCATTACTCACAACTAAAACCATATGAAGGTACACAGCACAAGCCTTTCAGTCAACATAAGCTTTTGACAGCTTGTCCCCCAAAAACATTTATTACTAGCTGAGTCATGCTGTCATGTTGGATGACTTCTCTCCGAAGGCACAGGCCTGAAGGACCTTCAACATAGATTTTCACATGTTTTTCTGACACATTTAATAGGTGAGAATTCATCACCACAAGCTGTAATTTCAGCCAAGGGTGGGATGCTGGACCTGTGTATGGATAAACACCACCACCTCAGGCTATACCAATCCTGTACAACCCCAAGATGCTAGAGGAAATATCAGCTCTCATGTTGAGGCAGGGTCACCTCAGACTGTGCCTCTCCGTGAAACCTTACTGGGAGGCAGAAGTAACTTCCTCGTAACTTCTGTACCACCGACAGATTAGTACCAAGTCACACTGACAGGGTGTTCAGCTTTGTGATTTAAGGCTCCAGTTTAACAAATCATGCAAATACTTGTATTGTTTTATACACACAAATCCCTAGGAACAAAGAGCCCAATCCTCCTCTTCTTCAATGTAAACCTTGCGCCATCTGAGGTGCCAAAAGTCCAGTTTCTTCAGATTTGTACTAGACAAAGCAGTATTTGCTGGGTGGTTTTTTGTCTGAGATTTCTTTCTTTCTCCTGTTTATTTCTCCTCTCATCTCTGGTGAGAGTTTAATATGGTAAACTGAATAACAAAAGAAAAATAGCTGCTGCCCAAACTACTCTGAAAACACCAACTTTCCCAATTCCTTCACCATCTCACTTACTGTTCGTGGTATGGTGATACTAATAAGGGCAAACTTCTGCAGCCAAGGTTTTAAAAGGCAATCACCTTTAACCAGTTAAAAGAAAATTAATTTGTCAAGCAGGTTGACAGATTAGTCAAGCCAAGCAGCTGTGTAATCCTACCAGGGCAACTTCCCAGCTCTGTGGCAGCACTAGTAATGTATCTGCTGAGTTGATTACATTTTCTGCTATGTCAGACTTAACTAAAGAAGGAAAAGAGAATAGAAATTTATGTTGGCATCTGCCTGCTGCAGAGATCAGCAGTAGTGCTTAGGCGTTAAGGAGTAGAAAGGAATAGAGAATAACCCCAAATTGATATTGCCTGGATTGATCATTATAGTTTAAGAAGCTCCCTCTGGTCTCCTTAATCCTCTCCATAAAAACCCCCACATTGACACATAAAAAATAACACACTCTTATGGCTGCAGATGTTATTGTTCTAGCACCGCATTTTACTCCAGAATAGGAAGGAACCAGAGACTGAAACTTTCTTTGGTATTTAAGCAGGCCTTTGAATCATAATGGCGTTCTCAGTAGATGGCCTTTCTGAGGGCTGCAGCTGAACTTGCTTCTTTATGGTTCTCTGGACACTTCTTTGGGTGTGCGTGTCCGTAGACAGTCATCCTGTTATAAACATCTGAACACCTCCTGTAGTTATTCTCTGATCCCTCTCAGACAGGGAATTGTTCTCTTTCTCCTTCAAGGAGAATTAAGGCAGAGAGGGATGAAGTTACTGCTCTAGATGACTCAAGGAATCCAGGTAGGCATGGGAATGGACCTCACAATTCAGCATTCAGTCTTCTGGTCTGAATATTATTGATTTTTCTGGCATTTTTTTTCATGGTGCAGCAATGAAATCCAAAGGCAATCCATCACAAATCAGCTACATGACTTGTCTTGGAAGGGAAAGATAGGATTCTGATCTTTAATGACTCTGCCAAGCATCTAGGTTATTGTCTATATCTTTTCAACATACGTGCCTCGGCCCATAATACTATTTTCAGCCACAGGAATTTTCTTACCTGAAAGAAAAATTACTTTGAAGCTGTACAAACGTAAACCACCTATAACTAGAAGATACATGACAGAAACCACTTTATAAGTATGAGAACCAGGCAGGGTCAACAAGGGTTCTAGCCTTGGCAGAATACATCTTGCCTTTAAGAAAGAATTTTAAATGTTGTCTTTAAGAGAGAATTTACAGCAAATTTGTGATTTAGTCCTCCCACAGCATTGTATATAACCAGCTGCACATGGGAAAATTCTCCAAAGGGTGACAAATCTTTTCTTGTGGTGCCTGGGAAACCTTTAGCTTCTTAGTATTAGAAGCATGGAGAAAAGATCTCACAGCAATTAGCTTGCTGCTGAAAATTCAACACCTTCTTGATATTTGATGCAAATTTTTGCCTGTTGCTGGGATGTTTTGGATGTGGGAAAAAAAACTCTCCAGAAGCACTACCTACTGTAAACGGGCATAGACAAAGTATTTCAGGAACTTGTTAAGTTTGGGTAGTGCTGTATTTCCTGGATGAAGACAGTATGTGCAACACTGAAGATGATCTATGAGAAGAAACAGAGCCTAAAGAGATCTGAAGATACAAGGCAGAAAGCTTTGGAGGAACAGAAAAGCAGGTATCAAGGCAACCGGCCTTGGAACAGAGAGCCCCATGCTGAACAACGCTTTTATCTGCTTGACTGGCACTGGGGAGGTAATCATGCTGTAGTTATACTGACTGTGGCAGTGAACAGAGGAAGGTTTGATATTCCTTTTCCTTTAATGGGAAGGAATATCATGTAAAAATATGGTAAAAAGAAAAAATATTGTAGGCAGAAAAGAACAAGCCAAATCCTGAAATATTAAAAACAGTTTCCTACTGAAATTTTAAAAATGTACCACAACTGGAAAAAGAAGAAAACGACCCTCAACTGATCCAATGAATGATTGAAAGAGGTAAAGAATTGCAGAGATACCATTAATTTTCCTTCTGTGTTTTTTTCAATATAATTTAAAAATTCACCTGTATCTTCAGCATTTGTTAATGAAAGAGAACATAAATATATCTGATACAGCAATCTTGCTATTTTTAATCATACTAGAATAAGTGCAAGGCTTTCATTCTTGGGGGGAAGGTGGACTTCACAGAATCACAGATTGGTTGAGGTTGGAAGGGACCTCTGGAACTCACCTTGTCCAATCGCCCTGCTCAAGCAGAGTCACCTAGAGCACGTTGTCCAGGACCATGTCCAGTGGATAATGTCCACTTCAAATACCACATGAATTGCTACAATGAGGATCAACATCGGCATAAGGGTTTTCATCCTGTTTCTCACCTGAGCCTTGTGGTCCATTTGTGTATAAACTCTGCTGAGATAACCACATGTTCTAGATCAGCAGAAGGAACAAGAATGATAACACAAGTGAATGAAGTTCTAGGGCATGAAAGAAAACACAAATCAGCTTTTAAAGTGTTTACCTCTGAATTTTCAGCATGTAAAGCAGAGCATGCTAACCCTCAGATAATTTGTTAATTTGTTTTTATAAAAGCACGCAGTACGTTTTATACTGCGTCAGCCAGTCCGGTATGCTCCATTTACAGCATCAAAGGGACATGAACTTGAACCTCAGCTGAAACAGAGACCATTCTAGATAGTGCCCCAAGATTAAGCAATGTTTTGAAATCAAGTTCAACGTAAGTCTTCTGTCCTCTGTGGAGTAAGTTATCACTAGTTCTACAAACAGAAAAGAATATCTTATGTTTCCCAGAGTAAAAGGGATCCCACAGACTGAGAATCCAGCCAAAATCAGAACAACCTCACTGTATATCATGTTTATTTTAGCTGTATATCTTGGGCTAATGAAGTAATCACTTTTGCAGTGGGCAAAAGGACAATGTTTATAAAGGTTCAGGCAACCAAGCATTTATGATTTTACTGTAGGCGCATGCATCTTTCTGAGGCAGCAAACATACAGCAGACTGAATATCTGTTCCCACTTGAAACAGGAGGAAAGCTGAAGAGGCTGAAGAGCCATTGTGTTTTAAATACCATGAAATGGATGGGTGCTTTTCATATCTATATTTAGTAATGATAAACATTGCACACAGAGATTGATAAACCTAAAGAGGGTACTGAAACCCTCTCGTGCTCTTGTAAGCAATATAGTGGTACCTGTTCCCTTAGTAAGGCAAAAATGCAGCAACCATTTAATGTGAAGAAGGAGACACAACCGTTCCCGAGGAAACTACCTTGTGGTTAACACAGGTATTAAAAGACACCTTTAATTCCTAAATCCTGTTGGAATCATACACCGTTCTTCTTCCGTGATGATAGGAGTCGAAGTCACTTCACATTCTCACTCAATCTGAAGAGCCCAGTTGTCTGAAAGTCGTGAGTCAGAGGCTCAAGGAGGACAGACCACAAAGCTGCCTACCTCTGACATGGAGCCCATACCAGATTGTTCAAAGCCCTGTGACGATGTGCACCATTTATGTGACAATGTATTATCGAGGATGCTACATCTCCCACAAACCTCAAAAGGCCGGTGTCCAAAATGTCTTTGTTCTACATGGGTGCAAATGAGGCACTTCCTTGTGTGCCTAAATTGGTTAAAGAAGAATATAAAGTCATACAGGTAAATCGGCACTGGCAGGTGTGGTCACTTGTTTTGCACCTGCACGTATTCAGGCATGCCACAGAAGACTGGACATGCCTCCAACATTGCTGTCAAAGTAAAGGTGTCAATCTGAGTAACAGCCTGAAGTAAAATCTTTTACTAAATTTAACCACGCATGGTATTCAGTATTCTGCCTCCTTCGCCTTTGTCTGTGTACAAAGGTATGGCCAACGTGCCTGGTGACTCATTCCAAGAGACAAGAATAGCATCAATGAATTACTTGAGTGTTTATGGCAGGACTTGCCAGAAAGGTGCCTCATTCACAATTTTAGATGAGACTCCAGCTGCAGTTTGTCATACGAAGTCCATTTGCTCTGCAACCTGAAAAACTGTGACTTTATTAAGCTTGTCTCAGCTAAAAGTTGCTATTTCCCTATCTTACATTAGCTGAACTTCCACACGGGTCTCATGTTATTGCAAGACTGTCAGAAATCTCTCAGCGGGAGCAGTAAATGCCAGTGAACTGTAAAAGTAAACCATCCATTTCTAATAGCATACTGAAGGAGGGTGATAACTCGTTGAGTCGCTTATCAGGAAACTTTCTTACGTGATAAATCTCTTTAGTCATTCAAAAATACAGGGAGACTGAAAAAGGTCTGGAGAAAACAACTTACGTAATGCAGATCTTCTCAGAACCATCAGACATTTCAGCGGGGTTTTTCCTCAGTCCTAGCTTTATTACCACAGCGTTGCTACAACTCTTCAGAGAAGATCGTGCACACTGTATCTATGAACAGTGTAATCGTGAAACAAGGGTACCACTTCAAAAGTTTACTGTTGTTCCTGGTACTGGAACAGCAAGTTTTCTGCAGAGAATATTCTGATCAGATGCAAAGACACTTTTTTTAAATTTTAATTTGAAAAATGTTTTAAATCAAGTTGAGTTTGGTGGTAATGATCCTCTAAAAAGGCAATGGGTTGCAAATTATTTCATCTGTGAGTCTAAGACTATGTACGGAGCTCTATCTTTAGGTTGTTTCTTAAGAAGGCAGCATGTGGATCCCTCTTAGAAGGAGAACTACATCCACAGATGAAAAAGAACTACTGAATTCCTCCAGAAGTCTCCAGAAAAAGAGTAAAGTGACATTTTTAGTGTTTTTGAAATATACAATGTGCCCTTCTCGTTTTACTTCCTGTGGGTTATTACGAAAAATAATTCACTTTAAATCAACATTTATGTGATAGAAAACTCCTAGAACTGCAAAAAGGCTGCTCTGGGACTGTGTTTACAGGCATCTTCATTCAAGGATCTCTAATGTCTCCATGTTCCCACTATCTGAATTGCTCTACACAAATATACCTACAGACAGAAACACTGTTCAGGCATAACTATACTGGCTTGTCTACGTCTGCATGTATAGTTGAGCTCTTCTTTTTCCTTTACCTTTTCTGGTAAGGCCACTGTGGAGTTGCAGTTCCTCGTGACCATTGTATGACTCTTTTGAGGTGGTAGCAAAGCCTACTCATCTGTGAGTCTGCTGTGGAACTTGTGGTTTCATAGCTTAGCAACTTCAAACAGAAATGAATATGATACTGCTCTTCTACCTTTAGCAAAGTAAATATCAAGTGCCTGAATGTGCTGTGACCTGGTTGACACAATCAGGTGTTGTGGAAAAAAACCAGCCTTCTCTTTGCAGCCTTTAATTTCATTCTTTGATTTCGCAATCCCATCCACTCTTCTGTGCTTGTACAACATCTGACCAGTTTGCTAAACAAAATATTTCAGTTCTTGTGGGTAAACATCTCAGAGAACATTTTTTTCAGTGCTGTGCAGAGCAAGGGCATGGAATGATAGACTCACCATTCATAACCTTCATACAGTCCCTAGCTACTACTTGTTTTTCTAATGTTCTTGTCTGAACACTGTTTTTTAAATCACTTTGACAAAGCTAAACCTCAACTCCCCGTGTATTTTCCAGTACTTCACCATTCTTAAACACACAATCTCTTTTTGCTCACTTTTTCTCCTTTATTCCTCAGTCACCCCAAGATTATTGCTAGACCGATGAAGACCAGAACCCACTGTGCTGGTATCACACTTGCAGCTGTTTAACTACCTCTTCGCCTTGGAGTTCTTAGCACCTACATATACCAGGCAGATAAAGGAATAGAAGTGGACAAATGGTGGGCTCTGCAGTGACAGTAGGATCAGGTATAAATCCAAGTTCCAGTAGATCCTATTTCTTCCTCTAAAATCTCTTTTCCTTTCGTGCATCATGCATCTGGAAAGCCTTTATTTAGCTCTGAAGCTTTCAGGTGACAGTAACTCACTTTGAATGTCTTTGCAGTAAACTCATCTCAGTTGAGCAAGTGGGAAGACCTAAGCTGAGCCGGGAGAAAACTGCCACCAATGCCTGTGAATCACACAAACATAATTTGCATTTCAAGCTGACCTGGTGCATCTAGCTGTTTCTTAATGAGAAAATTACTGAAATGATGCTGTGGCTGCCTACACAGTCCCCTATAGCATGGCACTGATTGCATTTGGGATCAGAGTGAGCAGCTTTGATCTGCATTTTGAGATACTTGCCAGTTAAAAAAAGAAAAAGAAAATAAGTTTGGGGTTTTTAAACTGTAAAATTGTTCCTCAGAGGAAAAGAAGCAGTGTTGCTGGTCCTCAGAGCACACTTTGCCATGATGCTTACTTATCCTTATCCTGCCCCTCCAGCAGGAGTGAAGCAGCAGGTGCCTTTAGTTATATTAAGAAGGATGGCATTTGGTGGCCATAAAGTCATTAAATATGGGAAACAAGACTCGTATTTCCCAAAGACTGTGCTGTCAGGCAGCAGTTTGAATGCCATCCTGCTTCCTTATGGTCAACAGTTGTTTTCATCTGAGGCTGCAAACCAGTCATTGAGACTTTGTTGAATTTACACTAGTTCTTAATGGCCATCTGTCTGTATTACAGAACATTTTATCAAACATGATGTACTTTTAGCAGTGGGGCTGAAGGAAGAATGGGTAGGAAAACTAAACTGTACTGTCACCTCCTATAAGCACTCCCCTAGGAGAGTGCTCCCAGACAGAGAGCACTCCCAGACAGAGCTACAAACAGATGAGTGAAGCTTGCAGGGACAAGTGCTCCTACCCAGGTCTAATAGCAATAGACTTGTGCCTCCATGGCTGTTAATACAACACTCATCCACTAACTGCAGCCAACCAATTTCCTTCTTCATGCTACAACCCACTGGGGGTGCGAGACGCTGAATTTGCACGTCTGAGCCTGGGTGGCAGAGACATGCTAAGTGATGGGAGATGCTTGCTCTCAGTGTACATGTTTAGTACTTACAAAGGCTTATGAGGAGGGAAATGAAGAAATAGCACTGGGTGCAGCGATACAGCCTGCCCTTACTTTTGGTTTAAAGTTGGGAAAGATACAAAACAAGATAGCTGGAAAACTTCAAGAGGATGGTGACTGAGGTACCAGATAGTTAGCACCTGTTTCTGGATGAGATGACTTGTAGGGGGACTGTAACTTGTGTTGAATTAGATTATACCTTATGGCTGAAAAAAGCTGATCGAGGATCTTTTCTTAAATGTAAATGCATTTTCCTTTGACAGTTTTTTAAATGAAATGTTTCCTCTTGGAAAAGGTGAAACATTTTTTATTTTGATGTTTTCCAAATGAAACTTCCCCTTTTGAAAAGGCATATTTCACTAAAATTTCATTTAAAACTGTCTCAAAACAAGGAGCATTAAATGAACTGAATTCTTCAAAAAGTAGAGCTTAAAGGGGAATGAAACATAAAATGTTTGTGTCCCTGAAACTTTCCTGCTTTGTTTTGTCCAGAATTAAACCACTTTCCTCTGACTTTTTTTTAGAGTTGGGACATACTGGGTGAAAACCCCCTATATTTTCCTTCAGCGTAAAGGACATCAATGTTACAGAACATGAGTGGAGGTTAAGTTCTGCAAAGGTTGAGCAGAGACAGATGGCAGCAATAAGGCTGTTCAGATACTACTGCAAAAACACGCCCTTGCTACTCTTAGATCATTTTGTTTGACGAAACCAAAGTAAAACGGCTTGGAAAGGTGATACACTGTGTGTCATCGGCAGTAGGAGCACGCAGAAGGAGATCAGCAATGGACAATATTCCTGCAGAAGATGCTGTGTCTGCTAGGGCTCTTTTCTCCTCACAAGCTAAGTGTTAATCAACACAGCCAGTGGTAAAGGCTTGGCTTTTTGGGGTTTCATATAGTTGAAAAACTTATTGTAGTCGTGAAGCTGACTTTGACTGCATACATTCTTGATGTATGGTATTTGTGGGGGGATGCAAAAAGATGCATGTTGTTTTTAGGCTTACTAACTAAACTGAAGGTTTCTCCCAGATTTAACTGTGTGTTCAGATAGTTGGACCTGAGTAGACTTTTTCTTTTAATTAACTCTCAGTGGCAATTAAGAATACGAACAGAAAACTGGAGTTGCTATTAACTTATAGCATACTGCTTGCAAACTTGTTGCACTAAGCACACACTAACTTACTATGTTTCATATGATTTCCCACTCTGCAGAAAAATAAAGCAAGGAGAGGGCATGGTGGCTCCCTTGAGATCACTAAAGAAAGTAAAAGGACAGTTCTGGGCTCCCACACTGACACGTTCAGCTTTTTAGCACCTATATCATTAAATGAGTACACTACACTGGTGTAGTGCAGGATTCTGGAAATCAGTGTCTTTAATTTTTAGCATCACCATTGGCCTGGCAGGTTAATTTTGACCAAATCAATTTTCTTTCAGTCCCAATCCCTCAAGTACTTCAATTAAGTTTCAGCCTGATTAGGATTTAGATTACTGACGGTGTTGTTGATCTAACTAGTTAGTTAGATCTAACAGTGTTAGCTGATCTAACTAGTTTAGCATAAAATCTGGGGGATATTTATCTCTGTTTTCCGGGTCCAGTGGGAATCAGGTAGGGCCAGCTTTTCTTTTGACCCTGGATCAATTCGATGTCCCAGACTCGGGTGTGCTCTACAGTGCAGCTTTGAGCTGGAGCACAAACCAGTTCAAGGCAGTGGAGTGGACCTGGGCACAGCCAGGGAAATCCTCAGGAGTCAGTCACCCTGGCTGTGCCATAACAGTTGCCTTGCTGTGCATGTCTCATCTTAGTGAGAACAGTGATAGACCAGGAAATCTGGGATGGTCCTATAATTAATAGCTCGTGCTTAGAATGAAAAATCAAGCATGGCCAGTGTCCATTATTGTAGGAATACAGATAGTTCAAAACTGTTTTTCTAAGCAAAGGAATTAAATCACAGTGAGTTGAACAATTTGTGGTTACTTGACAGTGTGGCTTTCTCCAGCAGAAACCAAAGAAATCTCTTTTAACTGATGTCTTCTTTCCAGAGAAGAGTGTGCTCTCTCCTAATGCTTGGATCACAGACAGGCCTGAACTGGACCACCAAGCAGCACGAAATTTGGCTGGTGACTGGTGTAAAAGCAGATTCAAACCCAGATCTATAAAGCCAGGGATAGGTCCCACCTCTGTCGTTTGTCAAATTCAAACAATTAGGGAGTGCACAAGCTCCAAAGCTTGTGAAATCCCATTATTTTCTCTAGAAGGCTTAACAGGAGCCTGGAATTTAAACACTGCTTCATGTATGCAGAATAATGCAGGAGCAAACTTAGATTTCAGGAAGGTATCCCAGACTGATCCTGATTTCTTGATTCTTATATTGACCTTCTTTGCAACTTGCTTTCTGTAATGGAGGAGAAAATGAGGCAAAACCTGCCTCTTCTGATCTGAGAACCTCTTCGAAACATAAATGGGAATATAAATAGGGAGATGGGCACAGGTCCATCCTAGCTTGGTTTCTGACATAAATAGTCTGTTCTGCAGATGCTCATCAACATGCTAAGTCTACTGAAGTACAATGTTTTCTTTACGCCCCAAATTTCTTTTCATCAGTAGAAATGCAAGGCATTGTACTAAATCAACAGGGGTGTCTCACGGTCACTGGATGGTATAGACAGTCCTTTCCAGCTCTCTATGAAGATGTGGAAAAACAGCAAGCACGTTGAGTGTAGCCACTATTCCTTGTAGATCTCCAGCTGTTTCATGAAATAGTCTATCAAAAGGTTGTAAAAAGGATACTTCTGTCTCTGGTTCCTAAGTCACTGCTGGAGACCAACTGTTCCCAGTCTTACTTTATATCCTGCCTCCAGCTTGAAAATGAACAAAACCCCAGCTTTTTTTCACATACCTATTCCTAGGTTATTGCTTGGTTTAGAACAACATTATGTTACATTAGATGTTTAATATTAGCATGGCATTAAATCACAGATACAAAGCTGAACCCACAGAAAACATTTTCCAGCCCAGGCAGTCAGGCCAGCAGCTCTGCTGAGCCTGCAGCTTGCTCGGCGGCTCTCGGCCGTTCCCTGGCATGGAGGGAGCCGGGTGGGACTGGCAAGGAGCACCACGAATTCCAGCAGCAGAGAGCAGAGGGCAGGAGAAAGGCAGTGGCAGAGACAGCATAGAAACAGCCCTTCAGAAATCAGGTTAATTTCTTACCTGAGGTTGAGCTTGAGTATTATTTGCTTTCAGCCTCACACTTTAGAAATGTTATTGCCGGTTATAGAAAGGGTGCCAGAAAGAATGGCAAAGAAAATGTGTGTCAGTCAGATTTTGTCCCATGCGATGTGTCAGACCGCAGACATTTCAGGTAACACTTGGCAGTAAAAGAGGGAGCAGAAAGGCTCTATGGTTGTTACACAAAAAGGTCCATTTGTGGACATATACCTGTGAGGGACCAGAAGCATGAGCTCTTCAGCTTTGATAACACGGATCCCCACCCTAAAGAGACCACATGGGAGCAGAAGGTCCCATACACCTGTGGCCAGCACAGCACCCACACACAAAGATGAGTTTTAGCTAGGCTTCTGAATCCATGCCTGAGTGAGGTGGAGCGGGACAGTTCATGCTCCTCAAGCTGTATTTCTTCCTGGCAGAGCTGAAAAAAATGCCATATCAAGCCTAACTCACTTCAGTGTTTCCACCTAGCTAAGGGCTTGGGGAGAAGGAACCCCCTCCGTTATGTTCAGGTTTTCTTTGCAACACAAAAGGATGTGAATAGTTACTTCAATTAGACTCTTTGGAAACCAATTGAGTCACTGGAGAAGCATTGGTAGGGAAGTCTCACTTTGATCCAACATGCACACACCGTGAATACAAATTGCCAAACAAAAGTTTAAGCTCCAGTTTAAGACGAAGTTCAGAGGGAACATCAGAGGTGTCAACTCCCAGAGCAGCTTGAACACACCTTCAGGCTGAATTGAACAAAGTTCTTGCTAATGCACTTCACCGCCCACAGCCCAGATACTGCCTGTGCTTCCTATTCCATGTGCCCTTCACTAGTCTCTTCCCCTTGATTAAAGACAATAGATATTTTTAGAGCCCACTACTTCTTTTCTGTAATTTCTTTTGTTCAGGCTTGGGGCCCATGTAATTGGCTGTGGTGATGTTCATCACGAAGGAGGTGTGAACATGTTGGTCTCCTGGGACACTCCTTCTTGACTGGGCTTTTTCCTCAAAACGAAAAAGGAACAAAAAGATTGCCGAACACTCGCCTAATTAACACAAATATGCAGGCTTATCAGGGTGTTTAGATGTAAGGAACAGTAAAGGGGAATAAGACCTGTCTTTTCAAAAGGATCTAATTCAGCCTGTAATGGTTTGCAGACACATCCAGCAAATCTCCAGATAATTAGGCTTGTTTCTGGCACACCAAAGTGAGTTGTTTAGATTTTTTCCCCTTTAAAATCACATTATCTGGAATGCCCTCATTGATAGCAGAAGGATGAAGCTCAGAGGCATAAAGTATTTTGTGCAAGAAGACAACACAGCTGTAATGGTCTTTTCCATTAATTTCCGTGACCTTCATTCTTGGACAGACTGCCACAAGACATCAGGCAGCTTTCAGAGCATGTGCATTGCCTGCCACTGCTGTACCTGTAACCTGGACTAAGAAGGGGCAGCGTCATCTCAGATGGACGCCCAAAGAGCAGCTGACAGACCTCTGCTCTCTCCCTCTGCCTTCTCAAAGCCCTCTGCTGTATTGTCACTTTCATTACTACTGAAATGAAAACACACAGAGCTTTCCTGCTAATGCAAAATGAATGTATTCTCATCTATCGCATGCATGTGAAACCAAGCCAAAATTAGTAAGAACTTCATTTTAATACCATGCTGAAAAGGTTTTATTCACTGAGCCTCCTTGCCTCAAGACGTGCTGCTGCCTTAGAGCAGAACTCCCACACATTCTGGTTTATTACCAAAGCTCACATTTTATAGGCAATTCCTAATCCTCACGTTATTTTGTTACTCAGACAAATTTATCTAAATCTATCTGCAGATTTCTGCAAATACAGACTGGGCTGCCTGAGGAGGAAGGAGTCTGGGACTAGCTGCATAAGGGAATACAAAGATCATGGTTTTCATTTGAAGTTGCAAGCCAGGAAGCTCATCAGGCCATTTGAAAACTCTCCTTTGTTGCACGGACGGAGGCAAAGGCTGGCAAAATGAGGCTTACGAACTCCACCCCAGTCTGACTCTCATGCTAGAAAGTGCTCTAAACTTATAAAAGGAACTCCTGGTCTCTCTTCCCAACTGTCACTTTCTAATTCTGGGGGGGAGACCCTGCAAATTCTTTATAACTCGATTTTCATGTGAGTATTGACTTCTGGCTGATTTTCCCAGTTTACCACAGCTGAGGACCTGTCCAAATAAGTGTCAAGGTTTTTCATACTAGCTCTTCCTTCACCATCAATGCATAATTTAAGCGTGTCCTTCTCTTGTCCTATAAAAGGGTCAAAATCCTATGCTTCCTTGATTCAGAAGGATGCAAGAAAGGAGGTTTTAGGAACAGATTTGATCTGTTAGCGTGCATTTAAAAACTACCTCGAGTTTCTTTGGGGTCTCTCAGAAAGGTTGAAAACTCTGTGAAAGCTTATACAAATATTTTAAGTGGAAGGCTTTCCAACTTAAAGCTAAATAAAATAAAATATGCAGTGGAGAAAAAGAGAACTAAATCATTGCTCCACATATTTTTTCTATTTGTGTGGATACACAGATCCATTTATTGCAAATTGAAGCAGACCCACATTAGGCTTAACACTTTCAAAAAGCCCCACATGATGTTCCACCAAACCACAGGAACTCATGGATCATTAGATGGAAACAACTGAACTAGATTTCCAAAGATTTCATTATGCTGCTCACAGATACATTCATTCATTGTTGAGAACAGGATCTAAATCTATAAATTAGAGGGGGATCGTCCTGGTACCTTGCTATTTTCTGCATTTTGGATGGCTTTAAAGTGCATTCTGAATCTTTAATGTGCATCATTGATTTATGGAAATGGATCATCATTAAACTAATTTGCTTTAGACAATTCTGTTCACCTGAGAGTTTCTATTCTTTCTGTTCCATGGAAAGAATATAAAAGAAAGGAAAAGGAAAAGGACAGAGTCTCTGGAAAACCGGGGACTTGACTTTAGCCATCACCTAATTACAGTGCTGAACTAAACCATCAGCTTTCCATTTCAGGCTTGTTCAACATTAAAACTGCAGAACAGTGGTAGGTAGCAGTTACGGCGAAAATTTGCATCTATATTACAGGTACTGTCTTGTAAGATGTTAAAAACCAGTAAGATACCGGTTTGTGTACAAACTACTAAAAACTGCATAGGACAGTCTCAGCACTAAGTAAATGACAGTGCTCTGGGCTCCCAAATACTCTAAGAAGTATTGCTAGGCTTACACGAAAGTAAACTTCATTATCATTAATTTTCACATGTTGAGACACAGAGGTTAATCAAATGATGCAGCTTTTAATTTTCTCCTTTTAAATCTCTGTACAGTACTTGTGATTTGATATTTCATCTCTAACAGTCTGCCAGCTGGGAATGCTGGTGTGTAATGGGAGGTTGCTTTCTCATTTTCAAGCTTTGGAGTAACTAAGCTACACAGCAAAAAAGCTGTAAAAGGGGAAATAGATTCATCTCGTGCTGCTGAAGTTTTCCTATTGAAAACTCTACAGAGATGTAGCAAGAATAAAAGTAGCGTGTAATAACTAGTCCGGACTTTTTAGTGGGAAGAAGGGAGAAAAGCTATATGAGTATTTGCGCTTCTAAAGCCTTAGGCTGAACTGTGATAAACTAATGACATGCAATTTAACCCACTTTAGTTGAAGTGTGATGGAGAGAGAGGATGCTCTCCTTCCTCCTCTCAAGCCCTACTTGCTAGCTCATCCATTTTGCTCTTGTTTTTAGAGATGCATCTTAGTCATAAAATCTGACTTGGAGCAATCGCCATCTATGAATGCCACAAAGGGCAGCCTTTTCCTCATGTGGACTGGTACATTTCTGTTAGGAAGACTGATACGGCAAAAATGTGGAGTCAGGTTGCTCCTAATTACTAGATTATCCTTAACTCTCTTATTTACTGCATGTTGTTCAATGATGGCAACAGGATTGCTCCTTTAGATGAAATCTGCCATCCACTTAAACACACAGACAAAGAGCCCAGGAGCCCTGGAGTAGGCATATGCTGGGTGCTCTTCCAGGAAAACGTAAGCTAACTCTGGAAAGTTACAGATGGCTTTAAGAGTGAAAACCCATGGTGTGGGTCTGTCCCAGCTAGGGGGAGAAAGTATTTTTATTAACAGAAAATAATAAACATAGGGAAGGAGTCCTGTGTAAACAAAGAGGCTTCTGGATGCAGCTCTGTAAGTGAGCAGCTCAGAAGAGCAAACAACCCTTAGCACTGCCAGTGAGTCACTCCCACTGTGTAAAGGACAGTGATTTTGTGGAGCTGTTATTTCGCAGCTATTCTACAGAAGATAAAATCTGCATTAGGCTATATTTCTTTTGTTCCAAGCTCCAGGAGGGTGCTATGATAAAAGCACAGGCTGGAAAGGAGATGAATCTGAATTCTGTTAAGCTTTTTTTTTTTTTGTGAGCTATTTATTTTCTCTCTCTGTATCTCAGTACCTGACGTACATCCTTCTGAGACAGCTATACCCATGATACAGCTGAAGTTTGATGCATTAATGTTTGAAGAGATATTTAAATAGAAGCGAAACATAGATCTGCATTTAAACTAAGATACATACACATCACTACTGCACTGATTACTATTCTTTGTATATAAACTTCTAATAATGCCATTGTGTGTAGTGGGGCTATTCTGGATTCTCACTGTCATAAATAAGATTGAGATTCTATTGTGATTAAGAAATGACTGCAAGTATGAGAGGGTTGGGCAGTCTAATCCTGGTTCACTTAGTACAGGGGTATAATGCTATGCCTATAGATTAGTATCACCTGCAGGACACCTTTCAAATGCATGATGCTGGGAGATTCAAACTTCATTTTGTAGTCATATGAAAGTGTATGATGGCATTCTCTTTGGGGTTTATTAGGAACACAGGACAGCAACAGGACATGTACGGAAAATGCCTATAGAAATGTTGCTGCTCTTCATGTGACCTGTAGAAATAAGGTCAAGCCTTAAAGCAGAATCTAATAAACCCAGCTTTCTTCAACTCAGTTTCTACTTCTTTAAAAAGCTACCTTAGCTTATTTTTCCTCCCAAGAAAAGTTTTAAAGTTTAGATTTTTTTTGTTTGTTTCTGCTTCCCTTACTGATATCGAAGGAAATTTGGGAAGAAATCATGAGAAGTCCAAGCGAAGAGAGTCAATATTGCTCTCTGGGCTGGAGAACCATGGCTTCTTAAGAATTGCCAGCAACAAGCCGGCAAATCCAGAAGCCAGAGAAAGGGCAGCAGTTTTAAAATTTCTAAGCAGCTCTGACTGTCCCTGGTAATCAGCATTGCTCTCAATCAGCTGAGGACGGAGAATAGACTGACAATTCAAGCTACTTTTTCCCATGGCATTTCAGGCTCCTCTCAGGATGATAATGACCTGCAAGTAAAGTAAGGATGTAATATTTCAAATGTTACAGCAAGCAGCGAATAAGGCTTTTTAAAGTGCTGATATCATCACCACGAGGTCCAGATGAGAAAGCAAAGGGAAAAAATTGACTGTATAAAAATTTCCTTGGTAATTCTAAACAATGCACTATTAACTTTGATGTGAAGTGACTCCTAAAATGTGCACTGATAAAACTTCTTAAATCTTTGAAATACACTGTATTATTCAGTGTTTGAACTAAGATCTACCTGGAGAAAAGCTAATTTCATAGGTGCTAGAATTACAGAACTCGGTAACAGAAATGAAGCAGATGTCCCTGCTTTGATCAGGTTCATATGCTCTTGTACCTTTTTTAATGCTCTGTTTAGCCTCATTTGAGCAAAGTGAATTTCCACATTCCATTCATTTCCATACACCTCAGAAACAAAATAATTTACATTTAAAAGCATATTCCAATGACAGAAAGGAAGAAAGCTGTAAGTTTAATAGAAAATGGCTCCAGTGTCTAGAATATTTAGGTAAAAGGGCTACATTAGAGAAGTTAGTAAGGTGGTGCTCTCCTCTGCTAAACTATTGCAGTGGAAAGTACATTTTAAGGCAGAAAAGAAGGAGGAGATTAAAAAAAAAAAAGGCACAGAGAGAAATAAAAAGCCAAATAGTAATAAAAAAAGAAATCTATAACTGAGCTGGCAAAGCTACATGCCAAGTTTCAGCTAAGGACATTGAATTTCAGCTGACAGGTTCATCTAATTTACTGCTTTGTTTTGGACATCGGGTTAAAACTCTTTAAAGAAAAGCTGGACCAGCACAGCTATGTCCTGAGTTTTCCAAGCATGATGAGCTCAGCTTGGAGAAGGAACTGAGTATTTGACCTTACTGTGCAGAGCTTGGGTTCTCAATTTTCTTTATTTCTTATTATTTTTTAAGAGGGTTATTAAATCATATATCTTATCAAGAGAATATATTTTCAGGGCAAGGATTTAAAAGCTCAAGAAGGACTTCAGACAACACCGAAATAAGGACTTGCGCTTAAGGGTGAAATTCAGACTGCTTACTCAGGTGGAGCGTAAGTCTAGTCTTGGAGAGCAATCAGATTGCTTGCACTCCACCAGTGCCCAGCCCCAGAAGAACCTAACCACCATCTCCATATTCGACTGCTGAAATCTCTGCATGTATGTTGAGGCACCCAGGTGTTTGGGAGGGCCATGGTACTCAAGTGCTAGTGCTTCCCTTCCCCCTGGGACAGCAGCAGTGGCCGAACAGCCCACTCCTGCTCGAGCACTGATGCTCCACTTGCAGGGCTTGTGCCGGGGAGCCCTGGCAGAGTCCTTGCTCAGTTAGATGGCTGTCATCTGACTGAAACCCATTCATGCTGTGAATCCCAAGTGGATAAATGGATAATTACTGGTCCTGACTGATGCTCATGGACAAGAGAAGAAAGGGATTTTACATGGACTTCCCACACAAGGCATTTATAAGCACTCGCTCTTCCTGTACAGTCTCGGAGGAGACAAGAGGGTTCCACTTAGGTACCATTGGCCTTTCCTGCAATTGGATAGAGAAGCCATTTGTTTAGGCATTTTGTTTAGGTATTCTCAATCATTTACACGCGTAGGTATCAGTTAGCAGTTGTGGGATGAAGCATCTCTACAGTTTAGGGATTATTTTTCCCTAAAGTGGGGTGCGTGACAGAACAACTCATGCAATTGGGTCTTCTTAGAGGTCAGTTTTAAGCACATACCTAGCATCTAACCTAACACCATTACATTAATTATTCCTTTGTCAAATGGTACTCTAATACAAGGCTCTTCTCTTGTGTAGTCATTAAAAAGCCCTAACAATAGGGTTACTATCTCCAGATTCCAGCTAGGGCAGCTACTTTCACTTTACCTATATTTTCCATGTGATAGTATGTCAGGGAGCAATACATATTAAGTTGTTATGTATGTCACGTTCCTGTATGATATGCCATAGGATTGTGTTTCCGTATGATGAAAGTGGCATATCAATATGCTGGTCTGTATTTGTATAGCCCTTAAGTGACCTCTCAGATGAAGGGTGCTACGTAAACTTAAGTACATGTTAAGAATGGCAAACTCACTTCCATAAAGCCTTGTCTCAATCATCTCTTTTGAAAGTTTAGCTTGAAAGTTTAGCTCACAATTGCAATTATTAGTGTCAAACCTCACTTTCCAGACCCTAAGAGTAGGAGAGACACTTGACATAGGGACAAAATTTTCCTGTCCCACTTTGAAGTAGATTAGAAAAGTTTACCTATTGTGTAGTGTGTCTCAAATGAAAATTGGAAGCCTGGGTTGTCACCTCTCTGCTGCTCATTCCCTATCACTGCTAAGATTTTCAGCTTCAAACAGCATGCCTGAGCCGTAACGAGCTGCAGAACCTTGCAGCTCCCAATGACTTCCCTTTGCAACTGATGCGCATCTAGCACTGGTTTGTCATTGCATCCTAGGTCCAACTTGAAGAGCAGACCACAAAGTGAAGTGAAGTTGCTTTTTGTGGGCACATGTCCTTTTTTTTTTTAAATGACAAACAAAAAACCCCAGATGAAACGTTTTGGAATGCTGCAGCATGCATGAAGGGCTCAACCCCAAGGATGTCTAGTAACCAAATAATAGCAAGCGATGCTGCAGATGATGACTTAGATGAGCTGGCAGAACAGCCTAAGGTCTGTACACTCTGTTGCCTAGCCACATTTTTAAATCATTCTAATTCCCAAAATAGTCTAGAAAGTCTGCTCTGTCTTTCACCTTCCCAACATAAATAAAGTCATGAACATGTTGGCTGAATTTAATTTGTGTATCTTTGCTTTCTGCACATTCTTTCTGGTTTGGGATAGAGAGGTATACTCCTCTCATCCACAGAACAGGCCCAGTCCTGGCAGCCGCTATGCAAGATTAACCACAGCTGGGGATGAAATGTACTGCATAAAAATGGCTGTTATTGTCTCTTCAGCACTGTGCTTTAGCTCAGTTCTGGAAGGACCTGCTTTAAAGGCACTTGTCTTTCCCAATTTTATCAGTATTTTTGTCTTTCTGCAGTCAGCCTAATGCCAGTTAGCGATGATGATATATTCTTGCAGGGTGGCTGCATGACCACTGAGAGTAGACCGAAACCACCAATAATAGGTATTAAATAGATATTAAATAGGTATGAGTTGTGCAATGCTTGTTCGCTTCCTACTTGGAAGTCTTCTGGCAAACAAAAGTTCTGGTTTCTCACACGAATGAGTAGAGTTTTGGTAGATGTAACACAACTGAAAATGTTATCTATATAAATGAAACCCACAATATTATGGGTTGCTTCCACTCGAGATACTCTATGATTCTAATATTCTATGAATACTTCTGTCCTCCTTAACACCACACGAACTATCAGAAACCTTGGTTTCACTGTTAATGGATTTTGTTGCGTATCTGCTGCACGCTCTTCTGCAAACTTTGCTTGTGGTCTTTCTCTCAGAATTTTAAATCAGCTTTACAGAGAGCTAAGGTCTAACGCTCTGCAAGTGTGGTGATTTAATCAACTCCAGAACCACATGCCCAGGTATATATTTTCCTACAGTTTCAAAATAAGCCTTTCATAGCTGGATGATTCATTCACTTTCTTGTCTGATGTATAATTTTAGCAGTGTCACTTGTTGAAGAAGAAAAGCAGCAAAGGTCAAGCTTTAGCTGGAAGGTAATACGCAGTTTTGAGGCACTTGTCATTGTCAGGGGAAGTAATGCCAAAAGAGACAGGGAAGTGAAAATCATTTTTGGATTCCAAGGTTGTGGAAGTGCTTGTTAAGCATTTGCATTGTGCAAGGTCCTTAAAAGTGGCATTCTTCTAGAGCTGCTTTTTTTTTTTCCAGTGAAAAACAGTCAAGTTGCTTAAAATTTCTCATTGAGTTTGTCTAGAATTTGCAATACCATTCAGGTGACTTTGCTTCTGTTATTGCTGCCACCTTGAAGCTGTGGTCTTCTAGTCCACAGCAATTGCAAAGTAATATCTAAGTTACTGTGGCCTTCACACTGTGGGCTCACTCAAATAACCCTGCTGGTGACAGGCCATAAATGTCCAACTGATCTTAAGTTGCTGTAACTTCGCTTAAGATGTAAGAATATTTAATTTCTTTCAAAATACCCTGATGTGCCAAGAGCTCCCAGTTAAAGCTTGAGCCCTGTTACACTGAGTCAGCGACATTCTCAACACACACGAAAGCTCCCACTGTCACCTCCACCACTTCAGCGAGGTTTAGGTGTCATGCCAAGACCCTCATTCGGGATAGTGATTTCCAGCAGCCCCTGGCAGTTTGATGCTCACTGAAAGACATTTCATTACTGTCAGTGCCCTTTAGTTTGAGTCTGAGCTCTCCAAGTATCCCCCCCAGACTGCTGACCTATGGATGTGAAAAACTGCAGCCATACCCCTTCTGGAAAATGTCGTCCTGGCTGTCTAAGCAGATTTAAGAAAATCACTGATAATAAATCTTCCAGTTATTTCCTTTGTATATAAATTGGTATCTCCATTTCCCATTTTTCCTGATACATTTTATTCCGTGATTTATAGCCCACACAGAAGCAAAGCTTTTTAAATATAGAAGACCTAATGATGCACAACTGTTACAAATGGTTTGTAGTTAAATTAAATGTATTAAAAATATGTTCTACACTTAAAAAAGAGATGAGTGATCTTTGTTGCCTCAGTTTATAGATACCAGAAGAAAAACAGCCTGCTGTTCAGAAAGCAGTAAACAGCCATCCTTTGAAAATTAGATCCATTTGAGGGAACATAAGTTGGGAATCCCAGAACTGAGTGATAAGTGCTTAAGCCACTTAAAAATATTTAGAACAGAGAGCTCACCTGACAATGTGGAAACACTAGAGTGCTCCCAGGATTTTCAGATTAAAGACTTTATGGTAGACTAGTACTGCATTGCCAGATTCCTGCTTGATATATAATTTAATTTTGAACTTAAAGCTGCTTAGGTTATTTGATTTTTTATTGTGTTTATTGAAGGATGTGCTGGGTGAAAGTGTTCATAGATTTTAAAACCAAGGGAAAAGAAGGATTCCAGGAGATTAAAGATGAGAGTGCATTAACCCTCAGATTTAGGATGACAGAGCACTGTACAGTGAACACTATCTTGGCTTACAGGATGGGGAATGTGTACTACTGAACTGGCACGCATAAAAAATTTGACAACAGATATTAACCACCTGGCCATACCACTGAAAGAATCTGTTTTAAGAAGCTGTGTAAATAAACTTTGATAGTTTGCATAATAGCATGTTCTTATCATCTCTGAAGCTGATAAGTTCAAACAGCAGGACACGGGAGATTAGCAACATAAGCCTTTCTTTGGAAGTGAGATTCAGATTCATCTGTACCTTGAAAAGGCTCAAACATTTTTTGCCACCATGAGAAACTCTCATAGACACATTATAGATTTTTTTTTCATTTTTACATTTTTATTTTTTACAGTAAATGGTACCTACAAGCTTAATTCAGGGCTTTTAACTCCTTTTTCACACTGCAGAAGGTTGCCATTAAGAATGCAGAAAATGCAATGCAACCTTTCAAATACCAGCCTAAGAAAAAAACAATCTAGGAAATGTTTTTTATGACAGGGCTATTTAAATATAATCACATATCTGTCATCATACAGACCTGCTTATAACAGGTTGTCAGTTCTCCTGGAGAGGGGGTGGTCTGCAGTCAAAGGTTTTAAGTAAGTAAGAGTGTGGGATATTTAAAAAGTCTATAATGGGCATCTAAGAAAGAATCTGTAATTTTCATCATTTATTTCTATTAAAGCAACACTCAGCAATCACAAGTTAGGGCTAGAGCTCTACTGTGCTAGGCACATGAAAAAATTAGTGTGTGCTTATGCAGCTATGTGTTCATTTATGGGCAGCCCTCTACTACAGTGAATAAGTTCTTTGCTATCAGCAGCAATGAGCCTGGACAATGAAGCATGTACATAGCTTTGAATAACTGGGGGACAACAAGTAGGCTCTACAAAGATCATAGTCTTCCAAAACAAATCTTTTGTAGAATTTGTTTTCTAGGGTATTCGGTCACAGAAACAATGTCTATACTAGCAAATCAAAGAAGACCTGTCATGGAAGAGCACAGATGCTACTAGGCTCTCTGCTTGTAAACTGCCTGGCCCTGCCAACAACTCAACCCTACCTTGGAAATTCTGAGAGTGGTGGTACTTCTAGGCATCAGGCAGGCCAAGGACCACTCTAACAACTTGCTCGTGCTTACTGTGCTGATCTGAAATGTCTCACTTTTATTTTATTGCACTCCCTCTGCACGTAATGTCCAGCTCCTGCTTCTTAATCTTTTCTCAGGTTGTTGTTTCTTCTGGGCAGGCAGCTCCTGTTACGCACAGTCCTTCCCTGGCCACAGCTGGGCTGGACATTTGGGCTCTGGTGCAGCACCTCTGTCTGCCACATACAGTTCATCAGGACACACAATTTTGTCTCCGGGGAAATGATGACACTTAAGAATGAGTTTTCTTTCTCAGTAGGAAAAATATGAAAATGATTTTACTCTGATTTAGAAGTGATTTCGTAAGTCAAAACTGAGAACACCCCCCCCCCTCCAAAAAAAGAAGTTTTTCAACTGAAGGTAAACAGCTAGATATTTGGGGGCAGGGGAAAGATAAAGTATTCTAGAAAGCTGGCTCAAATACCTTGTCTACATTCTTCTAACTGAAAAAAACTGAAATGCCATTAAAATTGTCGGTTTTGCACAGAAATTTGTAATTTGATGAAACAATAAGCAGAAAAGCTTGCCAAAAACATCAGCAAGCCAGTACCAACAAGAACAGTGCTTAATTATGGTCTAGGGGATTAGGAAACTGATATATAATCACAGAGAACTGGGTACTCTCAACTGCTGCTGCCATAACGGACAAGACCCGACTTGGACTCTGTTGTGTTTTATGACAGTTTTGGTTATGCAGCTTTACATTCTTAATTAAAATATTAATTGCATTACCTATAGGCTTTTTTAACCTTAAAAGATATATGTGTGACTCTCTTAGGACTGTAAAATAAATAAACCAAAGTTAGAGCTGGAAAAAAAAAATTACGTTCCTAAGGTAGTATCTTAAAGTTTTTGCTGCATTTTATGGGTCTTAGATGCTTATTTCCCAATGATAATGTCGTGTACTAGGTGCTTTACACTTCAAGTCCCTCCATTTTGCACAAAAGGGAAAACAGCACATTGTTCCTTCCAATATTTTCCTTTAATACGGTGTTATCTTAAAAGGAAAATCAACTAGGGGAAGGTGTGAAAGAGTTAAAAAGGCAGATTTTAGTGAAAAGCTAAGCTCAGGATCCCACGCATACTGGAATGAGGCTTTGCAAGTTAGTTCTAATAAAACATAAGAAAATAGAGTTAGAATATCAGACAGGAATTCTTCAGGATTAAAGGTAAAAATAAAGCAGGCCAGGCCAGAAGATTTATGTACGATTGCAGAAGTTCCCCAAGAAAAGGCTTCCAAACCATCTATCTGTCTGGGTATTTATACCTGGAGTACTCCGGAATTCCTCTCTGACGCTGAGGTCTCGCAAAACTCCATCTCAGGGCAAGGCTTTCCACCTTCTCTCGTTGACCAGGAGACATCGACCCTGGCAGACTGCTGGCCTCAGTTATAAATGCCTTTCATTACCTCTTGCCTGGACTGTAGCCGTGCAATACTGAAGATGAAATCATTACTGTTCCCTGAAGTACAGCAAAGTCACAGCACAGCAGCATGTCCCAACAGCAAATGAGAGGTCATTACATGTCCTCCTTCTCTACCGAGACAGTCTTACCATGGAAGAGTGCCATCTAACTGGCATTAACAGGACTTAGACCACTGCCTTTCCTCGGAAGAAATTACTTATGGTCCAAACAGCCAAAAGTGTCACCCTGGCAGAGGGAGCTGACAGCTTCTTAGGAGGATCCACTCCATCCTGTGCCACTCTGCAGGAGCAGCGGTAGCATGTGTCCCCCAAAGGATACAGGAATGATTGGAAGCAGCTTCTGATGCTGAGTGTAGAGAAGTGTGGAGAGAACATCTTACATAGAAGAGTAGACCTGTGGCTGAAGAGATTGAATCCTTCTGCTCAAAATAGCAAGTAAAATCCATGAAATTGTTCATGATCTTCCAGGTGCTCAGTGCCAAACGTAAAAAAGTCAGGTAGGTGTTAAGAAAGAACATTGGTCAGTCACTCAGATCTCCATATAAGGGTAACAATCAGCAGTTCAGGAGACATCCTTGTGTCTTGTCCAAAGCCATGGCGTGAACTTCTGTGGAAATTAAACATAGCCACAAACCTCATCTCCTACAGACACTCCAAACATGCCCTTTGCAACAGCCCACAACAGGAAGGCCTATCCCTTCACTCACATGTGTGTAGGATCTGTTGTATTTTGGTGGAAGACAGAGGTACCGCAGTGCAGGATCAAACCCTATGTCCGATGTTCTTTTGGTTTTTATCTGTTCCAATCAATCGTCTCTTTATCCACTAGAACAAACTAAAAAAGCCAACAAATATTGTGAAGACAGATGCATCTCTAGCCAACTTCAACATTTTTTCAGCATGTGATCAAACACCCATATAAAAAGCATAATAAAATCTTTGGACCCTTTAGGACTTGAACCTGGAGAGATGTCCAGCTCAGCTGAACTCCATGCGCCCTTCCGGAATTCCTGGACTAAGGACATAATCCCCCCAGTTCAGGACGGTTTTTTAATTTATTTGCTTGTACATTGCTGATGCTTCAGTGGGACAAGCAATGGGAGATTCATCTACAAACAGATAGGCAAGGGCAAGACATTGGAATGATGGAAGCAGAAGTTCAAATTTTGTAGAAGTAATTTATTTTATTTTTCTGGCTTCTGAATCTATTTTAAAAGCTGTTTTGCTAAGATTAAGCACTGCTAAGGAAACAAACTTGTCATACCAACTGTTATTATCATTTATATTACCATGGTGTCTAGGAGTTCTCAGGAAAAACTCCATGGGATTAGCTGTTGTGTAAACACACAGGGAGAAGAAAGTCCCTTATCCATCAAGAGCTTACAACCGATGTACAACACCAGGCAACAAACGATACATTGCAACCAACAGACATGACAGCGAACAATGAGATATTGTTGGTTTAAGAGTGAGTAATCTCAGCCCAGAAGCGCCTAAATGTTGACAATATTTCAGTGTCATAAGAAAGGCTTTGCCAGCGTTGATGAGGAAATCCTTTTGAAAATTAAGGGAAGCCTCAGAGGTATTTTTTGCAATGTTTGCAAGATTAATAGTGGATAATGATGCAAAAAGATGAAAAAATCAGAGGCAGGAGTTGGTATCTTGAAAATTAAGAAAACCTCACAGATAGGATATGACTATGCTGTGAATGGCATATTGAAATATGCGGAGGTGCAGCATATGCTTGATGCTAGCAAGTACGGAGAGCTGGCAGTTGGATTCAAGAAAGTAATGTTTCAGTCATCACCCTTCGGGCTACAAAACCAACTCTTGAAAAAGTCACATTTTGGTGAGAGCAGGACAAGATTCTGTTAAGTAACGTGGAGTGTTGTAGTGACCGAGACATAAGGTAGAAAACCTTGAACAAATGTTCAGACTAGGGAGAGAGAAAACAAAAGATGGAAAAAAAATCTGCAAAAATTCAGAAACTGTCCAAATGCAAGGACCTAGTGAGATACTGAAATCTGAATGAATGCTGAAGTTCTAAGGCTTGTCTGTATGTAATCAGCAGGATTGCCTGATAAAGGAAAGGAGTAACATGAAGGAATAGTGAAGAGATGATCAGGAGTTTTCAGCTATATTAAATTTTATAAAGTCAAAGGAAGATAAAGGAGGAGACTTAAGTTTGATAGAAAAAGACCATTCTGGTGGAGAGAGGTAGGACTCTCACTCCTCAGCAAAGGTGTTTGCTGAACTTTGTACAGGTTGCTGAACTGGAGACAAAGTGTGCAATGGGAAGACGGAAGGAAGAGTGGCAGTGCAGAGGAATTCCCACCAAAAGCTGGAGATGGGGAAGATGAGGACTATTCAGCCAAGGACGTGATGAAGGAGCAGTTTCTAAAGTACGCAGAGAGCTGGAATAAAGGGATGTACAGAAGTAAACAAAGTGAAAATTTCAAAACTAAAAGACTGGTTGTATATGTTGAAGGCAACTGGTAGGCCAAGAAAATTGAAGAGATTTGGCTAGCAATAGATCATTAGAAACCTTGCTGAGAGCAATTTCAGTGGTCAGCATGGGGACAGCCAAATTAGTGGGATGTAATACAGAAGTGAAACAGAGAAAGCGGGAGCTCTTGCTAATAGCACATTTCATGAGCGTTAAAAGAAAAGGGAAAGGGATATACAGGTCAGGAATATTTTTTTCTCAATATGAGAGAAACTAAATGACTTTTATTTCATGAGTGAAAAGAGCTACAAGCAGATAGCTGATGAGATGCAAGCTTTGGGAGAAATAATTAGAGATGTGAAAGTAGAGTGAAAAGGATCAAGTTCACCATGAACCAGCAATGTGCCCTCATGGCCAAGGTGGCCAATGGTATCCTGGGGTGCATTAGGAAGAGTGTGGCCAGCAGGTCGAGGGAGGTTATCCTCCCCCCTCTACACTGCCTTAGTGAGGCCACATCTGGAGTCCTCTGTCCAGTTGTGGGCTATGAAGATGATTAGAGGAGTGGAGCATCTCTCTTATGAGGAAAGGCTGAGAGAGCTGGGTCTGTTTAGCCTGGAGATGCTTACAAATACCTTAAGGGCAGGTGTCAAGAGGATGGGGCCAGACTATTCTCAGAGGTGCCCAGTGACAGGACAATGGGCAACAGGCACAAACTGTAACATGGGAAGTTCCATCTGAATGTGAGGAAAAACTTCTTTGAGGATGTCAGAGCACTGGAACAGGCTGCCCAGGGAGGTTGTGGAGTCTCCTCCTCTGGAGATATTCAAAACCCGCCTGGACACGACCTTGTGCAATGTGCTCTAGGTGAACTTGCTTTAGCAGGGGGTTGGACTATATGATCTCCAGAGGTCCCTTCCAACCCTAACCATTCTGTGATTCATTCTAAGATTCTGTGAAGTGATAGTCATTAAGAAGCAACTCGGCAGAGATAAATGCATCTATTTCCTGCCTGGGAGGAATGTATAAACTCCACTGTGCAGTTAGAAGCAGGAAAACTTTTTCCACCTAAGGGTTCAGCCTTCTCATTGTTTATATCAGAGACTCAAACTTATGACTGAATCTGTCTCTTACCAAATTGAGGATAATTCAGTAGACTTTAATGCTGAGATGTTCTATTGAAGTGTCGTGCTGGAACATAATCCCTAGTGGATTTTCCTCACTGATTTCCTTGTCTGACAAAAAAATGGACAGGATATATGATTACTTACAATAGTCGCCATAACTGTTAAGCTCACAGGTCAGAATTGCTTCAGAATAACTTGATTCCTTTTTCTGAAAATTTCTTTGCTTGACTTTAAGCATTTCTCACTCTAAAATAGAGAAGTTTTCTAGGCTAACAACATAAACTCATTGGGATTTTTTGCAAATAGCAAACCAGCTCTTTCCTGGGACCACTTTAATCATAAATATGAATTTCCTTCAAGACTGTGAGAAGCTTTAACACAGAGTAAATCCACGGAGAATCTCTGTGATTCTGTGAATCCTGATCATTTTTGCTTGCTGCTGTACAAGGTACTCCACAAGCTTTCTGCGTGTTAGGAGAAGGTGGAAAACAATTACTATGACAGGTTCATCTGAGCTAGACTGTTCTTGGAAAACAGACACATGCCTGCTGTCAGATATCTATAATAACGTAGTCTCTCCTACTGTCAAGACCAAAACTGTGATACGAAGAGTCCCAGAGTGATTAGGCTACCACAGGATGTGAAAGCAGGAGAGACCCTGAACCAAGTGTTTACAAAAAATATATAACCACTTGAAAGGGGATATACTCACATAGACCAGATGCAGGTCACAAAGTTGCGGAGGCTCTCCATCCACTAGCACTTAAAAATATGTATTTTTTAAAATCAGCAAGCTTGCTGTATATTAGAAAAAAGATGCTTACACTTCTGAATAAAATATAGCATCCATCCTACTTTCACTTCTCCTGGTAAAGTTCTGTATTTTTCCTGTATTTTATGCATTTCCATGTAACTTAAGCCTACTGGAAAGAGAATCGTTCTGTTCAGCATCCTCAAGTAAATAAAAAAATTTAATCCCCTGCTAGTTCAAATTCATAACTAATCCTATTATGATTCAGTAAATGTTTCATTTTACACTTACCAGTGAATTTGTGAGGCAAATTTTGTCAGTCTTTATGAGGGACTCTATTTCTGAGCATCCCAGTAGATCCTCTGCACTTTCCTCATACAGTCTATGAAGTTCTGCCACATGCACCTCCTTTGATTCGAGTCTGCGATAACAACAGCACTTTATAGCACTCCCCCTGCTAAGAGCATAGCAAAAAAGCTAATTAAATCCACCTTCTTCACTCAACTGCATAAAGGAGAGAAAAATCTAAATGACGAGTTTCTCAGTAGCCCCCAGCAAATTTCCCTTGGATTTAACTGCCATTTAGGCATTGATCTCCTACGCGCTGTTTGGTGCATTTCAAATCTGTATTCTCTCCTATGATTCCATTTGCTGAACGCATTAAGATTCTGAAAAAGTTACATCTCCCGTTCTTAGCGATCTCTGTATTTCACTATCAACCTCAGATAACAACGTGGAAAACATCACAGCTTTAGTCAAGTCATGAGTGTGTCAGTGTGCATAAGGAGAGGGAGCGAAGGTGCAGAGGCCTTGATGTAACGACTGCTTATGCTTGCTGCTGACCACTACACTGCTGACTCTGCTTTGCTTAAAACATGTCACACACATGCGCTGTCATCTCAGATGCAGGGTTCAGACCCTTGCTAGGGAAGTGATGTGCTTTTCCAAGCCCTGCTGTGTAAAGAAGATATTAAACCTGATGTGCTGCCTTCTCATTAGTAAATAAAGACAGCATTAGAACAACTTTTCAGTTCTCAAGGACAATAATCGCAATGATAACTTCAAAGATCAAAAATAACATTGCAGTTCCATGGTGGATGTAACTCACAAGAGAATATACAGCACAGGGGTAAACTTGACTAAATATTTCGTTTTACTGAAGCAACCTTTTCACTAATGTGTAACTACTCCTTAATATTGCAGCTTTACTCTGCCTAAGGGAATGCCTGAGATAGGAAAAATACGGGGAGATTTAACTAAGGGTTACAACTTGCTAGTAGAATTTTGCTATACACAGCGGCACATCAAATAGCCATCAGGTATCATTTTCAGCTTCTGGCAGGATTGTGTGCATGAAATACCAGGGTGACAGGCAGAAAAGACAAAATTCAGATAAGGCAGCAGGGTCATGATTTTGAACAGCTACAGGAAACTACTTCAGATGGGAAGGACAGGGCAGGGAGAGAAGCTGTTTAAAGACCCATCTACCCAATTTCCGGATAAGTTCCTCTTGGCAAGAGATTGCAGAACCCCTTGCAATAACAAGAAAATATCTTGGCCCCATTAGCGAATTTCAAATGAAAGGCTCCTTTCCCTTGCTTTTAGAAACAACCTAATTAATTGTTTCCTAGAGCAGTGACTTTGCAACCACAGAAATCTCTACCAGGCAGTGCCTTCCTGGCTCCTGGCAAAACACCAAGTCCAGCTCAGTCACACAAATGCCATTATACACATAGGCATCTACAAGTTTGCACATCGAATGTGCAAGTCTGGGTACACACAGGCTTATTGTTTTAAGAAAGATAAAAGTTGGGGGTGAAGGTGCCATTTCAGAGACGACGACTGAAGGCAAGTAATCTTTCAGCTTTATGATCCGAGGCAAATGCTCACTCAGATGCTGCGAGATGACACCACCCTGCCTAAGCTAGCTGCGTTAGGCTTGGCAGAAGCTTTAGATATAACAAAACATAGAAATTACAAATAAATTTGTTTAAATGTTTGTCAAATTCAGACTTATTGCATATGGCTAAGCTGAGTACATTTACTCTGAATGGAAATCAAAGAAAGCTGACTTTTTATAAGTAGTATGTATAGATGTTTTAAATATCTGAATGGATAAACAGTCATGAGGAATGATCTTTAGCAAGAAGGAAAAACAAAACAATATTGCTACACTACTATTGCCAGGGCCCACCTATAGTAAATACGCCAGAATTTTTGGCATACGATGCTTTCATTAATGTAAATCATTACATACATAAATAAAAACATGATGAGCAGCATAAATAAGGTATTATCTTCGTAGGTGTGTTGGTATCAGTCCTCAGTTGTATCAGTGCACACAAGAAGCCTGTATTAGTACTCTGTATACGTATGTTCTTAGTCAAAGCCGCAAAACTGTCATCCACATAGAACAATTAAAACAATTATTTTTTTAGACGCTGCTGTTAAATATGGTTCAACCACAATTATTAAACAGCCACCTACATACTGCAAATTGTGGCACAGTTTAACCACATTAATATGGCTAACAGTGCTTCAAAGGGGAGCGCAATGCAGCGAGATCTGTTCCAGTAGCTAAGCTTGCTCTAGGATCTCTGCAATAAACTCAAGGCTACAAAACAGTCAGTCAGTGACTCATGCAGTACAGCATTTCTCACCTCTCCTATGTGCAGACATGGAATAAAACCAGATCTCTTGTTTCCAGACCACCGTGTTAACAATGAAACTGGGGAGTCCTCACGACTGCACGCTGTTTTATCAACTCTTGGGTCACTGAATGGCCAGCTGACACCTGCGACTGCAGAGCCCTGTGGAAGAGTGTGAAACTAATAGTACTTGTTAATTAAAGGATTTTAATCAAGCTGTAACCCCTTATGGCAGATGCATTTCATAACTTCCATATCTACATTGATATAAAGATAGACAGACAAACCCAGCCTTGAAAGAAAAGATAAAATTTTTAATGTTTATTTTTCCATGAAAAAGCTTTACAAGGAGAAAGAGATTTCACAGGAGAAAGAATACATTCTTTAATCACTGTTTATTTGTTGAATTGATATCTGAGGCTGACATTTCTTCTACAGTGTATTTACTTGTTCTCATAATATTACAGGACATTTACCTTTTACTTAAAAAGGATCATAATCCATGAATATTTTTAAGAACGTTATTAGGCAATGCTGTATGTGAAGAATTTATGCAATCTGCATCAGCTGTAGATGAAGTGCCTTCAGTTTTAGTTCTTCACATATTTTGTAGCAACAAACATAAAACATATCTTTTAAATGTTCAGATATTTGAAAGGCCTTGCATCACATGTAATGGAAAACCAGAGGTTTAGTATCCCAAAGAGCAGACAAAAATATTCCAACGTCCACAAAGCAACACTGAAGTTCTCAAGGAAGAAAAAAAACAAACCCTGTCTTTCCCCTTAAACCATATTGGAGACATGTATTCAGGTGTTAAGCACTCATATGTGACTTTCTTCACTAGTATTATATTGCTGGGATTTTTAGACATCCCAGCATCAGAACCTAAATGAAATTGTATGGTTTCACAGTGAGAGAACCTGACCCGTCGTAGCTGCCTCTACACACAAACCTCTGCCATTTAAAGAATCTTTCTTGATCTGTAGAACAGGAAAAAAAAAAAGAAACCAAAACCAAAGACCAATCCTCCACCCCTCAAATACCAAGAAGCATCATCCTCACCCTTTTAGATCAATGAATGTTTTGCTCTCTATCTCATTCACATCATGGTTTGAAACCTCCTTGCCAAGTTTGTTTTGAAGTGTACAAAAGAGGTAACAATAGTTTCAGAAGTAGGTTCACAAGACTGTGAAAAAAGCATTTTAAAGTACTTTGCAAGAACAGCAGCTTGAACAAAAAGCACCTTAATTTCAGCTTAATTCAAAAACATGAAGAAGGAAAACTCTTCACAGTTTCAGAATTAGTACAGAATTAAAACCCCCTGAAACTTGCAAATCATGAAGGTCAAATACCTTATTTCAATCAGTACTCCAACATTTCTGTAAAGATACACTTTCAAGTATTTTTATGCAAGGCACTGATTTTTTCCTTCAGCCATCACGATGTAATGAAAATGCAGAATTTCTGTCACCCTGGGCTGAACTACTGGCCCTAAAGATATTTGTTGCTAACCTTGGAGCACCTGGATTTCACCCAGTAGCAGTTTTACAACTACTTTATTTTTCTTTATTAATTTCTTAATAAAATCACAAAGATCCACTACAGGTTTTAACGATAAAATGATTAACGGTACATTAATGGTAATGATTTATAGAAGAGAAAGTTAATCACCTTAATTCTCCTTTAAAAGTGAAATTGGATACTTTTGAAGTTAAATATTCAAAATATAAAACATTTAGCAATTCTGTTCCTCTACTATCAATTCTAAATTTTTAAAATCTGGAAGCCAGTTATCTGATATAGGAAACTTTCAGGACAGATTCTTTGAATGCATGGTTCAAAACCAAGTATTTAAGTTTAATCAAAAGTTTGAAAAACAAGCTCTTATTCTTAAAAAACATGAATGTAAGATCAAACTGGGAATCGTTATCTTGCTTTCTATCAAGTCTGATAATGGACAGCTGGGTTGAGTTTCTAAATACTTAGGCAAAAGGGGAAATATACAGTGTGGAATATTATTCTTCTGAGGCATGTTGAGTACAGAGCATTAAATTAAGGTAGACTTACGAACAGATTTTTACAAGTGGCATTTCTTCAGCTCAAAATTGTCAATCTTTCAAAGGAACTAGGCGAGACTTGAAATATATTAGTAATTCTTTTGCTTAGCCCTAGGGCCTGCGATTGGACAAAAAGTTCTCTAGTATACTTGAAAGCAATGGACCAACAAAGAGGTACACTAAAGAATAAGTAATTATAGCTGCACAAACACTCCCCAACTTATACCCAAGGTTTCTAGTTTTTCAGCTGTGACAAAATGTGTTACACTCTGAAAAGAATTAATCACAATGTGCAACAAGATAGCAAACTGGGGTATCTCTCAAATCACCTAATAGCCAAAGTATTTAATTTGTAGTATCAAAGGTTCCCGAAACTAAGAGCCATCAAAATCCCTGCACAGGCTACTTGAGTTTGATGGGATGCTCTGGGAGATCTAGAAACAACTTCAGGACCTCACTGGACAGGGCCAGAGGTAAAGGTAAAAATTTTGACAGTAGCTGCGTAAGTATAAAGCTTGATGAAGCTGAAATGAAGATAAACTCAGAAACTCAATCATAGGTGTGCTGAATCTTTAACAAGAATGATCCTCATCCTTAATGAGAGTAAGCGATTTTACATATGATAGTACAAAAACTGCAAAATGTAAGAACAGCTGCTTCTGATGGAAGACAGTAGTCAAATTTGGTTATATGAACATAATGAAATGTAAAATATTAGAAATACCCTTTCTAAATTCATGATCTGTTGTAGAATACAAAGACGGATGTGGTGGTTTAATTAAAAAATAACCAGGTCTCACATTTTCAACAACTGTCTCCAACGAATTGTCACCATTCTTATACTTTCCCTGCTTGGGACAGAGAAGCTCCTCTAATCCCTGACAAACCAATTTCAATGAAAATGATAATGATTAATTCTAAATACTAAATCTTTGCTAACATAAATCAGTAATTTTAATTATTATGTGAACAACTGCGCTGGCAGATTTGAGTGGAGAGTTACTGTGGGTGGTTGATAAGCTGCTGTGCATGGCAAATTCTCCTCAGGTAGCACAACTGCAGCCTGAAGGACATATATACACGTGTCACAGTGTCTCTCGCACAGTATACAAGGAAGAAAACTTACTTTTGAGTTACAATACATAGTTTACGAACATGCTTCCATGGGAGTTTAGCTGCAATGTGTCATTGAGGTAAGTCTTAACGAATAGGAGATTTTAAAAAATTACAGATCATAAGAATGAACATAAATCTCTGCTATTGTCTGCTAAACCATAAGCCATTTTCAACTAGATATACCACTCATAACTCTACAAAGTCAGACACTTAAAGCTTCCATGTATGTAAAAAACCTTGTTAGGAATCAAAAATTCCAGAGAATTTGTGGTCAATAATACAACTCTCTCTGCTAAAATAAATAGTCAATAACTAAAGGAACAGAAGGACATGCCCCTGCACGAGAAGGGAAGTCACTTCATTCTGATCATCCCCCTCCTCTGAGCAAGAGATAAGGAATATGTTTTTCTCGATGTTCTCACAAAAAATAGTTTTACCCATGGTTTGAGCTACAAGATTTGCCCATTGGTATAAAAAAGTGCATTAAGAACATATACAATGTACTGGAAGCCATATGCACCTTTTCTGATGCTATACAGATAAGGCATTTACATGATGCTATAAAACTTCCTCACGTATTACTCATCTGGTCTGTACTTGCTTTGTATCGTGATATTACCACAGCATTATACAAACATCATGCTCTACAAGTGGAAGACATGAGAGGCAAAACGCAAACTATGAAGAAGTGCATCCAGTAGAAAAGCCCAAAATGACATGTGAGAATCGAACACAAAAAGGAATCAACTAAAAATATATGCATAAAATATGTGCCCATCAGTAGGTTTACACCGTCAGCATCCCTACCCTTCCTTCAACAGAAGGGAACAAACTACAGAAAGATACTACTGAATTCGAACAACATGACGGAGATATTAAAACACATTATGGTCCCTCTTCGGAACCACATTATCTTTTTTCCTAATCTAATGAAGAATATTGTACTGTAATTAGATAAAATTTCTAAAAACACCTCATGGAACTATCAATATATTCATTCAAAACCAAAAGCTGTTCCAGAAAAGCAAACACTACAACTAAAAATTGCAAATGCCACTGAACTTGTTTCCATTATACAATACAACCATGACCGATATACTTTAGAGATTTGCTATAGTAATTTATTACTTTATTAAGGGCTGATGCAAAACCTATTAAATTCAGCAGAAAGGCATGTTTTGAAAAGGCCTTGAATTGCATACTTTTACTGTAAGATACAAATTTGGGAGTGCTGAGCCATACCAGTCTGCTTAGAATTTTTATATCAGGAACCACTAATAAACTGAATTACCATACAAAGAGACAGCAGTCATCAATATATCTGATTTTTTAGCAACATTTTCTATTTTCTTGAATTATATTTTGAAGATGCTTTCTGGTACTTAAATAAATTTCTGTACCTTGTACATGCTATTTTGTTTGCCTGTCTGGTTACATTTATGGCACTTGTAGCTGTACTGTAGGAGCATCTTGTAAACCCGGGAGGAAGCAATGGAAATAGCATCCCTAAACATCATGAGCCTTTAAAAACCGTGTTTTTCTAATTATGGAACATTCAAATGACTGTATGCCACAAGTGAAACAGGAGTGACTCCAGGAATGTGTATGCTATTCCTTGGACAAACAAAACATAGTGCTAGGCTATATGATTAAAGGCCAATCACAATGGATGCACAGACTGAGTGAGGAGCAGAAGAACCCCAGTAACCTCATCAGGGAGAACTGGAGCACACTGAGAACCAGCTGCTTCTAATATGATGAAGGAAAATTATTAGACCAGTGTCCCTGCATGAAACCCACTAAGATGAGTTATGAAAAGCAGCTCTCCCTTACAAACTGAAGGGGTTATTGCCTAAAAGGGTTTAGGACTTACTGGATGCAAGGGGAAAGCATTTTGGGACGTGCAGCTTTTCTCTGTAAATAGGTGGGTTGTGTGTCTTTTTGAGATGGCATCACACCTTCTGCCTCTCCTTTAGGATAAACCCATTACACTGCAGTAGCAAGGAATGCTCTGAGGCTTTGTAGAAAGAGTAATAGTAATACAGATATAGTATACCACTCCCCACTCCTCTAGTTTATATAGGATTCACTCATCTGCCCCAAGACATGGACTTAAAAGATAAAGAAAAAACTGGTTCAAATAGATACATTCCCGCTCTTCACTAGTAAAGGTGAAACTGTTTTCCTTGAAATACAATTGTTTAAAATTTGGCTACAACTAAATATTTAAAGGTCTTTTACAATTTGATCCTGGACTTCCGCTTGATGCTTATGCAACAGTTTTCCTACTGCCTACTATCAACCTTTTCCAATAAGTTTATAGTGGTTTACAGTGACTAAAATTCAAAACTTGAAAACAAAAAGGATATGACACTTAAACACACACTTTTATATGTACATTTAGATAAAAAACAATCTACAATACTATATTTAAACATTACACATTATATTAAATAAAGTTAGGAATACACAGTCTTTCCCCTACAGCAATACGTTAATTAAAGTGTCAATAAGAAAACAGATTTCTTGACTTTTTTTTTTTGAATACAGGCAGAATTTGATGATCTCATCCAATTGAAATAGACAAATATAATATTCTAGTTGAAAATGAGAGGAAAAAATCCATCTGCTGAATTATATGTTCAAGATAACTGTAACAGTTTGGTTCGATATTCTGAACTTCTGAAACTAATGCTTGTTTTTTTCAGTCAGCAACAGAAAATTTGTGGGCTAGCTGGAAGCTGATCTAAGGTTCCCTGGCTACTATCCAAACTTAAACAAACAAACAAAAAATTCTGAAAGCGTGAGTTGTATTAAAGTGTAAAAAATGATAAATGCCCAAATCAGTTTCTTTACCTTCATCCTTCCACAGCATTTGCAATCTGTAAACATAGTAGTAAAGCTTTCTCCTTCTTCAAAATGGCATGTGAGAATTGAGAGGCTTACCCAAAGGAGCCGAAACACTGCATTAGAAAAGTTGTTTAAAAAACAAACACAAGAAAAATAATAGTTCAGCCCTTGCCTTGCTGACAGGTGAGATAACCATTTCTGGTACTACAGAGAACTCACAGACTGGCATTTCAATGGAAGGAAAAACCACACCAGTCCATATGGTTCCCTTAAAACAAAAGCCTCTTGGGTTCACAACCAACATTTCAGTCAGCCTTCAAGTAAGAAAGAGCAACAAATCATACTGGGATTTACTGACAGCTGTCAGGAACAATGGTGATTGTTTTAGAAAAGACTATATAAAAATTCTTTCACTACTGTGCTTTATAATATATGTTAAAATACTATCTTCAAACAAAATAATCTTCTCAGAACTGATCCTTATGACCAGAGCACAGAGCCTAATCCAATTACCACTTAAGCACTGTGAAAGCTCCTCCAGTTCAAGTAAAAAACTTGCACCCTCTCCTGTATTCCTGCTTCTTACTATGGCAAATTGAAGGAATTTTACTTGCAAAACACTTAACACCAAAGGCAGAGTTTTGTAATACAGTTTTAAAGCACCTTACTCAAAGATTAGGTTACCAGTTTTCTAGTAAAAGCTCAGAACCTCTAAACGAGAATGTGAATAATCCATTATTAAATATACAGTTCTGGTTCAGTGGCCACTATTACAGATCAGGGGACTAACAGTGACTTCAAAAGACCCTGAATCAGCCTTCAAGAGTATAACATTCTTCTTAATATTATGTATTTGCAATACAGAAGTCTTCAGACAAGTCTTTACAGAGAAATCATAGAAGCAGGAAAGTGATTCACCCTGCTTAAAATGGTTGACATTTAATTTTTGCAGTTTAGATATTCAACCATTATCTACCAATTACTAAAAAATGTAAATTGGCATGTATCAAAAAAACTCCAGCATGGTTTTGTGTTTTTTTTTAATTCATATATATACACATTAGAGAGGCACATTCTTTGTTAGAGATTAGCATGAAATTCTTCTGTAGGAACTTGAACACTTGTTTTCACAGAAATTCTTCCATGAAACTATGCCCTTCATATAAGGTGGTCATATCTAGTTAAGCAAAACACTCAGTTTGCATAAAATTAGAGCTGCACCTAGTTTAAGATGTATTTTCAAAATACATGTGTCATAAATGTCATTACAGAAAAATAAGCAAGATAGTTCTTTTACAGCCTGCAAAAAGAAACTCTTAGTTTTGACATTCCATTAAAATTTAATAAGGGCACAAAAGGAATTTGTAACTGTTAGTCCAAAATGATCTAGCTATTCTAACAGTATGTGCAGTGCAAAGAACTTCTTACAGTAACATCATAAAGTAACACCTGTTCTTTCAAAAGGACTCTAAAAATTGTTGCTCCTCGCTTAGAATGGCATACACCCAATATATTCAGAATTGGCAACAGAGTCTAGAGTATTACAATATTATTCCTACTACCGTAATGAAATGAGGTTGTGACAATAAACTTTCATGTTAAGCTGTAGGGAACTCTACTTCATTTTACCAAGTATATTATTTCTTCGCTTTGTCATAAGCTGCAGGAAAATGAAAAGCAGAGAAAAGTTATCTATTTGTATTTTCTCCTACAGAAATGGCAGAGAGTAAAATAAAGTATGAAATCAGCTGGCTTTGGGTTAGTTGGTTAAAAACGTGTGTATCAGTTCAACTTGAGTCAAGCTGCCTTGGTTGGTACTAGCTATCCGTAAAGGCTGACTGAATGAGATTCCTTTCATCATACAGGCACTGCTACCTGTGCTGCAATAGTAGAGGCACGCTTTGACAGCCAGGAGAGCTTCAGCTGACAGACAGCTCCTGGGTAACTGAAATGGAATGACAGTTTGACAGGAAACATCCTTTATTTCTCCAGACAGACACTGTCCTTGAAGCAACCAGGCATTATCTGTAAAAGAAGAACAAGTTTTATCATTAGGATATTTAACAACACATCCGAAACCTACAGAAAACACTAATTTTACCTATAGGACAACATGGACTTTCTTTCCATGTGCAACATGAGGGGAAACTTCGTTCCTGATTTTTTCAGTCATGGACAAAGAAAAAGTAATTTACAAATGCCTCTTTAGCAGATATTTAAAGATGGAGAGATCCATAACTTTGCTTCAGAACTATAGGTATATATACAGTACATCTTACTTAAATGCAATGGATCTGCAGTTTGTCCTATATGCTCTATTAAAATTTATTCTGAGATATGCAAGCAAAAATCCTTAAATAACGGACTGCTATACATTTGTATCAGAGGTCTAGTACTCCAGGTAAGATACCTGCCATAAATGCATAAAACTGCAGGTAAATTATGGCATTTCCAAAGAGAAGCGTTGGTTTTACAAGTGGGTTGCTGCAACTTAGCAATGTTCACGTTGACTGTTACAACACAACTTGAGTTTCACATTGATTTAAATATTTAAGAGTATATGAACTGCACAATAAACGTACCCAGCTCACTGCATTGTACCCTGTATTTTACTGTGGGATGAACAAAGTGCTGGTTTTGACATTTTTCAGAAAATACCTAAAGGTTGGCCCTAGAATTTATGAGCTTGACATGACTTGTTGAGTTTAGGTTGCTTACATTCTCCGTTGAGGAAACAGCCTCAAGTTGCGCCAGGGGAGGTTCAGATTGGATATTAGGAAAAATTTCTTCATGGAAAGGGTTATCAAGCAGTGGAACAGGCTGCCCAGGGAAGTGATGGAGTCACCATCCCTGGAGGTATTTAAAAGATGACTAGATGTGGTGTTTAGGGATATGGTTTAATGGTTGATTTGGTAGTGTTAGGTTAACGGTTGGACTTGATGATCTTAAAGGTCCTTTCCAACCAAAATGATTCTGTGATTCTGTAATTTTACTAACCCTTGAAGCTATCACATATATATTTACTTCAACAATATTTGGAGGTTCTGTAGGCCAAAAAGGGTGCTGACTGCCCTGGAAATAGTCTATTTGCACTCCAAAAGCACAAACTGGAATGAGAAACTACTTTAAATCATGAGGCATATAAACAAATTGCAGTGCCTGTACAGTATTTGCTAACTGCTTTTAAAAGCAGAAATATGCAAATATGAATTAGGATAAAGTAGGTTCAAAGTGGTTAGGTACAAAGGTACCTCAAATACTTTTTGGAAGAGACAAAAGCAAAAAAAAATAGGAATCTCTTTCAGGAATATCCTTCATCTTCATGGTGAGCTTTCTCTCAGAAACAGATGGTAGGGCTGGAATAAGCTGTTCATAGAGACAGAGTGGAGAGGCCAAGCATCTAAGGGGGATCAGTACCTTTGCAAGCCCTACCAGTGGCTTGTTCCAAGAAAGTTAAATAAAAAGAAAACAACACAGCATGTATTAATTCAAGCAAAAAGCAGCCTATCAGGTGTTTTTTTTTTTTTAATCTTTGTACTCCAGCTGTTAAATGTATCAACTCTAAATAACATGTATGGCATCACGAGGTCAAAAGGGAACACAGGACGGGGAAGGACATTTTGATTCATCACGCTGAGATCCCTCGTATTGCAGGCATGTCATGATATAACCCACTTTGTATCTTATCTACTCCTGTTCAACTGATAAAACAATACAGGCACTTTACCTTCTGCTGTGATAAACCAGGAATTGGGTGCTTCTTCATTCAGTTTTGAATCTGGAGGAAGCGTTAACTTTAATAAAAACTGAATTGTCTGGCCAGGAGCTACAGTTAGTGAAGGAAGTTGAATATTTGGTGCAGATTTAGGCAGTTTTGGAAGGTTTGTTATCTTATCCTTTTGCACAGGCAGGTTATCTGGAACATCGCATGCTTCTGGATTCAGGATAGGCAACTATCAGTGGAAATCAAACAAAATACTTATTTTTGTTTGTTCTGAAAACAAATAGGCTTTCACAATACAATCACAGTTTCAAAGCTGACGTGTAGTAGGAAAACTAACACATGATAATATGGCTAATGGACTCAAACTTTCTGACAGTGCAACGCTACTACAACAACAAAGAAAAAGGGAAGGACAAAATGATTTTTTAAAATTAAAAAGATAAAACTGATTAATCCAAATAAAAATAATATTACTATTAAAACCATAAAATCTACAACTACTTTAGAGTATCCACTACTTAGAGCAGCCTTTAATTTAAAATTTTAACAGCTGCATTATATTTTTACCTTAAATAAAATTTATAGGTATTTTCTTGTAATCTAGTGGTAAACTACATGCTTTGGTAATAAAATCCAAGATTTTAACCATGGAGATTGCACAGTAAAGTAAAGGGTCACCTCCCAGAAAAGCCACCAACACGTCATATGATGTGAAAATTTAAACGCACATTAAGATCATGTAATATTAAATGCAAGAAACATACAAGAAGATAGTTGGACCATTATGGCATATATATATGTGTGTGTATATATATATGAAAACATTAAGACATAGTGCCACTGTAAGACATACAGGAGCACGAATTTGTTTTGCCTTCATATTTATAAGCAAATACAGCAGCACTCAATTATGACAGTGGTTTTGATTTGACACCTTGGAAGCCTGCTATGTATCCTGCTTTAAGTCACTGACTTCCCAAAATCATCTCTTACAGCTTAATTACAGGAGTTGGTAATCGATTTCAACTTCCACTTGTTACAAAGTGCTCATGAAATGCTTTTCATACTGAAAACCTGCACTGTATTTTTTAATAACTCATTTTTCTGTATTATCTTTTTCTGGAGAACCATCACTTCGTGTTTTCATGCAGAAGTTGCCTTTCCAAAGACTAAGGCTTTCAATAACTGTGCTAACAGGCAACGTTTATTTGCCAGATAATCACAAAACATTCTGTGAATATAGCTACTGTACCCAAAAAGTTTATTAGCTATATGATTTTTATACCACTTGACAAAGTCTGTAATAGTAATTTATATCAAGAAACACCACTATCAGTCTGTTTAGGAAGTATTACTTGCCATGGAAAGAATTTTTGTTTCCAAATCCAGCACTTTAATCTGATGATTATTTGTGTCTGCAACATACATCAAGCGGCCTTTTTCTTGAACACACAAACCTCCAGGTTCATTAAAAGTTGACTGTGTAAAGCTGAAACCAATAACATTGCTTGCTTCTCCTGTGCCTGCCAGGGTGGCACAGTTCTTCGTCTTGGGATCTACAACCTTAATCTAAGACAAACAGACACAAAAAAACTTTTCTGAAAAAAACCCAACATGATTTAGTAGTTCTGCATTATCTTATGTCCCACATTTTCAGAAGCCAGCACTAACTTTGAGTACCTTAGCTACCAAGTGTGTGTCCTAGAAGGTAAGTCACCATACTTTATCAAATGACATGTCACATCTTCCCCCCTGCCTCCATTCCCTGCTGGACTTCACTTCTTCCTTTGCTCTTCAGTGTTCCCTTTCATAATTTCAAAGGCACCTACTCCTCTGGTATAAAAGTATGCTGAAACGCTTGTTTTTCTACTGTTTGTTGCTTTCTGGAAACACTTGCAAAATAGTTAAGAGCATAACAAAACTGGCAGGCTAACTTCTATATAATTTTTTTTCTAAAAATAGATGAGGTTTTTTTTTCTTAAAGTAATAGCGAAAAAGTTTATGTTTTATACAATACCTGAAACAGAATTTCATTTGCCACATAAATTTCAATAAGCATTTAGTGTTATATACTTTATTCTTCAAATTAAAACAATTTACTTCTTTTAATGCATTTAATCAATGTACAGTTAACAACCTTCTAGACATAAAAGCTTATACAACATCACATAAGGACAATCATGCAAAACAATCTCTCTTATCTCAGAGTTCCATGGAGGCAACCCACAATGCTTCTTCTCAAAACTTGGGTGCCTTTGTTAAGGAAAAAGCAAGTCCTCTTGTTCTCACAGTTTTATCAAACCTGCAGTATTCCTGACTAAGCACTCCTAGCTCTTTTGCTCTAGTTCAGCATCTTCAGGAAGATATAAGGAAAGGGTCTTTAGTCTTAACTGTAACTCGGCACTTCAAATTCACCTTCGCCAAGGGACCATCATATTGCCACAGCAGCATGTGACAGCGAACAGAGGTAAAGAGAAGGACCCATAAGGGAAGGAAGGAAAGAAAAAGAACCCACTAAGGAACTCGTACCATTGGTTTCCTCAGATTAACTGAATCAAGCACAATCTATGTTCGTAAAATAATCCTTAATAGTAGTAAAAATTGCAAAGCCTGTATATAACAAGCTATTATATGCTTACCTTATGATTATAGGAATCTGCCACATAGAGCAGTTTTCTTTTCTTGTCCCATGCTACCCCTAAGGGATGCTGCAGCTTTGCATTTATGCCTGCTCCATCCACATCACCAAAAGCAAACAAATTCTGAAAATGTATTTTATTAAATTAATACATTTGATTATTCAATGTTGACATGAATTTAAATGATTGTAATTAAATGGAAATTCACTGACATAAAAAGGAATAAAAAAATCAAGGCAACTTCACAACAAGGATACTGGAAACTGGGAAGTGTGGATGCTAACCATGGAAATGGAAACTCTCACATTTAAGTTATCAATATGAATCCAGCTGGCTTTAATGACCGCACAATGCTGAATCAAGTTGGCTATTTTAAAAATAAGTGAAGTAATTTCTTATCTGAGGAGCAACAATCTGCACTACAACCTGAATGTCACAACTGGCACACATTTGCATTCCAAACATTGAAGTTAAGAAATTGATGGCCACGGAAACTGATTTACCCTCTCACCCCAAAAGTGGTTCCTCCAGGTCAGGCTTGAGGAATATTAGTAGGGCAGTGTGGGGAAGTTTGAAGTGATTACCAATGGATCTCTCTCTCCTCCTACAAGGTGCTTCACTGCTCCGTCTTTCAAAGAGATGGTTCGCACAGTGCTGCTCTCGCTATCCGCTACAAAAAGGCAGCTCCATGGTTCCTCGGAAGCCAGGGAAAGACCCGACGGCTGTGCAAAGCCTGCCTTATGCGGGTATGCATTGTTTCTGTTCTCTTCATTTCCACTCCCAGCAAATCGAAGGCAGACTCCTTGCTTTAAATCACTAAAGGAAAATAGTACCCAAGTTCAAGAATTAATTTGAAATACTTCGGACATTATGCATAAACAGAAGCTATAGAACAAGCACTTGTGAGTTATAAAATCAGCTGTACTGCAGCACAAGGAATTATTCAATGCTTTTGTGGTAACTTTTATTTCACCTTAGTGTATCATTCATCACTATATAATTCAGCAAATGCAATGAAAAGTAACATTCAATTATATGAATACACCTTACCAAGTCATAGTTTTATAGCAAAAGCAGCATCTTTCATTTCATCTAACAGATGTGGGAAAAAGCAGGCAGACTTTAAAGGACACATGCCTTTTAAGTCTGAACAGAAGCAGCAAGCTTCAAGCTAAGTACAGTCGATAAAAATTATTTTTAGTTTAATTCAATTATGTTTCTCTTTGGGGTTTGAAAGCTGTTTATCAAGACAAACAGCAATTTCACATGTCTCTTATTATGATTTCTTACCTTCCCTTTGGTAGTTTTCCACCTTCCAACATCAGTGCCCATACCTGATGAGTGCCTGCCATTGCTATCCATAAAACATCATCTTTCTGGGTCCCTGAAACTTTTAAAAAAGGATGTATAAAAAACAGATGAAAAAAAAAACCACTTTGAGAATGTTTTAGAAAACAAAGAAATCAACAAACCAACCCGGCTGTCGCCCCTATGTGAGCTCACCTTTTGCCACGGGGAAGAAAAAAAACCCCACAACCAAAAAACAGAGCATGAGAAGGATATAGAGAGAATGCCTTTCATTTACCAAAAACTCTGCTACTTTTCTTCTGTTCTCTTCCCAAGGATATAAAAATTGTGATTTTAATATCCCTACCTGATAAAGGCAATACTTCAAATGGGATTTGCTCTTTGCAACATTTTGCTATTGGGTCCGTGTTTCACCTGTTATTTTTGGATTCATGCTGGCCAACAAATATGTACATAACTTAGCTAAGCATGGTTTTGGGGGTGTGGGGGATGTGTGTTGTTTTTTTTTTTTTACTACACTAGTGAAAAAATTAGGTATTCCAAAAAACTACTGGCAGCTGTTTACAGGTTTTGAGAGAAATAACCATGGCAGTACCATTGTTACATTATATACAGAGTACATAATGTTTTTAAGATAAGAGTAACTGATGCTTGTGTGTCATGTAGACTTTTGCTCTGGAGAGCAACAACTGCTGTTTATTCAAACATTAGATGGGATGTGGGCAATTACTAATGTGCCTCTGCACTAACCATCCGGTTTCCAAGTTGTACTCCCTATGCACATATACATATGGTATCACAAATGCAAGATGTAGATCTGTGGAACAGTGACCTTCTGATCAAGTGTTCAAGTATGTGTCAAGCATCTAGTTTTTTTCAACTCAAAGTATAAAACTACTATTCACTAATCCAAATCTATAAATTACACAAAGCTTGCCCAGATAATACTTCACAAATAAAATGATACAAATGGAAAGAGAAGAACATATAAGTGCTCTATAGCTTTAAACATATCCCGTTACAGCATAAGAAAGAATGCATGAAGGCAAGTTGTGAAAGACCATTAAAAAAACCCCAACAATCCAAAACCAAAAGAAATTTACTCATCTTGGCCTTTTCTGAAAATCTTAAGGAACAGAAAGTTGACATTTAAAACCTGCATTACAATGGGGACACTGTTATCTTTCTAACACCATACTAGTCTATGCACACTGTATACAACAGTCCCATCTAGTCAGAGAGAACATTAAAATGTTTTTCTAAATTAATGTATCAGGTATTGGAATAACTATTAGTCAGTCAACAGAAAAATACCTTCAAATTGCTCACAGAAACTTTTTATTCATATGAACTTATAAAACATTATGCATCTCATAGCTGTTCCTGCAAACAATCTAATGGATACCTCTCCCCTGGCCCTGCCTAATTTTGGAGTTTCAAAATAAAAGCAATTATATTTAAAATGCTTGTAATAATTTTAAACCTGAGAAATTAGCCCAAATCCATCTTCCTAAAATTAAACTACCACCATTCCCCCAACTGAGATCCTGCTGTTGTTGTTCTAATCCTAAACCTTTCCTACATTACACACTGCAAGAGGGGAAAAAAAGCATCCTTCTGTCTCCAGAATCAATTTCCACATACTGTGAGCCCTCTTCAGAGTAGTACTGGTATGATTTTAATGTAGTTTATCTTCAGTCTTTTCCGTTTCTTGGATCAAGATACAAGTTTCCAAGACTGTGATCAAAGGAATTCTGCTGATTCTTTCCTGCATCTCTACGTGGCTCCATGTTTTGACGCAAAATAGAGCTCCAAGAATAAAAGTCAAACTTCCAAAACACCTAAAAGCTTTTCGTTGAGCAGGAAGGTTTGCAAAATGAGTTGGAAAACATGCATTTTATGAGTCACCAGAGATGTTCCCAAAGTACTGGCAATGCCAAAAACATCCCAATAAAAAAAAAAAAAAACAAAACCGTACAGAATCACCTTTGATTAGAGCTTGTTTCTAAGAGATTTAAATTGAGAAAACAGCCTATGAATTCATTTCACTACTTTCTATATAGCACATGGTCAGCTTCAGGACTTTATGTTTCTATGATGCATTATCTGAGTACCCTAGAATGAACAATGCTAAAATCACCGGTCAATTCAGGAAATGAGCTTTTTATCTTGCTGTGCTGTGCAGTTCACTCTAAGGAATCTCAAAAAGTGCTTTGTTAATTATTTAATATTTACTTTATCCACCAATGAAATGAAGGAGTAAGACTAGAACTGAGCACTTCAGAAAAATCTATTCCATTCTTCATCTATTCAATGCTCTAATTCCACCCACTGAAAACTCCCTTGTGACAGCTATACGTTGAAAAATTGAAAAGGTTTCTTACTCTAATTCTGCACATTGAAAGGCTTATCAAATATGAGACACAGGAGAAAAGTACCAATATTAATTTCAAATTATACTGAATATGTAAGATGAACAGAGAGAAGATTCTTTCTTCAACTAGAGAACAAGACAGGAAAAATAAGTAAGAGGTCCATAACCGTCATAAATTGTAATGCAACTTAAACATTTTCTACTGGATGGCAATTAGAACAAAGAGAATGAATGCAAGCATGGAAACAGCACAAGCATACTGAATTGTGGAAAATATATCAGAACTTCAATTAAAAAAACTACACAAAATCAGCAAAGTAAAAACAATGCCTATAGTTGCTCATCTAAGGTATTTTATGACGCAATGGTCCTGACACTACAGAGTTCAATGCTTTATGTTCTGAAACAAAAGACAGAAAAACCTCTTCTTTGAGGAGAGAACAGTCTGAGGACATGTCACCATTGTCATCCTTGTACTGTTCTCATAGGAGAAGGAGGCCAGGGAGAACCAGCATGCTAAAATTGTGGTAATGCCATCATTATTCATAACTCCTTATCAACCTTGAATGGAAAGAATTTATTTTTAAAGAATTTATTATAAAACAACATAAAAGAACAAAGCAATTCTTTTACATTTACTCAATTAAGTACCACATTCCAACCTATCTTGAGCTGTTTTAAAAATCCAGTGTAGTTTCTCCTTATAAGGGTGTGTGCTTTCTTATCTTTAGTGCTGCCTGTATCAAAGCAAAGCATGGCTTGCAAATGTGACATACTTCTGTTATAAAGATTCACTAATAATGAACTAGAGCTCTGAATGCACTGGTGTTCCATATTATACGATGCTTCAGTGCTTTTCAAGTTCCTGAATCTGCCTCTGCTATGTATCTGTGTTTTAATAATTTACAGTCCTGTTTGTACACACACACACAACTTCAAACAGTTCAGTAATACTGCTAACCATTAACTGTGAGTCAATCTGAAGGCACAGAAAAGACTTTATTTCGTACCAGTCAACAGCAGTATCTGTTTGAAGAGATTCCATTCCCAGAACTACCCACACTTCCAGCTTCCCTGTCTGGGGGACTGCATTCTTACTTCCAGTCTGGGAATTAAAAGCCTGGGAATCAAAATGACTTTTTGTGGTTGGCATCACTGACATTTTCTAAATAGACTGAAGTTTGAAAATATTATTCTCGTCTACTAATTTTATCTTTAAAAAAAAGAAATAACAAGGAAGAAATCTGTTGGCACACTCATCCTCTGCAAAAACACGAGGCAAAAAGGGCTATACACATACCGTCTGGTTTACAGATAGGCATGCTACCTATATGCACATGTGAATGCAAGTCTCGTCTGCATTTCAGTCAGTGGAAGTTTAGCAAATTAAATCCAAATCTGACTGACAGAACAACTAGAAAATCAATGTTGTTCTTCAGTAACACAGAGACAGCAAAGCCCCAAAGAAATGCTTTCGCATCGTAAGCCTGGACTGTTACAAGTACACATCATCTTCTTCAGAGGAGTAAAAATGAATTTTCTTCCTTTTTTCTGTGCTACCTGGCACTCTTTCACACAGTGTTGCATCATGCAAACAGCATAACCCTTTATGAAACAAAATGCTTCTGGAATTTTTCTCCTTAGTTAACATACCTGCCCTCTCATCAAGGGAAATCCTTCGACATAGGTACCAAGGGGATGTCATACAATGGGAGACAAAAGGAAGCTAAAAATGATGACTATAATGAAATATTTTCATTTTCCCAAGTTTTCTAACTCAGGCGTTCTGACTGTAATGGCAGTAAATACTTGAAAAAAATTCAAAGTTGAAATGCTAGCATTTGTTAACATGGAAGAACTAATTCAGATTAGTTTCATTCAGAAGCAGGAATGAAAGGTGCTTAGGGGTGACAGAACCTGCACATAAATTATGTTAAAACATGTGGAACCTTCAGTTAAATCTATTTGTCCCTCTCCGTGATTCTGCCAACAGTACAAAGCTGGTCGACCCACTCAGACAATATACAGAAGAAAACAGTGTGCTTCAGAAGTCCTCCCAAAGCAAGACTGGGTAACGTCCTACTTCACTGCAGTCCTTCACTGTAACTTCTTAATGCCGTATTTCTCGAAAGACTTTTTCTCCTTAAACAGTTCTTACACAGGAATGAAACCCTGTAAGTCTTCCACTTTATTTTAGCCCTATCTTTAATGAAGAAGTTACTTTGTCTTTGAAATTTCAAATATTTTAAATGAAAAATAATTACCATTTACAAGTAAATTTAGGATCTAGTTCAAGAAGAGAAGACAGACAATACTGCTTCGTGTCAACGATGTCTCTTAACATGACCTTCTGTGGAACTGAACTTGTAAGAGCTCAGATGCAGCCCAAAGCTGAATGGGGTATCTTTGAGTCTGTACTTTGTATAGGAAACTGCTAAAGAGATGAGAAGGCCTTTTGCATTCCAAGTAAATCTACACTGATACATCATGCAGTCATATTACATATGCAACATATGTTTAGAGTAATTCAAATTTTGAGCTGTCCAGAAAAATGATTCCTAATTAATCCCTGATGATCACAAAAGCAGCTCTTTTATTTTCAGCTATTATCAAGGAAAATTCCTTTCACAGGACAGCGAGGGCTAGAGCCTCAATGCCAGAATGAGACCAGACGGAAAAAGAAAAGTGACATGTAGAAAGCACACTTTCAAGATACAGACAGTTCAGTCATAAACAGTTCATATATATTCTGAGCTCATCCAGGAAGTGCTAACTGCTTATTGCTGAAGTGATTATTGCTTTATTTTTTGTAAAATTAGTGAAGAATCACCATGAGTAATTCAGAAAAAAAAGTGCTTCCTCTGGAATGCAGAGGTACTAAATAATCCTCTAGCAGAAACACGGAGAGAAAAAAAATCTTACATACTTTTGCCTTTCAAGGGCTATAAAAATTGTACCAGTATGATAAGGTACTGGACTTTCATTTAAGTAATATCTATGCAAAACCTAAATTGACGTAAAAATTTCCAACTAGTTTACTGAAAGCATGGTCAATACTGTACTTGGGAGTTTCTATAAATAGATTACAATCATGCAATTTAAGACCCGATTTTGGGATGTGAAACACACAGTTATGTCACCAAGCACAGGTCATTGTCCTGTTCCTCCCAGCAAGAATGCAGCTATCGAGAACATTTCACGCTCAGATCAACTGTGCATTTCTGTATCACTTGCTTTCAACACCCACTGAACAAAAATAGAAGAGGACAACAGCGAAAGCTAAAAAAGCACACTGTAATTTTATAATATATTTTTAAGCTGCTGGCCCTCCCCCTGTATTTCCTGCACAATCTATGTCAATGCAAATTTCAGCACCAACTTCAAGGAAGCTAGAATTAATCCATGGAGTTAATTCAAGAATTTTTAAGAGGGAGGGTAAAACACAAGCTCAGTGGCCACAACTAAAGAAATAAAAAAGGTGACAAGGAAGAATACTGTCTGCCTGAATCCTAGCATGTGTTTTGTCTCCATTAACTCCCCCACCTTAAAGAGAGACATTTGTCCCAACTTTCTTTTAAATGGTATTTCACAGTCGTTTAACCTCTTTGCCTCAGACTTCAGTATCTGTATAAAATGGGGAAACAAAAGCCTATTATCTCATGGAAATACTATAAGGATGCTTAAAAGCATGCTACTTAGTATTATCTGCTCTGAATATTAACTTATCTGTGCTCTCAAACTTTTTTCCTCAATATTTTTAATTTCACAACAAACTATACATTAAGATTTTAAAATGCAAACAATTAAGACTTTCAATTGATCAATACATACTCTAAACTGTATGTAGGAGTAATCTCAAGAAATACAAATGATACAGAAAAAATTTTTGTCTTAAGAGGTAACCCTTCCCTTTGAGACTTTGATAAAGGTCAGCATAAGCTGTTCAATACTATCTAGTGTAGTACATAAACAGCTTAAACATTTAAACTTTTTTTTCCTCCCTTTTTTCTTCTGAATAGCATGGCTTTGGACATTAAAAGGGAACTCACAGAAGCATCACTTCTTTAAAAACTATACAATCCATAAATCTATCTTCTGAAAAGAAAAAGTGCCTCTTGTACACAGTTTAAGCTACATAGACCTAAGAAAAATGGGAATGTATGATGCTATTTCCCATATGCCACACCAGTTAACATAAAAGTCAAACATGAATTTTCTAATAATGAACCTAAGTTGTTCAAGTGTACATTACCTCCTGCAAGTTGCACAGAGATACAGATAAGCACATGTAAAAAATAGGCTCCGCTGTGTGGATGTGAACAAAACGTAATTTTTGAAACTCTCATCAATTACTTCATCCATCCAAATGCATAAATAGACACTGGCATACCAGTTTGTAATATACTGACCACAGGGTATCTACTTGTAGGACAGCACACTGAGAATCACCAAGAGAAGGTTGGGTCTCTGTTCAGGCCAGTGAAGATTTCCTACAGAACTGGGCTTCGCAGGCATTTACTGAATCACAAATGCATCCTGTGATATACTGGATAGTAACATAAGATCCTACTAGGCTCAAGCAATTTGCAGTAACAGTACAACTTTGACAAACTCTGCTGCAATGTTGACAAACTATTTTGATGTCTGGCAACAAACTTAAAGAAGTCACTGCAGCTCATGACAGTATCTATGCTGTAAGACAAGTGCATTGCAGACTACATGACAGAGTCCTGGTTCCTCGTGCTCTGGGACAGACTCCTGTTAGCATTCTACTCAATATAACCCTCCGTTTCGACAACTCTCTCTGGTCATAGTTTTCTGAAGAGTTTTACATAGCTATTACAGTAATTTAAATTTGTCCTAGCTAGCTTTACTCACACAAAACCATATAAAAAAAAAACTTAAAAAGAAACTGATAGCACCCCGCACACACACCAGTTTATCTATTTGGCCTATTACCTTCTCAAAGAAAGAATTTAAACTCATTTAATCTCTTCTTAACTGACAGATTGTATTATATCTTGTAGAGATTTAAATAGACAACTGACTAGTAGGTTCTAGATGAAAATTTAAAAGTCTATACTGGTCTGAACAGAGTGCATTCAGACGATCTGATTTTTACATAAACACTTATAAAAATTCAGCAGTCAATGCTGAACAGTGCAGATGACTAATCCTCTACAGATGACTAATTCAGTGATTACTGTGTTCATGTTGATAACAGTCTTATCAATTAACATTTAACAACCAGAGCTCTCAAAAATAAGAAGTATCAACAGATATTCAACTACTGGCAGAAGCAGAAGAAAGCATCATGAAAAATGAAAAGTAAAATTACAGGATATTTTGAATAGTTCTGTTAACTAGCTTAAGTTTCTGAAGCACTGATGAGTTATTAGTCGCCTCCTCTGCTGATCTGCAAAACAGCTCTGCAATAACATCCCACAGAGATCAGCTTGCTGGTTCAAGACACCTTGAAAACTATACCATCTAGTCACACAACAGCCTACTGGTTCACAAAAGGAAAATCAGGCTGGTTAAAATTCAGAAAAACTCACGCCTTCATTAATAGCAACCCACATCTGGTGAGATTCTCTTTCAGGTACTCCTCCTTTCTCTTGCCAGTAGGATTCCATACGCTCAACACCAATTGTTAAGAGTCATTGACAAAGCCTTTGAAAAAAGTGCCTATTTTTTTGTTTTGTTACTGAAAGTCTTGAATCTAAAAATTGATGCCGGTTGCTTATTTAGGCTGTCAAGGCTGCTGGTGGTACACTGCCTGTACTGACAATGTATTTGTACCAGAAGACTTCTATACAATCAGCATTTATGAACTAGCTTCATGTTCCCTTAAACTTCATTTGAGTGTGTTTTCTTTCCTCGTAACTGACCCAAGATTATAACAAATGCTTCCAGGTCAATAAAATGTTCTAATTTACTAATCTTGCAAAGCACCTTAAATTTGAAGTTATCAGACTTAAATCGTGCTACTTCCGCACCCCATTCATCTGCAGATTCAATAAATCCCAAAACTAGAAGTCAATTTTTATGCCTGAAATACTGACCGGAATTTTACACCACATTAAAGCATTGTTCTGTCATTTTTAAGAAACTGGCATCTGCAACTTTTAAATTATATTGAAATTGAAACATGCGAAAATACAGTATCAACTCACAGTTAATAACAGTTGAAAACACGGCAGTTATGTGATGACAAGCTCAGGTGTGTGTTAAATGACTCAGGAAAGAAAGCTACTTAAATCCTCAGGAGCTGATTCTTCCATCCTATTATGCAAAGATCTGATTTTCACTCCCTGATGCTTGCAAGGTTTTTTCCGAGGTATTCCTCTCCTATCTGATGGACTCTATCACGATGTTGAGTCTAATGATTTTATGTCACCTAAACAGGAATAAACAGAGCTACCCAACCAAAATTATTTTTATTTCCTAAACTCAAATATTTACAAGTGGTCAGACATGTCTGTGTAGTTAAGGAAAGGAACTTCTAGACAATGACCGCTTCCTGTAAAACGTAGCTGCTTCTTAAGTGATCCTGGCATAAAGCACTGGCCTAACAAAAGGAATCACAATTTCCTTCTTTATTTGGACACAGTAACTATATAACTGGCTACAAAAGAATTTTTCTTCCCATAAAGTAACAGTTCACATTTTTTCAGGATCCAAAGCAGAACTGCAGTTCTCACTTGCAAATGAAACCACTGGTTTTTAGACTCAGCTGTAAAATAAATCTTTACTTTTTCATATTTCAGATTATTACCAAAACAGGAAAACATTTAGCAAACAGTCATGCATGTGTAAATATGAGATGTTAAAAGCTAGACTGATACAATACCTGAATTTCCAAAGACCACATCCCACGGAGAGCTGATAGGCTGTTCTTCTCCTTTTGCTCCACCTTCCTTATCAACACCTTGTATCCCAATGCCTGCTACAGTGGTCACCATCTCTAATTCCAGGTCAATCTACAAGAAGCAAAATTATACACACTGAATGTACAACATTAACTTGACTGAAGTTACAGATAATTTTGATGTCAAAACCAGAGAGTTTTTGCTGACAAATAAAAACCAAATCGTAACAATTTTCAGGTATTTGTTTATGTAGGAAAAGAATTAATTTTACCACAATGCTTGGTGATGGCGGGGGGAAGGGGGAAGCCGTGGGCAGTGGGAAAACCATGTGCCTGGAATTCTCTTCCACGTGCAACAAGAAATAACACTGCTCTGTCAAGGTTTGTTCAGCAGTTGTAGAAGAAAGCACCAAAATTTTCTAGAGAAATACTCAGGCAGACAGTGGATGTGGATGTTTTATTTAAAACTTCTATAGGAATATGACATAAAAATTCAGATACTGTAGTAGTATCTCCACCTCTCTATAAAATAATGTACAAAGCAAATTATTTTTGCAGTTTATTTCATGCCCTGAAGCAAAAAATATTTTTATTTTATTTCATTTCAACTTAAACCCCTTTATTTTTCCTTCCCTTTTTGCATGTTTCTGTGCTGTCTTTGCTACCTGCAACACTTAAATTTCCTGTGGTCACCAGGCTACAGTGATGGATATCAATCCATCACCAATCTGGAGCAATCTACTCATTTTCAGTAACAAAGTTTCTTTACTAGCAGGGAGCCTTGGTCCTTTCCAGAATAAAACCTGGTACCCAACTACAATGAATACAGTGCAGGGAGTTTGTGGACTATGCTTTGAAATGAAACACAGAATGAACCTACTTAACAGTACAAAGGCACGCCAAATTCAGTAAGGATGTACCTCCTCTGATCATGAATCACACATATTGGTGAGGATGCAAGCACAAGATCTTCTGAGATGCATAAAATACTTTTAATAATAAGGATTGCTTCAACAAACTTAACTTCTGCTTATTCTACATTTGACCTAACCAAATGTAAGATCCAATGACAATATATATAGAGAGTAACATTCCTACATGCTAAAACCTTGCAAGCATTTAATGAAAAAAAATCCACACGCAGACAATTCTGAAATTAAAGCAGTTACCTGTACTTTAGAGACCCAAACAGCTAACAAAAGTTTAGATAGTCACTGAACCATAGTAGTACAATAATTTTAGATAAGAATCTGATACTACTGGAAGTGAAACAAAAACAACTTTTGCTTCCAGTACTAAGAATAGATGTTTCTCATAACAGGAAAGTAAGACTCACTAGGGAAAAAAAAAAAACAGTTATGCTAGAGTAAGTAGCACATATCACCTTCATTTGAAAGGAAGCACAGAAGTATATGTAGCCCTTTAAAAAACAAACTGCACAAAGCACTTATTTATAAGATATTGGGCGAAATTTCCTTCCTGATGTTGAGAGTATTTGGAGAGTAATTAATTTGGTGTAAATTTTCACTGAAGTAGAATAAGGTGGAAGAGATTAAATTTTGAATTTCCTCGTGGAAAATTTACCTTTCTAATTAGGTGATTTTCTGTATCAGCAACATAAATAACATTATTTTTTATAGCAATCCCTTGTGGTGAGTTGAAAGCTGCCTCTGAAAATCTTCCATCTCTCCTTCCACTGTTTGGACCTATAAATGAAACAAAGCAAACTCAAAACTAATTTTAGAAAAAATAACTTAAAAATAAAGTGCATACATTTAAACCTGTAAGAGAATTACATACTCTAAGAGATGCTGTCACAGCACCTTGTACAGTTTACATTATTAATATTTTGTGTAGTCTCATTTTAGTCACTGTGCTATGTAATTACAATAGCCTGGTGCTATTAAGTTTTGGACTCGTTCTCCACAAGTCCTCTGCTTCTTTAAGCTCATCTTCCAAAGAGAAGTCTTAATAGCTCCTGTTCCCTTGCACTAAAGGACAACAGCAACAACAGAAGACAGAAATAAAAAACTACATCTTTTTTTATTCCTGACTACATCAAAGCAAGCCAGCAGGAAAAACTTTAAATTCCAAAACTCAGTTCCATTTCAATGGTTTAGCTTTTGGTATAATCACAAATATCTGATTAGCAGCATTTTCTCATTAATAATAGTAATTAGGAAAAAGATTACATGGAACTAATGACACAAAAGAACAGTGAGAATGATGGAGTGACAGTCTTCTGCATGGAACAATCAACAAATAGAAAGGAACATGACCTGAATATAACAGTATGAAGGTAAGCATCATATTTCAGAGGGAGTAACATTTGAAGTGTATTAGCAGTATGTGTCAGCAGAAGACATTTAGATATATGAGTTATGTATGCATCATGATTTATGATGCAAGTATAATAATTTCAACCTTTGTGCATGCCCACACTTATTACTGTATTATCAACTTCATTACATTATTTTCCACACACTGAATCATTTAACTGAGTCACTGAAATACACAAACTTTTACAATCTACTGTCAGAAGACAATTGAGAGCTTAACAGACATGAAGCAGTAAGGTGCTGGCGTGTCAATAGTTCCCCTTGGTAAGCCTCAGGGTGCAGATCCCCAGGGAAGGGAAGAGCACAGAGTGCCACAGGAAGGAGGGGTACCAGTTCAGATGTTAGCACACTTCCCTCTGAATTGCTGTTTAATGACTATCCCAGAACACTAAAGGGTACCTTGTCAGCAGAGACTTCATCTCACATATCAAACAGAAACCAAATTCTCTCACTTTTGTCATAAGAAATCCTGTTTGTACTTTCCATAAGTAAAGGGCATTATGACTAATGACTTTATCAGGTTAACTTGGATAATTAGCCTGTCTATCCAATGCACTGTTACTTCAAATGGCAAGAGATTTTCTTCCTTCCTTTAAACAGCAGTGCCATCCTAATTTTTATGAGGTTTGTAGGATCCTGCCACAGAACAGGCATTAGTCAATACCAAACTAAGTAATACAGGGCACATGAGCATACAGGTTATGATTCTGAGACATAAATGAACCGTTGTTTGCAATGATTTGGGGATTCCACCACTTCCTAAATCTGTCTATTATGGCTGCTCATAGATGGACTGTCCTAACACCTACATACTTGGTGCATTAAGATGTAACTTTGACCACTGTAAAAGATTACAAAAAAAGAACAAGTCTGAATGTTTCATTTACAAAAGAGTAAAGCATACAAAGAGTGTGCAAGCTTAAGTACATTTTATTTGCACTGTAAAGCAAATAGTAATTTTAGAAAAACAGTTTAAGGGATTAGTTCTTTAAAGCAGAAATGTTACTAACAGAAACTTTGTAACAAATGTAATTAAATTTAAAATATTTAACTTTCACTATTTTCAAAACTTGATTATATGTTACACCTCAATTTTGGTGAGAACACAGGCCTTTTCATATATATACTAAGGTAACTTCATTTTCAGGTGCCTATGTGCTAGTGCAATGCACTGTTCTTATTAACTCTCCTCTCCTCTTAAAACCAGAAAGGGATCCTATAGAGGAATGCTCTTGATTTAAAAAAAACCCAACAACCACCAAACAAAAAACACACCCCAAACACCTCCCTACACACCACCACAATTCATTTTTTCTATTGGAAGGGAGGCATTTCATATTGGAGACATAATTGTCTCTTTTCCTTTCCTTACCTTGCTGCTGGATGTGGATGTACGTCACTTAAACCTAAACCCGTTTGCAACCCTTTCAGAAGAATACAAAATGGTTTTTTTGTAACTCATATTAGACATCACAAAAATTCAAAACTTAAGTCAATGGAACAAAGGAAAAAAAAACAAACTAGACATCTCAAGCAGTTGCACTACCAGAGCTTCACATTGATGGTACTATGCTATATCCCCTCATATCTGGTAAAAGTGATTTTAGCAGAAAAAAAAGAAAAGAATTGCAATGCTTATAAACTGCTAGGTCTTCTAACAATCAGCCGAGTATGCCCAGCGAACATATTCTACTCCTAAACTAAAATTATTATAATAAACTTAAATACCCTTACCTCCAATAATGTGTAGAATTTGTCCATTTTTTTGAGTAACCAAAATCCTATGATGTCCAGTGTCTGCTATTACCAGCCTTTCTCCTGAATTATCCACGGTCACTTTGCCAGGAAACAGCAGGGGAGAAGGTGGGAGGGAGTCTCTGTATAGCTTTATTCCAATGTTGTTATCTTTGATTTGTCCTCTCTCCTTGTAGAATTTCAGTGTTACAGAAGTAAATAAAAACAACTTCTCTCTGTGTCCCTCTCCAACAAGCGAAAACAGCATATTTCCACGAGGCCCAAGAATGACCAGAGTTGGCCAGCAGGACACTTCCAGTTCATGCCACAGTGCTGCATCTGCATCATTTACTACAGGGTGGACAATATTATACCTCAGGACGGCACTTTTAATGTTATCCAGAACTTTTTCATTTGGGAATTTCGCTGAATGGACACCAACAATAATAAGACCATCTGAAAGGAAAAACAAAGTTGTGCATTGAAACATATTTGTATTTGAATTAAAGAAAGTAAAAATGAAACACAGTTATCTCACAATGTGACTGACTGCTTTCCAGAATGAAAGAGGATTTGAACAAACAAAAAGCAATCACATCTCAGTAGGAATATAGATAGCTATGTATACAAAATACTGAAACTCAGAAATAACATTTCAGTAAAATTACTGAACTTTAGGACCATTACTTGCCCAGATGGTTAACGTTAAATATGGCATAAATTGTTCTTAGTTCCTGAACCTCTACATACTAAGGCAGAAAAATACTTTCAAAATAATTATGGATAAACTGTAGCAGTTCAATTCAGACTTTGTTTTTTTTCAGATGTTTATGATACCGCTTTGTCTTTTGATTCCTATACACAACAATGGTGTTTTAGAAAATTAATTTTTCTCCACTGTTAACTAGGAATCACAAAGGAACACTGAACTCTGGAAGTCCAGAGTTACCCTGGCATATCTAACTCTAGCTTTTCTCTCTTAAGTCTTCCAGTTATGATGGCAATTAGCAAAACCCCGAATTAGCGCTCTGAGGAAAACCACACAAAAAGTAATTTTTTGCAGCTTGCATAATGCACCTTTCTCCTTATCAAAGAAAATAATTTTATTTATTTAGCATTCTAGCATTTTAATTTTTAATCCACAAGAAGTGTACTTTTTCCCGCAATAACTCACCTATCTTATACATTTTATTTCATGCATCAACTGTTTTGTGTCACACAAGAAGTCACTCTAAACTGGAAATTTACATATCAGATCTTCCTGTTATTTGGCATTTACCACCTAATCCATTAAAGGGCTTCACTATTTGTAAATCTTCAAGCAAATATGTAAAAGTAAAATGCTTTTGTAAAACAGTCCTCCAAAAGCCCTGCAGTTGAACGGTGAAACCAGGCCTCTGATGAGAGCGGGCCTGAATCAGGGCCCAAAAAGCTACAACTGTAAACAACTGCATCCAGGGACGTGGTTTGGAATGGAATGTAGTATTTACTTTTATGCTTTTCTCCTGCCTTTACGGTAGAGGTGCAATCTGGCTACCTGGACAACTTTGTTCACCCCTCACCTCTGGTTTTGTGGTAGAAATGTAAGAAAGGCAATTATTTCAGGTCTTAAATAGCTGTATTACTTGAGCTCAGATGAGTTTGTTTCCTTCTAAAAACACCAATTTAATCTCAGGTTGGCTTTTTATTCAGTTACAGAGAAACAGAAAACTATTTTTCTCCTTTAGCCCTTCCTCTCAACCATAAAACAGTGTTAATGGAGAAGAACATCATCTTCAATGTGACAACAGGACAGGGGAAAGTGCTGCACAATAAAAGACTTAGTTGACTACAACTATTTCACAGATACAGAGTTAAAAAATCACTATAACTAATAGAGTCTTTATCAATCCTATAGGCGCAGCACGCTGCAATATCAGACAGCTGAAGTTGTACTATCATTCACTGCTGAACTCCAAACAGCAGGTCAAATATTTTAACTGTAATAGGATCATCATCAGTGCTTACATTTGTCCTTCAAAAATATCATTAAAGCTAGAAAGACAATTCTATACTGAACACCTGAACAGCACAAATAAGCTATAACATTCTCTCATGAAGAAAAATCTTGTGGAAAGTGACAGATGCTATGCTGAGATATAAGAATATGTACACCATTTAAAACACTTCATTTGAAGGATTATAACAGAGCACAACACTGGACTTCAAGCTATTTCTGAATATTAAAAAGTACTCCCTCTTATAGAAGTCATTTCTGGACTGCTGATAACATGAACTGAATATGCACTGGGGTTTAAAATAACTTTCTGAATGCCACTTGAAACACAGAAATAGCATCACTGAAGATAGCAGCGAGGACATATCAGATAAAGATGCTAGGCAACATTTAATCCTATAGAAAGCAGTCTTCATTTTGAAACAGATCTCCTGAAGTTCCAGACAACAGAACTATGTGCATAGGTACAATGATATATACAATGATTTAGGATAATCCTAAAATTACAGCTTCTTGTGTTCAGACTTCTCATGTCTGATGATCACACTGCTGAAGTTTCAACATACTCCATGTAAGAGGGCATTTGAGCCACATTAAAAAAAAAGTAATCAGAGTATCAAAAACGTATGTACATAATGTACAATGAAAAAAAGACACAATATCAATATTGAGGTTGGTTCTTAGTTATGCAAAAAAATACAGGCAACATTCCTTCAAATATTCAAACAATAGATTAAATATCCAAATGTATTATGAGATAGATGCTTTGTCAGAGCAAGATGCTTGTTTTCCTTCTGACTAATATTGTCTGCTAGGTCAGCACCCTCTGCCACTTCTATAGCACGGTAAACATATACATGAAATGTGTAAATAAATGCTATGTTTACAAATCTGAAGTTTAATAAAGCTGCAGTTTCACTATATATTTAATCTGTCTTGCTGCTGCCAAAAGTTGCTCATCTTTTGCACCAAAATCAGGTTTTTTGCAATCACAAGGGGATAGATTTCGGAACTAACCCAACCAAAAGCGAAGGGACTTCCATTAACTAAAGAAAAGAGCAAATTAAAATAGAACAAAACTCCAGAATAAGGCTGAATACCAAGATGCCTGCATTAATATATCTAGACCTTCTTAAAGCATTTGTGTTATTCTTCCAACTTTTATCTTTCTCAAGTTTCTCAAGTCAACACCTTTCCCTTCCTCTCTCTCCTAGTGATTAGTAAACCATCTTTGCCTTTGGTGAAGAAGATGCACATTGATATAAAACCATCTACTGACGTATTTTTCTATGGCTTAAAAAAACACAATCCTTACTGCCTTGATATATTTATACCTATTACTGTAATGCTAACATTTACACACTTAGCAAGCAAAGAAAAATTAAATAATCCTGAAAAGGCTGACAATCAAAACATGAAAACAGCAGAAAACAACCAAAAGGGAGATCTATAGTGAAAAAAAAAATGTATTTTTCTTTTTTGTTTGAACCATCAAGCACCTTAATCTCTTCCTGAATCCAACTGCTATCCTCTGTTTCCTAATGGATTAAATTTGAGATTAATGTTCCACACACCTGCTCTTCTTTCCTTTTACCTCCACTTTCATCCCAAGTATCTTTTTTCTCACTCCGGTTCCTGTAGGAACAGGATAGCTCAAATCCAAAAAGGCCTTGTTAGGATAGCTCAAATGCAAAAAGAATTTATCACCTATCAGCAAAATACTTTCCTCAAGCAATAACGCCTATGACAGGAAGTTTAATACAAGTCAAACAAAAAAAAAAAGTGTCTCCAAGTGGACCTCCAGTTCCGTTCAGAGTGCTGCAGCATCTTTTATACCAGTATAGGGATGTTCAAATACTTCAAAGAGAAAGCTTGTGGGTAGAGGTTGTTAAAATGAATATTTTGTTATCAACTGATTTAACAGCTTGGTGTCAAAAAACAGATGAAGTATTTGACAGCTATATTAATACAATAACACTATGCTACAAAATGTTTATCATTTAAAGATATTCTTATTATATGATCAATGTAATCTTGTGAAATCTCAATCTAGACCTTCTTCCCAGCATGCCTGATATCCACAGCAGTCCGTTTATCATTTGCTAATCATCTTCCACTTAAAACTGCCTCCCTCCCAAAAAAATGCCATGATAGTTTTTCCTTATTAGATAAAGTTCCTCATATCTGAAACATTATACCAGATCTCAAATTTCTCCAAAGCAAACAGCTAAGCTTTCCAAGGTAGAAGAATTAGTTTGAGTCTTCTGTAAAGCGCTATGTAAACCTATAATATATAATGAACTACTTAAAGAACTTGACATTTCAAAGACATTGTAATTTCTTTCTATAGTGAAAGAAAGTAACACATGAAAATAAATGCTGCCAAAATTAAAAACCACCAGAAATGCCAATGGAGAATCAGAGACTTATACATTATAAGATAATGTTATTTACTACATATATATATATGACATTTAATACATTTTTTTTAGGGCTGAAAGTAACACTGTTCTTCATCTCACTGCTGAGTCTATTAAAATATCCAAGATAAGTGAGTAGCTGATACATTCCATGTAAGACCACAGCTTATCTCTGACAAGGCATCATGATGACAAGAGACTGCATTCTAAAAAGTAATCACCCTGCATTTTTATTCACTCAGAGGGAGAGAGAGAGACAGATTTTATCTCAGATGTGAATCTGAAGAGCTTAATTCCCTCTCCAGAACACAGGACTACTAATGGTATATAATTTGATGCCAATACTAAAAAAAAATCTAAACCAAGCTTACATATTTTGTTATTTCAGCTGGAATGGAAAAAACAAGTAATCATAACTATATCCATGCCACCACCTTTATTACATTCTTCTCAGAATTGGTTACTAAATCAAGTGTAGAGGGTTACATACTTATATTGAGCCCATATCTTACATCCTTGCACTGGTTTTTGCAAATACCCTTATCCATGAGGATATCAGATTTGGGCTTTAAGCACATATCCTGTTTCTTTAATTATACAGACACAACAGATGCCTTATTTAACCCCATTTAAAAATGCGATGCCAGTACCCACAGCCACCTTTTTTAGGCCACTTAAAAGATTAGAAGACATTTTTAGGCACCCCTGAAATTTTGCCAGCTGTTTAGTAACCAGCAACAAAGTGACTCAGCTACTCCGCCTGCAACACTGCCAGGAAATTCTATTCCAAGCAAGCTAAAGCACTTTTACCTTTATCAGAGTACTGGTGCTCTAACGCCTGGAGATCAGGCAGCAGGTGCAAGCAATTGATGCAGCAGTAAGTAAAGAAATCCAACACCACAACTTTTCCACAAAGGTCTTTGTGAAGAGAAATAGGACCTTCAGTGTTTAACCATTGCAGATCTGGAATACAGAGAACAGAGATACCCAGTTAGGGGAATGGTATGGAAAGGCAGACACTTATACTAATTTGCTCAACACCACACAATGCTCCTTGTACATTTCACTAAAAAAAAAGTTCAACATCACTTTCTATGCAGGCAGAAAAGCAAGCCAAAAGTGTTCTGGTTATCAAATTCACCCTTATATTCCACAATTCTTCACAGTTAGTAAATGAAAAGAAATAGCATTAACAAGATTTAATGTAATATTGAAAGTGCAGTTCATATATTTAAACAGGCACCTTTTAATTGAAAAAACATGAGAGCCTCAGAACCATTTTCATACATTTTAAAACATGATCTACATTATTCAAGCCCTAACAATGTCATATGGGTAACAATTAATTATTTAAAACTCACATAAATGCTAGTAAAACTAAAAAACTGTTAAACTCTTAATGATTTTTCCAACAGTTTCGTAAGAACTTTCAGAGAAATCTTTACTTTTGTAAAGATTTCAGAGATGATAGAAATATTTTTGTGTTTAGAGTTTTGATCTTGATTTTCAAAGTTTAAAATGACAGGTATAAATTAATCCTGTTACATGGGAAGAAATACAACCTTTTCAGATATACCCGGCAGTACTCCTGGTCATTTATTTTAACCACTTGATATGAGTCATGAAAGCATTCTTTTTTCACTGGTAATTGGTATTCCTTTGATTCCATTAGAAACTAGTATCAAGATAAGAAATAAATATCCTAGAACATGATCCGCTGTCATTACCAGTTAACATTTCTGAAAATAACAGGGGGAAAAAGATAGATGTGATACAATGCAAAGCTGAGTTAAGTTTTTGAAGGCCTATTTTTTAAAAATGTATGCTGACTAATCTAAAAATCCTCAAAACTTCCACTCTGACAGTTTCAACAAACTAAGTTCTTATTGCCCCAGGAGAAGTTATTGCTGCTGAAGTCAGCAGGTTTGATTTCTGTTTCACTAAGAGGAGGATTGATCTCTACTTCCATATATTTATTAACATAAATGGATGCACACACATTTAGATTTGGTGACAATAATTTATCAAGCACTTGCATTATTTCCACAGGATAAGGGCTTTACTGTTTACTTTTTAAAAGAAAAGAGTAGGTTATTTATTTTATGGCATTGCTCTGCTTTTCACTAGAATTAAAATACCTTCCATAAAAAAATGCTGTGAATGAAAAATGTTGGCTACATATTTGAGCTCTTTTTGGAGGAGAAAATGAACAGGACACAGAAAGTGAAGGAATATTAATGACAAAAATGAAAATTCAATTCAGGGGTCCAAATCTAGACAGAAAGAGCATTCACTTTGTTCCATTGGTTAAAAGTCAGAATTCATTCCCATGATACACGTGTGATTTTAAACCTGAAGTTTACCTCCTGAGGTGTCTGTTTTGCAGTCAGATGTGAGCTCCCAGAGTTGCAGAGAGCCCCACTAAGGTTAAAAGGACCCTGAGCAGGATCTGCAAGATCTTACAAGACTCAAAGTTTAACTTCACACTGAGCACAAGAAGAGATACACAAATGTGTGAAAGGGAAATGGGCACACTAGCAAAGCAGAAGGACATCTCCAGCACTGTATGTATTATCAGGAACATGAAAACTGACAAGCACAGGTAAGTCATGGGGGAGAGAGAGCTGGGGAGCATCCTAACCGGCTGCAGTGAAACCAAGGGAGCTCGAGAGAAAGCTGCGAGAGTTGGTAAGGTTCTCGCTATGACCAGAGGAGAGATATCAATACACCGTACAGAAGGGAAAGGCTTGTCCTTTCCTCCTGGTGCTTTCAGGAGTGACATTTCCTGTAACTAGAAGCACCTTTTAAAAAAGCAGCTAACGGGGCCGAAATTACACGGCCCTCGCAGGCAGCGGGACTTCAAGGAAAACGCCACACGATGAGCGTCGGAGCTCAGCCACCTCCACCGGGGGAGACCCTGCAGCCGCCCGCCCGGCGGGGCCGGGACGCCGAACCGCGCTCCGCCGCGGGGCCTGACCCGCTCGGGCCCCGCCACCCACCTCCGCCGAGCTCGGGCACCGTTAGGTCCCGCTCCCGGCTGTCCATCTTCTTCAGGTACTGGTAGACCAAGTTCTCCTTCTCCTGGGGAGTATCGGCGTCGAGCAGGGCGTACTCCAGCTGGGTCTGCGCGGGCAGGAGCCCCGCCAGGCCCCCCGCCGCCATGGCGCCTCCCGGGCGAGCCCGCCGCCAGGACGGGCCGCTGTTTACCGGGCTGCCGTTTCACGACCGCACATTCAGCACCGCCCACAGCGCGGGGGAGGAAAACTGTAATTAAAAAAACCCACCAAACCAAAACCTAAGCACAAATACGCAATAACTCGTCTGTCTTAAAGGGGGACCTTCTCACTCATTGCGGGTTTTTACACAGCTTTGATGTTCACAGAAGCGTATTCGTGAGGAGAATCCCCAGTGGTGATTCCAGCTCAGCAGATTCAACACAGCCTGCTTTTACCGCCCAGTCACTTTTTTATTTGTAAGCGGAATAGATGTGAAAATCGAGCGGTACCGGGACAAAGTCCAAACAAGGCACCAATTATTTAGATAGTGGGATTTTTTTGGGGATGGGAGATGCTACGAGAGAAGCGGAAAGTTGGGCGACAGCCGTGGTGACGAAGCTGCGGAAGCGAATACGTTGCAGCGGCGGCGAACGGCTGAGGAGAGGCGCCCGCCCGCCAACTTCGGTAGCGGCGGGAGGCTGCGGGGAGGCAGCCGCCCTCGGTGCCCGCGGCGGGGAGGCAGCCGCCCTCGGTGCCCGCGGCGGGGGGCTGCGGGGAGGCAGCCGCCCTCGGTGCCCGCGGCGGGGGGCTGCGGGGGGGCAGCCGCCCTCGGTGCCCGCGGCGGGACCTACGCGCAGGGCCTCCCGGCAGCGCTGTGCCGGTGTCGGCCTTGGCCGTGCGGTGACTCCCGGCAGCGATCCCGTCGCTGAACTCTTGGGGGTAGCGGGGTGGCAGGCAGGGGAGCGGGCTGGCTGGGCTTCACCTTCCGAGGCCGGGTTGGGTGCTTACGAGGGGGAGCTGGAGGAAATGGCTCACCCTGCAAGTCTTTCTGCATCTTACAGACTCGGGTTTTGTTTAACAGGAGTAATTACAAATATTCAAAGAGACGCTCATTAAATTATTTTTAGGATAGGATCCACCATGCTTCTGTCCCATCACGGGCTGCTGTTTGGTTTGTGGCCCAGTGTTGCTTTTTTAAAATGGAGTTCAGGTGCTTTTCTTCAGATAGCAAAGGGGGGAGGGAAGAGAAAACTTACTAGCGGAAGGAGAGGTAGATTTGTGAACTGTTGGTTAAAAGAAAGGAGACTATTTCATGTGTTGCCATGTCTGAAGATGCTTTATTGGAAGAGGACATTTGGGAGTACAAATCCATTAGGAGGCAAAAGCATCAGAGTAATTCAGAGAGCATCTCTACACCTGTGCAGAAAGTAAGTGATGGCAAGTGCAGGCCAAAAAGAAAGAGAAATAGAAATAAAAAAAAATCTGTAGAAAAAACTGATAAGCTTCAGAAAACCGAGCAGGGATCAAGGCCAAACCAGGATGTAGATCAATGTAAAGACGACAGTAGTGTGCACTCCCAGGAAAGCGTGGGTAGCCTGACGGAACAGAGCTCACAAAATGCAAAGCCCATTTATGATGGATACTGTCCGAGCTGCCAGATGCCTTTCTCTTTGCTGTTGGTCCAGACACCTCGATGGCATGTCGCTGAATGTTTGGATACTCCAGGATCCATTGAAAAAGGTATGAATAGAGTAAGAAAAAAGCCTTCGGAGAAAAGTTAAAGGCTTCTCACATAATGTTGCCGTAAACTTTGTTTTTCATATTTAGTTCAACATCTAAGATGGTAGTTGGCATGATTTTTAGAATGTTATTACTGATCATTCATCAGCATTATTTTTGTATGAGATTTTTAGTTCTTTGTGAAGAACATGGAAATCTGACATGAAAATCTCATCTCACAATCTAATCTCAAAACTTTGTAGAGTAGTGATAAAGATTCATGGTTGTTTATCAAGCTCCAGTTTTAGTAGTTTATTAAAGAAATTGAAGGTGCATATTTACCGTTCTGAAATAATGGAACCTGTTTCAATTACTAAGTCAATGTCAGGAAAAAAAAAACCTCCTTCAGTTAAGAGGCTGCTACTTTTGACACCGAATTTCTTTCTCCTTAGGTATGGATTTTATTATCCTGTATCCATGTTTCTGTGTGATTTGTCCAGTTGTCTCTGTCAGAGACAGAGGTACAGGACAGTTTGAAGCTGAAATCAGTCTGTTATGCTAATTTACTTGAAATGTTAGCCTTTGGTCCAGTATGCTTCAGAAATTTTATACAGAATTATACATGAAAATTCCTGTATCATAAGACAACACAGTTTTGTTTTGAGTTCTGTACGAGAGGAATAAAACTGACTCATTCCAATTCCTAGTTTCATGTGGGGAAGTACCATGTCTGAAAAGATCCAGGTATCCAACTCATGTTCTTAATACACTTCATAACTTTTGAAAAACTTGAGTAAAGGCTGCTTTAGATAACGCAGTCACGTTCCTTTTTATATCTTTGTAACTTTCCTTGAAGTTTCTTCTTCAGAACAATGAAATGTGAGTCCTTTAATCCCGATTTTGGCAGTGGTTTTAACTTAAGTCAGATGTGTTAACACTTAATTTCCATCTCTTACTCCAATAACTAACAGATGAAAAACCCTTCTGATTGATTTACGTGTCCACCTTATAATCCTCAAAAGTTAGGCTAGCAAACTCTCAACAAAAAGTTTAGGGAACAGCCACAGTTTTTTTTGCTGGCATCTCAGTCCTGAATACTTTTTTCACATAAGGAAATACATGACTTTTTTTTGTTTTTTTAATTTAATGTGTAACCCAGCAGACAATTTGAAGTGGAATTTCAGGTTGATTCAGAACGGAGATTTGGTTTATTTTGAAACATGTCTACTGGCCTTTTCTGGTGCTACTGCTCTGAGGTCATTGCTTGCACGTGAGACAATTCTAAACTAGAAGCCATGTGATTACATTAGCACGGCATTGAAACACAGTTAAGTACTCTTGTTGTTAGAGGGCTGTATTAATTCAGGCATAGTGCTCTATTAGCAGCAGCTGTTTGGTTTTAGGTTGGAAGCATTCTCATTTCTAGCCAGCTCAGGGCAGGAGGTCTTGGCAGCTTGAAAATTACTTTTTACTTGTGCCATCTGTCCTTCAATAGCTGCATTTATAAGAAAAAGCTTTTAAATTGTGTAATGTGTGATTTTTATTTTAATAATTATGCCAACTATTTTTGCAAAGATACTAACATTACTCCTCTGTTTAACTCTTTTCATAGAGTGTTCTGATGGTTTACTGTGCACTTCCACCATTCCATCCCACTACAAGCGCTATAGCCATTTTCTACTTGCAGCAAGCAGGGCAGGAGATTATCTTGTAAAGTCTTCAGCAACCACTTTGGAGGGGAAGATGACATATTCTACTGCAAAGCCCAGCTGTTCACGAAGTCTTGTAGAGGAAATTTCACAGAATGAGAAACCGTCTAATAATGTAAAAAATGTCCCGAATGATGACTGTACATTGATGGTACAGAGTTCACTGCAAATGAAGTCTCTAAATATAACCAGTGAAAGTACTTCCTCTTTTACAGATGTTCAAAAGCCTCAACAGACATGTCAGCTTACACAAACCACAGATAACACTTGTAAATTTGAATTTTATGACTTTGTATCCTCTCAAGAAAGTGGAACAGGACAAGATCAGTGTAGTCGGAAAGATACAAGTCAGCCAAGTCTACTACAGTCAAAAGCAGACTTCAGTGACTGTGAAATTTCTTATTCTCCACTGAGTACTTTTGAGGAAAGTGAAGAGGAAACTGAGGAAGAGGAGAAGAAAGTAAAAATATCACAAAATAAGTTATTCAAAGTTGAGAACTTTGAAGATGAAGAATCTAATTCTGTGGTGTTTAAAACATTTGATGGACTTTTCATACAGCAGAAGCCTCAGTGTGAGCATACCAAAATGGGAAATTGCATAGTTAAAAAAAAACGCTGTGAGGAAGTAAATACATTGAACCATCTAGATGGTAGTGTAAAAACTGTTTCTCGGGGTCACATGAACAGCAAGTTCTGTAATTCAACATGTGTAGATAATCAGCATCAGCAAGAGGTGCTAGCCAGTAGATCCTCTTTTCCTTTTAATTGCGAGGAGGCTGAACAGCCAGAATTGATTTCCTCTGCTGCTGAAGCAGGTAACGCAGGGTCAGAGGATCCTGGTACTTGTGCTTTGGATTCTGCTTGTGTGAGTTTTACTGAGACATCATCGCTGCTAGTCAGAGAAGAGGCTGGGTCTCTTCTGACACAGAAAAGTAATGTTTTGAGGGACCCAAGCAACACTTTAACTAATACAGATAAAATGACTGCCAATGCAATTGGAAAAACAGCTCGCCAGGAGAGTTTGCAGTCAGTGGTGGAGGAAGAAGGAAATCTTAATACAGCTGCTCTGTGCTTTCCCAGCCCCATCTCTAAAACTGTACCATCTCTTTCTTTAGCTAGTATGAATGCCAGATTGAGTTCTGCCAAAGAACTCAAACAAATGGACATTGGTGTTTTCTTTGGGTTAAAACCCAAAGTAAAAGAGGAAAGCAAAGGAGAGACGTGTTTGAGTGAGGGAAAGCAGATACCAAGTTCAGCAACTCCCAATGGAAAGAGGTCCAGACAGCAAAAAAGAAAAGCTGAAGGGTCTGTGGAAGATGTAGAAGCAGTTATAGAAAGTTCAAGTAAAAATGGAGCCTTTGCAGCTGTAAGTTCTGGTGGCCAACAAAGGTGGAGAAAAAAATTTAAAGAATTATCTACTACAGGTGAAGGAATAAGAAAAAAACACTGCCCTTTCTACAAGAAAATACCAGGTGAGAGGTAACTTGCTTTTTGTAGAGGTTAACTAATTTTGGCTTGAGTGTTGCATTTTTTTTCCTAATTTTAGGCTTCAGTATTCTTCATAATCATTTAGACTGCAGCTCATAATGAATTTTCTTTCCTTTATTTAAGTTGATAAAATCCTGTGTAGGTGCAGATCTCCAAAAGAAGGTGATTCCAGAACCAGAGTCAGCAATGGCTGAAAATAGTGAAATAGTTACCTCAGGGAAATTAGTTAAAGGACTGACTTCTGAATGTTTTTGACAGACCAAAAAACCTAAGCAGTATTGAAAGATGGATCTACTTTCTTAAATATTTTTGAATATATCCCTTGCTAATATTCACTCCTAATTCCTGAATTTAATCTTTTACATCGCTTCAGTTGTGCCTGAAAATAGGGCTGTCAATAGCAATTATTTCCCTACACTAAGTTAAAAGAATTGAGTTTAATTTTGCATTTGAAATTCAATAGTATTAGAAATATAATTTACTACAATTGTGAAAACAAAGAAATGAAAACCAAGCAGAAGAGTTTAGTTAGGAAACAGCCAAGAGTTTCTCAGAATCTCCTCAAGCAATTACATAAATTACAGGATGATGGCTCAGCGGCTTAAAAAGCTTCAGATCCTCACGGTTCTGTTTACGACTAAAGGACCGTCTCAGTCTTAGGTAGTTATTTGAGGAAGCCAAATAGAAATATATTAGTGATCCTAAGTGCCAAGCTCCTGCTTGAAGACTGGTCTGTAAGTCTTTGTGGGGCTACACCAGTATCATGGGTTCCACAGGCTTAGAGAATTTTCCATATATTATAAATTTGAAGAGCCGACTCCTATGCCTACAATGCAATATTAAAGTTGCTTTGTTATTATCTTGTTCTATTTTTGTTACTACATTTGAAGTATATTTGACTGTATTTTCTATGTTGCTAATGATACATATTTATCAGTATAATTCAGCCTCCCTGAAGTTTTGAGTCTGGTACCTCTCAAACACTTGGGGATTTTTTGGTTTGTGATTTTTCATTAGCAGACTGCTATGCTTTTTTGGAGTTGCAAATACTTGAAGTTCTAGCCTTAAGTAAGTAGAACTATTTCTAGTTCTCCTAGAAGATCTGGGAAATTTGCATAATATAAAATGAAAAATATTTGAGTGCCACCAGATGAATTAGCTCTACGCGCTCTTTGGTGGTTTTAAGAAAGTATAACCCAATGTGAAAGGACCATTTGTCAGTATGTTTGCATTTTAAAAAAATATATTTGCAGAGGAAAGGACCATCTCCTATACAGCTGTCTTTATGCAACATCTTTATACAAACAGCACCTCACTCTCACTGAAAGCATACAATAGGAAATCAGTCACGTTTCATCTTGGCAGGTATATTCAAAGATCCCAGATTGCTTGCTTAATAATTATATGGTAGCATGTTTTAAGAGGAATATGAAATGTAGAATAATTGAAAAATTGCAGTTTGATTGCAAAATGTGTTTTGTTAAGCTATAGTTACCTGATTTATTTTGTGTTAAGACGTTAGTATTAGATTTTAATCCATGTGAACTTTCAAAAATATCAGCTGAATGGCGATAAAGGTGTTCTATTTGCTTAACCAGTTGCCATCTGTGTAGGATGGCAGCTGAAGAACAGATATTCTGGAGGCCTGTGAAACTATTTGTGTGTGGACACTTTGTTAAATTTTTATTTTAGTAAGTGAAAATCTTTTTTGTGACTGTTGAATTATACTCAAACTGTGCTCATCTTTAAATGGCTCCTTCAACTGAATGCAGTGTAACTGTATTACCTCTTAATGTGAAAGAAAAAATAACAAAAGGAACATCTAATTAGAAACTAGTTCTGAACTATGCATGTTTACTGACTGGCTTCTCTTCTCTTTTTGCTGTAGGAACTGGTTTTACAGTTGATGCCTTCCAGTATGGAGAAATTGAAGGCTGCACAGCTTATTTCCTTACTCATTTTCATTCTGATCACTATTGTGGACTAACAAAAAACTTCATGTTTCCAATCTACTGTAATAAGGTAAGGTTTTCCAAGACTGCTAGATATTATCAAATCCATATGCAACTATAACCGCTTTTATACTGATAAAAGTAAATAGAAGATCAGAGGTTCCATCGTTGGGTTGATTAGGCACAGTGGATATGGATGGGGGAATCTGGGTTTCACTTGTAAGAAATGTTTACCCTAATTTGACCGATGAAGAAGATTTGTGAAACTTCCCTGTCTAGATACCATGAAAAAATTCAAGTTTAAAAGGATCTTTAGAGGTCGTATAGTCCAATCTCCTGCGCAATGAGGGTCTAACTTCAAAGTTAGATCAGACTTCAGAGAGCCTTTGTCGGTCAGATTTTGTCTGAAAATAGAGATTCCACTACATCTCCTCGCAACCTGCTGCAGTGCTTACCCACTCTGATGAAATTTTTTCCTAATATACAATTGAAATGTCCCTTTTTGCAACTTCAGACTGTAGCTTGTTCTTTTTGTGTGCATCATGGAGAAGACTCTGGCTCCATCTTCTCTTTAACTCTATTCAAGTGATGGACATCTGAAATTAGATTCCACTTCAGCCATCTCTTCTCCACATTCAGTAAATGGAGTTGTTTTAGCCTCATCCTGTGTGTCCTGTGCTTCAGGCTGCTGAATGGCCAAGACTGCCATTAGCTATCAGATGTCCAGCCATCTCTTCTTTACTGATAACATGGTAGGGCACCTTGCCTAATCAACCCATCCAGAACCTGCATCACAAATATATTTCTGATTTACTCTGGAAGTCTGGAATGCTTGTGTCCCATGTTGCCCTTCCAGTGGGTATTGGGGTGACTGCAGTTCTTCATGATAAGATCCAGGGTCTGTGACGTAGAAATTTCTTCAGTTGCTTAAAGAAGGCTTTGCCCACCTCCTCTTCTTGACTTGGCAATCTGTAACAGATGTTATTCCCCCTTGTTTGCCTCCTCCCTGATTCCAGTCCATAACCTGTTGACAGGCTTTTAAAAGTTTGCTTATTTAAGACAGCTTTTTTTCAGTTTGCTTTTTGAGAGGTGAAATGCTACTGAAGGCTTGATTATACCCAGGATCTCATAGTTTCTCTCTAAGCCAGACAGTCTGGCTTTGAGAGCCTTTGTTTCTAAAATAAACAAAGGCTTTTTTTAGATTTTGTTTCTATTCCATATTAAATCCTTTCCCTGTTACAGATAACTGGCAACCTGGTGAAGAGCAAACTTCGAGTCAAAGAGGAGTACATCCACGTGCTGCCAATGGATACAGAATGTATAGTGAATGGGATCAAAGTATTGTTGCTCGATGCCAATCAGTATGTGTCATGCATTTGTTGTGGGATATTTGTATGTATAGAGTATTAAAGATAAATAGCTATACAGATACAGTTTGTTTTCATGATTTTTAGGTTTCGGTGGATCTGAAAATATAAGGGTGAAAATACTTCACATTCCTGAGTTGGCTTAGTAACATGCGTTTTCACTTCAGAAGTGAATTAGGCATGTAGGAGCCTAAATTTCTTTCAAGTAGTTAGCTTTTGAAATAGGTGAATTATTTTTGAAAATGAAATTCAGGCTTTTTTGATAATTTTAGCTTAACTTTATTTTTTGGTTGTAATGAATACATAGTGTTAACCACACATAGCTCCATAATTTTTAAGCTTGTTGAGACGTTGAGTGATTTTTCTAGTGGTCTGGACACTTTAGTTTTTGGTGTCTAGTTGGGAACATCCTAGATTTGATTATCAGAGATGTTAGATTTCTGTAGCTTCAACTGAAGGTAGTAAAATCTTCAGCTAAAGAAAAATGTGGTACTTTGGATCCCGGGAGAAACGAAACCTAGCCAACATTTTGAAAACTGAACTTTAAAGAAAAGCCTGTTGAAATGTGCAACAAGACTTCTACTGGATTCGGTGATAAAGGGTGAGATTTTTGTCCAATGTTACACTGGCACTGTGTGGTAATGCTGGATTGAAAGTTCAGTAGCACCTGACTTCCAGCTCTGTGCTCTTGCTGTTCTGCCTGTTGGTACCTTATTTGGCTATGGGCTAGAGGAAAAGTCCTTTCCCTGAAGTATATATTGAAACACAGCACTGTGTCACAGCTGGTTTGAATATTACTTATCTTAGGATTTGTTTATAGTTGGAGAGATAAGATTCCATGAAGTCCTTTGAGAACCCTTTCTGGGAATGAAGGAAGCCTTATTGCTTATGTAATTTGGACACTTCTCATTTTTCCTGTTTGTCTCTCTGATCCCCTGCTTCAATTTAAAAGGCATATAAACCTTAGGTACAAAGTTCAGCTTTTTGGAGAGTTCACCAATTCTGTCATTTTAGCTCTGATTGATGCCAGTTTTTCCTTTTTTTTGAGATTTCATTTACCGTTTACAGATGATTCATGTCTGAAATTGTTCCACTCTGGTTTTCCAGTCTGAGCACTTGCCCTTCAGACAGCTTTGGTGAGGAACTGCAGAAGGTGCAATGGATTCGCTGTGGCCAATAAGAGAATTGTATTTATAACCAGGGAATTCTGGATGGAGGATAATGTTTAAAATCTGCAAATAAAATTTAAAAGGAAATGCTTCAGTAAGTCCTGCAGGAATGAAGATGCATCTGCAATAATACAATATTGTTTCTCCTGAATGCGGCTTCTCTTTGGTGTGCTGTTTCCCCTTTAAATCAAGTAATAGAACCTCAGAGATTGCAACTGAGGCAGCATCTCTGTCATACCTAGAAGAAGACAGAGCATCTGAAAAAGGCAGTTAATGCTTGATTACTTTACTGTTGGTGTGGTTTTTTGCTTCCCTCCATCTCAGCTGAGAACTCCAGCCTACATTGTCTATGGCCATAAGGTTAGCTTTAGAATTCCTTTAGAAATCGTGAATTTCTAGCTAAATTAGGCTGTGATTTAAAAAGCTGTTCTGCACATCTTCCTGCTACTGAAGGGTGGTGTATCTCATAGGGCAGTTTATCAGTGTAGAGAACTAACATAATTTGTATGGCGTTTTTGTTTGTTTGTTTCAGTTGTCCAGGCGCAACAATGATCCTTTTCTGTCTACCGAGTGGAAGTGTTATTTTGCACACGGGAGACTTCAGGGCAGACCCTTCTATGGAGCGCTACCCTGCTTTGATTGATCAACAAGTCCACACCCTTTACCTTGATACAACGTAAGTTGTGTTTAATTTTTTTTTTTAATATAACCATCTTTTCAGTGTAGTATGACTATGGTAAGATTATAGGAACGAAATAAATGTAAGCATAAATGACAATTCTAACACTTGTTATCTCTATTTAGCATTGTATAAAATCAGATATTTATCGAAATTCCGTGTATATCTAACTTGTTCATCTCTTATGCTGTTACAGGAGAGAGAATAAAAGTGGGTGGTAGAAAAGATGCTAAAGTATTTGCTGAGATGGCCTTATTGTTTATAAGTGGTACTAAATTCTGGATGTCAAAATTTATACATTGTGTTCACCTCTAAAACAAGAGGTTCGTGGAGCACTGGTCTTAAGTGGATTCAACTCTGTTATGAAAAGGGGAGTGGGGGAATTCAAAGAGTGAAAGAATGCCAAATGGTTAAATCAGTTGTCCCGGTTTTCATTAGACCTTTCTCTGACTCATGTATATAAAATTGTTTCTCTGTGTACGATGACTAATGCCCAGAGGCAGTCTTTTATTTCTGTTCCATATGTTTCTGCAAATGAATAATGCTTTATGTTATGGTTTGTATGCATGACAAAAAATAGACATAAGGATGTAATTAGTACGTGATACAAATATCTAGCTTGAAATACCGCTTGGTATTTACAGAGAAAAAATTGCAGACTTGAATGTGAGTGTCAGACAATGAATAGCTGTAGGGAAAAGACTGATATACTCAATGTAAATTTTATTGCAACTATTTCATCTAGGCAACTCAGTGGTTTCTAATACATAATTTCAAGTAGACTGAAATTATATAGAAAGATAACATCTTTTTCGTTACTTATGTTATTGTATGCATGCAGTTTTGAGGGCCGCCTTGGTAAACTCAGATGTCTTCTATCTTGTGTAACAAAGCGGTATATTTTGTTTCCATGCCCCAGATACTGTAGTCCTGAATACACTTTTCCTTCTCAACAAGAGGTCGTCCAGTTTGCTGTCAATACTGCCTTTGAGACAGTGACTTTAAACCCACGTACTCTAGTTGTCTGTGGCACCTATGCCATTGGGAAAGAAAAAGTTTTTTTAGGTATGTAAAAGAAATGTACTGGATCAAATAACTAAATAAATATCTAAGTTGGTGTTAAAAGGCCTTTTTCTTGAAGATGTAAAGGGTCACTTAGTCCTGATGGTCAGATATTGTGTAAAGAAATTAAATACATTTGATAATCCTACTGCTAGTATTTTAGTTTTCTAATCAATAAGTTTTAACTTTCTGAAAGAAATATTTTTCTGCCATGTTTACAAACCCCCCAAATATACAGAAGGCCAATTTGGATACTAAATGGATGAACCTATTTAATTGATTGTGGTGAGAAAATTGCTAATGGCAATTAAAAAAACATAAATGAGGTCTTTATGACATTTTTGGTGTTAATAACCTCATATTATTATGAGATATATGGGATATAATTATTTTTAAACTTCTATTTTGCTAACAGTTTTTCCTTCCAGATTTATATTATGTATTTTCTTAAATACTTATAGTAAACAGTTTTAATGAAATCAATTTTAACAAAGCATTCCCCAAACTAAAACACATCTTTTCTGACTTAAGGAAAATCTTGTGTGCTGTGCTTCACTCGGTTACAGCATTAGGAGCCACCATGATTGCTCAAATGTGTACTCTAGAGCAGGCAGCTGTGAACCATTTGTGCTTTTGAGTATATTTAAAGTCATCAATAGAAGATTTGCTTTCACTGAAATTTAGCCTGTCTTTAAGGTGGGCTGTTCATCGCATATTCCAAAAACTGCGTGTGTTTCTGTCTTCTTTGAAATAAATACCAGTTCACCTCGGTAACATTCTACCAAAGAAATATGACTTAGAACTTATCAATGTACTTCTATTCTCCTCTTTCCAACTGTCGCACACCATTCTAGTGCTAAAAAGTAGGAGCCAGAGTTTTTTAAAAGCCATTGCAGGTTTCTCAATTTTAGAATATGAAACACTGTATCCTGTTGAATATGGATTTTTTTTCAATAGTAAAAATGATCCAGAGCAATAATTAGGAATATCTCCAAAACAAGCAAAAAATGAACTCTTATAATTTTCTTTATCTGATTTCTTCCCAATTTATCCTAAAGCAATTGCTGAAGTTCTGGGCTCAAAAGCAAGTATGTCCCGTGATAAGTACAAAACACTGCAGTGCTTGGAGTCAGCAGCTATTAATTCCCTCATCAGTGTGGACTGGGATGGTACTTTGCTTCATGTTCTTCCCATGATGCAAATCAATTTTAAGGTAAGTTCAGAAAATACACTCTGTTGATTAGCCTGCTGGCTAATCTTACTGCTGGCTTCTTCCAACCAGTGTTGTTTGGTGCTTTTTAACCTCTTGTCAGATCATATTTATTTAGTAAAGTTTTGACATGTAGCAATACATTGAAATGAAATGCAATTAAACATTAATATCTGTCTCCAAACATGATACACAGAAAGTGTAATTTCACTTCAGTGAGGTGCTTGTACAAGATAAGATGAGGTTTGTTCAAAGGCTTGCTCTTTGTGGGCCTTTTTGAAGTAGATTTCTGTAATGACTGCAGGATCTGTCCTATTAGCAATTAATATGTTGTGACATGGAGTCCCTGTTTTCAGTCTGTCTTTTACCTGGTGTGACGTAGGAAAAGACAAAGGATTTTCTGCCTGTGAGTATCTCTGTTTTGAGACAGCCTATGAACATGTCCAACTTCCAGTCTGGTGTTTGTTAAAAAAGGAATAGGCTTCTCCACGTTCCTCTCAGTTCAATTTCCACGTATTTATAATCATATTTTCGTCTTTTAAAAGAATATTCTCTCTCGTTCTGTGCTGAAGGTTTACATGGAGATCAGAACACTTGAAAATCAATGAAAACTCACACATGAACAAATACCCATTGAGTGAATTGAAGGACACCTCATATATACACATGCTTTAGTTTTTCCACATGGTCTTCTCTAATATTTGTAGCAAAAGCAAGTAAAACAGTTTATTTTAAGACATTGGTCCATTTAAGTTGACTTCAAATGCACATTTCAGTCGAGATTTGAGACAGTGGGTTTTTGTTGTTGAGAGTTTTTGTGGGAATTTCTTAGTTAGGAAAGGTGACTAATTCCTGGGGGGAAAGAGAGTTTTTCTAAATAGACTACAAAATACAGAATGGCATTAAGGCAGAGCAGCAGGCTCTAGATTAAAGGTAACCTGGAAGAAAAACAATGGTCGCTTACGCCTTACGGACTTGGATTCATTTTCCTGCTTTGCTTCAGGCCTGCTGTGCCATCTCAAGCAAATCCTTCAGAGCAGGATGGTATTTAGCTGCAGGCCAGTCAAGGTCGGAGATGACCTAAAAAGGAGAAAAAGATTTGGATGGGAGCTGCAGGAGATAGAACTTAATATCTTAATGTTTTAATGTTGTTCTATAATCTTTTCCATGGTGGGGCAGAAAATGAGTAATGGAAATGTGTATGGATTTATTTTTAATGTGTTTTGCTGTCTTACACAGTAATATATTTTAGTTTCTTCTGCAGATTTTTGTGTTGTTATGTGATTCTGCTGTCATGTGTCCCAGCGTGTATGGTGTACTCACGTAGCTGGACTTGCAGGCAGAGGGTGTGATTATACCACAAGGATGTCTAGACAGCCTTACTTCTCACGAAGAAGCAGTTGTATCATGTGCAGGGTCTTATCTCTGAGAACAGGAGTTTCTAGACTGCCAGAACCGATGCCTGGACCCTGGAAAGGGCCAGGAAAGATTCAAGGCATAGTGAGCTAGTGGACAAGAGTCCTGGTGTAACAGCCATTGTCCTCCGTACCGGGGCTTTGACTTCATGTGTGAAGTTGTTGGAATGTGGTCTCATGCTATTATTAGTAATTTTGTGTCCATGTAAGTTAGGCATGCTAAGTAGACTTCCAGAGTGCTAAACATCTGATGAGGCCAGTAGGTAGATGAATGCCCAGGTGGAATGTAGTATCAGCAAAATGTGGAGAATGTCAAATGCTTACAGATGGGTTCATATGACCATTTATGTTATTTCTGCTCCAGCAGAATCAGTAAACATGACCTCAGAAAAGACAATATTTTTAAGAATAAATTATCTGATCACTTGTAATCTCGTTCTAGTTAAAGAATGATGAATGAGATCATCATGTTTTTACAGATCATGTAAATCTTGATGTCATCATCTCCAGTTGCACGTTTTTGTCTTCTGGATTATACAGGTTTTGTCCTGAATTACTAGCTCATTACTGGGAAAGCCAGAATTTTTTAGTGATCCTCATCACTGAATGCCAATGCCTTTGTTATCTTCTGGGTCTCTCTTCTGTTTTATTTGATCCCTAGCCCTACTTAAAAACACAATCCTGCTTCTTAATTTGGGCTAATTTCCTGCTCGTGTAGTTACAGCTGCGAACCTACAAATCCATGAAATCCTTATGAGAGTGTTCTCAGTCAAAAGCTCAGATTCAGTCCGTATTTAGTAAACTGAGTACATCTGTGATCTTGTCCATCAGTTGCCTTTCTGGTAGAATGCTAATAGCCAAACTATTTTATAGCCTGGTGGTGTATTATAGTTATCTTTTAGAAGCCCCAGTTTTATACCCTTTTTTTCACTTGTTATGCTCTTTCCTAAATGAAAAAAAACAAACTTGTCTGTGCTCCAGGCTTGATAGTCTTTAAGAACTGTAACATGATTATTCTGACTTTTATTATTGAAAAACTTCTCTAGTCTGTTTCTAGATAAAGAACAAAAAAAAGCTGCATAAGCTACATGTGCTTACGACAACTGAAGCCTAGTTTGCGGCAACTGTTGATAAAACTGTACTTGCCCAAAGAAAGCTTCCACGTTTCCATAGCTGGCTGCTCCCAAGAGTAAATCTGGATGCCCGCAGCTTTACTTTGTACCCTGAGTAGAAAGGAAATGAGTTCATCATTTTGAGATGCTCTTGCATATGCTTCCCTTTTCACAGGCTTTTTGCTGTGGTCAGGGGCTTTTTTTTCCTGATCATTGAGTCTCCAGATTGCTGGGGAATGTTATAATTATTTTTAGAAAATGAATATTTTTACATACATATTCAGGAATTTTAGAAGTATTTTTGCAGTCTCTGTGTTGTGGATACTTTTTTCCTTTTGGTGGCATTGTCCAGCTGTTTAATTCCAGTTTTGGGGCTATCTGAAATCTGCTTTTCTCCATGTTGATTTTCAGGAGTAATATCAAGCATGTTTTTTCATTTTGGAGTCAGCTGTTTTATTATTTGTGAACAACTAGCTTAGCTGTTCACGTATGATTTATAAACACTGTATTGATTCAGCAGAGAGCTTCATTCACCTAAAAGCCACAGCCGCTTAGAAAAGTCCAGAAACCTCTCTCTGTCTTTCCCGTAGTTGCCAGAGTTTAAAGACTAGTATTGGTACCTGCTGCCTAGAACTGAAGCAAACAAAAACGAATAGTGACCATAATTGTGTTAAATCCACTATGAAAAGCAGGTGGATCAGTGAATGTTTTTTTGACAGGTTGAAAGAGGATTTTTGTAAGCCCACAGCATCCTCAGGATATGTGCTATACCCTAGATTTTCGCTTGGCCAAAGACTTGGTGACAATAATGCATGGTGCGTTTCCCTTTCCTGCTTGAGCTGTCTGTGTCAAGATGTGCATGTTTCTATACAAATGCAGCCACAATGAGGAGAACTGTGCTACCTGGCTTTTTTCCATCACTTTTTATCTTCAAACATATATTTAAATATTGAATTCTGGGTGATTTTTTTATCGCTGTATCAGGAGTTGCATCACTGTCCCAAAAAATCTGTTGAAGAAACAAGTTCAAATTTGAGAAGAAAGCATATCTTTTCTGCTTTATAAATTCATATAGATAGTCTCGATCTGTAGTTAGGATGAAAGCAGTCCCATTCATAATATTGAATACCTGGCCAGATATCACCAGACTTGGTGTGTTTAGTCCAGGCCTTATGACTGCCCCCTTGGAAAGAACCAGTACTTGAAATGAGTGTTTGGCTAAGATGCGTGAAGTCTGAAGGGTAAAACTAGAAGGAAGCCATAGGGGATCGGAGGCACTGAAAATACAGTGGCAGAGGAATAAGCTTTTTATGGTGTTGTATTACTGTTGGATTGGGTGGGGTTCTTTTTGTTCATTTGCGTTTTTTTCCGATGTATAGCTCTGGCTTTCTTGAGGAGTTTGTTTATTAGGAGTTGATATCAAACTTTCATCATGTGCTGTCTGGGTCAGAAGTGAGATGACATGCTCTAGACTGATGTTCTGGATATTCTTAATTGATAACATTTACATTAATTTAAAAAAATAAAAGCCTCATAATTTTTATGTGTGATTTTTTAAATTAAAATATTTATTAAAATAAAACATGAGTTGCTGCAATATTGCAAGTGTGCTTGATGTAGATATGGTACTTCACTGCAATACTTGTTTTTACTCAGTAAAATACAGAGATTGCTGTATGTACTGATGAATATCTCTTTGTGAATAAGTCAAATGAGTTTCAGTAGTGTTAGGGCTGGTTGTAAATTAACTATTTAATCATGTTTGAGTCTTCTCGTACTTATGGCATCTGTTTGCACCTACCGCTGACTTCAGCGACACTATAGATAACAGGCTGTCATGGTGGTTGAAGGAAGCTGATTTAGCAATGAAATATATTTTCCATTTTAAAAGAATGGTAGTTTAGAACAGTGTTGGCTAAAGCAATAAAAGAAGAAATTGGAATGTGTGTTTATAGTGGACTTGTTATAAATAAACGCTGTGGTAATATGTTTTGTGGAAAAAGGCCATCTCTTCTAAAATGAACACATGGTTCTTTTGCAATAAACAGTTTTTTGTAACAGTCAAAAATTGAAGCTTCTGCCACTTGAATATGCAGTAGAGGACTTAGAGACAACTGGGGTCTTCAGGTCTGTGCACGTCTTATGTTGCTTAGCTCAGTAATGTCTTGTACTAGCACTGAGGTGAGATTTTCAAAAGTGCCTGGGATTGAAATGCACAAATAATTTTTTATGAGATTGAAATTGTGCCCTTAATGTGAATGTTTCACACTTGATTTATAACAAAACTTGAAAGCAGATTAGCATTATTTAATGTAATAATCATTGTATTTGAAGTACTGTATTTCGATTTCATTAAAGCAAGGGGAGCAAATATGTGAATTATTACCTTAAACTATGTTAATTTTCCTACAATGAAGTGTGAAGGAGGATTAGACTGCTACAGTTATATCTTTAATCTAGTAAGGACTCAACATTTGCAGCGTGTTAAGACTCATGGCAGCTAGTCGTAATTCCTGTTGCTGAATGAAACGTGTGTTGTAGGGTTTTTTCTGTTGTTCTTTTATGTGCCTAGTTTGATGGATCCTGTATGTTACTACTGGACATTGAACTGAAGGTGCTATTAAATGTGGCAGTGTCACAGGCAGCTTTCCGCTTCCCTGCTTAATAATTTTCAAGTATCTGACAGGTTAGTTGGTGTTCTATCACAGCCTATCTATTCCCCTCTCCCTACCTTTTTTTCGTCAGTTTTTATTTTGTATTCCTCTTCTGCTGCTGATAGAAAGTTTACGATTTTGCAGTCTATAATCTTGTACTGCTTTCAAATGGAGAATGTGCCTTTAAGATTTTATACAGGACACGTGAAACTGATTTTCTATTTTTGGTTTGAAATAATACTGACTTCACTTTATCCAGGAATAGGATTGTACATTCCTTATACATCCCTCTCATCCTTTTCCCGATCCTAGCTTAAACAACACCAAAGGCTAATTTAGCCAACTTGGAAACTTTTTCAAGTTAATTTTTTTTAGAGTGAAGAGATGAGGTGGTTTCCTTCCTATCATGAATGGAGATGTGGTAAAACATGGTTTAGCGCTTAGAGCAATACTCAACTCATGCGCTGGCTTGCTGCAATTTTTTGGGTAGCTTACTTAATTCTGAGTGCTGCTGGGCATAAGCAGATGTCAGCACTTTAAATTTACCAGATGATTTTGCACTGAAGCAGGCTTTTACCATCTTTTGTCACCACTCATCTGCAAGAGTGCTGACCTTCAGCTGAGAGGAGGAAGTGAATGACTTGGGGAGCAAGATCTGTAAGAAGGTGTGGTTGTGCCATATGTGTTCTGATCTGTAGTGTGTAGCTGTTAATATGTGCTTATTCAGATGAAGCAACTGAGATCCTAAGGTACAAGGTGCTCTGCAAATTAAATATTTATCATTAATAATTTCAAGGCAGATGGTATTTAAAATAAAAAAGGTCATATCAAAACGTGAAAATAAAATTTAGTCTGAAGTTTCTTATCGTGAAATCTTCAACCTAATGACTAATGAGCTATTTAATGGGGTTAAGTATATGCTATGTTCTTTTCACAGAGCTTGCATGATCACTTGAGTAAGTTTTCTGAGAATTTTGATCAAGTTCTGGCTTTCAAACCTACTGGGTGGACCTACTCTGATTCATGCCTTTCTCTGGTGGATATCAAACCTCAGACAAGAGGAAAGATCACCATATATGGTATGAATGATAAAGATTCAGTGCATTTAATTTTGTGTGGATGCTTTTCATATTTTTATTCTTGAAACTCCTACTGTGCATTGTAACCAATGATTTTTTTTGATAACTTGTTGAGAAACTCAACAGATGGATCTCTCCAGGAGAGATCTGTGAACTGAGTAATTGAGAACACTGTAAATGCAGATTTTTACGTACATTTTGCTCCTGTCCCTCTCTTGCAAATAAAGGCTTTTATCTGATATATGTAGAGACTTCAGCGGTGAAATCTTGTCCCAACTGATGCTGGTCGCAGTGCAGTTCCAGAGCCAAGATTTCATTCCATACTTCACTTATTTGAGAGACTGTGGGTGTTCCACTTCCTCTCAGTTCTTATTGGTGGGTGAAGTTGAATCTCTTAAAATTTTAACATTCATTTAACCAAATGCTTGGTGTCACTCAGTTTGCACTGATGAATGACCTGGTAATGTAATGCAAGGTAATTTTTCCAGAAGGAAAATCTGGATTTTCATTTTACCTTAGCTATAAACTTTAGATCTCCAATATGAATTTAAAAAAAATATTGTCTAAAGTAATTCTTAGCTGGAAGGCTTGCAAAAGTATTTTGGCAAGAAGCTAAGTAGGCTGACAGATCGCTGTGATTTGTTTCATTTCAGGGATTCCTTACAGTGAACACAGCAGTTACCTGGAAATGAAGCGGTTTGTTCAATGGCTGAAGCCACAGAAAATCATCCCCACTGTAAATGTTGGTGACTGGAGAGCCAGAAGCTTGATGGAGAAGCATTTTAGAGACTGGATGACTGAGGGCAGTAGGCATAAATAAATATAAGGAAGAATGTATATTTCAAAGGAGGTAGGCTGGAGTGGGAACTCTGAGTTCCTGTGAGTTTTATTTAACTCCTTTTTTCCACGGAGCTTTCTTTGGGAAGGACTAAGCTGCCATTCTCCTGAGAAAGCTGAATTTGAGGAGGAAGAAAAAAAAAGGCACCTTGCTTTCTCATGTACCTATTACTTGTTTTTCCCATAACTTAGTAACTTCTTTGCAAATGCATATTTCAGGTTATTTTTGTCTTGCTCCTTTTTTCCCGTTTTTAATTTTCCTCAGATTGTGGAGATGCCCAGATGTATAATGCTGGGGGAGAAACTGCCTCCGGGTTAATAATTTCTGAAAAGAAGTTATTGTAATAAATGAGATGATACTAAGCTTTTGTCACATGCTGTCAATTCTGGCTTCAGAGAAGCTCGTTTCATGAGGCAGAGCTGGGTATTGTGATTTAAAACTTGTAATCAAAATTTACCTCGTGAGAGAGGATTGTCTCGGGCTCTTGCAGCACACATGCTTTGGAGAATGATTGTATAAAAGACATTGCTACCTACATTCTGCTCAAGACTTTCTGATTCTTTTTAAATTTTTTTTAAATAAAGAACCTACATGAAGCCTGTGTATTCTTTCTCAGCAAAATGCATTTCTTTTCAGTACCGTAGTTGCTAATCTGAGAAACCTGTCTGTAATATCTTCGGTGAACGTTTTGTGTATGTTGCTTGTATAAGATTGCTCTTGCATCCTGGTAGTGCAAATTCTCAGCGTGGGGTCAGAGCACAGAAGTGGTTTCTCTCCGTGCAGTCTCCTACAATGCATTTGGATTTGCAGGGTTGTACGTGCAGGTTTGTTACTTGAATTCTGGAAAAGCAAGAAAGGCAAATATTAGTACTGGCAGCAGAAAGGTAAGTTTCATTTTGCAGTTTTTCCCCCGAATCCTACCAGATTATCAGTGCTGCTTTTCCTGTATCTGCTTGGTATTTATGATACTGAAGTAAGTGGTTGCATGCAGGCACGCTAGTATAATTATAAGCACTAAAATAAAAACCATTCCAAACTTCTAGGACTTACAAAAGTTGCATCATGCATGAAGAATCATCCCCCAACCCCCCAGAACAGCTCGTCGGAAAACTTCAATGCCATTTTTTGTCACGAAACCATTTCTTTAATGATCAGTGTAAATACAAACAGATCCTTGTCTTTGAGTGACGAGCCCTGTAACGTGAACTTTGTTTTATTTCTGTCTTCTGAGAGAAATAACTGTGTCAAACTGATGGAAAAAAGTTCTTATACTGATTCACAATTCTTTCAGTACATTCACTGAAATATGGCATTTTTTTCTTATTTTGTATAATGCATTATGATAGCTCTCCTTATCGCAAGAACTGCTAACTGTCTTGGGTTGGCATGCTCATTCCGAAGATTCCACTCCTTTTTGGAGTAGGTGTGTGAAGAAGTATCTTTTACAGCCCTTGCAGATACCGAATCTGAATTAATGCCTTGCACGAGTTGGAGCAAATTTGAGGATTCTGTTTGGCAGGCAAGTGCTTCTAGCAGTTGAATCGTTAAGGAATTTTGCATGGTTTTTTGGCCTTCCAAGTCTTTTTCCTGACTGATTTTGCACCAAGTACGAGGGGCTGGAGTAAGCACGCCAAAGTCAAAAATCTTAATCACAATTCTGACATCCTCTTGCTTCCATAGTTGTATTTTCAAGAATGAATATTCCTACTGAGAATGAGTGTGTGTGGGGGCTCTCCCCATGCTGATGCTGTTACACTGCAGCTGGTAGGTGCAAGACACCTGCTGCTTCTCTGTGGCTCTTTACTTTGTGCTATCAGTTTCTACCCTATTACCCAGAACGAAAGGTTGGGGCTTTTTTTCTTTTAAAAGGAAACTTATTTCTGAAACTAACCACAAAAATGATGTATCTTGGAAGACACTGACTGGACTGACCCAGTTAATGCTGTCCTGATTTGGGACAGATGGTGATAGGCCCGCTTCAGTCAGCAAAGCAGAATGTCTTTTTTGCTGGGTTTCTTTTTTGTTTCTATGTGCCAGGGTCTGTTTCCAGTTGTCTGCTCTGCTGTAGGTATTCCTGCGTCAGCCTGCTAGTTGCTTTCATTCCTCCCTCTTTCTGGTTTGTATTTGCACTTCTACCAGATGTTTTTTGTGGGCAGACTTGAATTCTGCAGCATTTCATCCACCTTTGTGTTAGGAGATCTCTATGTTACCCAGTTACTTGGCCTCCTTCATATGGAAAAAAGTCTTTTCAGAATCCAAACTCGGGAAGAAATTATTGTTTTTGTTCTCATTATTGTAAAGGAAGAAGATTAATAACAGGATTAGATTGCTTAAATTGCCAAAAAGGACATATAAGCAGATGTGGAAAACCATTGAATTAAACAAGAATTTTGTGGGAAGTTTTATAGCAGGACATTTTCTCTTCCCTTGTCTAGGTTGTTCCAAGGGACAGCTCTCTGATGGCAGCAACTTAAGTCCTTTGGGGAGCACAGACCTATGATAAACCTGATTTCAGTGTTACTGTGCAGGTGTAATTAATTAGGGAGTGGCTCCACTTTTCTAGTGGAGGAGTAAATGTTTTTTTCAGTCTTTTGGCAGTGTTGGCATTATAGATGCATGAGTGAAAGCATTTGTTATTTTGGTTTAGAATGGTGGCTCTAACTACAGCGAATTTACCACTTTTTCAAAGTCAATAAACTGGGATTTTTGGTCTCTGTGTTAAAAGACAAGACCAGAGTCCCCTTGACAGGGGCATGGATGAATCAGTCTGTCTCCTTACCTTCACATCAAACAAGTGTCACATGCTGACACAAATAAAATCAGATTTTACTAAAGCAAGATGGGCCTGTGAACATCGCAGAGGCTCTTCCAGTTTGTCTAGTGCTGACAGACTCGGGGCAGAAGGCAGCAAACGGAAGGGGCAGCTGTAACACTCGCTTCATCAGTGCCCGGAGTGGTTTTCAAAGCCAACCACTCTAAAGAATCACTTTGTATTTCCCATCAGGACTCCTGCTCTGATTGCATATCGCCCCAATAGGCAGATAAATGAGCTAAAAGCAACACTGTTAGAAAAGGGTGGAGGGAGGGGAAAGGGGAGAGGGGGGAAGTGGCTCACTTGCTGTGCTGACTCAGGCAATGGGTTTCAGGCTGGCTGCGATGAATGAAAGCAGCTGCATGCACCCATGGCCCACGCTGGTCACTGAGGTGGCTTCTGGGAAGGCAAGTCTGAAGACTGCAAAATAAAAGCATACGGGCGATTAAAGGGAGCTTCAGGGTGCCAGGTATCTTTTTAAACCTTGACATGAAATAACAATCGATAGTAACTTGAAGCAGAGAAAGGAACGGAGATGTCATTGGGATGGTTAAAGCATTTCTTTTATCTGATCAAACCTGTCTACTTATATGTGCTTAGCAAAGGCTATTAAGATAAATTGCCATTTAAGTTTGTTTTTTAAGATAGCGTGACTTCAGATACATCCTCAAGCAATTGAGGATTGATTTTTACAGACTGTGTTTTGAATTTGAAGACTACTTAGGGGGATTACGTGGGAGACTTGTTACCATGTCAGGCTAAAGGTGCAGTTAGTGCCTTGATGTGTTTTCTGTGTCTATTGAATAATTTTTGGTGAGTTCTTTGGTAAGACACAAAAAGCAGGTGAGTTTTGAGAACAAGAGAATGCAGCCCAAACTTCCCCATCCTCCCTTAGCTACAGAAAACCAGCTGCTTCTCGTTTCAGAATCAAAACAGGTAAAAGCTTCTTTGGAGGGTGGGGCACAGGCTGATCTATGTCTTTAGGATTTATAGTGAAATTATGCAATTTGAAATTGTATTAGATATCTGCTATTCTAACTCAGCTGTGTTTGCAGAACAGTATTAATATTTGTAAAACGCACAGTATTAGTATCTAGGGGGGAATATGACAGGGATGAATGAAATTCACAGGAATCCTTGAAAGTTTGTCAGTACCAATATTAGAAATTGGAGCTCTTGTACTTAAGTTTCACATGTTGGTTCAGATTATAAACGTGCATTTGGAGCGCTGAATTTAATGTTCTTCCCAGAAGTGCATAGAAAAGCTAGGAGCTTACAGCCCTCTAACAGAAATGAAGGGACAAGACAGGCTGTCACTGTTTGCAGATAAGGAAAACGGGAGAGAAGAGCTAGCTGCCTCCCCACTGAATCTAATCCAGCTCTACCCACTGTCTGCAGGCGCGAGCTTCAGTGGAGGAGCCGTAGCCCACAAAGGCAGAGCCCTGCACCCCCTGGATACCTTCTCTATTTCCCCTTTCAGCTCTGAACCTTTACCCACTGTTGTACAATGGCACCTTGTTATCAAATCTCCAGCAAATACTTTGGCAGGGAAGAGACTTTTCCACTCTGTCACATCTGCTCTGGTATCTCAGAACAGATACTGACTTGTTTGTGCCAGTTTCCAATAAGTACTTACATAAAACAAACAGTTTTTAAAACCTCTAAGCTTTCACATTTGGCATTTGAATTTAACTTTATTCCCTTTTCCTTCTGTATGTTGTATTGGTTGTTAAGGATGGAAGAGGAAAAAAATTCAACATCTCGGGGAAAAAGATACCAGCAGTGCACCCGAGGAAAAGGTGACGTAAGGACACAAATGCGAACAAGGGTGACTTCGGAGCTGAGTTCAGCAGGGCTGGCCATGAGGTTCTGCATGTACCTACTCCCGCTGCCTCCCACCCCTCCCAGCTGCCCACCACCTTCCTCCACGCAGGGCGACAGTGATTTCAGTGAACTCTGTTGTGAGAAGCAATATTTATGTTTTCTGATCGCTCCAGTCATTTGTCAGTTCCTAGCAGAGACCTCCTCAAAGGCAGCACTGCCAGCAGCAGGATCTAGTCCACTTTTCAGCTCCTGTTTTAGAGAAGAGCTGGAGTGGGGCACTGATCCCAGCAGGGCTTCCTCACTCAGAGAAACACAGGTTAGATTTCACTTGTTATTGAAGCTGTGTTATTTGCTTGGCTCTCTGCCCTGCTCTTGGTTGCATCTATTGCCTGAACAAGGGAGGTAAAGCTGAAATGCAGTTCTTTGTGCTGCTACCCAGCGACCGTCTGAGGAATTGAGCGCTGCAGTGCAGCAGGAGCCTGTTTTTGTTCTAACACCTTCATGGTCACTCACAGCACAGCTCATTCCTCCTGGATCTTCTGCAGGGAGAGTGGCAGCGGGGCCCATGGCCGGTCAGGGGAGAGCGGCATCCCACGGCATCGCTGGGCCAGCGACCGACAGCCCTGGGCTGGGGGGCAGAAATGGGGTCCTGGGCCATGGGGGATGCCTTGCAGGAGCTGGGCAGGGCTGTATGGACTATTGGTGCCCTTGGGGCCCTGACAAACGTTTCCAGCAGTGGGTGCATGTTCCTGGTTTTCTGCCGTATAAAACAGAAGTATTCTGTTTTTGACAAAGCAGCAACAAAGGCAGAGAGACAAGCGTGGCAGGACAGTGGTATGCTTAGTGACAGCTTGTCAGGTAATGACTGACTGACTGACTGACTACCAAACTGCCCAAACAGATTAACGGGGTGGGGGGAGCAGGGATGCTGTCCCCTGCGCTCATTTGGTGAAGGATGGCTCACAACACTGGAAAAGCCAGGCTGAGGACAGCCTCCTCCTCCAGCCCGTCCAGATCCCTCTGCAGAGCCTTCCTACCCTCCAGCAGATCAACACTCCTGCCCAACTTGGTGTTGTCTGCAAACTTACTGAGGGTGCACTTGATCCCCTCGTCCAGATCATTGATAAAGGTATTAAAGAGAACTGGCCCCAACACTGAGCCCTGGGGAACACCACTTGTGACCGGCCGCTAACTGGATTTAACTCCATTCACCACAACTCTTTGGGCCCAGCCATCCAGCCAGTTTTTTTACCCAGCAAAGCATATGCTGTCCAAGCCATGAGCAGCCATTTTCTCCAGGAGAATGCTGTGGGAAACGGTGTCAAAGGCTTTACTAAAGTCCAGGTACACAACATCCACAGCCTTTCCCTCATCCAGTAAGCAGGTCATCAGGTTAGTCAAGCAGGACTTGCCTTTCATAAACCCATGCTGACTGGGCCTGCTTGCCTGGTTGTCCTGTACGTACCATGTGATGACACTCAAGATGATCTGTTCCATAACCTTCCCTGGCACCGAGGTCAGACTGACAGGCCTGTAGTTCCCCGGATCCTCCTTCCGGCCCTTCTTGTAGATGGGCATCACATTTGCTAATTTCCAGTCCCCTAGGACCTCCCTGGTTAGCCAGGACTGCTGATAAATGACAGAAAGTGGCTTGGTGAGCACTTCTGCCAGCTCCCTTCAGTACCCTTGGGTGGATCCCATCCGGCCCTCTAGACTTGTGTGTCTCTAAGTGGAGTAGCAGTTCGCTAACCATTTCCTCTTAGATTATGGGGGCTTCATTCGGCTCCCTGTCCCTGTCGTCCAGCTCAGGGGGCTGGGTACCTGCAGAACAACTCATCTTACTGCTAAAGACTGAGGCAAAGAAGGCATTGAGTACCTCAGCCTTTTCCTCAGCCTTTTGTCACTACGTTCCCCCACCACATCCAATCAATATGCTCTAGCTCTTCCAAGTTTTTTTCCTCTTGTCTCATTTTTCTTCTGGGATTACAAGAGATGGAGGCTTAGATTGATTTCTTTTTCCTTTCTGAAGCAAGGGCTTGGGGATTTCACTTTTACAAGGAACTTCTGCCATGTGGAGAAAGGTCAGTATACTTTTTGCTTTGATTTTGTGTGTGTGCGTGTGTGTGTGTGTTGTTTTTCCATTTCCCAGGGCCATTGGAGACAGGCCTGCACCACACCATGGTGGTTCCAGATAAACGCTGTCTAGAGCAGAGCTACAACAGAAGCGGGCTTCTGGGAAAGACGGTCTCCATCTCTAGCTATTTGGCCGATCTGTACTCACAGTAACACTGCTGAAAGAGGCGGCAGCAGTGTTCATGGCAGCAGCTGTCTCAGATTTTCAGCTAGCCTTGATTACAAACCATATAATTATCCTACAGCACTGCCTGGTATTATGTATGCTTAAAACAGTGTTATGCAGTTTGTCTGGCACGATCAGCATTGATGGTCTCTGTCACTGGAAGTGTCAGGGCCAAAGGAGGAGCAGGCGTGTGGGCAGCTCATCTGCTCTCTGGCCACCTGGGAGCTGCTTACCAGACTTTGCTCTTGGCTCTCACCTCCTTTAATCAGCCTTGTCAACCCTGTTTCCTCACCATGATGGAGGAACTGAACCAAACTGGGAAGCGGAATCTAAGGAGACCTTGCAGACCGAAGCTCTGGTCCCATGCAGAGGGTTTGCTTGCTTTGGTGACGGAGGTGTTTAGTTCTTTGGAGAAGAGAACCCTGGGCCGACAGCCTGCGACTAGAGCAATTCTTGAATGACAATAATAGCAAACATTCAGCATTTTAAAACATGAGATTAGCACCACTGATAGCCATGGTCTTAGCGTTCCCACCAACTGCTTAACTTCTTCACCCTCCAGTGCTGAGTTATAAAAGAAACCAGTTCTCAGGCACAGATTGACCCAGACACCCCAGGATGGACAACTCAACATGGCCAGACACTTGCTGCTGCAAGTCCAGTCCTGCTCCCACCACAGTGGCTTGGTGCTGCCTGAAGAGCTGGTCCTGCTGTATGATGAAAGTGGGACGGCTGAGCCAGTGAGCAGCTGTTAGCAGCAAGCAAAGGGCTCCTGGCCGCAGAGTATTCTCGCCGCTGCAGTGCGGAGACGTGGTTTCTCTTAAGGTGTTTCTGCTGAATGGAAGATTTGCATCAACCTTGGCTGGCCTCTCCTTTTCTTTAAATGATGCAATAAATTAGAAAGTGATAAGGACCCAAAGGGACCATTTGAAATTCCAGTGGCATTTCTAGGAACTGCCCGGCATGCTCCAAGTTCCTCCCAGCGACCTGCTGGCCCGCCTGCAGGAGGGAAGCGGCTGGCTACAGTGAGGCACGTACATGGGACGGCTCTTCATCCCTGGGAAACAAACCAAAAAAGCCCTCAGAGCGTCTCAGATTACATTGTCAGCTCCCCAAACCTGAAGGTAGATGGCCCCGTGGTTAAGGCTTTCTGCTGAGGATTCAGTACACTCTTTCTAGCCCCTGTACTGACAAAGGGAGCACCAGCAAGGGAGTACCCTTGTAAATCTTAGTATGTTCCCTCATGGGGCCTGAAGTACTGGATGAATCCATTTGACTGAGAAGGTTTCTATAGACCCTGCTCGGCGCAGCTCTCCGTAAGCAGCACACAACCTGGGCAAGCCCGTTCCCTGCAGGGAAGTGGGAGCATCGCCTAATGTTCGCTCATGACGGTGCTGTCTGAAGCACGACTTGAGGGTAAGCCACGTTTCTGCAGGGCACTAAGGACAGCTTCTCCTTTAGCACTGAGTGAGCACATCAGCATCTCTCCACAGCATGGGGCATTGAGGAGCCAGGCCCCACACCTGTAGCATACAGGTCTGATGGAGGTGTTTCCAGCAGATGTCCTAGGAGGGAAAGCAATTCATAGTATTGAATGTGATGCTGGAGATCGTGTTCATTGTAAGAGAGAGCATGATGCAAATGTGCCTGAAATAACGTCTTGAATTTTAATGAGTGTGTGCAAGGAAATGGCTCCCCTGAGATCACCAGAAAATTTGGAACAAAACACAGATTAAGCACCTGGTGTTCCCAGCTCACCACTGATCTGCTCTCCCCCTGGTGTGCAAGGTGACATCGCTTTCCTTTACTGCAGCCGCTCCTCTACTGACTCCATTTGCTGAAAGTCCATGAAGCATGTCTGGTTGGGTACCTCAGGTTGGAGGGACTCTAAATAACATCCAGTCCTATGCATCGCGGCCAGATGCTGTGCTACGCAGAGCTTGTCTCTGGCTCAGTTCAGGATGGACACAGACAGCACAGATACCCTTTCCTGGCTGGACTCGTTCTCCTGCAGGACTTGTGCTCTCTCCAATCAGTGACTCCAACCTCACTTCTCAGTGGTGTTGCTCTTGAGAGGAAGCGTGGAGGCTCTGTGGTCTGGTTTGTGCTTGCTGTACAATGGGCTTTTTATTTTTCTTAACTTCAATGACCTCACACCAGTTTGGAGACTTCTCTTACCATTACTTTCTCTCTGTTCCGGAACCTGCTTTTCTCCTGGACAATTGCCATTTTCCTGCTGGAGAAGGGTACAAGAGTGGTAGAAAGAGCATGATTCATATTTGGGAATTCAGGGGGGAAAATTAGCAGCCACTAATGAATCAGTACAACATGGAAATGTGCCATGAATTAACAGCCAGGGAAACAACCTAAAGGCCCTGGCTGTGTTCAATGACAGGAAATAAAATAGTGAGGAGCATGTTAATCGTTAGCTAATCACGTAATCTGTGTTGCAGTCGGTTGGGTTTTGTCTCTCTTGTACACCCAGTTTGCAGATGCTGAGTGATTCAAAGTGACATGTTCTGCAGCCAGCAACGGTCCCTGCTTCCAAGCAGGTTACTTCATGGGGTCAGTAGTGAAAGAAGGTTTCAGGATCTGCAGCCTTCTTCCAGCTATGTTTTACACAGATTCGCTAGTCTGTGGATTCACTGAATTTCAGCTCATGTCAATTTAAACATCAATGTCAGGAACCCGCCATAGCCCAAAACTTACCTGGAGACCAGCTAAGAAAAGATTTTGATACCACAGAGCATGCTGCAACAAGAAGCTCCAATATCACCTATTTCTTTAAGAGTGTGTGCTTACATGACTCATTCAAAATGCTTATAGGTGATCTAAAAAATTACCAGTTACCCCTCAGACAGCATGGGTTTAAAGACATTCCCTTCAGGTCTTGCAGTTCTGAAAGTGAGCACTGGGTAATACTATGCATGTAGGCTCCTGCCTTTGCTGTTGGTTCTAGAATCAGCCCAGAGATTTAGCAGAATTTGCTGATCTGGAGAAAGGTAACATTTTCACATTGGAGGTTGATCTTGTTTTTTTAAGGGTAGCTTTTTTTAAAAAGGCTGTTTGGTGCCTCAGCTGCAGGTTACTGGGAAGTTACAGGTAGTCTTTGGAGGACGAGGAGGAGCTGTGTCAGGAGAAAGTGAGGTATTCACAGAAAACCATGTGTTGTAAAGTGTTAACACATTTATTAATCGTATGCAGGCAGACAACTTCACACACCCTACCAGAATTTACTGTACCAATGTAATTTCCATATTGTATCTCTGTAAGTGTTATGAATCAGCTAATATGTGACATTAATTATCTGCATTTATCATTGTGCAAACTGATTATGGGGTAACACAGGAGTAACTGTTTACTGAAGTCCAGAAGTAATCCCTCAGTGTTCTGAAATATTCTGGAATTACCCTGTGCATGCTATATCTACCCAAATCCTATTTTTGTCCAAAAGTAACATTATTCCGAGAGGTGCAGCATGCATTGCTCAACACCTGCGTCAGCAGCAATGCCGCGTGCAGGTTCCATGGCAGTGGCTCTCCTCCCTCCACCATGTATGGTTCACAGCTTCTTTGCTAGTTCACCTCTTTTTGGAAATGTTTCTCTGTGAAGTTCCAGGAACTTGCTTCAGGGCTGTCTCACCTCCTTTGTTCACCCATAACTGGAAACACGAGGTATTTGTCTCGCAGTTCAGTGACATATGTCCACTTTCAGGAAACGTTTGAAAAAATGTTGAAAGAATGCAGGATGTTTGGTCTAAAAAAAAAAAAAAAGAGAGAAGGAAAAACAGGTAGAAAAAACACCTTCCAGAATGAAGATTTCTCTGGAGACAGTAGAAATGAAGCATTCCCCATTCCCACTGAAAACAGGGCAAGAAAAAATAAGGCTCATTTTCTGAATAAATCATCTAGGATAAATATTAGAAAAAAACTTCCTAATTATACAGAGAGATGAGTCTTGGAACAACACAGGAAGGTTTGGACTTTCCTTTTCTGAAGTTCAGAAGAGCTTTGGCAAACCTTGGGAAGGAAAGGTCGAGGGTGACATCCTTGGTGGATAATCTTGAACTAGATGAGCTGTGATTTTAGGATTCAGGCCTAGAGGACTGTCCTAGCAGACTGACACAGTTACAGAGCTGGAAGAAGCCCTGTATGGTGATATCCGGCCATCCTGTCCCTCAGAGACTCCTTAGGCAGAAATGGATTTATTGTGCTCAAAGAGGCGGTGCAGAGCAAAGGAGTCCCATAGCAGCTTTGGAGAAGAGCTCCCAAGGAATGTCTTTTCTTCCATTTTCAGCCTCTGTAGTTCTAGAACTGGGGTTTCCCTCTGTCTTTATGCAGAATTCAGAACAAACAGGTCTTTGAACACCACTGAAAAAGAAATATCAAAAAGTGATCCTTTCCCACCTTGAGAAATAAGCATGTCCCAAACACTCTTATCTCAAAAGCAGAAGAGAGGGCTGTGGAAACATTCAGTGTAGAAATTAATCTTTTGAATAGGAGCCGAGTCTGAACAGATGGCATAAATATTTGTGTGTGTTTGTTTTGATGCTGTTTTCATCTTTAGCTAAATAAAATTTTATAATGATTTTTAAAAAAATCCAGACTGGATTCTAAAGGAAGTATAAAAAGCACATTTGTCAAATTTACTACTGGAGTAAGTGGCACCAATGCTGATTTTAGTGAGTGTAGTTTCTCACTGTAGTAGCTGACTTAGCCTAATTCAATTGGAAGCAGGACAAATACCTCCTTTGGGCCAAATCCACCTTAATCAAAGCTTATATAAATCTTTTAACATGAATAATCCTCTGCTTGCTAAACCCAATAGTTATTTTGGTTGTATCTGGCAAGATAAAATTATCTGCACTCAAAAACAGTGATTTGGTTTGTTGCCACATCATTGTGTATTAATACTATCTATCTTACAGCAATATGTATGTATGTAAATACACCCGCATACAAACATGTATGTACAAATGTGTACATATCCGTATAGAGAACGGGTAGGTGTTCTGCATACACGCCATATCACACCATGTTTCTGTAAGCAACAGAGGTCACTGTAGTACAGGACAAAGCTCCCTTTTGGCATCCACTAAAGGCACCACTACAGTAGTCCCATATCAAGCACCAACACCTTTCGATGTGATACTAGCTGAAAATCAGTCATGTTTCTATGACAGCAATGGAAGCAAGACATATTCACAAATAAATATTTACAGGAAATGACCTTGTTTGGGAAACAAATGAGCACTTGCTCTGGAAATGCTGCGGTACCAGTGACATTCCTATGGTAGTACTTGGTAGCATTAAAACTCTTTCAGTGAACTGTGTTTGCATTAGGCTGAGAGCACATGCCTTCACATATAGCATTTCTCTCTCTGGGTTTCCCAGCTGTCTTGACCAGTAACACTTTCACAGAGCAGGCCAGCCCTCCTCTCTCCCAAACCCATTCATTCATTCTTCACTGAGGGCTTATTTTGGCTGTCAACGAACCCAAAGGTGCTCCAGACACATTCCTTTTCTCCAACCAGCTCTTTTTCCTGTCATCCCTTGAATGTATTTTTGTGACTGTAACGTAAGAGGGACATGACACAAAAGGAGGCCCCACTGAATCACTACACAACACTTTATTTACCAGCCTTCCTTCCAACACTACAGCTCTCAGCTTGCCTTTGCCTTTTTGTTGCCTTCTGCTAAGGGGAAACAAGGGGAAACATGGCTTTGTTCCTCTAACTGATTAGTTCAGTATAAATCAGTGTAACTCAGTGTAAAGAGGCGAGCAGAGACATGAAGCAGTACTTTCTGCTGAAGTACAAAGTATACACTGTGCAAAGGTTTCATAAATGATTTGACCCTCACTTTTTTCATGTAGCTGAAGTACATGCCAACATGAAATACAAGGCAAACACATGCCATTCATGTCAACAAAACAAGTTATTGGGACATAAAATGAAAATTAAATCCATGTTCTTTATTCTTTGTACTTCAGCAACAAAAGATGTCTGGCAGCTTTAGAAGATAAAGATTACCTCCATACACTATATATCACATTTTTCTCCCTGATCTTTTCCCTTGAACTTTGGCACTTACTTAATCATTAAGGTCTTTTTTTTTCAGGAACATGAGCAGCCTTTAACATGGAAGGTATCTGAATGTGGAATCCTACATACAGTAAGTTTCACCTTAAAAAAAAAAAAGAGACATTTACATAGCTTGTTATATCTGATCAACATTTGTGCTACTATCTATCTGACCTGTATTTTAACTAGCTAAATAAAAATGCCCTATTAAGAGAGATACTTTTTCCTTGCTGAGACTGGCTTTCTTTTCTTTAGATGGCAACAGCATCTGATGACCTCAACTTTCCCAGCAAAATTCAAATATTAAGTGTGTTCAAGTATGGGTCAGAGAACCTGGATTCCGAAATATGAGTCCATCTGAGAGAAACATAGGTATCAACATGTAGTAGATGACAGAGGTGGTAAGGTACCACACAGAAATCTCCCACACTCTTCAAAAAAAGTAGTATCACTCAAGGAGATGCATAGTGCTTGATAACCAATAGGAGGTAGGAATCTAGGGCTCTGCCCTCAATACCCAAAACCATTATAAGCAACTACACATCCACTGGAGGCAATCGTTTATTTCCCAAAGTTTGCAATTCATGGGCCTTAGCCAAAAAATACCAAGTAACTCTAATTTACAGTTGCCCAGTAGTATCTCTTGGGGTTGCACAGACCCTTTGAGATCAAGTCCTCAAACACAGCAGTGCTGACTTTGCATTCTCCAAATAGCCCAGGAATAAGAGATGCTACATCAGAATGATGCTCAGGAGCTATTTGGTACTGAAGTTATTCATGTCAAACTTAAAACAGAGTAAACTGTTTTGAATGGAGCCACTTGAAATGCAAACAGCAACTTGCTTTCTCATTTGGCTTGATTCATTTGACTATGACCTTCAGGTTAGTCAAACTTACATCATTTCTTGTGGACCTGCTGATGAAGAAGTAAGCCTCCTCCACATCCTGGGGTTGCAGATCATTCACAGCCACTATATGGTCTCCGTGGTTAAACAAACAGCCCAGTCGGTGAGGACCAGTCCACTGTGAGACACTAGGGTATTTGAAGGACAGACAATAAAGGAAACATACGGGATATCCAGTTACTGCTAACAGAATGGCAATGGCTGAACAGGATTGCATTTATGGTACTGCCCTCTGGAAATAACACACAGGTTGAATGACTTTGCAACTTTTTGATCTGGTTCTAGCTGAAACCAAGCTGCTTCATCCATCCCAACGTGTCCTCCTAAAAGAGCACATGACACTGACATTGCAGCTTGTTAACCAGTGAGACTGGTGCTAGCAAGGTCACCAGTGAAAACTGGGGATTCCAGTCCAAAAGCAGAGAGCCAGACTCACTGTAGATGTTTTAGCCCAATGGTTGACTGAGATGATTTCTGAAATCATTCCAAAAGAATGAAATTAAAACTTATTATCATGTGTTTTATCTATGATATAACTGCAAGGATCAGAGATCCCTTGCTGTCCTGATGGAATCCTTATGGAAATTCCAGTATCTCCTTCCTGCTGGTCTCTGATAGACTCCTCTTGATCACAAGCTATTTAGGATTAGCTGACCTGACAGTCAGACCTAGTGCTCTGTTCCCTTCCAGAACAAGCCCCAAATTCTTTCAATATGAATTTCCACTGAAAAAGCTCTGTAAACTTAGATGTAGATCCAATTATGGAGGTGAGGTCCCATTTCCAGTCCCTTTTGCAATGGTATTTTTCCTCTTGCTGACAGTGGCTGAACAGTGTCTTGCTGTGCGGACAGTGCACCTGATGGCTGTGATTATGAGAGCAGCAGCAAAAAGCAGTCTCAGTGCTGTGTGGCAGTGAAAGATCAACAGGAAGCACAGGAGTATGCATTGAACATTTTTTCTGCTCCATGCCCTTTATCCTAGTCATTGATATTGATGGTCTAGGGAGAGCACTAATTTCCAACAGGACTATTAAGAGGATGTATGTGCTGTAGCCTGTAACACTTACTGCCTAGCGCTCATTCCTAGCACTGAACCACTGCTGGGATTAATTTAGAGATAATTTTGTGCTCACATCCCACTCAAGTAAGCTTGAGGCCCTGTTTATCCTATCATGAGATATATCCCCTCACTATATCTCTGAGACACACCATCATTGTGGTTCACCAAATCAAAGGTAAAACTGACTAGCAGTAATTAGGTGATTTCATACCAACATGAGAAGAATAGCTTTTGGGGTGGGACTTTCTTGCTCATTATTACACAGTATGCTGAGGGATCTTGATTCTATATAGCCCTTTTCAACAGCAATTGAAATAGAAACTGAAGTACACAGAGTCAGAGCAGAAAGGAATCACTGAAGTACCAGCACATACTGACCCTGCCCTGTTCTGCACTGCCAAAACTGTACATGGATGTGTACGGTTGTACACTTCTGTACCTGATTGTCACTCATTTGCATCTGACAGGCACTGTCACAAGACATCCAGGACTCACCATATTTGTCCTGCTGCTTCGGTAAGTTTTAGGTAACTGTTAATATCAGCCAAGGGGACGAAAATATCCAACTTCTGCAGTTGTGTCTCATCTGTAACTTGACTGTGAGAGAAAACATCAGAGACCATAGAATCATAGAATATCTCAAGTTGGAAGGGACCCATAAGGACAAGTGAGTCCATCTCCCTGCTCCTCACAGGACTACCTAAAACCAAATCATATGACTAAGAGCATCATCCAGACACTCCTTGAACTCTGAAAGGCTTGGCACGCTCTACCAGTACCTCAGCTGAAACTCAAGAACACGTCTGTCTTCTCTGCAATGAAAATGGAGAAGACACTTACCTGAGCAGTATAGACAACTGAACGACCGAAAGTGGTAATGAATTTTGCATTCTCTGGAGGGTTGGCTGCTGGCTGGTGCTGCTTTCTGGGAATTTTAGGTCTCTGTTTGCTTCCAAGTCTCTTGGACATGTAATGTTGTCCTGGCATTTGGGAGGAGACAGGAGCCCATCATACCTGCACATGAGCTGGCAGCTCTCATCCACCAACCTATTGAAGAGGAATGGTGACAAAAAATGACCTGGTTTGATCATTCCAGGCTTGCTTGCTGTGCTTGAAGCTGCATCAAATAGCCGTCAGTGAAGCAAAGAATAACAAGTTCTTGTAGACTATCCAGTAGACAAAATTACAGCTAAGTAAAACAAACGATCCTTCTAAAAATGGAGCATAAATCCCAAAATAAACCTTTCCAGTATTTAAAGATTATTTATTAAGTCTGAAAACATTTCAGCTAACAACGTGCCTTGACAAATAAACTGACTACAGATTGTTGGCCTTAGCTGTACTGGCTTCTGCAGGGATGTAACACTGTCCCCTGAGAGGTACAATAACTCAAATGTGTTTGAACTCATTTTAGGTTTATTTGATGACCTGTGTAATGCCTGGAGCCAACTCCTGTCCATGTCCCAAACAAGACTGGGGTTTTGTAGCGAAAACTACTCTTGGTATATTTTAACTCAGATGGCATAGGCTTGTGAGGTTTTTATAGTAATTCCCTCCAGGGGCTCCCAAAGACACAGACAAGCTTGAATAAATCTATTGGAATAAACTGGTTTGTGGCTCTGCATTTCCAGTTGCCTCCCAATATGTGGCATAAGACCTGACTGTCTTGTAGGTGGCAGGCCATAGCTAACAGCTAATGACCAGTCCTCTGGCTCAGGAGGTATGGTTTTACCGTGTAGGCACACTTCAGTATACTGTGCTATATTGTGGAGGTTGTAAAGTTTCCTTGTGTAACTACAACTGTGACGCAAACCTCAGGTCTTTCTTTGTGACATGCCAAACACTGTACCTTCAAAGTGCACAGCATCAGACCCGTTCTTTGGATGGGAAAATGGAAGGAAGGAGATGACCTACTCAGAATCACATAATTTCTTACTGGGAAAGCTGGGAGCTAATGCCCCCAGTCTACCTTTCTCTTTTAACCACTAGACAATGCTGCCTGCTTTGGACAGTACCTGTCTGAAAGGTTGCTGGAGCTTGGCTGCGGTATCTGAGTAAAGTGGTGGGCTGTTATGTCGTGAAAACCTAGAAAAAGTGTGAGTCAACAAAAAGTGCTGCATCCTATAGCCAGAGCCCGTCTAAATGCATGAGTTTGCAATGTGAGTTTAAATTTCATGTTGATGAGTTTGGATTTCACTCTGGTATTCCCACAAGTTCTGAACTTTCTGAACCAAGCCCAAAGAAGGACTCATTCAAACAAGATGCAGCCTCTAGATATTGTTATGTAAATACCACAGATGACAGATCTATCTGTACCACTGTGTCACTTTTAATTTGCAAAACCTTAATGAAGTTGTTACTTACAGTGATTTCATTGACATATAAATGATTTCCTTTACTGGGTTCCTCTGCACTGGCTGCTCTTGCACAGGGACATCAAACCCAGCTATAGGGTTAGTAGTGCACTGTTGGAAACACATAACAACATAAGATGTTAATATCATTGCTCTGCCTACAGAAAAAATCTTCTTAATTTCAGTTCAATGCTCATGTTGTTTAAACACATTGGCTAACAGAGCTTGGCTTTCTCCAAATTAGTCAATTCCCAGAAACCATGAGCTAGAAAGGTAGTTAAAACTTACAAGTTAATGCTATCTGGTATTATTGACACTTTCAGATTGGGACATAACCAGCTATATCCTAAAGTGCTACCACAAAAATTTTGTTACATTTTAATTTAAGCAGGTTGAAAAAAGACTCTTGTACTTCAGGTGTGCTTAACTTATAGCACTTAGATTATATGACAAAATGATATTGTTGATGTCCTTCAGTTAGCTGGACAGTCTTGGGATAGAGGCTGTGACTTCTGCAGAAGACTGACCACTTAGCTTCTCCTGACCACTAACTACATGGGAAGCCTAGAAAAATTAGCCTCCCAAATGAGGTGTCAAAATTTGTTTAAAATTACCAGTATGATTCCTCCTGCTCCCTTGTTTCACAGTGAAATGTAGATAGCAAAATGTTTCACAGTGTTTTTAAAGTACTGCTTCATTTTATGCAGCTTACTGATGCTTCAACAGAATTACATTATAAAATATATAAAAATAATGTACTGTTACAATTTCTAAATGAAGTTTTCACTTTTTGAAAAAAAAAACCCTGTTATACAATAGGCAAAAGCCATTTACAATGAAACAGTCAATTTGGGGAATTTCAACAAAATCAGCAATGTTTTTGTCAAAATGCCACTTTCTACCAGAAAGATCCTCTGAATGAGTCTAGTGTATTTTTTCTTATACAAATGAAAGCTCTATTACCTACTGCTTTATCTATGTATTTCTTTTGCAAGGTACTAGAGGCTCCTCATACCAGTTCTTCTTTGGCTCACTAAATGTCTCCTGTCTCCTTGGAGCTGTTAACAAACCAGCAGAACTCACAACTGATAAACTACCTTTGCTAAAATATTGCTGGGAGTTTGGTAATAATCTTCTTCGTCCTTTTTGATGTCTTCATCTGTATCCGATGACAGCCGATTTTCCTCACTCTTTCCCAGATTTTTGTCCTGTTAAAAGAATGGTTTTGTATTTAACAGGTTCAGTTATACGGATCGTTTAACACGTATTTTTCTATTCACATCGAGAAGTAATAGAATCAGCAAATATCCACAGAAAACATGAGAAGACGTGTTTTGCCTTTGAGCAAGATATGCTCAGAGCCAGTCTGTTTTAGAAACAAGATTTCTATATTTGTGCTCCTTCCTGTATTTTTGAGATCCACTTCACACAGACAAAACTGCTATTAGTACGTCTAATAGATGGATTTGTGGTAACCGGGGAGTTGCAACTGATGGCATGTTCACAGCCTGTTGTTTTGTTTAAAAATCAAGTGGGTTAAACACTTCATGTATGAATCCACATGCATTTAGGGTCACTTGCGTGGGAAAGATTTTTTATTTGCGTTCAGTTCTAAAGTCCTTACACTAGGAAAAAAATCTGTAGGAAATCTAGAAGTGGATATGGATATATTTGTCCTTTTTTAAGCACCTTTTAACTGCTATCAAGTAAAGAATGAATTTGGGACTTCCCTGACTAATGAGAAGTCTATTTTCTCGTACTTCTCCATGAACTAGAACATACCCCAGAGGGCTGGAGATCTGACATTGAATCCTTTGTGTTCTGAGTGATAATCTGTCTTCATAAATACCTGAAATACTAGGTTTGTGGCAATTTGGTAAGTCAGGGAGAAATTAATCTCTCCATCAAGTTAACCTTTCTAAGTCACAAAGATTAATTATTTATTTTTATGTCTCCTTGTTGACTTCACTGTAGTGAAGAGTATGGTAATTAGTATTTATCTGCCTTCCAGTGCAATTCTCTGTGCCATGTTTGTGATGCAACCGTTTTTTATCTCTCCACTTACATGCTTGGTTTCCATGGTGATCTTTTCAATAATTGCTAAATATGCCACAGAATATATTACTGTTTTCAAGGTAAAGTAAATTAAACTAATTACTCTCTTACAGGTAAAGAGAAGAAACTGTCACTGAATAGAAATTAAAGATGAATGTATTTTTGTTCCTTGTTGTTATAAATGACATAAAAAGCAACTCATGCAGTAGGAGTCAGAAAAAACCTGCAAACAGTCCTTCAAGAAGTGCATAACCAAAACTACAGCAGGAACAAGACTGGCTCTGTGGTCATGATCCAAAGCCATGAATGAGTTTCCTAGTGATTTTTCAGGGGCTTTGGATCAATCAAACAAGTGAACACTTGGGGAGAAGGGCAAAGAGGAGGTGATTTTATGAAGTCTTCTGATCCTCCAACTCCTAGGAAATCTCAGAGAGCAGACAGCATTCATCAGCTTCCCAAGCTGAGCCTTCAGTCACTGACAGTGGCTACATTTTGCCAAATGCGTAGTGTTTCTCCTTGGCACCATTGCAGATTATAGGGACAATGGGAAGGAGAAGGTTAAGCTGCAGCAGCACTGTGTTTCCCTAAAGCAGTGTGCTGGCATCTCCATTCCTCCAGGTGCTCTACCACCAGAGAAGTGCAGTTAATGTCAGTGTACAGTTATTCTCAACTGTAGAGTTAAACAAGTTCTTTAAGCCTCTGTTGAACCATGATGTGGATTTACATTAGAGAGAAAGTAGACTATGGAGAAAACTGGCTGTAGCACAAGATGGAAATGATATGTGAAGAACAACTGAGTTATTAGTTACTTATTATTAGTTACAGGTTCCTTAGGGAAAGTTATGTGTTGCCCTTGGACAGAGGAACTTCTCTTTCAAAAAATGAGGTGTGTCTAACAGATCCCAACAAGGATGCCTAGGTGCCTGCAATACAGGAATGCGCAGTACAGTGTGATACAAGTCACAGCTCCTTATTTTGATGTATTTCAGATATTGAAAGCTGTTTATCAAAATAGCTGATACTGAATTGCTGAGTCAGATGTGGTTTGGTAGCTCCAAAATGTTTGAAGGGGAGCCAGGTTCCCAGACCTCTCCAGGATTCTTGCCTGAGTGACTAGACTCAACTGACATTGAGAGGCCTGTTTGCATGAGTAACGGCTACTGACCAGAGAGTTTTCAAGATCTGGGCCTGGATGAGGGAACCACTCATAAAAAGCAAAACGAATCAGATGATAGTAGAAATGTGAAGTCACACTTCTAAAAGGAAGTAAATACAATGGATTAATCTGGAAGTCAGCTGTCTAGACATCACTGAGCAGAGAATAGATCTGGAGATGTTAGCAGATGCTAAACTTATGAGGCAAGTGAAATATTTTTATCGAATGAACAAACATTTTTCTTTCTTGTTAGCTCTGTGGCAAGGTTATTTTCACACATGCTGAAACAGAAATACGAGCTTCCTGCTATTCCCGCTGGTTCAGGCTAAAAAGGTAAAATCCAAATTCCTTATCTTTTAACTCGCATGGTCAGTCTGTCCTAGTCCAAACAGCTGCATATAATATATGCTCTCTGAGGCATCATAAGTATGAGAAGAATTAATAAGACAGAAAAGCTATGTGCAAGAAAGAGAGCCTTGGTATACATCCAGAGCAGCACTAGTTAAAATCAGACTAAGGATTAACTCAATGTATTTCACAGCTCAGACTCACAATTGAATCATTGCAGCTTCATAAAGTACTGTGCATCAGCTGAGCTGTGCTAACTGCCAATGGCATTGCAAATGTAGTTTCAACTATTTTCACTTCTTTCCACTAAATTTAGCTGTATTATCTCATACTTGCTGCCAGCCTACATACATGGATGGTGACTGCAGCACGTCATTTACCACCCTGTTAGCTATGATAGCAGGACAGATTCTTTTCCCTGTATCTCAGCCACTCCAGATCATAGTCCAACACATAAACTGCCAGTGAAGATGGGTTTAAACTCAGCTGCCAAACTGCACACTGGTGTGGCGGTGCCTTCTGTTCTGTTGACTCCGCTGCAAAGGTAGCAATCCAGGGCAGAAGAGGGGTGAAAACCATCCAAAACTGCTGCAGGGGTTTGTGCAGGGAACATGGGTCAGAACATTTAGCCAGTATGATTAACATGATTAACATTCATCATTGTATCTTTTTAAATCACTCCTGCCAGATACGGAAGCTAAATTACTTGAAGTCACATTTATGGTGACAGTAGGTCAGTCCTGAGGTGTGCCTCAATTTAACAAGCCCTTGTTCTGTAGTTCCGTTACATTGATTCAAATGCTACTGGCAGAGGCTGCAGAAAGAAATCATTTAGTAAGACTGTGGCCCAGCTGAGAAATGTGATGGGAGGAGCAAATCCTCAAGCAGTGCAACTTCAGAGTTTCGTAGATCAGGTTTGTAAGAGCTGCCACAAGTTGCAGTTGCTGCACAGAAACTCTGAGGATCTGCCTCCAAGAAGCAAAGTAAACAAAGGGTATTTCAAGCAAGTTCTTAGAAGGTTATTTTCAGTGCTAAACAAGACAAGAGACTAAATATTTAAGAAACTTTCATAGTGAAAACCAACTCAGTGTGCTGGGAAAGTAGGTGGATAATCTATAGTTACAGATACTCAGGTGAGATAAGAGTCAATAGTCACTTCTGCAGACTGAAAAAGTCCAGAGCTGTTTGATTTGTTCTTCTCACCAGGCTTGAAAAAACTCCTCTTGGTGAGTCACACTGAGCCTGATGAGGGCCAGGATCTGAATTAGGCCTGTTCTTGTCTTCTGATGAACCATTTTCCTGTATACAAAAGAAAATAGTTGACTCCTCTTAAAGATACACTGGACGTGCTTCACCTGCATTCAGCTTCCTCTAACTGGGCCATTTGCACACAGCTTTGTGACTAGAGAAAATCACAATTCCTTGGCTGCTATTCAGCCTGCCACCAGAGGACGGGGGACTGCAATTGCTTTGGGAAAGCAGCAGTGCTTTCCTGCCTTGCCATTTAAATATTGAGGGGGAAGGTCTGGAAGGCACAGAGAAACTGGACCTGAACTCCCCTCTAAGCTTTACAGCTTGAAGAGAGAGAAAAAGAAAAGCACAATCTCAAACAGGAGGAATGTGGCTAGCAGCTGCCAAAACAATCACCACATGGCTTTGCCAAGGCATGTCAAAGCAAATCTTCAGGGGCTTACTTCATGCCCACTAATCTTTGCCAGTCAGCTGAGACAGCCAATGAATATAGTTTCTCATTGCCGTCAACACCTGCCTTTACTTATATGCAGATTTCTCCAAAAGTCTTTCCTTTGTGTGGACTCTCTGATGTTATCACCCAGGTCCTACTCGGGAACCCCACCAGAGAGCAGAACAGACCACCCGGCACTCATTGCACAAGCTCTGAAGAACTTTTGGTGGAAAAAAGCAACTATACAAATCAAATTTCACAGTCATCCCTAGGAGCAAACTCATTATTAAGGATGGCTCATCTGCTCACCTTCTGGTAGCTTTGCCCTTCCGGGAAACTGGTCGTATCTACAATATTCAACAATAGTGGCAAAGAGGAGGGCCGGCTTCTGACTTCCGGATTTGGAAGATGTTGGTTCTAGAAATAAGATAACAGCTGTGTAAGAAGACCGGCACCTGATGGGCATGGGCTACAACGTACCAATGCATTCCACTCGTCTCATATCACCTGAGAGCAGCATCCACCTCTTTTGGCCTCCCTGCAGACTGAAGATATCATGGTGACCCAGTCCTCTGTTTCCTGCCTGTAGGTTGGAACAACAGAAATCAAAACCTACTTGCAGGTAAAACACAAGGCAAACCTGTTTGCTTACCCACTTCTTCATATGGGGCCCTGAAATCAATGGGGAAAATCTGCACCTTCCTTTCAAGAGAGAGTGCTTGGGTGGCCATAGCCAGATGGCAAAGTTTGACCTCAGAGAGGTGCAGCCCAGGACTGGGAGCTAAAAGGTATGCACGTGTGCAAGAGACACGGAGAAGGAAAGAGACAAGGAGAGGTGGGACGGTGCTTTCTGCTTCATTTTCTGTGTGTAATGCTGCTCTGCCAAGTCCTGCCCTAAAGACAGCTAACAAGGTTTGGGAAGGTGTATGGGTGAGCGGGACGAGGAACATGCCATTAAAGCACCCTTGAAGCCCTGTTTCATGCTCATGGTGGGTTTAGTTGGCTTAATTCTGGAATGCTTCCCACCGAGTGCAGGCTGTGAGAGCAGTGCTCTGGGGGAAGGCGTGGGGTGGCACGCTCAAGTAACACACAGGTATGTGTTTTTCTTCTGCGCTTATCAGCATTTCACACATCAGCTGCTCTTCTGCACAAAGGCAGAAAAAACCCTGACATGCTTGTGGCTGGGAAACTGAAGAGGAGAAGTTGGGAAGCAGCAGCAGAGGAGCACTGTGCCAAACGTCCTCCCTCACCTAACTGAGCTTTGGCTGATCACCTCGACAGCAGCAGTTTCTGCCCTTGGTGAGGACTGGATTTCAGCCTGGGAGAGCAGGGAACACACCACCCTGCTGCAGTAAAGGCCCCAGTCATTCCTTTAGGGATCTGTTTTCCTTCGGGGGAATTTTCCCCTTCAATCTGCTTCCCTTGATTGACAACCTACTTTACAGGGCAAGATTATTTCCTGTGATTTATCCATAAGCAGCAGAAGCTTTCCTAACTCCCAGGAGCCGCTGGGTGAGAAGACAAAGCTCTCTGCTCTTCCTTGACCCTTAACTGGTACAGTTTGACACATTACTGCCACACTGATGTACTGCCGCTGCCATCCCCACTCCCAGCTGTGTGCTTCCACTACTTCCACATGTTGGATGTTGTAACAGTGTGGCTGCAGGGAAGGTTAGCTCACCTGTCTGAACCAGCAAAAATTAACCCAGCCATGGGGTGAAAAATGACCTAGAAAACAGCAGTTTTCCATTGGACCAACCAGCTGAATCATTTCATCCCGGAGCTGTGCCATCAGTAGCTGAGACATAGGAAGGGATGGGAGCAGCTCTGAAGGAGCAGGACCTTGCCTTGGGGCAGTGGCTTAGTGTTACGTTAGCTTACCTGTAATGTCATATTGCATTTGCACATCTTTCTATGCCCACCTGCTGCTCCCAATGAGGTAGTAACATCTGTTTCCAGTACTGATGGACATCACCTGTTCGGGAAGGCATTTAAACATCTTCCTCACCGTTTCCATAATTTCAGACTTGCTTATGCCAACTTCTATATTTATGATTCTGTTAAGATAACCGTATGAAACATCCTATATAACTATACATACATACAAACATACATATGTGTGTGTATATGCATATTTTACTTCAAGCACAGCATAATATGATGAAATCTGCATGGGAAAAGGTAAGCATTTTTCCACAGAATAAATTCTCAAGAAAATAAGTGCACATATTCAAAATAGATGGTCTTTCAATGAAGAAAACTTCCAAGCAAAAAAATAAAATCAACTTTTGCAAAGACTCGTGTCCAGATTTTGGATCCTAATTTCTGAAAATAGAGGTTGTTGGTCTAACACAGTCTTGAAAAGAAATGATAATAAGCAAAATTCCTGGCAGATGTTCTTGAACCACTACAGAACAACACATTTGATTTGAAACTAATTGTATAATAACAGTGTTTTAATGGAGGAGAAGAGGAACAGACAAGAAGTACTCTTAATGGATACTTAAATGGAAAGACTACTTCCATTAACTTCCAAGAAGTTAAATTAGTAAAAATAATAACAACAATAGTGATGGTAATGATGTAACCACATACCACTGAGCAAGCTGGACTTTTTCAAAAGCTTCACAATGTAAATCCTTTTAATGGAAGAAGCACAACAGCAATGTGAGTCCAGTGACCTCCATGCCTAACAATTCCAGTAGCTTTTGTATTAAGCTCCAGGTCTGACTGGCAAAATCTTTACACTTCCCTTTACACTTATCGTTTCCCTTCTATGTATGTCATACTAAATGTGACATGGTAAAGGGTGCTAGTACCAAGCCAATAACACCGAGCCTTGCTGCAGTGGGCACTGTGCTGAGAGGAATGAAATGACCAACCCAAATGAGGCAAGCAGAGCAATTTCTCCATTGGGTAAGAGGCAGTGGAGCAGCCAGCATCAGCCCAAAGGGCTACATGAAAGCCAGGAGACCTCTGCATGACAAAGCACTTTGTAAAGCTGTAAGGTAGGAAAGGTTGTGTGCCACAGTTAGGAGTGGCATAGCCCATCCTTACTTGTGTGTGAGTGAATGCATAGCACTGTCCTCACAGGAGATAAAGTATCTACAGGAATACCTGTAGTAGAAGCCTTTGGGATCACAGAGCCAAGATGTCTGGTTTGCAGATATCACATCACCATAATCACTCACGTAAATGTATCAAACTTCATCAAAAACATTTAGGATTTTTACTCCTACGTGTATCATACACTATAAGTTGCACCCAAAGCCTACGAGAGCCCAAAGAACTCTTTTCTTGCCTTCAGTGGGATTTGGATCAAGAAACTCAGTCAGGAACTAGTGCCTGTACAATCAGTGGCCATTTAAGAGTGATGATACATGCTTTAAAATAAAAAGTTGATGCATTTGAGTTACATACTGATCAACAGCTATGGAGCCTTTTATGTTCTGGCCTTTTAGATACTTCAGGATGTAATTCCCCTTGCTGGATTTGGACAGGATGAAAAAACGCCTTTTCCAGGAATTCTGCCAAAGAGAAAGTAATTCGTCTCTCATTAAAATTCAGGATAGTAGAAATAACAGATGCTTGTTGAAGGATTGCTGGGATATGATTAACGTGTGCTAGTATACCTGTGAGCCAAAAAGTTGAAGAGGTGGTGATTTGATGAGGAATCCGTGCTTGCAAACTCCACCTTCAGGGCAAAACGTATTTTGAGTTCTCTCTGATCAAAGAGAAATGAACAGCAGCATTACTCAATTTGTTGCCAATTAATCTCTTACAAGGACCTGCTTGAACTGGAAATTGTTACTGAGCACTGGGTTTCCATGTTTAAATGGCTAAAAAGCACATTACAATTAGAGAAGACAAACACAAAGCTACAAAATATAGGACCAGGCCATAGTCCCTGATGTCAATGTTACTGCTGACAACTGGCACAAACTGTAAATAAATGATAGTGACAATGTAGGGTGCTCAGAAGATATCATGAGCTTCTGTCCTATTTAAATGGTCTTAGTTAACTTCTGGGGTCTGGTCTTATTTAACTTCTTCATTAGTGATCTGAAAGACAGTAAACAACCCCCTAATGAAATTTGTAGATGGCATTCAATTTGGACAGGTTGCAAACACAGCTAAGGTTAGGTCATCTTACAGCACAAATCGTGATATGACAACTGGAAAAAGTTTTGCAAGTAAAATATGAGCTAAAACATCAGGGAAAATGCCTGAACATATTTGTTCACAACTCTGCATACTCTGTGGCCAGCTGTCATTTAAGATTCACATTTTCTAAACACTGGTGGATTTCTGATCAAAATCTGTTTTAATACACTTTAACACCCAATGAATGGAGTGGCAATCTCATTTCATTTTTAAGCTGTAAACTGTGTATGGGAAATCAGGATTTTTTAAGAACCCAGTGACTGAAGGTAACATGGTCAGCCTCATTTTCGATCTTCCAGTAAGGGACAGTAGAGGACATATACAATATAAGATGACCAAATTTTGTGGTGATGCAAGAAACACTTGGTTCTGAAACCCCCTTACTATTGACTTCAGTGAAGGTAAGACTTCATCATCAGTGTCTTGGAGATACTGACTGTACCTTCCAGTTGCCTGTTAATTTTTAATGATTTTAATGTTTTTTACAAATGTCAGTCCAACCTCTGTGTCAGGGACAAGAAAGATTCTGCTGTAAAGGGAAATGCTGCATTTAGGACAGATTCTTTAAGGAAGGAAGCAGAGGGGCAGAATTAACACACTGTGTAAGTCCAGATGAGATCTCCAAATTTTTCAATATGCTGTTTTCCCCTGTTTTTCACCTATTGTTTACCACAAAATCCTTGGCAGCTGGAGGGCAAAGAGAAGGGTATCATATATTGATAAGAATGGATTGAAACCTGATTCAGCCCTACTCCTGACAAATCTTAGTAAATGAAATTTTGTACCTGGAGAATTTCTTTTACTTGTAGAAGCCATCCTGATTGTTTCTTCCACCCAGATAGCAAAGTGAGCAAAAACCTTGAAGCTAATTCCTTTTGCTCTGCTTGCGGCTGAGCAGCATTTCACTGCACGCACAGTTGCCTGAGAAAGTAACAAATATCTCACAAGTGTTTCTTTTCATAGTGATGATTAAACTACATAAAAATAAACATAGAAAAATCTATAATAAACTATATAAATAATTATAATAATTATTATGTATTTAAGCATATTATTATACATCATAATATTTCATGTTATAAAGTAAATTATACATTATATGCTAGAATATTATAACATATTTTATTCTATTATAAAAGTAATTATAAAATTATGAATGATAAAAATTATACATTTATATAGGCCAAAGAGATGATATGCCCAGCAAGTGGTGAGACCTGCCAACAGAAGTTCATTTTGCCCCTTCCTTTGCACTAGACACAACACCTGTAACCTAGGTAGTGTGATCAGCCCTGTATAAAATAGGCATAGTTTTGCCTAAAGAGCTTAAAATCTAAAGATATTTAGAAAATCTAGTCATAATGCTATGGTAACGATAATAATTTGCAAGTCTGTAGCAATCTTATTACAATGCCCTCAGAGCAATTTATAAACAGTGATGAAATAAACTTCACAGCTTTCTAAGAGGTGGATTAGTAGTAGGATTTTTCAGAGGGATAAACAGAGAGTATCTGTTTTTATTTAGTCAACTCATTTTTGCAATGTCTCCTCCAATATTACCAGGGAAATGGTAATCTCACTGTAAACCTGAAAAGTTAAATAACCTGCTCATTGGCATAGCCAGGATGTGGCAGAGATGGGAATAGAGGCTGGTAGCGAGGCAGAATGCACTGATGCATTTCCATGGACTTCTCTGAAGTTTTGTTAAACAGCCCTTTAGCAAAACATGCAGGCAGTGGTTTGTGGGATCTGATAAGTACAGGAACACAGAGATGGAGCATTTAGAAGGTAAAAGGTGGGTTTGGCTAATGGGCTTCCATTGGTTTTTTGAGCTAATTTGCCTTTCAGTGTTTTCCTTCAAGAAGAACACTGAGCATCAGGATAAGAGAGCCAGACCTCCAACAAACTGCAATTTGTATGTGAGCTCTGCACTCCTGCCAATCGATTGCATGGATGGCACGACATTTTGCACACTGAACAGTTTTTTATTAACTCGCAATTGCTTTCTTGTTCGTTTAAAACCAGATCTAGTTTCTCTCATTTACTTGTATTTCCAATTTGTAATATCATGTCTGTTTGTAGCATCATTTAGGAATCTTCTCATAAGTTTCCCTTTGCCATACCCCAAAGGTCTCATTCCTTGCAAAATCAAATCCTTTCCTTTTAGTAACTTGGCTTGAAGTTGCCTGTCAGCTGCAAGGAGGTTACACAGTCTCCAACATGTGTGCCACTGAAGCTGCAGAGCCTCTTCGGGGAAAATCTGAAGGATTGCCAGTGCTGTTCTGTAGTTCTTCGCTGAGGTCCCTGGCTGGACTGAGAGGTTTAAGGGGTTTCCTTCGCTTCTGCTTCTTCAGTGATTTACTCCATGGTGCCAGAAGTAAACATGTAACAGTTCGGAGTGGTGGTCAGAAATGGTTGTTTATTTTCTGGCCTCACTCACCTGACATGGAATGGGTTACAAATAAAAATTTACCTCTGACACCCAACTATAGCTATAGACTTCCACACCTCTTGATCCAGGCAATACCATACTGTAAATGAGAATGACCCACCGCAAACTTAGGTCCACTGGAGAACTCTGCAGAGCATTCCTGCCCGTATGGGGTTGTGTTTTGTTTTTTTTTTAGGGAAAACTTTGCAATTTTGCCCTTTTTGGAGAAAGATGTGTTGTACAAATGCTGTGACAGACTGTTATAAAATTTACTGCTAGGGTTTTCATCTATTGCCTACCAAAAAAAAAGGACAGAAAAGCAATTTCCAAAACTAAAGATGATGCACACGAAGTCAAATTCTCAGTGTCAATAGCAGGGGCACACGCCTGGCGTTGCAATGAAAGGCAATGTAATATTCTTTTCAATGTGACTGACAGAGTTACCGCGACTGGCAAATGATGCACCTCTTGCAAAACAATGTTCCAACAGCCTCTGACAGGATAAAAGTCTCTTCTAGGTTTCAGTAAAAGGCAGGATTTGCAGGTGGGAAGACAAAACCCATGAGATTACAGTTGTGCTATCTCATTCTGCATTTTGGGAAAAAGTTTTTTATTGTCGCTTTTAATTGTTTTCTCTTTAATGGAAAGCAACATTTTAAACAGGTTATGTCTAACGCAGAATAGACAATGCCAATTCCATGATTATACCCCCTCAGATTTTTGTATGCCTGGCATTAAGAGATTTGATTGCGTTCAACCTTTTGAAATGCAATGAAGCACTTCAGTCAAAATGCAAATAAAATGCTGCAAATGATTAAGATGTAGGCTATTATAAAAGTTCAAAAATATAATACCAAGATAAGGAAAACAAACTGTGTTAATACTTACAGGCAAAGAGTCTTTATAGCATAGAAGGTTTTAGAGAAACACACCTTTGAGGATTTCCAGATTCCCTGTATTGCCTCCTGCAGCAAGACACGATGTGTCCTTGCCCTGCCTTGTGACTGCCGTCTTATAGTCCGTGTATAGATACAAACACCTTGAAATATGACCCACAAGGAAATTCCTGTTTCTGCCATGGAAAGCAAATTAAAGACTGCTCTGAAAGGGGAAATCCAGAAGATTAATATTAACTTACAAGCAATGAAAAAATATGCACATTTGAGGCAGCCATAAATGTCTCCCATGCAGAAAAAAGCCTGGAGACAGCTTGTTTTTGTTGGTTTAGCTTTCTAAACAGTCCCTTCATTTCCCCTGAGCTGTGTCTAAAACATAATATCCACCCATGACTGGAAGATAAAGCAACACAAAGAATCCTAAAAGATCATAAAGTACCATAAAATGTAACCTAGTTCGATTTAAAGAACAGCATTTACTAAAACATACCACGGTGAAGCAGGATTTCTTATGCCACATAATGACAATGTACTTTCATTGTAGGGGCAGTGTCTGTCTTAGTTATAGGTGAATTTTTTTGGATTCTCTCCAGAAACATCCAGCATATAATTAATGATAATGATTTTACAAACTAAACCATTTGGCTAATCCTGCAAATGGCAAGGGAATTGCTTTTAGACAGAAAATAGTTATAAATTTGATCAGGAAATAGGCTAAAATGCCCTACAGCTTATAAGTCACTATTCAGCTACCTGGCCTTGCTCAACTGAAAGGGTCAAGCTTCCTTATTCTGAATGGGCTCCTTCAGGCTCTTGGGCTGGCACAGCCCTCAGCATGTAAACATCACCAGTCAGACGTGATGTCTGTTGGTGGGAAATTTTCTTCTTAAATAATATTAATGTTTTTTGGGCATGATCTAGGGTAATGCTGCATCTAGCAGAGACACTAGTCCCAACACAAGGGAATATTTTTCTCTCTTTCTTTAACTACTACTATTCCATGTTATTTTTCCAAGTTGCTTTCCACTCTGGCAGTGTCTTCCAGTATTTTAGGCTCTGGGGAGACCTTATAGCAGCCTTCCAGTACCTGAAGGGGGCCTACAGGAAAGTGGGAGAGGGACTTTCACAAGGGCATGTGGTGATAGGATGAGGGGGAACGGTTTTAAACTGAAAGAGGGGAGATTTAGATTAGATATTAGGAAGAAATTACTTACTGTGAGGGTAGTGAGACACTGGAACAGGTTGCCCAGAGAAGTTGTGGCTGCCCCCTCCCTGGCAGTGTTCAAGGCCAGGTTGGATGGGGCTTTGAGCAACCTGGTGTAGTGGAAGGTGTCCCTGCCTGTGGCAGGGCGGTTGGAACTAGATGGTCTTTAAGGTCCCTTCCAACCCAAACCATTCTATGATTCTATGATCTTTGTGTATTTCATATACTAGAACTAGCCTGAAGGTTGTTTAAGATTCAACCTCAACTTAGTTTCTTTGTAAGTCAGCAGGTAGAACTGCTTTGCTCCTTTATGCCATTCTATCATTTTTTTCCACCTTTGGTCTACCAAGGAGACCTCTTGCAAATGTTGAGAGTGCCTTGTTGGCTTGCCACATTAGAGCACTGAGAGCTTCAAATAACATTACTACTTTGCCTTTTGTCTTAGACAGGCAGCTACCATTTCACCTTCTAGTTGGAAATTCCCGGCTGTCCTTACTTAGTACCCATCATGGTAATGTACAACAAAATCTCATAAAGACCCGCTCTGTCCACCTTTTTATTTTTCTTTGAGACATTATGTCCAATAGGGCGAATAGCTTTTCCTACTCATAGAGGAAACTCACTAAATTAACTCCTCTGATTCTTTCTCAGCAGTCCCTTGTTGGCTGGACCAGGGACTATTTCTAGTAATTTTTATATTTTCCCAATGCTGCTAAGCTAAAATAAATTTGCTATAGCTTTTTTAAAAATAAAATATCATTCTCAAAGAAACTTTAAGGAAAAAAGCACTACACAAGAGGAAATGTGCTCCTTACCTGTTATGTTGTTACATTCCTTGGAGTTATTTTAAAAACTTAAATGACCTGTTTCAGAGCCCCTACTTGCTCCTGTATTGTTCCCAAGGCTCTCTGACTTCAGAGCTACAACGTATCTGAATAGAAGTATAGTTTTGGAGACAAGGGAATATTGTTAACAGAAATTTAAAAACAGGCTAAACCTTAAGCAAATAAACACTAATGAACTAAAAAGACATGAAAGAGCTTCCAGAGAAGTAACGAATACTGAAATGTTGACTGGACACATTTCTCATGGTAAAACAGGAATATCTCTAATGCCAGAAAATACTTTAAGATGGAGCTATTTGCCAGAAGTAATAGGAAGAACATTTTCATATAAACTGCTAGACCTCTGTACAGTTTACTGTATAAAGACATTTTATATACAGGGCAAGATTAAGTACTGGTAGATCAGGATACTTCCATTAAAATATTTTCAATAATTTTTGTTTACTCTGGAGAGGGTGTGGCCTGCCTAACCCAAGTGACCCAATGCCAGTTTACTTTTCTAAACTACTTTTCAACTGACACTGTAAACCTCATCTTGACAAAGATGCTGAAGACCACCTGCATTCGTGGCTGAGAAAGTTTTTGGGATGTATTTTGGCTGGTTTTTACTTCACCAGATTAAGTGACAAACAGGCAGATATTCATAGGAAATTTTTAAAAAAAAAGGTCTTTATTGATTTCATGCTCAAGACATCCATAAAACAATCATTTATGTAATATAAACAACTGTAAATTTGACTTATAAAAATATATGCTTCACTATGCCACAGTATTTGTAAGAAAATAAACTTAATAATTTGGTAACTTGGCTTTAATAGTATGCACTTATTTTCTTGTAAGATTTCAAAAGGGTATAGAGTACATTAACTGAGAAAAAGGTGAACAACTAATCATTTATCAGTTTAACTAAATCATTAAACTTACTTTTTTGAGCTAGCTACTAACTCTAAAGAAAATATAAAAAGTAGGAATATAAACATCACAGATGAAGTCCAAAATACAAAATCAAGAACATACAGTAACTAAAAGGCACTTCTGGTTTCTGATTCAAGTAAGTATTTCCAGTCTTGGCAAAATTCCTCAAAAATAGAAGCTATATCTAAACATACATTTGTTACTGGAACATATAATTCTATCATTTGAACATTAAATTTTAATGTTTTATAACAAAGCCTTTGCATTAACTTTCTGTTGGTTCAAAACTTCCGAATCAACAGGCAGACATTTTTATTTCTGCAAGCAGGAAAACTGCAATACCACTGTTTCAGGATGTTCTATCAGTTAATTGTCATTTGCAAGGCAAAAATCTTTACAATGGCGCTTTAAGAAGGCATCATTCAATTACAGTTTGCCAATCTTTTTCAAATATTTTAATTTTGATTTTTCTGTTTGTTACATTTTCATACTATTCAGGTAAATCATCTACAAATATTGATTTTTTTATTTATCCATCTTATGCTAGAGGGATGATAACTAAGTAAATTGACTTCCAGATTAAGCACAGAGCAACCACTAGCCTTCATTAATAATATTCATAAAAGGGAAATGAATATATTAGACTAAGAAACACCCTTTTAAATAGCTACAAACTGTTTCATCACTGGACATACCGATAATATGATGATCTTTGGAAATTTCCGAGGAAGTTATGGTTCCATGAGCTAGCAGTGAAAGAAAAGATGGAGACTCACGATTTAGTATTTTTTGTTGTTAATTTACAATCTGTTTTCTGGAATAAACTTTAATGGGCCAGGTAGCTGACTCTCAGAACATCTTCAGTAGCCATAGATCATGACAGCCACACTAAGGGAAATCAAGATACAGTAATTAGTATTAGCTGTCACGTTGGCCCATAGCATTTATTTCTTCTTTAAAAACTTGCATATTGTCCACCCATCAGATACCCTAGCTTATACAATATAAAAATCTAGTGTAATTACATTTCTGTTATTAAAAATGTGTTACTCCAGGTTACAATCAATTCTCCACCCAAAACCATATCCTGATCTTTCATCACTGGCTGCATTAAAATACACTTTCAGAAGTAAAGTTCCTTAGTGAGCATAGAGACCACACAGGGAATCTGCTTCTTCTCACTGAAGCGTGGATCATCAGACTGTGACTCAAAATTTGTGGCAACCACATAGTTGACCCGTGTGAGGATCTGCATGATCTCAAGTTGTTTTCCATGCTCATTTAGCACAGAGCACAGAGACTGCACAAACCAGGAGCCTCTTCCAGGATTCCTCCAGGAGTAATAACCTTACGGGAAAGACAGATAAGAAAGTACACAGGGTTACTTTTCCTCTTTTTTCTTATTTTCTTATCTTGCGCTAAAGAATGGAATGGCGGAGAGATATGTTCTAATTTGTATGAAAGATTCTGGGCAAAGAGTAACAACGCACACACAGAAAGTTTAATTCTTATCACTTGTGTCACATATCCTGCTTCACTGAAGTGGAGAGTAACGTGTATTAACTCTCCAAACCTCACACTACTAAAGTACCATTCTATATTTTTGCATTTGGGAAACTGCAAGAAGTAAGATTTCATGTTTTTCCTTCCTAAGAACAAGTTTCGTGCTGTAAGTAAGTGTTCCTCTGCCTGCCTTCATCACATATTCAACATACTCACTAAACTGGGACATGGAAGGGTATGATCCCCAGAAAATAGTACTGCCTTCACCATCTGTAATGTCTGTGTCTTCTCACCTGTCAAATCTGGGCTTTTTCCTGTTTCTGCTACAGCTAGTGAAAAGGGGTGGACACAACACACTGGCCAACACATATGGAGCCTTAGTGTTTTGTCCATCAACGTACCATGTATCATCAATGGGGCTCAGTCTACAATCAAGTCAACATGGCTGGTAAAGTTTTTAGGCTTCTAACCCCACCCTGGCCCCCTTTTCTTTACCTGGCACTGTGGAATATGCAAACAGAAAATCTGCTTCTACTGGGATTTTGTATCTCGGATTGGCATCTGTTTCCAGAGTGTCATTTGCAGGTCCAGAGTCAGTTTGTATACCTTCATCAAATTCAGAGCCTCTGCATGCCTGAAAGCAGTGAAGACAAAGAGAACGTGTCCAATAAGGAGAAATAAGGTGTTATAAAAATAAGTATTCATTAACATTTTTAATGGATAGAGTTTGAAGCAGTACTTTGTATGTTTTAGAAGCAGAAATGCAATTCTGGTGGACATCTAATTGTTCAGTGATAAAGTTACTAGCTTACTCATTTTAAAATACAGAACCCATACAGTAAAGGGAGGTAATGGTGTTGCAGGCTGTGGATCTCAGTGGATTGTCAAAGTGTCAAGTCAGCATTAGCTTATTCTAACCATAATTAATTTTACTAGTCTAGAGTCATCCTAAGCACTCAATTATTACATAATGTCCTGCACAGCATGACTTCCGGACACTTTCTTTACAGTGGACTACACATTGTCCTTGGTTCCTGACGTGCACTGCTGTAGCAGTACATTTCACAGAATAACAAAATCACGTCCCGAGATCATCTAGTCCAATCCCCCTTCTCAAGCAGGGACAGCTACAGCAGATGTCCAGGACCATGTCCAGTTGGGTTTGGAATATCTCCACTGATGGAGACTCTACAATCTGGGCAACCTGTTCCAGTGTTTGATCATCCATTTCAAGTATATTGCATTTTTAACATTTTTCCGTTTCTCTCTTTTATTCTGAATTTCTTCTTAATCATGTGGTTTAGCTAAAGGGCATGCTGGGACCATAGTCCAGGTTGGTAAGTTTCAGCTCTTGATCAGTAGCTTTCACTGACAGCTTTTGCAAAAAAATAGCAGTATGATGGGCTTATATAACATGAGTTGGTTGCCTTTACTAAGATAATGTTAAAGGCAACAAAGTACCCATTCCAAACTTATAATTAAAAGAAACATCACTTTAGTAGTATGAAGAGTCTAAAATAGACAGTTTTCACTTTGAGGTTCAGGATTAACTGATGGAAGAGCCTAGGGAAAACCACATCTGCTGCAACTCCCGTACGTACATAATACTATGATAAAAAAGAGAATTCAGACCCATGGTATGTCAGTTAATACTGTTTGAAACAGCTGTCTTTAAAAGCTTAAGTAATATACAATTAATTATATGCTAATACAATAATGCAATATAATTTTTTAGGCTACTGAGGGAGAGAAAAAATATTTCTTTTAGCAGAATGCAGTAATTTGTAGAGACAGCCATTATTCAAAGAGACCTGGACATTATTATTTCTATTGATAATCATGCACTGTCCTCAGCTCTGTCTGCACGAGAGGGAGTTCATCTTTCTGCTTGGAAGTTCATTTATTACCAAGCACAAAGAGAAACCATGTACAAAATTACAATGACAATATACTCTCTACATCTGTGAATCTTGTACATAAATTATCTTTTAAAAACAAACAATACAAGTCATCTACAGTCGACTTCTCTCGACACATTTTTTCACAAAACCTCCAGCAAAATTCAGTAAGTTAACCTACAGGGCTCTTCTAGAGCAGACAACCAACATAGCATGTTTTCCCCATTGCAGCAGTAGGATATTATATTTACCTTAGGGCTATTACCTGAATGAAAAATAATTTGGGTTTGCCTATAAGGCTTTTACACTTGTCTCCTCTGAATAGCGCAGTCAAACTCTTGATAGCCATGGGTCCATCAGTGCCATAGATGAGGCCTTCTTCTCCATGGCTTAGAAGGATACAGGCAAAACAAGCGGCATCACTGTGATTCTCTTCAGCAGCTACAAACCAAATACTTCTTAGTCAAAAGGAAGCAACATTTTAAATGAAAATTATATTTAGCAAACACATTTTTCTGAGACTAAATATACATTGGGCCTCTACTGGAAGGCATAAGAAGGAGTGGATAAAGATGACACAACCCACTTTTTAGTAATGTGATGAGTACCTTGAATACACAAATGCATCCTTCTCTTGACTCCGAGTCTAGCCCACTGGAGTCAACAGGCTGGACTCTTTATCTAATATGACAAGGCTCTTCACCTAATACACAGCACAGGCGCTTCATCTAATATGACAAGAAAATTGTGTATTTCTGAATTGACGTTGGAGGAAGAGGTGGGGAATTAAGCCTAATCCATTCAGAAGCCAAATCCTTCTATATAGAAAATTGCATGTCATGGGGCCTAAGCAATCTGTTCTAATTTGACCTGCTTTGAACAGTGGGTAGATTCGGTGACTTCCAGAGGTCTTTTCCACTCTAAATTATTCTATGATTTTAAATTTTTACCTTGCTTCAGTAATTTTTCCATATCATCACGGCTCCGGTCATTGTATGTGCAAACCTCAAAACCTAAGTTTCTAAAACTCTTAGCTAGATCTCCAGCATCTTTATCAGTGCCGTTTCGTGTACCCATTCCTGCCAGAAAACAAAGAATATGGTTGACTGCACATTACACAATTCAAAATAATTCACGTGTTCAAAGGTAAATTTTTAGGTTTATAATTAATAAACCTAAACAATATCATGGTGACATGATTTTAAAACAATCCTCTAACAGCATTCTCAGCATTGAGAACAAATTGTGAGATTTGTTTCAAAGCAAAATAATGCAAGGTTCAATGTTAACATGTATCTTATCCTGAAAAATGTTGGCATGCCTCCAGCACCTTGCAACATATGACCTCTGTGGATGATTCTATCTCCTTTTGGTTATGCAGTGTAACATATGCACAAAGCAACCCAAGGAAAAACTGTTGAAAAGTCCCTTTGATACCCACATAAAATATACTGATGTAAATTCTTTGGAGTAAACACATCATTTAGTGTGTTTGCCAATTGTATAGGAAAAGACCTATAAAGTCGACTATAACACAAGTTTCTGTCTGCTTTGAAACCGTACATGGTCTGAAAAGTTAAATGCAGGAGTGTGAACAGAGCACAGCTACAGCTATGAGCTTTTGTAGCTCATAGCTGTAGCTCAGGGACAGAGAAGTTATAACATGGGCTGCAGATGTCAAAGTTCAAATCTTAACAACACAGCCTTAAACTCTGGGACAAAGGCTTAGTTTGAAGCTGGTAGAGCAAGGTGACATGCTCTTTGAAACATATACTGCAAAGAAGCTGCAAAGAGCCGCTGTAATATAAGTGTTAAAGAACTGGAATAAACTGTAGGAACAACTATTTCTCAAAAAAGATACATATATTCACGAAAATTCCACGTCCTAAAAATAAAATGCTTATTGATTAATGAAAGTATAAAATTCTAAACTCTGTAATTAGTACCATCAAAGGAAGAACATTACCTGTTTTATCTTCAAAATTTTTGTTGTTTATAATAATGCATTTGCCAACTTTCTTGTAGTCCATATTATACTGGAATGTGGGTGCAACAATTCGGTACTGATTACTGAGAGAGGACTTCGGCTGTTCGTCTTCTCCATTCTTCTTTTTTCTAGGTGAAACAAATGAAATTATGGTTAGTGGCCAGTCACATGCAGTGTGCCTATTTATTTTAAGTCAAACCATTTGGGCAGCCCTACCCAATGTTTTTTTTTTCTCTCATGTTTGTTTTCTTCCTTCATATTTCAGATTGAGGCATAAAGATCTTGCGGTTTCCATGAAGCAATTATTGTATGCAATTGGATTCTGATGATGGTAAGATGACTCTAGAGTGAACTGCAGCCAACCGTAGTATACGCAGATCCTGACCCACAGATAAAACAAACAGCCTAAACATGAAGTCAGGCTGCCAGTAACCTTTTGCAAACTATGGTTCTGGACATATTTTATTTTTACTATAAATAATTCATGGAAGGACAGACAGATCTCCCTTAATAACTATTCCAAGCACAAGAAGAGATGCAGTTTACCCAATGGTGTGGTAGAATTTGTTTATTGAATCACCATCACCCCTAAATTCTCTGAAGATTAAGACTGAGCAGTAGGTAATTTCTACTGATAAAGGTTATAGATGTGAACAGGTCTTGTGTTAATTTGGTCTGCCAAACAGCAGTTTGAACCTATGCAAAAAAACTAAGCAGATTTTAGTGTAATCATCAATACCTGAACCTCACTTCAAAAAAAAAAACAAACCCAAAAAACCCAAACCAAAACAAGCTATAAATGTTCTCGACTGTGTACTGACCTTTCTGCTATGTGCAGGAGTCTTAGACTGGATTAGAAAGAGATGCAAAGGGATAGCATAGACATTACTCACCAATTTATTCTAAATGAAGTATTAAGAACAAATCAATTACAGCCAGCATGCACACCTACACCTAAAGTATAAACATGACGAACTTAGCAGTGCTTGCTTTTAGGGGTGGACTTTTTGGTCCAAGCAGGTGGCTTCAGGTGTTGGTAAGATCTCCTCAAGCAGAACTGAAGCCAGTGAGAGCCTATAAAGGGTATGATTCAACCTCAGTACTATGAACAAGCTTTGGAAAAAGCCCAGTGAGAAACAACGTTCAGGAAAGGGCAGAAGAAGTTATCAGCACCTCTCTTACTTATTTGGTCCAGCGTCCAGCCATCCTGCTTCCAACAGTATTTATTGCTGATGTCTGAGAGGAAAACAACCTACTTTCACAGCACAAATAACTCTATAATATAGTTTATTTTTAACAAAATTAGATTTTTGCCATAATCTCAATTAATTGAAGTACTTTCACTATTCTCACTCTGACATCTTTTGAAAGAATTACTAAGCTATTTGCTTCAGTAATAGCCTGTAGACATGAGATTGCTGCCAATTGATTAAATATTGTTTAGGTAATCTACTTTCTTACCTTCCCAATTTAACAATTGTTGTCTTTTAGCTTTAAGTATCCAGTTTTTTATTACTAAAGGACAAGACTAATTGGAAACTGTAACAAACCTTCTCTAGATGATTCATCATGTTTAAATGCTACTGCAATTCAATTTTGAAACAGCTGCTGCTTGTCTTTGAGTGTCCTCATGTTCTGTTACAAAGGGCCAAATTAAAAAGCTGCACCTGGCGGGTGTTCTCTGTACTCTTTTTACATGTGACCATCCTAATATCATGTCCTCTCTTAGACTACAAAACAAGATATTGAATTGTATCTACTTGAGAATTGTGTCTGATACTCTGGAAGCACAGTTCTTTCTGGCAAATTGCAAGTATTGGTATTCTCCTTGCATACCGCTTCTTGAGGGCTCTGGGAGCAATAATTAAATATGCTCTGCCTCAAGAAAAGATTTTAACCATTGAATATAATTATCCACAGCTGTATGCTGTTAATATTACATTTGACTTTCAAAGAGATCTTGGATTCTTATTTTAGCCTAAAATTCCCCCTGGTCCTACATCACTAGACAGCTCTCTGGCAAAGACAGAAAAAGAAATTTCAAAACAACAAATTACCACTCAGGTCGATGAAGAGGCTAATTTCTTCAGTACACACTGGATTCAAGTTTCTACAGATTTATCTGGCTTCACTGACTTCCTGAAAAAGCTATATAACTAACAGTGGCTGTTACATACAATAGGGTATTTTCAAGGGGATTGTACAAACATTTCTGTTTACATCCAACCCATGAACAGTTGTGAACACTCGGGACAGATCCACATGAGCAGTGCAGTATCATGTTTGCACTGTCTGCTCTCCTAAAATGCTGGAAGTGATCTAATTCTAGTCCAGAAGTCACACAGCCACATTACCCCACAAAAAGCCTCACTGAAAATAGCAGCTGGGGTTAAGTGGCATAATAATGTAGCCACACAACTTCGCTGAAACCATCTCACTTCTGAGTTCAATAGTTTGCACTCATTCACGCAGAAATACGTGGGAGTTTAAGGGATGTAGCTACTACTGCTGGTGTTCCCAAAAGTACGACAGAAGCTCTATGCTTGTCAGTGTCAAATGTCACAGACAAGCCTTGTCAGCACGGTAGCATACATAACTCTCTCATTTCCCCATTTCTTTACAGAGGATAGTATGGTTTTGTTCTAATGATTCCTTCCAAGCTGAACAGGCTAACGAGATACTTGGCAAGCACAACATGCTTCGTAGGGTTACGCCTATCATTTCTTTACTGGCAGACAACAAAAAGTTCCAGAAATCTTTTGATATCTGTCCAAACTGAACGAATAAGGAAGCAAAGGTTGTGGAGTATACATATCCTGGGCCTGCAGTCCAGAGAGAAATTTTTTTGAAGATTCTGTTTTCTGTGCCAACATAGCACAATATGGGAATTGCCTGACTGGACTAAACTGACAGTATAAGGTCCAACTCTTCCATTTCAACAAGCTAAATCAGATTTTGTAATAATGACTAATAAAGTAATAAATATGTAATAACAAGTCCTTAAGGAAAAGGCCCTGTCAGTGACAGGCTGGCTTACGACTGAAAGCCTAAAGCTTTCCAACTAAATTTTTATTTTCTAAGCTTTGAACTGAACACATATAAATGTTTACTGTTGTTGTTCTTACCAAGCTTTCTAATCACCTCATTTTTCAAAAGGGTTTCCAACAGGTTAGTTATGCGCTGTTATAAAATGTTTTAAAATATTTGTCCTCGGTTTTATTTCATTCTGTTTCTCTGGCATCCAGTGTCTTTAATTTCCCATTTTTGGGATTCAAACTTGCCCAGACTAAACAGAAACTTGAATTTTATGACTGTTTACTCTTTCTTCAGCTTTTAATTACAACTGTGCCATAACTCCTCACTCCGCTAGTGGTCAGTGATCTTTCCCTTAGACAGAAATATTCTTCCTATCAGTACTCTCACATATTTCATGTTCTCTCCCTTCTGTCAAGAGTTCAGCAAAACTGAAACTCCACTCTGGCACCCTGATACACCTTGCACATTTTCACCCTTACTGTGTCTCTAAATCCAGGCCTTAGGCTTGACAACAGTATGTCTGGGAATGTGATTTCATCGAGTCTAGACTCAATCAGTGTCAACCCTGGGAAAATCATTATTATCAGATTGTCTAAAGGACTGCTACTCATCACAACAAACTTTCTTTTCTGATATGCTTTGGGTAAATTATGATTTCAGTATGTACGGATATCAAGATTTAAGGATAAAAATATCACTGTTAACATTTAACTATACCTAAAGAATATTTTCAATAACAATTTTACTGAAAGCAGTGTCTCTTAGCAGCTGAGATTTGCCTCTCCTTTAGCTTCCTTTCTACTGGCGTCTTCCTGCACTTCCCTTGCTATCGTATATCGTATATTAGTAAGACATACCAACATACTAAGAATCCATGTTCAGGAGAATGGCTTCCTTGAGTGTTGCAGTCTCATCATCTCTCCCACCTGCAACAGCCAAGCTCTTGGGCTCAGGTCTGCCAGCTCTCCAGAGTAACAAGCGTTTCAGTGAGAACCAGCTGCTCAACTTCAAGTGTAGTGTGATATATTTCTGTGGGGAGGGTCTTCACTTTCCATCACATTACAGAGTTAATGTCAGCTGTGTAGTCTGGTGTTGCCCACCTTTGTGCAAGCAGTAAAGGCCAGTGACTATAAAAAAACCACCTGCTCTAAGACAGCTAGTCTGCTGTAACTATATGGACTCCCCTTGAAACAGTAGCAGCATAAGGCAGGGAAAGTTCTCAAGAGAAGAGTGGATGAAAGGAAAACATTGTTACACCAATCTATTTACTAAACTTCAACATCAACAATGATTAAAAAGAGGATAATAGTAACCTACGGACAATAGAGCTCTTCTGAAAACATGAGCTGCTTGGCCTTAAAAGTAATGTGACACTTAGCACACAGAAGAAACGGCTCTCCCTGGAAAAGAACAGTCACTTAAATAGCCTTATGGGCAGAGGATTAGATGAATAAAGACAAATTTCACCATCAGCACTTCCTAGTCACAGGATGGGAGGAGTTTCCTGCTTGTTTTTTTCCTGTTTGTTTGCTTTTCTAAGAGGGAATTAACGTGTTAATCAAAATGAACTCTAGAAATTATATTACAGAGGGATATCCGGGCTTTGAAAACACCTATAGTCCCTTTCTCTCCCAGGAAAGTCAGGGACTTTTGTTTCTGTACTAAAAAATGTAAGCAGATAAAAAAATTCTACAATTATGATACTATTTAATTTAAGGAAGTTGACACTCAGAGGTGGGTGGAAAAGGCTAAAATTATTACAGTCATTTCTATTTGAAGTACACACACACAAAAGAGCAGCACTCTATCTTACTCCAGCTCTATGAATTTCAGTAAATTTGGACTGTACTTGATAAAGAATATCACAGAACATTGTCACAGCTTTTACTCCAGCATGCTTCGTTAATACAATGTGTAATCTTATATATTTTTTGAATGACCAATAACAGGTTTCTGTTAAAAAACACTCTATCTTTACAGAACACATCATCTCAGGATGCCTTCTAGAGTTGCCATGCTTTTTGGCATTGGAGAATAGTTTTATTCTAGTGTCCGTTACATTGTCAGCCTTTCTGTTGAGTCCAGGAAAGAAGATTATAGCAGTGGTACAGTGACGAAAACCATAGTACAAATCTTCTCAGGTAATTCCTCAACATCCACCAGAACTTCATGTTGTGGTATGCAAGGTATCTTAAAACTGCAATGCTCGTATCTGTTACAAATAACTGAGATGTTTCCCTCATGACTTTTACATTTGAGGACCTCTTTAAAGGCTTCATTTGAATAAATTCCCCATTGAATTACAATAATGTGGAGTAAGTGTACGGGACAATACGTTAGTTTTAAGACCTCTGAAGAAACTTACATAGCCCATATTGCTGATTTAATTTTATGCAGTTTTGCTCTATGCTGCTCTTTCTGCCTAAAAACCCCCACTCCTTCCATTGTTGCTTGCACAGTATAAACGATGTTTGTGACTGCTGCTCATCACAAATGCTGTTTGCTCTCTTGGGGAAAAATCCTTGATTGGATTTATTTTTTTAAATAAATAGTTAAAGGATAGACAGGAAACAATGAAAATGCAAAGAAGATTGTGTTTGAATTCACAAAGCATCACCAAGCTATGTGTACTAAAACTGAGTGTGCTAGAGACTAATTCAGAGTTATTCTTCCAAAAGAAGTGAACAGGAAACAGAACTCATAAATTAGACAAATCAAGGTTCAATATTTTGTTCTATGTTTCTACCTTAGTCTCAATAATTAGTGGTCTATTCGTATATCTGTTGCTTTCTGATGATCATGCATTAATGTCTTAAGTCTACATAACCTTCTCTCCAAACTGCCAGCTTTAATACCTTTATCCAGTCTAATTTCACCATATGTAGTACACCTTTAATTACTGTACACTCTTCCCTCTTTGAATTTTTTTTCTCTTGAAATCTATTGGCAATAACAAGCAAAAGACACTTGTTAAACCTGACTAGAGCTTTTTAGTTCTGAAGTTCTTTAAGGCAGACTCTTTGTTCTTTGTCAGATCCATTTTGGCAAAGTGTCACACAGATTTAGAGCTGCATGCAAATAATAGATTATCCTGTTGCCTTTTCCCATTAATATTGCATCAGGTTAGCAGAGCAGCAACATTTCTGGACAAGATGAATGTGCCACTACTTGAATTGTCTTTTATAAAAATGAATATTCCTTTACTGTTAAAAATCAGAAAGCATAAATTATATGGGATAAGGACTAAGCATTAACTATAAGGGATAGGCCAAATACTAAAACTGTATTACACTGCACTCGATGGTGTGATCCTGGGTCACACACTAAGAAGGCAGCGTGCTAGAATAATAAGTGAAGCTTATGATAAACACTAACAGGAGCCACTGCAGAAGACATTGGCATTTGGGAGATCTCAATTCTGTTTCCAACCTGACTGTCACATGATATGGGCTCACAAACCTTTTCTCCTGAATATACTCCAATGGCAGGTGCAATTTCCATCTCTCTCTTTTCAGACAGATAACACCTTACCAAGGACTCTCTTGAAAGAAGTTAAATATAATTGTAAACCAAGAAAATAAATACTATCCCTCACAATCTTTTTTTAAACAAAGGTTACTCAGGCTTCCAAATTATTTGCCAGTAGATAAACTGAAAAACAGCTTAATAGTTGGAGCAAAAATCTCCTGGGGAAAAAGGAGCAATACTAATTATATAGGATGACGTTCAATTAAATATTGCATACTTTCAGTTTCCCTACTGAAAGTTATTAGCAAATGACTGCTGACTTTGATAGACTAGCACCAACAAAATAATCAGTCCTTGAAGGCTATTTTTAAATATACCCCAGATCAATGTCAAAAGAAAATTTTAAAAGTTTCTAATATTAAAGTCAGAATCTTTTGAACATAATAGAAAGTCTTCATTCAGAAGAGAGAAGAAAAGTGGCCCTACAAAACTGAATGTAAAAGTTCCACAACAAGCATCTAAACATTATTTCACCTATATTGCTTACTATGGCAAGGAGATGTCTTACACAAATGACATGAAAACTTACAGCTGCAATTTAGAATAGCAAACATAAACAACACAATAAACCTCCCCCCCAGAACATTAAAACACAAAAAACAGTCAAATGATCCTAGATTTCTGTTCCCTCTAATAGTCTTGTTTTGTCTGTCACAGAAATTCTGAATTATGGTGAAACATGCCAAACTGATAATACTGGAGTCTAAAGTGCATATTTATCAATGACATATAAAGACTGTGCAAGCCTTGCATCTTCATATACTACTCTGCTGAAGTGCCTAAACCTTGAAAGTAATTTCTGGGAAGGGGTGGAATAAAGGGAAATGGCAAGTGTGCTTTGCTTAATACCACAGCCCCTAATGAACGCACCCCGCTTCCCTCCTGGGAGCAGGCCGACTGAAAGCAACACAACTACTCAGGCAGTAAAATAATGCCTGTTTGTAACTGTTCTCAAGATCAGGGCCATAGTAATTATTTAGCATCCAGCTTCTTTTTGAACTGCCAATTAGTTCATGACTTCTTAAGGACATCTTTGGAATTAGATAGTCAGCTGACAAAACAAAGCCAGTTTAAAAGTCACCAGAGACCTTTTGTTTGAATGAACCTGAAACTAGGAAGCTAATGGAGACAGTACCTCTTGTTTCTTTGGAAACCCACGTCCTAAGCCCTCCTTGTAACTGTAAACACACTAATTTTGAAAAGAAAATATTGCGGTAGCAGTCTTGAAAGAAAGGAGTTAGGTAAGCAACAGGATTATTTCCTTGAATTTACAAAGATAATAATAGATCTGGGAGGGACCTAAGCTATCATTAACAAATTCTTTTAATATTGATATTAAAAACCTACTTTTCTGCTTACTATGACATATGTAGCAGTACTGTTACAGATTTTGCAGAAAATTTGCAAAATAAAAAGCTTTAATTTTTTAAAAGAAATCCTGGCATTTCCCTAAGTATCCTCTAGCATGCTATATCACCTCCAATAGTAAAACACAAGCCATAAAAATATTTATTAAGATTATATGCTAGCTATGCTTTGCTCAGTTAACTTGATGAAAAGTATTAAACAAACCAAAATGCTCAACTGGGGGCACATGTTCTCTTACCCACTAAGAGCCACTTAGCTGTGCTCTGGATGGAGAACTAACTGTGAAATCTGCTTCTGCTATTGAGTAATTTTGGGAAAGTAACTTCATGTCACTTGGTCTTAGATTTTCCATCACAAAATGGGGCCTAAACAAACTTGCTTCATAAAACAATTGCAGATCTCGTGGCTTCTTTCCAGAGGAATGGTAGTATACAGTACACTAGAGAATGAATTTAAAATCCATTATTTTGTACATCTGTACAATGTTTAGGCCCAGAGCCTGTGAGGTAGCTTACTGCCATGTGCCTCCTGCAAAAAAATGCTTAAAACAAAGGCATTCTTACTGTCCACTATGGAGTGGATCTCAGTCCACAAACAAATTCCTATCTTTGGTTACTGCACATTAGCTTCCCTGAAGAGATAAAACCACTAGTACCTGCACACAATTATTTAACATCAACTGCAAAAATGACAGGGTTGCAGTTCACAGAATATGGCATTTCCCCAATGTACGTTATAGCCCTAAAGTCCTCTGAGACCTTGGCTTAACAGTCAAGATACCACAGCTTATCACATTGCAGCTACGCAGCTGAACTACAGCAATGGCTATTTGTATGTTCCTTTGAAACTACAATCTAAAGTGTATTAGCTTCAATCACAATAAGGCCTCACCCTACCACAAAGCCTCACAACTGCAACAGTCTCAGAGATGAATAAAATCAACTAGTGAGCTGCAACATGCTAATTGCAGTAACTGACTCACCTGAGTGTGAGCACACTTTTCATTTGATCTCTTGCAAAGCAAGCCACAAACCCTTATTCAGTAGTTTCTACAAACCTGCAGCTTCTGTTTAATCTGCAGAACACCTTTTAGATTTATACCGAACCTATTTTAAAAAGATCCATTTATGGATCCATTGGATCCATTTATGAATTCTTTGCTTACAAAAAGTGCCTCCTATCTTCTGATCTTCCATCACCTATCTATTTGTATAGTACAGTATATATTTGTGTAGTACAAGCAAATTATCTTTCAACTTTAGTTAGAGAAAGTAAATACATTTTAAATCCCTCACTATAAGACATTTTTCAGATCCTGAGCTACTCTTGTAGCTTTTTTTGTCCCATTTTAGTCTCAGACCTTTCTCCAATTAGGACAGAGAATCTTCTCTAAGAACCTGGAAAACAGAGAAACCCAGTCCAGGACAACTGGAAACTCACTGTGTAATAAAAGGAGTTGAACTCTTTGAAAGAGCAAGCCTCAGACTAGAACTTCTGGCATACTTTGTATATTATATATATATTTGGAGTTCTGGTAGTTACATCTAAATATGTCTTCCACTCCTTTTAGCTATGTGTTAGTGATGGCCTTTACCTAATTCAGATCAAAACTATGGCTGCAATTTTATTTATTACATACAAGTGAAGCAGGCGAAGCACACTGGGGCTATGCCAGCTACACTTTGTAAAAAAAGTTTCAATACAGACTATTATGTCTAATATTGTCCATATTTCGCAACAGTTAAAAAAAGACAAGAAGAAAAAAAAAAGAAACAGGTAGCAGTATCCTAGTCTTTGTGCACTTAATATTTTAAGTATCATTTACAGCCTACATGACAATTTTGTGGTGTAACGCCTGCAGCAGAGAGGACCAAAACAGAGTAGGTTCTAAACTCTCAACGATCAATTTGTAATTCATCTTCAGCTTCCTAATTAGCTGCATAGTATTTGCTGTGCAGGCCTCACAATATTGTATGCAACATAATATTCAAATAACATTCAAAAGGTACATTTTTACAAATACAGAATATTCCTTGCTGAAAGGCTTTCTGCTCACTTCTAGAAAACCTGCATGTACATACCCTCCATGGGTGTTCTGGAAATTGAAATCTTGCATGACCATATCCTACGTAGCATAATGTACGTAGGCAACTGCCAATTATATATATATATGAAAAAAAAAAGATGAAGCCTCTCTTATCTATCATAGTTACTCAGAGCAATTAACAAGTATATATATTGCTATATGCACTGTTTGGAAAATGACTCAAAATAAAGCAACCCTCCCTAAATACTATTTCTCAGAGAACGTTCTGGGTAGGATTAGCAATTGCAAAATGCCAGTAGAGTTATAATTAGCTTGATATAAGCACTGAAACTAAACTCTTTTAGGGTATTCATTCATGAGATTTACAAATAGGTGGCAGAGAAGGAAGGAGGTAAATAACTTTCTACAGTACCTTGGCTCATCATCAAATAGTACTCCACACTGCATCTGAAAACAGCTTCAGCTTGTCCTCAAGAGCAAGTCTAATCTTCTTTGCCAATGCTAGGAGCCCACCATGCTCAGGGTTACATTGGAGAGTGAAACAGGATGCTCTCTGTGTACAGGCCCAAAGATTCGCATGTGTCAGCAGCGGGTCACGCTGGACTTTTCTATGGGGCTATTCAAACCCTCACAGCTATCACCCTGCAAGCTGAGGTCATGCAGGCCTGATCTACCTTTGCTGACAAGCGGAAAACACGCTCCCATCACTCTGATTCTACTGTTCTTATGTAAATGTGTAGGAAAATACAGCAGATCTTGAGATGGAGGTGGGACAGCAGACTTTGCTTTGTAATATGTCTTTCTTCCTTCTCTCAAAACCTGATCCACCGTTACTACCATATTTACACATGAATATTTCTAAGAAAATAATGCAAATTAGCATGGACAGTTTACAAAACCTCTTTGTATTCTAATTCATAGAACTATTTCCTATATATTTACCCTTAAACAGTTTTGTTTTATATAAATTTGGCTTAATTTCTTTTTTATTCCTTTGAAAGATTAAAAGTGACACTACATAATAGCTTTCCTCCAAATTTTGTGTGATGACAGCCCAGAGCTTGTTGTAATGAAGGAAATAATTTACTACACTAAAAAAGAATTACGATACTTGACTCACTGTTGTGGTTGCTACAGATGCAGTTCATGGATAACCCAGTGTTTGCTGTGCTTCACAAGATAAAATCTCCAAGGAGACTGGAAACAAATATTGACTGTGAATTAATGAGTTCTTACACTTTAGACTAGATACTATGTCAAGATATTTGGACATTTCCTATATGGTACATTCAGTAAGCGCCCAAGGGAAAGTACAAGCACTGACCACAATTCTCACTAATTGTTAAATACTCCTGCAGTGTTCTCCAGAAGTTGAGTTCCAGATCTAACAAAAACTGCAATAACAAAAAATGAAAAAACAACCTCTGCCTTAAAAGAGAGTAATGAAAATGAAATATCCCTGTTGCTCTATGTTAAAATCTCACTATTGTCTTTGTAGGAATTAACTTTAACAGACTATAGATGTCAGAACCTATTGCTTCTGAAATTTTATGTTCAGAGCTTTGGGGGAAAACATACTAATATTTAGCTTGTGCAAAGCAGAACCCACAAACTCCAAACAAAATTCAAATTATATTGTGCTAGACTTTGGAGTTAGGATAGTAAAAGGAAAGATCACCACCCATTTACAGGATAGACTAAGGTGCACAGTGATTTGCTTAGAGACATAAAGGAAACATGAGGCTAAACCAAGGGTTCAGTTCAGACCTCTGAGTTGCAGCCCAGAGCATAATTTCAGATAATGATTCATCAGCTGTTACTTGTTTTAAAGTAACTTGCTATTTTTATTCTATCTAAGGATAAAAGAGATACTTTTCCTAGCAATATTTATTTTTGAAAGGTCTGTAATATTCTGAAAAACCTGGAACAGAACTGCATTTTTAATTTTAAAATTGAAAAAGTTATGATAAAAAAGATGAGATATCATTCAAGGCATCATCTGGATTTGAATACATTAATTTCAAGGCAGGAACAGCTGACATTCGTCCAGTGGAGGCCAATACAGTTTCTTCATAAGCCTATGGTGCTGGCAGTAGTACTTTTTCTACAAAGCGAGCAATTAATTTATAAGATCAGGCCCAGTGTTTTCAAATCGCCCAAAAAATACAAAATGGGCAACTCTGGAAAACACCTGCATCACTGTGAAACTGTTCTTCATAAAGCTCTACCTGCAAAGCAGCTTCTTATAAACCAAATAAAAATGAGCTGTTGGTAATCAAAAGTGGATAGAAAATATCTCCCCAAAAGACAGAAGAACAACAGAAGAGCAAAGTTGAAACAAAGACAACTTTCCACACCTGTTACAGCTCCAAAGCTGAGGCTCAGCTGAGGCTGAATCTCAGAAATGAATATTTATTCTTTGAAGGACAAGGCTATTTATTTTGAGAAATATGGCTATCCTGAGACAAGGGTCACGAAGTTAAAATAGACAGCTTTGGTAACATCTGTGCTTCCCCACCTTGATGCCCTGTAACCCAAATAAACACTGCACAAATGAAAAGAAAACCTCTATATCTGTGAATCTTTTTGATCTAAATACTAGTTTACAAACCTGGTAGACATCATAAGGATATAACTACTACAACTATTGAACTACAGAAGGCAAGATGCACACTGATGTTTCCAGCGAACTTTCAAATTAATGAAAATAAAAAGATTTATAGAGGCCTGACTTGGCAGAAATAAATACCTGACAGATATTTTGGGTTTGCAGTGTTAAACAGCTGAAGCACTCTCAGTGACTATATGGCAGTGTACCCTGCAAGCCTCTCAAATTCCTCAGTGGGATTTTCTTACAATATATTTCATGTTTCTGCATTAAGGGCACTATAGAATCACACAGTTTCAACTGTAACTAGGTATTTGCAAGAATTGTTAAATATATATTTAAATTATGTTTTCTGTTTCCAGATGAGAAGGGGAATATTGATTGTAAAACAAGACAGTAGGGCTGGAGTAGGTAAAAGTAAACAGAAGACAAATGGTTCTATACAGTTTAAACAGTCATGATTATTGACAGTGCAAGTGTGAGTCTACCAAGCCTTGGGAATTTTCAGATGCAGGTTTTTTTTTTAAAAAAAAACCAACTGTCATTAGGAGTAAGAGAAATTAGCTCTACTTAATACAGTGGAACCACAATTTTATTCCGTTTCATGTTACATTATGTTTCCTGGATGCTAAAAGAGGTTTGTTGCTATCAATCTCCCTAACAGAGTTCCACAATAAAAGACTAAAGATACCAAATGAAGATATTAAATCATCCTGTGGAGAAGTGAGACTATTTTTAAAGCCTCAAAAGTCTAACAGGAGCACGTACAACACAGAAAAGAAAAATTTATATGGGAAAAACTCTTAGTTTCTAACTTTCACATAAAGAATTAAAATACACGTTTGAAATCCTCAGCTCAATCTTTGTTTAACCATGTTTTAAAATTTTGTTGTGTGCAGGCTTGCCTGAGTGTATCCTGCTATTTCTGCTTTCTGAAACTTTTTGCTCAGCTGCAACTCTCCCTAATTTTGCTCCACATTTCTGCAGTGAACAAAACTGATACCCTCCTGCCATCTAGTGGCTACAAACCGCCTGAACCAAACACCACCGGCAGATGTTCGTTCAAAACTTACTTCTTTCAACTCTTTTTCCCCACTAACATTAACTAAGTACTAGCACTTTTTGAAAGAAAAGGAAACATGTAGAAGATAATTCCCCTAAATTGTGGTGTAGCCAGAAGAACCTGCCCACTCCGTGGCTTGTTCTGAGCCTCGTGGCCTCCATGGCAAAGCAGGCTCACAGACTTCTCTGAGAGAAATACGCTGTAGTGAATAAGATTTTCACTTATTTCTACTTACTGCTCTTGCTAGATAAATCTCTAGTCACAGCCAGAGAATGGTGAATTGGAGCTTTGAAGCTACTGGAAACAGCTGGTGTTTCTGCACGGCTTTGAATTCAGTTTCTCACTGCTCTATTCTCTTAAATTAAAATTAATGTGCTTATTTAACAATACAAGTTACTTGTTTTCCTATTGAGCTTATATTTTTAAGCAGTAATAAATGAAATAAAATGTAGAATTTCATTGAAAGTACTGCACAGCTGGTAAAAACTGGGTTGCTAAAAGAAAACAATTGTAGTCAACCTAAAGCTTACTAGACATCTTATTTCACAAGTATTAATTTCATATTGCCAAAATGAAGCCTTGGCAATCAAAACAGAGCCATGCTGGTTCCAACCAGAACTACATCTAGCCTAGTATCTGGTACTGACTAGTAATGAGTTTTAAGAAAACAAACAAAAGAAACTGGATACAGAATATTTTCTCACAGAAACCTGATTTAGGAACATCTTGCACCAAAGATTTTAACATCAATATTCCCACTGGACTTTTCTTCCACAAATACATCTAATCTCTTCTGAATTCATCTAAAATCTTGACATCTGCATGTCTTGTGACTTTAAGTTCTACAATTGCATTCTGCACTATATGAGAATTATATCTTACTGGTTGTTTTAAACTTACTGCATGAGCTTTTCATTGGATGTCCCCTAGATTTCCTGTGAGGCATAAGGAACGATCATTCTCTAGTCACTTTCTCCTCCATTACAGTCACGATTTTAGATTATATCCCATCTTACTTTATCATCTCACATTCCTCTCCTATCTTCCTTCAGGTCAAAGAGTTTTAGTTTCTATAAGACAAAGACCTTGTCACTGTGCTTGGATTTTTAAGACCTTTACTGTCAACCAGCTCATTCCTCTTTAGGCAATCATCACCTTCTTCAAAAAACTCTGATAGATTTCTCAGACTTATTTTTTTTCTTACAAAATCTAAGTTGAATCTTCTCAATTAACTCATATTTAATCTAAGCAATTTTTTACTTCTAAAGAAAAATGTTTCAAATTGTATCTTCAAGGAGTTCCCAAAAGATGAATGCTCAAACCGATGCATAGCCAAATTATTTGAAAAATGTCTTATAGAAAAAAAGTGATAGAAATGATGATTATTGCCTTTCCTTCAAGAATTATTAACTTTGAGTTGCATAATTTAATAATAGTATTAGCATATCACCTCTTACAAAGAAGACCCATTCAGATATTAAAACATACATTTTATAAAGTTTAAAAGAAACCTTTGAAAAAAGTTTGGCAAGATTCAGAAACAAGTGTTACATTGTCTATTTTGCATGATGTGATTCTGTTAAAATGAATAATACACATACACATCATAAAACATATTTGAGGAATGATAAAATGAGACAGAGAAAGTAAAGTGATTTGCTTAACAGCACATCAAAAGTCTTCTAAGACTAAAGCATCTTCACTGCTCTCACAGGTTTGTTACCCCCATTAGACTCATATAATAAGCAGCAAAAATAAAATTATATTCTCCATGTACTTTCTCTGAATTATACTGTTCACTTCAATGTGAATGTCCAACAGTAAAAAAAAAAATCAAAACCTCTCTGTAAATACAACAGTCTTTGTAAAAAACACCTCTAATAAAATCTCTCTAAATCCATGAAGTTTGCAATGTGAAGTAGCCATTTGCTGACATTCAATAGTATTTGTAAATTTTGCATGTTCATTTTTTATCTTCTGCATTTTCAATCACATTTATCTAGTGTTTTCAGGAGTAACAGACAAGCAGTACATAGTTCTTGCTTCCTCTACATTTAATGAAAGTAAGCTTATGCTTCAGTGAGACTACTACGTTTTAAAATGAAAGGCTTTAAATTTATTCTGTAATGTGTTACATCTCTACACTCAGTGAGGCTTTTTTGTTCTACAACCTAGATGGCACATCCAGGCTTGAAACTAACTTAAATAGTCAGCAGGGGATTCCAAAGATGCAGGAGATTAGCTGAGCTGAATGCAGTAAAATAGATAATTAATGGCATATTTAATTCCCAGCTCCACCAAAGGGCAATGTTTAAGATGAGGGACTATAATTAATGCTAAATGAACTTAGTGGTCTCTTGACTACCAAATAAAGCTTATGGGAGATACTACAGGTCTCCCTATAGGGAGATACTACAGAGAAATGCTTTAAGGTACAGACCAGATACATTAAACCTATACAACATAAACCATCTCCTTATCCAGACCACCTATGATGTTGTGGACATGGCAAACTGAACACCAAAATCCCATTAGAAGGGTAGCATGACAGCTGATACAACAAGCAGTAACTTACTTTCCAAAAAGTGAGAATCTGCTACTTCTATCTGGCCTTGCATCAACTACATCATCGTGATCTTCATCACCTCCCTCTTGAGTAGAGCAATCAACATGCTGATCTCCCGACATCTATAAATAAAAGTACAGGAATGTAAGTGTCCTTCAATGAACACTATTATTTTAGAAATAATTCTCTAAACCAAACCATTAAACCAGATACCTGTGAGGCTGTTAGTCAGTTATACTGTACAATACTTCATCAAGTAAGAGAGGCTATAGATTTCTGGCCCTGAATTAACGTGACATTGCACAGGCTCAGACATCTGTATTACCTTGTGGCAGTTAGCAAAAGTGACTTGTCTAATACCACTCTCAAAAATGCAGATAAGAACAAAAGTAAAAATAATTTTATGATGAAAGATCTTACAACTAATTCCCAGGAAATTTTTCATGTTCTGGAAAGAAGTATGTTGGGAAGAAAGCAAGGACAACTCACATAAAAATATTTGTGACTGCAATCCTATCCAGTACTAAGGCATCCAGAGAGCTCTTGTGTTTTCCTTTGCATATACACAGTCAAATGTGCATAAGAGAAAAAAACATTGTATTATCTTCCATGGATGGGATCTTCAGTTTTCATTTCTCTGTTTTGTCTGTATGTACACTTAATATGAATTTTATATTCTTCTCACGTTTAATTAATACACGTGTACAGTTGTTAGGGGAAAAAAACAGTTGTGAGTGTTTCTTGGAAATTAAAAGGTATTTTCATTATATAAAGCAGCCTCTTACACAAATCGCTGTATTTCAGCCAGTATTTTTTTTTGCTACTCTAGGGTAAGTTTGGAACATCTTCACTCACCTCAAAAGTGACACAGGGCACCGCTAGCCAAGGCTGAGCTGATCTAATGACTTTTTCCTGATGAAAAAATGGTCTCTCTTCTTCCATGTACTGAGTTGCCCACTCAGGAAGTTTATTTAGATCATTAAGCTGGCAGAAAACTACAAGAAGAAAGGAGTCATTTTTCTGATAGCACAATGATCTGCACAAGCCCAGCGCGGGGTGAGAAGAGCAGTGGAGAAGGCAGCGCGGGACCCCCACCTTCGCTTGTGGTGGGATGTGCTGAGCCCCGTTGTCCAACTCCAGCTCCAGGTTTTCATGAGGAGAAGCAGCAGCCGTTCCTCTCCCTTCCCCATATTTAGGCAGATTAAACTTGCTTTTATAATACATTTACTCAGAAGATCTAGCTTGAAAACCACCCTGGTGACCTTGCAGCAGCTGAGAGGCTGCCAGCTGGGCCCTGTGGCTCCCTGGCCACCAGCACCACCCCAGCCGGGGCCCGGGGCACTGACCGCGGGTTTTGAGCTCCCTGAGAGTTCCCGAAAGCTGGGGTCTAGTTTCGGCTTTGACAAACAAATACATTTTTAAATCATCTTTTAAAAAAGTAAGACTCCAAGAGCGCGCAGGCCGCAGGCGGGCAGTGAGGCGGCCGAGGAGGAGCGCGGGGGCTGTCCCAGGGAAGCAGCCGCACACCAAGGCAGGCGCGGCCCCGAGCGGAGGGAACCAGCCCCCCCAGCGCTGCCCGCTGCACACACGGCAAACCCCGCTGCAAGGACCGCTGCCCTCTCTCAGGAAAAGTTCTGCAGCCCGTGCAGCCACCTGAGGTGCCCGAGTGCCCAGCGCTCGGGGAGAGCTGCTTCCCTCCACCCCCTCTGCCCGTGGGCGTCAGATAAGAGCAGCGGGCCGGGCCCCGGGGCTGCCGGGCAGAGGGGACAGGCTGGCGCCGGAGGGGACCGGAGAGAAGGCGCGGGGGAGCGAGAAGGCGGAGGCCGCCTGAGGGGAGGGCGGGAGGTGGGAAGCGGGAAGGCGGCGGGCCGGGGGTACAGGGGAGCGGAACGGTCTCCCTGAGGCGGGCGGGGAGGGCGGCCGGCGCGACGCGGAGGGGCAGGGAAGGAGCCGGGGCTGGGCCGGGGGCTGGGAAGGGGCCGGTGCTGGGAAGGGGCCGGTGCTTGCCTTGGCGCTGAGCTCCGGCGGGGCAGAAGCGAAAGCGAAAGCGGCGGGGTGGTGCCCCGCGGGCCGGCAGCGGAGCACGGCGGGCTCCGCCGGGCAGGGCGGGCTCCGCCGGCCCGGGCCTGTCCCGCAGGGGCCGCGCCTTCCGCCCGCTGCGGCGGCACCGTGGGCCCGTACCGCGGGGCGGTGGGGCCTCGGCCGCTGCCTTCGCCCGGTGGGGCGGGTGTGGGGCTGGGGGAAGCGAGGGCTCCTCCCGCCCCGCTCCGCTCCCCGGCCGGCTCCCCTGGCAGAGGGGCTCGGGCGGTGACCCCCAGACCTCCTCGCTCCCCGGGTAGTGACGGCTTCCTCACAGCAACAAAGGAAATCAGCGCTTTTTGATAGCTGCTCTCTGTCACACCCCCGCGAAAGAAGAGCCTTAAGTTTCGTGGTGACACGATTGTCTAGATCTAAGAAAATTTTTTCCCTTGTATAAACTTCAGTGGCACTTCCTTATCTTTCTAATTATTCGGTGTGTTGCATCTCTGCTAATTACGATATCCCACTGTGTAGCCGTTGCATCAGGCCCAGCAGTCCAGTACATGGACTGAAGATAGGCACAGTCTTGCTAATTACTCCTGGGTGCGGGCTCCAGTTCCGCAAAATCATACACCTACCTAGCAGTGTGTGGTGTTTAACATTCACTACCTGAAGAGATTTACATCAAAGCGACGTTTTTCAGTGTAACTGCCTCATAATTGGCACAAAACACAGGCGTGGTAACAAACAGCCTTTTGCTTCACGACAGGTCACTGCTTCGATGTGATGGAGGAGCATCTGAACGGCGTGACGGCTCTTGCCGTGTGTCTGCATGCTGCTGCTGGGGCCGGTTTCTGCTCCGTGGGATTACGCCTGTAGCTCCTGGTCGGATACGTTGCCAAAGTTTTCTCCTGAAAATCAGACAATCCCATGGTTTCTCTCATGCCATCTGTTAGCTCCTTCTTTTCAAGAAATAGGCACCACTTCCACATCCATAATGGATCATTATGGACAACAGAGATACTGAAAATGTATCGATCTTCAAGTAAATGTGTGGAGAGGAGATGAGGGAGACTGGGCTGTCACCAGCAATGACTGGCAGTGGCACTTGAACTTCAGGACATCCAAATGTGCTTTCGTGACAATGTATATGGGGCTTACCTAGGAAATCCAGAACCTATTTGCCAGCTGTGACTTTCTGTATCTTGACGAAAATGTTTATCCATTGCCATGGATATCCATGAAATGTTTATTCATCTGGTCCCCACAGCTGAATTAGCAGACCTAGAAATGGCTTTTTTCTAAAAGTGGTATTATATCTGATAATGCTTGCCAATTTTCAAGAGATTACTAATAGATTTTTGTATGGGGAATTTCTGACTCAAACTGCTCATGAAAGTCTTATTTCTATTTCCTTTTCATGTCAGTTGCTGGCATTCACAAAGAGAAAGGTTGATTCTTCAGTGTGCTGCAATACCTTTTTTAACTACATGTTAGATTAACCACTTTTAATGCAGTATAAGGTGCTAGATTCTTCAGAAAATCTTGCTTGTTTTCAGTAATGAGTAAGGGAGAAATTAAAAAGATAGTAGAAGGAAGTATCTTGCTTCAGGGCATGGAGTGATTGCTACCTGGGGAAAGGTCAGGAAGGAAAAAATTTCTCGTGTAATATTGCATAGCTGGCCACATGCATTACTGGGCAGGGGGAAGAGCCAGCAGTGTGACACCTATGGCATCAGCATTCCTTTTCTTATCCCCGGAGACTCACTCAACTCCCTAAAAACATTAACAACGAAGCCTTTGACTGGATATTTGCGTTGTAGAAAATAAGTGTTCAACTACCACGTAAGCAGCTGCAGGATGACAATGGAGCATGCCTTTGGGAAATTGAAAGGTAGATGGCAGGTACAAACTAGAAGGTTGGAAGCAACTAAATAGTACCTGTCTGGAATAATAACTGTGTGCTGTGCTCTGCACGACATTTGTGAAAACAGGGATGGGGCTTTGGTGAGACCTGGGAGGCAGGTGTGCGGATACTTTCAGGATGGAGGATTTGAGCGACTTTTGCAAGGTGTTCCCTCCTAAATGACAGTTGTTAGAATTTTATATATTTTGCAAAAAAGGATGGATGGTTTTGATACACTGTGGGGAATAGGGAGGCTGTGTGGTGTGATTTGGCACGCCACAACTTTATGAAATTTGGTAGAATAATGCATCTCGGTCAGCTTGGTGTGTGTTTGGGTGGGATGTCTCTGTAATCAGGCAGGGATGATCTGACTTTTAAACTTGGGTCATTTTTAGGTTATGATACATAATACATGGGAATATTTGGGCACTGGAGGTCTTATTGCATGCACATGGGCTGTGCTGTGCATGCTTTGCACACATTTCTTCAAGCTTTCACCGTAAATTGTATTTCATCCTCACCACTTCTTTCTCTGCTCTGTAACAGTGCCTTCTTGGCCCACTGGTTCTTTTTTCCGTTTCTCTCTACTCCCTCTCTCACTTTCTCTTGCTCTATTAGATGCATTTACAAAATCCCCACGCTCTCAAGTTTTCCTGACACTGGCAACGAAGGGAAAGTGCAAGCTCAAATCCTTTTAGTCATGAAATGTAAACAGTTGTTGGTTGGTTTCCAAAACAGCAAACATGTAAAAAGCTACTGTGCAAGTTTGGAAGGCAGTCACTTAGAGGTTTTTCTTCAAGTTTAGGGAGATCCTGGTGTTGATACATCTTTTCCAGCTTTCTTTCGATGTTTTTGCAGGCTGTATTTGCTACCACGCTAAATTTTATTATCATGGAGAGGCTATATGAGACAAAAGGCCCTGAGCCCAGGTAACTAATTAACCACGGGGTTCAGAGAAGGTTATGATGAGGCTGGGCTAGTGTTTGAACTTTTGCAGGCAGCTTTTAACAGTGGATAACACCCCCAGTTTGCATGGTGAAACAGCACCTTTTTTTTTTCAGAGGGAAGATAGTGTTGCTGTAATTTGTGGTGTCTGGCTTCCTGCTGTTCATGTGGCTGGAAGGGCACAGCCGCTCTTCAGAAGTGACAGAGAAGGCGGCCCCGACTTCAATGTCTGTTAGGATGTTACTTTTTATAACTCGTGTGTGCTTTTTAGATTCAGATTCAGGATGCAGACATGCTCCAAGTTTTCTATGCAGTTAATTCAATGAATTTAAGGAGGTTGGAGAGGTAACAATGTTTCTTCCTACTAATTTGCACTTTCAAGGTACTGACTCCTTGTACTTTACACATAACTGCAGTACTTTTAAACCGCATTGATTAAGGTTCTACTGTTAAGTAAAGCCTTTTAAGATTTTCATTGATATCAAAGAGCCTTTATGAGGCCTTACTAAAGGAGAAAAAAAGCCACAATGAGCTTTTAACTGAAGAGAAAATGTCTTGCTAAGATTTGTCAAGATAACAAACTTGCACTGGTTTTGTGATTTAATTCCTTGCATGATCAAAATGCAGTACGTACTTTGTAATGAGACCATACAATGCTTGTTTTTTAATAAACTCTCTTTTCTGTTAGCAACTCAGTTTTAATCCAGGGTGGTGAAGAGCAGACCATGCAACAGGACAGTTTTGAGGTGCTCAGAAATGGGGAAATCTTCAATAGACTCCAGCAGAATTGGCACACAATGGATGTGAGGGAAGTAGCATGGCTGCGGAAAGACAGTAGCTGTATAGGGCATTGTGGCTTACCGTGCTTCTCTTCTTGAACACACTGTAGCTTGGGAGAAGCAAGAGAACTTGAAAAATGTGTTTGCTGACTTCCAGCCAAGTTGATAATATGTGTCGCTGTGAAAAGAAACAAACAAGCCTTGTATATCTTGAAATGAAGTAAGTTTTATCTGTGAAGTACAGGGCTTCTGGTTGTCTGACAGGCCTCTTGGAAAGAACACATGGTCTCATTCTTCTCAGGGATCTCTAGTATGCTCTCTGGGTGCAGAGTGCATATGGGCTGTATACACTGATGCTTCAGGCTGGAGTCCTGTCCAGATCGTCAGCGTTCAGGTGACTCCTGGATGAATGACTTGTTCTGTAGTTGCCAAGTCTTCATGTTTTTGTGTGGTTCAGGGGTGTCCTGCTTTCAGCACCTCTCAGAACTCATTTCAGGAGGGCCTTAAGCAATGTATTTTATGTGCTGGGACAGGAGCAGGTCATGTATCCTTTTTCTTGCCAAGGTGTGAGATAAGGGCTCTAGCATGGGTTCAGATAGCATGAAGACAACTAGGACTATCTGGAAAATACACAATATGATGACTCTTGGAGTAGATGAACACAAAGAGGCAGCAGCTGGTAGCGTGCCCAGTGCTAAATAAGGAGGGGACAGCCTGGCCACTGTGACCCTAATATAGGTCACTTGCATAAACAGAATGGCAATCTGGGACAAGATGAAAAGCTGTGTGAGAAGGGAACTGGAAGACTTCCAAATTATTATGGTTCACAGGTGTGAGCATGGTAAATATTGTGAGGTAACTTGGTCAACATAAAATTGCTTCTGATCCCAAAAGGAATAACATAAGGTAACTCAGCAGTTATCTTAATACAAGAAGTTATTTTCTGTGAACCTTTCTTTTGTAAATGAAAACACGTCTGTTTATATGCTGATATTAATTACTTACTTTGAAAGGCCTCAAGTGTTTTCAGGACTTTGTGCCATACCCATTGCTCTTCAGATTAGAGACTCTATTTTCAGCACACCAGTTGCTGACAGTACATTGTGCCAGCACATTGTCAGCATTCAGTAAAAGCAGTAATAATAAGCTAAGCAGAACTGCGTATCACCGTAGAGAGATGAATAGGGGGCTCTCTAAGCATACCCAGAAGGTTTAGCCAGAGATGATTGTGATTGAATTGTTTGTAATTTACAGAAAAGGAAAGTGCTCAGCAATATCCCAGGACTGCTGCAGGCATGGGAAGTGGTGCAGATGCATGCACAACTAAGTAGACTTTTATTTGTATTGAAATAACTCTTAGCTCTGTCCCAGGGTTATGGAGCCCTGCAGCTGGAGGTATTATGATTAGGTAAGATGTAAATCTCAGATCCTGACCATTTGTAGCCGGTAGAATTTAATAGCTTCTTTTGCTCAGAGCAGACTTCACAACCCTAATAACTTGCTTGAATCCTAATACCAGGCATAATAATTCCTTGTCAATATTTGGCTAAGGAATTTTTATATTCTGATCTATGCCAGCCTACTCTTTGTGAACCCTGTTAAATAACTGCTTTGTTCATTCTATTCAAAAGTAAATGGTTCCATTCTGAAGTTTTTCCTGTAGGAGACAGATGTTTGGATTTGTACCCATCATGTTTAGAACTCTCTGAGACAAGAGGCTCTGCCCATTTCGCTGTGTGTCCTCCTCCACCTGGAGACGGAGTGATAGGTTGATGAAACAGAAAGACATGAGAAATGAGTGTGCTCTACTCTGCTGCCCATAACATTCAAGGTGAAACTGAGCTGGCACCAAGGGGAAAAAATAATGACTTGTCTGGAAGAATGGTGGTATACCTCTTCTAGATCCAACAAAGGGCCAGTAAGCTCCAAACCCATCTCTGGCCTATGTCTCTAGTGGTACCTCCTTCTAATATGAGGCTGTTCCTAAACACAGAGTAGTCCTCCATGAGGTCACTTGCTGTATATCAGCATGAGGAGAGACTATAATAAATTGCTGCTGCTGCTGTATATACTTTTCATCCTGGGCTTACGACAACTGTCTTTACAGCAAAACTGAAATACTGAATGATCAGACGCTAACGTTCACATGGACATGATTCGTTTCTGTGAGTTCATTCTTCTATTTAGAGAAAGATATTGCTACCCTCCCTTACGCACTGACACAGTTGCCAAAATAACCGTTCTTACTAACTGACAGCTTTAAAAGCCAGCCTGCAGCTGACTTTGAAACAGAAGGTCAGCAAACGGAGCAACAGACTTCAATTCAGAGCTTTAATGGGAGCCATTGACCACAGCAAAAGGCCCTGACTGGAGAGTCTAGAGTGTGCTTTGCACAGGCCAAAAAGTCACTTTCATACTCTTTGAACCTTTTGTATAAACCTATATATTTTTCACTCTGTGGATTTCAAGATGAATGTGCAGCCGTGTGCTAGATGTGGCTATGGGGTTTACCCTGCTGAGAAGATTAACTGCATAGATCAGGTTAGTTCTCTTTCTTTCGTATTTTGGACTATAACAAATATATAGATTGACACTTTTAACACAGTGCAAATCTCTTGGTTCCAAAAATTCTGTACTCATAACTGGGTTCAGAACTGAAAAGAGTTAATAATAGACATATATTTGAAGAAGAATTCTTCAAATTCATGAAATGAATGTTAAGGAGCCATACTGATATTTAAAACACAAGTGAATAATAATGAAATACAAATCATATCTGTTTGGTTTCTGTTTTGTGGTATTTCCAGACATGGCATAAAGCCTGTTTTCACTGTGAAGTATGCAAGATGATGTTAACAGTAAACAACTTTGTTAGCCATGAGAAAAAGCCTTACTGTCAAGCGTAAGTGTGTTTCCTTTTCTTTTTTTAAAGTAAAGGTTTAAAATGCCAAGTAATGTTAATGGAATAAACGATCACCATTTGGACTCAGCCTGGTCCCACGTGTGATATGAAATTATGCATTGTTAGTGCCTTTGTGAATATCTTTGAATTTACATGAATCACAAATGATGGGAAACTCTTGTTGCTGTATATAAAGCTTCGTCATTTGTCCAGTGTGTGAAAAGATACCAAATTAAGTTCCATTTCAGTATTGTGGGAAGAAAATGAACCTGACCATAAAATCCAGTGCTTTTCAAATCAGCGGTTAAGAGTTAACGAGGTTGAGGTAATCATCAGGAAAATGTGTAAAATGCAGATTTTGGAGTTGGTTTGTTCTAGGAAGTTTTTATTTTATAATGATCAATTCCTGTCAAATTTGTCAGCAGAAAAAGGAGAGATGACAGTTGTTTTTTATTCTATTATTCTCTTTTGTTATTAGAAACACAGCACTGATATGACGATCATTAAAATTAATTTTGCTCTAGGCACCTACTCCATACAATAATAACTTGAATGTAATCTGAGATCTGTGTGTGAGAGGGGGAAATGTTATGTATAGAGAAGTGGAGGCTGGTATTGTGTTTTTGAGCGCTCAAAGAGAACCTTTCTGGTGGGCAGTCTGGTGCATTCCTAATATCCTTTTACACTTTCTTTTTTAGGCATAATCCAAGAAACAATGCGTTCACAAGTGTATTTGAGACACCAATAAATATAAATGCAAAAAAACTGTCAGAAGTGGTAAGCGAGGTAAGAAGCTTGAGGGCCAAATGTATTTAGCTTTGTTTTACATTTTGATATCATATTTGTGTCTTGTTTTAGAAATGTATTCTTTATATAATGTAGATATGTATTCTTTACTTACCCTATTGTGTTCTTTCAGACTAGTAAGATCTCAACCTGGGTTTGAATCATAATTTTTAAAATGCATTCACTCATAAAAATGAAAGGTTGGATCTGCATTTGCTTCTGCTTTCAGAAAGAAAAATGGATAGCACTTTCTCACCTGCCATATCTGATAATCTGCATGGAAAGAGTGTTCACTTAAACTGTGGGAGATACTGCCCAGAGCTATGTAAACTTAGTAACTAAATCATGGGGGCTTACGCAGTCATTTGAAACAAGAATGACCTACTTGCTTTATGATCTCTTCTGAAACTGATAGTAGAGGGCAGAAAACAAAAAATAAATTCTATCTCAGTAGGATTTAGGCAAAAGTTCTCATAAATACTTTGTCACGTATTTCTAACAAAACTGAAATGATATTTCCCTTTTGTGAGAAAACATGACGTCCAGGAACTTTACATGGGTTTGCTGAAACTGTTTTGCTAAGACGTTCAGGATGGACGAGCTTTCCATGCCGTTTTAACTGCATCTATCCTCTAAAAGGCTGCTGTGCACCAGCAAACCTCGAGGGGTGCTCAAAGTCTTCTTTATCTCAAATGACATTCTTTTCTGTCTTGCATTGTTCTCCTCCAGATATGTTTGTTTCACACTTGCATTTCTAAGAATTTAATGAAATGAGAAACACAGAAACAGCCAATAATTGATAGCCATCTCACTTCTGTGTATAATATTGTTTTCTTGAATGTCATGTCTTTTGATACTCTAAAATAGTACTGTTCATTGCATGACTGTGTTTAGGAAGTAATCCAATGTGTTTCAATGTGATTAGCCATCATTAAAATAAAAGAAGGAAGTTGTTTTTCTTAGATTATAGTGTATTAAATTAATTCTGATGTTCTGTGTTAGCTATGCAGAGTTGATGTACATTAATAACCTTTATCAGGCACTGTATCTTTTATCATTCTTGTACAGTATTCTTATTCATCAGTTTTTGCAGTATCATAGGCAGTACCTATTTCAGCAGTGACTATCACACTTATTTTAAACTGTGTGTGACAGATCTGGTCAGGAATGAGTTTGGGATTACCACAGGTTCTATTTCTGTTTTTAGGCAGTGATATGAGACTCTGATACTTCCAGTGCATGTGAATATACACGCCAGACAACTTATAGCTCAAAGATCACTTTCCCTTGTTTTTCACACCTAAAGAACCTTCTGTCCTTTTCAATCACAGAATGAGGTTCTGTTCCAGAGAGAAAATTGCTAAGGGTAGTAAAGAAGCTGATTCTGCAGTACTTACTTAAAGGGAGTACTTCTGTAGAAATTTTGAGTGCAGGAAAAATTTTTCATTGGTAAATATATAAAATAATGCTAACTTGGGAAAAGGTTTCAATTGCTACTATATTTGTTGTTTTTTTTAAGGTAAGATTATTTCTTATGCAGAAAATGTAACATTTTTCTTCAGTCCTAACATGGTATTCTCACCTAAGTCTTATGTTGAGACATCTACTCGAATGCAGAGATAAAAATTCAGCTCACTGCCTTCTACACGGAATTTCTGTGTGAGCAGACAAATTATTCGTCTCTCTTGTGCCTCTGTACTTAATTTATAAAATGGGAATAATGGTACACATGCTCAGTGATTTTTCTGTCCAGTCAGTTTAGATTTTGCACTCTTCAGGACTGGAACTGTTATTTTTTGCATCTGTAGAGTGAGCTGTATAACAGAGCTGTGATTTCAGTTGGATTTCTGTATGCTGTCATGATAAAAGTAACAGCAGGAAAATGATGACCCAGGACTAAATATAGTAGTCATTTACATTTACACAGTCATGATACTTCGTGGACACTGTGCAGAGAAACAGGGTAGTAGAATATTGCCCACCAGGTAATAGAGCTTTAGTCTAATGCTGCATTGATATGTTCTGCTTAAAATTTCTTAGGGATTTCAATCCTCATAGATTATTTCCTCCAGAAGTATTGTCTAAAGACCGAATTATTACTTCAGAACTTCATGCAACATCTCAGGTCTAATATGCTGCTCCTTTACAATTCCAATAATAGCCGAAATCTTATGTAGAAGCTGGGTGTGGATTAGAGAGTAGAGTTTTGACCTTAGGGCTAAAAGCAGTCTTCTCTTCCATGAAAACTCCTTTGCCAGGAATGGATGGCATGGAGGAAGTGCTTATGTAGTCTTTGCGTGGCATAGAGCTACAGGCTATGTGGCCTTTTTGTACATAAACAAGGTGTAAGTGGTGTTGGTCTAAAGAGGGAGAAGGAGGAAAAGATGGAGAGATTTGCAGGCTCTCAGAAGGTGGTTGTAGAGATATGGTGGATCAGGTGTGCTTGTCATAGTCCCTTAGTTTCTGCATTCATATCATATATAAATGTGTATTCAGGGCAAAATTATTAGTTGGCACTGAAAACTAGGCTGGTCTGTAGCAATTGGAGATGTAACACACAGACACAGGTAAACATTATGACTAGAGTAAATAATCTTAAACCGAGTCGTGTTGATGCTGCCACCCAGAGAATTAGTTCTGTGCAGTCACATGTTCCTTTGCTTCTCTTGGGTTGGTATTGATGACTTTTGCAGTGAGGCCGATGAAGGAACTGACATAGCTGAAAGCTAACACAGCAAAAGCCTACATACTAATTCCCTGATCCAATTTCCCTAACAGCCGCCTGTCCGATGGTGTCAGTTTGTGCGAGACAAGAAGAAGGATCACCTAGTAGGACCAGAGGTGTTTTGGAAGTACCCTTCCTTTAGACTGGTTTAAAGTGCAGCCAAAACTAGCAGGGATTGAAGTGGATTTGTTATGGTGGGCATTGCACTGTTTTTGTTGTTTAGTCTTGCATTCATCTCCTTTTGTTGCTGCAGTTCATGCAGGCTCCATATCACTGTGGACTGAGACTGTGTTCACCTTGTTTGTCTCCCTTCTTGTTCTTCTGCTAAGAGGAGGGTGTGTTAGTCTGTACTAACAAACTACTAATACCCAGTCAATTTTTTTTAGATAAAATATCGAGAAGAGGGTGAACAATTCAAATCAGTCTTTCAATGGGATGTAAAGTCCAGAGAAATTGAAGCTGCCTGTAAAGCCCAACAACTGGCCACCCAGGTAAGAAATATCCCTCAAGTCTCCAAGCCACTAGCCTGCAGGAGACCAAGGATCAGCCTTGGCAGTCCTGATTGTTAGGATTTTACTCACAGCATTTCAATGCTAAAAAAGCCATTGCTTCTCTTTTGGCTAAACTTTTCAAGGCAGCATAGCTTGATTATAGCTTAGGGTGCAATAATCAGAAGATGAGGAAGGAGGAGTGTTATCTATAGAGTTAGCTGTTTGGACTGCTGCATGTACAGCCATACACAATGTTTCTTCTTTCTACTGACACTGAAGCTTCACAACAAGTGGTCTGATTCCCAGGGGAAATTATTTGAGTCTTACGCCAGGATCCTAGATCCTGACATCTTGATGTCAGTTCTTGTTATACAAGCTCTGCCCTGGTATTCTGAAGGTATGTGGAGTGTAGGCCTTGTGCTGTACATCTGTAGAGAGTAAATGTCACTTCCACAGCATTGTGTGTCGTTCTTTTTTTTTTCTGTCAGATCAGCTGTTTGTGTAGTAAAACACGGGTGAAGATATTGGTAGTTATTTGATTTTTGTTTTGTAGAATGCTTACTATGCTGCCTATGAGGAGGGAAAGTCGTGGTACGCGGGAACCATCCCAGATCCTGAGATGGTCAGGATAACACAGGGGCAGAAGACCCTGAGTGATGTAAGTAGGCTGATGTTTGGAATGGCTTTATTTTCATGGGCTATCATATTCTGAAGATTTACCAGTGCGTTAAAGCCAACGTTTGGTAAGATGTTACCAAAGGAGAGACTGACATGTTTACTTCTGTCAATAACAATATTTAACCATGTAAGTGATTAAAGTCACATAAAAATGCTGTTGCCCATCCTGGAAATCATACATTTATATATTTATGTAATTGAGAAGCACTTCAACTACTGACCAATGATATCTGATCTAGCAGGCAGTAGCGTTTCCCTCAGTAGACCAGAACTCATGGTGGAAAAAGTGTCTTATTTTCCACAGAGCAGACCTTTCATTGACTGTATTTCCACGACTAATAAAAATTACTTCTGAATTATGACTGATTGTCTATGCCCATACAATGGGTTAGTGACTCAGTCAACATAGCCAATTAACAGTGGATAATTTATATGAATGGGGAATGTTTTCTGTTGTATGTAGGAAATATTTCTACCTAACAAACTCATAAGGTATAAGTTATGTAATTTGTTTACTTTTAAATGAAGTGATACATACCTTTAGGAAGCAGTCATTAAAAGAGGAATCACATTAAACTACAGTGGGTCATTCTGTAACAACAAAACAAAAAATGTTCATTTTCTAGTTTCAGTATACAGAAGAATATGAGCCACGGAGAGGCAAAGGCAGCTTTCCTGCTATGATCACTCCAGGTTATCAGGTTGCTAAGAGAGCCACCCAGCTAAGCAGTAATGTAAGTCACAGTTTTTTTAATTGTATGTTAGACTTATGAATTTGGAGAATCCTGGGTTTAGGCCATTCACTTTAGACAGTATGTTCTGTGATGAATATTTGTTGCACTGTTAATTCTACAAAGTGAGAAAAATTTAACATGATGCAGGAAATGGGGTTAACAAACTACTTGGCTTGGGAAGACAATCATATAGTATAAATGGCAATATAAATATTTCCTGAAAGATGTAGCAACTGTTGATGTAATTTGTCATAACCTGAAAGAGATTGTGAATCACTCTAAAATGTTTATTTAATTCATTAACTTTATTTTCACTTTATGGGTTTATTAATCTATTTATTTACAGCTGATGTTTTTTGCTTTCTGTATTACTTGAAGTTAAATACCATAATATTGAATAAAAATACTGTAATATTGAATTTAATTAGTTTACAAGCTACTTTAAATATATGCACAGAAAACTGCTTATTTATAAAAATAACAATTCAACTGAAAAAGATCAAGTAAAAATAAATCCTGTAGAAATTATTTTAAAGTATTGCATTGTTTTCTGCAAACACTGTCTGCATTGTCATTGCGATATGATCTTAGTGTTTTGGGCCACTAATGACTATTCTCATAACATTTTAATCAAACGTATGACTCACATATGTCTAGTATAATTTGAAAATTTTATTATCTGTGTCCATTTCTGTCTGCTTCTGGCATTCACTTTAAGGAATTTGGGCCTTAAATACACTGGTAGCTTGACTGTACCATGGTGAGTGTCATGACTGCTGTTGCTCGTTTTCTCTTGAAGCCTTCTGATAGAAAATGCATATTTGCTGCCTACTGTTTGTAATATGTATTTTATATGTTTTCTTCCTCAGGTAGAATATAAGCGGGGACATGAAGAGAGAGTTTCGAAGTTCACCTCTGTTGTAGACACTCCAGATATACTTCACGCAAAGGCTGGAGGACAGCTTTCAAGTGATGTAAGTGAAACAAAATAGGTTGACCTGTTTTTGACTCAGCAAGTGGCTCTTAGGACATTTATAAATCACTCAAAAATATGGACATAAAGAAAAGTAAAAAATCAATATTTGAAAGGCAGGCTCTTAAAGTGTATTACCTTAAAATATTCTTGATATGTTTTATGATTAAGTATTTAATACTTCCAGTTATAAAGACCATATTCAGTTCTGGGCCCTTTTAGGGACTAGCTGGCTGTCAGAACTAAAGGCAGAGAACTAGTCTGTTCTATATTCAGCAACTGGCTGCCATGCAAAGTAAAGAAGGAAGCTGCCTGACTCTAATATTAACAGATCAGGCATTGTGCAGACAACTTTAGTATTTTCTTTAAACAACTGTGATCCATCCTATACCCTGAATGAGACACAGAAGTACTGCAGAAGATATGAAATCACGTGGTTAAAGACTACATTGTAAAGCATACACACAAAGGAGGTAGATTCAGACTTCATGGTTCATCTTCCTTTTGGCAGATGACGGCCATCAAATGCCTGACTTTGCAACTTTAAGAACTGATTATGTGTGTAATAATATACATTTGATCTAATTGCTCCTGAATTGTCTTGGATTTTTACAGCTGAAATACACAGAAGACTTTGAAGAACGGAAAGGGAAAGGCAGCTTTCCTGCTATGATCACTCCAGCTTATCAAATAGCCAAGAGAGCGAATGAATTAGCCAGTGACGTAAGTGTCCAAAGCAAAGTCTCTTTTTGGGAAGAAAAGAATTAACTCTCACACAAGTTTTGGATTAAAATGTTTACCGGCAGAAATTCCACGAGCATTGTGGACTTATGCTAGCAGTGCACCTCATATACGTATTTTCAAGTGATTGTCTTTTGCAGTCAAGTTTTGTGCACAAAGAGAAAATCAGGTGTTTTGTTTGTGAATCAACACTGTGGATTTTTGTGGGCAAAAGCGTCCCCTTTACCCAGTTTCCTGTTGCATACAACTGAGAAGGAAGACAATAGGGAGTCAGCTGGAGGTCTTTGATTTCATTCTGCTCCATCCAGTATGAGTTAGAGGGGCTGAGGTGCAGCTCTAATTCACACAGCCACAATATTTCTGGGTGACCCTGTATCGGGGGAGGGCTGTTTTTGCAGAGCTCTGCTTTGCCATGACTTTCCATGCTCCCAGTGGGTCCTTACAGTTCATTCTCCTATTCCTTCTTTCGTGCTGTTGCAGGATGAGGCTTTTATAAAAGTAGCTTCTTGAATAGCAGTTATATATATAAAGTATATACACACAAACACATGCATACATTTGACATAGATACAGATTTCTAAAATATAGCTTTATATTCCACTCATTTTACTCTCCTTACTGTTGTGGGTTTTTTTTAACTCCTTGGTGTACTGATCTTTATTGGCTTTCTTTTCCTCTCCAAAAATAACAAAACCACAACACCCCTCTATTCTTTGAAAAACATTGTAACAGGACATCAGTATTGCTTCAAAATGTACAGTTAATTGTGTTTTGTCATTGGAGACTGAAAGGAAAGCTCTTTTTGTTGGAGAAGATAACATATTGTGCTAACTCAATGGAAGTGAATTTAAAACATTGTTAAGAGTCATTGAGGAAAATAAGAAGAGATCTGTAATTTTGAAGGCAAAAGTAACTGACTCCAAAACATTTAGGTGTTTTTGTTTGCCTTTGATCTGTGGAAAACCCTTCATTTATGTCAGCAAACACACATGGTGATTAAAGGGCAGCATCAGGTTATAGGCATTCTTTTGACTTCAGCAAAGGTAGTGTAAATCTTTCTTTGTCTAAACTTGAAGGTTGATTGCCTAAAATTCCCTTGATCATTGGGAATATCTGCATCTTTCAGAAACACTCCCATTTATTAATGGTGTTCAGATGACCCTGTGGTAAAATAAGTGCTCTGTGGTAACCATGAGCTTACATTACAATCAGTTCTATTTTTTTAACCTGCTGGAGCATCAGGGATTAGCCACTGACAAGCAGTGGGTACTGAACATGCTGAACTAATGGTCTGGGCTGAACTACCAAGTCCCATGTTCCTAGTGCATTATTGAAAAGTACACCACTATTTTTGTTTTTACATCTCCAAGTGGCGTATTTAACTTCTGTAGATTGGTAGCAATGGGAATTTTGACAATCTTTTATTGTCAACATGTGCGTGTCATTGATTATTATTTATTATGCAGCATCTGTGTACCAGACTAAACTCATCCAGATAATTCTTTTCCTTTTCTTTTTCCTATTAGGTAAAGTATCATCAAAGATATGAAAAAGAGATCAAGGGAAAAGCCAGCCATACAACTGGAACAGATGTTACTTTTGCAAGAGAAAATGTAGATCAATATGGCCAGGTATGCAACATCTGAGAGATACCCATGCTGATGCTGATCATTACTATGGCTGATTGCACAAGACTTCAGAAACTGCAGTGAGACCTATTTTCACTTTGCTTTCCTGTATGAGAAAGCAAGGTCTCAAAGGAAAAGGTGGTGTACAACAGCACCATGTTCTGAACGTGTCATGTATTTGGCATTGGCATTTACAAGATGAGACTAGAAGGTGCATGCACTGTGACTGCATGATCCTTATGGTAGGGTCATTCCAAAGGGTAAGCCTTACCTTGGCAAATTTTATCTGTGTACATGTGTCCCCTATGCATTTCTATTGTGGTGGTGTTATGTATCACACTGATATGTGTTTACTTGTGGAAACTTTCCCATTCCATGAGAAAGAAAATGTAAATTCAGTTAGAAGAAGTGAAAGGGCTGTGAAATGCTAAAAAGTTAGTCGATAGTTAAGCGTCTTTTCCCTGCACGTGTTTTTAGAAATCTTAGAAGCTTTGCAGCTTTAAATATGTGCAAGTGCCACTGAAGATCATACATGATCTCTTAGATTTCAGTTCTTCTACGAAAGTGATATTGTAAGCTTGACAAGTTGTAGTTCTGCATTTGTGGAACCAAACAGTCTTTAGATCTGTTTTGGTCTGTGGTATTCATTTTGCTTTTATTTAATTTTTAAGGGAATGCAATTATTTTTGTGGTCTCCCAAAATGCATCCAAAGTTCTATTCCAATTAAATTAGGGCGATAGTACAGCTAAATAGAACTGAATACAGCTAAAGGGAATTTGAGAGGAATTGAATAGTGTTTTTGTAGAAAGAAAACAGTATGGTTAGTCTTAGGTTTTTCAATCCTAGCTCCTCATGAGACCCATATACTTTGGAGAAATGAAGGAACAGGGAATACATTGTTCTAAGACATTTGGGAGTTTTATGTTTCTTCACTTCTGTCCAAACCTGCATCTTGTAATGCGTGAAAAGCCTTGAAGAATATGAGTTTAGAATATGTAGCAATGAAGCCTTCAATTGGTTTCTCTCTTTTGAACTAATGCAACTTTTATTAAGAATAAACAAATAAAATGAATTTGAAAAAGCCCTAATTTCATTTTCAAGCATTGGAACGCTGCTATCTTTAGAATTAATTTAAGTTTTTTTTCTTTGAAAGTATCTTTGAAACTTCAGTCACAGACTTTGAATTTAATTTGAGTTTTAATCTTCATAGATTGGGTTCTGATATTTTTATTCAAATAAAATAGAGCCACTGAAATTAATCGATCTTTCTGAGTGAAGCATGGCTTAACATGGGTAAAGGGATTAGATTTCTAACTGTCGAGATCATGAGGGCACATCATATATATAACATGGGACAATTTAAGGAATCTTACTGTAAAATTCCTGTGTGCTGAACACCCGTTTAGTTCATGTTTAAAAATCTTAGAAGTGGCTAAAATTAGTTATCTGGAACTTTGCAAATACTGTTTTGTAATATGAGCAACATTAGAAATGGTATAAAAATGTATTTGAGAAAGTTAGAAGAAAAGTAAAAAGGCAAGTTAGTCTGAAGAATTCAGACTCATGAATGGCAATTTGAAAAACTAACTCAGCTGATTAGTCAGGGATATTTTTTATTTTCTGTGCCTGTTTATAGAATAATTTAGATGCAATAACTATAACTACATTATATTGTTCATGAACTTATGCTATGACCTATCTTATCATGTGACATCAATGGTGCACAAAATGACCTACAGTGGATTGGTTTGCTTCGAAAAGTCACAAGAGAGATACCCTGAATATTTGTAGTCCTTTCTATCTGTGCTCTCCATGACACTCTTGACAGGCCACACATTCTTTTTTCACTTAAACTGGCTCCGTACTACAAAGGATTTACAAAATATTACAGAGAAGACACATTACACTGTACCTTACTTGTTTGTATAATTACCATATTCTCCCCAGATCTTGCCATAGAAAGCTTTGAGATGGTCGTTGTGTATTACCATTTTAAAAAAAGCACCAGCATTTTGTTATTAAATTATCAAAAGACTTTTCAAATTATCAAACATTTACATATAAACTTATCTACAGAAAGGTTTAAGAGTATTAATTCTGCATCAATTGTTTTTTTAAATCAAGCGAATAGAATTTTGTGATTTTGTTCTCTGAAGAGTTTACCACTTTAATATCTAGATATTTTTGCTTCATTAATGAATCCCTCTTGAAAATATATCACTGCACTAGAGAAATATTCTTTTTGGTCTGTTATGATGTGAGAAATGGCCATGGAGAGATCAAGAGACTTCTGTCACGTCACAAAGGAAGGCTGACCCTACACTAAATTTGGAAACCTGCCCGAACTATTAGACATTTTTATAGTTTTCCAGGGAAACATATATTGACAAAGAGAGGAGCTAGCAGATATCATCTCTATAAGAACAGAGGTGAGATTAGAAGTATGTATGTCATTGTATACTCGAATGCTATCTTGACCGTAGCTAATTGCTACCTAAATTTCTGTTGCAATGCAACACAAGTAATTTTACAGGCACAGTCAATTTAATGGGTGATTTTATTCTTACAGTTGGTCATTTTATTCTCTTTTTCATAAAAAAAAATACAATGAAGCAATGAACTTTCCTACTAACAAGGACTATGGGGCTTTGTGTAATCACCAAAGGCCCCACCTGCTCATGTATGATGAGTAAACACTCTGAATTTTCTTCAGGATTATATGGATGAGTATGAAGAACGCAGAGGGAAAGGAAGCTTTCCTGCTATGATCACTCCAGCTTATCAAAATGCCAAGAAAGCAAATGAATTAGCAAGTGATGTAAGTATGAAACCTGAATCAATACAATTCATAAACAATTAAAACCAGCAGTTTGTCAGAGCAGTGCCTGGGAGGAGAATGCTAAAATTACACTTGAGAAGTAAACAACAATGACATTTCACTGCATTGCTGGGAACTGGATGGCTCAGGGGATTAATAATATCCCTTAATAGAAGGGGACACAGCTCCAACTTGTATGAGGGAGGAGATGGATGTAGCAACTAATGGGGATCCCTACTGTTAGGTTAACCCTCCTGGCAAATCTGTACCTGTATTATTAATGAAACCTTCAACTGCCTTAATCATCCTGTGGACTACTGTGGTATTCCCAGTAGTGAATAAATGGAGGATGAATGAGCTGAACTGGTTTTGATATTTTGATGTATCATGCCTCTAGGGCAAAGCAAGTCATACGAAGGAAGAGAAACCATAGAGGAAGACACTGTCACTTCACAAGACTGAGTTTATTTGGCTGGGGATTTTTAGTTTTGGGTGGTAAGCTAAAGAATCAGCAAAAAAGGTGGTGATGTGTGATTCTTGCATGCAGCCCATTGATTAAAGAGCCTCAGTCCTATTTGAGGAGACCATTTCTAATAGTGACAAGAAGTGGGTCAGTCTGTAGGTCACTACCCTGTGGCTTCTGTGAAGGGTTACTGTGAGTGATAACCATTGTAGTGTGGACACTTGTCCCGCATGGGGCTATCTGAGCTGATGGGCTCAGTCTGTTTTCTGAGGAGCTAACAGATGGTTGAGTCTTTCAGCTTGTACTAGCCTGGACTAGACACTAGCAGTAAACTAGACTGAAAGGATCAGTCATATTCTGTTACCTGAGCTTATGACTGAGAATATAAAAAACCCAAAACCTTCTGTGACCAATCCCTATTTTGATGACAAATTTGGTGATCTGTTTAAGCATGAAATATTTAACCTTTCCAGATAAAGATGGCAGTTTCATAGGTTTTCAAAATGCTAATGGTCAGCAGTTTTCTTATTAATTTGTAATATCCGGAGCGAGGAGAAGCATTGGTTCATGGCAGTAACCACAACATACTAGAGTACTTATCAAGCTGCTTCATATCTTTAAAGGCTGAGAAACTGTGTGCAGACTTGGAACAGAAAAAAAAAAAAACAAAACACTTTGCACTTCAGCACATTTAAAATAATTTGTTATTTTTTATATTATGAGTCTGATTTTTAAAGAAGTAACATAAGACGAAGAATATAAACATCTCCTTGTATGCAAGAAATATTGAGAGATATTCCCAACAGAGTTTTTTCTGGACAAAGTTTGGCAAAAGGCCAATACAAGTATTATCTCTCTTCACCCATCCTGGCTCAATTTAAGACAATAACCTGATGTCTAAATTAAATTAACAGATCCCTTATTTCAATATTGATTTCGTAGAGAAATATAATTGTCTTAAAACATTTTAAGTACAGAAAGATACAACTTTCTCAAAAAGCTGTTTTCTACAAAAGAAGTTCGCAGAGCATTTGATGACTATCTTTAATTCTCTGACTAGAAGTACTGAGAATTAACTTCAGTAATAGAAGAGCACACAAGCTCCAACCAGTCACTAGCCAAGAATCTGCTAGTTATCTGTTCAAGCTATGAACAACAACCAATGCTGTTCCATCTATGTAAAAAATGGATTAAAAAAAAATATTGTCTAGTGAAGTGGCTTGGCAGGGATTGTTAGGGCTGTGATTTTGTATGTGGTTTATTTCAGGAAGTAACAACTTGCAACGTTTCAACTTAGCAAGTTCTATTTGATTATCAAAGCGAGAGTAGGAAAAATCTCATCCTGACTGATGAAGCCAGTCTAAATAGCAATGGTGAAAAGGTAGACATCTATTTTATAATTTTCCCTGCTTCTTTTTCAGATAAAATACAAGAAAGATCTTTCCAAGATGAAAGGTGCAGCTCACTTTCACTCCCTAACAGCTGAAGACAACTTAGTCCTTAAACAAGCCCAAAGTGTTAACAAGCTTGTCAGTGAGGTAAGGGGTTGAATCGATCTGTTAACAAGTTTGAGAGCAGCTCATACAAACATTTGTGTCTGATGGTTAAGGACTACAAATACAAAAAGCTGTTGTTCTTATTGCCCTGCTTAACAAAAATGATCTGTGTGTAGCATAGTAACTGGAGAGAAAGGTGCAAGAACAGATCTTCAGGTGCTGTTATCTGGCACTTCCAGTGATCTGTATGAAAGTATGGGAGGTTAGCCCCGGAAGAGTAATTCTAATTCTGGCCACATGAAGAACAGAAATCTAACAAAGACCCCTGAATTGTGCTGTTAGTGTGCTATGAAGTTATAATCATAAATGCTTTAGGATGACTTGGGTGTGTACCTTAGAGTGTTTCAAAGAAGGTTCTACTGATAATTAAAAAATAACACCGAGAGTTTAGTACCATTTTGTACCATTCTGTAAAGGCAGGTTTCTGTTTTCTTCCATCATGTGAAAGACTGTGAGTTACTGATAACACATTCTTCTCCTGCTTGGCAAGGGAAGATTGCTAGGGAATTCTCAGTAGATTCTGAATTATTAATTTATTTATAGTGTCATATCAGTTATAAAGCTATTAATAAATGTGAGTTTCTAGAGCTTCCCCATGGCAGTTTAAAAACTTACACTCTTGAGATGTCAAATTATAAAACCTTCAATAATGAAAAACCCCTGAAAGTAGGACTGGAAGGGGCCTCCTGGGCCAATGATTCCTGGCTCCGGCTGTTTCGGCACAGTTTCATATAATCCTCTTTTTCTAATTTATATCCTACATTTATTCCTGTCCACTTTATTACTATTGTGTTTTGTGCCAACATTGCCCTTTATTTTAAAAAGTTCTCCCTGCATGATTACCTTTCCGAGATGTTTACAGATACCATTTTCTTCTCTCTGCCACTGTTTTCTTAGACTAACCAAGCCAAATTCTTCTAATCTCTCACAGTTTTTCACTGCAGCTGTTACAGGCTGACTGCACGTTCCTTAAACAGGAATGACTGTAAGAGTACATACGTTCTTGATGAGATCTTACCGGAACCTGGTACATAGCACACGCACTTCCCAGTGCCTGCTCAAAAGTCTCCTCTTGCTCCTGCCTGGGACTACGTTTGCCTTTTTCATGGCTATATTACTTTGGCATCTTGCCATCGTTCTGTGGTCAGCCTACATATGAACAGTTTTCTCTTTCTTAGCCTTTCCAGGTGATGAGCTCTTATAGCTGAAATTTTTATGACTACTCCCTACGTATATTAACCTCTACATTGCTGAATTTATTCCCATTTCTATTACCCCTTTTAATATCACCCCCAACATTCCTACTTCAGAGCAAAGGTACTTAATGAAAATATTAAACTAGTTCTGTATTTAAACTTACTCTGAAGAATTCTGCTGGTAAACTTCCCCCTGTTCAATCCTTCCTGTTGAAAAACACCCATTGCTTTTTCTGCTTTCATTTTCTCCACACTCACCTTAAAATTCCTTCATAGGTCCTTGTTTTTCTTAATAATTTTCCCCATGGCACTGTCTCATGTGCTTTACTGAGGTCCAAACAGATGAAATTGCATTTCTTCTGCCTATAAAACAAGAACTGAGTATATGAAAATCATCTTCATATTAATTTTCATCATATGCCATCTGATGAAAGCCATGTATCAAAATCTCTGAACAGTGAGTCTGGTTGATAAAAAGCGTGTGGAGGAACTTGACAGAGCAGGTTAAGGTTTTACCATATCTTTCTCTTGTGCATTTTGTCACTAAGGTGGAGTATAAGAAGGATCTTGGAAACAACAGAGGCTACAGCATCAACTACTGTGATACTCCGCAATTCAAGAACGTGACCAAGATCTCAAAATTCACCAGTGATGTAAGTTTTCAGTACCTCATGTGTGGCTTACTTAACCTGGTAGAAGCTGGAATTGAAAGTCTTCTGTGTGTTTCAGATACACATGCACTGGGAATTTGATTATAACTGATTTTAACCCATCTAGTTTACCTATCCTAGTCTGTCCTTACGGATCAGTGGGGCTCATTTTATATAGGATTATGAAAAGAAATATTATGATATATGGAAAAGAGTTTACTTACAATGGGCTGCTAATCTACACAAGTAGCTGTCAGTTGTTACTGTTATCTATCATAATTATTACTTATTTCATTGTGAATATCCATTTCCTGACTGGCAAGGTAGGCAGAAGATACTTTACCAGAGTTAATGTCAGAGGGGAACATGTTTACTGCGTGACAGCAATCAATACTAATAATGATACTGCTTGTATCTCATGATACTGAAGTATAATTTTGCTTTATTTTGCTTGCTATCATTTTCTGAAATCCAGGAGGAATAGATCTTTTGCCATACAGATGAGATGGTAGTGTGGTTAATTTATCTTGTTGAATTCCCTACTCTGGGCCTGGTGAAAGCTGCACCAAAACAGTGCAGTTTTGGTAGATGATTATGTGTTCATTTGTTAATGTACAAATAATACTTTCATGCAACTTTGTTCTAATGAACAATATTTATTTCTGATGAAATAATATGCAGCAATAGAATGTGGAGGTATCTCCTTTATGTGGCATTCAGGTGATCTGAAGAATATGTAAATGACATCTTTTAAAATAGCAACTCACAGAGGGTTTTAGTTTTATTTTTTAAAGTACTAAGGTTGTTGTGGACCCAGGAGTTTCTGTAGTGGTGCAACAGTAGTAGACCACAGCTGAAATAATTTGTCTCACTGCTGTAACATATGGAAACTCATAGAAAAGCTAAATACATTTTCTCAGAGTATTTTTGCTTTTTTTTTGTACAGCTTAAATACAAAGAAACCTACCAGAACCAGATGAAAGGTCATTACATAGGTATTGGCATGGACAAGCGAATGCTACATGCCATGAAAGTTGGCAACTTGGCAAGCAATGTAAGTCTTCTCTAATCACACTTGTATGGTTGTTGCTTTCTTGTCTTTAAGTTTTTGCAGAATTAAGTTGATTGATAGAAAACTTTAGATCATATTGTACTGGGGATCTGAAGGATAGATATGTTGAGAAGAGGAGAAATTCTGGAAACCCTTTTGTACTGATTTGTAGCTCACTGTGTGGAAGAAGTTAAAATAAGCAAATTCAGTGATCTGGCAACATACTGAGCTCCTTCAGTTTTCTTTGACATCAGTAGGTTGCTGAAGGTTGCTTGCCACCACCCCCAGGGTCAGACCTTTGCTGAAAAAAGAGACTTTAATGAAGATTTCTGAATTCCAATTTAATTTACTGGGTTAGTCAAGAAGCTATTTCGTTACATACCATTCCTTCAAGTACATTATTTACAAATCTGTAAGAAGTTTGAGAACTAAGCAGAAAGATAAAAGAGATGTGTCATAGGTGGAAGTTAAGTTAATGCTCCCACTGTTGGCATTGGATTAATTGAGGAGCTGAAAAAGAATCAATTAGTGGCTAAACTATGCAAATAATTTCATTTTCTTTGTCACTCATGACATTGAACTTACTTTGTTTCCTGCATTTAATATTAATATTATTGTTTCTCCTTTCCTCTTGGCTGATAATTATTCAAACGAATGACAGCTTAAAAAAAATGAATGATTTTTTTTTTTTATTCTCCTTGTGTTTCAGATTGCCTATAAATCTGATTACAAACACGATGGTGTTGACTACAATTACCCAGCTACTCTCACTCCTTCATATCAGACAACAAGGAAGTTGGTCCCTTTGAAAGATGTAAATAATTTTATTTTTTTTCTATGATTTGCATGGCTCTTCATCTCTCTGTAGGAGAGATTGTGATAGATTGCATATGTGAAATGTGGATTTAATCATGGGAGCAAACAGCTAGTGATAACCAAGTTAAAGTGAAATAGTGCGGGGAGTCAAGAGGACTCAGAGGAATAGAAAGTGATGCCACCTCCTGTCATTGGCTTCAGTTTAGCACAGATTGTACAGTGATGTGAAGTGAGTGAGTTCTGCCCTATCCCTAGTCTGTATTGCAAAATGTCTCGCCATCCTGGGCAGCTTCCACAGCAGTATCAAGCACTGAAAGGACAGGGAGACTTCTTAAACAGGCTTCTCATCTTTGTGAATTCCCTGAAGATAGTTCACCTTGGAAGGGGAACTAATGGGTCATACAACCTTCCTTATGCCTGTGGTCCGTGCAAGAGAGGTGCCCTTTGTGCTTGGGGTTGCGTTACTGATGGAACAATGTGAAGAAATTTGTGTACTGCTGCAGCTATATGTGTTCTACAGAAAAATGGAGGATGTCAGACTGTAGAGGATACCATACTTTTGCCTCTCATAAGCATTAAAGGCTTGATTGATCTCATCTACCCTCAGAAACTTAACCTGTGCCTTAGTTGGGAGCACAGTCACCAGGCATTACTTATAAAACTGACAGGAAGAGAGCAGCACCTCCACAGGGCATTTCTGACTACCTAAGATGTATATAATCTGTCTTTATCTGGGCCTAAATACCTCTTCCAAGAAAAACATAGTAGCATGAAGAGGTAGAATTGAGAACCCTGACATTTTTGAGGAAATACTTAATATACTTCAAATGTAAGATGCACTATTACCTCTTGAGCAGTAATTTCAGCTTTGTTTTTGAAAAAGCCTAAAACCAGTAAAGTTCACTGTTTGCTTGCTTAATGTGTGAGAGATTTGTATTCTTAAAGAGTTCTTAAAGTATTCTTAAAGTAAGCATGAGTTCATGTCCAAAATGTGCAAATTAGTTCTATCCACTCTATAAGCATTTCAGCACTACCTGTGGCTCTACAATTCATAGTCAGCATCTGGGTTTGGAGCATGTAAATCAATTGGCCACAGAGATTCAGTTGCACTAGTGATGATCATCATCTAGTAGTTTGAAACAGTCCCAGGGTTTGTCTGCTCATTGATAGCCAACATGCTTGCTTTGAACTCTGTAAGAATGCAACTCACACACTAAGCAACCAGAAGTAGCAATAAATACACAGTTTCAGTTAAAGGGAAATGATCCCTTTCTGTCAAAGTAAAATTCTCTCTGTCTCTGTAAAGAAGTAAATGATCTGTTTTAAGTACCTTGATTACTTTGGACCTGTGAGATAATTCAGGCCTTTTTTCCTAGTTTTTGTCATTATGGCAGAAAGAATGAAGTTTACGTGAGGATACCTGAGATAAGAAGGTTCACATTAAAATGGTTTCAGTAACTCAAAGTCTCTAGAAATATCCTCCACTTTACTGGAAGAAAAAAGTTCTTAAGAAACTAGTTTTAAGCAGTGTGATTTGCAATGTTTGCAAAGTGGTGATGAACTACAGTGAATATTAATTAAGGCCTACAGAGAATAATAATTGTGTCCTGCAGTGTAGCACTGAGTCCTTTGGCAGCAACAGGTTTGAAAGAAAGCTTCTTCATGATTTTTTTATCTTGCATAATTTGGGGATTTAAGATATTTATTTTCTAGCTTATTATTCCTGTTACCATGTTAATGTGTTAGGAATTTAGTGGGCTCAATTCCTATCAATTTTTTTATACCATAAATATGTATTTTTCTTCTCTCATCATCCACACAAAACTCTTACCACACAGGGAAATTCTATGATTAATTATTACATTAAAACTCAGTAAAGACAAAGTGTAAGAGAGTTCATTTGCTCTGCACAGCATTACAGTGGGCAGACCTCTTAATAGACCGTTAGGATGTTCCTTTACGGAGATAGTCTGATAAAGACAGAAATAGTCTGAGTGTTGGTTAAGGATATCAGTTTGATAGGAATGCTTTGGGGAACAGATGAAACTGCATCTCTTTAAGAATTTGTGGTTTTGAGGGGATGGGGTGAAATTAATTTTCAAAGTGGAATAAAAACTGTGACCTCAGACTAGGAAATTTTCAGAGCATTAACTCAAATCTCATCCAAGAGATCCTGGCGTTTTTCCTCACCTCAATTTATTATGGTTTAAGTAATGATTTATCCAGAGTATTAGCTAACAAATCTTTGTCTATTCAATCTCTCATTTTCCATTCTGAACATTTCTTCCTTTATTAAGTCTTTTTTTTAAATTTTGTATTAAATTAGGTAAACTACAGGCAAAGCATAGACAAGCTGAAGTACAGCTCTGTTGCCAGCACTCCACAAATTGCTCAAGCCAAAATAAACGCGCAGCAGCTCAGTGACGTAAGTTTTGTCATCATTAGCTATTATTGTTTATTAGAATTTTGAGATATTTTTATTTCTTAGCATTTGTAGCACTTAACTGTTTTTATTGTTGATAGTTCATGAGCAGATTTACAACCAAAACAAGAATACAAATTGAATGAAATCACTTCTAAAAATGTGGCAAGCATACCAGTAGATTTAGTATTTTCCTGTTTTTAAGAGTTGTGTTAGTGTGCTTTGCTCCTGTGTATTTATTAATGCATTTTTTTTAATCAGATATTTTCTACTTTTAGACAATCAGTAACTATTCTATTTATAGAATAATTATTCTACTTCCTAGTACCTAAGTAAAAGTCATAATTGCCTTGTTGCCCTCATATTTATGTCAGCCATACCTATGAGTTTATCTATAACACATCCAACAGCAGTCAATCAGTGTAATGGTCATATTTTTAGTGAGTTAAAAATAACTTGAGTTTGTTGTTGACTTTTTCAATATATGGCAGTTGAACTACCGAGCCCAGTATGAGAAGACAAAAACAAATTACACTCTACCTCAGGATGTACCTCAGTTAGTCAAGGCAAAAGCCAATGCTGAGTTATACAGTGAGGTAAGCCAAGCAATGTGGAAATATTGGTATTCATGATGCCGTTAATAGAAATGAATGTAAAGATGATTGCACTTTTTCTGGAAGCATTTAGCATTTATCATCAGTCTTTACTAAACAGCATGAGGTATGGTAACCAGCATAGCTAGGGATACAATCTCAAGTACAGTGAAACTGCTAGACTTTTTTTCAAGACCTTTTCAGATGACTTGAATTTCTTTAGTAAATCAGTGTTCACTTCAGAAAATTAACTGCTTTTGAGGTGGTATTTGTATAAAGAATCAACATTTGCACAGTTCTAATAATTCAAAGCCCACTGAAGTCAATGGAAAGAAACACAGTGACTTCAGTGAACTTGGATCAAGCTCACTGTTGCTGCCATTCATAATTCATGATGATATGTAGTGATTTACTTAGAGACATGGGTGTTAAAATAAAGCACTTTCAGGAAAAGTTTAATTTTCATTTATTTTTTAAAGTATTTTTTCAGTATATTTCATAGAGAGTTTGGAGGGAAAAAAGCCCAAGGGGACAAATAAATGCAAAACCAGAAAAAAACCTCTGTACTTATTACTGGTGTGACTGTTATTTTTGAGTCAGTTTCATAATTTTTGATGGTTTTCAGTTGGCATTACTGCAAGTTTTTCCTGGCATATTCGTACCTTGTGTTCTTCCCCTAAGTTTTATTTGATTTGCTTTGGTGGAGTGTTGTGGAGCAACACTCTTTGTGGCTATAGTGTGTTGGGATGCATGCTTGTTGTTAGATACTAGTAAAATATAACCATACAAAAAGCCAAATCCAGAAATCAGGACTTCCTGGATACTTCTTTATGTGCATGCATAGTATGCATGAAGGCATACTAGATCCTGCTCTGATGGAATTTCAAATGGAACCTTGAAAAAGAGCTTAAACAACTAGTACTTTAACTTCCATTAACTTTCAGAAGTGAAGCATGTGATTCTCATGCATTTCATCTACGTTTGTGATGTAGTGTGGCTCATGAGTGTGCTTTTGAAGCAAATCTCCTGATCATAAGGGTTGCTTCACTGAGCTTTGCTTCACATTGTGGGGTGGTCTGAGAGAACATGAGCTGGATTCCTTTTGAATGAAGCCAAACTGAAGGATGCTCTACAGCAGCTGACATAAAGAACTGCAGCTACAAATAGGCTTTCAGTGCATGGGACCTGACTCGCTCTAGTTTGGAGGGGGGGAAAAAAAAATCCTGAAATGAGTAGTGTCTGATTCTGAGCATCAGCTGTTCCGTCCTATAGATCAGCTCCTATTGATCTATGGTATTTGCGTATGTAGACATAACCACAGGCACTTTTGAAAAACCTTTCCTCTCCCATGCCTGTTTAAAATTGAGAGCTGTTGGTGCATGTTCTGGGATTTAAAGTGCCTGTAAACTCCAAGAATAAAATTCTTGACTCAATCCTGGCCAATTAATTAGTTCAAAATGATAATGAGCTGTGACTTAAGAAGGTTCCAGTTTGTGGACTGTGCATATTTATACTTCTGTTTGGCTCTTAGTCATTTTCATGCTCATTTGAAGATCTTGTGTGTTTATGTGTTAGTGACATGTTGCTGTCTTTTCTTTCTCAGATTAAGTACAAAGAAGGCTGGGAGAAGAGTAGGGGCCGGGGCTTTGAAATGAAACTTGATTCTCTGCCTTTACTTGCTGCCAAAGCTTCAAGGGATCTTGCCAGTGATGTATGTTATATTTAATTACCTAGGAATTATTCTTTATATAAGTTGCTATAGCACAGGGAAATAAAGCTTAGCTCACTTCATCTGGATTTTTAAGTCCTGCATTTGGCTGTTCATCTTTCTCAATGGCTGATGAACAGCTGGAAACTGTCGCAGACTCTGTTATGAAATTTCACTCTCTGAACGTTATTTTTTTAAATACAATTGTACAGAAGGAAGAAAAATTTGCAAAATGACAATGGCGCAATCCTCCCAGAGTAAAATTCAGTGCTTTGAATTGTTTATAGCCTCAAAAAATGCTGTTACCATCCATTCCAAAGAGAATGCATATTTCTTTAGTCTGCTCCTTTAACATAAACACATGTATATAAAAAAATTTCCAAATGAACTCTTTTTAAACAACTTACCTCATGATTCTTAACCTGTGGAGAAGCAGAAAAGGAAGAAACTTTTCCTGCAGCTGGAAAGTGTTCAGCAATGATGGTGATTCCAAAATCCCACCTCCTTGTAAAAAAAAAAAAAATCTTGAATTCCTTGCTTGGTTTTTACATGATTGATTTCTTATCTTTTGCTTTAAGAACCAGATAATTTGGCTAATCAGAAGTCTTTAAGTTTATAAGCGTATCCACCTCAGAGGAGTGAGCCTTTATAGAGTGAGGTTAAAGACAACATAAATGAAACCAACCTCGCACTTTTGGGAATTTCTGAGAAAATCTGGGAAATCTGAAGTGACAAAGTGAGAATCAGACTAAGCCCTTGTAAATTTTGACCATCAAATCACCAGTGAAAAACATATTGCCTATCGCTTGGGTAATTGGAAATATTCTTTGACTTAAACTATTTCTTTTCACAGATTAAATATAAAGAACAATATGAAAAAACAAAAGGAAGAGCAATTGGAACCAAAGATTCAAGACTTTTACACTCTCTGCAGGTGGCCAAGATGAGTAGTGAGGTAAATTATTTATTTCTCTTACTCAAAAGGTGTTTTTCATAATTATTAATCTTTCAGCAACAATAAGAGATCTACCACTGTTACTGCTTTCACTAGAAGAACTTATTGGAAGCGCTTAACAAAAATTGGTTTCCTTCCTCAGTCTGTTAATCTGCAATGATTGCACAGTGTTTTTTTCTCATAGGGAATTTTGGGTTGATGGTGTCCTTATTTTGGGGCAGGAAAATAATGTCCCATTAAAACCCCAATATAAACACTTCTACATAAAACTTTCAAGCAGATAAAGTATGTTTAAAAGTAAGATGTACTGTAATAGACAAGATGTCTCTAGAGTCTGCAAAATTCATCCTTCCATCTGTTTTGTTCCTCCTTCATAGGAACTGATTTCTACATGTGTTTTTTTGCCTAATCTGCATAAGGACCCAAACCAGAGTGGAGATTTAAAATAGTTTTCGCTTTGCAATATGTTGATACAGACAGTTTATTTTCATTCCTTCTATGTCTAGATTGCCTACAAAAAAGATTTCGAGGAGAGTAAGACCCATTTCCATCTGCCTATGGATATGGTAAACCTGAGACATGCTAAGAAGGCCCAGGCACTTGCTAGTGACCTAGATTATAGAAAGAGACTTCATGAATACACAATGGTTCCAGAAGATATGAAGACCAAATGGGCAAAGAAGGCCTATGATCTTCAGAGTGATGTAAGATGATATACACTCAGCTTAACTGTTACAAGCAGTGTGAGTGTTTATAGACTTTTTCAGTTTGACATTATTTCTCATTTCATATGGACACTGTTTGATTTGCACTATGATTTTTAAAATGTCTTCAAAATATCTTAGAAACTGGAAAGTGTGCACATGTTCACTTGCAAACATTGTACCTGTGTTCCCCAGGCCAATAAATGTCATTTTCCTTTACAGCTTCGATACAGGGCAGATCTGATGTGGATGAAAGGAGCTGGGTGTATCACAGAAGGAAGTCTTAATATACAACAAGCCAAAAAGGCAGGAGATTTGGTCAGTGAGGTAAGCAAAGTGCTCAGGCTTGTGTCTGTTGTTTCTTCAAAGGTTTATGCACACTTATTCCTCTACATTATGTGGAATAGGTAAGGAATTCCTAATACAGAAAATCTGAGAAAGGGAGGAACTGATGGACATTGTTTAGGTATTATGCAGTTTAGGAAATCCTGGGTTAGAGGTTAAAAATATGTGTTCTCATTATACGATTACTGATTTCAGTCAAGTTTGTGAAGCAGAAGTCCCTGTAATTGTGCTTCCATCTATTTCCATTCACCTGCTCATTTTGCAGAGTAGCATTGAAAGGAATCAGAAGTTCCTATGGTACATGCTACATGAAGTGCATGGAGTTTTATGGAGCAATGCTAAAAAATTAGATATTTTTTAGCCATGTTTGGAAATTTCCTTGCTCTTTGGCAAACAAGGCTGTGACTTACTGGCAAGTTCAGCTTGTTGGTGCTTTTCATTGCTTTCCCTTGATTAATTCATGTTTCAGCACTGCCATTAACCTTATGGAAGTACACTTCCTCAGCTGCTTATCTATGGTTGAGTTGTCTCACTAGTGCTAGGAAAACTAGGGGACAGATATAAGAATAAATTAGGGGAAGTTTGACAAGTGGGATAAAATCCCACTTAGTGCTGGAGGAAGGAACAGAAGCCAGCTAGTTACTGGAGATCACACTCTCTGATACCTTGGGTCTCTGACATCCTCTCACTGCTCCTGCAAGGGAAAAAATACATCTTAGAAACAAAAGAGGAGCAGCTACTCTCAGATCCAGTGTCTTGCTAGGGAGAAGCTGACATCTGCTGCTGTGGTATGCTGTAGTAATAATCACTTACACAAATATTTAATCCATAATGATCTGCCTTTTCATTCCAGTGCTGTGTAAGGCCAAGAGATGGCTGACAGTCACTTAAACTGGAGACTGGTGGATATTATTTTAGAGATCTTTATTGCCATACAGAGCCTGGCATTTTGTCATTTCTTTGCAGAATGTCACCACATTGTGTTCCATGCAATGTGACAAAACATACTGGTTTTAATCTGCCTCCTTCCAGGTTCCTAAAATAAAGTGATGAACACTTCTTTGAAGTGCTGCATGCTTGTTTAACTTCTATTTTATGTTCCCCTAGCAGAGACACAGTGTAAACTGATTTGTTCACCCATCAGTTCAAACGGAAGGATTTCTCTTCTGAAATGCTAGATAATGAAAAAATGCATTTACATCCGTGGAGTGGAATGCTCCACTTCATGGTTGAACTGTTAAAATAAGAATTTGACTAAAGTATACAAGAAGTGTTTGCTTGGTCTCCCGTCTCATACCGTGGTCTTGAAATAGGATGCTGCATTTCCTTGTACTGTCTCAGAGATAGAAAGAGATGCTTAGCTTGCTCTTAAGGCTCAGGCAGAGACATTGATTCAAAACAGGCCTCATCAAAGCCTAATGAAGTCAATGGAAGTTTCCCATTCACTTCGGTGTGTTTCAGATGTAAAACAAAAAATAAGAGGGAATAAAAGTAAGGGGAGTCTTATTTACTAAACTAGAAACGTTAGACTCTATGCAAATTTTGTCAGTTCAAATAGATTTTATATAAGTACTGGTACCAGAGGATGAATGGAGCATGGTGTTTTGTTCCCATATCCAAAGACTTTGGAGCCTCGCGGAGGGGTCTCATAGCTGTTGCTCCCAGGGAGGCTTGACTGCAGTGTCTATGCTGAGCTCTTCTTTGAAAAGAACTGGGAGAAGGTGGGGAAGATTTTCAATTTAAGTTACTTTCAGGACACTGAAATTGCCTGTTCTAATTTAACTGATAATTTAGAAATATCTTAATAATTTAAAAATATCTCAGTAACATATGTTCAGTGATTTGAACAACACGTGCATATGCTTGAGAAGTCTCATGTAAGAAAATGAGATAGTAATATTGACTGTGTAGCTCATGAGCTCTCTTGGGTCCTGATTTAAGTCGTACCGAGTTTGTGAAGGACACTCATTGATTAGTGTGCAACCTAGATCTTGTAAGATATGTTGCTAGTACATCTGGCACTGAAGAGTATCCATGCTTGCAGTGTCAGCAACAATGCATTTGGCATACTCTTGCACTGCCCGCCTCTCGCCACGGGCGTCCCTCGTCCAGCAGAAAATACTAGCACTGGGTAGTGTTTGGAAAGCTTATTTTGTTGATACCTGTGCTAAAACTGTTTTGAGAATTTACAGGGTACTTTTTGGGGGAAGGTGAATATTGTAGAAACTTTTATGTAACCTGCTTTAATTTGATGTAGAAAAAGTACAGACAGAAGGCTGATGCTCTGAAGTTCACCAGTGTGGCTGACAGTTCTCAGATCAAGCATGCCAAGAAAAGCCAGGAACTGCAAAGTGATGTGAGTCCTTGACTGAATTTGTCTCTTTGCAAGTGGCTTACTCATAATGTGGTCATTCCTGAGATATGTACATTGAGGTGGTGATGGAAGAGAATCTAGTCATGAAACCTTTCAACATGTGAAATTTCTTGAGATTTATTTCTAAGGGTTTTTATTTGCTTATTTGCTGAATTCTCTCATTGAATTCTCTGAACTAAAACAACAACAACAAAAATCAAACCCCAAGAGGGATGAATATGTGAGTGAGGCTTCTTATAAATGATGCCAAAGGCCAAAGAGAGAGAGAGGGAGATGCCTCTGCAAGACAGTCCTTGGTGACAAACTTGTGTGTGGTGCAGGCTGGATTCAAGTATGGCTGAAATGTGTTCATGAGAGGATACCTGAGTATGCCTGAGACTTAATGTCATCTTCATGAAAATTGGTTATCCATGAAGTAGTAAAAGTGAGGAAGCAAGCTGGAGGGAAAAACACAGTATTCCCAGCTGATCCTCAGGCAGTGCTTCAAAGCGAGGTAGACATTAGCACAGAGACTGATATACATCCACCCCAGGTTCTGTGTTTCTCTCCACTGAGGGCCATGTCAGACTACTTAAAGCTATATCAGCCTTTTTAGACCACACATTCTTCAGCTGATGCTGTTAAGGTACTTTTAGTAAAATGATAAAATAGGCATATTTTCCAAAACTGTGTGGCTTCAGAATGCTCCCTGTTCTTCCTTGGGGCTGGGTGACCCTGGCAGATAGTATTTCAGAACTCCTTGGCAGGACTTAGCTGACAGCAACTCACTTTTAAGATTCCAAAAGAAGGGGGAACCTGTTGTTAAAATTGCTGACCAGCTAATTTTGGAACAGTAGTGACTTGCCAAGCTTTTTTTTTTATTGCTTTTAATATGTTGTGCCTTGAACTGAAGATACTGTCAGCTTCTCAGTTTTTATGTGAACGAAGCATTATTGCTTCTTGATTGCTCTTTTTCAGGCAGCTGCCATGTTTCCTTTTTTTGCTCCTCTGCATCAATAGAAAGCTGGCACTTGCTTGGATTAGTGTTGTGTGTCTCAAAGTTGACACCAGACGGACTCAGAGGAGAAGGCTGGTCTCCCTGACTCCTGTTACTTTCTCCTACATACTGGACAATGATGCCTTTCTGTATGTGTCTTGAAGTCAGAATAGTACCATGGATTTAAGCTTTATCGTAGGGACATTTTTTTTTCTTTTTCAGGGAGCTGTAAGAAATGTGACACTTTGTGAAATGGGACATCTTTTCGTAGCTTTTCAACAGCTCCTCCAACAGCTTTATGGGCTTCTGAAACAGAGCAGTTCATTTCTCTGTTAATGTTGCCCTGGATATTAAAACTGGAGATGTTTGCTACTTGGATCATAAAGGTCCTTGATATTTTCATTTAAAGTTGGAATGTTAGTCCTCGTTGGAGTATTATGTCAGCAACTGCATCTAGGTCACAAATTTTCTCTGCAGATTCAATTTCTTAGTTTTCTTCATTTCATGCCTAAAATTCACTATTTCTGTGTCCTATTAAAGACTTTCATGCCGCCTAAAAAGTAGCTGCAGTTTAATATTGGATGAAATATATTCTTGCACACATTTTGTACTGAGTATGAATTAATGTCAGCTTTATAGTCAGTTAAGTAAAGTAGCTAACTTTAGGAAGGAGAATTAAAGTATCTTGATATGTATGTTGTTTCAATTCTTCATTGAATTTTAACCATGAGTAATTTTGCCAAATCAGATTTAAAATTCAGATTTGGCAAAAAAAGTCATGCTGCTAAGGACTAACTCACCAAAGAAATTAACATTAACAAGTCCTTTAATATTTGGGGTGTTTTAATCGGTATTCCTCCAACATTAAACATGGACTACTACTTGTTATCCATGCTTTGCTTTTTGTGGACAGGTTGCCTACAGGTCGGGAAAAGAGCAGTTTCTTCATCAGTACACCATCAGCAAAGATTATCCTGTCTTCATACTGGCCAAAGCAAATGCTGCCAATATCAGTGAGGTACTGTGTGAGACAGAGGTTTGGATTCCCTCACTCCTGTGAATAGTTACAGCTGCTGTTGAAATGTTTGTCCTGTAGGTAAAAGTTAGGTTCCTTCTCTGAGAAGGTCCAAATGTTTTATGTGTAAAAACTTTATATCTAAATTTAATTACTTGCTCTTAATTAAATACTAGTCACATCTGCTATTCTGAAGACTTGTCACTTTTAGAGTTTGAAGCTGTGTATTTTCCACATGCTTCCAGATGAGTGGCACATTGACAGTTTCACTGGAACCGGTAAGATAATGGGGTTACAGTATCCACAGTATCCACAGTTACAGTATGTAAGCGAAGACACCAGAATCTGATCCTTAGACATATGGTTGCTGGGCATGGAGTGTAAGCTGGTCTGATGTTACTTGAGAGCTTTCACTGTGACTATAAAACAAATAGAATATATTGATAGTAATAAAGAGGCTGTGTTATTGTCATCTCTTTAGAAACTCTACAAAAGTAGCTGGGAGAAGCAGAAGGAAAAAGGATTTGTGCTTCGTCTGGATGCTTTGTCATTCTTGACAGCTAAGGCAAAGAGGGATCTGGCAAGTGATGTGAGTATGGACTCCATGAGCCTTCTTTACTCTTAGAACAGCTGACAGTCCAGGTTGCTACCAGAGTGTTAGGGATGTGTCACATATGTCTCAGCGCCCCGAGCCACCCTCGCTCAATTTGTGCTAAGGAGCAATGGAGGAGTTGTATGGGTGATTGGCATTCTGTAATTAGTAAGAAGATTTGCTCTGAGAAATTCAGAGTTTTTTCCCCACATGCTGACTGTGTTTTCCTATTCTCATTGTGACCTGAGGGTGAATTTTAGAACTCAAAATGAAGTGGAAATCTCCTGTGAAATATTGTAACTTAATAAATCTATGCCTGGCCAGAAAATCCCTCAAAGAACCTTCTGACCTCTGTGCTTAAATAATGTTGTTTTTCCTAGAAAGAACCAAAAAGAAAAGATTTCTTGCAGCTTTTTGTGAACATATTATTATTGAGAAAGTGTTTAGTCTTTATAAACACTTACTAATTTCTACGGCATTCCAGTTCTCTTGCAAATGGACTTCTTACTTGCTTGTATTGAGGACCTAGCATGACAGAATACTGGTAGATCATTGCTTTACTACTAGCACAGCTGTCAGTTTGGCAGCTTAGATCATTTACTCATGGTATATTTTTTTCTTCACAGATTAAATATAAGGAAGGTTATGAGAAGATGAAAGGCAAGCTGATTGGAGTAAAAGCTGTGGAGGAAGATTCGCAGATGGCTCATTCGCTTCATATGTCAAAGCTGCAGAGTGATCTGGAGTACAAGAAGGCATTTGAGGACACAAAGAATCAGTTTCAGGTCTGCATGGATATGGTTAACCTTGCCCATGCCAAAAAGGCTCAGAATTTGGCCACAGATAGAGGATACAAGACAGCTCTCCATCACTACACAGCCCTGCCTACTGACATGAAAGTGGCATGGGCCAAGTGGGCCTACGGATTGCAAAGTGATGTAAGTCCAGAGCTTAATGTATTTTAACACCCTTTCATTCAACCTCTTTGGACACTTAGGGCTAAGTTCCGTCAGATGTTTATGCTTTTAATGTCATGACATATTTATGCACCTAATTTTTCAACTATTAAACAGTTAATATTGAAACAGTAAATATTAACCACTTATTTGCTCAAGAGATACATTTAAGGTGTGTAATGTTTTTGAGGGGAGTTATAATCCTGTTTATGAGCATAGCTTCTTCAAAGCCTACTTCAAATGTTAATAAAACACTAGAATTCATATATGATGTACAATTATTTTTTTTACCTAATGTGCAGGGAGGTTAAATAATTTATGGTAATAAAATTGGTGATAAAATTCCATATGGACACCACATGCACAGCTGTAACCATCAGAATAACTGTGTAATACTGTAAATGATTACTAGAAGTCAGACTTTCCATTCTGAGGTTTTAAGTCATAACTTTTCAAGAAGAATAAGATATGTGTACAGGTCTTGTTGAGGTATAGGTGCTGAAACCTTTCTGACTTCTTTGAGAAACCGAGCTGTAGTGCTTGTATAAGCTTTTGGAATTTAGTAGACTGTTGGTAGGAGAGACTTTGTGAGGAAAGTGAGAAGTCCTTTACTCTTCCTCCTTAAAGACATGGAAAAAACAAAGCAAAATGCTTTCCCTCCAGTACAACAAAAGGACAGGGGTTGGGAAAAGCTAAGTATCATTTTCTTATCATTGCAAATCATTAATGATCTTTTAAACAGTGCACTATGTACAGTAAACTGAAGTTTTTGCCACGTTAGAGTAAAAATTACAAATGACAGTAAGGTGTAGACCACTTCTAAAAATTACCTCGCAAAGCGTATTGCACAAGTGCTGCTGAGTCCCAATACTTCTATTTCATTCTGCAATTTTTTTGCTTTCCTTGCAACTGTGCCATAGTGAATAAAACAAAAGCAGGCACTAATTTGACTTGGTTGTTGTTCCTGAGATATCTGAATCCTTTAATGGCATTTTAAGTGTATGAACACCAACAATAGGACTTTTTTTTTCTTTGTCAGAACCGATACAGAGCAGATTTGAACTGGATGAAAGGAGCTGGATGGATAGCCACTGGGTCATTAAATGTGGAGCAGGCTAAGAAGGCAGGAGAACTCATTAGTGAGGTGAGATTTCATGACAGCATGTAACAGAATTTGCTGCATAATGCGCGCAAAATGTCTGTATAAAATTAAAATAATTTCCACTCAAAGGGGAAAGAAAAAGGCATACCACATGAAAGCCCTCAAACCCAGGGATAGGACTGGTAATTAGAGGGAAACCAGATACCAAACACACACCAGTAGGAGTCCATATAGCCTTTGCAAAAACAAAGTAGGTGACAAATGATATTATGAATAAAAATGGCAATCAAACAGTGCTCAATTGCTACCCACTAGCCTACCTTTTTAATGAAGCAAAACAGGAGAGATGATGAAAAGATGCAGTCATTGGACCCAGAACCTTGTTTTGTAACAGACACATGTTCCTCCTTGCTGCTTTTTTGTATATGTTCATGTTAGCTATTTAAATTCATATAGATATCTCTCTCTCTAGCTATCTCTCAGCCCAAGTAGTTTTCATCCTTATTTCTCCCTATAACCAATATCACTTGCAGGAAAAGGTGAACTCTAGAATCCTTCATGCCAGTCCCATAAAGCCTTTGAAGGAGGTTCTGATGCAAATGGTTAAAAGGTTCATAGTATTCTGTTTCTGTTATTTCGGAGAGAGTCCTACTGGCCAAATCTGCTGCAGCAGGAGGCTGAATATTGTGTTTTTTTTAGATAACCACTGGTGATGCAGGAATCATCTGTCCATTCACTCAATGAGAATAACAGCATAACCACTGGTGTAGTGTCTCTAGAAAAATATGGTCATACTTTCACATATGCCTGATTGCTAACACTATTTTTTCCCATGTAATCATCTACAATGAAGAAGGATTATTTTTTTAAACACAATAAACTAGATCTTCAGTTAGAGTAAAGGTAGCTTCATAAAAGCTAGTACAGCAGTGCTGGCTGGAGTAGTAACTGTGAATCTGTATAGATATATCATTTTGGTGTTATAGTAGTGAAAACTGCTGAGTAGAAATTTGACCTGCGAGGTTGTTCATCTCAACCTTTTTGTGAGTACTAAATAATTTTGGGTGGCTATGAGCCTCCTCCCTTCTTACATACACACAGTGACTACCCCTTGTAATACTGCTAAGAAGCAATTGCCAGGATATAATTTCTAGGAATTTTATGTAGAGATGTTCTGGTCAACTCTTATTTGTCTCTACAGCTGATCAGGACAAAGCGTAAACCACTTTTGTCCCCAGTTAAACTTAGTAAGATTGCTCATTTTTATGGGATTTCTTTCTGAGACCAAAACATTGTTCATAAGCTTGTAGTACCTTTAAAGAGTTAATGTGTTTTATATTGGTGTTTTGAATCCCCAAAGAATGAAGATATTGCCTCAAATAAACTTCTGTGGATCACAGCTCAATTTAAAGGAGAATGACATGCCTTTAGACTTGAACACTGAGATAAAAACAATTTCCAGGAGAGCCATGAACATGCTTATTGACTTAGAAGTTCATCACAGGCATTGGGAAAATTTCGTATGCACTATTTGGAGAAGAGATAAGAGTGTTGATGGGTATAGGGCAACTCATGCAGGAAGGGAAGAATTAATGACCTGGCCATATGGAAAAAGTGTCATTTTGCCATCAAACAGCCTTCATCCTAATTCTGTATATATAACAGGATCTCTTAGAAGCTACTATGGGTCCTTTCAAGTAAGCAGAACTAATATCATTATCTAGAAGATAGACCATAACAATTAGGCACAGTATTAATGGCTGCACAGATTTGCCATAGGTGTTAGGAGGAAACCTAAACCCTGAAACAATAAGTTAAACAGTTGCCATTATTAACACACTACAATAGTATATAATTTCTTGCTTAAAGAAACTATAAATAAAAAATGTAATCAGTTATGCCATATTTGAAGTAATCTGAAAAAGATTTTAGAATCCTGAGTTCTGAGTATTTAGGTAGGCAGAATCTGATTTTGAAATGTTTTCCTTATATTTAGGGAGAAGTACTTTAATATTAATCCGCAAAAGGTTATTGTTAAATTGAAACAAATATTAATCTGAATGTACCTAGGACATAAAGATGAGGAAAGAGGCATAATAATTATGTTCACAAATTCACTCTAATCTCCAGCAACCTATGATTTTTCTCTTTCAAATAGCATGAAAGAGCAGCACAAAATTCACAGCTTTGATCTTTTTCTGCTCAACAGAAGAAGTACCGTCAGCATCCATATGCTTTGAAGTTTACCAGTATTAAAGACACTCCTGAGATGATCCAGGCTAGAATTAGTTATAACCAGGCTGTGGATGTAAGTTATAATGTATATACATTATGATTATAAGAGTGGTATCCTCTTTGAACGACCTGATTGAAGCACTGGCTTTCTCTCTCTTTCTTTCTCTGAGATTATCCTTGGGAACCATGAAACTTCTGTGTTCTGGTGTGGTGCATCTCACAAAGAGCACGTTTCTAACTTGGAATGAGAAGTCGTAGAGATCCCACTGAAGTGAATGGGAGTTTCATGTAAAAAGGGCTTTCTGTCCAATTTTTTTTTCAGAAGTAAAATTTAGGAGTAAGACTGACCTTTGACCTTTAGAGACTTTTGGCCTTTGAGATTTATTGAGGAAGAACACATTTGGGGTTCTTTCCGCTTTTCAAACAGATCTTTCAAATTTCAGTTTCTGCGTATTCTTTGGAAACAAAATGTAAGGCAGCATGACAAGGAAGAAAAAATAAATTATTTCAAGCTGTCATCCTACTGAGAGAGAAATCCAGGAGGGGAAACCTTAAAGGGAAGAATTGAGGCTGTTTGGTGTTTAAACATGTTTATTTTTAATAGAAGAGCAATTTTAAAATATTGTAGACTTAACTGGGATAATACAGAAGTGAATAATAAGCAAAAGTCACTCAAAAAAGACAAGTTTCAAACATGAGAGGATGTTTTATTGTGAAAATAGATATTTTTAAAGTGAAGCAGAAGATGAAAGACTTTGTGTAAAACACATGCTATTGTAATACTTATAGTGTCTATGTCTTTGTTTTAATTACTAAGATCCAAAAGGCTTACATCTCAGGCAGGATAAATATAAGTCATTTTGTTCCAGTGAGCCACAGTCAAAATCAGTCTGCTGCTCTACTTCTTCACACATGGAGTTCTCATTAATTTTCCTCTTATGGAGCTGCAATACAAGTGGGTCTACTTGCTAAAGAAAGTGGCAGCAAGGTGAAATGGAGAAGTTCATTCTAGTCTAAAGGGTCTCAAACCCTCACACAGAAATAATAGCCTGGGAAAGGCAAGTCAGGTGGTCAAGACGTGGGTCATATCTAAGGACAAAAAAAAATGGTGGCTATCTGTACTCATCTGAAAATTATGGTGTCAATGTAAGAAGAAACTAAACTAGGGAAGAAAAATAAGGTGAAAGAGGTGAACTCTGCATAGCCATTGTAAGGGAAGTTCCAGTTAACTGCATAGAACTCCTCTTATATGTCTGCAGACATACGAAAGTTAGCTAGTCCTGGGCCAACCCTATATTCTTCCTCCAAGGACTGATATGAGTAGCTCACATAGACACTGGTTTTACGATGAGATCAGTCACCTTCTGAGTTTTCTTAATCTCTTGCCATTGACTGTTGAGCACCCCCTTGCAACGAGCTCTGGAAATAAATTTGGGGTAATTGCACAAGTAATTACCGTCATATTTATCTGCTAAAAGTGAACGACTTTGGAAAGATGTGTTTGGGGAACTTCAACTCCCCAGATGTCTGTGGAATTTCGAAGTGTTGGTGGGCCACTCATGGCTGCACATCCTTAATAAATGCTGTTTATTCTTCCTCTCGCTATTCACGTATGTTGGAAGTCTTATAAAATTAAATATTCAAATATCTGAATTTTCATATACATTAATTTATAAACTCAGAACTTCAGGGAGTTCCTCTCTAGCATACTCTAGCTGATAGGTGCATCAGACTCCCAAAGCTTTTTGAATGCTTTTTGATTGATATAATTGCCTGTATTTATTAATGCTGCTGTCACTTTTCTGTAGTCTTTCCTTTGGATAAACCTATTTGTTAATGTTTCTGTCTGAACTAGTGATTGAATGCGTAGTGAGTACTTGCTACTGAAATTCACCTCTATTCGCAGAGACTGTACAAGGAGCATGGAGAGAGTGTAAAGCATCAGTATACACCAACGACAGATCTTCCTGAAATCCTTCAGGCCAAATTAAATGCTATGAATATCAGTGAGGTATAAATCTGACCTTTAATATTTTAAAGGAAAGTTAAAAAGTTGATAGTGCTTTGCTATTTGTCCTACACAGGAAATCATACTAAATTTCTTTCCTTTCCCCAGTATATGATCATTCTATGGTCTAAAGGTTTCTGAAGTAATATGAGAAATCAAACTTCTTATCAAACTTCTCCTAAGTTAGAAAGGTTAAGAATTAACAAACAAATACATTTTTATAATGGACATTTGTCATGTGATTATTGCTGTTGTGTATTGATAGTTTCATTTATGTTAGCCCTTTGTGTTAGAATATAATGAAACTAATGTGGTAACATTGGTAGGATAGCAATAATGCTGCAGGGTCAACCCTCTGAACAGCAACTCTGCTTTATTCCTGTTCCATATTTCTTAGATTCGCTATAAGGAGTCCTGGGGAAAGATGAAAGATGGTGGCTATCAACTGAAACTAGATGCCATTCCCTTCCAGGCAGCAAAGGCTTCGAGTGAAATCATAAGTGATGTACGTGAACTTACTGCTGATATTGTCCAGTAGCATATGTCAGTCAATCCAGACTGTTTCTGCTCTGCTGAGTGACTCTTGATGGAAACAGCATGTCCAGCCAGCTCTACATCTGGGACACATCTGGCCTTGGTCTAGTTAGTTGTGCTTTTGGAGGTGCAAGCACAATGAAGTGTTATTGGTAACTAAGCAAAGGAAGGTTTGCAAAAGCAAACACCCATTAGCAAAGCTGACCATCTTACCTGGTGTAGTGACTGGGCAATCATAGGGACTGTTCAGGAGCTGTCAGCCACTGTTAGCTAGGCAAGCTTTGGAAGAGAGAGCTTATTAAGGAAGTTCTGCCCTTCAGGGTTTGTCTTGGATGTCCTTTACAGGTTGTAGAGATACATAGATTAATTTCAAGCGTAGGAGACTAGTTGTTCTGACTTTGCTAGAGAGCTGATGGAGAGAGATTCCTTAGAGGTTGATTCTGGCACCTGCAACAAGTTCTTGTCTTCCACCACCTGTGTAATAGCAGATTACTAACCCAAGCTATTTGTAAGTGTTCATTGGTGCATTTTTTTTGTATTTTTCTCTAAATAGGATAAAATATTACAATGTTTGCACAAGTGAAGTCTTCCTAGCATCCACTAAAGTTTCATTCGTATTTATTATTATATTGAGTATAGCCAGAATTGTCCATAGCTCTCTTTCTGTAATATGAAACTCCTTTTATTCAGGTTTTAACAATCTGACTAATACTTACTTCACTTCTATTCCCATTTCTATTCTTATTTCCTTTTTAGCACAAGTATAAAGAGGCGTTTCAGAAAATGAAAGGACAGATGGTTGGCTCACGTGGCCTGGACGGTGATATGCATATTGCTCATTCAGTCCACGCAGCATCGCTACAGAGTGATGTAAGTATAAGAAAGAAGATGTGGGCATTTTGGAACTGGTTTCCTAACAGCAAGTAGTTCCTCATGGAAGAATCATTTAGCTATGGACTAGCTGTGGAATAGCTTACTGTTTAAAACTTAGGGCATTCTCTCCCACTTTCCAGATATTTTGATACAATCATGATATTCTTACCAACCTTCTACATTATTTACATTAACACGAATTTGACAATAGAAGAAGACTGTGCATTCTTGCTGCATCCTCTGCTGCATACCGCTGTTGCCTACTGTAGAATATTTTACTCTTTAAAAGTATCACTGAGAGGCAGGTCTAATTGCGAATTAGTAGTGGTCTTTGTACAGAAGTAAATTAAATTTGGTAGATATACAAAGTTATTCAGTAATTATTTTCAATTTACTGTTTTCCTGAAAGACTAAAGGATGAATGAATTTATGGAATTTCAAGTTGGACTTTTTTGGTTGGGGAATGATTCCCACTTGGTCTTGGGATATGCTAAGAATCACATCATTTGTTCATTGTCTGTAAGAATTGTAACTGTTCAGTGCATTTTGAACACTGTGGCTTGATCCAGAATCAGTGAAATATTTGTCTGACTTTAAGTACATAAATAATCTAAGAACTATTTATCTTCTTACCAAAATGAGCGAGCCTCATTGTGGATATAGATGGGAGAGTATTCATGGATTTCAGTGAGTACTGGACTTGTACTGGGATTCTTTCTCTTGTGATGGTATGCTTAGACATACAGGTAACAATAAGTGTCTGAAGAATTCATCCGTCAGGTTACTCTAAGTCAGTTTAATGATCATCAATAACTCTGGATGTTCATTATCTGGATGAACAGCCTGAACATCCTAAATTTGCATAATCTGATAGGGAAATGTCATGTGAAAAAAATTCTTTGAAGATTTCTATGGCTTTCTTTTCCTGGACAGAGACAAGAAGTGAGAAAAAATCCAACACTAAAAAAAACCATTTAAAACTATGAAATGGAACTGGCCAAATCAACAGAGACAAACAAATACTTCGAGTGAGGATTTGTACTAATTCTAATATAAATATAACTCTTTGCATTTTATCCTTAGGCAGTAGCTTTGCCTTTTTGCTGTGCTTTCTAGAAATGCAGTGAATTAAGAATTCATGTATCAGTTTGGTAATTTTATAGATTCAACGTATCTAGTTTTAACAAAAATAAAAAATATAAATAATATCTCAGCTTAATTGAATATAACGTAGATGGCTACTATTTTAATGAAGAATAGGCTGCCACATATTCTAACTATAAGTACTGATCATTTGCAGTATAGTTAAACAAGTGAGGGAACATACCTTTAAAAATAATAATTTATACTGGAAATTGGAAGAAATATGGAGAATGTCTCTTTTGATCAAAACCTGAATTCTTATTACCATGTTGTGATATCTGTGTGATCTGTTTTTATTTTGATAGGTAAAATATAAGCAAGGTTTTGAGGATACAAAGACTCACTTCCACCTGCCACTGGATATGATAAACTTGGTACATGCCAGGAAAGCCCAGTCTTTGGTCAGTGAACAAGAATACAGACAGCTGCTACACCAGTACACTTCTTTGACTGATGATGTGAGATTGCGGTGTGCCAAGAATGCATACAAACTACAGAGTGAGGTAATTGCAAAACATCCCAGCGATATTTCCCTGTTGGGTCTGATGCAAGGTAGTTCTGTTCCAAATCACGACAGCTGATGGTATGTATTTGAGCAGCAGCTGAGGGATAAACAATGGCTGTTCCCCCTTGACTACATTCAGAAATTAGAAATACATCTTACTGGGAGTTGTACAACATGTGTGATCACACCATACTGAGGGATAAAGTATAGTAGTCTTTGATGATTGGACAGAGAATTGTTTGCAAGTGGGGATGATTGCAATGTTGGTGAAATACTCTTTTTAAGGTCTTGCTAACCATACAAATTGTTTACCAACTGGTATTTGAGTTGGTTTGCACCTGGGTAAAAATCATGTGCACTTCCACAAGAAAGATGCCTATTGTTAAAAATTTGATTTGTAAGAGACTTGTAAACTCTGGCCCAAGACATAACCATTGAAATTCTGAGAAGGATGTGTTTAGCTCCGTACGTAATCATGAGTAAAATTAACTGGATAATGCCTTACAAAATCGAGGTTAGGCTGTGTCTGTAGGCACAGCCCTGAACAAAGGGCTTTTAATAGATTATGTTGCCTCTGGAGACCTCAGGAGGGGCTATATCTTAAATACAAGTCTGGCCTCAAATTGCTGCTGTATATCAGTTTAACACTTTCAGCCAGCAGTCTTAAAGATGGCAGACTGTGTTCAAACAGGTGTAAACATCAGATGCCAGTTCTGCTGCCCTAACTGGGATGGAAACACTTGTAATCAGAGATTCTGAGGCAGGTTTCCGTCCATGCCGTTCTTCTGAGTTGGGAGTGAAATGCTGGTTGCCAGCAACATGTCTCTGCACAATTTAACTCTCTTAACAGCTGGTGCTAATAGCTGGCAAGGGGTGAGGACCAAGCTCTAGCCTTGTCCTCTCTTACGTTCCGACTCGCAAAGGATATTTCCTGTACACAACACCATGATGTCTTTGAGTCTAGAGATTAGCCCTGGGCAGACACAGATGGAAGAGGAGTTGGTTCTCTTCCATTTCCATTATAAGTGGTTGGCTGAACCAAAACACCTCATGAACTAAAGCTAGTTCTCCCCTCGGTAAACAGTAGAAGTTTCCACATATTTATCAAGTAGGCAAATCTGTGCTTTACTAGTTATTTGGTCTTTATAGCTCTTTTGAAGCAGAAAATAAGAGGATCCTCCTCCTCACTCTTCTCATCATCAAATGAAATAATATTTGTCGTAATGTATCTACCAGTAACTTACTGGTAACTTTTTGGAAAAGTAATATTTACAATACGTCACTGCTGGGTTTGGTGGTTAAAAAAAATATTTTAACAAAGTCTGTACAGTGGCTTAGTGCTATTTTTTCCTTAGTGTTTCCTACTTATATTATGACTATTCAGAACTGTTCAAAAGCAAGGCTATTTTGTCTGCAATTCCACTTATTAAAAAGTTACCAGCTTTTATTTAAAAGTATTTTCTTACATTTTTCTAAATAGGTCTTATTTTATATATATTTATAAATAAATAATATGTAGCTGTGATTTATGTATTATATATGGAGAAAATTGATGTATCTAGGGAAAGTTTTTTCAAGGTTACAAATGGAAGTTAGGAGACCAAGTATCATTTGGTGTTCATGAGACTTAGTACTCTTACATCTGTACTGTAGATCTGTCAGTGCTGTATGCACACAGACACATACATAAACACTAGAATGTAGGGTAATATATATAAACTCTCTGTGGTAGATAGTACTTTTAATGGATTTATTTGAATACCGTTATTGTGTATTTTTGGATGAATAAATATAGGGCATCTCAAATGCAAACTTGTAATTAATTCTGCTTGGTTTTCCTTAGAATTTATACCGGTCTGACATGAACTTTATGCGAGGAGTTGGCTGTATTACTCCAGGGGCCCTAGAGATTGAAGGAAAGAAGAAAGCTTCTGAACTCATCAGCGAGGTAACAAAAGAGGGTTTTGATTTCTCCACTACAAACAAGAGTTTGCCAGATGTCTTTCTATTAAACTGGGCTGGCAAAGTGACTCACTGGATAATGCTAGGCTCCCTCCCCTTGCGTTTGATCATTCCATTCGTGTCCTAACTGCAGATGGGTGAACCTGATGGAGTTCAAGGTTTTGCAGACTTTGCTAACTGTTTTCGCAAGTCTTTTCTCCTGTGTTTCCGACCCAGAAGGTGGTTATTTTATGTTATTTATTTTAGATTTAAAATGGATGTTTTCAACTAAAAATAAGGCTGTGCCTATATCTAATAAGTACCTTGTACCGTTTCTCCAAAATTAGACTGACCTGCGGAGTACCCAATACATTACACTGTCCTTAGCTCTGCTCTTGCTTTACAGTCTTAGTCTGTTTTTCACTTGCTGCTTTTCTGTGCTATTATTTTTCCCTCTCTGTAACTGGATTTTTATTTCCTCTGTCATGTTCTCTTCTTACAGTCTCTCATAGTTTCAAATCTTGGATCTATTGCCCATATTCACATAGGTGTGAAATTAAGAAAAATAAGTGTTCTTCCTAGTTGTGTTCTAGTGAATGGATCCCTGCTTGCACTGGTCTTGCAGTTATTTTATTCACAATTCTGATGTAGGACCACAGGCCAGGTGGAATGTCATTTTTCTCACAAAAAAGTTCAGCGGGCTTGTGCAGACCTTCTCTCTGGATTGGATTGCCTTTACTGTAATTCCACTAGCCAGGGTTAATGACAGCAAGGAGTGAAATAACCTCATTACGGTGTTCAGCATAGCAGCACTTTTTTCAGGTTTTTTTTTTTTTAAACCTTATTCCTTATTTACTTTTCATTTCGCCTGTGAGACTTGAATGCATCAGATTCAGAGTAGCAAAAGGTAAATTAGTCTAATGGTTAATAGACACATACCCTTTGCAAAGTAGAGTTTTAAGCACAAGAAGCAATACTAGACCACTGGTATTAGAAAAAGTCCCTTATATGACAAGACAATTTAGTTATTCTGTTCATTTTTCTTTGTGTGTGAACTCAGAGTAAATATCGTCAGCAGCCACATTCCTTCAAGTACACATCGGTGACAGACTCTCCTGGCCTCCTTCATGCAAAATTCAGCAATATGATTGCTAATGAGGTAGGCTCTCCTAACGTGAATCGGAAAATATGCTTTTCAAAATGCAGTGAGATAGGAATAGAGGAGTGGGAAAGAGAAAACTGTTCTGAAAGCAAAATGCATCAAAAAGAAAGCAAGCATCACTGATATGCGTTTTTTCACAGTTAGATCACATTTTATTATTTCCAATCATGTAATACCATTTTCAGTTCAATCTCTTTTAAAAAGCTTAAATAGTACCCATACAACAGAGTCCCGTTAACAGGATTTTTTTGCATGAAACAAAGCCTCAAAGATCAGTTCTGCACGGTGTTCTTGAGGTAGCTCATTTGCATAGTGTGGTCCACTTTAGAGGGCTCCTAAAAAAAAAAAACCCACTTTTCTAATTTTTGAAAAACAAGACAAAACCCATAGGCAAATTGTCAAAATCATCTGTCATAACATGAAGAAAAACCCAAGTTAGAAAATACAGCCAGTTTAGCAGGAATGCCTGCCCTTTTATTTAACACACATTCATGGCACCCTTAATGTACTTAGGTCCAATTTTGGCCTGCTGGGAACATATCAATGCAAGGCTGAGAATGTAGTGGGGTGGCATCATGATATATGTATAAAGATTAAAGATTTTTATGCCCAGAAAAAAAACCCCGTGCAATTGCAATGGCATATTCTCAGCTGGTTTTTGTGCCGAGTAACTATAGTTGTTATAATCATAAACAACTTAAATACTGCTGTTATATTATGGAAACAATAGAGAAAATTAATTGCAATTGTCTGTTTTTATTCTCTTTCCTAGCGCCTGTATAAAGCGGCGGGAGAGGACAGTCAGCATCACTATACACCAACACTGGGTCTGCCTGAGTTTACACGGGCAAGAATAAATGCAGCCAACCTCAGTGATGTAAGAACTTGTTCTGTATTTCTTATACTTATTTGGGATGGAGGATGAATTGTGCAGTGGCAAGGAAGATGAATAAGTAGAGGACTTTTTAGATCTATGCTATTTATGCTTTCTCTGATTTGATTATAATGATATCTATCTCCATTAGCATGTATACAGTTGTGAGTAAATTAAACCTATATAAAGAACGCAATATGTTCTGTCTGAGTTAGTAGGATTTTCTGAAGATAATTTAAAAAAATCTTTTGAGTATGAAGAATAAGACTATAACACAGAATAACAAATGAAACAAGGCTCCTTTGTTTGTTCCTTTGTGCATCTAAAAGTGAAACAGCAATCTACATGTGCCTTTCCTACTTTAGGCAAAATACAGGGAATCTTGGCATAATCTACGTGCTCAAGGCTACAAGCTGACAACGGAAGCACTCCCGTTGCAGACTGCCAGGGCCTCCAGAGAAATTGCCAGTGATGTGAGTTGAATGATTCAACCTTCCTTCTTGCCTAATTTCTGTTAACTTCATGTAAAACAATGTCTAAAGCAGATTTTACTGAATTAAAGCAACTCCATAACCATGTGAGACAAGTGTGAGACAGAATATATTACTTATGAATGAGATTCTTTGTGTGAATTAAAAAAAAAAAGGAAGAGGAAGAATCGCTGCTAATCGGGAACCAAGCTCGGTTAAACATCTTCCAGTGGGAAATAGCTAGTAAATTAAAGTATTTGCAGACAGACAAATCAGAGGGATTCTGCTCCTTTCCAGACTTTTAGCTCCTCATATTATAAAGTGCCCACTAATTCTGTCAGCGCTGCTCTGAGATGACTTTTGGAAGTGCTTAGTGCTCCTGAATTGAAATGAAGTCAGAAGCTGAGCATTCTTTGAATCTCTGAAAATCAGGAGCTGCCTGTTTAGGTAGTGGAAATTAGTGGATGCTCCTGTAAATACATGTCCCCTTAATTTCTGAAATAGAGGAAACGAATCTTCTTACCCTTAAAAATGTTCTCTCATTTGGATTCTTGTTTGCAAAACACTTAGACATGGTGGTATCCATTTCTCAGAAAGCCTAAGTTCATCCCTTCCTCACAAGAAATTTAAAAATTTCTAGGAAAAAATGACAATTAAGCTAAATTTAGTAAAAAAGTCTTCATTTTGTGTAGTATTTAGTCGCATATTTTATCTCTAATGTGATAAAAAATGAATATATTTCATGTGTATTTTTTTTATGAAGCAACTGTTTCTAGCTGTAATTTATAATGTATACTTAACCATATTTTGCAGAGTGCTTTTGGTTACAGCTTCAGATCTGCTCTAAAGGGTACAAGTCCATAATAGAATTACATCCACTTACAACAGATCTGAATTTGGCCCTTCATCTTGGAAGCACTTTATAAACATTAGCTACTGTAATTTAATCCCCACAACTCTCTTGTGTGGTAGATAAGTGTTATTATCCCATTTCAACTACATTATGAACTCTTCAGGGCCCAGGCCTTCCCTTTAAAGTTCCAAGCACCCTGTTGATGCTGTATAAATAATCATTATCATCATCATCACTATTTCACAGAGAGGATAAATGCAAGATCATAGGAAGAGTCATAGTCCCAGCTAAGATGAGAATGAGGGGTTGCTGGTGCTTATTGTTGTGCTCAGACCACCATCTTAGGCTTCTCAACATAGTTCTTGATCCAGGAAACTGAATTTACTCTTTAAAATAGCTGTGTGGCATTTGCAAATCTGAAGGCTACAGAGTGCATGACGTTTCTCTTTTGTATAGATTTTTTTCTTCTGTTTTTTGTTTGTTTCTCTTATGTTCTCATTCTTGGAGATGGGGATAAAATTCTATGGAAGATAATAAAGTACATGGTCTGAGGTTAAATATGATCACTGCTTTGGACATATTCAGAGAATGTATTGAAATACACTTAACTTTAATGTTGCAACTACTGTAGTATTTAGATTTGAGAGCAATGAGAGATTCAAACAATTACTTTCTAGTGCTGCATACCGTGGCTGTTTTTACAGACAGAATAAATGTTCCAGTGACTTATCCTAAGTCAGTTAGGTAGAGTTTTGGCATTTTTTCACTTTTACCCTTTTTTATTTTTAGTACCAATATAAACACAACTTCGTGATGGAGAGAGGAAAGCACATTGGTGCCAGAAGTGTTCTGGATGACACGAGGTTGCTACATTGCTTGCATGCTGCCAAATTACAGAGTGAACAGGAGTATAAGAAGGGATCCCAAGAAGTGTGGTCTCAGTACCATCTGCCCATGGACATGGTGAATCTTGTCCATGCCAGGAAAGCCCAGGCCTTAGCAAGTGATCAAGATTACAGAAAGAGGCTCCATGAATTTACAGCAGTCCCAGAAGACATGAAGATGAAGTGGGCCAAAAGAGCCCATATGCTACAGAGTGAGGTAAAGACTTTCCTTCTGTTAACAGCAAATTGGATTTAGCGATTACAAAGCTTTGAGTGACTGGCACAAACTGTATGTTGACATTGGGCAGTGTTTTTAGAAAGACCACTTGGAAACTTATGTATGTGTACCAGCAAGATATGTGATTTCTCCTCACATATGGAATATATGTGATTCAGAGGTTCTCGTGTTATGAACCTGACAGAAGATCACTGTGGTCCATGTCACTTATTCTAGAGCTGAGAGATATACACAATCATCTCCCAGCTGTTTGGATCACAGCCAGTCGGTGGTTTGACAGCCACTGCTCTACAAGCAGAATTCTTTGAGCAGAAGGTTTAATGCCCAGGGGTTGATTTGGGATATGTTAGAAGATTATTTTGCAAACAGAAATGGTCATATCAAATAACCAGATCACCAGATGTGTTCACAGAAATTGTTCATGCAAATGTAAGTTCAGGCAAACCTTGATGGTAGAAATGATGGAATCTCAGCATGGGCCACATCCGTGCTCACTTTGCCTTAGCATGTACCTTTGCGCAGGGACAAGCCATTGTCTGTTTGTGCTCTCAAACAGATGTAGATATTGAGTGTATGAATAAAGCTGCATGGATGCCTTGTTTTCTTTACTGGATTAGGAAGCAGAGCAAGCCTTTAATGTGAGTAAAGAAAGAGTAATGTGTCCTCCTAAGAAATGGGGTTAATGAGGAAGCATGCACCAGATAAAATAATTAGTATTCCTGACTTGAACTCACCTCAGAAAATTATTTCAAAGGGGGTTCTTTTACGCCCAGTACAAACAGGTTATTACTTACTGCTTTGAGTCATACTAATTCACTCGTGGGGCCTTCTCTTGTAACTTGCATATGATACATTATTTAATTCCTAGTGGAATGAACAAATGCAAACAGTTTGGCTTTACGATGTGATATGTGCATAGCAAATGAAAAACCTCAAAATGTTAATATGAATCAGGGAGTCTTTTTAAAAAACCTTAATAGCTGTGGATACAAAACTGATAGTTAACGATTTTCATTTTTAACAGCATCGCTATAAATCAGACCTGAACTTCATGAAAGGAGTTGGTTGGATGGCTCTGAGATCTCCACAGATAGAAAGCGTAAAGAAGGCTGGAGAACTCATCAGCGAGGTAACTGATAAATCTTTCATGGGATAGCACGTCTGTAGGAATTGTTTACCATCAAGGCTCCTCATTACATGACACTTACGAATGTAGCTTATCATTTCCTTTTGATGTGGGAGCCTGTTTATACAGGTGTAAGTTACCAAGAAGCAGTATGGGAGATGCAAGTCCACTGTGTGACACCTGCTGAATATTTTCCATTCCGAATGAAACACAAGAGTATAAACAAAACATGTAGCAATAAATAAATGCAGTAAATTCTATTATGAAATTCTAAGCAGGTGGTTAGGGAAGTGATATAGAAAGATGCAGCATTGACAACCACACTGAAGGGGCATTTGCCTGCTCAGTATCATGCATTAATGGAGCAAAATTATAAGCTGTCAAAAGTGTAGTGTTCAAAAGCTTTTTGCATGTGAATTTTCAGTGGGAAGTCCTTATTGCACATACACAAAAAAAGAAGTTTGGTGCCTGGGCACCCCAGCAATGATACAGCGGCATCCCCATTCCCTATCTGAAAGAGCAACTGAGACTGAAGCAGAACAGTATGGTTTTAATACTGTGGCTTCAGGAAGGTGGCTTTTATGTTTTACTCCAGTTATCACACACTTGGAATTGTGATAGAACATTAACAGAAACATCCTGTGTTTTTTTTCATTTGTTTGTTTTTGTTGCCTCCTCTCTCTCTCAGATAAAGTACCGTCAGAAGCCAGAAAGTTTGAAGTTCACTGCCGTGGTTGACTCTCCAGATTTGATCCATGCTAAAACCAGCTACCTCCAGTGCAGTGACGTAGGTTTAATTTTACTATAAGTGATCTTAACTTTTGTTGTACTATAATGCATAAAAGAATTGGTCTCGATATTGCTTCCAGTATCAGTTGCATTCAATGACCTTTGACTCCACAGAGACTGTACAAAGCTGGAGACTCCGAAGCCAGGCACAGATACACCCTGCCTCCCGATCATCCAGATTTTATCCGAGCCCGCCAGAACGCACTTCACATCAGTGATGTAAGTAAGCCTTTTACTTTGGGGAGTTGATTTGGTAACCGTCATCAAGGAAAGCAAGCTTGCTTGGGAATGAAAAACTTTCATGTATATGTAGAAGCCAGATTCTCTGGGCCTGACCAAAACTGAAAAAGCCAGAGGCTGTGGACAGCCAGCATGTTGGTGGGTTTCGGCTGGAGTGATCAGGAAAAGTCTGTTGTTTTTCTTTCAAGGAGTGGTTCTTTCTAGGGCCAGAAGCTATTATTACGTGTTTCAGTCCTTCAGTATAGATACAGTTAGTCACAAATTTAAATCTTTTTACTTATGTTTGGGTCAGGGAGAAGGGAGAATCCCCTTTCCTTGACTCTATAATCCACCTTCGTGGAGCTGCAACACTGTATTGAACTGATCCCTTAGGCACAGTTGTCATCAACCTGGACGCAACTGAATCAGTGAGTGGAATTGGTTTAAAGGATTTTGTTTTCACATTATCCCAGACAGAGGCACTCAGTCTATTCCTAATCTACTGTTCCCTGATTAGATAGCTGTTCTCTTTAACTGTAGAGTCAGAGTGACCTTAGTTTGTAAGAAGCTTTGAGTTCCTTGTTTGGTGATAGGTCCTCACAGGTGAAAGAAACAAATAGGATTTACATCCTTCGAAGCGATAAAGGAAAAGGTAAAAAGGCAAAGGGGTGATTGCACACAAATGAAAGGTCAGCCCTAGACCTGTTAACAGGGTGTACAGTAATGCTTGCATTGCTTCTACCCAGGCTGTCTTGCAGGATTTCTGGCATCTCAGTTTACATTCAAATTAAGCACCACCTAGCACTCAATTCACCAGTAAAACAGAATATCTTTTGAAATGTGAAGTGGATTTTGTGCTTGTTTTCACATGGTCACAAACGTCAGAAAGGATGAATCAAAGACTTAACTGAAAGCAAATGAATAAAATCAGAAAGGGACAGCCAAAAGTGTCAGCTAAGATACCATGGCTGTGTAGCGGGACCTGCAGACTGGAAGCTATTTTAAGAAAGGTAATAATGGAAGAAGAACCAAATCTAGAGCAATTTCTCTTCAGGATGTAAATGTATTTCACATCCTCAAAGTCACATTAAATATGTTAGAACCGGCTGTTATTCCAAATGAGTTAATGAAGCCACGTGTGTCTGGGGATAGAGACAGGGATCATTTGAAAAGCATGAAATAACTGGTATTGAAATTATGGTGCCATGAAACCCAAGACACTGCAAGTGGATGCATCAAAAGAGAGAATAAGGGCAATATCAATGCAATATTGATGTGACTGATGCATCACAGTTTCTAATAGAAATTAAATCACATCAAAACCAACGACATTCAAGTGCAAAAGGAAACCCTGGTGGCACTTTTCAGATGAGGCATTTTATCATTACGGTGAATAGAAAAGAAGTTGAAGTGCTATAAAACTGAATCAAAACCTCGGAGGTGGTACTGATGACTCTTGATACAAATAAGCCCAGTAGGATAAAACATTTATTATTGCAGTTATGGGAGTGCGTTTAAGAAACCGCGGGGGGAAATGACTGTTTTGTTCTTTTCTTTTCAACACAGAAATTGTATAAAACATCTTGGGAACAGACAAGGGCATCTGGCTATGATTTTAGGATTGACGCCATCCCATTCCAGACAGCAAAGGCTTCAAGAGAGATTGCTAGTGATGTAAGAATTGTTCTGTTTCAAACCCTTTCCAACCCTCTTCCCATGCCACCCCCACCCTGTAAAAAATTGGGAAAATTGGTGACCCAGTGAAACCAAATGCCGGTTAAGTGCAAAGATTTCCAACTAAAGGCTTCCATTAATAATGTCCAATACCAGGCTGCTCTGTTTCACTTCAAAGTGTTATTCTTGGGAAGGAGGAGTATTATAATGTAGTTAAATAAAATAGGTACTAGGCTATGAATAGTTAAAGCATGCTCTAGAATAAAGTGGGTCATCTTTGAACACAGAAGACCACAGTTGGCAAGAGAGCTGAACATAGAGGAGCTTCATTGCTTGAGCTGTGTATTGGGTGCACCCAAGAGCGCAACAATAAGAGGACCTCTGATTGCATTTGAGAGATTAGTATTTTGGACTCCCTAAGTCTTTCCACTCCTTTCAAAATTAGCACAAAGGGCATTCTTCTAAAGTGTCTTGTTAGATTATGAGATGTAGTTTGATATCAAACAAACCCTTGGTCTTTGTGCACTACAGGAAGCATTATTGATAGCTAGGGGAGAGTAAGTTATTTCATAACAGAATTTGAAGGTAATCTGAATGTGAAATTGAGATTTTCCTCTGCACTGCCTGCAGTACAAATACAGAGAAGCCTTCCTGAGAGACAGAGGCCAGCAGATTGGATTCCTCAGTGCAAATGATGATCCCAAAATCAGGCATGCCCTCAGAGTGGGGAAACTCCAGAGTGACAACCAATACAGGAGTGGATATGCCCAAAACACGGCACAGTTCCAGAGTCACCTCAACCAGCCAGGATTCCTCCATGCTAAGAGAAGCCAGAAGCTTGCAAGCAATGTTAACTACAGGCAGCCTTTGCACCAGTACACCTGTGATCCTGAGCAGCTAAATGTGAAGCACGCTAAGCAGGCCTACAAGCTACAGAGTGATGTAAGTAGAACTGAGTGACACTGTCCTTCCAAGTGCTAGAAGCTGTCTGTGGCAATGTGCTTTGCACGCCTTACCAATCAACAAAAGCATGTTCTTGAAAGAACTACAGTCTGTTTGCTGAAAATGAACAATTTGTTTATTATTGACCCTGTTGCTCTTTATATGTCCTGTCTTGAATAACGAGGATGTGGTTTGATTAGTGCCAAACAAAATAATACACACTGGTGTGTGTTTCATTCTCAGGTAAAATACAAGTCTGACTTGAACTGGCTTAGAGGCATTGGCTGGACTCCCCCAGGTTCTCACAAGGTCGAAATGGCAAGAAGAGCTGCTGAGTTGGCATACATTCGGGAAATGGGATTGCAAGGTGCTTCTGCTCAGTATGGACCTGGAGTTGTAAGTGGAGTAAACCGTTCCTCTCACAAATCCCAACAGCGCTGCTCTCTAGAGGGCAGACAGGCACGTATCCTGTTTAATGCTTTTGAATGCTCCCTGAAGTCTACAGTTGTCGCCATTATTTGAACAGAATATATATACTTCCCTCACAAAGCTTTGTGTACACCTTAATTTGAAGGAACCTCTCAAGAGAATTCAGCACTGTCATGGCTGGGGAATTCCTGTAGGGACTAGGAAGTGCCGTGGGATAGGATTTATTTATACTATGGGATGTGTTTCCCTTAACTTGTGAGTGTTATCTGATCTCCAAGTGTCCCGGTACCTCCATGGAAAGCAGAAGTAGAGGTGGAAGGCACTCCCTGTACAACTCCCCTTCTCTTTTCCTAATTTCAGCAAGACACATCTGTGTTGCCATGTAATCTCCACTGGCAACTGTATTGACAGGCTCAGTGTAGACTCCTAACAGCATAATGTGTGCTGTGGGAGGCTCCCCAATACTGTGGGAGGCTTTTTGCAAAGGGGGAATGCTCCAGCCTCCTCCATCTCTGTCCAGCCCAAGATGCAAGAAATTACAAGCTGGGATCTTCCAAGTTTTCCTTCTCCCTACCTCCACAGGGATGACTCCCAATCTGCAGTGTCCCTGCACAAGAGAGCAAAAGTCCATACAGAGACTTTGTAGACCCTGAAGTTAGGAAGCATTAAGTTACAATAAAAGAGAAGTTCTGCACTTTATATACTTATTTCATTTAAATTTTAACTTTGGCAACAAGACAAGCAATAAGCCAGACCAAGAGAAACATGACATATTCATGATTTACATTCCCATCTGAAAAGTTACTGAGGAAATAAATTATAACTGTGGTTGAGGAATGCAGGCAGTGGGGACTGCAGGCAATATCTTCTTAAGTCCTACATAAGATAATGATCTGATGGTCCCAGGGAAATCTACAGGTGTGCAATCCACCTGGAACTCAGGTGTTTGCTGGTTTGCCCTTTATTTAGGGTTCAAAATAGAAATTAGGACTTGAGCACATTCAGTCCTTTGATCTGTGTAGTATCTAACTTAGATGAACAGCTCCATTTTTTGCACTTTTCCACTTCATAGGTTTGGTCAGTGAAGAGCAGTGATTTAGATTTTGCCCATTTGTTTGCCAATTGTGGTAATTTTTAATATGCAAATATTTTTATAGAACAATAGTCAAAACCTTGTCCTGTCCACTGGCTGTCCTCACAATTTACTTGGGTTTGATTTTACAGGACCAATTGGAGACAGAAGGATCTCAGCAGGTCACAGTCAACCCTGATGCTTCAGAAATTCTGCAAGTCAAGAGAAGGAAAATGCAGCTGTATCAGAAGTAAGCAGAAACATGACATAACACAAATAGATTTTCATTTTGTCCTGCAAATCGTGTAGCTTTTCCTGTTTTCTGGGAAGCACAATAGATGCCGTCTAAGAACTTTTTGTTTTAAAAAGCAACCTAAACATTGCAATTTATAACATCTTTCTCTTTGTGCGTGGATATTTTATCACTGTATGTATTACAGAATCTGATATTTATTTAAAGCTGTAAATTAAATTAGTGCTAGGTGACTGGCAGGCTCAGCTTTGTACTACAGACGGATGAACCTGATTGGTAGAACATAAAATAATTTGTAATGAATAAATCAGATGAATCTTATTCCATACTTGTAATCTTTGGAGATTTTTATGTTCCTGGGTTATTGGCACCATTGACCTAAGAGAATACAGAAGTGTGATGCAGGTGGCTTAACAGATGAACAAGATAAAGGCCAGTGGAAGCAAAGTTATCATTGACTAACCAAGGGCACACCTTTTAGCGGACATCAGAGAATTTGTTCTTGATTAACAGGATGCATTCAGATCACAGTTAGTTCTTCAGTCTTTTTCAAATCTTCCAAAGCAAAAAATCAGAATTAGTTTGCTAGAAATTATGACAATAGGGGTAGGTATTGATAGATTATGTAGCTGCTTAGAGAAGGTGTAAACCCTGGAATTCAGATGAAAGGGTCATTACTACTTTAACAAATTGACTCTTCACAAACATGTCTATTCTTTATATTGTGATTTAATATCAATCCCCTGTTTTTAAAATTTCTGTATAGGGTTGCAGAATCATTGGGCAAAAAAATATACAATTCGAATTACAAAATTTGTGAAAACCCAAGAATTATCCAATAGCTTTAGACCCATTTTTAATGGTATTTAATATCCCCTGCGTCTCACTGGTATGAATTGAAGTTAAGCCAATATTTACCATTGTAGATCTGAAGCATAATAAGTAGTTATCCTCTAATCAAGAATAAAGTGGATAATTCTAATAGTGATTTTTTTTTTTTTTTGCTTTTTCAATCTGGAATGCATCACTGATGGAATTTGTGGTTATTTGCCCTCCAGAAGTGCTTTTAATAATAATTCTCCTTCCTGAACCTTCCTCCTCAGATATTTCTGATGGCCGCAGTTTTGCAAACATAGGCACATGATGATTTTTATGTACGTGGCTTTAGGAGCACACAACAATAGCTTTGAGGTGTCAGGGTTTGATGAGTGCAGGAAAAACACACCTTAGCCAGGGTCGTGAGGGAAAGGGTGGCAGCAGCCAAACCCGCAGAATTTTCAGGGCTTGAAAAGCAAAACTGGAAACATTGGCAACTGCGGCTCTGATTGATTTGGGGAAGAACTGGAGCTGCTTTACTTTCTGGTCTGTTTTGACTATGAAATGTGGGCTTATTTCAAAGCCCCCAACAGGAAAACTGTCACTGACATTCTAGCAAATGCTCTAAGGCTATTTTCAAGACGGTGATGAAGGATGCCCCACGTAGGCCATGAGGAAATGTCAATAATGTTTTTGGTTGAAGAGGAGGCATTTGGGAAAATGATAAAAATAAGTAAATATCTCAAGCTTACCATTTGTCATTCTGAAGCTGTCTCCTAAAGAAGTGATCTTGATTCAGACTGAATTTTGGATTTAATCCAGCTGAGAAATGTTGTCACCTGGGTATAAACTCCTGGCTTGTTTTTTAACCCACACCCATCACCCCAGCTCACAAGGCCATATACGTAGTAGGAGCCGTTTTCTACACAAGTTAGTGGGCCTCCGGAGTCTCCCTGTTGAGAAAAAGCACACATGTTCAAAACATGAAGCAAAACGTTAACCAAAATAAGAATGCTCCTCTCCCGTCATAAGACTTTGAAGCTGTAATGATGTTTTTTTCCTGTCAGATAACTGTGCCATCAGATACTGCTCAGTTCTCAGACTGGAACTGACTCTCAGGTCAAATGATACCAAACTTTTTGGATGTAAGTTTTTGTTTGTTCAAGTCTGTGACATATATCTGACAAGGTCACATGAAACTTCCCAGGCATGAAAGTACCAGGCATTTAGAGCCTGAGCTCAGAAAGATAAAGATGTGGACCTTGGCATAAACGAAAACACTTGATCTCTCCCACATCCCTCAAAATATATTTATTCTGAGCTGGTTGGTCTAATTTTTTGTTGTATGGGTGATTTCGATTGTGAAATATGCTTGCAGTGGTAGTTTGCACCTCAGGAAGCATTGTTCAAACTCTTCCCTATTTTACAACAGTATAAATATGAACTTGCTTCACATTTGCACTAGCTGTAATGAAAAGAATTGTCAGTCTTGGCTTTCCCTGCAAGTCTTACCTCTGATAGTGAAAATCAGATTAGAACTGGTGCTCATGGCAGAGACCATAATAAAATTGAGAGAAAAAAGGCAAGTTTTTGGGTTATTATGACCCAAACTGCCTCAGAAGCCAAACTTCCCAGGCTAGTCTCTAGCTTCCATAGATCTACCTGTGGCTGAGTGACAACATTAGCTCTAGGGATATACATCTCAAACTGTACTGAAGAATGATGATGGCTGTTGAAATACACTGATGGGAGAAACAGATACATATGCAGCACCCTGCCAAAGCTATTACTCTGCACAGCCTGACTATTTACATAAAAAATTAGTGTTCAAGTACAGAAAAAGCAACAGACCTGACAAGAATCAGCTCTGGGTCTCTGAAGATTTCCTGCACAAAACATGCTTTCATCCAGTCTGTGATCATATGCTCTGGGCGCATTGCATTTCCTCTGCGAAATCAGCTTGACATTGGTATCTAACAGCTGATGGGATACTTCATCTATGGGATGTGCACCAAAAAAATGGAGTCACCTTCCTTCCAGTCTTGTTACATGTTGTCTTTGTTCAAAATAGGAGCTCGCTTGCCATTTGGATGGGAAGGGGGAAGAGCAGGAGGGATGTATGGGCTAGCCTGGGCAGAAAAGAAGTATCTGTCTGAAATGATAAAGGCTGGAATTGGAGCCTGGAAGCTTCACTCACAACACTGAGTTGTTGCCTGAACAAAAGCAAAGCCAGATATTCAGAATTTGGCTCTGATCAGCTCTACCCGTGTAATCCTGCTTTTCAAAGGTGCTGGTTGGCTGCAGCTACCACGGGTCCCAATGGGACTTTGAGCTGCTCAGCACTTCTCAGACTGGTGCCATTAGATGTTTTAACACGCAGGCTAATGAAACAGATGAAAACTGAAAATCATACAATATTTAAGGGCAATGATTAATTATAGTGAATCTAAAGACATAACTTGACATCTAAAGGCAATAGCCAGAGTTTCAAAGCGCTACACATCTGTAGATAGTTAAAGGTGGTTTATAAGTTTGGTTCTGCTTGAGTTACAGGAAATATTCGATTTCTGCAGCGATTTCCTGAAGTGCTAATAATAGCTCTGCTCAAAGAAGGAGCCATCTAGTTTGAACACGTACAGGGTACTTGATATTCTTTGTTGGGGAAAAAAAATTTCCCCTCATTCTTTTTAAGAGACACTTTTTATTTGGAACTTTTAAAAAATGTCCATTAAATTCTGTTGGTGCATTCTGATCAAATGAACACGCTTGTCTCTTGTGGACTTCAATGAGAGTTACATCAGAAGGGAGAATTTGGTCCTATGTATCGTATGAGGCTGTATCAGTCACAAAGCACTAGGACACCTACTGCAGCCTCAGTGACACATTTTCCTTCTGCTACTTTACAGCAACACATCAATCAGAACATGAGAAAATGCATTTTTCAGAAAATTGCCATTATCTTTTTTTAAGCATAGTAATTTCTCCCCTTAGGATTTACTGCAGGCAAGAAAGGTTGTGGATAGAGCTGGTTGAACTTGAAAAGCTTTGGATTTTTTTTTTTATTTTTCAGCGCATCTGAAAGTCCAGATGCTGCTTCTGAAAAGCTTTATCTGACCCAATGGGCTGGAAAACCATGTGAAAGTTCCTGTCTTTCTTGGTCCTGTCTGGAAACACACAAACTATACAATAGCCTCTCTCTTGATACCTTCTTGCTTCTATTGCTGGCTTCAGATGAAACCATGACAATGTGTGTCAGATGGCAAACAAAAAATGTGTCAGGGATTTTTTCAGAACTCTGAAAGGTTTGGTTGGTCTAGCAGCTGGAGATTTCTGCTAATGAGTAATTTCCATGGCAGGGTTTAGCTGTCCTTAGTTTTGAATTCCATATCTTGGTTTCACTAAGTGCCTAGGTCCACATTTGGGTCTGGCAATTGCTACTGAAAGTACCAGCCCACCGTGCCATGGAAGTACCCACCAGAATCCAGCTAGCCCATAAATACCTGTCTCTGTCTCGCCCCATCCAGAAATGAAGCAGTCAGTCCCAACAGGAAAGACGAAGTCAGGCAGACACGCTGTTTTCACATACTTTGTTTCCACTGCACAGTGACCATCAACTGGCTTCAATTTAAGTAGTGCTGGAGAGAGGATAAACAACAACAAAAAGTATTTGTAGCTAATTTTAATCCCTAGCCATCATTACCAGTCTGTGACCCAACCCTATGTAAAGCTGCATATATCTGACGTGCTATTTGCACCACGTGCTGGACCTGCCCCTATTTTCTTACCCCCACTTGCCAGTGACACCTACCTGCCCATCACAATTCACATCCCAAAGATTCAAATGGGTCTAAGCCACAATTTTGCCTAATTATTTCCAGAATATATTCTCAACAGGAATTTTACATTGACTTTCATTGGAGAGAGGTGCTCCAAACAACTGAGGTTGGAGGTAAGCCACATGAATATTCAATAAAAGGGATTTACCAATATCATTGTGTGGGACACCATCCTTCTCTCTGTATTTGTAATGTACAATGATCTTCTCCACATCAAATATTTGCTCTTGATGCTCTCTCTTCTTGAGGTCTTGCTTTCCAAGGGCTACTTGGAGATTTTCTGCTGGTTGTCTGCAAAAAAAAAAAAAGTAAATTACATGCAGACAGTGTCTTATCAGTGGTGGTGAAAACCTGCATCTTTAGTATCTGCAAGTCAAGATATTGCTTCCTGTTGTAGAGCATGGCCAGATTTCCTAAGATCATTATAGCAGGGCTTAGTCAGGGAAGTGGTGGTGTTGGACTATACATGTTCTCTTAACTTGTTGCAGTCATGAAATAAAATGATTTAAAGCTACATGAATACTCTTTTCTTTGCATTTTGGGGCAGAGTAGCAGTGTGCACACAGACTGTTATTGTGGCTGTGATGATGAATGGTAACTCATGGAGCTACGGGAGTGCAATTGCTTGCCATTGTCTGGGCGTACTTAAAATCATCTGTACTGGAATGATCTCCAGTGTGTAATTTACTAATTTCCATGGACAGTGGTTTCCAACCTGTTCAACAAAAATGTTGAGGAAACGTCATATTTGAAGCTAGCTGTCACATAAACAATTGAAAGTGAAAACCATATTTTGACTGTTCTGGAGATCTTAATTATGATGCAATATGTGATGTTGCTTATGGTATTCCAATATCCGCGGAGGTTTTCATTTCTTTGAAACATTGCAAAACTTTGTTACATTCCTCTTCCTCTCACAACTATTTTAGCTCATTTTAGGTGAGTGAGGGGTAAGTTTAAGTTGTTATTCCAGCAAGCACCAATTTTAAGTATATGTATAATTTCATGTATGTCTTCATTTTTTCACATATATGTTTTCCTTTCAATATGATTCCCAGCAATTGTTTGAATTGCAAATAATTTGAATTCCAAAGTGCCTTTAATAATAATCCCGATTTTTATACATTTATCTACCCTAGGCATAGGACATGCACTTACTCAATGCAGTGCCCAGCAGTAAGAACCCAGCATGCTTTAATTAGCACTCCACCACAGAAATGTGTGCTCCTTTTTGAAGTCTTTGTCTGCAGAGATGCCATCCAAGGATGTTTGCCAGCTGTAGTCTTAGCTCCACCATAGATCCTCTTGAGTGTCCTTTGAATTTCTGGTTGTCCACAGGTTTTGAATATTTCCTTTGATCCAGGTGGGTCTTTTGGGCTGTCTGTGGGCCATGGGCTCTCTTCAGCTGTGTTGGAAGAGACAACAGATGTATAATGCAGAGAAAACAGACTGGAGGAGTTAAGTAACAGGGGGTCACCTGCTGCTCTGGACTGCCTACATGCTACCAAACAGCTCACTTCTAATTCTTTACCTGTTCCTGAGCAGGGTGAAACATCACAGAAGTCCCATTTCACTTTGCCATTTTTTCTGATGTAGCACCAGGGTTTTTCATCCTCATCGGGATTCCTGAAGGGAACAGTTAAGAGCATCAGCCAATGGGAATGGGGAAGTTTCCACAAAACAGCGAAGGAGCTGAGGATGCTTAGGGGAGCAGCCTCATGCTCCCGTATGAGAGCCAAACTTCCAAAGATACTCTTTCATAAGATTTGGCAAAGAAGATGCCTGAGATAAGGGAGCAGGGCTTCTGCCATTTTACTATCCCCATATCTATCTTAACCCTAAGAAAAATGAGGGACTGATTCAGGGAAATGACGGCTGTTTCTGGAAGCCTCAAATCAGTACAGCAACTTAGGGAATGCACCTCTAACATCCTGGTATTTTATAGACAGGCAGTGTCTAGAAAGATGTGACATCTTAACACCATCTCTTTGCCAAATTCATGAGCAGTTTGTTCTCAGTGCTCTCTTGGATATAGACTTCTACAGTTGCTTCTTCAAAATATTACCTGCAGAAGTTATGTTCACCGATGCCATAAGAGTCAGCGTCTTCCACAAAGGCATTAATAGGGTAATCCAAGAGAATGTGGGAATTCCAGTGCAGGCAGGTCTTGCTACTCAGTGCTTGGTTCACTCTTCCTCTGTAATTAGAGGAGGCCTTTTCATAACAATCATCCAGTCCTGTAAGAAGACAATGCTGATATGAAGATGACTTTTGTGTTGTTCCTTGCCCAAAGTGGTTCCTCTTCCTTCCCTTCCTTGCCCTATGTTCATTTTATGGAGGATCAGAAGGACCTACTGGGTCAGGTAATGATATCCCTTATCCTACATCAGCCAGCAATAAGAGTAATGTCCCAACATCTGTCCAGCTTGAAGCTTCATTGACTTCAAATGCCTGAAACCTCTTTGCATGATAAAGACCTAGCAGCTAAGAGGTGCTCTTAATGCCATAGCAGAACCTCTCTGTCAGTGGCCTGGGCAAGAAATTGTATGTACCCTTCACTGATGGTAGCTGCAGAAGTCAGCCTCTTCCTCTGACGCTCTCCCCGAGGAGACGGGTGCCCTGGGTGCAGTCAGGTATTTGGTGCAATGATGGCATCCATCAGTCTGACTGCAAGGTGAAGCCAGCCCTTGGCCGTCTAGAGGCTTTGCCCCTACCCTCTCCCCTGGAGCTGTGACATACCAATCTCACAGAATCTCCCTCTGAAAGGTTCAGGGCACTTGCAGGTGAACTTCGATCTGATCCTGTGCCGTATGCAGATACCTCCATTTTTGCACGGGTTTGGTCTGCACGGTGAAGACGCTGTCAACGTGGAAAACACAGAACAACCTTGTCACTCTGCTGAACACTATAAAGCCACTCATATGCCTGGTGGAAACTGGGGAGAGCTCCCATTTAGCCTGTTGGCTTATAAACTCTTGAAAAACACTTACCACTGGGGGGTCTCACCAGTGAGTGAACCACCAGCCTGTAAATCAATCATGACCAGCCCCATGGATGGGAGCCATAGCAGACTCAGGCTGGATGACCAATGCAGGACCACTCTCTGCGGTGGGTTGCATGTGATGTCCCACTGCTAACCATCTGTAGTGAGGTGACCTCGTCACGCTATCCCCACTGCAAATCACTCAGTGGAGCCTTTTCTGATAGGGCTGTGCTCACCTTGTTGGCAGTTTGGTGTCTTGTAGGGGTGATTGCAGCTGCACTGAAAATAAGGCGGGGTTAATGTAATCAGGCAGTCTCCCCTGTGGCACCTCTTCTCTGAACATACGTCCTTCACTGTGGAAAACAGAGATGAGGTTCTTCATCAGCATTTGTGTGTGCACAAGAGCTGTGCCCTTGCAGGGATAATGGGAAGACATGCTTTTTCCTGACTCTCCGAGGAAGCTTTCATATGTCTAGTGTGGATTTCCCACTTGTTCACATTATCCATGGAAAAAAATCTGCAGGACCGATGAGCAGCTCACCACTGCCCACCTGGCAAGGGATATAGGAGAGCTTTCTGTACACCTAAAGTCTGGATACTGCATACTACTATTTCACTGGGTACTACTTTAGACAGACTTTGGTCTGGATGAGGAGCTAAGTGTAAGACCTATGAACAAGACTGCAGTGGGCTGCCAAAACCCTCACCCCAGCGAACAGTGGGTTTATAAAGCCCTGTGTTTGTTTCCATTGACAGAGCTGTAACAGTAACATTAGTCACCAAAATAAGCAGTGTAAGTTAGCAGAAGAGAAATTACCTTTCTCGCACGTAGTCCCAGCGTACGGCTCAGGGCAGAGACAGCTGAAGCTGCTTCCTCTGTTTTCACACCTACCATTGTTCTTGCAGGGGTTGGAGGAGCATGGGTCTGCTAGGGTAAGGATGGAGATCTTTTAGTTTAACTTTCAGCTTCTCCACCTCTGTCACCTGCTTTTTATTCTCACATTTTCTGACTGCAGAAGGCTACCTTCCTGGCCACAGCATCCTGTGTAACAGGTGCCACATTTACACATCAGCTCCTCAGCTGCAGGAGCAGCTATGAATTGCTACAGAGCCTATTGCAAGCTGTAACATCTTCAGGCTTTGGGTCTGGAGCTCCTCAGCTCCCTTTGCCATGTCTACGATGAAGCCATAATGGGGCAAGTCCCTCCCTTTGCTCAGGGCCGGATTTGCCTCTATGGCAGTGGCAGAAACAGGTGCCTGAAGAGCCAGAGCTGGCCCTGGGCATCTGCCTTTATGGTCTTAGTGTGGAGGGGTCTGGATTTGGCATTGGCCTGGTTGCAACGTGGCACTAAATCTCCCCTGGAAAAGCCATCCACCACCATTACACTGTATAATACCCCGTGTGGCTACTGCTGCAAGGGAGTGGGCATCTGCTGAGTGTCACTTGAATACCACTCCTTACACCATGCTCAGCCTCTCTACTCCAGGCTGCCAGGAGCAACTGGTGTTGGGGACAGCCACATACCAACTCTGCTTTCTTTGTACCAGGGGATGTTACAGGCAACTTTCCTGTCTCTCCTTTTGTGTTCCCTGAGCAATCTCAAAGATCCTTTCCTGCTCTCCAGAAGTTTGGCCAAACAGAAAAAGAAACGAAAAGAAAAAAACCCTGCAACTGAGAAAAAAAGAAAAAAAAAAAAAAAGGAAACCTGCTCTACATTTGGTTCCCAGCATAAATACAGAACATATATCCCATGAAAACAGCAATTACATCTTACAGTGTCTATAGACAAATAAGCCTTAGCTTTTTTGTAGTAGCAATCAGAAATGTTCTGCATGATCAGAATCCATCCTGTGAAACCTGGAGATAAAACACAGGCTCCTTACAAGAGAAATACAAAGGAGAACACTGCAAACAATCTTCCTAACTCATCCTTTGATGCAGGCGTTTTGAGAGCAGGCTGGCAGCCAAGGCCCTCCACACTCACGCTACAAGCGCAGGGCTGGGATTTTACCCCTTCTTTGCCTCCCTGCCCACCCCTCAGAGGTACCTCTTCTGGTATCGCTGTAGCCAAAATATGCCTCAAACCAGTCAGGGTCCTCTGAGGGCTGCTGCTGGAGGAAGGGGTCCTGCTCCAGTTGCGTGTACTCATCGTAGTACTCGTAGTCGTCAGCCTCGTCTGCAGGGAGGGGTGAGCAGAGGGTTGGAAGAAAGAGAGGAATTAGAACTGCTAAGAGGAGAAAGTATCAAAGAAGTTATCCCCTGGGACAGACAGTCCTTTAGTCCTTCAGCTCATTTGGGATGTCAGGGGGTTTAGAGCTTGCATCATCTTGAGGACCAAAGGTGCCGTTCAGCTCTTCCTTGGCACAGGTAGAGCTCACCCAGCACCCATCACAGCCACCCCTGAGCACCACCAGCCCCAGCTCTGTCCTTGCTGCTGCTCCTGGAAGGCGCTGGGGCCATGGCTGCTGTCCTGCTTTCATTGGGATTTGTTTTCAGTTTGTGGCCAGCCATAGTGATCAGGGCCATTAGCAGCTAAATGCAGGGCAGCTGACCCAGGCTGGCCCACAGGTGTGTTCTATATCATTAACATCAAGCTCACTATAAAAGAGAGGGTTTGCTAGGAAGAGGTGGGCCCTTTCTTGCTCTCCTTGCCTCTTCTCCCTGTTTGTTGTTATTCCTGGAGCAGCTTGCTAGTGATTTGTGGATGAGTACAATTTTTGTCTGGTTTGTGTTGTCATTTATATTGATTTTCTTCATTTCATTAAATCTGGTTAACTTCACCCCATAAGTCTCCTTTTCTTTTTCCCAACTCCCTTCCTCATTTGGGGAAGGGACATTGGGTGAGAGAAAAACTGCTATTGTTTAGCCCTGGGTGTGGGCTAAACGAAGACAGCTGCTCAGCTGGGGCCATGGCTGCTCAGCTGGGGACACAGGTGGCAGCCGGGATGCCCCGGAGGGGACACAGGTGGGGTGTCTGCAGGTGTGGGGACAAGCCCCCTGTGCGGCACCATAGCCAGGGAGATGCTGATGGCTGTTGCCAGCACAGTGAGGAAAGGAGATCTGGATTCCTAGAAGGGGTTTTCTTTGTCCAGCCGCTTTGATCACCCGTGTCGCCACTGCTGCAGCACGTGGCAAGGCCTTCGCTGGCGTGCAGGTCCCTGCTGCATGTGGGGACGCAGAAACCCATTTTGAGGGATATTGGAGGTGAGCAAGGGGCCAAGGCACCTACACACCTATGTGGCTCCTCGTCCACACAACCCTTTCAAGGAGCGAGGGCCTGGCGCAGCAGACACGTGCTGCAAACCCTGTCCTTGCCTCAGCAGGGCCTGCAGCCTCGTGGGGCGGCAGCTCTGCCAGCCCACGTCTGGGGGGTCTGGCTGATTAAAGGGGGCCGGCAGCTCCTTGCACAGGTACAGCTGCTGTGGGTGGAAGCCACTCCGGTGTTTCAAAGACAAGCTATGGTAATGAGCAAAGCTGAGCTACGCACAGAGACGTTTTAAAAAGCTCTCCCCTAGGGCCGGACCGATGGCCCCATGGATAATGCTCTGCCTTGAACTGATTATCGACTGCATTATCTTAGTTTTCTCTCCTCATTCATTCGCTTGCAGCCTTTATCTTTATTCTTTCTTTGCTTCTGGGAGAAAAAAAAAGAAATTCCACTTTTGTACAATGGGTGTTTTGTATTTCATATTAAAATAGAACTGTCTTTTTTTCTTCTTTTTTTTTTCCTGCATGCCAACTCTCGTTTCTCAACAAAAAAAAAAAAAACAGGAGGAAAGTTTCACCTCATTTATTGCTATGTCAAGTCAAGACTCCTTTTCCTCAGCTCATTATTTCCACAGGAGCTGAGTCTTGACAGTGTGCAAGTGTTGCAGAAGTGTGTGCCTTGCTGAGGAACAGAAGGATCTCGCTGGAAGATAAGGACATTGTCTACAGTGAACAAAATTAAATTTAATGTGATGTAGTTAAGAAAGGAAAACAAAAAGATGGTTTTGCCTGAAATGCAGCCTGCAAGCTGACTTTGTTGGAGGGGAGATTTTGCAAGCGGACTTGAGTGTAAGGGAATTTTCTGAAGGAGTCTGATTTTGTTTCCCCTGTTTATTTTCAAAATCTTAGTGGGGAACATTGGCTTTTATTCTGCAGATGCTTTAAAGAAGTATTCTGAGGGATGGGGTAGCCCTTTTTATGGAAAAATATATCTGCTAAAAGTTATGAAGGTTGAACAGGAGAGTTATGGCTGACAAAAGTAAACTGCAAACATGCCCAGCGTGCTTTACAGAGGCTGGTGAGGACTCTCTTGAGTTGACAGAGGCAAAACAAGTGTTCCAAATGAGCACAAACGGCTAAAACCTTGTAGGAGCGTCTACCATGATTTTTAAACCAACTGCTCAGTGTTAAGAAATGACAGTACTGTCAGATCATTTTGTTACATTGGCATTATTCCCTAGCAATGGATTAATGGTTTATTAACAACACTTGTGAAATTACTTGTTGACCCATTATGAAGTATTTTAAGTGCATCTTTGCGGTAAAACCCAGTTGGCCCAGTTCACATTTTGCAGGACGTCTCCTTCTGGCGGCTCTGTGAGGTGGAGCACAAACTCCTGTTTGCACTGATGGGGCAGTTGACCCCAGACAGTATTTGGGAGAGGCTAATGCACACCTGAGGCCAGGTTTGCCCCTGGCAGCATGCCTGGGTGGCCAGGGCTGAGGTCAAGTGGGTAGCACTGAGTGACCCCCTCACAGGCTGGCAATTACCATTAGGTGAAAGTTCGTGACCAAGCCATGGAGTTAAGGGAGCGTGTGGAAAGGGCTCAGAAAACATCAGCAAACTCTTTTGGGAACGCTGATGCCCTCATGTGAATAGTGGGAGTTGGGAAGCTGAGCTGCCTCGCTGGGAGACCAGCCAAGGTGACGTGAGAGTGCAGCTGATCTGAGAAATCACCGTCGTCCCTGCTTGCTCCATCACCAACCCTCTTTATGAAACTGTGAAACAGAAGTAGCTTGTACAGGCCATGTGAGTGATGCTTCCCATCTACCAGCTCCTCAATGTCCTCCCCAGCCGCACAAAGCAGTGAAAAACAAAGAACAGAAAACCTTGACTTGGGTACATGACATCAAACTTAAAGATGTCATCTTATTTGTCATTGCTTCAACACTAAAAAACTATTTGGCTTCCACATGTCTTATTTAAGAAATGCTCCCATTCCATTTTTTTAATTATTCATAACAAGCCTTAGGTTTAGTAAAGCAAAAACAACACTTTTTTTATCTGAGCACATAATTAACGCACAAAGTCTGATACACTGGTTGATTTAAACCTATTACTAAATCAGCGTGTTCATTCTTTGTAAGTGATGGAAAACCTTAACATGCTTTAAAAAAAGCAGTGATATGACATTTGTCACTGAAATGTGACTATTACATGAAATTAAATTAGACATCCTGCATGCAAATTTTCAAAGAATAACTTTCCTCTGTGTAGTACAAAAAAAATCCCCCCATAATTGATAGGCAGAGATTGACTTTTAAAGCTTCAAATCAGCTTTGAGGTCTGGGTGATCTTTTAAACTGCTCAAGCTTTCATCTGCAGTTTTTCACATTGCCAAAAGCTGTCAATCAAGTGATGGATTTCTGATCAATATCCCCTTGTTCATTAGCTTGCACGGGCTCTCTGTTACGGCGAGAACAGATATCCCAATGCCGGCAGTCACACTGTTTTCAAAACCTTCTCTGGATCAAGTCATGACTAATGTTCCGAGTGGGAAAGTGATGCATTAGGATGCCATTGAGTGACCTGAATTGCGAGGTAACTTTGTTGGACTGCAGTTGTCAAGATGAGTGATGTGCAAAGTTAAAGCCTATTGCCAACGTACATCAAGAGTGCCAGAAAGTACCCAGCATTTATTCAAGCTCTCAGAACCTCTGGGGATTGACTGAAATCTGGCCTAATTTAAGCAGGATGAGTTTTCCTGCCACCTTTCTAAATACTTTTTGTCTCCAGCTCTGAGAATAATGTAGTGTTATTTTTATGAGGCTGAAATCCTGACTGTATTTTAAATAATGAGATGTTCCCCATATAATTCTGCAGAGATGAGACCTCACGGTATTTCCTCCCTTCCACGAGGGCTGTGGATGGGAATATCTGCGGCTTCAGAAAGGAATTGCGAAAGAAGTGAGAGCAGCTAACAACAAAGCCAGCAAGCCTTTCAAATAGTTTTGTGGCTGCTACTTAAAAGCAGTTTTACAGCACCTTTTCCTTGGAGGGATGAGTGCTGGGTGAAGGCGGGTGATGATGGCTGAAGGAGTGGGGACTTGCAGGAGGATGGGGAGCGGGAGATTGCAGGGACAGTGGAGGGACAGAGGTAAGGACCATAGAGCATAAGGGAGGGAATGAATTAAGAAATTGTGAAAGCTCCCTCATTGAAAAGCAAATCAGCTGGTTTGCACAAGGTTTGTGCATAAAGCCTGAAGCCAGCTACATGGCTCTGTGGCCAAATACTTGCCGAAGCTAAATACTGAGCTCAGATGCATGAATGATTTGGATATTTGTTTTCCACACACATCCTGTTAGAAGAGCATTATTGACTTGGGGCAAGAAGCTGTGCTGCATGAACTACAAGGCTGCTGGACTCGCAGGTTTGACCTGGAAGCCAAAATGCCACTGAATGAACAGGAATGTGGCTGAATAATGAGTGCTTAGTAAAAGCCACACTAAATTTTGCAGAAAAAGGAGAAAAATTAATGTAATACTTTATTAGCTATAAATTATAAACTCAGACATAAGAGTCACTGAAATCAAGAAAAGGAGGCACAGGGGCTTACCTGCAAAAATACTAAACCTAGCAATAAAACCCAAATCCTCTACATAGTCCAAGTGGGCTGCAAAAGGATGTCTAAATCCTCACACAACACCTACAGATCCTCACACAACATTCATCACAGCTTTTCTCTTAGCAACATCTCAGTGCTACATAGCCTTCAATGATTTTCATTTGCATGAGCTTGTAAACACTTTTTGAACCTTCTTGCACTTTGGAGAAAAACTTGCAGAAATAAGTTCCACAGTTAGTTGTATGCTGCAAGGGAAAGTTACCCTTCGTTTGTTTGACCTTCAATCTGCATGCACAGACAGACTTTGTGCTTATCCTTCTGGGAGGTTTGCAGCCCAGCACCATGGCTTCTCCTCCAGCTGGCGACCAGCTGTGTCACCCATGGGTCCCCAAAGCTGTGTTGAGCACAAGAGGCCACAGAGTGGCAGAAAAGTCCTGGTTTGGGACAGATCTGTGGGTTGCAAGAGCATTCTAGGAGTACCCCACGATCAGCTGCAGATTGGTACCAGTGCTATGCCTCTGTTTTGGGCTCCAGTGTGCCAGACAGGCTCCTGGCTGGGACTCGATGCAACATTGTCTCCTGCACTGACATGGAGCACATGTGGAGGTCTGAAAGTACTCACCATGTTACTTGTCCAAAGTTAAACAGACCTACTTGATCACAGGCCTTATTTCAAGCTCAGCCAAGTTGTGCATGAAGTTAATAAAAGTCAGCACTGGACACTAGCGAAGGCTCTTGATGGACCAGGTCACCAGCCTCTCAGTTTTGTATTGTATGCACAAGTTAAAATGAAGAAATGGAAACCACTTACCATTCAGCAGGTCAGCCAGGAAGAAGAAATGGGAAGCCTGCATGATATAAAAAAGGGCAGAGAGTCAGTTTCTGGGGAAAAAAAAAGCAAGCACAGAGCTTGGTTTTTGGCACAAAGTTTCTGTTCACCCCAGTGCTGAACATCTAGATAAACTCATTACCCACTTTGGAGCTAACTGGGCTGGATTTTAAGAGCTCTTTCAAAAGATGATCAAAATGTCTTAAAAAGCCCACTGCTCCCAAAAACCCACGTGGGAGCTCTGGCCTTTCTGAGCATCCAGCCCAAGCCGCAGGGCTGGTGGGCTTTGGGAAAAACCTGTCCTGAACAAGTTAAATTAACTCTTTGCTTATGAAGAGACCATGCACTGACTATTTGTCTAACTTCTCTGAGATACTGACAGAGGCCACGCCCCAGCCGGCTGCCAAAGCTGGAGGCTGGGACATGCTCGGGCAGGGCAGAGCTGAGGTAGGGTGGTGCGGCACGGCCCAGGAGCCTGCACCTGGTGTGGCCAGTGGGATGTGGACCTCTGAGCTGGAACGCTGTCAACAATCTTTGGATGGAGGAGAACATTTTTGGAACTTTCCGTGAGGAAATGCCGTGTGTCCGACCTCCGACGTGGGGCTCCAGCCTTTCCTGTTCGGCTCATGATCAAGGGCAAGTGACAAAAGGGAACAGAAGAAGGCAGCAAACAGCTCTCAGCCTTTGAAGAGTGTGGGTGAGGTTTGTCTGAAAGGAGATGCACTGACTCCACACCAGGACGCATCACCTGCGTGCTGATTTCAGCTCACTTTCCCTCTTGCTCTAGATCCCAGCTGCGAAAAGGAGTACCTGCCTGTGATGAGTATACGCATGCTAACAGCGGGTGTAAAGAAGATTTGGACCTGCTATTCTTCATCCCTCACGTGATTTGTCAGAAGAAAATGTATTTCCAAACAATTTATCACACGTAATAAAGACAGCATACATACACACACGCTCACACAATATTATGTGCACCTACGCATTGCTACAGACACAATTAACTGTGAATATATGCCCTCTTTAGTTGTGTATTATATGTAGAAATGGTATATAGAAGAAAGGCATTCTCAGCTAACACTGGTTGTGACTAAGAATGAACGAATCAGAAGCAATGAATAAGAAACAGGACAAAAAGAAAGCTCAGAATTCACATTTGCGAATATTATCTGGAATATATAAATGAGTTTTTGCTTCAGGCACGTTTGCGTCCCTCTTGTGTTTGAGCCAGGGAGAACAGACACTCCAGCTCTCCCCTTCCCACTGACTTTAATGAGCGCGATGTCCCCTGAACCGCTCTGCGGAGCCCCTTTCCAGGTGCACTTAAGTGAGCCACACACATAACTAAATCCTGTGCAGCTGGAAGGACACACGCTCACACAATTGCCCCTCCTGAATGAGTGCGGAGATGATGGTAAATGAGAAGGCTGTAAAAGCTCTGCCCTCGGTGTACATGTTTCTTGAGTGCAGGTACAGGCTTCGTCAGATCCTTTGCCAGACCCCAATGGAGACTGTATAAAGAAAAGGTCTAATTGCTCCATTTACAATTAGTGGTAGCATTCATCCATAAACACAGACCAAAACAAACCCTGCAAGGGTACTCCTTTCTTTTGGAGGAACAGATGAAAGAAAGAACAAGGAGGCAGCAACAGGAGCAGGATGAAGCAAGAAATATTTCATCTCCCTCCCCAGCTCTCTGCAGTGCCTCGTTGCGCTGTTTGCCTGATGGGATTGGAAAGGGTTTGGGGGCAGAAGGTTTGACTTCAGTGAGGTTGCTAAACCTTTTCTGCACTCAGGGCAGCCCTTGGCACCACACAGGAATGCCGGAGGGTTTCAGCCCAGGCAGAATGAGGTGTGGGACGTGGCTGCATCATGCTCTTCAGTGCCTCAGCTTCCCCCATCTGTAGAGCAGAGAAAGAAGAAAGATGAGAGACCTAGCACTTTGCTGTACAACTTTCTTTTGCAAGTTACCCACCTACCCCTCCTGTCCAAGCACTCCTCCGTGGGCAGAGCTGACTGCAAAAGGGCAGATACTCCACTGCAATAAACTGGCGCCCTAGAAAATGTGCAGGTTTCCAGTGACAGCCTTCTGAGGAGACGGTGGCCTGTACTCTAGGGTGACTGAGTTCCAAATTTTAGTTCCCATTTTTGGATGAAGGCTTCTATCTGCTGCCACAGTACAAACGTTACTGGGAACAAAAGCTTCTGGAGCACCTGGCACAGAGAGTCCAAGAGTTAAACCCAATCTTTATCGTAAGGCTCTGGTGTCTTGTTTTGTCCTGGGGCTTTTTCCTCTCATAAACCTGTCACAATCTGCAGCAGCAGAGCCCCAGGGGATGAAAACCCAGGCAGAGCTGACCTCTTGGTGTGGAGACTTTTCTCCTCCCTCCCGAGATCCACTGGACCACTCACCAGACCACACTGTTTTTGATACATTTTCACCCCTGCTATCCAACACAGGGGCAAATTTTAGCCTTTTGGCTCCCTGCACGAAGCTTTCCATGGTGTTGTGCAGCAGAGGAGGTAGAAGTGCTCATCTCCTTCCCTCCTGCCGACTTGAGCTTGCCCTTTCCTCCGTGCCATGAGGGGCTGTGGGAGGTGGGATGCAGGATGGGGGATGTAGGATGCAGGATGCTGGAAGGAAGATGCAGGAGGGGACTGTAGGAGGGGGCTGCAGGATGGGGGCTGTAGGATTGGGGGTCCTGGATGGGGCTGGAGGTGGGGGGGACTGCAGGATGGCGGCTTCAGGAGGTGAGTGCAGGCAGGGGCAGTGCAAGCAGGGCCTCCTGCCTCCATGCCGTATTTCTCATGGCCAGCAGGAGGATCTTGTCTTCTGACGAGGTGCAATACTGAGCCCAACCGGGAGCTGGATTCAAACAAAAGGAGGAGAAAGGTGGGGGGGGAAGAGAAGAAATTAGACTGTGGGGGTGGTTGCACCAAACAGTCTCCTTGCTGCAGGTCGACACTGATACTTTGTGTGCTGTCTCAAGAGGGAATGAAATCGCTGGATCCTGTTCATACCAGGTCCGCAGAGATGGGAAACGAAGCTGGAAGAATTTGCGGAGAGCAATTTTAAATTTTATTACTTTAGGCTCACAAAAAAAAAACACCCTGAAAAAAAAAAAAAATCGGGGAGAGACATTTTACATGGGTACCGGTGCATTGCTAAGTGTGGAGCTGATTACATTTATAGGGCTCCTAGAAAAAAATGGTGGAAAAATGGCTGAAACGCAAAATATCCTAATATCACCCGACCTTTGTTGTTGTCATCATCGTCATCATCGTAATGATTAGCACTTCACCAAAGCTCTTCCTCCAAAGAACTGTATCAAAACTTTTCTAATTAGACTTTGTACCAAGGTTAAACATTGCAAATGCATGATACTCTCCATTTTTCCATTTCGACTCCTCAGGAAAGAGAGATGAATGAAATGTAATAGATTTCAAACAGTAATGCCAGAACTGTGAGCTGTCTTGGTCTCAGGACAGAATCCTATGGCCCTTTCTCAGACAAAAATGTCCTGTTAATCTCTGGCAATTCTTTCTGAATAAAGCCAAGAAGATCTGACCCCAAATTGAAGGCAAATTATTTACAGCTGCCAAGGGCATTCTGCAGTTGAACTGTTGATTGTGTCTCGGGTACATTTGCTACCCCGTATTACAATCAAAAAAATAATCAAAACACAAAATCAGGTGGAGCAACTGGCAGCACAAAGGTGACAACCCAGGGTCAGGCTGTGAATTTCCATGTGTACAAACCAGAAGTAATTCCAGAGAAAAGTGTAGCTACCCAAGCTGCCTTGACAGATGAGCAGAGGGATGAAAACTACCTCTACAAATGCACACACCTTACAACAAAGCACTACAGGAGTTCAAAAATTAAACTGCATTGATAGGAATTGGCCTGTTCACTCAATTGCACTAAGCTGTGCAAATTCTCCTGCAACTTGCCTTGAAGTGGCCTCTACAGCAGCAAAACAAATATTGCCCCTTTAATTTGTTCTTCTGTGCAGTCACAGCTTTGCAGCCGAGGAGGTGGGATGGGGATGAACTGGAGAACAAGGATGGATATTTGATCAACTTCCATCCACGACTGACATAAGGCATGAAGGAGCCATGAGGGCAGACACAGCTACTGCCTTTTCGTAGTGAACCCCTTGATCCCGCTGACAGCTCTCAGTGGGAACCTTTGTCTGGGCTTCTCGCCAAAGGAGGAGGGAATCGACAATTCTGATGCTCTTACAATCGGCCAGATTTTTGCCTGCAACCATCTTGGGTAGTGACAGTCTTTGAACTTCAAGGGAAAGTGGCTTTTCCAGCAATGACATTGTATTTCTCAGCCAAGGCCATGGTTGCAGTATAATGAAAGCAGGGCATATTATCATCTGGAGCACACATGCAACACATGTTGTATTCTTAGCCTGGGAAACCATTCTCTGAAAGGATTCCACCAAAACTTCTGAGTTCTTCACCTCTCTGCTAGCAAGACATCTCCTGCCTCCACACTGAACTGCAACGTGTGCCTCAGAGTAAATGATATGTTCCTTACCCAACCGGACCCAGGGTACCCAGAGAAGTTTACATTTAAAGTCTTTATTTGGTTGATTATTCAGTTGTGAACCTTTCCCATGGTAGCACCTGATACAAAAAACATGGGGATCTAGGAAAAAAAAGCAACAGCCCTCGGAGGTGCTGCTGAAACCAGCTTGGTTCTCTGCACAGGAGTTCCCTGCTCCTGTTTTCCAAGACATCAAAGTTTCCAAGTTAATCTTTGCACTGTGAGAGATGGCCTGGTAGCAGCTGGCTGTTTTTAAAGTTGCTCGCTGGTGGATGAGGTGTGCTTGTGCTCCCAGGTGGAAAACTGGGTCAGCCTTGGATGACATGGCAAGGGGAAGCTACACAATCTGTTTCGAGGGGGCCGCAGGAGCCAGCCTTGTCACACTAACGCACGTGTGCTGTGCTATCAAACGCCTTTGCAGCCCGTGCCGGGAATGCAGGTTATACTGCTAGACTTAAAGCTTATGCAAAGTCATTAAGTCCCTTTAGTTACACGGGATATCAACCTGCACGCTTCAGGGCATAAGCTGATTGCCCTCGGGGGTCAGCGAGGAACGCTTCCCTCTCCGAGAGCGCCGTGCGCAATTAGCTGGGGGCGCTCCCAAGGCTTTGTAGCTTTCCTGCTGCATCAGGCAAATTTAGGCGAGCGCTGCAGAAGGGCATTACACCTGATGGGCCATGAATTGAGATGGGCTTGACAGCATTCGCTTCTCTTTGCAGTGATCAGTTCACGACACAATGGAGCATAAAGCCCTCGTGTGAGTGGTGCGGCGCTGGAGGGAGAGTGAGGGGAGCACAAGTGGGAGTTTAATACAGGAACAGATCCCTTGGTGGGTAGAAAAAGATGTCAGAGTTTGCTTTGGGACACCCTAAAATGTTAATCTCCAAGCACCTGAGGCAAGGAAAGACCTGTCCTGCTGGTAACAGTTTCCTATCTGCTGTGGGCCAGCTAGGAGATAGGCACCAATGATAAGCTTGCTTTGCAATTGTTTGATCTTAATGTGATACTTTAATCCTTCCCTTTCCGCTACTAAGTCTACTTGGTTATTGGACTGGGCATGTCTAGTGACTTCAAAACACTTTCCGTCACAATTAAGAACACATCAATTTTTTGAAGTTCCAAAATATTCAGTGAAGAGCCACCTCTGCTTTCTGACTCCTGTGTTTCTTCCTCTCTGCTGCCAGGGGCGTTGAGTTTGGAGGGAACACTGATAGGAGAAAAAAAGCCTGATATGAACATCTATTGATTTAAAAATCACTGTTTTTTCTTTCAAGCATGTGCTAAAGCATTCTAGAGCGTTGTTAAATGGGAGCTGCAGCATGGGGTATGAGCAGCTCTGTCACCAGAGTGTTGTGGGACCCAAATTGTTCTCACCCTGTTTCAGATTTCTCTAGCCCAACTCAGCACAACGTTTAAGCATACCATTTAAATTTATGTGTATTTCAGAAAAGTTGCTTCAATACAAGCCCAAGTCAGGGAGGATAGGCAGATGAATTGCTGTGTCTGAAAGTTGGTACAACCTGCTGCAGCAGAGCTCTTTGGATTTCTTTTTGGCAAAGTAAGGAATACTTAACAATACAACACCTTATGGCAGTCACATTTCTACCACAGTATCTTGCTGAGCAAAAACGTATTGATTTCTCTGAAAGTTCCTGTTCATACAGTGCTGATGTGTGTATCAGTGAGGACCTACTGTAACTAAAACCAAACAAACAAAAAAACCAACCTGAGAAGACCTGTCATGTCTGAAGATAATCTTTGGGGCAGTTGCATCATATATGCTAAAATAAAGGACCAGATTTTGTTATCCCTTGCACCCACCATGCAGCTTCTTGCCTTTTATGGAAATAGTTTGGATTCACGCAGGTGAAATGAGTTTCTCTTCAGGTGATATGAAAGAACCAAAAGGAATTTTTTGCCTTAGGGTCCTGCTCCAAACCTGCCAGGTCCATGAATGTCTGAGAGCTTTCCTGTTCTATTTTGACTGACTCGATATGAGCTACTGCCTAAATCTACGTTTGACCTCTACTGTATTTCACCAATAACATTTATTAATCAGAGTGTTACTTATAAAAACTCCTAAAACCAGATTGAAATGAAAATGAGAATGATGAAGAGAGAGAGTTCTGGGAAAGGATGGAAATAGGAATTTAAGGGTGTTTTCCTTGTTTTCAGCGAAGTCAAAAGTCTGTTCTTTTTTCATTCAAACTATTTCAGTGCAACTTTTTCTTTGGAACAAATCATTAAGGTAAAAATGTCCTCTTATAACATGTTTGTCATGCAATGGTCACGTCATGGCGACTCATTCCGCTCTTTTTTTTCTGGGATCCATGCCAAGTGCTAAGCCAGAAAACCTTGTTATATTAATTATGAAGAAAAAACATGTTTTATTAAAAACTAGCCTGCTGAATATTCTGTCGTGCTGCTTTTCAGTGACAGCAGAATTGCTTTTGCATTTTAGCAAAGTTAATGAATTTTCTGGGGAAGGGGGAGAGATACACTGCATTTTCCACAGCAATATTTAGAGCAAAGTCAGATTAGGATTGTCAAAGCTAATGAATCAATCTAACACTTAGGACTAGTTAGGAAAAATCTGTGCAAGACTTCGTGTTGTCTAAGACTGCACCTACCTCTTCCTCACTGAGTGTGAATTAACACAACCAATTCATTATGAGCTTATTTATATTAGATTGGGTTCCCATAATGTCTGTAAAACTGGCATTGAACTACCCTAGAACTGATCCCTTCAGCAAGCTGCCACATGTCCCGGTGGATCAAGTATGCTGTATCCACTGCTGTCAGTGGATAGATAGTCCTGATGATACACTGATTAATAAATACCTTATTGTGTTGCAAAAATCACTGATCGCAAATTCACCAAGCTATTCAAAAAGATCCATAACCCATTAAAACCCCTCGCTATATATTTTTTCCCAAAGGACTCAATTTAAACATGTCAACATCTGAAATTTTGCAACACATTTCACTAAATACAAACCTGCATGCATAGGATCCGTTGTTAAGAAAGCAGAGGTTTGAAAGAACCTCAAAGTCCTTCTTAAGAAAATCTACTTGATCACAGTGCTTGGAGGGACAAAAGAAATGTTTTTAAAACTGACTTTTAACTTTGCCTTGGTTACAAGTCATTCTTTCAGTCTTCTTTAAAGAGGAGATGAATAAATTTGGGAAAGTACATGAAGCTGTGCCAGAGCAGGGTTCTGGCTGTCTCTAGCTACGTTGAATATTTTGCCATTAACCTTCCTCCCGTGTTAGTGGCAATGATAAATCAGCCATTCAAAATATACAGCTGGGGCAAATTTTACCTTTGATGAAAGAGCTTGCAAAACTGCCAAGCCAGCGCATACTCCTGACCTGTTTGATCTGATATCTAGTCCCTTCAGCACAAGATGAGCAGCCCACACTGCAGCCTGAACGTGGCGGGTCATGGCAGCAGGGTGGCCACTGAGCACACCCAGATGGACCATTCCTTGTCACTGCAGATTTCTGCTGAAAAAAACCCATGGGGCTTCCCTCTCATGCAGCATTTCACTCAAATACCTTGCTGTCCTGAAACACAGATATTTGGAAAATGCTCCAGCTGCCTGGGAAGGGCTCAGAAAGCAGCAGAGCTGGCCCGTGGCAAGAAAAGTAACATAAAAACATACTCACGCACAATTGTGTGTTCCCTAGGAGAATGACCAGTGGAAGAACCTGAAGGGTCAAAGCACTGTTAATCATCCTTATGCTCGTTTTTTCTTGAAATTAGCTTTTTCTTCTTGCCTATGTTTTTTCAGGCAAGCCACAATCATTCGAGGGTGAGCTAATTCAGTGCAAATAATTAACTGTGCTTCAAATATTGTTTAATGTTCAACAGATTGCCCTGATCAAATAAGCTCATCCTGTCCAGATAATAACTTCATTGACTGCTGGTAAGTGTTTCAAATCAGTAAGTATCAAAGATGGGAATAGTGTAAATTAACAATGAAACAAAGTATTTTCCTTGTATAAGAAATATTTTTTGACTATTATTGTCAATTGTAAAAAAGTATGAATCAGGCTTACTTCTCTTCCTTCCACCTGAAAAATTAGTGAGATCTAGTTATAAAATACAAGATTTTTAAAACCATGAAAGTGTGCTTTTTATTATTTTCTAAATTTCAGGTACCAAGGTTCATGTTCTCAAGTATTTGTCCATGAATGCGAGAACCTGGAATCCTCTTTTTAATAAAAATTTAAATTCTTGAGTAACCTCCCAGTCTCCAGAAGCTGACTCTTTTACCCCAACAGTAGCAACTGAGAAAATCACATTATTGCAAGAATAAACAACCCTCTGTTGCAGAAATGCTGACAAACTTTTACTGGTCTGATGTTGTTTGTGCTACAAGTTATGAAAACAAGTGAAAAGACATATTCTTTCTCCCAGATAGTTTAGAGCCTGAGTAGAAAGAAGGAAGATGGTAATCGGAATACAGTGTTTTCACTTCACAGCCCACATTCACAAGGAAGTCCCTAGCAATGTGTTTTCTCTATGGTTATAAAACAGTTAAATAGGATAGTGCTGACCACCTTACACAACACCAGGAGGAAAACGAATGCGGTTGTCTGCTCAGGAGGACCTGAATAGCATACAGTAAATAAAATGGAAGGGTGGGGTGTCCACATGTTAAAATATGAGGAAGAAAGCAGTGAAAGCACAAGGGCCTCATCCTTTCCCATCCTGAATGGGGTTTTCTGGTGAAAAAGATAAGATGTGAGCACTTGATTAGGGGCTCTGTGACAAGTGCTGAAATTTGGATGTCAGGGAACCTTATTTCTGATGATTTGTCACTTTGGAGCCTGAACATCCTAAAGGAGATTTCATACATAAAAAAATACACAAAGAATTTAGGTATGCTAATTATGCCACATGTGCATAATTTAAGCAGGTACCTACATGCAAAACATGTTTGAGATTTAGTATGTTGGTGGCCACACATACAAGTTTAAGAGATTCCATATTCTTTTACTAGTTAGAAAGACAGCAAGATAAAAGGAGTTAGATAACGCACGACTTTATGTAATGTGTCCTTGAGTAAGCTGATTTGCACTGAATTTTAATAGAGCCCTGATTCATCAAATCTCAAACAGAATTAAGGTATGGACTGGATCCTAATAACATCATGCTTTATATCCATGAAAGATAAATTAAAGGATGCAAAACTGCTATTGACAAACATTGATTATATGTACTTTGATGGACTTTGAAGTTGTGCCAGATACGTCTTGTCAGCCTCCAAAGTTTTCTTTTAAATCTCATTGCATAAGGCTTTTACTTTTTAATTATTTTTTTCCCTCAGCCTCTTTGATCAAGAAAAAATGTAGACCTTATTTGTGTGATGTTATTTCCTATGCAATTTATTTAGATATGCCCTTGTGCATAGCTCAGGATATGTAAAAAAAGTTACACGGCACATAGTCATCTTGCCCTGTTATCCTGGGTGCTATTTAACACCTGATTAACCTTCTCACGCTGCTGAGTGAAATCTCGCCATGTGCAGAGAGCTAGCACAATGCTCTGTCTATGGCAAAGTGGTCCTCATGCCAGATCCTATGGAAAGGCAAACCTGATTGCAACTTCTGCTGATTTTAGAAGATGGACTAGAGTTTAAACAAGTAAAACCCCTTCTTCCTCTTTCCTATATGGGGAAATGTCTTGTCAGTAGGGAGCTTCAAGAAACTGAAAAGAAGTTTTGGAGCCGTTTTGATTCTTAAAAGTTGTGAGCCTACATATGCCATCTTGCTTTCCTTGTCCATCAGGATATGGCCAACCCTTTCAGGGCACAGGAGTGAATAAAGTAGGTTGCTGTGCATGGCAAAAGTCTTAAAAGGTGGTAGAGGATTTAGGTGCAGACGTTCTTTTTTGGGAATGGACCCATTCCCTAAATCTCCAAGCCCATCTTGGTCATGATGGCTTGCTCATCAGACATGGATCACTTCTCTGTGACAGTCTAGGTGTTTTCAAGCAATAAATATGGAGAAAAAAATAGAGAAGAACTATCAAATCCTTTTAGATTAAGAATAAATAGATGAAAATAACTGTTTTAAGTACTGGATCAGAACTGTGGTGGACTGGGGGGTTTCTGCACAGCTGTCTATACCTCCTTGAACAAATAATTTACTCTCAGAATTCCTTTGCTTCCCACTTGAAGAGTATGAGTAGTAACTTCTATTCTTTCACTGTGTATTGCCTGTTTAGATAATAAACTCTTCTGGCTCGGTATTTTTTCCTATATTAATGAGAAGCTCCAGGCACAAGAGGTGCCCTGTCTTGGCTGTGATGTCTAGTATAAAAGAAGGAAAAAAATAACCTAAAAGGCTGTTGTCTCAATGACTTGTTTGGAATTACTACCAAGTGTTGTACTCTATAATGCTTGAGTAGTTTTGGTTGCCAAAATAAACAGCAGAAACATTACTTTGTCCTTTTTTTTTTTTTTTTTTTCACTGAAATGGGAATTTCCACTGAAAAAATATTTCCCTTTGACATTTTTCTGCCACTGTGCACAACACTTGAATTCTATCCTGGAAAGCATTTCAAGCCCTTCCTGGCTGATAACTCTTCTCCATCCTCCACCACAAATGAATATTCTGTGCTGGATCTACCTAAATGTGTCTGATGTGTGTGGATTATTATGGTGTTAGATACACTAACTGTAGATCTAGTTATTAACACCAGAAGAAACAAATCACCACAGCTGTGAGTGAAGAGAGAAAATTCTTAAGGTAAAAGAAAAAGAAAAACATCTACGATGCAACTTTAATAAAAACAGCAGTTCTAGAAATACTTGCCTGCATCAGCCATCAGCACCGTGCCCACAAGAGCGTACATCAGTCTCTTTGAGGGTCAGGACATCTTTCTTCAGACTCAACAGCTATGCCATGGAATACACAAAGATCCATGCTTTGACTTTGGTCTTTTCCACTGCTACCATTTTGTGGCTTTCTTTAATTAACCTAATAACTCAAAAGCCCTATACACGTTCATACTTCCTTTTCACTGTTCCCTCCACTTCCATTAAATACAGCCCTTTTCCAAATGGCAAATGAAAATTAGAAAGCAGAAGCCCTATTATTCCTCTTTATACAGAAGGACAAGAGTTGAGTGAAAGTATAGGGAATTGACTTTTAATATAAAATCTGGGAAGGGGAGGAGGGGTATTCTCTTTGTGAAATTCATCTTGGTGCAGAAAGCCAGCATGAGGTCTAGACACCACTTAAATCAACATTTAAAGTGTTGCGGTTGCATTTTGTTTCATAATTCTCTCTAGCAGCACATTCCCAGTGATGGTTTCAATTCTTGGGCTCAGATCAAAAGCACAGTAAAAATTTAAAGACAAGCAAACAAACAAAAACCAGAATAAGTGCAGGCAGCAGAAAGTTCTGTTGGACGTGCAAAAGGACTCTTCCCTCATCCCCACCGCTATAACCCAGAAGTAACTCTTCAAAGGCTTTACGCAAACTCAAAGCTAGTGCAAGAAAAGGCTCAGGTAGTTCGGGAGAGAGGCAATCCCACTCCAGTGATGCACACCAGGACCAGCAACCTCTCTCTGATGCTGATTTGATACCAGACTGTTCCTCTGAAGGTGCATAAACACCACTGAGCCCTTGAAGAACAACCTGCCACAGTGAAGCTTTGTTCCTGTCCTCAGTCGGAGACCAGTGTACACCCTGGCCAAAAGGTTTTCTGTCCCCTTTGGGCGTCTTGGGTGTTCTCTTAAATCTTTCCTATAAGAGTTCTGGATATTCTTGTTAGCTGTGCAGCTCTCTGAGCCCATTTTTGTGTCTTGGAGCTGCCTGCTAAAATCATTAAAATTGTAAAGTGGTGGACGGAGTAAGACAGTTTTGCTTTCAAGCTGAAAAACATGCATCAAACCCCCAATAGTAAATTTATAGAGTATTAAAAACAAACAAAATCTGACCGTAGGGTAACATCATTTTAGGAAAGATGCAATGGCCTACCTCAAAGTCTGCATTTAATGTACACAGCTCTCACTTAACCTGACAAGGCTATAAATCCCAAGGGCCAAATTCTGTTCAACCATCCTAAAACAGAGCTATTTTCACATTGCAAAGGCAGAGCTAATATAGTCTCTCTGCTCCGGTTACCAAACGCCTCCTCCACAGGCTCTGGTCTTTCTCCAAAGTGGAGAGCAGGGAACGTCAGTCCGAGGGAACACGTACAAGCCGTGCCCCCATAATGTAGACTCCGATGGGGGAGTTAGAGGTGGGAGCAGAGTCAGGGGAGAGCTGGCAAGAGCTGACAATGCCATCCTGCTGCTTTAGGGAAAAAGGTGGATTTTCTGAAAGGTGCAGCATTTGGTTTTTAACCTGACAGCAGCAATAAGAGCATAGCAAGGAAAGGAGAAGCTGTAACTGCCAAGCCCAGGTGATGCTGCTGGACTTGGAAGACCCTGACAGTAGGGCCCAGCACTCCACCCATGAGGGTTTTCTTCCCCAGGGGTGAGGAGCAGCAGCACAGAGGGGTGGCCGGGCTAGGCAGGGCGTCAGGCAGCAGCTTGCACAAAGGTGCAAGGACCTACCCTGAGCTGGTCAGAGCCAGGCACCTCCAAAACACATCAAATAGCAGCTGGCAAGTCAACTGAACGTAGGAGTCTCTGCCATGCTCCTGAAAGGTGGTCCTTGTAGTACGGTGGCACAGACCAGTTGCTGTGGGCTGCATTCGACGGCCCAGTTTGAGGTGGTCCTTGGCCCACAGACTCATGAGCTGCATGGAAAGGACAGGAGACAAAATGGGTTTAGGCAGAGGTGTATGGACTTCCAGGGAGTCTCCATCTCCTTTCTGTACTCTGAGAAAGACACAGACCCCACGGGGTACCCAGGGTTGCAAAGCCGTAATGGCTGCAGTCCCAGAGCTCCTCCAGGAAAAGCTTCTGCAGTCTTGCAGGAGTTGTCACACATCTTGGTGCTGCTTCAGCCAGCATCCGTGTGTTTTTTCCTCTCACACTGCCGTGTAGATGACATCACTTTCATTACTAATGTATTTTTGCAATCCCCAAACAAGCTGAATATAATGAACACTATAGCAACTACTTTTTTCCTGCTGAAGAAGAAAAACTATAATGAAGTCTGACCCCCATGCTATTTTGCATGCATTTAGAGGCAAGCGCAAGCTAAGAAACACTTGGATTTAAAAAAAAGCATGCGTCCAAAATATGTCTTTTAAAAAAATTACTGTAATTTTTTGATGAACTTTTTTCTTCCTTACTCAAAGCAGTGCTGTTACTTTAAATAGAAGTCATGCATTGTTCAGTGTGATATCATCCACTTCCAGGAGGGGAATCCAACAGAAGGTCATACAGTAATGCAGACACTAAATACCTGACAATTCTTTGGCAGAATAATTTAGTATGTTATTCAATGAATTGTCTAAATGACTAAAGTAACAGAGACAAATAATTTCAGGTGCAACGATGCACAGGTGTTATGAGTACTGCTATGCAGTTCTGATAAAGCCAACAAATCTTACTTGAGTAAGAACTATATACGCACTTTACTCTCTTTAGGTGTTTACTTTTCCTTGTGCAGCACTGAATAATATACAAAAGACTTTCAATTTTAATTTATTTACTAATGTTCATTGCTACACATTGACAGAGTTAGCCATCCGAACAGCCAGCTGAAAGGGTGCATAGCTGAAGCAGCACACAGTTGTAGCCCCTGCCTTACCTCCTAGGTTCTCATACGTGGAGGTGTTGAAATGCGTAACAGCTCTAGTACTTATGTCACATTTATCTTGGCTGGCCCAATGTGATGAGCAGGGCCAATTTGGTTGAGCATAAAGACGTTGATTTCATTTCAAGCCCAGTTTTCCCAGGTTACTTCCTCTTTTTGATCCATCATCTCGGATCTATACTTTGACCCTGGATTTTTTTTCTGAAAAGCACTGATCCAGTATTCAAGCTCATTTTTTACATAGTTGAAGATGAACAAGTATTTTTTTCATTTAAGTGCCTGAAACTTGTAACAGAAGCAGCACAGCACTGTTTGCACTTTTCTCCATGTAGCAGTGGAAACCACAAGTAAAATTGATTATGGTTTTTATAAGACTGGGATAAGAAAGCTGTTGCTTGAGTAGCAATGCTAAAGGTGAGCTCCAGATTGATAACTGCAGGGCTAATAGCTTGTAAATTAGTCACTGGAATTGTGAGCAGATCTTAAGGGATTTTGTGTCCCACTCCCACTGAATTCCCCCTTACCTTCTTTCGAAAACCCCAACCACCATTCCTCCCCCTTGTTCACTGCATCCAGCACTATTTGCCTGCTTCCCTCTGCTCCTCTTTAAGCAGCCCTTTTTTGACTAAGCTGCTCCCAAATCTCTTTGTTCCCTTTTCCACTCTCCACTTCCTATTCTTCTCATTGTGGTCAAACCAGTTATCTTGCAGGCTTTAAAGATACACCGATGGCAGGTACTCAGAGCCAGACCCAGAGAAAGCGATGGGAGCAAGATGCTTGCAGCCCAGAGGGTCTCTGCACCCACACCACCAGCACAGCCTCCGAAGGGACAGACTGGGAATGGACAGACCCAGCACCACAAAAAAATCAGCCTCTGGGGTTCATAAGGGGAAACGCGGACACCATCCAGCGAGGCTTCCCTCATTAGCAGCCAGCAACCGTATCAGCTCACTGGAAAGTCAGAGTGGTTTTCCTGCTTCAGAGTCCTAAACCAAAAACTGAGTATTTTTAAGGTTGGGAAACTTCAGTATGAGCCTACCATCACAATGTTTCACGGCACCAATAGTCAAGTTCCTCCTCCCCTCCCCCTCGGTGGTAAGATGGACCTCCTGGTTGGCAATCTTCCTGCAATGCATCATAGTCTCCCAAAAAGCAGAGAAGAGGTAAGAGTCACCACTATGAAATGCTTCACAAAAAGGATATCGGTGAATCCTTTTGGCAGTTGTTAAAAAGATCTTTCTGGGAAGAAGGTGACATTTTGTGCGGAAAGCAGCACTTTCCATACAGTATGTTTAGACAGGCACCTAACTTTTCACTACAAATTTTGAATGTTGAGGTGCTGGTACGAGTGGCAGCATGTATCACTATTTACATTAAAATTACAGTGATGTTATAATAATGTCTAAGCCAGGCATTGCAAAACTAAATAATTTATTCTTAAACTAAATTCAGATGTGCTCCAAAGTGGAACTGATTCCTGAACAGCCTGAGCTTGGCTCTGTAATGACATCCTGAAGCCAGCAAAGCAACATGGTTACATGATTTTAAAGTCTGTGGTCTGTGCTTAGAGTACACCGTTTTTAAAATGTGTATTTATTTCCTCTTTTCCCATTCCCATGGTGCCTCCCCCTGACACCCATTCCCAGACATGCTCTCCTCTCCCCTAACACCCTCTGTGCACAGCCCTCACCAGGCAGCACACAGCTCTGCTGCAGCACCTGCACCTCAGTCCCTCTCCTCTGGGCTCCTCTTCTTGCTGCTCCTGACACATTGCCCCGAAGCTGCCCTTCTCACTGGGCTGGCTCAAGGAATGGCTGAGAGGAGGCAATAGCTTCTGTTCACCTTCCAGCTCCCTGAGGAAACCTGTCACATATTGTCCTTGCCCATGCTGGTGCTCTCACTTGTGCACCTAATTGAGTGGGACCCAAAAAGTCAAAGCAAATGACCCCCATGAGGGAAGAAGCTTTCACACCATGTACGGGATTGCTTTGGGATTGCTTTGGGAGAGGAGGCTCCAGGCAGGAGCACAAGCTGGAAAACCCATCTTCCCTGGCCCCTGAAGCTGCTCCTGAAGCTGAGGTTCCCATGGGAGAGCTGCCCAACTCCTGGCGTCATGTCCAGCAAGGTGTCTGACAGACAGGCACTGCGCATAAACCTCCTTCGCTCTGCATGTCTTTGGGACCATCCTTACAGCAACCCGCCCCATATACTTGGTGCTAAAATAAATTTCTGGGGAAGGAAAAAGAATGTATGAAATTACCCCTTCACTTTCCTTCTCTGTCCTTCCCTCACCAAGCAGATGTACCCGCTCCACAGCCCACATTTGCAAACTTTTTGCTTCTTTGAGTGATTTTCATACTCTGAAACAGCATCATTGAATATTGCTTAGTTAAGGCAAGACGGCTCGTGTCAGAAAATGTTTGCTAGATTGGGTCTCATTTTGTAACATTCCCCCTCAAAGGATCATTCAATGATGCATCTTAGAATCAGATTCCAGAGAGGGAACTAAAAGAAACATCGATAAAAAAAGAAAATGTGAGGAAACTAAATATAGAACAGGCCAATATGAATTAAACAACATCCTAGAAATCTTCACACAATAATTGATTTGCTCATTTGTACTTCTTTCTATTCTTTAATCTTTCAGCAGGGCTTCAATCCTCCCCCCATTGCTTTTTTAATATTCTCTGTTCATCTGTTGTCTACAATATTGTTTCTGATCTCTCTCATCCCATCAATCATCTATAAAAAGAGACTAGTCCACACACTCTGGTCTCCAATCCTAATGACTGTAAAGAACTAATCACCTAAACTGAGTGATGTTCATTGCTGTAAGTGTCTCTTTGATTTATTAAACATCTCCGTATAAATTCCTGCATGTTTTGCAAGTTGTTTCCTAGAACCTGTATGAAGGCACTTTGAAATCCCAAAACTGTCTGCTTATGGGGTTTTTGGTTCACCTAATAAATGGATTCTTGTCACAAAAAATGAGCTTTTACTTAACTGAAAGGATCACTCAATTTCAAATTCAGGTCAGATCCTCAGTTTGAGCTTTCCCTGAACACATAGTAAACTTACAAAGGCCACTCATATACACTTTATATTAATTTGAAAATATTGTGTGCATTGCTTCAGCATGTCTGCCTGCTGACGGAGAGCCATAGACATTAGGAAATACTCCTAATGATGGCATTTTCCCTAGCTGTCACTTTCACATGCTGTTGCAAGCTCTTCAGTTGAGCAAGGAGACTTCCAATCTGATTAAATAAAGTTTAAGAACTGAATATGTTCACACTCTGTCCTAGTCAAAATGAAGTACTCCACACCCTGCTGTCAGTGTGCTACTATTCCTCACAGTGGTGAGGTTTGATTTGAGTGCTGAAGTCAGCGTTCTTGACCATACGTCAGTGGTGAGGCCACCAAATCCCCACCAAAGGATCTGGGTGTCACCAAATTTGGGGATTCTCAATGGGGTACAAGATCCAGGTTCTGTCAGTCATATCAAGGACTGCCTCCCCATCTATCCTGGTCTCACTTGAAAGAAAAATAGATACTAATGACAGAGCAAGGTGTCTCTGAACATGGCATGAGGCTTTTGAAAGAGACTGACATGATATCCTCATGACCTGATTGTGAAAACGGAAACTAGACGAAATATTATATGGGCACTGCTGTTGGTAGAACCACACTCAGGGGACAGCACTCAAAATTTTGGAGTTTGGAGGTCAAACTGGAGGACCAGTTTGACCAACAACTCATCTCTGGGTCTGCCTTAAGACTCGGACTATTCATGTTTTTTCACCAGCACCTTAGGGTGCAGGACTAGAAAGAAAAGGTATAAAATGTTTGAATGATGCCATTCTGGAAAAGATTCTTTGCCAATGAGATGTTTATAAATTTCATTCCCCTTTCCCACCCTGGATTTGCACAGAGTATCGAGTGCTTGCTAAAAATAAATGCATATTCCTTAATGTTCACGACACTCTTTACAGCAGTCCCTGCTAATGAACCAGCTACTGTTACAGGCGGGTGAGTTTCATGCATTGATTGCCTTAGTGCCTCATACTAAGTAAAAAAGACGTTAATAATCTTATTATTACAGAAACAACATGGAAACTCATAAATATAGATTCAACAGTTAACATCACAAATCTGTGAAAATCCTTTTTTCAGCACAGTATGGGCATAGTTATGCTGGCAGGAAAAAGAAGTGGGGAAAAATTATGTATAATTTATTCTATAGATTTGCCCACTTTTTCTGTTTACAAGATGTGCATTAATACCTTACATCTTTTGTGTTCTGTAACCATTAGCAAAACAGTCTCCTACAACCCTCTGGTAAGGGTGGATTAAGCCAGGCTGGTAAATCTTGGTCTGGTGTGTAGAGCTCATATGGCTTCCCTTTCCACTGCCTGATTAGCAAATTGTCAAGTGTTATTCTCAGAATGAGATTTTTTTTTTCCTTACGTTCACTTTAGCATTCAAAATTTGCTTTCTGCATGTAGCTCAGGATCTCATGCAGACATCAATATTTTTATGATTACAGTTGTCAGCTAGAGTAGCCACAGAAAATGATTAGCTCCCTCACAAGTGCATACACTCAAAAAGGGCTGCAACATAGAAACACGGAAAAGGGGTCTTCTCTCTCTGTCTGTCTGTCTTTTTTTAAGGAAAATGTGGCAATGGTGTTTTGAGAAAAAAAAAATATTTTTTTTTCCCAAATAACTGAAAAACAAATATAGAGAAAGTAGTTTTAGATTTCTGTTCAAGCAAATACTCATGGAACTGATTAGTGAAGTTTGAAAAGTCCCCATCATCTGTACTCATCTATATAATGTTGCTGTAAAAAAACATTTCCATTAATATCAGGTGAGAGAACTCCATTACCCAGTCATGAGAACATAAATAAATAATAACCATCCGCAACATTCGTGTCAGCATCTTTATCATAGATGCTGATTTGGGCTAGATGATTTCCAAACTCTGAGGAAGGCGAGACTCATTTTGATTCTGAGAGGCTCCTACTCAGAGGACTGTCACTCAAATGGACAGAGATTAGGAACAACTGACAATTTCTACACAAGTGAACTCACTGCACTACAAAAAGGATTGCAGAGAGAAATGTTTTTAAAGAGCTTAAGAAGTAAAGCACAGGCAGGATAGAGGCTTTATGTTGTGAGAAAAAAAGCATAAACAGGACAGTTGAAAAAACACAACGAATTTAACCCACAAGCAATTCCGTCCAAAACACTTGCTTAGAGTCATATCACACCACTCTGCAGTCGGATCACCTGCATTAATACTGTATACTTAAAATATCTGCTGATGATAGAGTCTGTCTACAAATTCAGTATCAGTGGCTTCACTGGGAAATGATCTGTGCAACAACACTGACAATTTAAAGTCTATTATCTCACAACCTACCTTGATCTTAAAAATGAGTTTTTTCTCTCTTCTCAAACAAATGATTCCCGAATCTCTGTGGGATAAATATGGTGATGATTTAACCTGTTTTACAATCTGTTGAGCTTTAAACATGTCAGCTCATCTAAGAATGGATATTATAAATTTTACAGCTCTGGTTTGGGAGAAAATCTTACAGCTTGAAGAAAAGAAACAAAGATTTTATTTTTCTGATCGGTGAGGTTTCTTTTTGGTTTGGTTTGGTTTTGTTTTGTCTTTCCCAGAAAGATGGTTGCTGCTTGAGAGGCACTGAGCAGTAAAGAAGGCTGGAAGTAGTTAGTCTTGGTGGAGGTGAACTGTACAGCTAGAGGGCAGAAAAAGAGGTCAGAGGTATATATGATCAATACAATATTGCACCGGAATTGCCGCAGCGGACACCTCATAGCTACTTTGTGTGTGCACTTATAAATACCTGTCCGTATCGCCAATCCCTGGCTCAGCTGAAAAGGTTCTGTATCTTTGACGTGAGGCAAGAAGATCTTCATCCCCGCAGTTCTACTGAGATTACTCAGCTGTGAACAGATAACTCGATACAAAGAAGAGGAAGAAAAAGCAAGGAAAAAAGTAGAAGCAGACAATTTCATAGAGCCTAAACCAGACAAGACTCTCTCTGATGACCAAGGGAAAAGCTTTGATAAACGGTAGGGCAGCTCCTCAAATCCAGGTCTCTGAAAGTGGGGGTGGAACACTGCAGGAAATAATATGAGAGTCCCTGCTGTGGGAGTCAAGGGAGACAGGGAAAATAGTTCAGGTAATAAAAAAAATGTTAATATTACAAGAGTGGAATGCATCTGAGTATAATTCCAGACTTTTAAGTTCAGTTTTCAAATCTTGGAGAAAGAAAGAGACAGCCCGCTGCCATCTCACTAGTTTGTCACATTGGGTTTAAGGTGTGGAATAAATCAAAACTTTTTTTTTTTTCCGGAACATGGTACAAAGAAGCGCATTAATAATACATGAAAAATGTTCATCATGTTGGTGTGCATCAGTGGAAACACTATTTTAAAGAAGCTATGAGCAACACATGAAAAGACTTGACCTAGGTTTTACTTCTGATGTGTCGGGGTGGGGGCAAGGCAAGCGTTTCTCTTACCCACTGATGTGTTATATCTGTGACTTCCCGCTTGGGTAGAGAAGTTGGGTTCCCAAAGCAGGGACGATTTTTTTTTTTTCCTACAAGCAAGCAAGGAAGTTTGAATCCTCTGAGCCATCCCCAAGTGGATGGGGATGGCTCATCATGCATTCAAGAGGAACAGAGAGAGAAATAAAACAAAAGCTCCCAGCTAACTGGTAGCTGCCATGCCTTTTCTTCCTCTGTATGCTGAATGTTTAAATGTCTAAAGACTCTGATGTTTGCCGAGAACAGCAGTCATTTTTGTGCTCAGCTCTCCACACTGTAGTGCAGAAGACTGGGACACATGCACATGCCCACATCCTGTGTCTTTCTAAATGGTTTTGCTCTCCTTCCCTTTAGCTTCCAGATACGTGCTTAAAAAAAAAAAAAACAAAACAGAAGTTGTTCTGATTAAAAGTATACAATTGCTATTTATGGAAGAACATAGCTGTGATAAATATTTGTTTCTAAGCTAGCTGGATCTATCAGCAATCAGAGTGTGGGAAAGATCAAAGGGAAGAGAAGATAAACACAAAAATGACATTTGTGATTCGGATTGTGGTAGCGCCCAAATGCTCCACACAAAAATGAGGCCTCCTGCAGTTGATGCTGTACAGGCAAATAGTGAGATTTTCTTGTATTCTGAAGTGCCAACAGTCTCTACAGGCAAATTGGACCCGAGGGGATGAAAACAGATGATTTCTGTTAGTGACCGGAATGAGGAAATGCTCATTTTACCAGGGCGTCTCTGCTCCTGGGGCTAATTCAGTTTGAAAGAGTTGTGGGCACCCTCTCCCTGGCTGGTGACATAGGGACAAGAGATATTTGGGACTTGCTGCCTCCGTGGGGCTGTGCGTCCATGAGCAAACCCTTTGGAGACCTTGTGCTTCAGGAATGCAAGAGCTTCAGTTCCACCAGCTCTTCCATGAGCCTCCTGTCCTCTCAGGGCTGGTAAAATGCAGTCAAGCTGGACAACTTCCTTTGCTTGGTGGACAGAGAGAGGAAAAAAAGGATGGTTGCTCAGCTGTGCAAACCCACACCACAGTCTCTGTCACACCCTGCTCTCCCACATGTGTTGGAGGACACTTCAGCCGTGCCCGGGCAGGCACAGAGGGAAGACATATGCCTTGCATTGTGTCCTGCCAGGTGGAGGAACCACAGCTGGAGGGGCTTCACAGGGTACTTTGCATGCATTTCATTCCTCTCTTCCCATGCGCTGCTGCTGCTCCTCTGCCTCTGAGGAGCCCAGGGGTAAGTGTGGTTTCTGTTGGACCATGTCACAGGCCACACATGGGGACGTGACCATCAGACCTCTTTGCAGTGACCATCACCTCCCTGTGGAGCCAGCAGAGAAATCCTCAGCAAACCCATAATCCTGAGTGAGGAGTGGCTCAGCACCCAAAAATGACTCTCTCTTTCCCTGCTGGACCCTGATTTTCAGTTAGAGGGTATGGGAAAGAGGGAATTCACTGCTCCAGCAGACAATCATGGCACACCTTATATATGCCATAAGCCTGTTGTCACCATCTGCATTTGTGTTTTTGTGAACTACTTTTACCTTATTTAATAGACTCTCACAATAGGAAAAAAAGACTGTAAGGAAAGGGAAGAAAAATTGTTACTTTGCTAAGACCTTGCCTGGCAAGTTTCAGCTCAGAAACCCCAGAGAATGCAGAAGAGATTAATGAAAATGCTGAGAATCACCATAATAATTCCAACTACCTGCACCAGTGTCAGCAGGCTCAGCAGGGCCTGTCATTAGAAAGCCCCCTTTTAAAATGGGTGTCCCTCCTATTAGTTAAATTATCTAGACTGTGGCGAAGAATATTCCAAGGTGACAGAAATTGGAACAGTACAGACTGCTAAAAATGAAAATCAGATAATTGCTCATAAATTACTTCTGGGGTCTTTCAAGATCTTTCAGTCTTGCTGACTGAAAGGCAAATCATTTAGAATGCAATAATTAAAATAAAAGCTGCAACATACAGGAAATGTAGTTGGAAGGAAGATATTAAGAGATATATTGTACCTGCATAAATTATCATCTGGTTTTCAATAGCATCCTGAATTTGCTCTTATTCTCCTTAAAAAGCAAGTATGGGTGAGAGCCTCAGCATGGAGACCAACCCTGCCTCTGGTCCCCAGTCTCCTCCCTGGACTTCACACATACTCAAGCCAGGCAGAAAAAGGGGCTGGATATTATTGACCTTCTTCACACTTTTTCCTGGTGCTGTGTCTGGTTAATGCTCAGTGACACCCACCCCTGACACAGGGGACCAGCAGATCTTCAAGGGTGGCACAGCAGCCCTCAGGTTCCCTCGTGGCTTCAGCCCCTCTGGAGCAGGAGACTGCCCTGCTCACATGGGTTGAAGGGACAAACGAAAATGTCCTCCCTTGGGATGGGACCTTGAGGCTTCACCAGGAAATATTTTAAACAGGAGCCTTTTTCTCCTAATTTGCCACATCTGAGGGTAAAATTAATGCCACTTGGTGTTCAGCACAGCCACCTCCAAGGTTTTTTCAGTAGTTTTAGACAAAGGTTGCTTAGAGACAGAAAGGGTGCTCTGGTGAGCTGAGGGTCAAGATATAGTCACCTCTTCAACCAGATTCTCTTTTTTTTCTGATCATCCCATGCAGCTACCAACTGTTTGGAGGAGGATAGTAATGTGACTCCAGAAAAAGTCTGTTAAAAATCCATTTGACACTCATTTACTGCTGTCCACGTTTGGTCTAAAACGTTAAGAAATTGTTTCACCCCTCTTGGCATTTATTGGACTACATGGAGGTGTTTTTTCAGACTTTTTTTTTAAGCCAAACTATATTTTGTAAGTTGCCCAGGGGATTTCATGCATGGGCTACTCTATAAATAAGACTTATTATCCCCCAGTGACGAATGTGGTTTCTTTCTGAGAAGTTGCATAATAGCTCAAGTGGGATAAACAGGAATTTTCTGATGGTGTTAAGTTTCACAATTAAACAGGGGACAGTTCCCGCTATAAGAGGGATGGCTAACTGGTTTTTAAATGATCTTTTTATTTCGTATTGAAGCCAGCAAGTCCTTTGCCCATGACTTACAGCTGGGCAGTGAAAAGGGGAGGATGTGAGACATCAACTTGCAATTCTCTCTGATTCCCCAGAGATAAATTTGGTTCTCCCAAGCAAATGTATAGCTAGGAGGAGGTAAGGGAAGCTGTAATGTCTACTGCTGGGCTGGCACCATTATGCCGCTCTCAGCAAGGCCAAGGACCATACCAGCAGCTGAAACACCCCGTGCTGATCGATGCAAGGCAGAGGCAAGCCCACGGGACAGTGACTCTGCAGTATGAACGACACGGTCTGTTTCTGGGAAGGAAAATGGAGGATTTCTGTCTTCAGGGCAGCTTCTCTGCACATTTTGCTAAAACTAAATTAACCCCACAAACATAGAACAAATGTACATACATTACGGGGCTTCTTTCATGAATAAAGGATGCCAGGTCACCTAACCTCCATCCAAATGAGCAGTGCAGGAAAGGAGAGAGGAGAAGCGAAGGTAATTTGAAGTTACAGTGGGGAGGAGACAGAGGTTTACTCACAGCTGAATCATCCAACAACCCAGTCTGTCAGAAACCAGAAAAGAATCACACAAATTCAGATGCTTTTTGTCAATCTGTCCCCTGCCCTAGCACTGCCAGAGTCTCCTCCAGCTGGCTCTCAGAGACCTTGCACGGTGAAGATGTTGCAACCTCCCGGCACGGCTCCTTCCAGCACCAATCTCCCTGCAATGTTGGACCTCAGTGCAAAGGAAGGGTCAGGGATGATTTTTACAGTTATGACATAATTTCCCCACAAATGATGCTTTTCCCCAATCCCATCACCTAAAGCTCCCTTAACACCTAGTGGTTTAGTTCCTGTTAAAATTTCCATTAGAGCGAGTCTTTACCATTCTTCCTGCTCTTTAGGCTTAGGAAATACTTTGCGTAGGATTCAGGGCATGCAGGTGAGAGTGTTCTTGCAGGCTGACCTTTCTATAATCTGTAATTCTCAGTGGTCACAGTTTCACCTTTATCTGGAAACTTATAGGAAAAAATGTCTTTTGGAACAATGAGAAAAAGGCTGATAAAATAACTGCCCATCAGCTTCTGGGATGTGTGAGAAGAAGAAGGATGGCTATCCCTCAGTGAATGCCTGAAATCAGCAGTCAAGAACAAATAAAGAGCTCATACTCCTATTTTATGACTAGATCTCAGCATTACATTGGAGCGAAGTTGGCTATACCAAGTGGTACCTGCGCCCTTCAGAGTTCAGCCACAAAAGGCACCATGGGGCTGGTGCTCAGATGCATTGCTGAGGTGCGCGTCTCCAGCACGTGCACCCCCTCATAGGCATGTTCAAGGGGACAGGGTTCCAGTTAAATCCATTGAGATGGACTGTGTGTTGTCATTATGTGTGAATTATATGTGTGCAGACCAGTGAATATAAAATTCATTTGTACACAGGGGATCTTTGAAGTCTTCCAGTGCGGGAACCCGCTAGAGAGAAGAAGGATATCAGGCTGCAGAGTTGGTATTTTATGGCAGGTCTCAGTTCCAGCATCACCAATCTCACGTGCTCCTCTTAAATTTCCCTGCTCCTTTACCACACTGTTTCTACATACTTACTATTGAAAAATATTTACATGAAAAATGTTTAAAAGGGAGAGAGGTTAGCAAAACTGTCATCTGGGCTAAAAATATTAAGCAAATCTTTTCCAGCCTCCATGAACTAATAGATTTCTAGTGCTGGTTACCTGGGATTTCTAGCAGGCTGCTGTACTCACAGGAGAGGACTTTCTTAGTTTATTTTATGCATCAGCTGCATGTGGAATAATCGTTTGCTTCAATAAGTGAAGAACACACATTTTCTGATGGAGATTGCCTACCTCAAGGACAAACTAAATGTAGGTTGGAGAACATTAACTTTTTGTGCAAATTAGCTAGCAAATGTAAAATCTTCTTTAGTCTTGAGGACTTTCTTCAAGCCAGAGCAGATACATCCTCGGACAAGAGTGTGAAAATGTGATGATACTGAGTCTGAACTCAAAGATGAGTACCTGAACATGTACTAGCCCAGGTCTGAGTGTTCCATTCTCATGCATTTTTTGAGAAGCAGCCTTTTACATTCGTCCCTCTACTCAGACATGGCTTCGTTTTCCTGCACCAATAGCAGGAACTCTTCAGATGAGCATCCAGCCACCTAAATCTCTGTATCTCAGACAGACATGCAGTAATACTGGGACTGTTTTGGCTGTCCTCCCACAAGGTAGTCGTATGTTTTCCATCTACACTGCCTCTGCCCCACTGATCAGGACTCATCCCTGCACCCAAATTAACTGGGCCGTATTTTTTTGTGAAGAAATGGTGAAGATAGAAGGGTGAGTGTCCCGCTGTGCTGGCTGAAGGAGAAAGAATAGTGGGAAGAGGGAGGGATCAAAGTTGCCAAATGCAGCTGCAGCACGACATCAGGACAGACAGCGGAGAGGGGACAAGTACTTGTGGGATGGAGCAAATTACGCAGTTTGTTTACTCTGTGGTGATGAAACAGAAAGGTCAGTTTCTCTACACCCTGGCTTATAGGCTGGCATATATGATTCATATATATGTATTTTAAGTCTTCTATATCTCTCCAGCTCAGCTTGCCACTCGTTTCTAGTCTTCTAACAAGCAGGCTTTTGAACAGCATTCACGCTCACTTTTCAAGTTTTGAAAGAAGCGTCTCTTGCTGTAGAGGCTGCTGCTAATGAGAGATGAGGCAAAGCGAGGAGACAGCACTGCTCTAGGTAGTCTGAGTTGTGCCATCCTGCGCTGTGTGAGCAGACGATAGTGACGCTCTCCACCGCACTGGCTGCACCGCGTGGGTCAGAGTCTGTGTTAGCACACAAGTAACCATTAACCTGGCCTTCGCCACTGGCTTCCAAAAACATCTCTGAGCATTCACCTCTCGTTCTGTAAATAACAGTTGCATTCAAGGAAATGTCAGTGAGCAACAAGGTAGGGCTCACTAGAATAGGAGTCACAGAAAAGCAAGGTCATGGCAACACAGACTTCAATCTGGGCAAATAAAGAAACTCCCTCTCACCGGCTTGATCTGTGTGAAGAGGCGAGCTGCTCGGGGACTGGCAGAGCAGCGGTGCATCTGCACTTCAACTTCCAGCCACAGGAACAGGCTGCGGCCACAAAGCACCTCCGCTCTTCCCACCACTGGGCACACACTTGAGTGGCATGACCTGCAAGTTTGCCTGGTCTGCACCGGGAAGACCTATTGAAATGGGTGCTCAGCATCTCTTAGCCCTTGGTCCTTTGGGATTTTATTCACAAAGCAGAGGAGTAACTAACTCCTCCCTCCAGCCACATCCGCTTCAGACTCAACACTAGAGGTATCTGAAATATTGAGGTCTGAAAAGAAGATATCCTAGCACATACATGAAAGGGTAGCTCCCTGTGTTTTATGATTCATAAAATACAGGATTGAGAAGTGTGTGTGCATGGTATTATTATGAATGGATGCTACAGAGCAGACATTTTACAGGGGTGGTCCATAGACTAGGGGAACGATATCTGTGTATTGTATCAAAGGATGGGAAGGGGGGTGGCAGTTAATGAGGATATATTGGATAGTGTGGGACCTGAGCATGACATAAATTATATGGAATAAGGGGGGAGAATGTGCTGTTCTGGCTGGGATAGTTAAATTTTCTTCACAGTAGCTGGTATGGGGCTGTGTTTTGTATCTGTGCTGGAAACAGTGTTGATAACACAGGGATGTTTTTGTTATTGCTGAGCAGTGCTTACACGGAGTCAAGGCCTTGTCTGCTTCTCAGACCACCCCCCCAGCGAGTAGGCTGGGGGTGCACAAGAGTTTGGGAGGGGACACAGCTGGGACAGCTGACCCCAACTGACCAAAGGGATATCCCACACCATATGATGTCATGCTCAGCATATAAAGCTGGGGAAGAAGAAGGAAGGGGGGATGTTCGGAGCGATGGGGTTTGTCTTCCCAAGTAACGGTTACATGTGACGGAGCCCTGCTGTCCTGGGGATGGCTGAACACCTGCCTGCCCATGGGAAGGAGTGAATGAATTCCTTGTTTTGCTTTGCTTGTGTGTATGGCTTTTGCTTTACCTATTAAACTGCCTTTATCTCAACCCACGAGTTTTCTCACTGTTACTCTTCTGAGTCTCTCCCCCATCCCATCAGGAGAGAGTGAGCAAGCGAATGTGTGGGGCTTAGTTGCTGGCTGTGGTTAAACAGAAGAACACCTTTATAAGAAACTTCCCCACACCAGGAACATCAGGTCAGTACGTGCAGAAGATAAAACCAGTGATACAACATCATCTTATTGGTGAAATTCCCACACCTTTGGAGGACACCAATAACAGAGGAAAAACTCTACCCAGATCTGGTCTGGCTTTGATTTGCTGCATCCCTCAAAATGGAAAGTGATGGCTACACAGTCTCACTGAGACCTGAAAAATAGAGGGAGGGAGGAAGGACGAGTCTTGTTCAATTAATTTTTTCTAAAAATCAACAAGCATTCTCTGCCTGCTCTCTCTTTCTCAGCACAGGGCTCCAGGGGCTGGGCAACGCACTGCTCAGTGAAACAGTTATACTAAATGTTGAGCAAAAGTCCTTCTCCTTTACAGCTCTCCTACCTTCAGCAGTGTTACAGCAGGGATCAGTTTCACCTGCAGTACAGAGCTGTGCAATTTATGCACCCTCCGCTGTCTTAAAATTCCCAAGCTGCACTGTACAAGCAAGGAAGCAATAAAAGACACGGTGTACAGACAAGACTTACAGCCTGCACTCAGTTCTGATGCTGTAAAAAATGCCTAGCTGATACAAAGATCTAAGTTTCACATCATTTATTTAACTTTCAAACACCATATCCTAGGTTTTATGGTGACGGGCACTACAGAAAACAAGATAAGAAATAGATGGGTAATTATGGTGGTGGTTTTGACTTTTACCATCATCTAAAAATGTAGTAAAGTCAGAAGACACAGGTTTATGCTTCTTGAGGTATGTGTTTAAATCTAGTTTGTGTCATAAGTGATCTGAATGTAATGGTCACAGCTTGATTCCTAACCAGGCTCAGATAAGTGACTTCGATTTAGAATTAGATGGGTTTTTCTGTATCAGAGCACATGTACCACGTGGTTTGGTACAAACCAGCATGACTGGTAGCAGGTTTTGGGACTAGGAGGGAGCAAGGAACTTAATTTCTGAACAAAAGCTGCAGACAGTGATGTGCGTGGGATGCTCCCTGGGCAGCTGCCTGTAACCAGCCTGTTCCTCAGCCTGCAGCTGCCAGAGCCAGCTCCAAGCACCGCAGTTTGTGGGAGGCACTGCTTGGTTTGGGAGGAAAGGAAGGGGCAGACAGAAGCAGCTGGTGAAAAAAAAAATATTAGAAGAGAAAAACAGACAGAAAAGATATTTTAAATGGCACATATGTCTAGATCACAGGGGAAGTCTGAAATGCACGATTAAGTATTGAAGTGGCCATCATACAGTCCATAACCCCCGACTGTTACAGAAACCCCGTGCAGGCAGGCACCGCTCGGGCTGCGGCATTGTTTGGTGCCCAGGGACACCACAAGACATGAATCATTGCATGGTGAGAGACCGGACAGGCCAGACCCCGTCCAGAAACGGGGTCAACGGCAAGCATTCCCCACAGACCGTGATGCCGGCCTGTGCTTCCTCCCGGGACAGATGATGGCAAGGCTCTTCCCCCTCAGCGTGGGTGGCCCCGGCCCCGTGGAGGCGCGACCCAGGGCACGGGGACCCATGTGGGGTGATATCTCGCCCCTGCCAGCCCTTGTGGCCCCACGGGGACAGTGGCAATGCCCACGCGGGGCTGCCGTGGGGTGCGGACGTGACCGGCCCTGCCGAAAGCACGGGAAGGCGATGTGGGGTGGGAGGGGTCCCCCCCGCGTGGCGCTGCGTGGGGACACCCCCGAGGGGTGTTGTATAGGGTCCCCCCCTGTGGAAGCGTCCCCGCGCGGGGCCGCCTGTCCCCCGTGTCCCCGCGGCGCGCGAGCCACGAGAGGGCACTGAAGCACAAGCGGAGCGCGGGGCCGCGCTGGGGCTCCCGCGCCCGGGAGGGTCCCGTAGGGTGCCGCTGCCTCCCCCCGAACCACGGCTCCAGCCGGACTCCCGGAGCGAGGGGCCGGTCCGCGTGTGAGGGCCGGGACACAACCCGGCTCCTAAACCCCCTGCGGTGAAACGCCCCACGCGTGGGGAGTGGGCACGGTGAAACACGACTTTCTATTGTAATTGTTTGCCAGGCTGAAACAATAATTGTATCGAAATCCATTTTTAATTAAACTGCTGTGCTCTGGGAATCTGCGTTGGCATTTGTGTGGTGCACATCATGGCCGTATCGGCGTGCTTCATCTGCGCGATCAGTTAAGCTTAGTGTATTTTAATTGAAATTCTTTCAGTCTTTCAGCTGTTACTTCCCCCTTCAGATTACCATTCATATTATAGCTGCATTTCATGCTTATCCTATCCGGAGAGATTACAAGAATTATTCTGCCATTATTTTTAATTCTTCCCTACTTCCCCCTCGCTTTCACAATCCCTTTTTACTATAAACTCTTACTGTTATGAGGGAATTTGGTGCAAAGCAGTTTACACATTTTTTTTTTAACTATAAACCAGACGTAAGAAACCCCAACATTAAAAACATGCAGCACTGAAAGACTGTCATTCTTCAGAACTGAAAATATGCCATTAAGATAATATGAAATATTTTAAAATGCAACTGGAATATATAAGTTGTAAGTACTGAAATAATTTTAATAAAATATACCCTTAAAATTTCCAAGAGACCACCTCATCAAAACAGGAATGAAAAAAGATCCTTTTACTGCCTTTTTTACACAACATATTTCCTTTTGCTTCATGTAAATTCAGTTTCTTTTAAATTTTTTGTCAAGCATTCTTAGCTCATCTTGGTATTAAAAAAAAAAGGAAAAAGAAACCAGGAGATTCATAGATTTTTTTGCATGAAAGAAAAAGGTTGAAATCAAAATTATTTGAAGAAGAGAGATTTTGATTCCTGTTTGTCCAATATTTCCAATAGATTAACTTAATTAAAAAATAAGTTCTGCAGAGAGTTATGTCAATTAATACTCTCTTAGTAGTACATGTTTTACTGAAGCCCCTGGAAATACGCTTCATTGTCTCATCTCACTGGTACGGCACTATTTACAGTTTACACTATTTTATAATAGTTTACACTATTTTACAGTTTAAGTGTAACATCCTTACTGCTGAAACCCCGGATCCCAAAGAGCCTGCATTCCTAACCGCTGTTAGAAACAAAAGAGGCAGGATGCAGAGGGAAGCTCAGAGGAAGGAACAGCATCAGAGTTTGTTTTTACTTCAGTGGGAAGCGTCACATAAGTAAGAACAATTTGTGTGAATAAGGTTTCGCAAGACCACAGTCCACATCTGACGCTCACAAGGGAGAGGACTTAACCTAATAGGTTATTTCCACATCTAACCACCACAAGCCTAGGTAACATCCACCACGAACAGCCTGAACGAGGCATTTATTTCAACTTCTGAGAGCTAAATCCTTCCCGATTGTAGCAGCATCGTTCTGGCACCCAGCGTGGACCCGCAGCTTCCCTTAGCACCCGCGAGGGCCCTGGGAGCAAAGCTGAACCGAATAACCCACGGACACCTGCTCAGCGGGATTACAGGGAGTTTTGCCATCCATTCGTCAAACCTTTAGACCTCGGGAGTTTTTGTACATCTAAGTCCAGGTCACTTATGTGACTCTGTTTGCACCAGTATGGTAGGGAAAAAACCCCTCCTCTAAGAATCTGTATTGCCTGATGATGGTTTTCCAAGGAAAAAATAGGTTTTGTCCTGGCTTGTGCTATATTTCAGAAAGCTCATACCAAGGTAAAAATTTCTGGGTTCAACTTCAGTTGTGGACAATTTTTTCATGTGCTTTCAAACAATTGATTTGCATCCACAATGCATCTCAAAATACAGAAGTAATATATAAACACATAGGGAAAATACTTGCATATACCAGAGCAGTATATACTTTATACGATTCTATTATGTATCCGTGTATGTATGCGTGCACGGAAATCCTGCTTGCTGCAGAGGGGGAGAAAAACACTGAAAATACATCCAAGTTTAATCTGGTAAATTCCTGGTTACACTGATTAAGGAGAACAGACATTTGTCTGGCTCCTGCGCAGATGACCAGTCTATAGCACACTCGGTATTTTCCAGCTTTAAATCTCCCATAGCCCATAAACACCTTTGCAAGTATTTCTTATTGTCAACTGCGGTATCTCGTGATGCAGGTAGAGCTGATCTCCTGAATGATTTCCTCCCACTGAACTACCCAGCAAAGCAAACCTGACATCAGCACACCCATCTACACACGCTTCTCTTTTGCACCACTGGGAAACATGCCGAGCGATACTCTGCCCACCGGGAGCAAGCACCAGCCCAGCAGTGCTCGAGACATGCTCTCCTTCAGGGGAGGGGGGAGAAGAAAAAAAACCTTTTCAAATTCTCTGGGAAGATTCGACTTCCTCCCCCACCTTCTTTTTTCCCCCTCTTTCAAATGTCAGGCTCCTACGCAGTTTCTTTGAAAGTTCGAACAGTTAGATCAGTCTGGAAGCAAAACAAACCACAACACATTTCACCTTTTGCAGAACTTTCCAGGAGACAGCGTGCATTTCAGAGCGGTGACTATTCAGTGTTCAGCTCTCTGGGGCTGGGGTGTAGACCTAAAATTCAAAACATTTTTTTTGTACATCTGTGTTGAATCAGGGCTTATTTCTGATTAAGGTGGATGAACTTTTAATATTAAATTCTTTTTAAAACTGATCACTGTTTTATGTAGGGACATCAGATGGAAATGGATAGTTCTTCTGTAGAATTGCTCACCCTGCTTAAGATCCAAGTTAACTGGGTTGGAAGGTTTCTGATTTTTCCTTCAGCTGTGTTTTGCCTGAGGTACAGCCTGTGACAACAGAGCCTAGACTCTTTGACCTACTCGTGGCATTTTATTTCACTGCGCGTGCTGGGAGATGCTCAGGCTGCTGCACTTTCCCTTGTCCTGATGTTCGAAGGGAGGTCCATGTCCTCCACCTTTCCCTGCTTGGGGGAGGCTGGGGGTTGTAGCACCCCAGGCTGATGGTACATGGGGCACAGCTGAGATAGAGCTTCCCAGGCAATAAAGTCCTATGGGAGATACTGGTCTGGTTTTGAACTCTGAGCTTTGGTGGGGAGTTGCTTCTGCCTCCAGCTTAGCATAAGGTCCCAGCCAGAGCAGCAATCTCATCACCTAAGTACTGGAAGAGTGAGGGATGCAGTGCAATCACCAACACCACTCATTTTTGGGGGTCTGTAAACAGCCAAACCCCCCCAAACACAGGGCAGAAAGAAGGGAGGACAGAGGAGAGAAACAGGTTTGAGTCCTTAGCGCACCAGGTAGAATGAGAAGCCTGTGTTTCACTGTCCTTCATTCCTGAGAGCAGCATCAAGCTGGGGCTGAACCAGCAGCTAGTGGTCTGCCAAAATCGTCTCTGGCGAGCACTGGTTTTGTGTGTGTGTCATCACCCCAGCAGCATCAGCTGGGGGGGGGTCCCTGACACTTACAGGGATGCACAAGTGGATGTTGCTGTGATAAAGAAAAGTAGCTAATGAGCAGCGGTGGATCTGAAGGGCCTAGATAACGATGCGTGGCCGAGGTAGACGATGCTGCCAGCTTGCACATCATACACACAGCCTGTGGGAAGTGCCCAGCACGATGCTCTGAGCACCATTTACTAACTGCTAAATGCAGGTTAGCGTGTTCATGCTGCAACCAGGAACCAGCAGGACACTCTCCGGGCAGCAGGCAGGGCAGAAGGCTCATGCAGTCCACACTGGGAAAAGAGAGGGCAGCATCACTGTGTGTCCAGTGGAGTGCATAGGGCAGAAAAAGGTCCTGCCTCCCAAGCTAAGTGAAAGCACTCCACTTAGGAGTAATTAAAGAGGGGGTGACAGTGGTTTGGATTCGCCAGGACCTGGCACTGAACAACCGCGGCTCCCATTCCCCTGGACCAGGGCTGCCACAGCTGCTGCCTGCCAAAGCCAGGATGGGAGGACAGGAACACCTCTGCCCTTCTGTCCCACCTTCATGGCCAGGGTCAGTTTGTGGCTAGAGGTCATGGCAAAAATTTAGATGCACTGAAAGGTAGGAGGTTTCTGTGCCAACGATAGTTGTGCTGATATCAAGTTTCACCAACTGAGCTTATGGTTAGGGAGGTGAGGGCATAGGTGGAGGCTGGCAGCAGGTAGGCAGTATGCTGGGGAGCAAAGCTGCCTTCTGGCAGAACCACTCGGATGGCCTGGGATGGTGGGAGGTGAGTGACAGGGGCGTAAATCATGTCTGTACAACACTGGTGATCATTATCACACAAGTCATCTCTGGCAGCACTGCTTGCCTGGAGATGGTGCTGAGTCCACCTCCTCAGTATTTTCAGACTGTTCCACGTCTGGTGTTTGTATGTGCTGAGGTAATGAAGAATTACAATTTTTACTTTTTTTTAAAGGAATGCAACATAAGCCTTATCAACCTAGAAAATACTGTGATTTATCTATCTGCAGTCACTGGATTTGCCCACCCCATGTCAAACTTTGTTATTACCCATCATCATTCATCATGCAAAAGGAATGGCCAAGGACACCCTCTTCTTAGCCCCCAAGCCTAATTCTGTGGCAGCCTAACATTTTGCCTTAACCCTTCGCTGTCCAGACAGAATCCCCTCAGCTCTGAATAAAAGAGATGACAGAAACACTAAAAAGAAGGGTCCTTCCATAACAACTGTGACTTCAGAATAAGTGGTCTTTTCTTCTCAATATTAGCAACACAGAAACAGTCTCGCTACCAAGCTCAACCCTGTGTACAGTCTGTGTATAACCTTTTAAACAGCTTTTGCTGTAAAACACAAGTCTGTGTTTGCTGTAACAGAAGCGTTTCATTCCTCACAGTGGAATGAAAGAGATTGCTGAAAGAGAAAGGGCATTGCAAGTCCCTGCTTTGTGCTCTGAATTCTTTTCCAGCATCTTCCTTTTAATACATCGCAAAAGGGGGGAGAGAAGAAAAAAACACATTTAAAAAAAAAGTGGTTTAGAGTGTTTTCCCAAGAAATATCACACACTGAATTGAAACACCTTATCTACAAGGAGGTCCTGGTGGCAAGTGCAGAAGCAACACAGGAAAAAAATCAATACAGCCTGCAGAGATTAAAAACATACTGGAAAAACATAAGAAAAATGCAACAATTAATGCCAGTTGTACATATAATACGTGAAAACAAAGCAGAGAGGCATTAGTGTCTACACACAGATCTATTGGATAGGTAATGCTTTTATCTCAACTTGAAAATGGAAGCTTTATTAGACTGCTTCCCATCAGGAGGCATCATACCAAGAGCAGTGTAAAGCTCTAACTAGCTAAAAGCCTTTTCCCCCGACATCTTCCATCCCAATCACTTTGCATACGGGTGAAATTCAAATGGCTCAACCTCAGACTGAGGTGGTGTCAAACAGGGGCTCAGATTTACGAACCTGGATAAAACCACACACTTCCCCTCCAGTGGAAGACATGAACCAGCCAACCAAGATGCCTAGTGATAGGTGGGAGCATTTGCTCCGTGATTTCAAAAGCCCGTCCATGAAGTTACAGCTAGAGATTGTCTTATTGTCTCATTGCGTTATGCTGTATCATATGCTGCATTTAAGGTGTGGCTCAGTGGAATGATTCCTCAAAATTCCCTCCAGCAGCTTCGCATCTGTACAACGCTTGGACCAAATTTTACAAACTCACCCAGTATGCCAAGTGTAAAGCTCAGGAAATGGCAACATATCTAACAGCTCTTTCTTACTCCACTGCGTAATATTAAAGTACATTATGAAGCCTAAGTAGAACATTTGCATCCTTAATTTTCTGGATCAGTAACAATAAAGAGGAATACTCCTCCTTCTCATAGACACATACCATGAACACAAGACTCACAGCAGGGCTATAGATAAGGATAAGCATCAGATAGCTTGGTAATACTGGAAGAATAGCACTTAACCTTCCTTCTGCTACAATCCCATCAAAATAAATCAAGGTTAAAACGTGTCCTTTTAAACCCCAGAAACATGACTTATGGTTTTGTCACTCCCTTCCTGACACTGGTGAGTAGAGAGACAGGTATAGAGTCATGCACGTGCCGGTGGTTTGGACACTTGGTACTACTTCAAGGCAGTAAAAGAGCTAAGCTGACTAAACCACCTGAGAGCCCTCCCAGTGCACAGACTTTAAGGACTAAGAGAGCATAAAACATCCAGGCCTCTAACTCACATGTGGTACAATTTATATCCGAATGCATCCACCATACTCTTAGCATGGCACAGAGGTCAGCAACATCACAGCATCTTTAATGGAAGTCTCTGCTAGACGGGCACCACTAGGGACAATACACTCAGAGCTATGGTTATACGCCACCATGAAGGGCGGGATTTCATGGAGTTAGGAGCTGTGTTTTGCATGGATTTCACGAACGGCTCTTGGAGCTAAGCTCCTACTTTGTCCTTGCTTTTTGTGGCAGGGGCATCTCATGCTTTGGCCAGGCTCCCATTTCAGCATCGTATAAATCCAAATGGATAAAGAACATGCTTGGGCACTGGTGTTCCCACTATGGACAGGCTGCTTGCCAGCACGGATAAACAAAAGTACTTTTCATTTATTAGTTACTAGATTTCATTCAAACTCCCAGAGCGCCGATTCTTTTACTTTGGACCGCATCCTGTGCTTTCACTGAAGCCAGTTGTAAGATTCTCCTGACCACGTTGAGAGCAGATTCATTTGAAAAGCATTTTAAAGGCTCAGCTCTGCCATTCTTACACCAGAAGGTGTAAAGCTACTTCAATGGGTAATTCCCGAGGATGACTTTGCACAAGCCAAATTCGCAAGATTTTAATGAGCCTTGAATAAGACCTCTGGCTTTTTTTTTTTCCAGTAATACTGTCCACTCTCAGCAATAAGTAATAAACATTCACAACACCCCAGGAGGCAAGAAGTCATAGCTGGGCCTGCTTTAAGATGCATAAGCTGCAGAAAAGCTATTAAGGCTCCATAGCGAGCCAACACTGGAGCCAGCACTCTGAGTGCAGGCAGTCCTGGCTCTTAATGCACATATGAACCTGTTAGTGCTAAGGTTCAACTTTGTCCTGTCAGATGTCTTGAGTGTTTACTAAATCCAGATGGCCTGAGGAAATAAATGAGATTAAAAAGAGTCTGTTTCATTCTCACACTTCCCAAAGCCCTCTGCAAAGTATTGAGTTGCTATAGATAACGCATGTACGTGCGGGCAACAGTGCAACCATTATGAACATGCTGAGGACTTCATTTAACTTGTCTGCAGCAAAGCTTAAAAGCCTTTAACACTTCCACGCCCATAAAGAAGAAGTACGTGACATTCTGCCTTCTCTGTTCACTTTGACAGATGCTGCCCAATCTCTGGTTTTCAACTGTATGGCGCCTGGGAAACTTTTTCACTGACACCTCCAAGAGTCCTTGGTGGCATTTCCCAGAATGGGGAGGATGGGGAGGGATTCTAACCTCTTTGGGGGGCACAGGAAGGGCACACAGAAGACACGGGCTCTGCAGTAATGGAGAGGCGGCAAGTGGAAGCACTTGTGCTCAGAGACTCCCCACTCAACCTCTGCATACACCAGTATACAGATGGGCTGGAACTTGCCAGCCCTGCCTAGAAGCAGAAAAACATGGGTTTGCTTAGCCTAGGACAAAAGAAAAAGGCAGAGAGGGAAAAAATCTTCCACATATGAATGGCTTTTATGAAAGGGGGATGAGTAACAACGCTCTGTGTTCCCCACGGAGGTAAAGACACATTGAGTTTCAGCCATCAGCCCCGTGGCACAGTAGGAATCTGTGGGATACCCGTGATGGAGCTGTTAGGGAAGAGCTCAGAAATAGGTCCGTCAGGAAGGGCTCAGAAATGCTTGATCCCACCTCAGTACGGGAGAAGGACTAAATGGCCTCCTGAGGCTGTCCCACAGAGTACGTGCAGGGATGAAATTAGCTCTGCTGCTCTGTATATGGGGTACAGAAGGAGTGATGTGGAACTTCGCAGTCACACAGTCTGTAAAACAGCACCTGGCTGTGCTCCGCACTGGCTTCCAGCAGCACAGCATTCAGACCTCTGTCCTTTGGCAGAGAGCAGTACCATGCAGGACTGACCACTGCTCTGCTTGTGGGCATAGCCGTACAGGGGGGCATAAACAGCAGGAAGGAACCCAGGGTGCTGGAGGAGTGACGAAGATGAGACAGTCAACTCCCCCACCTCTTACATGGTGCTTGTGGGCATGGGCTGAACAAGAAGGTCATCTTTGTAGCAAAGATGGAAGAGATCTTCATTTTTCACTTTCAATAACTACCTTTTACTTATAAGCCCTTCTCAGATCTCCTTCCGTGTGACTCTCTTCCCTCTTCATTTTAATCTGATGAAACATGACTCTTTTTGTAAGAAAAGAGCTCCATATAGAATAAGAGGAAGGAAACGTGCTCGGGGTAATGGGTTGTGACTCGGGGAAGGCCCAGATCACTGCTACTAGAGACTTGGACAGGTCTCCTGCTTGCTCCCCACTTCAGCTCACTGCTTGCAAGTCAGAGATAAGAGACTTCTTTTCTTCCAGCCATTTGTCTGGGAAGATTTGGGGTTACTGCACATCCAGCAAGAGGTGGCCCAGGCCTCAGCGGAGATGCCGGTGCTTTACCATTGTACAAACAATAGCGCCTCTGAGAATCAAGCCTTTGCTTTGTATATTTACTTCGTTTCTTGTTCGAGCTTTGTTAGGGAACCAAGGCACTTAGGCTGGTTACTAAAATGAAGAAGTGCTATAAAAAAAGATCAGCTCTTGCAAGGGAATCCAAGCTGCAGAAACATGAACAAAGATTCATTGAAAGGCAGGGTTAAATAAATACAAATTAATTTTGCATAGTTCCAAAGTCTTTCAGTCAATACACGCCTGTTCTTATTATTATTTGATAACATTTAGCTAATATATTTGGATTTGCAAGCCCAACATTTTCAAACATTTTTCTAAATTAGCACAAATCTTCTGCTTCGTCTTTTCTTCATCTACTGTCAGCAGAGCAAATAATCAGAGAACAAATAGATATGTACTCCGCTTATAAATTCTTCTTGCCAAAGACTCGACCTCTAGAGACTTGACTTCACATTTGCTTTCCTGTAGAATTTAACAAAATTAGTCAAGTGCGATTTGTTGCGTGTTTGTTTCTTTTCAAATGACGGCAAAGCTCAGAAATGTCTAGCTCCAGTGATTAAAGGAAGAAGGGAGATTTTATTAACAATGCTTAAGTGAAAGGATATTAGAATGCCAGAAATGCTTGTTAACATCTTCCACCTGTAGGTAAAAGCTTATAAAATTCCATCTTCTGTCAAGACCGAGGTCATACCCCACTTACTGCCACAAAGTCAAAAAGCAAGGGGACAAATCCTACCCTCAGATACCCCTGCATCTTCCTGACTGTGCTGTGGGTAGGGTAGGCCAAATATTATATTTCATAACCGAATAACGCACAAAGCACCTGCATGATATGGCCCTAGCCCAAGGCCCAGACAACCTGAGATGATTAGATATCATCAAAAGCGCATCCTTTCCCCTTTTTCTCATTACAGCCAGAGGAACAGACCCTGGCTAAACTATTTGCTGCATTCGGTGCAAGAAGGAGGCATCTGCATTTCAATAGGACACTTGTCAAGGTTGACAGCAACTGGAGAGCTACTTGTTTTAATACTGTGTACCACAGTTGCCACAGCCCTACTGTACATCTCTGTTTACTGCAAGTACACTCATTTGTCATTTGGAGGCCTTTAAAGCATGTGGCAATGGGGCTCAAACACTGCAGAAAGGGAGGAGAAGCAGAGAACGTGGCCAGCTTCTTGAACATGGTTGTACCTTCATTTTTATGAATCGGCCTTTCTGGTCTTGAATGATAATAAAGAGGGTTTGGAGATCAAAGGTAATTTGATTTCTGAAAGAAAACTAACTCTTATAAACATACTACCTGGGTACCTTTCAAGTTAGCAACAGCAGGGAAGTTATTCAGTTACTGCTCTGATATTTCCACTGTAAAAATAAAAAAAGTCAGAAACTGGCAGTCCTGCTCTATTCACTTAGGAGGGGCTGTCCAATCCACCCCACACTGGCCAAAGTCAGCAGAGCAATGGGGAGAATGTTTGGGAAGAGTCCCAGCTGTCAGCAGCCAGCAAGAAATGGTAGACACTCACCAAGCGATAAAGAATTATTTGGTTTAATAGAATAGAAAAGATATGTATAGAAAATTCATATCTGTTACAGATCTGGCCTTCTGCACTCTGTGTTCATGGTCCTAGCATGAAATGTGTATAGAAGTAAGTATTACTCCCCAACCCAACAAGACTGACATTTGCAGCCATGCCAGCTCTGACATGCCACATCTGAATCAAACAGGATTCAGCCAGTATTTTGGTATTTCCAAGAGAGAAATTTACCCTGGAAGTAGAGTTAGCATCTCTTTTTGCTGGCCTCTGACCTGGTACTAAAGGGAGCTTCAGCATGGCATGACGACATCCCAGACAAGTGAAGCCTCCGAATTTCATTTGAACCAGAGCCACTACGATGGACACCACCACCACCGTTCACTGTCAGATTAGAGCCCAGTGGGATCACATACCATTTTTCTCTGTGAAACTGGAAAGTGCTTCATTCAAACCAGCATTAACACTTGTGTTGGCTGAAACCAGTATCTGAAAACAGTGTCCAAGCCAGTAGCTGCAGTCAGTTGCTCTCTGCATAACTGGAGCAGAACAGCTAATAAAGTCTCCTCTGGAAGCACATCCTAGTACCAATCACTTAGTGCCAGCTGCCTGACTATCCATCTTTCTCTTTTCATCTCCATTTCTTCCATCTTCCCACCTATTCACCTCTTCTTATCCTCTTATGCCCTGCCTTTCCTGTTACTCCTTGCTTTTGTCCTACTTTTTCATCACCGCCTTTCAACATTCAGCTTATTCCCTTCTGATTCCACTCAGGGAAAAATAAAAGTTCATAAACAACATGCCTATAGGCTGCTTCAAATATGGCTTATCTCAAGTGGTCCATTCACCCCTGGGCCATTAAGTAATACCTTTGTAAACTCAACAAGTTCACTCTCTGAAAGGTATCCGAGGCAAGAATACAGATACTGTCTACTCAGTGCACATCCACATCCATGGGCAGTGAACTTAATGGGGAAGGCTGCCCCATGGCTAAGCTCACCAAGGCAGGATGAGTAAGGCAATCTGCTTTGCTTTTTGCACTTTTTTTCTTTCCTGTGTCTGACTAAAAGGAAGTCCTTGGACTGCACATCTTTCCAACAACTGTATCTGTAGGTGACCATTCCTTTGTTTGACATCAACCCTTCTCCTTTCTTTGTAGAGGAGTTCTCAATTTCCCAAAATTTTAAAAAGAAACAACCCCTGCCCTTCCCAAAACACATGGGGAAAAAAGATTTCTTGTTCTCTTCACCAGACAGTGCTGAGCTGCTGAAGGGGCAAACAGTCAGGGTCAGCATCACCCAGGTGGTAACAAGCAAGTTGGCCAAAAAATATGTCTTTTTACTCTTTACCAAGGTAAGCATCTTATTTGAACAGACTTGTGCCATTAAGAGACAAATTATGGGAGCACCTGCTCTTGTGCTATTTGGAGAAGTGTAGACTTAGATAATTATGTACTATAGCCAGTTCACCAAAGCCACAAATAAGTCAAAGACGTTCTTTTGAAAGACAGATTTGTTTTTTTTTGTTTTAAAGACTTGCACAGTGAAATGACTCTTCCTGACAGTAATCCAGGAGTCAAGATATGTTGTTACATTTCACACTTGCAGCCCAGCCCTCTCCAAAGACACAAATTCTTGGTGCGATGCAGCAGGGCTCCCAGGTATAACAGCTTGTGTCACCCCCATCACCAGCAGCATCCCTGTGTGCTGGGCCACCTGGAAACGCTGCTGGAAGGAGGAAAACAAGTATAGGAGCTCAATGATGACTTCATTGATCCCCTCTGATACTGGGAAAGCTTACTAAAAACAAGAAAAAAGCAACAGGAGCCTTTATTCATCCAATGAGCAAATCCCTCGATCTAGACAGAGCTTTTTGAAACACATCCGGGAGTCCCCGAGACAATGTTCATGGGCCCTCCTCAGCCTCTCCTGATGAAGCTCTGGAATTCAGCAGCTGCCATAGCCTAAAATGAGGTCACAGGTTACTTGAGAATGGCCTTTTGCTGAGTTAAGACATAAATACCTGGGTATCCAAGCAAATTCATCCCCTTCCTTCTGTGCGCTTTGGGAGCAAATGGCAGCCCTGCAAAGAATGTCCCTTGTGACTTTCCCAGGTCTTCTGAGGTTCCCAAATGCAGCAGCAAACCATCATGTCCTTTGATGGATGGAAATACCCATACCCAACAATTCTTGGCAAAAAGCACCATAACATGGATAAAATGTTTGAAAACATTTCAATAACCTTCTGCAGCTGGAAGCCTAATTCACATTAGTGGTTTCAAGAACTTCACCCCATCTTTCAGGTAAATTCAGAAGATATTGGATCTAGTCATAACCAAAAAAAACTTTGAAACTGGGCCTATTTCCACTGGCCACAGCAGGCCTTGGATCAGACTGACATATTTGAAATAACGTATTTAAGAGCCTGTACTAAGTGAGTCTGTTCTGAATACTACACCCCAATCATGTGTTTATATGGAATTATTTGGCTCCTGTTATTTCACTGAGCATCCATTTATGGATAAAAAAATAGCCATTTTTTTATGATTCAAGTTGTCCAGCTCCTCACATTAGGTAGAATTACCTCTTAACCCAAGAGGTAGCTGCAAATGACTCTGAAAACATTGAACTATTTTAAACGTTTTTCCTTCAATGATGAGAATCACTTGTCCTCATTCTTTTAAACACAAGATTTTTAAGCTTTTTGGTGATTTTTTTGGGGGGTTTTTTTGTTTTTTTTTTTGTTTTTTTGTGTGTGGGGTTTTTTTTTTTTTTAATGGCATGATTGACCTTCTTCATTCTTATGAAAAAAAATCTTAGAAACAAAACCAAGACAAATTAACTTGCTGTAAGCTTCACCGAGTATCAAAAATACCAGAGGCTCAGTCAGCTGCTCACAAGGAGTTAAGCTTGCTTGGGAGAAATTGCTAAGCACCTTCCAAAATAAATAAATAGTAAAAACCCAAACAAATATAAAGTTTGTCTGTCTTAATCTTCTGTGTTATCACTATGTTTGCCCAGAAATCTTCTGTAACTTTAATAATGTGAAAAATAATTTCTTTGTCCTTATGGACAAAAAGCCTTTTTCAGCTCATTGTACACTGGAAAAATCTCGACTATAAGGTGCTTTGTAATTTAGTTCTGATATACACCTTGGCTCACAGGTGTAATTAAAAACCCATTATAATCATCCACAAGCAAATCAGAGCAGTCCCGAAAGGAGCTGAGCTGAGAGCGCCTCTATTTATAAAATCATATTTAATGTAGTCTTATCTCTACACTGAAAAAACCATCTGTTTAACATACTGTAAACAAAAAATATTAAGGTTCCCCGGCCTTTTTGTCAGAATGACTTATGACATGATCTACAACATATGCAATTAAGGTGTAGCAGAAGAACTACCTAATTTCTATGGAAACAACTGGAAAAACATTGTATGTTCACTCCTGGTTGATACTTTCAGATCAGGAGTGAGAAAATAAGGACAGATATGGGAGGTGGAGCTGGAGGGATTTAAGAAGGGCTTGGTCAACAATTTGCAGCCTCTTTTTATGTTTCAGCCCAGACAAAATAGAGGTGGCAACAATTTCTTTTTCTATGATTTTTGTGTTGAGACTGCAGGGAAAAAACATGTTGCCTGAAGTGTTGATGAGCTCAAATTAAAAAAAAAACAAACACATAAACCAACCACTACCAGCACCATAGCAGAGTAATAAGCATATTTGCATAATCCACTCTCTCCCATGCATTTATAGATAAACGTGTTTTATATTCAGAAGATGAGATGCAGTTTGTGCTACCATGAGGATAAAAATGGGAATATAAGCACATTATGATTTAAGAAGCTAGAAAATAACACAATGAGACCAACAGAAACTGGCCATCAGCTGTTGTTGGTGTTATTCTAGGAAAGTCAAGCATAAAACTTGAATTTAGAGCTGGTGGACAGACATTAAGATGAGTGACAGGATCAGGATGGACATTTCTTCCAGCCCATGTGTAGTGATTATCCTCTTCTTGCTTCATTTTTGTCCCTTTGTTAAGTCAGAGAGTCTGTCCTGGTTTGGCCCAAACCAGGCCAATTAGTCTTAGAGAAACCAAGGTCACTGCTAAATTCCTCACTGCTTACGAGTGAAGAGCCGAAGGGGGGTCGCAGCTGCAGGGGGGAGCAGACAGGGCAGGTGACCCCAAGATTGACCAACGAGGTATTCCATCCCATACACGTCATTCTCACTTTCCTATTTATCACTAACCCACTGCCTCCTGGAGGTGGGGCCCAGGAGGGAGGGGCCCTCCTGTCTCCCACTGATTGGTACCAGCTTTGCCAATTCTCCAGTTAAAAGCCTGCAGGTGTGATGGCAGCGGAGCTACTGCATTTTCCTCTCTGCCTGTGCTGGGGGGAGGTACTGCCTTTTCCCCTCTGCCTGTACTGGGGGGAGCAACTCTGCCTGAGGAGGATTTCCAAGCTCTTGATCTTGGTTTTGTACATATTTGTATATATTTGGTTATTTCTATTATTATTGTTATTATATTCTTTTTCATTATTATAGTTTATTAAAACTGTTTTAACTTTCCAACCCATAAGTCTCTCTCCCTTTTCCCTTTCCCTTGGGGGGGGGGAGAGGGTTAACAGAGAGCATCTGCCACTGGGTTAATAGCTGGCCCAGCTTTAAACCGTGACAGAGTCCCATTGCAACTACACCCCTGGAATGAATTAACTTCTCTTTAGTGATAAAGCTCCGCTTCTCTAGCTTACTGTGGTCAGGCTTTCACAAGGGTGAATGTTAAATGCAGCAATAATTATGTTTTTGAGTAAACAGATAATTGCCTATGATTACCTGTTGATAAAGCACAAGATGCAGATGAGCAGCATCCCAAGAACCTGAGGAAATTAGATCAGAAAAGCCTTCACAGCAAGGCCATAGCTAAAGACAGAGAAAGGAACAGAGACATCCTACACTGCCCAGTTTGTTTACTTCCATTTTCCACTTGGAGACGATATCAGGTTGCTTGTATGGTTTCTGCTTGCTGGAGACACACCTTTTTGGTATGTTAAAGTGCCAGCATAAAAATGGGAAGTCTCTCATACACAAAATCCAGAAGCAGTCAGATGGCACTTCAGGTGCCTTAAGAAGTGCCTGAGTACGGTAGATACGTAAGATACCTTTTTGCCCAGGCAAGCAATTGTATATCCTTGAACTCCAACTTTCAAGATCGTGAAATGCTGTATTAAATGACTAGAACAGAAAACCAAAACCAACACAGAGTAAGGCAGCAGCATATATCAGTTAATTGGGAAAATGTCCAATTGTAACATTCTCAAAACCCAACAGCAGTAGGTACGCTCTGCTATCGAAGCTCCTCATAAACAACCCCTTGTTAAGCACACTCAAAGCCATGGCTGAAACTCTGGGGCTACTGAAGTCCATGAAAAATTTCTGACATGTGTAATGGCAACGGGATCCTGCTCTGTGCGACGTACCCGTGTTAAACAGTCTTCTGCACGGTTAACTTTCAATATCTGCTCCTGTTGTGAACTGGTGCGGAGGGTATCTTAATTGAGACAGAAATGATTGATGATTATCGGCTCTGGAGATCTCGTGGCTGATCCACCTACAGCAGAATTACATACTGCCTTTTCATTTCCAAATAGCTAAATGGGAAAACATATGGTATGTGGCTTGCTTGGGATTATATGATTACTGTTAATAGCAAAATATACCCGCTTAAGAGAAATTACCAGACAATCCAGTTTACAAGTGCCATTTTTCCTTTGAAAACACTTCTAACCAGCTCTAGCTACATAACCGAGCCATTTCCCTGCTCTTCTCAATAGCACAGTTGAGTGAAAAGGGAAGGATTTCCTCTGATGTTCACTTGAGCCAAAAAACCAAAACAACCTCAGATCTGAATTTACCACCCTTTTGCAACACCAAGTGTCAGAAGGGACCGTCTGAGATTACAACTGACACACAACGAAATTAATTTGGTGTTGACACTTCACAGTGCTTTGAGATTGTAAATCAGAGGCTGCTTGGCAGGTAACAAACACCACCTCCCTTAAACACAGGAACACAGCAGCCGAGGAGACCTTTCTGAGTCATCAAGCACAATCCCCCACTATCATAGATTGCAGCATCTAATATCCCTGCTTCCTTAATAGCCCTCATTATCACAGCAGCTAAGTATCTGGCAAAGTACACAACACTAGCACTGCCCTCCCACAATGATCTGAGCCTGTGTGCGTGCTAAGAGGAAAGAGATAGTCATTCATACATTTTGATATACCTGTGAACTTCTGAAAACAGACAACAGTCACTTGTAGCCCAATGGAAACCTGGGCAGGAAAGATCTTTGAAATATTTCTCAGATGATTGAGAAAGACAGAAATAAATCAAATTATTCTATCCCACTCATATCTGGAAGGATCAGAGTATATTTAGGCAACGCATTCCTTCCATGCAAAAATTTAGTCCCAGGCATTAAAAAGAACAAATAAATCTTTCTAGTCTTAAAAAAGTCTGTGTATTCAGCTTAGATGGGCACACAGCAGTGTCAAGTGGAATGTGTATTCCCTGTGATAATAAATCTCGTAACGGAAATCAAAGCCAAGTTGAACTGCATGTTAGGCATTAAGTGTCCCAAACTGCTCATCTCACTAAACCTTCATAATAAAATAACATTACAGTCTATAATTACTTGGTGTAATGATGCCACAGGAGTAAAGCTCAGGAAAGGCTTAGTTTTCCAGGCTTTGCAACAAGTGTGAATTGGTGTGAGGCTTAAAAGGCATTCACAGTCTGGATCCAAGCCTAGGTGCAAATAGGACTACCATACGTGACATAAGCCAGACAAATTGTATGAGCTCATGCTCAGAGTTGCTAAGCAAGCACCGGGAAGTTCCCAAAAGCCACCCAAATTTATTGGTGCAGCATTGCAGCAATAGCTGCCTGCTGCATCTACTGTGTTGTTTCTGACAGGACTGAACAGAAGGACCTGGAAAGGCTGGGAGACAAATTTTACTTTTAAAAGGATCCTTTTTCCTAAAGTCCCCAAATGTGATCATTTGTGTTTTGAAAACGTAGGGTGCTCTTCCAAGTTAAGAGAACCTCAAGACTTTTTTGGCCAACACTGATCTGGTACTCGGACACAAAAATGCAGCAAATTATCCATAAATACCCTGACAGCCTGTGCTGGCACTGAGATGTCACCAGCAGCCAAGGAGCCCCCCCGAGGTATTGTGCTCAGAGCAGGCTGCTTCTGCTTCAGTAATTCAGCCATCTCCCAGGCAACATATCCTGCAAGGGGATTCGTCTCCCCCTTTTTCTTGCAAAGTGAACAATCACCCAAGGTTTTCAATGCTGTCACCTGATATCCTCCAAAAAATCACCTGAACATTGATTTTAAAGTTGAATGTCATAGAATTACACTTAAAATTACCTTGTTCAGAAAAGAAATGTGTGTTTTTTAAGTGTTTCATACCTACAGAAGGTCTAAATGCTAAGATAAATCCATTGCCTCTCATTAAAGTAGCAGTCTTAGGGGCAGGACCCCATTTTGGCAATGCAAACTGTCTGCTGAAACAAAGTATAAAGCTTAAGTCTGCTGAGTAAAACTACAAGGACATGCTCTATTATTACAGAATAATTTAAGTTGGACAGGACTTCTGGAAGTCTCTAGTGCAACCTCTCCCGCACAGCAGGGTCAGCTTCAACAGGTCAAGTTGCTCATGGCATTGCCCGGTGAAAGTCTCCCAGGGTGGAAATTTCCCAACCCTTGTCATCATGGCTTGAACACACTCACTGTGACAACGTCTTTTCTTCCACCCAGCCCAAAACTTCCCTTCCTCCAAGTATTGCTTCTTGTCCTTTTGTACAAGGCTTCTAATCTAATCTAGTAATGTTGCCTCCCTTTAACATCAACAAAGATGGAGATATTCATCTCCATTCCCGTGGAGAAAGTCTTTTTGTCAGTGCCTGCAGAGGGACCATAGAGGATCTGGGTGAGATATCCAACTTTCAGATCACTAAAGTTTAGTTAAATCAATCCTTTTGCTCGGCTTTTCCTTCACCTTCTCTTGGAACTTCTAACCCATAGGATACTCCACTGTTGTGAAATCAATATAAGATGTTGAAATATCATCAAAAAGCTCATGGAACAAATTGTTCAGGAACAAACACAGTCACAAGTAGTAAAATGTTTAATTTCAATATCTGACTAAAACAACAATTTTGGGATTATGGCAACATTTAATTTTTCTTTTCTCACTGACCCGGAATATTTTATTTTGAATCATGACATGCCAAAACCAAACCAAAATTAATTCAGTGTTTTACTAAGCTGAAATAAAATGTCTTATTTTGACTCTCCAGAGAGAAGATGAGCATTTAAAAAGAAAGCAAGTTTTTTCCAATCATTTTGATCTTGTGACAGCATCACCTTCCCATTAAAATGATCTTCAGAATTCTCTATCAAGCCCTATAACTGGTGAGATGCTAAAGTTTTAGACACTTCTGCAGGTTTTTACTTTCGTCATACCCATGGATCAGAACTTAACCCTGAAGTCCCACTTGAAATGAAGAACCTGTAAGCATTTCAGTAGCCCATCTTAACCTCAGAACTTGTTTTTTGTTGTTTTTTTTTTTTTAACCAGACTTGCTCAAAAAATTTCCTGTTACATATACAGACTCCATTTTACAGAGCTAAAACATAATAATAGGAAAGGATTCAAATAATTAGCCCTTACTTATCTATGACTTAAGACTGCAGGAATTACACATAAACCAACAGGTGTCATTTGCCATTTTGATGCTTTCTGCATATTCTGCAGCATTTTTATGCACCAAACTTCTACTTAAGGAATGGGTGCAGAATGAGCAGCAGATCCAAAGGACAGCTGAGGTCTGTGTTGCAGATCAGAAGGGATAATTTCAGCCTGCACTGCTAAGGATGATGGAAAGACACCACAGGAAAGAATAGAGCATCAGACCTAAAGGTTCTGGGTTTGAACCCAGGCTGCAGAGTTGGAGGAGCCATCCTTGCCTTTCCCTCCATGAGAAACAGGGCAGTATTACCGATCTGCCTCCCTCAATCTGTTCAAGAGTTTCATCAACAAGAAGGAACAAATTAAATTTTCTGTGTTCAGGCAATCTGCAAGGCAAAAGTTGATAACAATTTCTGTTTTGAAAAAAAATCAGACAGCTGTAGCTTCATTAATTGTTTATACAGGGCACAGTGGAAGCTGTATCTCCTATCTATTGACAGAGATACAGTATGCAGCATCTTTGTAAGGCTCTGAATGCTTTACATGCTAATCACTGAAATGCTTAAGTCCTTCCTTATTTTGGATGCAGACAAGGACTGCACCAAGAATATGTATGTCTATATATAAAATACATATGTGGATGTTTTTAATAACTGTTAGATTCATCATTCCTCAGTTCCTCTACAGTGGTTGCTATTTTTCCTTATGTTGCATTAAGGGTACAAGCTGGTGGATCTCTTAGCTGGATGGGGGTCATAGCACTCACCTTGGTTCCTTGCTCTGCCCAGTAATGACTAAAGGCACAGGCGGACAAAATCCCGACCTTAAAATTCCATTATAAAAAACATCCATTGCCTTCAAAAGGGCCAGGATTTCACCTCTTTCTTTCCCATGGTGCTCAGGTATTGCCATAAGCACTTTCAGACATATCCAGGGACCTAGGTCTCTTGAGTACTGGTAACTATTTTATTTACAGACATGTAAGACACATAAGGGTCACATAAATAGCAATAAGAGAGTGAAAAGGTCATGCGTCTCCTACAAAAACTCTATCCATTACTGGGCACATGGTGATAGGGTCAGTCATGGGGTCCCCTGAGCCATGTGGAAGCTGCATCTAGGTGTCCGCACAGCTTCCTCACAAACTCCAGCTGGGCTGGAAAAGCTACCTGTTATAACATCTCTATAAATGCCTTTGTATAATAATATGACTATAAGAAGTAAGGCTCCTTACAGACCTCTCTGATACACTCTTCTCTTACCCACTCTTCAGATCCTTTTGACAAACACAATTGAAAACAGACTCTTGAGGTGTGGGGTTAATTGTTCTCCCTTTTCTGTTTACATAAGTATTCTGCAGACTGAGAATTGCTATTTCCAGAAACACACAAATCAAAAGTTTCATTTCCCCACCTTATGGATAATTCCAGAGCCTGAATCATCTGGTTTGCAGCAATTAAAACAAAAGGCCTTGTTCAAATCCATTGTTTTCACACTAGAAAGCCCAGTCTGCCTTCAGCTGTCTTTACCAACTAGGAATTCAAGAAGAAAGAAGCTATTAAAGTTTCCTCTACCCAGTTTAAATGTGGCACAACACACATTTCTGGCCAACTTTTCAAACTAAACATCTTAGTAAATTCTTCTTGACAATAGTTAGCGACAAGCATGTCAAAAACAACAAACTCAGTCACATATAAGGCTTATCAATAATTTAGTCTTTTTCCCCCATGAGAGACTGTGTGTTTTGCAATAATGAAATATATTATTTTAAAAATAAATAATAGGCTGTTGTCAGGCCGATTGTAGCTAGAAGTTATGAATTTGATTGATTGATTGAACATTTGACTTCATTCTCTCTAGCAAGATCAAAGCGAAACTCTTCCATTTGCCCAAGGCCACTTGCAATTTATTTAGAGATTGTGTTCATATCCCAGCAGGTAGCAATATTGGACTGAGGTACACAGAAAATCAGCTCTGTGAGGTTTTTTCTGAGTCCAAGGGATGCAACAAATGAGATTTTTTTAGTTCATTAAATCATTAACCACTTAATCACTAAAAAACACAACATTAATTGCATTTTCCCTTAGATGGGTGTAACTAGGAAGCAGTCATGGTGTTGAGAACCTCCATTTTAACATTGGTGCCTTTGTCAAACACGACAAGCCTGTATTTTTTTATTTGTATGGCTATTTACCCCCCCCTCCTTTTGGTTTAATTATCATGGCAGGAGGAAATGACACCCAAAAGCGACAGGCATATGAACTGTGATTAGAAATCCTTCTAAGAGTAACATGGAAAAGAGACACACATGTGCATAAAAGCACACAGAAGATGTTTGTATAGCAAATATTGCAAAATACCCTAGCGTAAAAGAGCACCAAACAAGTCAGCCCAGACTAATGTGAAACCTTCAGTCATCATGAGACATAGCCAATACCAGGTGCTTTTTTCCCCCGCTCTCCAGATAGCATTCACATGCTGACTACAGTTTGCAAGGCTTCCTCACAAAAAAAAAAAGAATCATTCTTTATCTGTCCTGGATTTGTCCTACATAAGGTTTGGGGATTACCAGCATTAAAAGAAACAAACCCCAAACCCAAACAAGAAGGGTCAGCGCAGGCGGCCGAGCAGCAGCTTGTTGGCAGCGATGCACATGCATGCAAATCAGCAGCGGCTGCACGCGTGGGACCTCAGCAGGGACTGCCAGCAACAAAGAGCCAGCAGCCCCAGAAAGCCTGTACAGACACAAAGACAGGGATGGATGAGTTGGGGGAAGGAGGACTTCCAGGAGTCAGTGAACCCACCTCAGAACAAGGGAGAGAGTCTGTAGGAACCATGGCAGATCCAACCTGTGTGATCACCAGCCAAGAGGAGTGCAACACTGCAAGTGTTCAGGATGCCTGGTTCAAGTCTGCAACAAATCATGCCACTTGTGGCCTTAATGCCTTTTGCCAATGGACAAGACTTGTATCTCCCATTCAGGTAGCAGAAATACACCTCTCGATCTGATGACAACTTGGATGAGGTCTGGATTCAAAGCTCTGGTTAAGTGCAACTTCAATAGGCTTTATCTACACTAATGAGAGCATGGGTTGGGAGCAGAGACATATTCATCCACGGGTCAATGAGCAGCAGTGCTAGGGTCTTCTCCAGAGGGCTTGGCACTATCCAGCTAAAGGGCAGAGGGTCCCCAAGACAGATGGCATCTTGTACTGTCTCTTCAACAGTGCTCCTTGGATCCCTGAACCCCAGCTAACAGAAGCTGAAACCAGGGATTAGGGTTCCAAGCACTTTTTAAAAAAGTAAAAGATTTACTTGTAAAAATGATCTCACAGCAAGAGCTGGGAACACAACCAAGCAGTCCCAATCCTCTTGTTGCCAGTTCTCCTGCTAGTTAGGGAGAGCCAAGTTACTCCAGCTGTGGAGAAATACAATTAGACCAAGTAACACTGTCTGCAGATGAGCTACTCTGGACCAAGGGGAAACACGGCATCAAGGTTTATCAGGGAAAAGGAACAGCTATTTTCTGTGGCCATAAGTGACCAATGGTCCAGCTAAGTAACCCTTCAAGACAGACATACAAGATGTTTACCAACAAATACACAGTCTCTACACAAAGTACAGCTCCTTGCAGTGATCACCAGTCACTAGAGGGCATTTGTGTCCATGAAGCTGTCAAACCCAATTTTTTCACTGAAGGTATGATTAGTTAATGAGGCTTGAGGGTTCCTAGAGCTCAGCTGAACAGCTGAACATAATAATGTGGAAGTAACCACATAAGTACAATTAGCAGAGTTCTTCACAGACTTTCAGAAAGGTTGAGAGTGAGTTGCAAGAACAAGCCTGGCTGGTTTCCTTTGTGGTACAGCCTGAAGGTGAGAAAAACCAAAAGGCTTCAGGGTCCCAAGGCAGAATTAGCAAAGATTCAGCTCCCCTAGGATGAAGGGATAAGAGCAGAGATTCAACTTGCCTACAGAATGACCTGAAGGGACAACCAGAGCCCGATTCAGAAACAGGAGCCTAAAGTGAATAGTCTTTTGGACCTCAACGGGCATGAAATGGTTGATCTAGGCACCTCATCAGGTAGGAAGCTCATCAGGAGCTTACATACATGTTCCATGGTGTCATGACTTGGATATAAATGCTTCTTGTACAAATCAGATTTTATTTAATAACAGACTGGAAGGACAAAACTGCAGGCAAACCCAATAAAAGCTTAAGAACTACTTAAGAACTGCCTTGAATAATATGAAGGAGGCATTACAGAAGCATGCCAAAGCTATTACTTTTTTTAAATTGTATTTCCACTCCATCCAATCTGCAAGACTTTTTTTTCATAAATGCTAATGCCCAGGTGATTAAGAGAAGAAAAGAAATCAGACCACTGATAACCTCTGGAACATATGAAGAAACTAGATGTTTAGAATAATTGATGGAAAGCTAGATAATAACATTGTTTTTCCATCAAAAACCTTTTCTCTAAACACTGGCTTCCCACCATTAAGATAAACCATGGTTTGGTTCTAAACTCTTTACTGATTTCAGTGACATTGCAAAAGTGTGTGAAACACAGGTTGATCTTCTATGCCAACACAGATGGTGAAATGAGTATTGAAAGTCAGTCTAAGACACAGAACTGCAGGGATTAACTCAGAAAGTGAGCCTTAAGGTAGTGGGCAGAGCAGATGCTGTCCTTTAAAGAGAGGAAAAAAACTGTTAACCTCACAGAAAGTGGTGAAATGACTGAGCGTATCTCTGTGGAAGACTCCAGATTTTTTGCCATTTGTGCTCGAAATACAATTGCTTAGGTTAACAAAAGCATTAAACAAAGTGTTCTGAATACACCAACAGTCTTGAATTGTTGTTTTAAATTAGCTCTTACTTTTCTCAAACTTGCTCATCCATTATTTGTTCAACCGTGAATAAATATTCTGAGAAGGGAGAAAGAAATCAACCACTGAATCATGGAGCAAATCTGAGCAAAAACCCTGTAGCCTTCAAAGTCCTAGTTCATGAACAAAATAATTAAGGTCTTGCAAATGACAAAGGATTAGCATCATTGTAGTCCTGCTAGTCTAAGAACACAGGTAAGACAGTAGCAGTAAGGAAAGAAGTTACTTTAATATAAAGCTGGATGGTTTTGCCTCTCCTTGTAGACCTTGCTTATATGCTTAGTCACAGCTACAGCATAGACGGTAAAGTTCACCATTTGAGAAGGTGACTGCCAAACATGAGATAGAGTAACTGTAAAATCTGCTTTCTAGATGGTTTACTAAAAAGCTTTAGTTACTCCCACAAACTGTGCCTCATTATTAACACAATATCATCTTCCCCAGCTGGGTAGTTTTGCTCCCTTCCAATACAGCTTTCTGCACACATATACCATGGCCGAGGCAAAGGAAAAAAAGTTTGGGATTCTGGATTCCCTGCCTGGCTCTGAAGTGGTCTATAAATGCAAAAAACCAACGAACCAACCAAAAAAAAAAGATCCAGTGCAGAGAAAGGAGGTTTTACCATCATCTAAGAACACCTGAAAGTACACACTGGCTGTTTAGCATTCAGTGTCCAAGATGATGCATGTGAGTGTAAAACAGAACTGACATCAATGAGGCACAATATCAATCCAGAAAAAAAAATTATAGGCTTAAGGCCTGATGAATGTTCCTGTGTAAAAAGCTAACCTGAAGTTCTGTAACTGAGAAAAAAAGAAAAGTCACACTGCACATCAGTGAGGTAGAAGAAAGTTCTAGTTATCTACATTGGCAGGGAAATGGTAATTAATGAAAATCACGTTCTCTGCCTACTGCCAGCGATGGTTGACAAGCTAAAATTGGCACATAGTGATAGGCCAAAAAATGCTGCGTATATTGGCAGCTCTTTCTCTTCCTCGTGGTGTCCCCCAGCTGCTGAATTTATTTTTAGTTTCAGAGATTTGGGATTTCTTCACCAGTCTCCTGTTGTTGCTTTGGTACCACAGTGTGGTGAGGTCCTAGCATAAGTTCCCAGGCATTTAAAAGTTTAATAAATAGAATTAGAGGGCTGATTCAGAGTAGCTATTCGTGTTTACCCTGTGAAAACAGCTGGACTTGCTTAAGCAGTCATCTTAAGCATGGTGAGAAAACTTGGAACTAGCTCCACAAAGAGAATCGAGTCTTGGAGCTGCAACTTCTAAATTCTTAACGATCTAATGAAGGCAGTAGTCCAGAGTTAAGCCTGCGGGGAACACTACCCACCTGAAAGCATGAACCACAAAAATCAGGGCTGTGATCATGAGCCAGTGGCAAGTGCCAAGGAAAGGTATAGGAGCCCTATGTAAAACCAATGAGGTGCAGCAAGTATTTCAGAAGAGTACTTCACCTATGTAACTACTGAAGGAGGTGCTTCTTGTCAGGCTTGCTTACCCTTCCCATCTGCAAACTCAGTATCTTTCCTGTTTCTCTCCCTATGTATCTGTACAGTTTGCTTTCCATGTCACAAAACTGCTGGAGGCTGCTCCTCCTAAGAGCATTTGCTGATGTGATAGTATGAAACTTCATTAATTGGTTCAAATCAGAGGCACAAATAGAGCTTCCTTGAAGGAAGCCCTGTGTAACAGAGCCAAATTTGCCCCTTAACGTCCGTAAAATGCCCTGGAACATTCAGATAAAAGGCTTTACAGAAGTTGACAGAGTGATAATTAAAGCTGACTGCTCCTATTTCAGCCAAAGACATTCTGACCTTTAAGTTCAGGCATGGAAAACCTGGTAGTCAAAGCATACCTAGATAGGTGCTGCGCTAACCGTGAAGCTACAGCAACGTATTACAACACCAGAGCCCACAGTGGAATTCAAGGGTTTCTCCTTCCACCACATCATGCAATGTGAAGCATGTGGGGCTGGAAAACCATCACCGTGCTTGTGCTGAAGACCTGAAATGTCAGCGACAAATCACCACGTAGGACACAGCTTCTGTCTCTCCACTTTGGTTTTGTTTTCCAGAGCACACTGAAAAGAAATCAGTGAACCTACAAACGTGCTGATATGACCTCTTACATTGTTCCCTTGGGCTTAGACACCAGCACTGCTACGAAGCAACTCTGCGCTGGTATGGCATTGTGGCGTTGCCATGCAAATGAGCAAAGCCAATGGAATACCTTCCAGTCCTTATGAATGCCTGATTTTTGTTATTTTTTTTATAGCTTGTATTTACTTTTTGATGCTTTCATAGTCCCCCAGAATAACTTAGATGTATTCCTACTTTGACTGCTACAATTTTTTTCCCCAGCAGACCTACAGCCTTAGTGTGTGTTTGTTTATATATACATATAGATGTGTGTAAATTCAGCTTACTTTAGGAATAGGAATATTTTAAGCATTTCAACCACAAGAAAAAGCATATGATGATTCTTTGAAATTCCTTAGTGTAAAACAACTGCAGCTGCCCCTGTCTTGCCTTAAAATAGTCAGAAAAATCTGAGACCTAACACCCAGCAATAATTATTCAGCTCCCACGAACTGACAGTCTGTGCACCATTCAATAGAAAAAAAAAAATACATTCCCTCCCCACCCCCCTCTTTTGGCTCATCAGGAATGAGCCAAAAACTCAACAAGCAAAACCTTGACTGAAACTTTTACTGCAAAGTTGTTCTAGAAATGCACTTTTTGCGTAGTTTACTTGTCTGGGTTTAGATCCCCCAGGTCAAAAAGAATTCCTCTGACCCTTTCTACCAGGCATCTAAAAGAAAAACACCAAAATCTTCAGTGGGCTTAACTGACAATGAATAGCAGGGTTTACTCAATCTTCCAAATAGTTAAATTCAGAGTTCTGGCTGCTGTCTGAGGAGACACTGAATTTCAGGGTACAGTTTACCTTGGAGATGCACAGTAGACAACTGCATTTTTTGCATATAGGCTACGGGAGAATTAAGAACACATTCATCTAGTATGGTGGAGTCAAAAAACTTGAGCAGGTTCTTTTCCCCCCCCTATACTGAGCATCAGGGGACATTGGAGACGATGAAAGTGATAGCAAGGCACTTCTGCTGCAACAGCTCACTCATTTTCAGATGCTGTAGAGATGCAGGTTACTGTAAGATGTGTTCAATGCTGTTGGGTGCTGTTTCAAAGAGAAATGAAGTTTGCACTCTCACAGATGCTTGCTGAGTGCCATTTCTTCTTTTTTCCACCTATTCCTCCCCAAATGGTAACTTTTTAACATTTGTTTCAATTATCAAAAGTGAAACCTGACATCTGTGGTAATGAACTCTGGGCCAGATTTCTCATGTGATCTATGAGTTTGTGCAACACTAATGAAGCATTTTTAGAATTTGGCCAGCAAAAGGACCTTATGACTAAGACATGTATTTTAAGGCTTCTCTGTATGCATCTGTTTTTTAAATGTATATAGCAATAAATATTAAAGCACTCTGAATAACTGAAAATTCTACCATTGCTTAATAGTAGCATTTATTTTAACACCCTTGGCTATATATAGGAAATTGAGGTTCACATCCAGAGGGAGGGTTTGTTTTGTTTGAACCACAGAACTGTGGTGCAATGGTCCAGACAGTCCTAATTTTATTTGGCTTAGGAAAAAACAAGAGACAAAGTGTTTTTATCTCCAAACATCTTCAATAAACCCATGGTTTAATGCTACTACCAAATCTGTATGAATCTCATCCCCAGGCCCAGTATTGCCATTGATTACCCTGAGGTTTTCAACAAGCTGGCAGCCCGAGATTCCTCCATAGTTTGAGAACAGACAAAAATAAGGTGGGTGGGGTAAAGGGGAAGGGGATGTTTCAATTCAGAGGATGCTCTACTAGGCACAAATTGGCTTGAAAGAACGGGAATGTAAACAACACACCACCCTTGGCAACGAGCAAGTTAGCAAACAAAAATACCCCAGGACTTTTTGTAAGTGCCTGATAAATATCAGAATGGCCCTAGATTTCATTTAAATGTTAGAACTGAATTTGGATCTGAAAACAAAGGATAAACATATTTCTTCTGACATTTAATGTTGTCTGATGACATGCAATTTCATTGCTTTTTCTTTATGATGTAATTTTTGTAAGTGATACCAGTTGTCATCAAACGTCATAAAAGCCAGACTTGCCTCAAGTCATCAGTATTTATTGTTCTCTTGTAACAGAGCCTGTTTTGAGTTTGGTGTGCATGGCTTTAATTGTTTAATGGAAGAGTTAAGCCCAGCCTTTCCTAGTATAAAATATCAGGCTGAGATGGATCTGTTGACACGATGCAATTGAGATGTTCTGGCAGCTGGTGCAGCAAATGCCCTTTAAGGAAAAAAAAGGGGGGGAAGAAATGGGGATGTGGCTGGATGAGGGGATTAGTAACAGGATACTGAGCCTTTTGCCTCTGGGTCAGTCATTCAAATCCTGCCTGGGTCAGGAGCACCCACCAGCCCCCTGCCACCACAGGGTCATCGGGCCCCCACAGGCTGTGCCAGAAGGTGCCCCCAGCATTACCCATGGTGTTAATTCACACCACAGTTCACAGAGAAAGCCAGGACAGACCAGTGGGAAACAAACCTGCCCTGGAGGAGAGAGTCTGTTGAGAGCTGAGACCAGCCTCAGCAACTGCTATACCTACAGTGGTCAGAGATGCACATGCAGCAGCTCCTGGAATGAGCAGCCCCTCCAAGCAAACCTCTGCTCCTTCAGCCTCTGTTTTGAGCCTCAAACCCTATATGTGATGGGGTCATGGGGAACAAAACCAACAAAAAACCCCCAAACAAAACCCACACTCTGTCTTTGCTACTCCTTGTTCTTCCACTGTTGTCCAAACCCTATCTATCATAGGAAATCATGCTCCACCCCACAGAGACACTGTGAGGGATGCTGACATGGAGGGACACCTCATCCCACAGACACTCAGCATCAGCCTCCCACAGACCCATCCCATCTATTTATTCTCTCCTTTCAGGCAAATTCCAAGTCTCTGTGCCCCTCTGCTTTTGTCAAAAGGAAGCAGTTTAACTTCATGGCTGTTTCAGGGCTGACTGGAATAAAAACTTCTGGCTCTGTACAGTCACTAAAACACACAAATGAACAGCAAAAGCTCATTTAAAAAAGACAGGGACTAGAGCAGTGGAAGTTTGACAAGGAGAGGGATGTAACAGAGCAAAGACGACATTTTTGGAAGGAGCTCTCTGAGCTTGAGTGCCTCTGGAGAGCTGCATAAAATTCACTGGAGCAGCTGAAAGCAAGGAATAAAATTCATCCAACTTGTCAGGAGGACATTGTTCACAAAACCCTGCTAATTTGGTTCTTAAAGCACACAGACTAACTCACATACGCATAGGCTCAGACGGAGGTGCTTCTGCTCGCTTGCCACATTTAGTTTATCTGGGTGGGTTTTGTTTTATTTATTTATTTATTACCCACAATGCTGGCAGAGGGAGCCTGTAGCAGCTTCAGCTACATTTGTCTTTGTGAATATTTTATATTACCACCCAGGATATCAGTATTAGAACACCAAACCACAGCACAGGTGCTGTACAACTCAGATGTGCCTAGGATTACACAGCCTAAAAATCTCATGCTCAAAAAAAAGGAAGAAAAATTGAAATTTCAAGACTTTGCTTACACTTTTAATTGGCTCTCAGAGTCTCCTCACACATGGCATGAGGCAGACTGGATTTTGCTCAGAGGCCTGCAACACAGGGAGGTTTGGTCAGGGTTTATTAAAACCCATTTTCATCACATGCCCAGCTTCCTTTAGCAGTACTCTGAGACTGCATGGTTTTATTTGTTTGTTATTTTGTATTTATCCACCCTGGGTCCTTCATGCACATTCATTAAGGAGATGTCACAGCTTGTCTGTGGAGTGTGTCACTACTTCTGCTCATGGTATTTCATATACAATTAAACCAAGCTGAGCAACAACTTCGGGTGCTTGGGGAGGTTTCTGGTAGCCGAGCAGAGTGCCTCTGTGGGGAAGGGTGTTCAGAAGCTGAGACTAGGACATAGTGTGGAGTCTGGCCCTTTGGAGGAGGCTTTTGGGAGAACAGTGAGACTTTGACAGTCACACAGGTGCCACCTTTCTAGCTGTGCTCAGGGTGCTACAGTACCAGTAGGAACTAGTTAAGCCACTGTGTTGCTTATTGTTGGCTCTCCACTCATTTCTGTAGCTGTAAACCCCACCAGGGTTGTGACAGAGCAGACCTGTGTTCAGCTGAAGTGGGAACCACAGATGGTGACCCCTGTCAACAGTCAGTCACTGGAAAGGACAGAGGGTTGAGGATGTCAATGTGCTAATGGGGTGCAGGATAGACAGTGTTCAACTCGGACGTAACCATCCTGTCAGCTTCTGCCAGTGCAGATACATGCAGATGAGTTGATTTCAACAACACAGGGCTGCTCTGTGCAAGGGGAGGGAAGTCCATAGCCCCAGAAAATAGCAATAGGGTTCCTGGGCTGATTACTTAAAGTGTCAGAGGTGTTTGTATGGATTGACACTTGCTTTGATACCTCCTGGGGTTTTGGTAGGCAGCAATAGCTACTACAGTCTCACAAAAGCTATCAGCTCAGGACAGAGAGCACGATGGCCACTCTACTGTAAAATCTCTAGTGAGGCTTTCCTGCACAATAGGAACAACAGAACAAATCCAACAGAAGAAAGAGAAAGCATACTCTTCATTAGACCAGGTGCCAGTATCTAATCTGGGGAACTTCCCTTCCTTGCCTAGCTAGGGGCAAGATCTTAGCTCAGGATCCAAGACCATTAGCTCAGGATACCACCTAGCATAATTTCAGCAAAGTCTGCACCAAGAAGTCCTGAACCCCAAACAACAAACGCAAATCTCCTTACCCTCAGAAGTGATACACTCTGAAGCCTTTCTTCAGCAGCAGCTTAGCCTCCTACCAGGCTCTCCTATATGCCTTCTCTGGAGCTGTGCCTCATCCTAGATGAGCAGCACCTGTCTGAGGGTGGGATCCATCCCAGGTGGAGTCTATGTCAGCCCACTGGCTGATGGTGCACGAGGAGATAATCCAGGGGAACCAGCTGCAGCTGCTCTTTTCCCTCTTCTGCTCATCATTTCATTCTATGTAAGTTATACTGCTGGGGATAAATCTTCTCTATCTCCATCCTTCTCCCAACTCTGTGATAAGGGCTTGCCCCAAGAAATTCGCAGGCAGATGAGAACTGATTGCAGAGGTGGTGATACTAGCTCTGTTGGGACACCAAGCTAACATATAGCTTTTGCTCAGCTTGGAGCCTGGGTGCAGTAAGCTTGTATCCGCTTTCAAAAACCATACAGCAGCTCTTCCATCTACTCTCATTTCCAAGTTTTGATCAAGACGCCAGTGTTTTTCTTAGTAAGAAGTCCTGTTGCAGAAGGTAGAGTAAAAAATTTATATTTTTGTTCCTGACGCTTCAGATCTGCACATTTTTAACAGAAAGAGAAAGGACTGAGTAAAGAACGTGGCCTTTGCTAAATCACCTAGTCTGGAAGATAGTGCAGAGACACTGTTCTTTAAAAACGCGAGAAACCTTAAATGTGGTTCCCAAGAAGAATGTCACTTTTGTTACAAATTATTTTGAATTTTGGCTAAAATGTTTCAATTTTCCATTTCATTGCCAAACAGAAGTTCTACTAGCCTAGAGGGAGAGGAAAAAATGGCCCCTTTCTGGTGTATAGGATTTTTCATTTAATTTTCAAACTCCAGGCTTCTCTCGGTTGTCTGTCTGTGCAGCTCTGCCACCTTGGAGAACGCTCTTTCCATGATACTGGAGGACAGCCCCAGTGGAGAAATGACTTAGTAAGTAACATTGAAGAGACTGGATGAGGAGTTTGAAACATGCAGGATGGCCTTAAATGTAAGTTTGAATACAAGTGTGAATTAGAGGATGACGTGAATACTGGCTGCTCTTAATGCAGTGTATTGGTCTGTCCTAACGCCACCATTCAGTCTGGTGCCAATTCAATATTTCTAACGATTGAAGGTCATTATACAGATTTCTGGTAGCTATTGAAGCATCATCCAGTAGAGGCAAGGTCTGGTCATCTCTCATTTGTTATAAAGATCTGGGTGTACTAACCATCTGCACAGAACAGCACATTAAATTTTGGGTGAGTGTTACATGACGTAAGGACTCCTTGGTTTGGTCGGTGAAGATTAATAATGTAGGGACTGGGAAATTGCAGAGCACAAAGGGAAGAAAACTACATCGACTCTTTTTACTTGCCAATGGAAATCCACGTTTTCCTTCCTGTTAAGAAATTGTGACAGTGGAGAGAACGTACGGAGGTGTTATATATGTACCCTGCACCCCCACAGGTGGGCTCAGTCATTTGGAGTGAGAGTGTATGGGAAATCTTTTCTTTGTAAAAAGAGAAGAAGAAAACTCATGCTTACACAAACCTATTCAACAAAACACCCTCTGGCAGGTGCAAAGAAACCTGTTTTCAAATAGGTTTTTCATCTCTTTAAGCAACATTAGCTGTCACCTGTGTGTGAGAAGACAGGCTGCAGTGTCCGTGGGGAGGTGATGCAACACCTTGGGATGATAATTGGCCTTTACAAAAGCCTTTGCTTAAAAAATGTATTTACCCAGTGTCGGTTTAGTATTCCTTGCTTAAGAGAGCCTGGGTATGACCACAGACATAGGTGTTTTAATCGGGCTAAAGAGCTGTTTAAACATACTTGTGACTGGAGTACAGTACAACGTGGCCAGCCAGCATGGAGAAGGCAGGGTCATGCAGTGTGCCAGCTGGATTAAGAAGCAAACAGCCCCTTCTTCTGCTCCATGCTTGCAGTCTAGGGCTGAGCTGGGGCTCATTTTGCTCCTGATCCAGCAGTGCTTTTTAAACTGGGTCCTGTGGACTAATTCCCAGCTGAGCACTGGAAAGTTTAGTTTGTACTGGCAGATGCTGGCTCCAAAAGGTAAACTGTGTGCCCTGCCTGCTTTAATGAAACAGACCTGTCCATATGCACATAACCCTCCCAGCTTCTTCAGATCCTTTCAGTTCCTTGGATGATACTGGCTGAACGGCCAGACATCCACTGCCCAACGAGCCTGTGGCTAAACCCACAGGAGAGGCTGGAGCACCTCACAGTGTTGATAAAGCCAATTCTGCTGAAACATCCAGAATTTGATCTTTATCCAAAACATCACTGAGCTGGTCCAAAAATACAATTAGCTATTTCCATCCTTATCCTTAATATGCACACAATAAAAAAGAAGAGAAACATGATGTTAAAAAAAGATTTTTTTCAACCATAAGAAAGGCTTCACTCTGGGAAGAGTTCATTCTTGTTGTCATATCCATCTCCTGTTTTGAGGGTTTGATCCTGCAGAGCCCCTGGCTCATGCTTGTCACTACATTTGGCTGTCAAGTTTTAATTATTTAATGAAATAAAAAAAACCAACAATTTTTCCTTAATCTTAAAGCCATTGCTAACAGGCCGTTTGACATTCCCTTTGGAAAGATATGGCACTGGGAGTGCACCAGATATGAGGTCGGGAGCTTCCAGCTCTGGCCCAGATGCCCAGTGGGCCATGGCCGTGGTGCTTGGTCTCTCTGCCTTTGTGCCCTGCCAGGGAAGGGAAGAGCATTGCACTGTCACAGGCAACATTTCCCAGGCAGCCACGCACGGCGGTTAGAGCTTTTGCAATCTGATATTAGTGACTGCCACTGTGACCCAGAGCAGCTGTACCTTCAGCAGTGTAACCACCTGTTCAGATGCACAAATGGAGATTTCTAGGTGCATGGCAGAGATGAGTCCACGTGTGCTCCTCAGTACTAAATGCAAACACAATTCCAGCTGAAATGAAAATGAACGTAAAAAAAAAAGTCAGCAATGCACACAGCTGAAGATGAGAAGGACAAGTCAAGAAAGGTCAACCGTATCAGTGTTGAGCAGAGCAATGTTTCCAGTCATTTCAAGTCAGCCAGTGAGTGTAGAAGTGAGTGGTGTGTCCTGTCAAAAGGGATGCAAGACAGAGCTTATAAGGCGAATCCCAGGAGCACACAGCTTACTACTAATCATTAATAATCTCCTCTCTTCCTCCACACAAAGGTGTGGGGCATTTGAGCTAAACACACTTTATGGCAATATCCACCTTGGATAAACAATACGCAAAGTAGTGTGGTGTTCCTGTAAATTCCTTGACCAAATAATTACTGCAGCTTCTTGTCAGTAGCCCAAAGAGGGGGAAAAATGGCTTCCATGAAGAGAAGTAGGAGGCACCAACATTCACGCAAATACTTCTTTCTTCTGCTTCATTTCCCCCCCTCCTGTTTTCCAGCAAAAAGACTTTTTTAGAAGGCCAGGAAAGAGGTTGTTTGGAAATGGAGGTGCTGCATTTTGTTGTGGTGGTTTTTTTTTAAGAAATGTCTATGTAATTTCACAATTAGCCTACAGCAAAAATTAGCCCTGCGTGTAGATTCACACAAAAAATAGACTGGTTTTGCTGGGACTGTAGTAAACATTTCTAAAACAGACATAGCCTGAGGTGAAGCTATTCTTGTACTTTTGTTTAGAAAGCAAGGGATAAAAAAATTATGAAATGAATAATTCCTGAGTGGATTAAAACTGTAAATGCCCATTAAAAACACAGTCTCCGATCCTGTGGGCAGATGGTGCATCCTACTATATAATGTTGCTACCCAGCAAAAAGAAGTGCAATTTAATTGACAGACTTTTTCAAATCCACAGTAATACACCTTACAATGAGTGAGTCTGAGCCCTTATTCTTGCGGGTAATCTTTACTCACCACAACAGTCTACTGGTTTCACCTTTTACCAGCTTTAAACTGGGGGGAAAATAAAGAATATCAATGGATAAGTTTTTATCTTTGTTAAGATGACACATTCTCTTCACCCATTCAAGAAATATCGTCCTCTCTTATCACCCTCTCAAGGTCTTCAAGTACCTACATGGGGAAGAGGTTTCTGATGGAAGAAGGGTCTTTAATCTAGCAGAAAAAGGCATAATGAGATCCAGTGATTGAAAGCTGAAGTTAGACAAATTCTAACTATCTTATCTAGGAGCTTGGTAGATTCTCCATCACTTTTGAAGTCTTTAAGAAGATATCCAGTCTTGATGTAAAAGATATGCTCTAGATCAAACAGAAGTTATGGGTTTGATGCGAAAATTATTGGGTGAGGTTCTGCAGTCGGTGTTATGCAGGAGGTCAGGCAAGGGAATCATAATAGTCCCTTCTGGCTTTAAAATCTGTGAAGCCCAAACACGACTTCAATAAGGAAAAAGCAAGCCACCCTGACGACCTCTTCTGCCCACAGAACTTTAATTTTGGAAACAGAGGCTGGTTAAAGCAGTTCATCAGCCTTACCTGGACTCTGCTTAGCAGAGTATTCGTAACACCTCAGGTTCTTTCAAAGGAAGAAATTTGAAAACAGTCTAGTTTCTCTTTAATAAAAGTAGTTGGAAAATGCTGACTGGTTTCTCAACCAGCATACAGCTATTTCTTTTCAAAGTATAACAACTTTTTTATTTGAAATTTTCACAGCAAGTCTTTCACGTTGTTTCTCATAATTTTATACATTTATTTGATGCTCCTTATGACATATTCCTGCAAATGAAGAGGAATTGAACTAATTGGATAAGCTTCTTATTTTTGGTGACACTTATATAGCTTCTAAGTGGGGAATAATTAATGTCTTATAATTATATTATTTTTATTACTTTTCTACTATGTAGATAAGTTGAGAAACAGCTTCCAATTTGAGTCCCAACAATACCAGCTTTCATAGCTTTATCTTGAGTCTTAGATAATTTTCCTTAAATTGCCAGCTCTGAGAGTCATGTGAATATACGAAAATCTTGACATTTCTTTTTTAAAAAAATAATCACTGATGGTGGTTGCCAGTAAAGCTTGAAAACATGATACTCACCCCTCAGAAGACCTAAGCAAATAGCTAAGTAAATAAACACCTCCCTTTCCTTTTTGATCTTATAACTTTAAAGCAAATCCCTTGATTCTGGAGTTTCAATATTTGGGGTTGGCAGTCCCTGCATTTGTTGAGAATGAACTTTTCCCATGTGGAAGGAAAAGCAATTAGGGGCAAAAGGGCCACCTCCATTTGTGTGGCAGTGGTAGAGGGCTGAAAAATCGTTATTTTTGGTAAATAAACTCTCAAAAATCAAGTGCCAACAAAGAGCAAAGACCTGAACATGAGATGAACATTTGGAGATGCTGATGGCCTGGCCCAGGCACAGGGACTTTGTGTGACTTCTCTCAACAGCACCTTTCCCTTCAGCAGCGGGTTGGACGGCAGCCGCTCAGTTGACCCTTTGAGCCGTGATGAATATTTGGGCAAGGATGCAGTAACAAACACCCCTGCACCGCCAGCGGTAAATATTCTCTTCAGCAGCAGCCAGATGTTTCCTGCACTGGTGGCGTTAAAGAGCCTAAAAACATTTTTCTGTGACACAGAGATGTTTTATTTGCCTGGGGCTGCTGCCACACTCGGTGCAGCTTTTGGGCATAGAGTTTGTCACCTGCACTGCTCCTGGAGGTGGCCCCTGCCTGTGGGTGCACAGGGGTTGCCCAGAAAGTCCTAGTGCTGCTGGCAGCTGTCACCAGCTGTGGAGGGAGCTGTGGAGGACAGAAGAGGCTGGATGAAGTGGGAGGGGGTGGGAAGAGGACTGTCCCCACAGCAGGACTGGGGGGCTGGCACCTTGCAGGCATGCACAGCTGTTGGTGTAGGAAGGTGTGTGCGGGTGCAGAGTGGGTGCCAGGGGACCGAGGGCAGCTGAGGGCAGGGGGATCAGGCAGCCCATGTGCACTGTCCTCAGCCTGCCTGATCCCCCTGTCACCCCTGGCCAGCCATTTCATAGCCAAATAGGGGTGAGCAAGCCAGTCTGAGTTTGTGCTGGGATGGAAGAGGAGCATTCACATAGCTACAGCTGAGCATGAGCCTTGAAGAAATCTGACCCTCACCTTTCCTCTGTTTGTCTGAGATTTGCTGTCATTTGTGCACACCTTGTGTAGACGGGAGCTCAAGCTTTTTCTGGAGGGATTTCTCTGCTTGGACACTATCTCAAGCCTTAGACTGTCATGCCTTCGTTTGAAGAGTAACAGTGTGGATCATCAGCAAGGTGGGCAGAGACTCAGGGCTTAAATGCACTTAAATGATCATGTAGACCTACTCCCTCTGGCAGCAGCAGGGTCAACAAATGGGCTGTGGTGCAGAAGGCACATGAAAAATGGCAATAATGTGTAAAAGCCTCTTTAAAACCTCCAGTCCTTAAAGAGGCATGGCCACCCCACAGGCTCTCCAGCTCTTTTCTGTTGTCAACTCACTCCAAACTGTCACAAGATGTCAGTGTTTTCAGATAGTCCTGCTATGGCTGAGCAAACAGCACTGTCTGGCTGACTTTCAATGGCATAAAATTCATCCATAAAATTGAGCCATAAGGTTCACAGCAGAGCGGCAATACCACAGAGAAACTTGGCATAGGGACCACATCCGAGTTTCAGCCTCCGGCAGTGGGATCAAGGCACAGTCGCTGTTTCCCCATGGCCCTGGGATAACTCGCCCCGCCGCTCGAGATGAGGTGGGTGATGCTTATTTGGAGCTTGGTATCGGCACAGAAGTCCTCAGAGCATAAATGCAGCAGGGTGAAGCAAGAGGAGGAGACGTGGCAAAGCAGCAGGCAACTTTGCCTTTCCATGTGTGGTTTGACATGTTCTACAGGATTGTCTTTTTGGGGGCATCCTAGAGACTCAGACAGGCCACACTCTTGTCGCAGTCTCCCCATACTGGCGATGTGACAGGCAGAGGGACACTGCTCTAGCACCCAACTTGATCCTATCAGGCATGATGCAATGAGCAGAAATGATGCAGGTGGGGAAGGAAGCAGCTGAGACTGTTAGTGTGATATTATCTAGCAAGATGGTGCTTGGGCAGGTCTTGGGGCTAATGCATTAAGGTTAATGCAGCCGTGATTTTTGAAGCAGATCTTGCCTTTTTTTTTTTTTTTTTTTGAGTATTCTGGTTTGAGAAGTTTCTTTTAGATTGTAAATTCATTAATCCCAGGTTTCCCTGCACGACATGCCAGCCATGGTGACCTCTGGTGGGTAGTTCAATATCCTGCCTATTGCTATTTTCTAAGGTCCTTTTATATCCAAAGACCTTAATCCAGACCCCTCTTCACCCATGTATACGTAGAAGGATTTGCAGGGACTCAATGTCATCTGCTCTTCCCAGCAAATACAGAATATGTAGTTTTCTATCCACTGCTGATCCTGCTACTCCAGAGCATGGGGGTTATAAAAAATGGTGAAGCCTTGTGCTGAGAGCCCTGGACCTTATCCTTCCAGTGACTCATAATTCCTACTAACGGGAAAGTCCACTTGGAAAATTTAAGAGTAGCACCTTAACATGAAAGGCATCTACATTTACAGAGCTATCTTCAAGATCCCTATAAAACCAACGCATGGGTGTCCTGGTTTACAAAATCAATATGGGATCCTACTTTGGAAGCTTTGAGTGACTGTTTTAGGGAGTCACTCATTTGCCATCATCTAAATAAGAAGAATAATACCCTACTAGGCAAGTGATAGACTCCACCAGTTGGATAGCACTAATGTCCCCTTGTCCCATCAGACCTTCCTGGCACTATTCAGTGACCCCTCCAATGGGGACAAATGGTTCTGCATAAGAATTTTTTCCCATCTTCTTTATGGCAGATTTGTCCTTCTCAGGGCCCAAAGTTTTTTGTTTTTTTTTTAAATAGAGACCTTTGTAGAGTCTGCCTCTGAGGCCATGAAAATTAGCATGATTTCAGATGGAGATGTGTTACCAGGAAAAATACTGGTCCCATTGTATAGAAAACTCCTAGGGGGAAAAAAAAGGTTATAGCAATGTTTGTAACTCAAACAAATCCGTCTGAATTGAGCCTTTTGTGTTAATTCCAAGCTATTTATTTCAGAGATGCTCTGTGTTGGATGTTTCTGTATGAGAGGACAGATGATTTGCAATATGATTGTTTGCCACCGAGCCATCCTGCTGCCTTGCAAGCCGCACCCTTTGCTGCCATCCCGAGGTTTGGATTTGATTTCCCTTGAGAAAGAAGCTTGTGTTCACATTCCCCATCCACCTGTGTTGCCTCAATACAGCATTGTATGTTTCCTTTTTTTTTTTCCTTCCCCCACCCTGAATTTGCTCTTGTTGAGTGGCACGAAGGAAAAAAAAAATAAAAAAAACCCTACCTCCTACTAAGAGGAGTAAGACCTGGGGAGCCAGCGAAGAGGAGAGGCCGTTGCCTCTAAAGTTCAGAAATAAAAAAAATGACTCGTTCTTTTGAGCTTGCTGTTCCCTGATGTGACACTGTGATCAGTATCAAATGCTTGGTGGCAAGGATTTTTGTCAAGCTTTCCCAGCTAAAATAGATTTAACCTACCAGTTGCTCTTTGTGGGTTTAACAATGTGTGCGACAATAAAGGGCTGCTGCCGCTGCATTGTTAATACATGAATCGTCCCGGCTCTCTGTATTTACTATTGTGCGCTGCAGATTTCCAGGAAGGAGTGTTGGGCTCTGGCTATTGATACAGGTCCTGTTTTGCAGAGGGAGCTGAATCAGCCCCTCGGTGATTAGTCAGTGCGGAGGCGCAGTTAGGATTTAATTGAAATTAAGGAAAGCACCCGCTTGCCTTTGAACTGCTCGCTGGGCTTTCTCCCCCGCTCAGAGCTGGTGCGCCTGGGTTTTGCGCTTTGCCGTCACTGCCTCTGGATGCAAGGAGCTCACCCTGCGGGCAAGAAACTCACAAATGTCAAAATCAAGGAAGAAATCCGCTCCTTGATAGCGGTTTGTGGTCTGTTCTTGGCTGGGGCTAGCCAGCAGTGCAAGGGACAAGAATAAGAGGCAACGAGAAGAAAACTGATATGCTCTGGCCTCCTGGAAAAGCATGGTCAGATGGGTCTGAACGAGACGGGAGATGCAAATGTCCAAGCAGAGGCTCCTGGTGACTCCTGGGCACGTCGTTTATTCTCATTTTATGTCACCCAACTCTTCAAGCACCCAGCTGGAACTGAGCTGCCTGGAGCGGAGGAGGGTGGTACAGGCAGGACAGCTGGGCAGGGTGAAAGAGGGTGCTGGCAACATCCCTGTGGGTCCAGCATGGAGGGGACTGACTCCCATACCAAGTTGGAGGTGTGTCCCCATCGCTGTGCCCTGCTTCACTCACCCAAAATATCCTCGCAGCCTCCATGGGGCAAGGGGGCTGCCCATAAACCTTGGCCAGCCCCGTGAATGTCTCCCCAGGAGCAAATCTCAGCAATGTCTTTGCTCCACTGAGGCCTTGATGGGAGCCAAATCCGGCTCTCCCCTGGACAGCAAGAGCCCCCAGTCATCTTGGGTGACCCAGTGTTGGCCACCCAGGTGGGAAAGGAAAGTTGCTCTCTGGTGCTGGAAAAAAAAAAGGGAAAAGCCCTGAAGGGTCAAACGCCCCTCTGTTCTGGAAGAAGCGTTTGCCGGTGTTTCTCTTGGTTTCATTTCCGTAACGATCAGCCACTTATTATTAAATCAGAGCTGCTGGGGAAATGGAGTTAAATTAAGGGAGATTAGAGGCAGGAACGGAAGCGATGTCTATATAAATATCTGCCTATATTATATAGAGTACTGTAGTTAATCAATCCTGAGAACAAAGAGCTTGGCTTGAACTAAGGAACAGCCCCAGCCAAGTGAAGGAGCCCTGCTGTGGTAAGCAAGCAAACAGCACTATCGATAAGGAAAATGTTTCTAAAGGCCTCTCTCCCACTGAAGGAGTTGAAAAACAAGGGTTTTCAGCCCCTGGGGCAAGCGCTGGTCCCCCGGCTCTTTGGGCTCCTCTGAAGGTTAGTGAGCGTGGGAGCCAGAAGAGGGGACAGCAGCTTCTCTTAACTGAGGCAAAAAACTTATTGATTATACGTTCAATAAAAGGTCAAAACTCCCTTTGAGGGTCACCACAGTTGCGGTAAAGCTCTTCCTAGCCCCAGCCCCTCTCCCTGTCTGCTGAGTGTTTCGTGCCAGTCTCTCCAGGTGGACACCTGGGGTAAAAGTGAGCTGCAAATGAGCTAATCATCATTAATGTGTCGGTAGAACCTGCCAGCCTGACATCCCTCCTAATGGCTGACAAATGTCAGGGTGACTTGTATGCTTTTTTTGTTAATTGAATTGGTTAATTAGGTCCCAGAGGCCTGGCTGCTAATTATGAGCTGCAGTGGAATACGGGTTTAAAAAAAAAAAAGCAAAAACGCCACAACAAAAAAAAAGCAAAACCCCCCATAAAATCCGATACAAGGAAGTTAAAACAAAAGGGAGCGATGGGGGGAAAAATTGCACCCCCCACTTACTCACTCACTCACACGCACGCACACACAAAACCTCCTTTGTGTTCTTTACAATCTGTACAGTTACCTTCGCTTAATTTCTGACCTGCCACATGCTACTGCCTTCTTGATGTGTTTTTAAAAGGAGAGTTAGAGAAATTCCAAATCTGCCTTTTTTGACGGGAGCATCTGCTCAGTCAGAAACAGAGTCATTAATTTTCTGCCAATTAGCAAAAAAAAAAAGAAAGAGAGAGAGAGAAAGAGAGAGAGGAAAAAAAGAAGAGGGAAAAAACCCCTCCAGATTTGCATCTTAATTTGTTACTTTGTAAAGATGTTGTTTTTTTAAAAAGTTAAATACTCCCTCCGGTTTGCCAGTCATAGAAAGTGAAGAGATGATAGCAACTTCCCACCAAGAAAAGGCAATTAATCATTATATTTTGCACTTCTATAGCAGCTTTCATCCCCTGATCTCAAAGCGCTTTGTGAAATTATTGTATTAAGACTCCTGCCAAGCCCCGGCGAGGGTGGCAGTGTACCAGCAAACTCCTTGGGGCCAAGGTGGTCTTAATCTGCTTCTGCTGAAATGTGCCAAGGACACTAATAAACTTTATAACAAATAATTACTAGTCTACATGTTTACCTGGTAAACCACCTTCCTCTAGTCTCAGCTCCCACTCCTTCTTTAATAACAGCCTCACTGGCAGCTACATGCAGAAAGATCTCTGGCATTGCAGTAATTAAACATATTAGGGCTAGAGCTGGTTGAGAACCAGCTTTTCCACTGTGCAGAATACCCCACAGACTACGAAAACTGCTACGAAACTACTCTGTCATGAAACAAAAAATTTGGGAATTCAAATATTTCCTTGAAGGCAAAAGGTGAAAATAACTTGAAACATCTTTTTCATAAGTCATACCACTTTGTACCATGTCTCAGCATTGTAAACTTCTCAATTCATTTCCACCTTCCTAAAGGAAAATCTGTTTTGCTTCAAAAATCAAAGCTATTTCTTCTGAATGAAATGAGGGGGGTTTTTTGTTGATGGGATTTGGGTTTTTTTAATCAGATGTTTCCCTCCAGAACCGGTTTGTGCACTTTGAAAGCGACATGTCAAAATCTATGCATTTCCAAAGAAAAGGAAAAAAAAGGTCCAATTAACGTTGAATGACCATCGCTCCTACAATAGCCTCTTCCTGAACCAGTTCCGACATGGGAGGCTTAGCCACTTGCCTGTTTCCATGTGCATTTTAGATTGCTGGGAATTTTTCTTCCTTCGTGTAACAGAGGGATCCCATCGACTCAGAAAGTGGAAACCCAGGTGGTTGATCCCCAGTGTTCTTTCTGCTGCAGACTTGTTGCAGCAGCATGAGTTGGTTTGCCTCAGTTTCCCCTTTCTCCCCTTGGCCAGGGAGCGCTCCTATCTCTCTCCTCACCCCAGACTCTTCTGGGCACTGCAGGGCTGTCGGGATGGGTAATTTGTGGATGCTGGCGATGGACTTGCAGCCCTCAGGTGAAGATAAAATATGATGATTATCCTGCTTGCTTCCCCACCCCCCTTCCCGTTGGATAGCAAAGTTGCCTTACGAGTTAAAATAAATTGCCTCGCGCTCCCCACTGAAAGCATTTTGACTTTGTCTTGAATCGCGTATTCCAGTAGTCATTATACTTCAGCTGCTGCTTCTTCTTCTTCTTAGCATATGACATATATAGCAGTTCAAAAGTTGCAGCGAGCTGCTGCCAGGTCACATTCAAAGGAAAGTATCTGGGAAGCTGGCAGCTAAAAGTATCTGATAAGTTGGCACTGTTACTGCTCAGCGGGAGGAGGGAGAAGTGAAGGAAGGAAGGGGAGGGGAGCCAGGCATGGGGGAGCAGGGAAGGGGAGAGATTCAAAGGGCTTTTGTTTCTGGATCAGGTTCTTCCAGACTCTGAAACTTTTGCAAAGATATATGTGCCAGGGATTTTTTTTCCCCCCTTCTTTTCCTCCTCTCCGTAGTTTAATGCATTAAAATAACCTATTAAAAGGCCTATATTTGCTTTCAAGCAGACTCTGAAAGGCGCTCAAGATGTCACTATTAAAACTGGCGCTGCGCTTTGCAGGCGAGGGTCTGTGGCTAGGAGAATAAAGCAGATCTGATTAGCTGCTCCGACTTTGCCAGCCATACAAAGGCTGCGGTGTGCCACAAGTTGCTAGAGAACAGATCAGCAGCTCCTAACCAGCCCGCCTGTACACAAGGGTGCGTCGCTTCGAAATCCAGATCGGTTTCGCAAAGCCTGACTGGCATTCCCATGATATCCCCACATTTCCCCCTTCCTGATGTCCTATTTTTCCCCTTCTGTGGGTCATTTGGGAAGAGTCAAAACTAAACCACCACGAAATTCTCTCTGAACCCAGAGAACAAAATAGCCCCCCGTGAGGCTACGGAGGGTGTTCGATCCGAGGAGGCCATGGGACCCCAATGCAAACACTGCGGCTGTTGCCCCAAGAGGCTTGTTCCTGGCTACATAATCAACAATGAATACTAGAACAAAGAGACTGGAAAATGTCAACAAATGCTGCAAATGGCCAAAAATATAAAGCCAAGGCACAAAGGTAAAGAGAGGATTGGAGCCCTTATGTTCTGCATAGAAATGATCTACTCTGCACCTTTGAAATTAAGGAATGGAGTTAGTGTCATGCCGTGCATCAATCTGACAATCCACCTCTGAGTAGTCATTGTCATTATACCATGGGTCACATGTGTTACAACTCTATTAATGTGTATGAAGTTACTCCCAGTCTAACACTGGTCTAAGAAAATCGGGCTTAATTAGATTCTCCTTGTAATTAAATGCAATTTATTCTTATGCTTTGTGTTATGCTTCTGGCTTGCCCATACTATTGTCTGCTGATTATTAGAAATGTATTTATGGAAGGTGTAACAACTGTGTAAGAGCCGTGTTTGCAGCAAACATACAATTAGCTATGCTTGTACCATTCCCAGCACAGCAGGGGCTTGGTCCCTGAATGCAGCTCGTGATGGGAGTACTCTGCAAATAAATAGCAGGCACAGGCAAGCCTGATCTCATTTGCCTTGGTAGGTTAAGGTTATATTGTATAAAATCAGGCTGAGGATATGTGTTCCACGTTTACACTGTAATTCTTCCTGAGAAAAGGTCCCACTAGCCCTGACTAGTGCCTGACTAACACCTTTGGCTCTGCTCTTCCAGAGATTTGCACGGGATTAACCTGGCATGTTAAAAACTGGGCCACTGTCTTGAACAGAGACTACATCTAGAGCAACAAGATGAGCACGTGTCGGTCCCTGAAGGATTTGGAACCTGTGTTATTCATACCTGTGCAACTCAGGTGGGAAACACCCTTTTCTCCCTTCACAGTTATGCCAAGAGCTGCCCAAGGTACAAGCAGAAGAGCAGGTCCAAGGAGAGACAAGGCTGCAGGAGTGGGCTCCCATCAAGAGTTGCTCCCTGGGCATCCCCTCACCAAAAATTACCAGCCATTGTGTTTTCATACTTTGTTTTCAAGGAAGCATTTTCTGCCATGCCTACTGAAGTCAATAGAATAAATGGAAAATAATCCAATACCTTCAGTAATTTCAGTTTAAATCAATGGTAAACTATGTGCAGAGAGCAAGCCAGGTCTTCCTTCTTGCTACTTAAAATATTTTAACAGAGGGAAATACCTTTACAGGTGAGCTGGATCAGGGAGGACGAGAGTCCAGAGCAGACTGTGGGAACAGTTATTTTCCCCACCAACATGCGTGTTCTTGAATAACCTGATTCTTCTCATTAGCGCTCCATTTGGATGGCTGCAATTAAATAGAAGAAAGCAGGGGCCAGAACGGGTAGTAAATCCTCCATATATGAATACGATGAGGAGTTTAGGCAGCTCCCTCCCACTCCTGCTAAAAAAAGTTTTAATCTTGGCCGCTCCATGAATATTGACTGGCTGCATATTGACGTGCCACCTGCTGAGGCTGCTTCAGCTATTGATAACCAGTGCCATCACGTCTAAAGTTCAAAAACCGACAGGCGGCTTTCATGTTTGTAAACAGTATTGATCTGCATAAATAAGCTTGCCATTAGACTGCCGGATTAAACAAGGACGAAGACAGAACATTTGTGAGATTAAATCCGGAAACAGTTAATTAAAAGCTGAGCAATAAACCCAAGCTGTAAACAGCAGCCAATTAATTCAAACGTCTGTAGATCTATGAACAGCCCTTCCCCGCGCTCCTGGCCGTGCCCCGCACCGGTCCCCTGTCCCCGCACACACCTCCCATCCCCAGCACCAGCAGCCTGAAGAGCTTTACCTGCTCTCCTACCCCTGCCACCAAGCTCCATGCTGTGCTACTCCCTCACCACAGTGCTGTGGAAGGGGCTCCGAGAAATCATTTTGAGATGTAAGGGCACTTTTTTTTGTGAGGAGGGGGAGAGGGAAGCCCTCTGGGCTCTCCTTGTGCACAGTGTGGTCCTGTTACAGTACAAGACCTCATGTAGGTTCCTTGTGAGAACACTGGCCCTCACTTTGTGGCCTTGGGATCATCACGTCGTTGCTTCACTTCAGTTTTCCCAGCTGTAAGTGGAGAAGGCCTTGGGATGTTTGGCCTCTTCAATTCAGCCATACTTTCCAGTGACAAACAAGCCACTTCATGAAATAGAAATGTCTGGTTTTTTACATGAATTTTCATTTTTGAAACAACCCCTCACCGATGATCTAAATAATATAACTAGCAATGTTTGAAGATTTTTGGAGTTTTACTCTTCCTTCTGTTTGCATCCCCTTCCTCCCTTCCTTCACTTTTTCTAATGACAGTATGATAAAGAGGAAAGCAGGAGAGAATAAAAGCTGATTAAAGGAAGAAAGAAAAGTTTACTTAACTAAAAAAAACAAGCATATTCAGAAAAATAAATGCAAAAGTTATTTTAAATTTTCCCTTGAAAACATTCCCATATTTTCTAACGAGTTTTGTTTGTTAGCTACATGTCGTCAGTCCACGCCTTACAGAATTACAGTTAAGTTGGCTGCATTACAGGTGATTTAATGGTTATTTTATACTGCCTGTGGAGAACTTGTAGGCTCCAGAAGGCAGTGCAGTGCGACTGAGTCTATAAATGTGTGGGATTTATAGAGCCACTGCCCTCACCACATTCAAGAAGGATAAGCAATCCCCTACCAGCTCTGTTTTCAGAAGTGGGGAATTGGGGCACAGAAATATTACGGAAAACTGGGAAACAAACCCAAACCTCTCAAAACCTTGTCCAACACCATGAGCACTGAGCTATGGCTAGCCCAGGGTTCCTCTGGCAAGCAGTGTGAGCTGTCAGCAGATCTTCACTACCCCCAGGGGCTACTCTGCTTGGCTTTTTCTGTCCTGGTGCTCCCTCCACAGTCTCATGCTGATTTTATTGAGGGGAACTGGATCCTGTATTTGTAGATGGACAGACTGTATGGTTTCATGAACATTTTCTTACACTGGCTGGCTGTACTCCCACGAGTGGTTCCAGTGGATTATAACTGACAACAGTGGATGACAGAAACACCTTAACTTCCCCAAAGGTGGATTTATGATGGTACCAAAGCTAAGACTTCAGTCCAGATGAAGAGCCACGTATTGCTCCAGGAGTGGGCTCTTCTAGGTAAAATACTTGTAGCTTAGATCCTCCATCCATTTTTCAGGCTTAATCTTAAGTTACAACAAGCTGCTCCCCTTGAGGTACTCCATTTACATCATTTTTTCTCTTGTGGGAAGAGTGCAAGAAAAAATATCTGATGAACAGCACTGGAAATTAAATGGCTGTCACTCATCTTTTTCAAATAATGTTTTGATATCATGTCTTCCACTCTGGACAAGATCTGACAATGGCAAGAGAATAGTAGGCAAAATACCTTTGTGTGATGGCACTTTCTAGGGATGACAGTTGCTTACAAAGTACATAAGCAAATAACACGCAAAAGGAAGGCTGCACAGAAAGGTGGGTGAGAGTCTTCTGTTTGAAGCCTGGCATCAGGAATTGGTATTACCAGATCAATAGTTTTAAACTGGTGAACTGCAGACTTTTAGGAGACCATGGACCACTCCTAAGAGGTTGATTTTTGTAATAAATTTAAGATTTTCCTTGCCTGCAGAAATCACCTCACTTTAGTAAGCAACGCTTGTGCTACTAGCATCTCAGCAGGTTTGCTGAAATGATGTGGACCAAAATCAAATCAAACCAAACTAAACTAAAAATTCCTTTATTTGGGAAAGTTTAAAGGTGCTTACTGCAATAACCCAGTTTGCAGCCCAGTGCCAGGCTGCTTCAGTGGCATAGCTGAGGAGCTGTGAGTGGGAAGGAGAGAAATGGTGCCATGAAAAGAAACAGAGTGGTTGTGGTGGGGTGGCTGGAAGTGCCTTCAAGGCTTTGAACATGAGTTTTGCTACTACTGCTAATTTGTGTGACTCCCCCCAGGACTGCAAGCCTTGACAGTCACCAAGAGCTCTGCCTGACTGCCCCACGTGCAGGGGAGTGACGCTGGAGCTGCTGCCATGCACAGCTAAAGATCTGGATATCAGCAAGTATGTTCAGCACGCATACAGGTAATGCTGATGGACATTGTCACAAAGTACAGCACTCGGGCAATTATCAAAGCTAACAGAAAATAAACAGTGAAAAACACATGTGACTTTTCTTACCATTTGAGTTTATCATTTTCCTTCCCTATTTTCCAGAAAGTATCTGAAATCTTGATCAATCCCTCCCAGAGTGGCTGGTCGATATAAAGGATGCACCTATCCTGCTTTCTGTCCCTGTTCCTTGGAGAGCAAAACTCATCTTGAAGATCCCAGCTGGAAGTCAGAGGTTCAGCCATTGGTGACTCCTTCCTTCAGTTAGCCCCCCTGAAGGGCGTCCCCAGGCCATGTGGGGATGTGAGTTATTTATTTAATGAACAAAACCCCACGCGCTGGGAAATTAACTTTTACAAGTCTGCACATGGACAAATGTGGTACAAATTGCTGTTGTCAGCAGTGACCAGTTCCTCCTGACTGGCTCTGCCCAAGGCCTTTGGCTGGAGGGATAAGACAGGTCAGGGCTGTGTTTGAGACCTAATAAGCCTAAGCCAGTCATTGGCTTTGCTTTGGGCACCCCTGACTTGGGGAGCACTTGGGAAATGCAAGTATAATGCTGAAGAATCACAAAATTATTTTAAAATGACCTCTGAAAGCCCCCAAACCAGTGACGAGACCTGGCATTGCTCTGGATGGTCAGAAGGACATTGTACCAGGCAGGAGGGGAAGGTGTAGGGGCTAAGCAAGGCACAGACCTTTCTCCCTCCTCATCCTGCCCACAGGTGCTGCGGGACCACATTAAGCAAGAGCCATGTTTCTTTGACACCTCTTCACTTCACTTAGGGTTGAAGGCCATCTACAATTCAGGATCAAGAGTAATAGGGGACAGCACAGCCTTTGAAGACCCTTCTACTTGGCCTTCCTCCAAGGTTTTATTACCAGAGTGGCAGGGACAGGACCTGCCATGGCCAGGGATGCAGGCTGCAAATCACCTCACCCTCTGTGGGGCAGGGATGCAAGGATACAGGGATGCAGGCTGCAAACCACCTTGCCCTCTGCAGAGCAGGGATTGCAGGGATGCAGGCAAACAAGAATGCAGGGATGCAAGGATGCAGGGAAGCAAGGATGCAGGGATGCAGGCTGCAAACCACCTCCCCCTCGGTGGGGCAGGGACGCAGGGCTGCAGGGGTGCAGGGCTGGAAGGATGCAGAGCTGCAGGCTGCAAACCACCTTGCCCTCTGCGGAGCAGGGGCTGAGGCCCGGCCAGGCTCCCTGTTTCGGTAGGCGATGGGGTTTGCTCGGGGCTTTGGGAAGGTGCCAGCTCCCCGCCCCCCGCCCCTCCCCGCCGCCGCTCGCACTGGTCGAGCAGGGCGCCTTCTGCAGTGTCTCAGCGTGGCACCTGGGACCCGGGCGAGCGGTTCTGGGGCCGCCCCAAAACCACTCGCCACCTTCCCAGCATCCCCTTTACAACAGGATGGTGGGCAAAGAAGCAGAGCCACCCCGCCCCTCCACCGCAGCAACTGCTTGCAGAGGCTGGATCCCACTGAGCCCCCTCTTGCTCACCCCCAGTCCCCCATTCCCAGCCAAGGATGCTGTGACAAGCCCCCCACGAGTGTCCTCCTCCACGTGGAGTGCAGCACCCTGCCGTGGAGCGCGACCTTTCCCCCCCAGGGAAGGAGGAGAAATGCGTTTGTGCTCAATCAAATAAATAGGTGGTTTTCCTCAGCTTGGGTCAGGCTTGGAATAAGATGGTTCAGGGATATTTCAGATGCCTGGTGCTAGAGGAGACAGCAGAGAGTTAAGGATGCTGCTGCTCCCCAAAGGCCACGAGTAAATTAATTCCGCTCCAGCTGGAGACTCTTATAAATGGCCTCCAGTCCAAAGAACCAGATCTGTTTAAATTATAACAATGTATGTGTCACAGTATGTAAGAACCTGTTCGGATCATATGGAAATAACTATTCTTGGAACACCCAGGTCTCCTGACATCACTTCCTTCAGAAATAGATCCAATTACTTCCACTGAGAGACCAAAAAATGGGCAGGGGAGGAAAGAGGAAAAGAAAAGCCCTGTCAGTGGAAGGTCAGAAAACTCTGCAGGTGAAGACCCTCTCTTTTATTTTTTTTTGTCTTTTCGGAATTGTTTCAATTCTTCAGCGTAGAGGAAGGAAGGATGGTCTGGTGGATAAAGGTAGAGGCGATGTTGACAGTTCAGAGAGTTGGCCCCCATTCCAGCTCTGCTGCAGACATCCTGTGCAACCCTGAGCAAGTCATCACCTCCCAGTGCCCTTCCTCCTCCTCTCTAAAATGGGGGTAAAACCATGTTTACTTGCCTTTCTGGGAAGGCACAAGGTTTAAGGACTTCTCCCTCACAATGTTTGGAAGGGTCTTGCAGAGAAGGGAGGGAAAAAGCACCAGGATCCAAACTGCCAGCTGGCAAATGTCGGAGCTGCTGCGTGCCCTGAGATGGGAGCAGAGCTGTCTCGCACCGGCTGAGGAGCCGGGCTCCTTCTCTCAGCCCAGCGTCCTGAGGTTCAGCCTGCGCTGTGGGTGCTTGCAGCAGAGGCGATGTGGTGTGACTTTGGTTTTGGTAGTTGTGTTCAGCAAGATAAAAGATGGATTCAGACAAAATACATACAGCAAAAACTATATGCCCAAGCAGCATCGGGGCACAAAACTTTCTGAACAAGACAAGATTCTGTGTACCTCTCCACGAAGTAAATACTTCCACATGTGCATTAAAAAGCTCCTATTATTTACAGAGTGCTGACATGAAACCCCCTGAAAGAGCTAGTATTTTGTTAGGTAAACGTTTTTCCCTCTGAGTGTTTTCCTCTTCTCCCTCTCCCCTCCCCCCTTTTCCAATAACTTACAGATGTTAGAACAATAAATTGAATGAATAGTTTCCCACACTGGAATGCCTGCATGCCCAAGAATGCAGAAATGATTTCTGGCCAGTTTCTGACACTGATCTACAACTACACTGCATATATTCTGTTGCTCTTGTATCAAGTCTTGAGCTGCTCCCTGCCAAGAATTAAGTGCTTGTTCCATAAACCTGGTGTAGATTATCACTTAGCTGTATAGATGTATCTAATAGAATTAAATAGTTTGGCTCCTGACCAGTAACAGATGTGCTACATATAATGCAATAATAATGAGACTGAAAGCACCATGTTATGCCAAGGGAACATTGTGAGATAGCTCACATTTCTTCTGTTGCCCAGTCAAAGCTCTGTGAAAAGTAAATCGAAAGTCCCATGTTTATATGAACAAAACAAGCTTTGGCTTTCCTTCTTTTTTCATTTTAATCTTACAATGGGTTTGTTATCCAGCCCATGCACAAAGGAGAGCATGGGGTCAGCTTTCGTTTCTGTGGAGCAATGGATTTGCTTTACCACAGTTTTATTTTTCACTAAAATTCTCCTGTAACTTAAATAGTTACAATGAAATAATGTTGAACTAAGTCATAACTATCTGCTTGGGACATCTGAGCCCATGTAACTTGACCCATTGGGGACAGAATGGGTTGGGTAGGAGCAGGAAGAGCTCAGTTGCATACATAAGTTGATCTTTTATTTTTTAAAATAAAACTAAAGAAAATAAATAAGTCAGGACACAGTCCTGTGATGAACTATGTATTTCCTACAAGGCACCCAAGTCCTCCTGATTTCTATTGCAAAGGAGGTTCTCAGTCCTCCAGCAACAAGGTTCTGTATATCTTCTGCAGGGAAGAGTGGAAACCCTTTGGAGATCAGGCGCCCACGCTGAGTCTCGCTAGCAGACAGCAGTGGGGCCACGGGCACAGCCACCTTCCTGCACAGCCACATTCCCACACCACCACTGCTTCGCTTCAGGTCGCGGCGGAGGCTCAACGATGAGCGGTGGCACTGGTGGTGGGGACGTGACCTGCCCACCAGCTGAACTGAACCCTTGTTATGTACCACGGCTTTTGATCAGCACTGCAGCTACCTGGTGGCAGGGCTGGGGGAGAGAAACCGCTCCACCTGAAATCGGGACAGCCGGCGGGTGCGGGATATCTATGGGAAGTGCAAAAAAGGCGTCCAAACAAGCTGTTACTGGATGCTGGCAATCTGCCGGCGTTGTTTCTGTTCTTCAAGTGTGGGCACGGTTAATGAGAAAGTTGTGAAGGGAAGCGAATTCCCCCAGTACCTGACTGTCTCAGCCTTTCTTGACCCATGTCGGTCTGGATACAGACGAGTACAGCACTGAGACTGCACTGCACGGGCAGTCCAGGTTACAGATGAATATCAGGGCTCCAAGATGTTATTGTTAGATCTATCAGCTGTCTTTGATGCCCTGAGGTATTGTTGAGTTGCTTTTGATCCTCAGCAAGAATAGATGGGACTGTGCTCTGCTCACTTTTCCCTTAGCTTTCAGAGAGATCTCAGAAGGCAATTTTGGATAACTGCCCTAATTTATTGACCTTCAGGGAATGCTGCCTGATGTTTCATCAGTGATGTACACAAAATCAGTGGGAGTGATTAATGAATTGATACTTTTTTTTTGTAATTCACTTGGATGGACAGAGCTGTTATTAGCATTGGACAAGTACCTCTGAAGATATTCTGCGACTGTCCATTCAAATACAACATGGAAAGGCCAGGCTGTCCTAGCGATATTCAGACAAAACCAATCTCTCCAGCTCTAGTGGAAAGACCACATAGGAGAGTGTTAAGAGGGCTGGTGCTGTAACAGAGAGGAGTTAGTCACTTGGGAGAAGAAGTCGAGTTGGTGTTCACGTATTTCTAGAGCTTGGATTCAAGACCTGGAGATGATCCACTCCGATGGACAGATGTAACTCGTCTTTCTCTCTGCTTTCCCTTTTTGAAAGGAAATGCTCTGGGTAATAGAAACATGAGTGTGACCATTCTTTTAAGAAACGGTTATGGAAAATTCATGCAAAACTGGATCCCCAGAGTTATGACTGACAGCAACACTGGGGCCGGGGCCATGCGACCTCACCACATGCCTGATTAAAGTGAAACCGCCCTGCTCGAATTTCCAGGATCAAATGGCTGTAATGCATTGTACAGACCAAGAACTGATATTCTGTGATGAGAAATTTTGGACCAAGCAACAGACTCAAACTATGCTTACAGGCAGTTCTGAGGCACAAAGAGCAGCAGCAGCCAAATTTGGCAAATAAATTATTCACCCAGCTCTATTAAAAGCAAAAGAAAGGGATAGAAAATAGCCATCTGGGAAGCAAGGAAAAGCTCAAGACAATTATCCTCCTTACTGTACATCATCCTCGCAGTAATACTCAGGGAGAATGTGACAATTGATTAAAACTAATTGCAGGTTAAATTAGATGATAATTAGCATTAATCAATAGCAGTGTTGGCATGCCAGTGCATCCCTCCTTTAGGCAATTCACCTCCAATCCCCAACACACCAATAAGGCTGGTGATCTGTGAGCCCAGCATGTGCTCTTGCCATCAGTAAAGCAGCAAGTCCCAGCAGCATTGACCTAGAGGGTTGGAGGAAAGAGAGCATTTCAATGAAAGACAGACTTGCCATCACGAGAGATGGCTGCTGCACTGCTCCCGCAGCTAATTGCAGCCAACATCAAAGACTAGGGTGCCCTCAAATGATGGAGGCTGGTAACGACAACTCAATGCCCGCCTGCTTTCAAACAGCAGATCACAGAGAGCCTTGCCTTAGCATATTATTCTGCTTTTGTTAAGAACACTCGTTTCTCTTTCTCTCTTTTTTTTTTTTTTTTGGTGGTATATTATTTTGTGGCCAGTGCACAAGGAATAGCCATGATGTGCAGTCCCTGATAAGGCAGTAGTGCCTCTTCGCAAAGGGCTGGTTTAGCTGGGAGCTTGGGGGGGAGGAAGAGTTTGCTCCAAGGGTGCCATGTGCAGACACACAAGTTAGCAAGCTTTTTGCTCTGATCTTATTGTTGAGTCCGAATTTGTGGTTGTGTTTAAGGGTAGATGAAGTGCCACTTTGTCATTCACCCAGAGCCCTGGTTGTGCTTGAATCAATAAAATGCAGGCACTTTTTATGAGCATTTGAACAGTGCATGCAAGCGTGTGCATGTGTGCGTAATACTCTATGGACATCCACCAGCTCTCCAGCAGTTGGCTGCCAACAAACGGTAAACTCTCTCAGTCAGGCAGGAGGATCTGGGACCAGCCACATGCACTCATTGAACCTCCGCCTGCCTCGTAACCAAGAGCTGCCAGTTGTCTCTGCAGTATTGAAAACAATTTCATCTCAGGAGGCTTAGAGTAAGGTTTTGTGTAAGCAATGTCAACATTTGGATGCCAAATCTGACAGTTCTTGGGAGACTTTTGGCTATCATGCTTCTCCAGGTATCTCCAGTCGGACCCTGGAAGCACGAAGCTGTGCTGAGCGGACGCTCGCAGGAAAAGGAAAGAGGAAAGTCTTTTAATGCTGCTCACATCTCGGGCAGTGCTTTGGGGTGAGCACAGGGAAAGGAAGCACAGCCGCTTCCTCTCCCTTTCCATGATCAGTCACTGCCGGCAGCAGGTCTGGAGGGCAACAGCCTGTGCAGAGCCACCGGGGAGTCTCTGCACTATCAGTTACCTTTATTTTCTCACATAAGCAATGAGCAAAAAACATTCAGCTCAACTCAACCAGCTTCTTGTCCCCATCCCCAAAGCTAGGGAACCAGGAATATGAAAGAAAATCTTACCTGCCTTTCGAAGTTTCATCATCACAGCTCACAGAAATGCAGTTTTGTACCCAGTGTAGGGAATGAAAATATCAGCATTTTTATGCCAATGCTAGGGAATATTTTTGATTTCATACTGCAAAACTTAGCTTCGGAATGTTTTGCCAATCTACATGAGGCAGGAAGGGAAATAATCCTAGCTTTAGCTGACACCACCGTACTGTCAGAAATCCTGATGCTAATTAGGACTGGGACAAGACATTCTGCTGTTAAGTGTGGCTCATTCCTACACTTTTAATCCTTGCATGTCTGCCAATTGCTTAGATTTCCCATGGGCTATCACATGGTCCTCTTCCCAGGTGGTCACCTGAAAGCACTGCAGACATGACTGTGCCATGGTTTTGGAAACCATCTCTAGTCCACCTGCCCCAGGCTGGGAACGAGCAACTTATCCCTATTGGGAATGGATATGCTATGCCATGCCATCAGAAGAACTCTGTTGCCTTTAAAACACCATTTACCCTAGGTGGATTTCCCAGTGCAATGGTCCTAATTTTACCTTTTCAGTGCACTCAAATATCAATACCTTTATGGCTGTAACCCTTGTCCTCTCCTTGTGTCCTGCACACTGCTGTCCAGCCTCTCCCCAAACAGAGGCTATGAGCTGTCATTTTCTGGTGGGTTTTGGAGGAAACCAGATGTTGGAATACATCTCTAAGCAGCACACCTTGGCAAACTCTTCCCAAGGTCTGAATATCTGGAGGAACTAATTCTGATCCAAAACCTGGGGATGTACTTCATCACACTGCAATCCTTGAGCCAGTAAGTCATCTGCTGAGACGAGACTTACCAGCTCCAGCAAAGTCCTATGTTACGCACTCAGCTTGCAGTTGAGAGCAGTCCTGCCTCTGAGCTGCTCAGAGCACACACACAGCAAGTGCAAGTCTCTCTGCAAAAGGCTGTGGCAGAGCTACAGAGACACCAATCTTGTCTTCACTGCTGCAGTAGCATGAAAAGGAAGGGGCTGTGTAAGTAACCAGATATTTAGATTGCACCCAAGATAATGGAAAGACGACAAGGAGAAACATCTCTCTAGTCTAGAGGAAAACTCCGCTTTCTTTGCACTGACCACACACATTCAGCATCTTTGATCAGGGCAAAAGCAGGTGGTAAAAGACAGCATAGAAAATGCTGGGTCATGCCTAACACGTCCCTTTCCAGATCAATATATTCTTGTGAAGATATAATCTTCCTGCTGTAATGTTGACAGGTTAATGACAGCATGAGTTATCCACTATCTAAATGCCCGCATCAGTACCTGAGTAAGATTAACCCTGCACAGACTTAACTACTCGTGCATGTGACTCCATAACCTGTCATCACAACACCCTCACCGGTGACTTTTCCTGCCTTTTATTTATTAAACCATTGTGCTGAAGGCCCTCGCCTTCCCCTGCCTGCGTGATACCGGGTGTTGAGGGTTTGCTGGCAGCAAGGGAACCCCTCCAGCTCCTCCTAAGCTGCAGCCTGGGCAGGTCCGCCCATCAGGTGACTCTGTCTCCAACAGGGACACTGCCAGCACAGGCACACCGCTGGGTGGGAAGGTCCTTCTTTGCCATGGGGAGGAATGGGCAAGTGGAGATACCTGCCCTTTCAGCGCAGATGAGAAGTGGAATAAAAAACAATGACCTGTTCCTGTAATTCCCCCAGCATGTGGCACTTGTAAATTTGGAGTGGATCTTTTATTTTTAAAATTAAGACTCAAATTTGTGTCTGTGTACTTTGCCAAGTTTGGGTTTCAAGTGCAATCCAGTACTTTGCAAAAAAAAAAGGTCCAGACAGCATGCCGTAATGCTGCAGCAGGTTGGAAGAAGGATGAGACATGGCTGGGCAGCATTCCTGGGTTCTTGCCCTGGCTTTGGCCCAAAAGTTGCAAAGTGGATTATTACAGCACGTCGCTGGGGTCAGAGTTCAATAGCATTTGCAATGAGTGGTCTGCACTGTAGCTGGCCTGGGACTCGGGGGATTTAGGCTCTAATCCTGCTTCTGGTCTTGACCTCCTGGATAACCTGGAAGAAAAAGGCAGAAGGTGCAAAATTTTAGAAACGGAATTTGAATCTGTTGGTTTAAATGTCAATAGAATAGTCCTGCCACACTCCCATCAGCTGCCAGAGAAATGCCGCTATTAACTTCCAAATTGCTCCATTTCCCCTGTTTATAAAGCAGAGATGAACCTACCGAGTTGCCTGGCTACCAGATCTCTGGACCTGAGTGCTCCCACTGCACTCCTACAACAACAAAGACAAGGAGGGCAAATTCGTATGGGCAGGGTGCAAACATCTGCTTCTCCTGCCTGCTGCATTTGGGCTGGAAAGTGCTCGCACTGTTGCCTGGGAATATTAGTAGTGTAACACGTAACTGAATTAGCGGCAAGAGGAAACAAATCACATGTGGCTGAGTCTTCTGACAGAAGCAGCTTTGATGTCCTTCTGGTCGGGCTTGCCTGCTTCTCAGCCCAGCCACCCCCCACCTGCACCCCACCCCACCCCGTCAATAAACTGTTTGTTTAGCCTCGCACAGATTATTCATTTCTTGGCACGGAGCTCTCGGCTCCAAAGAATTAACATTTGGATTGTATTTACTGGCTAGCAAAGTGCCAGGAATACAGCTGGGATTCGTTGCACAAACTATTTTGATGGGGGAAATCAATGACAAACTGAGAAGAGGAGGATCAAACAGTGAACTCTTTTGCAATCATTGTTTGAAAACATCATGTTGGTGATATTCAGAGTTTCTAAAAGGGGGGTGGGTGGCAATTGAAGTGGGGTAGCCTTCTCCTGGGTCCTCTTGCTGACTCTCACACACAACAACCTGACCCTGTCCTGGTCCTAGAATAGATTAGTCACAGGTTATTTCATTTTAAACCCAAGCTCATGGTGGTTTTTTTTTTTTTTTCCTACAGAAGACTCTATGGATGTTTATTGCTATTTTTCTAGAATTTCTTTGTGGTCGGAGAGGGATTTGAAAACTAAATACATTTCCTGTTGGAGGCCGAGGGCTGTGAGCTGCAAGGGGAAGCATAGCCTTTGGCTTGGTTCAGCAGTAAATAATCACTTGTGTTCCAAAAAGTCATTCGCATTGGCAAGGGTTCCCAGCACCTGCAGATAGAAGCGCCTGGGGCAAGTCCAAGCACTTCATTTAGACTGTCCCTTATTACGATCAATCAGACCCCATTCCTCTTAGCCACAGGAAATTCTAGGCTTAACCCACATGCATTTTAAAATTAAAAAGGTGGAAAGACGTGCAGTTAAAGACACAGAAAAAGAGATATGAGAATGGAGAAGGGGTTTTATATGTTTGCACCAGAAACTTTCTTTTTTCACTTCAGCCCTCCATGGGAAATATAAGCACACGAAACTTTCATCAATATTTTGATCCTTGGAGAAGTCTAGTAGTTTGCCTTCTCCTCCATTCTACTCATGTGCCTTTTGTGTCACCTTGTTTTCCATAATACAGGCACACACAGAGGAAATATTATATCTTTGTCTTCCTATTTTTTTCTGTTAAGCTTTTAATGCTGACTGGGTTAACCAGTTTGGCAAATTCTCTGAGCACAAGTGATGTCAGAGCATGACAGACAGCGTGTTTGTCCTTAGCTCTCTGGCCAAAAAGCTAACACAGCAGGACTATCCTCTCCTGGGGAAAAAATAGTGTGAATAGTTAAAAAAAAAAAAAAAGCTTAAGACCTTTACATCCCAAACATACAACAGTGCACTGAATGACTTCTCTTCAATGGGCCTTGGGTCAGGACCTGACAGCAAGTCTGTGAGATGGGTGGATGTGGATTACTGCACGAACTGGGTTGGGGGTCACGTCTGGCTATGCTCAGGATACGCTCCTGTTTCCTCACATCCGAAAGGAGTTCAATTTCAGACAATGTATTTCCTAGCCCAGGTGTCACAAAACAACAAGTGCTGCCAGCAGTCACTTTGGGATCTGCTATAGCTCCTTGGAATCTCAAAGCTGTTGCCAGATGAGACGTTTTTTGAGGCAACAGGGTGAATTGCTTGCATGGAAAGCCATGGGGTCTTCACTATTGCAAGTCTGAACCCCCTTCTCCTCCTCTTAACCACACTGCTGCAGAGTAAAAACCATGTGTGAGCCCCTCTCTGTCCCCGATGGAGGTTTGTCTGGCCTGGGAACGTTCAACTCTGGCTTTGTCGGGGACACTTGGAGCATCCCAGTGCTATTTTTACCAGTACTAGGAACATTGAGTTCAGGCTTGCACTGCCACCAGCCAAAGAGGAGCTGGTAGTGCCTTTGGGAGCGTGACTCAAAGCAGCTACCTCAGCACCGTGGTGTCCCTGAGTACCAAAATAATCGTGGATGCAGGAACATACCAGGCTGAAGCAGGGAGCCGTGACTGACCGAGATCACACAGTGTCAGGTTGCTTTGCTGTGCGAAGACGGTTTACAGAACAATCAAATAACATCTGCTCCTCCCTGCCTCTGGAGATACTAAAGGTCTTTGGCCCTAGGACTCCAGCCTCGCTTAATCTGCTGCTGGATTTCGTACTAATGCAGACCTGTCACTGCAAGTGCTCCGTTGTGCTTGCGCTGCATCACAGCAAAAGCTCACTTCAGCAGGCCGTTGCCATCGGCAATTAGGCTGGAACAAAGCTCAGTCTTTGTCTGAAATGCAATGAAAATGCTGGAAAGGCAGTACTGGGTCCCACTCGGGCAGACTCCACAGATTCTTCTTCAACCAAAGCTGGGTAAGTGGAGGCTGCCACCACCCCTGCTGCTCCGTGGGCGTCGGGGGCACCATCCATCAAAATAACACCTGAAGAACAGCCCTGTGTCAGCGCCAGCTGCCAGGACGAGGGAAACTATCATCCACCGCTCAACAATACAAAGGGCTTCTTTCCTCCTCCTCCACTAAGTAAACTGTTAAAGACCATGACCCCTGGAAAACATAACAAGAGCGGAGGAATTTATAGTCGCGTGTTACAGGTCAAGGCATCGAGCGTTTCACAACATTGTGATTCCAGCCCAAAGCTCCTCTGTCTGTCTGCTCTGTGCTGAGGAGGGCCGGAACTTCAGATGAACTAAGCAGAAATGGCTGAGGAGTGGTTGGGATCTTCCTTCTCATCCCCATTCAAACCTCATCACAGAGTAAAGCTGGGCTTTCCAGCTGAGCCAGCCACCTTCTCCTTGGAGGGGACACCAGGAGCTTCAAAGCTTGGGACACAGCAGCCTTGCGTTAGCAGTTTGAACGTGACGCAAGGCAGGGTTCAGACCTGGGCTTTGACCTGCATTAACAAACCCTAAAAGGGAGGTTTGATTAGAACAACTAGTGTGAACAAGTTAACAGCTTTTTGCTTGTTTGGGCAGGACTATTTCATTTAGATGCCTAATGAGCATCTGGGAGAAAGGACTTCTGTGCTAAGGAATGACCACTGTAAGCAAACACTACCAAGACTCCTCTCAAGTGACCTAGAAAGACGAGGTATTACCAGAACTGTGAGAGTAAAAAAGGGAATTGCAAACCTTCCTTTGAAGTAACAAAACCTTGTTATCTTTCTACAAAGTGAAAAAAAGGAAAAATCTTTAACCTCTCAATTAAAACACACATATATGTATATACCTCTCTCTTAAGTAAGTCCTACTCACCGATCTTCTAGAGTTCAAAGCAGTGCTGCCGTATGATCTTGTCAAACCATTGTGAAAGTCTCTTATTGACATTGAATACTTAAGACATGGCTACCTCTGGATTTCAGACTGAGAACTGGACTCAAACACATCTAGGTGAGTAGGGACCAGCCCTTCCGTGAGGGTGAACCATGAAGACTCTTGGAAGCATGCAATAACCTGCATGGTTCACCCTTTGCCTGTCTCATCACCAAGGCTCAGCCTTCCCTCTCCCAGGACGAGCCCGTGCAGTGCCATCACAGGGTTAGTGAAGCAGCCCAGCTTGGGTTTGGGTGAATAATTACTGATGGAGATGATGGGAACTTGGTGGTATGTCTGACACACTTCTAATCAAGCAATGGGAGAGGGATCAGAGGGGCCATGGCCATGGGGGAGCAGCTTGACGGAGTGATTCACCATGGCCACATAAGCCAGGTTAATTTCTCTGGCCAAGTGGGTCTGACCCATACGCTTACCCTCCTCCTCCCTGCCATGGCCTAAAGTAGAGCACAATGATGGTCCCCTGAAACATCTGCGATCATAGGAAATATATTTTTTCTGCAGCATGTAATACTGGATCAAGCCTCCAATATATGTAGATGTTGCTCTGTGTGTGTGTGTGTGTTCATTTACAGACACACACACACACACACATGTATTTATATTCGTATGTGTGTACAGAGAACTAAACATAAGGTTTGATGCATAAGCATGAGGATGCATGAGAGGGGATCAGCAGATTCTTAAAGCCAAATTAGCCAACAAACTATTAACTCCCTTTTCCAAGGCCTATCACAAGAGAAATGCAGACTGGTAGCAAGAGCCTGTGTTTTCATCCTTCTTACATCTCCAGCATCTCCATGCAATAATTTCCGGTAATAAAAAGTCTATCTGCAGCCAAATAAGAGGCCATCGCTGCCATAAAGCAGAGGAAGCAGAGCCTGTTCTCACAGTACAGAGTCTGCAGGAACATTTGCCAAAGTCCTCAGAGGAAATGTGCTGGCAACATCTCAAGGGCGGAAAATAACTCCATGCTGTACCTGCTTCCCACCTTCCCCTGCAGACACTTACACACACACACAGAGCTGGAAAGAGAGGGGCAGATTTAAAGAAAACTGTCACCTTTTGGAAATCAGAGGAGGCAATCCCTTTTTTTTTGGAACAGCTCTATGTGACTCCCTAATGTGGCTTCAGTGCTGCAAATGTCACATGGATTATCCATCAAAGGCTAATAACTGTGAAAGGTGATGGGGCGATCACCACGCAATGGGAGGTCTTTCCTTCCAGGGCATAAGCTATGTGTGGTTGGTCTCATCTAGGTCTCTCTGTCCGAGTGTCACAGAATAGCCCCTACCAGTCTGGGCATTGTTTTTCTTCCAGCACGGGATAACAACTATTTCCAGTTGCACCAGCAGTTTGTGTGATGCAGACACCTTGACATTAATGGGCTCCCTATGCGTGGGCAACTGCTGGGCAGCAAGCACACCCTCCCTTCAGCTGAGTCCTGACCTCCCGAGTCTGGGTCCTCCCAGGAGCCTGTGACTCAGGACAATGCAGAGGCCATGAGTATGAGGCACACGCGGCAGCAAGCCAGGAGAGTGCTGGGTGCCGCTCCAGGCATGGCTTGCACGCACTGTTTACAATAAGAAGACAAGCATGAAGGCTTTGGATATCTTTGGGTACCTTCTGTTTTGGGATCCCAACAGTCAGGGAAAGGAGTAAGGTGCCCATCACCTGAAAAATCACTAGTGCACGTCTGGCATTATATCCCATCTATAAGACCAACCTTCCTCCTCAGTATTTGTTCAGGTTGCCTCCAGATCAAGTTTTCCTCTTATTTCACCCCCTCCTTGCCCCAAACCTTTTGACATGAGATGTAACCCAAAACCCAAGACAACAAGAGAGAGCCAGAAGCAACCTCCTGAATGTGCCATACTTGATTTTCCTAGCTAACAGGAAAGTGAAATACTTAATGCTCCCTTTCGGATCTGATCCTTTCCTCTGTTTCTGTGCCTTTATAAACCACTGCTGCATGGGGAAGAGACCAAAAGAAGAATATCAATTGCCTTTCATAGTGCAGACACCTATTCAGAAAAGGTGCCCTGTTCTGCAGGAGCCCAAATGTTTTTTCAAATGCTTCTGGCAGAAGAAGAGTGGAGAATCCTTCCAGGACTGCTCTTTATCTGGTGAGATGGCTCTCTGTAGAGTTGGGGGAGGGAAGGCTGCTGTTAAAGTTTCTTCATTTATTTTCTTTCCTGTGACTTTTCTGCAAGAGCTTAGTTAAAGAAAAAAAAGTAGAAGGAAAAAAAAAAACCAACACAAGGGTATGCTGCAGTGCAATCACAGGGCTACTGCCCTAAATCTTTCTGGAGGTCTTCCTCTTCCAGGCCATCTTGGACTGCAGTTGGAAGTGCCTCTATGAATCTTCAAAGAGTTTTGGTGGAACAGACTTTCTTTTCTCCCTAATAAAAAAGAATGAACTAGTCTCTTTTCTTTAAACTGTCTAAGCAGCAATTTTTTCTTCTTCACTTAGAGAAGCAGAGCAGCTTGCTTCAGTTTGCCTTTTTTTTTTTTTTATTTTGTAAAGAAAATCTGAGGGGGAAGTTCCTTGCAGTATATTACAAGCAAGGTCTGTCACAGACCCTTGGTCTCCCAGTGATAATTCCGTAGCAATAACAAGGGTTTCTGATGTTATAATTAGGAATTTTCAAGGCTATTCAGGTGATTTGGTTTTAATCTCAACACAGACTACAAGTGCAGCCTTGGGATGGATTTTAGGTCAATCCGAGGCAGTCTGCCACCAAAAGACGCAATCCTGCCCTCTCTCTCCTGTTCCTGCTGTTTTCCTCAAGAATGGGCTGATGCTAGCAATTAAAAAATGACCCTCCAAGAGAAACTACTGTTTTCTGATGGATCAGCAAGCTGCAGAACAGCATCTGTGTTTCCCCCCATGCAGTTGTTCTTATGGAGATGCTGCAGGTGGGTGGCCCGGAGACCACGGGCTGCCAGAGGATTTCTCACCTGCTGCAGGGATGGCATGGCAAAGAGCTGCACCTTGGACATCGACACCGCATGTTGTGTCTGCAAGCACTGAGATTTGCAGCCTAAACTGCTGATACGTCTTTAAATATCTTTTTGCAAGCCTTGCAGATTTTATTTATCGGTGGTCTTTATTGAAAGGGCAGGCCAGCAGTGGTGTGGCACTCCAGCGTGGAGAGAAAAGAAGAGTAAGGGGAATCTCTTCCCACTCCAAAAGTTTCTCCTCTTTGGTTTAGGGTGCACAGAGGCCAACATGAGTCTTTCTCTGGATTTCAGGGAGCTTTGGATGAGGCCCAAGGTGCATCATTATCCCGTGACACAATAAAGACACATACTCGTTTTTATGAGTGAAAACTATTCTTTCTTTCCAGTGAATGGCTGAGATCTGAACACAGCTGCTATTTTGCTCTATGCAGTGAATCACTTCTGATTCTTAAGTACTGAAACAGTGACATGCATTCCCCCCGCCTAACATGGGGACCTTTCTCTATCATTGTACTGTGAGAAGAATATAGTAATTCATGCCGTCTTTATTTTTTTTAGCTTTGTTGTTACTGGGACTCCTTTCACTTCGGGCTGAAAAAGCAGGCAACTGGGGCAGAGAGGAATGCTGACATTATCTTAAAATATGAAATTTCTGAGAATGGGAGATCTCCAAAAGAGCTGTAGTACTCAAACATCTCTTCCTCAGCTGGTAAGCAGGAAATGCAGGAGTGGCTTTATATAAACTAAGGAGATGTGACAAAAAAAAAATCCACTTTCTATTAATTGTTAGGCTGTGGTAGGCTTTGCTCTAAAGATGAGTTGGGTGTTTTGCTGGCAGAACTGGCTGTGCAGAAGAGCCTGCATCCCTTCCTCTCCTTCTGGCACATGCCAGGGATTTGAGAGCACCTATCTGCTAATTCTTAATATCACACTGCAAGAAAGAAGTTCAACGATTGTAAAGCATTTAGGAGAGATAAACAAGAGTGATCAGAGGCCTGGGGAACAAGAGATACGAGGAGAGACAGAAAGAATGAGGCTCATTCAGTCTAGAGAAGAGGAGGTATAAGGGAGATAAGCACAGAAAAATAATGCTAAGGGGGATCTTTGGAGGTTGTCCAATCCATTCCTCTCCCCTGAAACAATCTCAGCAATATCTAAATCACTCCTGAGAGATATTTCTTTGACCTGTTCATAGAGATCTCTGCCAGTGCAGTTTACAAGCTCCCAAGGCAACCTGGCTTACTGCTTCATGAGTGTCACTACTAAAATATGTTTTTATCAGCTTTTTATGAATCATTGTTTCTTTAGTTTAAGGCCTATCATCTTATTAGCCATGGTCAATTCCTAAACAAAATCAAACTTTCATTTCTGTTCACCACTCCTGTGTTAAAGGAAATAAGATGATATTATTTTTTCTTGACAAACCCACACCGGCTGTTATTCCTTTCCTTTTCCCAGGTGCTTCCAAACAACTAAATTGCCTGATATTTCCTGGAGCTGAAAATATAGATGATCTGGTCTGTAATTTCCATGTTCCTCTGTTTTCTCTTCCTCTGTATGAAGATAGATACCACATTTGCCCTTTTCCAGTTTTCTGATATCTTGCTTAGCTTTTCCTGGCTTCTCAAAGATAACCACAGGTATCTAAAATCATTTCAGTCCACTTTCAGAATATTCTAGGATGAAGTTCATCAGGTTCAGCCAATTATAAAACACAGAGCTTATCTAATTTTCTTACTTCTTTCCTTATTCTATGCTGAACTCCTATCCTTTTTCAATTCCATCTCCAATCCTGTGAGCCTCCTGCTCTCAACTGATCTTTTAAATGAACACTTATACAAAAAAAGGCTTTAAACACTTCACCCCCTTGGTATCATCTGGTGCTACCTTTCTCTTTTCATCTTATGATAAATGTAGTTGTAGAACAATTTCTTGGTACTCACTCTTCTTATATGTAAAAGAGATCTGCAAAGAGAAAGGAACATGCTATTCCTCACAGCCACCAAGGGCAGGACAAGAAATAATGAGCTTCAAGTGAAGGTTGGACATTAGGAAAAGTATCTTACCTGTTAGAACAGCAAAGATCAGGAATGCATTATCTTGGGATTTTGCAAGATTTTGTATCATTGGCAGTCTTTAAGCACAGGCTGCACAGCTATTTTGTAGCCTTTTCCAGTTTGTGGACTCCTAGCATTGTTCCTCACAGGGCTTCACATACAGCTGGTTTAGCCCAGTGCTAATGGTATTTCTACTGCTTAGATCTGCCTGAGGACCCCCTGCCCCAGCTGTGCTCCACAAAAACGCAAAAGTCTATGGGCTGCACTTTAGGAATCCATGGATTAGACAAACATTTGTCAGGAACTGTGTCAGGGGTTCCTGCCCATCTTCTTTTCTACAATTCAGTGATCCCCAAATTCCCAGATACTATGGCTGCATCCTCTACATTTGTGATGTCTGAGAAGTGAAATGAACGTTGTTCTTTGCAGTTTCATTGCTTCCTTTCACTGAACAGTAGCTCTGAAATTGTGTGTACTTTTTAACAAACTCGATAATAATTATTTCATCTGCCTTACAGACCAATTAATTAGTGACTATTAATATCTAGCCTATTACATCCACTTTATAGTGCGGCAGGTCATTCAACGATGCTGTAGCAGAGCAGAAACAGATCTAGTGAACTGCCGTCTTCTCTTCCAATCTCCAGATCATTCTGCTTTCCTTGAATCTCATCCATCTGTATAAAGGGAGAACTGAAATGATGTTTGGATAATTTGCATATGCAAATATGAACTAAAGAGAAACCCTCATGGCTACTGCATAGAGGCTTCTTTTAAATGTTATAAATTGAAATGCTTTTCTCCTCAAGCTAAAATAAAAAGTGCCCTGGAGGGTATATTTCTGAAGGGTTTGTGACTAACCTGATTAGTCACCCCAAATTGTGATAGATGGAAGGAAAAAGCAGTTGTCAAACAAGGAGGAAATTCTAATAGAAGAGTAAATTTAAGGATGACAGTGATGATAAATTCTTACAAGCCTTAGAAAAGATCAGCCTTTTGTGTAGCTCTCATAAGGACCATTGAGTGCTCACTATATAATGGGCTGTTGTTTGGATAACTGTAGGAATGTGGTGATCGGTTTTAAAAAGGAAAAAAATCACCTCATGTCCAGGCTGATCTGAGTTTATTTTAAGGTACTAAAATCTGTAACTAAATTTTGAAGAACTCCCCTTCCTTGCTGCTCCTGCAGGTAAGCTTGAGACTGCTAGGCCAGGGGGATGTACTGCAAGAGAGGATAACACACATGGTTAGATGACTTCAGATTAAAGCTAGGTATAAATTTTAAACAGTCAGTATTGGGAAAACTCAGCAAAGTTTCTGCTTCATTTTTGTCACTAACAGTTTCTAAACATAAGTCAGATGATTTTCTAATATATATGTTCTATTTGCAATGGGAACTCTTCTAGGTTGATTATTGATGCATGTTTTCTGCCTTTCTGAAATATGTCAAAAATTATCATCTTAAATCCAATGTAAGAAACAAACCAGTTTTCTGTTCCTCTCTGAACAAACTTGGTCCTCTGGAACCAGTTTAGCAGGACATGGAGGAAGGGATACTAAAGTATTTCCCCTCCTCTGTCCAGAAATGGCTAGCAATTCTTTAGCTGGCTGAAAACTGTAAAACAACAATAAATTTCATTCACATTTTTCAGCATTTCAATTTTTCAAGTATTGCCAAAACTTAACAGTTCCAGCCATTTCTAAGGTCAGTATCACACGGTGAATACAAGGGGCTGGTATTGCTAGAGCTTAGAGCAATTGATTAGTTTGGGACAAATACAAAAGAAGTGTATGTGGAATCAATCTTTTATGTTTTCTGATTAATTTGATGCTTTGGCATTTAGATTCTTACCAGTATAGGCACAGTAATAGCACCTAGGACCTTCAGTCATGTAACAGAACAGCATTGTGCTAAGACTATACATTACAAAAAGGCACTCCATGCACCAAGGAGCCTGCATGGCTGTCATTCAACTTGACACCAACCCTTAATGGGTCTGGTTAGTTCCTGGCCACAAGCTATGTGAAGTTTCAGCCAGAGAAAGACTGAAGTTCTCTTCAGTCATGAGTCTTTCCCTCAGCAGTTGAACTCTGCATCTCTAGTAATGTGGTCATTTCTGATCAATGACGTTAGAAGTAGGGACTTCTCCCATTTATGATAAATGAGCTTTATTTTGAGCAAGTCATGATTTCTTTTTTGGGGATGTAAAGATTTCAGGCTGTAGAAGTAAAATTGTAGCAAGATGGTAAATGAATGAAGCTGTTCCAGGGCTGGGAGTTTGTGTTTCTCAACACCTGAACACCTCAACAACCTTCTGTTTCCTCAATAGCTTTTTTTCCCTGATTTGGGACAAAACATACCATCCTGTATTATAAAACTGCTACAGGATGCTCAGCACACAAAAGGTTTGGACACTTGTCATAATGGACAAAATACTTCAAGCATCTCTACAGAGATCAGAATACCACTACAGCCCAAACAAACTGTTTCTCTATCATCATGCTGACTTAGTCTGAAGCAGGAAGCAGATCAAATCTCACAAGAAAAGCCTGTTTTTGTGAGATTCCAAGCCAAAAAATGCAGTTTTAAGAGGTGTGCATGCCCTCAGTTACACTTTCTGATAAGCTCATCATATTTTCAGCCATTTGCTGGACAAACTGAGAACTCTGAAGGGTTCTTTCAACTAAACCTGGCTCTGGGCTAGATGGGATAATTGCTCTACTCCTGCTACTGCAAGTGCATTTTTGAACAGAGAATTAGAACAGCATGAATTTCACTCCATCTAAGATTTGGCAATATCCCTCCAGAACAGTAGATTAGATCAGTATTTCCCAGACTTCCTGCTAGATGTATCCTTCTCTAATAAAAGCTTTTTTATTTGTTTATTGCCTTAGCTCATTTCCACTAAGAAAATGTCTCTTTTGTCTAATCGTAAATCTTCCAGGACTGTAGTGAGAGGATCCTATGTATACACGGATAGATTATAGGAGAGATTTTTCTCACATTTAATGTGACAACATTAAACACAAACTATAAAACAGGATCCACAGGATTTCCTCTTTCTTTCAAGGACTGGCAGTGATGTCTTTTCCCAAGCAAAATTCCCACTGAAGCAAAAAATTTTAGCAAGAAGACCAATGAAAGCCAATGGCATCTTGGCTTATGTGTAAACTGCAACATCAGATACAGGAATGGCTGTCCTGGGTAAAACCACATTGCAGATGTTACCTGTAGAAACGTGTACAGTTCTCACCATCAGCATGTCCTTTTTGTTGCTTCTGATCTGAAAGGCCAGGCAAAATAGCCTGTGATGTTTGCTTTGGGAGGAGGAAGGACTGACAAAGTTTTAAGGAACGTTTAAAATCCCAGTCCTCTAAATGGAAGAGGTATTAAAAGAAAAGAGGGTAGCTCATGAGCTCAAAACCAAGTCCTTTCCATCAGCATCTGGCCTGAAAGCTCTCGCTATTTGTGTCGTTAATAGGCGAAGCTATTGGCGCTGCTGGGTTTCTTTGTGTCTCTCTTGTTCTCCAATACAGACACGCTCCCCTGTTTTTTTGGCTGAATTGACCTGTGTTTTGGCTGAATTCCTGTTGTTTCTGCCAGCTGGTCCACAACTGACTTGTTTCAGCTATGTGAGAGGAGTGGTGGCAGTTACCCCCTGCAGCTACAATGAGGTGTGACCCATCTAACAGTAATATAAATTATTTCCTCATCTATTTAGAGTTTCCATTACTCCAAGAGCATGACAAAGTTTGGACACAGAAATAATCTATAGTTTCGTTATTGACCAATGCAGGGCCAGGCACAGTGGAAGGTGTCACTCCAGCTCTTCAGGTACGTTGCTGGTTTCTAAATTAACTGTGGCCATTTTGGAAGATGACCGGGGCATCACTGCACAAAGTTGAGTGGAAATTTCTCCCTGTGAAGCAGAGAAGAGAAAATACACTTCTTACAAATACAAGTCATGAATCCTTAATATAAAACCCATGACATAGTGCCTTCACCAAGGTCAAGTCCTGCCTGACCTTCTGTGATGGAGTGACTACATCAGTGGACAAGGAAAGAGCTACAGATGTCATCTATCTGGACTTCTGTAAGGCCTTTGACATGGTTCCCCACGACATCCTTCTCTCTAAATTGGAGAGATATGGATTTGATGGGTGAACTGTTCAATGGATAAAGAATTGGTTGAATGGTTGCATCCAGAGGGTAGTGGTCAATAGCTCAATATCCAGATGGAGATCAGTGACAAATGGTGTCCCTCAGGGGTCCATATTGGGACTAGTACTGTTTAATGTATTCATCAATGACATAGACAGTGGGATCAAGTGCACCCTCCGCAAGTTTGCAGATGACACCAAGCTGAGTGGTGTGGTTGACACATCTGAGGGACAGGATGCCATCCAGAGAGACCTGGACAAACTCAAGAAGTGGGCCCATGTGAACTTCATGAGGTTCAATGAGGCCAAGTGCAAGGTTCTGCACCTGGGTCAGGGCAATCTCTGGTATCAATACAGGCTGTGGATGAAGAGATTGAGAGCAGCCCTGCAGAGGAGGACTTGGGGGTACTGGTCGATGAAAAGCTGGACATGAGCCAGCAATGTGAGCTCACAGCCCAGAAGGCCAACTGTATCAGGGGCTGCATCAAAAGAAGCGTGGCCAGCAGGTTGAGATGGGTGATTCTACCCCTCTACTCTGCCCTGGTGAGACCCCACCTGGAGAACTGCATCCAGCTCTGGAGTCCTTAGCACAGGAAAGACATGGACCTGTTGGAACAGGACCAGAGGAGGGCCACAAAAATGATCAAAGGGATGAAGCACCTCTCCTATGAGGAAAGGCTGAGAGAGTTGAGGTTGTTCAGCCTGGAGAAGAGAAGGCTCTCGGTAGATGTTACTGCAGGCTTTCAATACTTAAAGGGGGCCTATAAGAAAGATGGGGACAAACTTTTTAGCAGGGCCTGTTGCAACAAGACAAGGGGTAATGGTTTTAAACTAAAAGAGGGTAGATTTAGACTAGATATAAGGAAGACATTTATTACAGTGAGGGTGGTGAAACACTGGAACAGGTTGCCCAGAGAGGTGGTAGATGCCCTACCCCTGGAAACATTCAAGGTCAGGTTGGATGGGGCTCTGAGCAACTTCATCTAGTTGAAGATGTCCCTGATCATTGCAGGGGGGGTTGGACTAGATGGCCTTTAAAGGTCCCTTCCAACCCAAACCATTTGTGATTCTACGATTCTATGCTCCTATGATTCAACAGGACAATTCAGGCACTTCAGGCTTGCTGGATAGGCAACCATAAGTTTTTTAAATCATAGAATATCCCTTTAAATTTTCTTATATTTCTTCTAAACTATGAAACATCCTCCTCCCACAGGAGTAGAGTATGGACTGAACAATGCAGCAGATAAAATAGCAGCCATCGTGTTTTTTGTAAGTACCCAAGATAGTCTCATCTGTCCTAAAAAGTCAGAATCTTGCTTTTGCTAAATGCCTTGATTCCAACATGTCTGTAAGCCTTTCCCCGGAAGATTATTTGTGTATGGAGAGGGAGGATTGCTGGATGTGCTGACCAGAGGGTTCCTTCAGTCATACCTAAGACCTCCAGATAGACCTTTGCCTGGCAAATATGCATCCTCCCTACTGAGTACGCAGAAGAGATGATATATCCTTGAACAACAACATATCACAAAAGCTAATACTGCCTTTAGCGGTGTATGCATTAAAAATATGATAGTTGATATGCTAAGTGATTTTTTTAATAGACCTTGTTAAACGTGTTTTCTTCAGAGACCTCAAGCTATCTATCACTACAGTGAGTCTTTTTTTTTCTTTTTTAAGGCTTAGCAAAGTTAACTAGCTTTTGCCTATAGACTTACTGTACAAATTTATTTTCAATAATACCAGGCCCTCTGAGAGAATGTCCTGTCCACAGCCCTCCTGTTCCCACTGCATAACAGTGGGAATGCACAGATATATCACCTGCAATTGTAACTCCAGCCATGATGGGAGATGGGGCAACAGATGCAATGTGCCAGCTTAATATGGGCAACTAAAACAAGGAAAGGGTCTTGGAAAAAGGCTGAGCACAATTCAGAGGGTTAGGAGTTTGTTAGCAGCTTGAAAAATTGAAAGACAGAAGAAAATACAGTCTGCTTTCCTCCTCATGTGTGAATGCCACTACCTGCTTCCCCACTCATGTCTTGATTCAAGACTCCTTCTTTAGGGTCTATTAATAGCAATTCACCTCTACTGGGGCTTAAGCACACCCCTATTTGTGTCAGCACAGCACAGACTAGGAATCGATCCATCCTCCCCTTTTCCAAAGCTGATAGCATGTTACTGGAAACGTGGTGGGACGAGTGAAATTGTATCTACCCTAGAGTTTTCCAGCTAATTCACAGAATCACAGAATCACAGAATGTTAGGGATTGGAAGGGACCTCGAAAGATCATCTAGTCCAATCCCCCTGCCGGAGCAGGATTGCCTAGACCATATCACACAGGAACGCGTCCAGGCGGGTTTTGAATGTCTCCAGAGAAGGAGACTCCACAACCTCTCTGGGCAGCTTGTTCCAGTGTTCGGTCACCCTCACCGTAAAGAAGTTTTTCCTCATATTTATGTGGAACCTCCTGTGTTCCAGCTTGCACCCATTGCCCCTTGTCCTGTCAAGGGATGTCACTGAGAAGAGCCTGGCTCCATCCTCATGACACTTGCCCTTTACATATTTATAAACATTAATGAGGTCACCCCTCAGTCTCCTCTTCTCTAAGCTAAAGAGACCCAGCTCCCTCAGCCTCTCCTCATAAGGGAGATGTTCCACTCCCTTAATCATCTTCGTGGCTCTGCGCTGGACTCTCTCTAGCAGTTCCCTGTCCTTCTTGAACTGAGGGGCCCAGAACTGGACACAATATTCCAGATGCGGCCTCACCAGGGCAGAGTAGAGGGAGAGGAGACTCAGCGTTGAATTTCCAGTGTGGACAAGTTCCGAGTCAACAGAAAATCCTTCCTGAGGGGAGGAGAGTAGCCAAGAAATTCAAGACACACATCCTCCAGAGGTGACTGCATTGGTTGTTTCTAGGGTAAATTAGCCCATACGTATAGGCTCTCCAGCTTTTCTAGCAATAAGTCGAAGCAAAGGGTTTAGAAATGGAAGTGGGAACTGTCTTTAAACAAAACAAATCCGCTGGATCCCAGTACAAACACTTAAGTAGGGTTAGGAGAGAGGATTTACTTTCGGTCCCTGGAATTGACAATATGCCCTGAAACTATATAATGAAATGAGAGGAAGAGATGCATTTTCCCTGTTACTGCTGACACACAATTAATATAAAATAAGGAGGCTGTTTGGTGTTTGTTCGAAGCGATCCATCCCCACCGACACAATGAGAGCTAATGAACTAAATCTGAAAGCATCAGCATAAGATTTTGACAAATGCATTGCTTGCCTATTGAGAGGGTAGAAAATTATTATAAATGACAAGCTGGGCTTGTTTTCAGGCATGGACACTCCAGGAGCAGAGGCATTATGGCCTCAGTTGGCTGTTCTCTGTGTAAATGATTTCACACTTCTGCTACTGAATCAATTGGGTGTTTCTCCATTTAAGAATTGCTGAAATAAAATATCTCCTGCTCTACAGTCAAGGCATGTTCTTGGCTCCCAGGGAGGAGGAAAGTTTTAAACATATCTGGGTTTTGTATTTAAAAATGAAGTGTTGGTCTCAATGTAGTGCTCTCTCACAATTAAAGATTCATGGGGATAGTGAAAATTCTAAGCAAATTATTAATAAGCATAGTGGAAACACAAAATATTGTACTATAAAATTGGAAAAAATGTTGTCTTTCATGTCTTTTTGTTCTGTGGGAAAATGAGAAGATATTTACTTAAATATTTTGGCTAAATAAGAAGTTCAGAGACCACACTAAGGTTAAGGCTCTGGTATAATCTACAGATTATATAATAGTCAAATGTAAATTAAATTCTGAAATCTTTTATTCTAGTATTTCTCCCAAAGAAGATAATGGCCTAAGTAGACATCTCACAACCTAACTTTGCTTCTTGTTTCTCTGGTCTGCCAGTTCTTGGGCAGAGACTCTATAACAGCTTAAATTCCCCAATGAGGTAGAAAATGTTATAGAAAGAGCAGGAACAAGAAGAGTTTTGGCTGACTTGCTGCTCCCCATTGCTCAGTTCTGCACACATCTGTGCCATTATAAACATAATGAATAATAAATCCAAGCTCATTTTTAGGGCTGCATCCATTGTGAGTACAAATACACAAAGGCAAAGGATTTCTCCTTGGAAAGTCAGTGAGAGGAAGTTTTATGTAATTCTTATGAAACTAAGTGAAAGGCTGAAGATGAAACAATTCCTATTTTGCCTTCATGGAAGCAGCCTTAAGTGAAATGGTACCTTTCATTCCTCTTTACAGAAGAAGGTTCAGAGCATCAGCAGGTGGGCAGGTTTAAATCAGCAAAGTGCAAACCTCACAAAGACTTGTGTCTAGGCTCGGTAGAGGGAAGCCACATGAAGTTTGGATGCTATTACATAGCTCCGAACTGCCTATCATGAAGCAAGGAGGTGTCCTATATGCTTGCACAACCTCCACACTCCCAAGGGCTGGATTCCAGTTTGGAGACTCCTCTGGGTTGTGTTGACTCGGCAAAGTCAACCTCCAGCTCTAAACCCCAGGCATGGGGTTTCATGCCTGACTACAGCAGTCTTGAAGCCAGCAGCAGCCCCTCTGGTACCAAACACCTCACTGATCCCCATCTCTGCTGAAGAAAAGTTGGTGGGCACCATGGGATCAATGTTCAGGCCAGATCCAGACTGTGGAGTGCCACCTGGACCATTTCCACCCTACCTGAAATTTCCAGAGAACTAAATGTTTTTGTTTGGTAAACCTCCAAAAGCATTTTGGGAAAAAAGATGATTCAGGTTCATCAAAGAGAGAGAGAGTGTGTGTGTGTGTGGTGGAGTCTAATCAACTGCACCCAAGTTAATTGTAAGATACCATGCCACATGCACCCAACAGTGCCATAAAAGGCAGTCACTAAAACCATGTTCTTCCCCTACTCAGGGGTCTTTCCCCTGAGAGTCACTTTCTGGTTTAAGTCTGATTTCCAATTAACCAATTAATAATGATTAAATATACACTTAAATATTAGGATTGATGAAGTAATGCAATCGCTTACATATCTTTTTATTATATTATATTCCTTCTTGGACTTTTCAGAATTTCATTGTGTCTGCCTTTATAATGGGTAGTTTATTATTGTCCCTGGACTGATTCTTTTTTTGTACAAATTGAAGGCTGTTCCATTTTTTTCCCGCTTCTAAGAAAAAAAATTTTCCCTTGGCTATGGAAAACATGACAGGTGCCCAAATCCCGTGGAAGTCTGTCTGCCTATTTATGCTCAGATTCCTTGGCAAAGCTCGCTGTTAATGTTTATAACCTCCCTGCACTGTCACCCATCACTGTATTTTCTTCATGGTCTCAAAGCACTCTGCTAAATAAGGTTATAGCATTATTTTCCATTTTTCATACAAGGAAACAGAACAGAGAAAAGACTTGAGAAGAAGATATTCACCTTTCCTGCACCCCAGTCCTGACCTCTGCTCAGCACTTCTGCCCGTAGATTTCCTACCACTGGCAACTCTTTTGCTATCTACTTATCAAGGAGGCTTGTCATCTGAAGACACTCTTCCCTAATTTTTCATCAGGGAATGCCTTTCCAAAACTTCTCTACTTGTTTGCTCAGGGGTAGGTTAAATAGAAACAGTCAGGGCTTTACAATCAATTAAATCGGGGGAGGAGGCTCCTGGGAGGAGGAAGTCCACGTGATGTCGAAGGGATTCAATGCTGGCTACCAAATGGTCATGCACACTAGTAGAAACCTTTCTAAAAAACCTTCTTAACTAGTCATGCACTCTGCAAGCCACAGGTGAAACAGGCCTGGAGTAGAGGTATGCTGATCCTCCTGCGGTCCCTCTAAATCAGGATGCTGAGTTGCATAAGGAACATCCTTCTTTACGCTTGCTACTTGGTACTCTGTGTTTCTGGCAAGCCCAGTAGCTCGTGTTTGCTTCCCTGAACCGGCACATACTAACATCAAACATGCAAGCTAAAAAATACTGGCTTTGCTTGGCTTTAGGTAGTCCAAGACCAAACGAAGTTACTAATATGTCATTTGTGGGAGAATTAGGAGAATGACCTACTAAAAAGGTTTGTCAGCAGTTTTACACTTTCCAGAAATCCAGTGAGTTTGATATGAGTTTTCTTCCTCCTCGTGGCATGTTCTCAAAGGACTGGTGTCACCCAGAAGAACAGAGGTAGAAACCTCTTGGCTTGACCCTCAGTCATAATCCTCCAGTCCCTAGGCCAAACTCTATCCAGACAAAGATAAAACGGAGGGAAGAATTTTTTCCTACAAAGTTCAGGCTGCTTCCTACCGTTGTCTATTGTCTCAGGTTCTGACTCAGAGTCCATTTACTTACCCCCTCTTTCAGCCATGCAAATCAGGCAAAGCAAAGCGCACAATGAAACGTTAGCATCTTTTCAGATCAGCGGTTCTGAGCCCCCTTGAGAAATCCATAAAGGCCCTCCCTGGAGTGTTTAGCAGATAATGCTCCCTCTTTCCGCCTGCGGTGTTTTGAAAAATGTAGCCCATAAAATGTGTCTGACATTGTACAGAGAGCCCAGCTTCCCTGCGAACGCCGTGGCCTCCTCGGGACGAACACGGTTCCCATTGTTAGCCCTGACTTGCTGAATGCAGTGAGGCCAGATGAGATTTCTATGCCTTGCACAGCAATAGCACGTGACCTGGAAGGGAACTTATCGAGGAAAGTACATGTGATCACTCATAAAAACCTTCCTGGAGATACATGCTGAACTCTGTGTGTGTGTATTATAGCTGGCACTGTTAACAACACCTATTGCTAAGCTCGCATGATACTTTCCCATGCAAGACCTGGTTCAGTTGCTTACAACCTATTTGATCAGACTTTAACAGTTTAGGCTGATTTTTTTTCCATGCAGAAGAGCTGCCTCAGGAAGAATATATATTAGAAATTTCTGCCAAGACAGACTGGTCCATTTTTTAGAGTGAGTTTACAGGAAAACACATTATTTTTGCCCCTGTTAAATCTTACAAGGATTTTATTGAAAAAATTTTTTACCTCATTGTTTTGGTATTTGTAGGGAAGGTTTCTGTTCTAGAGATATGCCTTTTTCAATATTGTTGTTAACCCTCTCTTCCTCCCCTCACGCTTGGGCCAAATTGTGAGCTTATTAAAAAAAGAGCAATCTCTCCAGACATGCTAGAGTTTGGCAAAGTATGTCTCGGAGGCTGGACAGGATTTTTCCTATAAATATAACAGATGAGATGTTCCTACAAACGAAAGCCGAGAGCTGGGAAGTGCAAAGTTTCCCTTTCTGCTGCCCGAGGAAGGACAGTGCCCAAGGGAGAGCTGGAAAGGTGGTTTGGGAAGAAACTGCAGCTTTCACTCAGAGAAATCCTCCTCTACTCCCTCTCCAAGATGGAGGACATCCATCTCCAGAGGAGAGGGATTTAGGCACCCCCCTCAAACATCCCCCCCATCCCCGGTTCCCAAACAGGAACACGCAAGACTGTAAGATGAGCTCACGGGGGTCAGGGCTAGCCTTTGTTTCACCTCCCATCCATTACTTCACTTCCCCCGTATCTCAAGTCCATAACCTTTATCAGCAACGGAACGAATCGCATGAGAAAGTTCAGGGGATGGCAGGAACATCTGGGCCACATACTGTACATGCCACTGTAAGTTAACCTCTCACACGCTGTCGGATGCTGTGTGAAAGTATGTCAGGGACGCAGCTGTGCACAGGGCTTCACACGCACGCACGGCTCCTGCGAGCAGGAGCCACCTTGGGGTGGAAGGAAAAAGAGAAAAGAGAGAGAAAAGAGAGAGGGAGAAGGGGATGGGAGACAGGAGGTGGGAGGAAGGCAAGGTGAGGTAAGACACGATCAATTTTTTTGGCTAAGAGATGATACATCGCAGCCGGTCAATGCAACGAATCGTTGGAAAAACCTGCCTTGCACACCCTGAGTGGAGTGCACCGGCACTAGTCTTCACAAGCCAGTTTTGGTTTAAATGGAGACAAAAGGGGCAAGATGCAGTGGGAAAGAGGAAGGAGGGAAGGGAAGGTGCAAAGGGAAAGAGACTCCCAGAGCACTGAGTTTTTGCAGGCTCTCTCCGACCCACATAATCAGCAGGGCTCAAGCTGACAGCAGGGGATTTAAACACTTATAGGGGGAGCTCAGCTGGGCGTCTCAAGGGAAGAAGGGTTGGGAAATACAGTTCTGTAGAAAAGACACAGAGAGAGAAAAGAGCTGTTAAGCAGTGAGAGACATCTGCAGCATAGCTGTTCTTTTTGGTTACTCTCTGCTCTGAGCTGGCAATGGGAATGAATGAGAAAATGTCTTCAGCATCTTGATTCTCTTGAGAAGAGGCAAAGGGAAGGGCCCAGAGAGAAAGCACAAGTCAGACAGCTTGGGGCACCATCAGCACAAGTCCTGGGCTGATCTCAGGTACCAGAGGTGCTGCCTTGCAGGAAAGGACCTCCCCAGCTCTGCAAACTTATTAAAGATGCTGCCCACAGGACACTGTCCCTGCTTTAGTTTTCCATGCCTATATGGGCCAGGAGGGATACAGAGAGGTAAAAACCAGGGCACAGCTCCTTAGGAGGGACTCTGAAACAAGGCCACTTGCGAAATGGTGGGCCACTGCAGTCCATCACTGGGATAAGAAATGGTCCTGCCCTGCCTGCTACCGTTTACATACTATTCAGTATGCTCTGCATTTCTATGTCTTCTGGAATCACTTGCTTTGCAAAAAACACAGGGAGTTGAAGAACATGTAAAGGATGGAGAAGGCAATCTTAGGATATTTTTCAAACAACTAACTTTTTATTTCAAAAAGGCTTTGGGTTTTATGGAGCCCCAAATCTTCAAAACCTGTGTATCACTTAAAATATATTAAAAGTTATTTAAATATTTTATTATCCTCTTAAGCATGTCTTTAAAAACATATGCCTTCAGAAAAATACATGTTCGTATATAGTATTCAGGATCCACGCAAGTGGATCCAGGTATAGGATTTTTCTTGCATTTCTCTGTTCCAGCAGTAGTATACAACTCATATATACTCTAAATGCAAACTTTGCACCAGCACTAGACAGATAGCACCAGAAGAATTTACCCACACACATGCGCAAGCACAATTAATTTCCTGCTTGCAAAGCAAATTAATGCTTTATTACTTGTCCTTTCTGCAGCTCAAGTAACTCCACAATGCTCATTAAGACTGACTTTTTCTACCTAATGCATTTTAAAGCAACAAAAAGAAAGTGCATAGTGACCACAGCCTGTTAGAGGAGAACACCGGCAGCGTTTGGATACAATAGCCGAGGTACACAGTGGGCTTAGAGCGCACAGGCAGGCTGGGGCATCTCAAACTGTTTCCAGCCCTGCCATGTTTTTGGGGAGTACCAGAGCCCTCAGTTGGTGGGAGGCTTCTCTCTGCCCTTGCTGGCCTTGGGTTGGCTGCAGCCTGCTTTCTCTGAAGAGGTGTGTGGCTCACCCCCGGGGCTTGCTGAACACCCTGTAAATGTGACCTACAGCGCTGTTGGTTTATTTTAAGCATACTTCTTTAAAGAGACACTTACAAAGTTCAAATTTGCCTAAATGTTCTTGCAAACAGGACTTCCACCTGCCTAAAGCACCACAGATCAGCCCTGGCACTCCTGCCTGCACCACCTGTGACCTGACCCAGGCTTTGCTGACTACCTTTTGGGCTCAGTCACTCACTACTGCTGTAAATGTGTTTTGCCTGTCAGTGGGGTCAGCCAGTTTTCATGCCACAAGATGGGAAGTAATCCATTTAACAAAAGCGATGCATTTTTATAGCTTCTGGAATCACTTCCTTTGCAAAAACAATGGCATGAAGGAGCAGGAGAGGCCAGTCCTGAGACATTTTTTGAACAATGGACCTTTTCTTTCAATAGGGCTTTAGGAGTATACAGGACCCCAAATCTTCCAACACTATGTATCCCAAAATATACTTAAATATGTTGCATGCTAGTTAGGATTTATATTTTCTATTTGCTTACATTGTTGGCACTGGTGCCTACTGATGTAATGTGAATGTATCAGGTATGGGCTCCATTCCCCACCAGGAGAGCCCGAAAAGGCATCACCGTGGCCCTGGCACTGCTGGTCACTGTACAGTCCCTTTTCAAGGCCTAGGTTAGGTTAGGATGATCGTGCAAATTACCTTTTTGGTTTAAGAATTATTTTATATTATAATGATAGAAGCAACATCTCCCTTGGCCCCTGGCAGTGATACAGGAGCCTGTTGGCACCAGGGTCACCCCAGTTTGGAGCAAGTCTCCTGGCCCTGCTCTCCTGCTCCCCACCCTGCCGTCGCTGCAGACACGGGTCGCTCTGAGCTGCTGTGGTCCCTTAGGACCTCTTGGCACTCTTGAGAGTCTCTCTCAGCTGCAATAAACATCACCAGAACTCACTTTGACAGGTATTTCTCCTCAGCACCCATCAGCTTGTAAGTTTGTTCATTTTTTTCCTTTCCTGGGTCCTTCTGCACAAGCCAGCGTGTTCATTTTGCTCAGTGCAGCCTGATCACAGCTTGCTGGTACTCACTCTCTGTCCTCCGCTGCCAGCTCCTGGCACAGAGCTAGCCCCGCCAACGCCTCACGGCTGCCACAGGCTGTGTCACATGTGTGTCACTTGTGCTGAACAGGCCACTTTACCCATGTGATAAAGCACGCTGCTGGTGCAGGTACTGATGCCCAGGACGGTGTTTCTGGCCGAGCCAGCTGCTCTGGGGACAGAAGGCTCTTCGTGTGCCCTGAAGATGCCATGCAGTGCAGGGAGGTGGCAGCTTACCTTGGGTGAGTGATACCAAAAGACTTTTTAGTGGTGATCTGCCACTGTGCTGGGCATGAAGACTGCAGAAGAGATCTGGTTTTAGTGGCTTTTATTCGTCTAATGAACCTTTCTGGAGACATGCACTAGTCCCTGCTGCAGCCCTACTGGTGGTGGCTGTGACAGGGGCTGGAGGGACCGGTCCTGAGCACAGAGTTCAGTGAGGGCTTTCACTCCGACACAGGGTGACAGACAGCCTAACACTCAGGATGGACACAATGTACAAGGAGTGGTAACAAAATGAAGCTCTTGTTAACTTCTGGACCCTTGTAAATATTTCCACCCGACATAGAAAATAATCTGCAGAAGGTGAGAGGAAAATATTCCTACTGGTGTAAACCAGACTGTGTCCACCTAGGGCTTCTCTTGCCTATACGCAACCTGGGTATGACAGCATCCATACAAGGAGTTAGTAAGAGATAGAGTGCATTATGCCAAATGGTTTAAACGAGATTAAACACAGATTGCCCCATGAGGGATTATCACTACTGCTTTTACCACTGCCTTGAAAATCCCTTACTCTGAAACTGCATGGTCTAGAGTAAGAGATTTGGAATAACACACTCATTCTGGGATACAGGAGTATGCACACAAGGAATTAATTCATCAGTAGTTACTCTGTAATGATGCCATGTGCAGGCAACTCCCCGTTCTGAGACTGTGACAAATATGGGGCAGAGGAGAGAAGAGGCTGTAATGTATTTAATTCCTTTTTCTCCTGCTCCCTGTATTCTGTGGCAGCTCTATCCAGTCCTTCATGCAAGTGAAAGGGAGCTTTAATAACAGCTGTTTCCTCCAGTACCCAACGTGCTCTGCAAAAGAGACTGTAATTACATTTCCTGGCAATCTGGGGAGAAGGAGGAAGGCTAATGTGGAGGTCTTGCAGAAAAAAACCTGCGGTGACTGGGGAGGTTGCAGGGCAGGCTTTGCAAGAGGCATGCTCAGGGGCCGCTTCCTACTGCCGGTGTGCTACAGGCACGGCCCCAGCCTAACCAAGAGCTGCCTCTGATTTTCCAGCCGGGTGGTGGTCCGCGGCGTATTGCTTGAAATGGCCACCGAAGGCTGCGCCTGGCGAAGGAACGAGTCAGTTGTTAGAGAGAGAGCTTTTTCCAGTGTCTGAAGCATGCTGGGTTCATCTGCTCCTGGACGATAGTGCTTGGGAGGCTGGTTTATTCCTTCCCTGCCCTGTCTGCTTTGGAAGAGTCCCAGGAAGGAGCGAAACTGCTGGTGTACAGGCAGCCAGCTCTATCTCTGTTTACGAGTCGAGAGGGGCTTTTGTGCAGAGCTACCTACCTCCCTGCAAGCTAAGTCTGCTCGTACAATGGGAACCTAACAGACTGCATCTGTTTTGTCTTAGTCTAAAGCATTCCTTTCTGGTGCTAACTGGGAACAATTTAGCTGGAATTTCCAATTGAAATGAGCTTTTTAACTTCTATATTGACGATTTAAGTTGTTCTCAGGCAGGGGATCTGCCGTGTATTTTACAAATAGGCCAAGCCGAATCTTGATGTTTTTACAAGGTTTTACTCAGACCAAATCTGTTTATTTTTCTAAAGTACTGTTCTTTTACTCAAATACGGATTTCAATGCAATGCCACAGAGGGTACCTGGTAACAGCCCATGCTTCAGGAATTGGTATTTCAGTCAACTTGAAGAGGTTGAGGTGGTGGGCACAGTAATAGTCCTGGAAAAATCCTGCTTGAAGAAATTGTTTAGATGCTTCTGCAGTTAAGTGCAACACAGCCTAAACCAAGAGCAGAACTTCTAGGGTCATTTATATAAGAACAACCAGACTAAAGGTCTATCTCTGTGTGTGTCAGGGAGAATCTTATGCTCTGGGAAAGCATGCAAGTAACAGGGCAGGATTTCTCCTATGGTTTCACCTTCCCCTGTAGGCTTTTCCAGCACTCACTGGTTGCAACATGTCCACACGGAGTATTGTGACTACTAGCACCCCTTGATCCTTCCCTCCATGCCTTCATCTAACCCCCTTTTCTCATCCCTCTCCCCACACCCTGCAGCAGAGAGCTCCTCACTTGAAATCCATACCTGTGCAGGCTGCAAAGATGCTCTTGTGCCCCATGGCATGGCCCAAGGACCCTTCCATCCCAAAGCCCAGGGACCCTCAGGGCTGCATTGCAGGGACCTAACTGGGGCGGGGCAGAGGGAAAAACCCCTCTGAATATTGCTGATTCCTGTCATTTCAGGAGAGGCTCAAACACTGCAGAGCACCAGGTCTGCTTAGAGCCTCCCTGCAGTATCAGGCCTCTACCAGCAAGAAAACATTGTCCTTGGAGTGGAATTGGGGCAAAATACGGGTTGAAAATTGTTGACCACTTATTGAAGTTTGCTTATGGACGTAAGTTCAATAAACTTATTTAAAGTTGAGCAAGGCAGTAAGCCTTTGCACATGGGTGGCTAAGAATACGAGCGAATTTGTATGTGACAGACAGGGAATGGACACAGCAAAAGAAAGTCGTGCTGGTGGCTAGGTCACAGCCAAGTTAGAATTGAACCCAGATCTCCTAAACTCCATCCCAGGCTTAAAGTGATCTGTGATGCATCAGTCTGGGTAAAAAAAGGGATACAGCAGTCTTGTAAGAATAAATATGTCAAAGGCTTGGAGGTGCTGGGGGCCAGGTAACTTAGAAAAACAATACAAGGTTAGAAGGAATAATAAAAGCTCTGCATGGGAGAGGAACAAGAGAAGAAAACAGATTGCAGAGGCAAGAAGAGTAAAGAGAAAGGGGGAGGGAGGCCTTCCATTAGGGGATTCAAAAAGCTCTGGGGGTCCCTCATGACACCAAGCCTTCAGGTGCAGCTCTGGGCTCCTTCCCTGAGCAGGATGTGATGACACTCTGAAAAGTCTCCGCTTGTTCGTTAAGGATCCCCGTGTCCAGGGCTTGGTTAAGCCGTTCCTCAAAACCAGAGAAACCAAACGGTTTGAGGGCTTCCTTCTCCCCTGCTCTGCAATGCTTCTCTGGTCCTGTGAACCTTACAGCTTTCTCCTCCCTGCTTTAATGCAGATTTTGTTAGACGGGGAACACGGTTGCTGCTCTGCTGCTGCCTGCCCTGTCTTCGGTACGGATTGTTTGCAGTCAGGATCTCTGCTTAAAACCAGTGGGCCCTAAGGGTCACGTTCCCCCCAAGTCTTGGACCAGGACCTCGCTCCAATGAATTCTGCAGCTGTGCCAGAAAGTCCCAGGTTCCTGCCTAATTCACTACCCACATGTGCAGGGAGAAAAAAAAAAACACTTCCCCTTGCCAAAAAAATTAAATAAGTCATAGGCATCTATCACCCCCTAACATGCACATTTTTATTCTGAAACAGCTTCATTTAGAGTGTTTTAATATAGAACAGCCTGACAGAAACAATGCCTCCTAAATAGCTGTATGGGACTCTTTAGTCAATAGTACATACAGTAAATATTTATTATAACGTAACACAGGTTCTGTTTGTTTCTGTTTGTTTTTGCTTTTTATACTTTGCATTTGATGTGAGTGGGAGACACACCAAATATTGTAAATATTTATAAAGTATTCAGATTTGATATTATTTGCTCAGGTACAAATGGCTCCAGTTACTAGACTGTCACAAATGAGAAAACCACAAGTACAGAGCAGCACTGAATGAAAACGCAGTGGAAACATGACACAACCACATCTACGGATTGCAGTAAACATTCCTCACAAGACGGAACTAAATAAAGGTGCAAATATCTTTTTAAAGAACTGTTGTGGAAGATATTTTAGAGACTTCAATTTAGTGACAGGGTTTTTGTTCCCCACCTTCTAAGCGTCACAAAAGTATCTTAAGTCTAAACTTACGGGCAATTAGCTTTTGGCTATTTTGTTTTTAAAGAAAACCTCAGCACGGTGCAGATAGATGGATAAGATGAGGTGGGGTTCTTTTTTTAAGACATTCAGTCTTGCTTTGCAAAATAAACATCCCTTTAGATAAGTCGCCTGAAGAGTCATGAGTTTTGTTGTTTGTCTAAGACAGACCGTCAGGAGGGGCATGGACCTGCTGTCATTCCCATTCCACTTGTGGGGGCACTACTAGACCTGTCCTGCAGCCAGCAGTATGTGGTTACCTTAGTGATTTACTCCATCCCTTTAACAGTTGGACTTGATGGTCTTAAAGGTCCTTTCCAACCAAAACGTCTATCTCTGATATCCATAAGCCGTTTACCATTTCAGGTGAAACCTCTTTAGGTTGGAGATCAATCAGAGGATCTGGCAGCAAGCTCTCTTGTGCAATGCCGGTTTGGCTGTGCCAGAAGACCCCCCCCTCTCCCATGCCCTTGGGGCAAGCTGAGTGTCATTTCCTCTTGGCCTTACACCCTCTGCTCCACAGCACTGGTCTCCAAACATGTTGACCCCAGTGAAGCCGAGATCCACATCCGCCACCATGCAACAGGACACAGCAGGTTCACACAGGCATTTGGTTGCCCTGGCTTGGCTGGGGAGGATTCCCTCTCCCCCCACCAATACAGCAGCACTGAAATCCAGCACTGCAGGACTGTTGTGGTCTTGGTTTCCCAATCCATCACAATTATTTTTGTCCACAGTTTTCATCAACCACGATTTGGAAGGATTTTTCTAAGGCTGGTGGATGGGTTGGTTTGAGTCATAACCGAGGAGCTGAACTGTGGACAAAGTTTCACGCTGGTTTGTGTTTTCTCATGAGCTATTTGCCCAGTCCTAGTTTCTCTTTTAAACTTGCTACAATCACTATTTCCTCACCAATCACACTTGGTATATCATTTATTTCCATGGAATAACCCCTCTGGATAAAGCATGATGAAGTAAATAATGGAGATAAACACAGAAAACATCTGGAATATGTTTTTCTCTCCAGCTGATTCATCATTTCAAAATGTACTTTAGGCAGAACTGGTAGCCCAAACAGGAATAGATTTTGATAATTTTTTCCTCCTTTTTTGTTATTATTCTTTTTTATAATGAAGTTCCCTTTTTCCCCTTGCTAGAAACTCTCCTTGTTTTATGGTTTTCCCCATGACGTAGTAATGGCGATGTATTATTGGCATGGCCTGTAGTCCAAGGTTGTTGGCATTTCTTTTTTTCAAATGTATCCCTTACAAGGTCTAAAAAAGAAGTTAATAACAGCATTAAAACCACCTATGAATGGTCATTTAAATGCCATGTTTAAATTAACAATAAGTAATCTACACCTTCCCAAAATCCCGACTGATGGGTGGGTTTTCTTCCTCCTGCCCTTCCGAACTATGGGCTAGGTCCTGAAAATAAAGTGAAATAACACTCAGGTGCTAAACGGATTATGACTCACAGCTTGAGGCAAAGAAATTGCAACTCTGTCTCAATTACACTAATTTAATTGGGTGTCAGAAAAATCCTGGGTTCCCAACAGTAGTAGCCAAGGCAGGCAAGGGAGCCATCGCTTATTTTTTTTATTATTTTTTTTCATAAAAGGTTTTTCTGGTGCTGTCAGAAATGCCTGCCCAGGCATGAGTTCTTTCATCAGAAATTAGTACTTAACAATAATGTTTCTCTAAGCAGCAGAGCAATGCTTTCATGTGGGAGGTGAACTCGCAGCCCCGTTTGACATCGGTGTTGCTGCTACTGCTGTGGGCAGAGGCTCTGTCCTAGAAGAGAGGAGGTTGGCTTACCCCCACTGTATCCCCTCTGTCCTCCGGGTCCGCAATGCTGGAACATCTCATTATGAGGAACAAGGGCTTTTTGCCAGGCTTGTCCTGCTCAGAAAACAAGGATGACAGCACTGGGCAGGGTCCCAGCACCCAAAGGAGACGTGCTCGCCCATGCTGGGGAGCGCACATGCTCATCCCCAGCCCATCCTACAAGATCCTGCGGCAGGCAATAAGCCTTATCACAGCCCCAAAGGGGCCATGAGGACCTTTAAACCCACCCAGCGTGTGGGCGCTGTGTGTTGTTGTGGCCAGAGAAGGCAGCGCGTAACCCCGCTGGCCTGGGGAGCCGAGGAGCAGAGAGCTGAAGGCAGGATGCGGTCACCTGCTGGGTGGAAGAAAAGGGAATTACTTCCTCCCTGGGAATACCCTCCTGAGGCTTTTTCCTTCCCCTTTGGTAAAGATGAAAGAAACACAGTCCACCTCCCGTGCAGAAGAGTTCCCGTTCCTCCCCAGCCCTCCTCTCCCTCTCCTTCCGCTTGGCCTCCCGAAAGCAAAGAGCCACTGGTGAGAGGAGTCAATACGTAAATAGCAAAGGCTATGGCGAGGGGGGCTGCGCGTTTGCAGAGCACCTGGAGCGAGGCCATTGGAGGGATCAGCCGGGAGCCATGATAGCAACCCACGGGTAGCCGTCTCCTGGTCCAGCACCCCTCCTTGCTGAGCACCTCCGCACTCACAGAGCAGCCTGCCCATGATGGGGCATCACCTGGGGAGCCCCCACAAGCATCACCCACCCTGGGTTTGGAGGGAGGAGTGTGTTTAAGGGATTTCCTCTCAAAAAATGACAAGCAAATGTTGCTCTGGCCTCACACATAACGGGTTTGGCACCAGGTGAGTGTGTTTCTCTTCGCCTTTGGTTCCCGCAGATTGAGGCTCCTCATCGCCTGCAGCAGCATGGCTGTGCCGCTGCCTCGTAGCCGCAGTGTCCTTTTAAACAGTCTCCTCTCTGTGATCTGCGCATCCAAAGGAAGCTTTCGCTCGCCAGCCGAAGTTGCAGCCTGTGTTGTGACAGTTTCCATTGTGCCAGATGCTTCTCCTTCAGTCTGGGGTTTAGGTTTAGTGAAAGCGAACAACCCGAAATACATTGATTCTTTTAGAATATAAATAGCAGCGATCAAACTTTCTGTATCGCTATCTAAGGGGAATAAATAGCTTCAGGCCAAATATATTAAAAACCCTGCAAATAAGAATTACTTTAAGAAAAAAAAAACAAACCATGATACAGCTAATGCAGAGATTCTGGTAACAAATGATTTATAAGGGAGCTGTCAGTACAGAAACTGAATTAGAGAAATGAAATTATAAAATAGAAAGGTAAAGACCTATGAATCCATCTCCCGACACTGCTGGCTTGTCGCTCACCGGGGGCCACTCGGTGTGTCCCCACGCAGCCTCCCGCGCTTGGAGCTCTCAGGCAGCTTTTTTCCCTCCGAGCCTTATCGCTCTCCATTTCACCTTATTAATGACTCTGAGATTTGCCTTACGGACCGCAGCCGAGCCCCACCACCGGAGGAGCCGGGCCGGGCCGGGCCGGGGAGGGGAGCGCACCCCGGGCGGGGTGGCGGGAGCGGCGGGGCCGGGCCGGGGCCGGGGCAGTGGGAGCGGCGGGGCCGGGCCGGGGCGGCGGGAGCGGCGGGAGCGGTGGGGCCGGGCCGAGGCCGGGGCGGTGGGACCTGCAGGGCCGGGCCGGGGCCGGGGCCGGGGCCGGGGCCGGGGCCTGGGCCGGGGCGGCGGGAGCGGCGGGGCCGGGCTGGGCGACGGAAGGTGGCAGTGCAGTATAATGTAGCAGCCCTTGCGGAGAGCCCGAGTGTGTCTGTCTAGATCAAGTACCGCACTCTACCATTTGTTTATCATTCCTGAGGTCTAAGGCTAACAAGTTTAAGCGTATAAAAACAAAAAAAAGCCTTTTAAAAAAAATTTTAAAATAGCCAGATCAAGCTAAAATTAAGGGAAAATGAGGCAAATCATTTAAGAAAACAAGAGTGAGAAATACAAATATAGATGTGGTCGGTTTTATGCACGCACGCAAAAACTAAACAAACAAGGAACCTTTTGTCAACAGGCGCTGAAAATGTAATAATTCCAGCATATTGTCATATTTGCTCGCATATCTCTACACATGCAATATTTTTTCTGAACAACTATCCTAAAAAATTATTTAAAAAATAGGAGTAAAAATTTTCTATAGACTACTTTCATATTGATATATTCCTTTCAGATTTGTCTTTATTTACAAAGCTTATTCTATATTTTCCCCCAAATACTATGTTACAGCATCCTTATCTTTCCTTTTACAAATAAGGGGTTGTACACGTTCAGGGTAATGAAGGAAAACATTCTTGACTCCGTTTGCTTCCTACTGTGAGCCAATTAAATACACGACCCACCAGAATGAGAATGATTTTTCATTAGTTTTTGACTTCCTAAAAATAAAATAACTCCAGCATTCAAAAAAATCCTTCTCCTTCACCAAAAAAAGAACAAATAAAATCCGGCTTTTGCTTTGTGTTTGGTTTACAGCATTCGATGTTCATAAAATCTGCTTTACAAAAAAAAAAAACTGCGGGGCATTAACTTTCTAAACTTAAAAACATATATTATATACATAAAATAATTATTTTCCCACATTTTCCATTGTTTGATCTATGAGATATCATGAGGATAATAATTTAGGGCCTGATCTCATTAGTCTTTCCTCAGAGAATACTATCCTTCACCATATATTTCTTTTTCTGAGCCTGAGGTATTTACCAGGCTGAGTATTTCAGGGACAGAGGAGTTGGGGTCAGACTCAGTGTCCCCCGAGCACTGAGAGGTGCCCATTGCCTTGGGGGGGGGTCCCTGAGTACGGCCGGGCGTTACAAGCTGGGTTCTGCGCTCCCTTCTCGGGCAAGGCTCCCACCAGAGACACTGAGGTTTCATTTACAGCATCCGTGGCAGTTTGGCCTGAGAAAAAGGAACGGATTCTGACTCGGGACGGCTGCGTTCACTGGGGCAAATGCTGGAGTAAAGGCTCACAGCTTCCCCGACCTGCCGCAGGAGCCTTAGCACTGAGTCAACCGGGAGCTGGATCCCAGTTCCTAAAAAATACACGCCACAGCTTAGCATTAAAGATACCCTCCAGAACATTTAAAAATAAAAAGGGAAAGTATTAAACAGACCTTTTAAAGGAAATTATAAGCTTATGTAAAAATGTGTCACGGGGGGTGTGAAAAGAGAAAGGTCTTAAGTGTGGATGTTTCTCCAAAGCTTAAAATAAGTCGCTTTTGCTTTAGAAATTGCACCCTCTTAGATGGAGATGTTATTTGTTTTAGGTTTTTTTACACGGTTTCTTGGAAATATACAGGCTGCAGAAGGGAGGAGAAAACATCAAGAAATATCATGAGTGTGTGCGGTGGCGGGGGAGAGGGGGGGAAGACTGACAATAAAACATATCCCCCACCAAATGCATATTCTTCTATTTATGTATTTGATAATGAGACAGAAATGCCCTTGGCACTCCATAAACAACAGCTCCGTAACCAGGAGGGAAGGGCAGAATAATGCAGAGCTACGTTTCAGATTATAAACTATTTCAAGTGCTATTAACATGCCACCCTTTTAGATTATTGGGGATTTTAATTTTATTTTAAGCTAATGTTTACCATTCTTAAGTAATGTTGTTGTCTTGCCTAATTACTGTTTTTGCAGATTCACAGAAGATTGCTCCTTGTGAAACTCCTCTCCTACCGGAATTTCACTAGAAGAGAAGTGATAGTCGATTTAACTATAATACCCATAAGAAAATTTTTAGCTTTGTATCAATAAAGCAAAACGTTTATATAAATGTATTTTACAACATAAGGCTAAATTTAGGGGTTATTCACCACGAGCTGGCAACACAATCCAGAGCTCCGTAACTTTCAGAAAAGGAGATAGGAAAAGTTCACATTCGTAATAAAAATAGATTTTTTACTTTGCTTTTAAAGGTGCTTTTGTGCATTTTAAAATATCATTCCCTCACGATAACAAAAAGTGTTTGTGCGTAATGTTGGCAGTGTCAGATGGTATAACTCTATCATATGATTTAAAATTAAACAATATAATTACCATTTGGCAACCGATATTTAAAGCTGAAGTAACTATTTCTTCAGACATTATTTAGACTGTATTTAAAAATACGAATGAGGGCTATATTTTTCCTGTATATTCATTTCAAAACCTTGAAGCTGGAGTGTTTCTTTCTTTCTTTCTTTCTTTTTTAAACAAAAAAGAAACCAAACTATTTCTGTTTAAGGAAAATGGGTTTATGATATCTTGAAAAACAAGCTTTTCTACAGCTGTGCAAGAATACTGCTGCACTGAGACTGTGAGTGGAGAGCTGCAGGAGAAGGTGGAATATCTTCAGTTTCGTTTTAAAACTGAGTTTCATCCTATGTTCTGATCACTGGATATGGAGATGAGAGCAGGGGACGGCTGCTAACCACTGGCAACGAGCGTTTCTTCAGTCATCCGATTCAGTGTGTTTAACAGTTTCTAAAATTAACACCAACAACTATAAAAAAAAAATGCTCTCTTGTATTGCTCGATGCATATAGGCATCTGGTTTCTTTGAATGTGGCTCATTACCAAAATTTACCACAGCTTTATCTTCATCCTCCTCTGTTTATTCCATTAATTAACCAAGTCATCATTATCTGTTAGTTACTACCAAATTTTCCAGGATTAGGGATATGTTGAATTTTACATATTTATTTGTAGCAGCCCATCACATCTAAGGGAAGAGAGATAAGCAGGATACGGAATTTCTCCTTGTAGCTGCAATCTTTTTCTGAAGCTCAGGCTACAGAAAACAAAGGCATTTTATTTCCGTGAATCTAGTACAGCCAAACTAGGAGTCAGAAATGTATTTTTTCATCAAAATACATGCATTAATTGAAAAACTGATTTTCAACTGGCTGTGTGGAAATGCCCATTCTTCTATTTTCTTGGTTAGTATTATGTTTAACTCATCATTATTTTTCTCTCTCTTTAATAAAATATCATTTTTCTCATTAATTTCTGAGCAGTTTAATTTTGTTAAAATAAACGAGTACAAATTCTTCACTACGGTGAGAGACTGAACTTTTTCTCCCTCTTTTTTTGAGTCATTTCCATCTATAAAACATATCGATAAGCAGAGCAAAAGCCAGCAGAGAGATGGTCCCCAGCAGAAAAGGCAGCGCTCCCGACCCTGCCTCGCTCCGCTTTGCACACGCAGGCTCCATCCCCAGCACAACTCCCCAAACTAAAACCACATTACTCTCAAAGCTCATCTCACATGGTAATTTGGGATAGACAAACACTGCTAAAAACATCTCATTAAGGGCTGAGAGGGAAACAATTTTTATAGGGGGTACAAAAAAAGACAATAAAGGGACATTCTTACAATTCTTCTAGAAGCTTGAAGACTGAGACATTTTTGGTTTATTTTGTTAACCTTTTCTCCAATGTTCAGAATTTTCCAACCCAAGCAAATGATTTTATTTCTATTTTATATTTTTTATTGCCTCATTGTGCCTATAAATGCTGAGTTTTGGGGATTTCATAATAATAAAAATATCAGCCAGAGACGTCAGCACTGTGGAAGTTTTGCAAAATTCTTTTAATAATGGATTAAAATCTTCTGATGCAGACATTAAAATCAAGCAAGTTAAATTCATGTCAAGCAATGTCACTTGCAGGCTCACTTACCTAATGGGAAAGACTCAGTGCACTCTCACTAAAAAGATCTCAGCTCAAGAAACTTCACTTGCTAACTCCAGTGAGAAATAACCGACACCGAGTAGTTTATATGATCGATATCACTTCTCCCTACTAATAATTAGCACGTGTATGCCAAGCTGGTGAGAAGCATTGCTATCTCTTAAAACACCGTGGAGCTATCAGCTTTTCAGTGAGTGTGCGAACGTGTTAGCATGAATGCATTTAATTGCATGAAGAGGGTATTTCCTAGGTTTGCTTAAACCTTAGAAAAACAGCCCTTCGCTTGTCGATTGTCGCTCAAGATTGTAGTAGGGAACGAACAGCGAGTAGGAGGACGAGAGAGGAGTATCACTGGGAAAGGGTCAGGGGGAGGGTTCAACTGTAAAACTTTATGAAAAATGCAGACAATGTTTTCTTGTGGTTTAATTTCTCATTCCCCAGCGTGCTCTACTCGTTTTAAGTTGCTGATCTGAGGCCGGAGGCCAGACAAGCCTTTGAACTCTGTGGGGGAAGAAGGGGTTCCTCTTGGTGATCAATGTGGCATTGGACAACCAGCACTTGACACTGCAGCCTGGCTAGGTTGTGGAGCCGGGGTGCCGCCTGCTGTGGCCAAAAGAACCCAGCTTTGCATCAATGGTCCCCGCTGGGTCACTCTGGGGTGCCCATGGCACCCAGCCATAGCGGGTGGGTACCTACAAGCAAGTTTGCTTCTGGGACTTTCATAACTTAAACGGTGTTCAGGACCCCTTGCTCCTCTTCTTACCCGCAGAGCTCTGCGAAGGGCACCACATGGTCCCCATGTCACTCCCAGAAGGATTTGTCCCTCCACAGGGACACTGTGCTGATGGGTCAGGGCACGATGAAGCCCATGCCAGACCCAGACTGCATCCTCACTGCCCCAGATCCAGGGGAGGGAGGCAAAGGGGGTGGCTGCCTGCCGAACCAGGGAGAGAAACGCAGGCTCCTGCAGCTGCTGCCTTGCATGCACCAAGTAAGAGATGCTTTTCCCCTTTTCATTACACATTTCTTAATAAAAACTGAAAGAGCTTTTTTTTCCGGAAAATGAACCCCAGGGGCCCAATCAGTGAAATACATTAACCTTTCAACTGTCAGCCCCCCTCCCCTGAAATTAAGCAATACCAGCCCTCGAAACGGCTAAATTACCTTCTTATTTTTTAATTGTGTAATGATGGTCCAACAAAAGAGGAGCAACTCAGGAGTAGTAAATATTCAATGAAGAAATTTATTGTAGTTCTTATAAAGGGAATACCCACAGCTTTCTTCACATGGACTTAAATCAGGCAGAAACTAGAGCGATAGGCATAAAATGAAATAACGGATGCATTATTTCTAGTGGGATTTACATCACCATTTGGTCTAATTATTCCTGATATTTCACCCATCATATTAGAAGCTTCTTCAGGGAAAGAAATAACAGTTTGTCTCCTTGAGAACAAAGAACAAAGTGTCTCTTTGCTCTCAAGAAACTCAGCTATCATTATGAAGAGAAAGAATCTGTCCATTATCAAGAAATCCCACTAGAAATCTTGAATATCTTACCAAATAATTCCTGAGCACACTAAAAATACCAGCAAATGAAAGAAGCAGAAACTATGGGACCTTGGAAAATAAATAAATAAAGGAGGGATAACGGATGCTCCACGACCCACTCATTTTTTTTCTTGTAGAATGATATTAATCCAAAAACCAAACTGTGCCTGGCATGTACAGTTAATCCAAGCAAGATAGCCACCACTCCTTTATATTCCTTGTTCAGCAAGGCACACTTTCAGCTGTATCTGTGGCCCTGGATTAATTGATGGGAATGTATTTGCATACATTTGCACTGTGAGTAATTCGGCACTGGTTACGTATAGGACCCACTCACAGGATGTATGAACTTTTTTAGATTGGATTTCATGAGGACTGGATGGTAAGCCTTAGGAGGAGTTTAACATGGATGTGACACCACACACAGCTTTCAAGAATATGATTTCTTAGGACTTATGTAAGAGTTCTTTGTTCTGGATCTTCTATTTAATACTGCAGTACCTAGCAAAAAAGCATTTCAAATGAGTGTACGGAGCCATGGGGTTCAGGTGCACTAATTTGGCAACTTCCTAAACAGGATCTTGCTGGGTCAACTTGTGAACTGGGAATATCCCCAGGTCTGACGGAAAGAGCAAGCGTTTCCCAGCATCCTGCCGTGATCCTGCACCTCTGTAGGCAGTCACGCTTTGAAAAATGAAAGAAAATAAAACCTCGGCATGCAGAGATAAGAGGGCTCAAAATATCAGTTTTGTGGGGAACATATTTTGCCTTTTTTGTAAAATAAAGGAACTTCTCCAAATCTTTCCAAAGGTCTTTTTCAGCCCTAAACACAGACATACGCTGTACAGTCACTGCCAAAGGGGATATTGAATGTATTTGACCTTGTATGTAGATGTTGTTTAAATACATTCAGCTTTATTGCTTGTGAAAATCATTGGTCCTTGAAAGTAGAGTTCTTAAGTTTAGCAGCAGTGGCACGATTTATACTGGTACATGGTGCTGAACATCTGGGAAACTCCACCAGTTAATCAGGGGTGAAGTATGCAACAGAAGATCTCTGTTTCGGTGTGTGGGAGTGGGGTTCTGCCCCAGTAAGGGGTTTCATGGCAACATGCTGTTATGTTACAAAGAATTAAATACTCCCTCCGATAGTTCACACAGTTCCTGTTGAAATTGGTAACAAATCTGCTCTGATTTGTGAGAGAACATAGTGTGGAACTTGGATGTGGACTTTCTGTGGTTACTGTGGTCCTATAAAGCATCTGTAAAGGACTGAGTATCTCAAGGAACTAGCTGCCCTTGCCTTCTATTGAAAGCAATTGCAAGTGGGATGCATGCCCTAAGACGTGATGTTAGTGAAAGCTGAACATAGTCCCAGATTGCAAAATCAGGCCAGAATGATGAAAACATTTGTATGTGTGCTACCCTTTTATTTTCTTTGGCATGCTCTAAGTAACCTCTGACCTTTTCTTTCCCCATGTAAAGCTGCTCTTTGTTTGAATGGAAACAGAATGTGAAAATGATGACAAAGGGATTTTTGAAACAAACACAATAACAAGAAAACAAAAGCAAATGAACTTTCACTGAGATCTAGCACCCTATCAAACTCTTACACATGTATGAAAAGAGCAAGTTTCAGGATTATGAGAGGGGTTTATACAAAGAAAGGTGGTAGGCTGAGAAATGTTTCTGCACTTGTGTGGGGTGAAAAGGAGCCATGCCAGTCCATGGTGGGGACACACAGGCACACTGTCCGTTTTGCTCAGGTAGCAATGGAGCACCCCCAGGCTAAGCCATGTCTCTGGGAAGTGCTGTCATTGCCACCAAGAAACTCTTGTTGGGTTGATAAATGTGAACGGAAATTATCAGCAGGCCAAAGGAGCTGCAGCATTAAGAACACAAAGATGTTTTCTGTGATCTCTCCAAAGCTCTACCTGCCATACACACATCCAGAAGGATAGAAACAAATTTCATTCCAATTCAGTTAAGACAGCTTTAGAAGAAGGGGAGTTGAAGTGTTCACGACTGGTTTGAGTTACAGGACACCATCCTAAGAGAAGCAAGAGATTGGTGGCATTTTCCTGCAGGTAATGCACAGAGAAGCACTGTGTCCAGTGCTGGGCATGGAGAAGGCCATGGGATTTCCCCTACTAGGCGCACTGCTCCTCTAGCAGTCACAGTTCACCGGCTGCCGAGTAGAAACTCAACACTTCCAGGCATGAGACATCTTCCCAGGCCATCAAGATGACGATTCCTCCCCTTTCCCCACAAGGAAATATAATGCTCTTCTTCTTCAGTTTGTAGCTTCTGCTCCAAAGCCAACTTCCCATAGTGCTGCCTCTCCCCCCCCTTGCACCCTCCCCTCCCTAGTCTACCTCTTTTTAAAGGAGTGGATCCAATACTTTTGCTTTCTCATTCCTCTTCTAGAAAGATTCCCTTGCACAAAGTGTTTTTGAAGAACACCTGAATCAACTGGACCCTTCCAGCTTCTATCCTTCTCTTGAGCATAAAATATGTTTAGCCAGACTCATCATTAAAGTATTAGCCACTCCCTTGCTTGGTGATACAGCTTCTCACAGGCAAGGCATGGGACATGTTAGGGTCCTTGTCAGTTCATGGCTGGTGGGTTTCTGCACTTGGTGAATATGATCAGAGTTCATTGCTGTATGTCTGAATCATCATAAATTTGAACAGCCTTGGCGTTGTGTTTCAAATGCCTTGTGTACTAGCTGAGTCTGTTTATAGTTAATATCCCAACATCAAGGGGTCAGAATCGCCTCATCTCAGTTATTCTGATGTGTTCTTTTCCTCAGGGTGGGTTGCTGGGTGAGTCTTGCTTCTCTTGTATTTGACCCATTTAAAAGATTGTACTTTCTTGCTTCCAGGACCTGTTAGAAAAAAAAATCAAGGGATGATATTCCACAGATCAATGTGGGCTACTGCCAAACCTCTTTCCCCAAATACATTCATTGTTGCTCTCAAAAAGATATTGTACAGAAAGAATACTGTGCCTTTTAAATTTATTTTTTGAAAATTGAACTACTGTGTGCAACAGATTTATTAAGAACTCTCAATTATGTTGGTGGAGAGAGCTCACATATGCGTATCCATGTCAGCACCAACTCTCACTTCTTTGATTTAAAAACCATAGTATTTAAAAGTGAATAAGGAATCTAACTCTACATTTGCATATTCAGAATTCAACATACATTTAAAAAATCTATCCCAAGTTTCAGATGCTCTGAGAAATGTTAAAAATACTGTCCATTAGAAAAAGACTCCGCAGGGTTCAAGACCAAAACAAAGGAGAACAAAAATAGCCAGTTGCTTGGGCCCCAATTACTTTTTATGAACTACAGATAGTCAGGATAAAAGACATTAGCTGCGAAGGAGTCTTTTTCAAATTAGAGGTGACTATCATACTCAGAATGAGCAGTCTGTAGGTCAGCAACAAATTTTGCTCCAAAATTATTGACAATCACTAAGTTAGGGCATGTGTGCAGCATCTCTTGAGGAAACAAAAGAGCAAAATTTTACTGTAAGTCTTTTAGCTCCAGCCAAGAAAGGGAGGTGCAGTTATCAGATGCAGACTGATTCCTTTAAGTAACATGCTTCTGTTTCTTAGATTTAAAAAGCCAGAGGAGCTTGGTAAAAGCTGAAAGATTTCCTTCAGTAGGAAGTTCGTTGCTTTCTAGACAGAGGAAGGAATCTGGGATCCAAATCAACAGTGCTACGAGCTTCCAGTGCTTCAGGAACTGGGGATTTCGTTTTGGCATCCTGAGAATTAGGTACCAAGGTTAATTAAAGGTCTTTAATATATACTCAAAAACATAGGCTGAATTTCCAGCAGAACTCGCTATGCTGGGGAGATTGATATCTGCAGTACACAATGGAAAGCTGAGCACTTTTGATATTGTTTTCCATCACACACCACAGGCAGCCCCGAGATCTTCCTGTAGTTGGGTGAGCATGTCTAGTGACAGCATGGACTGAACAGCAGCATGAGAAAGCATCCTTTCCTTACTGTCCTGCAATCTGACAGTGCCATGCCAGGAAGAACAGCTGGTGTGGTGCTCCAGCAGTGACAGCAGCAGTTCCCCATCACCCTCTTATTCATTGTGGTAAAACAGTAAGTCACAGCAAGAAACTCAGAACCATGTAAGGCCTCACGTCTCCATTGTTTTAGTAAAGGGTACCTATTTTCTGCCTGAATTACATCATTTTAGGATGAAAGATAGCAATGCCTTAATAGTCTACCACTTTCTAGGAAGTGAAAAATTCACCATATTATTGAAAGCACAGGAGGAATTTACTTAAGCAAAATGTAATACCCTAAAAGTAGGACTTTGGTCACTACATCTTCAATTTTGCAGAAAGTGGCACAAACACCTTAAATATTTAAATAGTAATGTTTTCAGAGTCCTATATATTAACCTACATCTGCTCCCATTAATGGGAAAAGTAACGAAACAGAAGCCAACGGTAAGCACTGCTGAAACTCCCAGGTGAAACAATAAGATTTTGGTTTTGTGTGTCAATCAAAGGTTGCCTCCAGCACAAATTCTTCCACCTCTAAGCAGACAGTCATGCAGTATTGAAGCAGAGGGAATATACCACCTCTGAATTACCACACTCGCTTACTGGAGCCGTTTGGCAGTATTTCGCCAGACTCCTGCACTTGACTGTGCTGCTGAGAACAAGCAACTCAGTGTGGTGTGACTTCAACCAAGATGCATAAAAAGGACGGGGAGAGGGGATGACCATATTCATAATTTAATAATTATAAGTTTCACATAGAAATAGTATGGTGAGGCAGAATGCAGAAGAAGGGTGAGTATAGCTCCTGAATGGATCCTTCAATAACAAGTATTCTGTGAGATGAGACATATCCTGGTCCAAACTTTATCCCTACCAGAATCACCCTTATAAAATCCTGTCTTCACTGCAAGCAAGACAGCTGAGAATCAGACTTGTTTATATCTAAAGTCTTGAAATTTTGTGGACGATGTTACTGGCCTGACTCAGCCTTTCTCCTGGCCCTTAAAACACTCGTGAGTGGTTAGCCACAGATCTGGCAAGAGCTCCTCACGCTGTGCATTCTCTTTCCATGTTACAAGGCTCCCTGTCTTATTTGTTCAACCCATCTTTTCCCTCTGAACCTCCACAGTTCTGAAGATGTGATTTCAATTAAGCCTGCAGTGGAGTCCCTGTGCATTATTTACATTATTAATACACAGTTCACAGAATCACAGAATCACAGAATGTTAGGGATTGGAAGGGACCTCGAAAGATCATCTAGTCCAATCCCCCTGCCGGAGCAGGATTGCCTAGACCATATCACACAGGAACGCGTCCAGGCGGGTTTTGAATGTCTCCAGAGAAGGAGACTCCACAACCTCTCTGGGCAGCCTGTTCCAGTGTTCGGTCACCCTCACCGTAAAGAAGTTTTTCCTCATATTTATGCGGAACCTCCTGTGTTCCAGCTTGCACCCATTGCCCCTTGTCCTGTCAAGGGATGTCACTGAGTAGAGCCTGGCTCCATCCTCATGACACTTGCCCTTTACATATTTATAAACATTAATGAGGTCACCCCTCAGTTTCCTCTTCTCCAAACTAAAGAGACCCAGCTCCCTCAGCCTCTCCTCATAAGGGAGATGTTCCACTCCCTTAATCATCTTCGTGGCTCTGCGCTGGACTCTCTCTAGCAGTTCCCTGTCCCTCTTGAACTGAGGGGCCCAGAACTGGACACAATATTCCAGATGCGGCCTCACCAGGGCAGAGTAGAGGGGGAGGAGAACCAGCGTAGGGGAAAGGGACCTGGGGGTCCTAGTGGACAGCAGGATGACCATGAGCCAGCAGTGTGCCCTTGTGGCCAAGAAGGCCAATGGCATCCTGGGGTGTATTAGAAGGGGTGTGGTCAGCAGGTCGAGAGAGGTTCTCCTCCCCCTCTACTCTGCCCTGGTGAGGCCGCATCTGGAGTATTGTGTCCAGTTCTGGGCCCCTCAGTTCAAGAAGGACAGGGAACTGCTAGAGAGAGTCCGGCGCAGAGCCACGAAGATGATTAAGGGAGTGGAACATCTCCCTTATGAGGAGAGGCTGAGGGAGCTGGGTCTCTTTAGCTTAGAGAAGAGGAGACTGAGGGGTGACCTCATTAATGTTTATAAATATGTAAAGGGCAAGTGTCATGAGGATGGAGCCAGGCTCTTCTCAGTGACATCCCTTGACAGGACAAGGGGCAATGGGTGCAAGCTGGAACACAGGAGGTTCCACTTAAATATGAGGAAAAACTTCTTTACGGTGAGGGTGACCGAACACTGGAACAGGCTGCCCAGAGAGGTTGTGGAGTCTCCTTCTCTGGAGACATTCAAAACCCGCCTGGACGCGTTCCTGTGTGATATGGTCTAGGCAATCCTGCTCCGGCAGGGGGATTGGACTAGATGATCTTTCGAGGTCCCTTCCAATCCCTAACATTCTGTGATTCTGTGATTCTCCTGAAATACAGAGAGCTGACACAGTGCCAGATGCATAGGTACCCTCTTTAGAAGCACCCCTAAAATAAATGTTTCCCTTTAGAAAAGGGAAGACAGAGAACATTCCTATTCAAATACAGCTATCAACATATAGATGAGTAGAAATGACTCTAAGCTGCCTAGGCTTTCATGGTTACAATGGAAGAAGATTAAGCCACAAACTTTCCCTTTAATCGCAAAGGGATTTCTGGCCAGGGAAGTTACATGACTGCTGCTGGCAGAGGGCACACTGAAACGTGTACTCCATTGCCTGTCTTTCAAGGCTTTTTACTTGCTGGTGCCTCATTCAACTCGAGTTGAGAGATGACTCTTCTCAAAGGGCTGCAAACTTCCTAGTACCACAGTCCCAAGGAATAACTGCTTCTCTTTATATACAGGAGCCATAGAGCCCCCCTGCAATCTCCTTCAGGTGTATCCAGCCCAGCTGTGCCTAATTACCTCATTTTCATAGTTAATAACATCTAGGGAGGAAGGAGTAGTGGAGACTTTGAAGGAGAGTTCCTAATGGCTGGACTTTGATTTCTCCACTCATACCAGAGCAGGGAGCCTGGGAGTGTGACTACTTAAAAAATAGTTATTTAGGAGAGTAGGAAGAAGAGTGTTTCCACCGACAATGCTGTGCTATCTGGGGTGCTGGACTTCCCAGAGGGAGATCACTGGAACAGAGATTGCTCCTCAGCACATCTCCCACTCAGAGTTTCTTAACAATAAGGTCCTGCAGATCTTCCCAGTTTCAGGTACTTGAACATGCTTTTCCACCACTGTATCACTGCAGGCTGCTGCAGAGGGACACCCAGCAGATGATACAAACCCGTGTGTAGCTTTAGAACACTTGACACCTTTTTATATGTCTGCAGCTCCTCGTGCACTTAAATGCCATACAATAAATGCTTAGAAAAGTTCACGGAAGGAGTGATCAATCGAATCTCATCTGAGTTACCTCTTGGTCTCTCCCTTTCCCCTGGTTCCTTTGTTATGCTTCTTGCATTTGTATACAGACAACTCAGAAACTTTCCTAGGTGACCTTTGAATCTCTGCCTTTCTTCCTTTGTTCCATTTCCTGAGTTTTTCACTTAATGTTCTCTCTGCACTTTTTTCCTTCTCTGTGGATCTTGCATTATCTGTATCATCACTTAAGATTTTTCCCCTGTTGTCCAAGTATTTACTTCAGCATCCTCTTCCTCTCTCGTGGTCTCTGCCCCTACTGAACAGTAATCCTGGCCTTGCCCTTCAGCCCATTTCTTTAAACACTTCACTTTCTCTATGGAGCTGTTTCTGGTGGTACGTTGGTTTGCCTTCTGTTCAAATTAATTCCATCCTACCTCTTACTGACATGTTCCAAAATAAGCCCTAAATGTCCAATAAAAGTAAAAACCTCCTACGTTAGGTCCTGCTCCAAAGCTGATGAAGTCAATGGAAAGACTCCATCAGCTTCCAAAGATTTGGTCTGATTTACGCAACTTTCTGATTCTTTCTTATGCACATGCGCGCAGTTGCTATTTATAAACTGTGGATTTTACATTGCAAAATATTTGGGACTCTGTTTTTACAACCTTGGAGAATTATGAAAAGGAAAAAAAAGGGGGGGGGATTTTTTTAGGATCAAAATGAAACTCTGAACCAGGAATAGAATGGGATTGTTAACCAAGAATTTAGCTTCAGATGGAAGTGTTTTTGTCCTGGAGGACAGACGAGGTTCAGAAGGCTTCTGCCCTTGCGTATTTTCTCTTCTAAATTTAATGGAATTGTTCATTGATTTTTCACATTCCTAACAAATTTGGAAGCATCCCTAGTGATTTCTGAAAGGGGTATCATTTCTGCAGGTGCTGAGCATTTATGAAAAACTCCTGACGTGCTGAATATCTTGATGTCTTAAACTAGAAGCACCCAAATCACTAACTGCTTTTGAGTCTTTACACCAATGCATTTTGTTCTTTAGTTCAAACTTAGTGATGATGTTATGAAAGTGAAAAATATTCTCATGATTATAGTTCCTAAAACAGCTTTAGAAACATTTGAGGAAGTCAAAAACACTTCAGTCTGGGGTAGCAAAGTCACTTGACACCTCATTGCAGTTCTGGTTGACCCTTGGAGTGGCTTTGGTTCACATCCATCATTTTGGTCTTTGCAGAAAATAAAAATCCAAAATCAATGAAGCGCAGCAGCTTGAGAACATGAAGCTCTCCTAAAATAGCCAGAGAAGGCTTATTCCTGCTAACTACCTGGTAGAGGCAGTGAGTTTTATCATAGTAATAGTGAAACATTCTTCATATCAAAAAGGAAAAAGAATGTGGCATCTGAGTTACTGTGGAAATTTTACTTGCAAAGCAGAAGTCTAGAGAGACAAGAGTAATGTCGTCTACTTGCAGTGTGGCCTTTCTGCCAGCATCTTCTCCGTTGAATGCTTTGTTAGTGAGACCTGTATTATTATGTGGTAAGAACCAAATCCTTCAGCTTTAACGAAAACCCTGAATTAAATCTCCATTTGGAGAGAAAGGGTGTTTCAGTATACGGTATCTTAACCTCCTCAAGCTCTTAGGTAGACAGTCTTCAAGAACAGGACATACTACACCTAATGGAGCTTTCTTTATTTTGTTCTTCTAAAGTGTAGAACTAAATAACAAAAAAGATTTTTGTATTTCTTGACAAAGACCAAATTCCATCTTTTATAACAGTCTGAGCCTTACACAGCACATTTCAGTGTCTGATTCCAGCTAAAGTGGAAGTTGAATCAAGTCTATGTGGTTGTATTGATTTTAAGGTTTGATTAGCAAGGTACTTCAACCTGGGTTTAATTTTATGTCTGTGAACAATCATTGAACTCAGCAGGAAAACTCATGGCCACAATCTGATGTGTATTCCTGAGTATTTTTTAAGGGCAAAGGAAAGAGCAAACATCTCAAACAATTTTGAAAGAGAGGCTCAGATGCAGCAGGCAGAATCGCTATTACATTAAATAACTTAAGAACAGGTCTTCCACTGGTAGAAGTGTGAAAAGGTCCACTGAAGTCAAAGATATCGGGTTTACGGGATTTGCGCACCTGTTCTGTCATTATCAAACTGTTACTAACAGGAGCTGGACAAAAAATACAAAAGTAATTTCATCCTTCCAAAATCTGTTGAAGCTGTTCTCATTTATTAAAGCTTGATTTGGAAGAAAAATGTTAACTTTCCTAAAGCCCCCTTTTGTCATATTTTGTTTGGGGGTTGGACAAGATGACCTCCAGAGGTCCTTTCCAACCTCAACCTTAACTCTTACCACTTTGTAACTTTTAAAAGAGATTCTTCTGCTAGGTGCACAACTGAAAGAAAAAACCAACAAAGGAAAATGGGAGATGATGGGGAAACCGTAAGCATTATCATAACAATGGTAGTGTAAATCTGTACTACTTAGTAGTCAGCAGGAAAGAAAGCAGAAAAAAAGTGGTGAAAATCAAAATCCCAGGTGTTTGAAATGTTCTGACTCTCAAAAAACAAAAGCAACATGATTTCTGTTGCATTTCACTTGAGATGGTTTTGTAAAAAACCACAGAAAGCTATTTTAAAGATATTAAAAACCTGATTTAAAAAATGTTTCCATAAAGAACTCACTTTTTGTCAAGAAAATTGTAAAATATTCTCTGACATATCTAATGTCAGTATCTGCATTTTCTTTCATTTTTCTAGTCAGGATCAGAAACAAAACTAAACAAAACAGAACAAATGTTAAAATCTGTAATCTTTCTTACAGCCTCTGACAGCTTGAAAGAGAAATGTGATAACCCTCCTGCTACTGAAGACCTCGGTTTGGTGAGGAAGCTTAAAATTGAACTTGAGCATCCTCATCTTGTGAACATGGTTCAGCATCATCCCTATAGAATGATGACTATAGAAATCACACTCGGGGACCAGCTAAAAAATGTGCAGGCAACCAAGACAATAATAGAGAAAGGAAGGAGCTTGAAAAAGGGAGTGGAAGAAAGGGGAATATTTTGTTGCATCTCTCGCTCCCTCCCTTTGTCTGCTTTGTCCCTTAAAGTTCAGCTATGTGGACCGTATTGTGTGAACTTGTCTTTGATATCAATGGGGACATCTACTTAAAAATTGATGGCATGATATGGCCCCAGGTATTTAAATTAACGAGATGTTAAATACTCTGTAGTTTTATCCGTAATTAGATGACATAGATGCAACTTGATCCCAAGAGTGATTTGTAATATTCTGGATTGTCCACTTAGGGCGTGGGGCCTGATCCACCGACTGCTGACATCGATACGAGTCTTTCCTTTGATATTTCTGGAAGTGAGGCCCCTGGCTCACTCACACACAGCTCTCACTTATTTTTCTGTCTGTTTATCAACGTGGATGTCTGATCTCTCCTTTCCACTATCTCAAAATATTTGAGCTTTACATCAGTGAATGTCCTTATTTTGGGGGTGATTTCAATTAGTTTTTAACTGCTTTCTTCTCTGTCGTTATATTTTGCCTTTTTATTCTTGGCTAATTGTCAGGTTTTGTTCAATATTTACAAGTTTTGCATTGAGCAGGATTTCTTATGCTAATCCTCTTCATCTAATATACTCACTAGAGAGGGTTGAAAAAAATTGGAATTTTTTAGAGAAAAAATATCTGTAACATTCCAAGTCCTTTCAGGCAATTTTTTATTCAAAGGGATCCATTTTTACCTTTCTCCTGCCTGGCAGAAGCCAGTTTCAGTCTTAGTACCTGTCCTAAGGATTACCTACATGACTGCAGCATTGAAACACATCCTGGTCGGTGCTGCCTGTGCCTGACAGCATCCTCGTCAGGACTTTGGCTGCTGCAGCTCCAGGAAAACCCATAGCACAGTCTTGTCTATGGGTCAGACAAAAGTCAGTGTTGGAGCCAGGCATGGGAACCCTCTTTCGAACTTCTTCCCTTCTTGAACTAGATCTTCCTCCAGAGGAGACGGGAAGGCAGAAAATGAGTTAACATTGCTCTCATCACCCCACGCTTAATTTCCCCACATTTATCTCAGGCTGCTGCAATCTTTCCCTTGGTATTGAGCAGAATTGATGGCGCTAGGAGGCTGAGAGCTCCCTGGCTGGGTGTAAAGGCCCTTCAAAGCAGATAAAAGGCATTAGGATTATAGTATTAGGAAGCTTCAAATTATGTGAACATTATGAGTAAATAAGCAAATAGCCAACAAATAGGGAGAGAGAAACAAAAGACAGGAGTGCGAATGGTGTGCTGATGCACCCCAGGGCATTGCCAGGATTGCTCCCAGTGGGAACTTCATCATGCTCAGCTCAGCCTCACTTAAACATCACGAGTGATGGACCTTCTGCAGCTTCTTTGGGGAGTCTATTCCAGGGCTCACTGTTGTTTCATGCCCAAAACCAGAAGCTCTCGAGATTGCACTGTGTCTCCCTTCTGCTCTGTGTAGCCCCATTTCTCCGTAGCAGAGTCCCTCGGGCTTGCTGGAAAGGACTCCCCTCCCTCTGGTGCACAGAGCCGCTGTGTGGGGAGGGGGGGCTGCCCAGTCTATACATATTTCAGTCTTTTAATCTTTCTCCCCAAGTCAGTCCTAGCAGCCCCTTCATCGTGTTCGCAGCCGTCCCCCACTCCTCCAATTTGCCTGCGGTAATGAGGTGCCCAGTGCCAAACGTGGTGCTCCAGGTCCAGCCTACACGTGCTCCACGTGGGAGGACTGCTGCCTTGCTGACACATCCCCGTCTTGTCTTTTTCCTTTTTTTTTCCCCTTCAGTGATCATCATTCAAAATTAAAATAACATGGAAAGGTAAAGCAACTGAAATAAAAATCTAATGCATAATTAGATACAGCATGAGACAACAAACACGTCTTTGCTATCTGCCTCTGTATTGTAAACAATGATTACTTTACATGTTCAATGTGCCATGAAAGAAGAAAGAGCCTCTTGTGATGTTTTGTGAGAGCTTTGACTACATTTGCCCACTTTTGAAACAACAAAAAAATAAACTCACACTAACAAGGTGTATGTTTTCAGTCCTAAAATATGGGGTCACTCTCTGTTAAGGGGTCCATTCAATGATGAAATGAGATCAAAATGGTTAAGGCCACTGAAAGAAAGCAAGAAGGATTTGTCTGAAGTTCTGGTATACTGGCTATTATTTCAACCAAATAAGGATGCCTGGCTTTATTCTTCATGCTCCCTTGCCCCTTTTGAAAAACTGAAAAGAGAAAGGAAATGGCTAAGTTGTATCATCTATTACCTTGATGAGTGCTTATAACTCTTGATTCAGAGTTAATCATTAATCCAGGTTTTTGTGGTGATTGTTTTAGCTATGAAGTGTCCACAAGAAATTTGTGCAGCACATCGGCATGGAAAAGAAAAAGCCAAATACAAAAATCAAATAAAGTGATTAGAGAGGGTGGATGTGCATGTGTGTATAGATTTATATATCCCACTGGTTTTATTTTAATACACACATGAATATTTGTATATCTATGTCAAAACTGCTGACCCTTAAATTGGAAGTGCTTTCTTGCTCAAACCAGATTGCTTTGATCTATTATTTTTTTAATGTATTTATTCATTTATTCTGTCCAGGCTCTGATACTCCTACTTATTCTGAGCAGTACTCTCAAATTGGGTAAAATATTGTTCTCCTAATCTCTTGTGTATTTGAAAAAAATTTTTTTGCTCATTTTGACAAACAATGAAAAGCTTGAAAACTTCTGTAAAGCAAAAAAATTATATCATTTCAGGGCTGTGGAAACCTGTTTATGTTTTGATCATTCTGAGACATTTCTTTTTAATACCAGGATTGTTATTTTTGCATGCTAATTAACTTACATTTCAAACAATCTTGTTTTGAACTGAAAAACTGGAATTTATTTGTTCTGAAACTTATGTTGCAACAATTAAAAAACCTATTTAATTAAAAATGCAAAAGCATAAACATTTACCATAGAAAGCCTTGACGGCAAGAAATCAGCTCTTTTAGAAAAAGCCATGACTCTCTCTAGCAACAAAAATGTGATGTGGAAAAGGGGGTGATCTTTAACTATTCCTGACATAGCATAACTGAATCTAGTACAATTTCATATACTATGACTTACCCACTAAAACACAATAAAATTTTATGTGGGGCAAAAATATGATTAAATGCTAGAGTATTACAGTCTGACCCTTGGAGAGCAATAAAAGACACACTTGAAGAATCCGCTTTATACAAATGTATGGGTGTGAGTGTATGCACATGTGTGTCCCTGTGCTCCCCATATATCTCTCCATCCATCTGTCCATCCGTCCATGCATCCACCCACCCATCCATCCATCCATCCACTCACACATGGTCTTTAGAACAACTAACTCAACTTCCTTTTGGAGGGATCTGCTCATCATATTCATTTAAGAGAATAATGATCTCTTGCTGACTTATTTGTACTCCATCCACGCACACAACTATTAATTTATTAATTAATCCTCCTAAAAAGTCACACCTCTTCTTTCTAGATTGGTTGTCCTAATTTTCTATTATTTATCATCAGTCCCACTAAGCCATCACATCTCGTTTTACTGACTCAGATCCTGAATCAAAGTTGTATTTTTTAAGGGTTTTCCAGCAAGTATATTTCATCTGCACACTAAACTCTTGTGGTTAGATTTAGGTCTTGAATGATTATTATTCAGAAACAGCAAACTATTCAGCTTGAAACAAGAGCATGACTTTTTTTAGGTTTATTAAAATTACATTAAGGAGTTCGTTTTTTTTTCTAAACCCAGTATTTAGAATGGCTGGAATTGTAATGTGTTTATATAAACTGTATTTCTGCAACCATTGACCAGGGTAATAAATAATTTATTCAGTATTTCTTTAAATACTATTTTGTTTGGTTTAAACCCAAGGTTAGACATATATATATTTTAAAGCATTGCCTTCCTCTGCCTTTTTATATATATATAAAAAATATTTAAAAGGTTATTATGGTAAAGATAGATAGATGAAAAAAATCTTGACTTTTCGTTTCTAGTTCATATGTTGTGGCCACTTTGGTGGCTACAAAATAAATGTTGTGAAGATTTTTAGTAAGAAATTGAGAACTGTTAGCTTAGTTGATCATTATACTTATTTTGTGAATCTCCTTCCCCAAAGTAAAGCGAATGGATTCAAATAAACACAACAGAGGGCTGGGTACAATATGCCCACTGTGAATAAAAATAAAGCCAGAGAAGTTCTACTAGTTCTCATTTGTTTATTTCTGTTAATTGTGAGGAGAAGCCATTCACGCAGGACCAGGCAGAGTAGCAGGAGATGGTGGGATGGGAGCCAGGCTTGGGTTGCGCTCCCTCCGTGACAGATGCTCTCTGATACCTGCATGGGCGTCCCCATCCTCTCTCATGCTCCTCCAGGCAGGGTCACTGCTGTCCAGCTGTGGAACCAGAGGACACATTCCACTGAGCAAAATGCAAGGCCATTTTCTGCAAGAATACTACAGCTTCTTAAAAAAAAAGATTTTATCAGAGACTAATCCTGCCAACGTGCTCCCAGAGTGTGGGCTCTCTTCCTCCTCCCTGCACATGCATGTGGGTGCACACACACACACACACACACACACATGTGCACTTGCCACCCCTGCCCTAACCCCTCAGCAGTCCCTGCATCCTTTCACCTGCTTCTGCTATCCTCTGCCCCCATCTGAATAGCATGGTCGATTAAGGGGAATTGACGGATCAAGGCGAAATGCCCAGCAGCTATAATTTTCCCATCCCACCCCAGGCAAAATTTTTCCTACATGAATGAAGCTGGGAAAAAGAAAAAAAAAAAAAGATTTTGACAATGGCCCCCAAAGATAACTCGAAGAAGCTGATACATCCATTTGATTAAACCACACAGACACCACCAGCTCCAGGGTTTTCCTAGATCTGAATCCTCCAGCGCTTCCCATCGGATTTAAAGCCCCCATCTCTCAACATCTCTTTGCACTGAGTGCAACAGCGGCGAGAAAAAAGAAACACTAAGCCATCCCTTGAAACAGTTTCTAACTCCTGTTGCTTCCTTCTGCCTCCGCCTGCGCTGAGAAGATGCTTTTGCCCAGTGGGACCCCGAGGTTTGGTTTGGCCCCAGCCAGAGAAGACAGGTCTCTGGGGTGGGCGAGGAGACCACAGCTGCCCCCAGCTCTCCCGCAGCCCCGCCGGCAGCCCCGCTCCTGCTGCGCCGAACAGCGCTTTCCCACTGCTTTCACATGTCACGAACAATTGCTCTCATCGCTCATCATATTGAAGTTGTCAGGGCTCTCTGACGCCGATAATTTGTGTGGGTTGATCATACTTTGGTAAATCAACAGGTCGCGACCCCTGACCCATCAGCTCGGTGGCTGGCTGAGAGCCACCTACAAATCTTATGACAGGGACAACAGAGAGGCTGTGAACTGCTAAAGTGTTCGTGTCTATCAGCTGCCACTGGAGACGCCGGTCCCCTCTGCCCTCCGCCGCTGGAGATGTGCTTTACTGCGAGCGCAACCCAGTCTGTCAGTCCATCTTAATTTCTTCACATCTGTTTGGGTACGTACGCATGTGTGTGCATGTGAGCATTTTTTAAAATTTTTATTTCCACTGCAGTCACTCAGAACAAACTTTAGCCTCCTCCATATGTTTTAAATAAAGGATCCCAGCGTGGGAGATAAAAGGAACACTACTCAAGGTCCTCCTCCGGCACCAATGAATTGCACTCACCCTAGATGCATGCAATGATTAAACTTCCATGGCAGTTTATGGGCTTCTTTTATAACACTTTATTGACTCACATGTTCTCAAGTGGTGTCTCTGACCCTTTATTTTCATTTAGGTACAGTATGTATGTTCAAGATGCCTTTGGTCCTCTGCTTCCCTATTTTTTTTAACGTATAGGACTCCTGACCGATGCCTTCAAGTACAGACTGTGCAAGGGAGGGTAACACAGGCATCTTTTATTACCCATGGTCTTCAATAACTCAGCAGCTGAACAAGCCAGAGGAGAAGAAGAGAGACCTATGAACTCGAGCACGAAGGATACTGCGCAGATCTGCTGGAGGGAAGTCAGGAACGAAGTGGGTTCAACTTGGAAACCACAAAGTTGTTGAAAGTCGTACGCCCTGCAGAAAAGACTCCTCCAGCACAGACAGAATTCTGTAGCAACTGGGAGTTGCAGGCACAGCTGGCTTAAAACCCATCACTTCTTATAGGAAAAGGCAAGGAGAGTTTCTTTTTTTAGCAGATAGCGCAAGCATTGTCTTTGCCTGATTCTTCTCAAGCGTATGCACCCAGAGCTAACTCCTCCACTTTCATGAGCAGTGCGGATATGGTAGGAAGAGGATGGATGGTGTGAATTTGTAATTCCCATTACAAAGGCAACAGCTGGCTCTCCCTGCTTTGATTGTCAGGTGTTCATCTGATGCCACATGTTCATTTCTGTGCCTTTTATAAATACACTGAACAAATGAAAGTGCTCATATTCCCCTCTCCTGCACTTGAATTTAAATGCAGTGATGTGTAAAATAAACAGTATAAACTTAGCTGCATGGGGAGCAAGCAGAAAGCTCAGCTGATTAGTCATGCAAATAAAGGAATTAAGAGGTTTCTGCTGCCCTACACATTTTTCGCAGAACTTTGCTGTTCTTCCCGCACTTGAGTTCTCCTGCTCCACTGCTGGCTACTCCCCTGCTCTGGAGCTGGCAGAGCCCTGGCACGTGATATGCTCCAACCTTGGGCCTGGATTCCAAGTCCAGTGATCCTCCAAAATAAGGTGAGGTGGCAATGGCAAACTCCAAGCTTCCTTCAGCCAGGACTGGCGCTGCTGTGGGCACAGAAGCTATTGAGAAATGGTTCCCCACCTAAAAATGCCCATTTTCCTTTGCCACATTGCCCATCTTTTGTTTGTACTCTGTCTCTTTAGAGTGAGCCTTGGACTAACCAGAAGGATTGGCTTTTTCATTGATTTTATAATAGTGCCTAGAGATCCCTCAGTGCCCTAAGGATCTGGAGCATGAGCCATGCGAGAGAACAGCTTGCTGCTGCCCCAAGGGATTAAGGCTTTCCCCGGTGCCAGAAGGAGGAGCTGAGCAAGAATGCGGAGAAGCAGAAGACAAACTAACAGTGAAATACATCTGGCCTGCTCTGCAGCTGGTGCGATCTAGCTGTGCTCACACATGTGAGCTGCTTCATTCTGGCAAGTCCTACTGACCAGTGCGCGGGAGAGAACATGAGCAGTCGTCTTGTGCAGTCCTTTGGGTGCATATGGCTGCTAAGAAGACCTTCCAGCCTGTGCTTTCCCAGTTACAGCCACGGCAGAAATCTATTTCAGGATATGCCATACAATTCCCGTGTCACTGTTACACAGCTGGCTCTCCACCATTTCAAGTGCATGCAGCATCCTGCAGGCGCCTTGCTGTCCCAAACATTCCCCATAATCTCCTACAAATGCAAATTGCTGTGTTCTCCCCACCCACCCCATAATACCTAGATCTGTGACTGCCTTGCCATTGCTTATGAGACTGCACAAAACTCACGTCCTCCAGGATGGGGCCTGGGATGATGCCTGCGCCTGCTGCATCCCAACACGTGAACATCTATTGCCTGAGCAGAAGTGCCCGTCTTTACCAGAAAACGGCTGTAGCAGAGCCAGCAGGATCTATCTGAGCCCAGCCCCCAAAACCAGAGACTGGTCACAGAGAGAGATGCATTAGTGACATCCTACTATGACAGCAAGGCTCATCTCCTCCGCCCTGGGCGAATGGAAAGTATTTCAGAGAGCAGAACGCACTGGGGCGATGAAATGCACGCTTACCGTGTAACATTAAAATTACGGCGAAAGGAAAAGTCTGACGTGCAGTCATCCGTGCACAGATTATTTTACATGCAAAACAGCAGCTGAATACAATTGTTGTTCAGCTTGACAAAAAACAAACAGAGGTAGGAGAAATGCAGAGGAATCCTGCACGTTAACTGGCACAGCCGCTGGAAAAACATACAGAGCACAGACCCTCTCCGCCCAGGAAAAATGAAGCGTAATTGGCCCTTCTGCACTATAACAGATGCTAAAAAAACTATTCACAGAGTAAATATATGTGTGTGTGTATGTATAGGTGTACACTTGTGTACAGAAAACTGTGCTTATAACTCGAAGTTCTTTCTTCTGCCCCATGAAAACTTCAAGGTTTTGGTCAAAATAATGGTTTAAAACTAGAATAATTTGTATTAAAAAAACACATTTTTAAAAGCTAAAATAAGTAAAACATTACATATTTGAGTTTTCCCTTTAGCACATGTTAATTAAGGTGAAGTTTAGGTTGAAACTTAAAAAACAAATATTTTTTGAAAATTGCTTGGCAAAGGGACTTTTTTTACCAGTATTTTTCCATTTTTTTACCAGTACATTTTCATTGTTAGTTATTGCCAATGCAAAGTGGTTGAGCATGTTGTACCAAATGAGAATGTGTAATAGTTATTTGATAGTAGAAAAGAACTCAGTTATCAATAAAACAAAACCAGTTTCATCCTGTGAATGGAGGAAATTGTGTTTCTGTCAAGTCAAATATTAAACCACAACAAAATCAGATTCAAGTAGAAGAAATGCAAGATCTGAAAGAAAAATATTCCACTGCTAGTGATATTTAATGGAACGAAGAAGCCAAGAGAGATAAAAGAAGTTTAGGAGTGATAATAGGCAGAAAGCTAAGAATGGTTGCCACAAAACATGGCACTGAATAAAAAAATGGCAAATAGACTTTGGGAACATAAATGCAAAGAGGGAGGAAATTCTTATCCATGACTAGCCTGACTACAATCAAATTACACATTCATTTTAGGGTGTCATGTCACAGGGAGAGACTGCAGACCTAGTGGTAATCACATGAAAAGCAACGACAATAGCAACTTCAGCTTTCCACAGCTGTGGAAACTTGTTTTATAAATGAAATGTAAGGGATTACCATTTGTGTTTCACTTGGCTAAAAAGGAGATGGATTACAGATACTGAAGGAAATTCTCTTCTCTTGCTACGTCCCCCAGTGCTCACATCCATTTGAGCAGAGCATGCTGGGGGTAGGCAGGAAAAGAGAGAGTGGAATTAAGATATTCTCTTCCATCTTGTGGAGAGCAGGCTCTTGTGGAGACATAGGAAATGAGAAAAGGGAAATTTTAAGCAGATTTCAGCCTGGCTCGTTAAGAACTTGACTGGACCAGAACCAGCAAATCTGCTCCAGGCCACACGCGGGGTGCTCAGGAAGCTGGGAGAGATGTTCACAACACGCAGAGCTAGCTGGAGTTCTTCAAATGAAAACCTCTTACCTGTTGGTTTGGGTTTTTTTTTTCAGAAAGAGAACCTTTTTCCTTTTTGATCCTTTTCCCCTGTTTTAGTAGCTTCCATACTTGTATACATTCTTGGCACATTCTCTTTTTCCAGCTGGTAATTGTATCTGGCCATAATATGAGGACTTTGGGCTTCTGTCTGACTTCTGGGAGCCCTCAAACCCAGCTGGAGCAGTGGCTTCTGAGGTAGGTGGGATCCTCTAAACTGATATTTTGCAGCAGGGGCACTCTCCCTCTCTCTCTCTCTCTTGCGGTAGATATGCCCAGAACCAAGAAGAAGGAGGTCTAGTGTGATATGGAGCCAGCCATGTATCCACTATGGGTTCAACTATGAGTTGTTAGTACAACAGATAATACTGTTACCTTTGAGGTGAGATGTTTAGGCCACACTACATAACCCAAAGTAATGTTTATCATTTGACAGGTCCTTGAAACAGTAATAAAAAAATTATTCACCCTAAATAAAATGCCGTTATCCCTGTTTTAATAGTGCTGTTTTAAGACCAATGGTGAATTTTTATTTGTCTCTGCTTGACACTGCCCTTGGTGGGCAGCTTGCACAGGTGACAATTTCTCTTCAGCCTTACAAGCCACTTCCTTTGTCTCAGCATGATGACTTCCTAGCACTGCTGGTGGCTATCTCAGTTTGTTGGTGGCTGGTCCCAAGGCAGGTGAAGCTGTTCACTGTGTATCTAGCAGGGTAGGGGAAATGTGACACTCAGAGAGATGGAGTGAGGTGTATTTCATGTGCTTCAGTTACAGTCCCAGTGCTCATTCAAGAAAGCAATGAGGAAACATGTAAAAATCAGTCACTTTCCTCAAATAAAAACCATTATTTTCTTCCAGTCACTGTATGTTACTCAAGAGAGGTAGAGCAGAGCTGTAGTTATGCAGCTTGCCAAGTTTATGGAATAAGGCAGTTTTCCCATATAGATTTCCTTGTAACCAGAAATATAATGTAAGACCTTAGGTATAATGGTAGTGGGGCCCACCATAGACACCAGCATCAATCTGATGTGTCCCATTGAATAATTCCTGGTGGAGAGACACTGGGGCTGCCCCAACCAGCTCACCCTTGCATCTCCCATGCCTTACCCACCTGACAGTCTCTTCGCGCTACCTTGCTTAGGGATTTGCAAAGTCAATGCCAAAATGGCCTTCCTGTGGCAAATCAAAGACAAGAGCCACAGAGAACCTGGGAGGATGGACTCTCAGTGTCCTTCCTCGACCATTAGACAACACAACCTTTCTTCTGGTAAGAACAAATAAAATTTTGCTGCGCTTAAACCTGGACCACAAAGTCTGCCATGGGCAACGTTCAGTGGCTTTTGCAAAGATGCAGTTAAAGTTTTTTGCTTGTTTGCTTAATCAATATATGTGATTTTGAAGCAATTTGGAGAGAAAGAGGGAAATATTCTCTTTTCATTAGCTCCTGCTAGCCTGGAGGAAAATAACCAATTTTTTTTTAAAGACAAATTATTTTGAAAAGTTGGAAATCCAATTACAAGTGGAATGGTGCCAAGTGGTACTCCAGTATGAGTGAACTACAAATCCTAGTGCTGATTTTGTACTACATGAGAGGGAAAACTGAGAACTTTGAAGAAATGTAGTGTTTGTTCTTGAGTTATACAATTAATTAAGCACAAGACATGTTTAAAAATGTTTATTCTTTTATTAGTGATTCCCTAGAGTGTCTTGGTATAACATTGTTTCATAGTTTCTATAGTTTGGGTTGCAAATCCCCAGTTAAGGTATACTTTCTGTCTTCTCCCCTCCTTGTCTCCTCTACTGCTTTTAGGAAAGCAAGAGTTTTCTGTGTTTTATTTTTTGTAAGGTGTTACATACTGTTCTCTGCACTCTACAGTGACTTCTTGCACATCAGCCTGGGTCGGGATGAGCAAGAGAGTAGCTCCAGGACTGCACAGCCAAGATCAGTGGAGGGCCATGCTCAAAAGAAAGGTGGATGGACCAGGTCATCTCAGTCTCTGTCCACCTCCTACTTTCCCTGACCAGTTGGAAAATAACATGGATTTCATCTCACTTTCTTCCTGTCTTCACCCATCCTTCAAACAAAAGCAGCAGTTCTTCCTGACAGCTGATAAAACAAAATCTGCTTCATCCCAAGTGAGCTATTCTTCCCCCCTTGAAATTTCTCCCTTTATTGAACAGCTGACCTGGGAGGGTTTTTGATGTTCAACAGGTGGGATGGGTAAACCAATTAGCAGAGGTAGAAGGAAAGACAGGCTTTATGTGGCTACGGGTCAGGACTGGGATTTGAGACTGATGTTCAGTTCTCAGCTCTGCAGCAGACAACTTCACTCACCTTGGTGGGGGTATTTATAACCTCTTCACTTGACATCTGTAAAGGAAGAGGATAACACTCCCCTTTTGCTCCTACTTCCTCTCTCATTGGAGCAGAGACCACCTCTTGCTGTGCTTACAGTCTCTAGCACTATAAACTGGCCCAATTTGTCTTGACAGCTGTAAATGCTAAAATTTAGCAGATGCTTATTCACAATGAAGTGAATCAGATGCCCAAACACTCTGATGTGCCTGTGGTCAGATCCTAGTCCCTGGGAAAGATCTTCTGCACTGATTGTTACCTGTTCCCTTTCCAATGTCACAGCACAATGAGGTGGCTGTGAGTTCTAGTGAGAAATTATATTCTCACTAATTTTCCTAATTCTTATACTTCCTAACTACACACCTGGGCAGGTGATTTAACTTCTCTATTTTCCTAAGCTTATCCATCTATTGGAGGAAAATAAGAAACCTATATTAATTTTATTACTGTTCTTATAATGACAACTGGCCCACGTGATAAAGTGAACTAAGACAGAAGAGCACAAAGTCCCAAGTCTTCCAGAAAAATTAGGATATCTAATGCTGTATGTGATATTCTTAACATATTAGATATGTTTTCACTGTCACCCTGAAAAAAATCTAAATTATAGCCTGACAACAAAATTAGAAGCTAAGAAAGGAGAGAATTCTTCACTTCTAGGGAGATGAAGAATGTTTGTCTTGGATCCATAAGCCCTCTGATGTTTCACTAGCAGGTTTAATTTGATTAGCAAATACAACTTTAGACCCTAATATTATTAACCTTTGGCTGTTTTCAAGGAAACAGTCTTTTCTTGACACTTTCTGTGAGTCTTGCACAAATGACGTCACCTTTATGAATCATTAGTTTCACCACATGTAAAATGGGATGAACTAAAGAATCAGGAAGCAAAACCTTAACATATCAAATGGCACTTGGTGCCTAAGTCCTGTCAATGATCCATTCTGCATTTGTAAGGAACATCTCATGAAGTATTTATACTAATGATAACAAAAGTCAAACAATGGGAAAGGTGGTCCTTCTTGCTGTAGGGACTATTCCTGGGAAGCAATGTAACTCAAAAGCTTTACAGACTGAATTAGGTGTAATCCTTACGGGATCACTAGCAGCTCATAAATAACTTTTAATGAGATTTCCAGCAAGTAAAATCGCACATGGGAGGGGAAAAACAGAGAGAGAGAGGGAAAGAGAGGGAAAAAATTATGCAAGAGAGAATCTCAATGAAAAATTAAAATGTTCATGCTATCCCCCTGTTGTTTCATACCTGTACACAAAAAGAAAGCAGGGATGGTTTCACTAAGGCATTATTAGTACCCAAAATGTTTAATTAACTGATACAAAAAGGGAAAGACTTGCTAAAGATCACTGCAAAAACAGTGACACTGGCCACTAATCTATGGAAACTTATAGAGCTAAATCTAAAGCATGTTCCAGAGTTAAGCAGGGAAATAAATCAAGGTTTGCAAATGTCATTTAAGTTTTCACCTGTCCCAAGATTCAAAATTATTGGCTTCACAATGAAAAGCATATGTTGCGCCCCTTGCCTAGGGAATAGTAATGAAGTGAGGCAGACACTCTCCAGTTCTACACTACCATCTCTCCCCTCTTTATTTCCCATCGAGTAAAAATAATTACTGTATACTTGAGGGAGCATTTCTCTCAGTCTGCCGATAACTGCTGCCATGTTGGCTCTTCATGAGCTGCTCTTCTTCCTTGTGGGACTATGATTTGATTTATGAGAAAATAGTTGGCAAATTGCGATGTCCATCTTGATGGATGACATCATTTGGGCCATTTTGCTGATCATGTATGACTAACTTTTTTTTTTAGTAGTGTTGCAATTGATCAAGTGCTGCAGCACAGCTGAGTTAAGGAAAGGAGCGGGGCAGGGGGGACGGCGGGCTGAGGGGAGGAAAGAGGTGACAATTGCCTACGCTCTGTAGGAACTGGAATGGCATTCACAGAGCAGAATCCTCCTTTTTTTTTGGTTCAGCTGTAATCTGATTGAAGAGGAATATAAATTTTATAGACTGAAAATAACGCAATGTATATACAACAAGAGGATTAAATGTAAATGCCCCAGCCCACAGCATTAAAATTAAAAGAAAAAAAAAGAAAAATAATAAACCCCGAGTATCGTGTTTTATGCAGAGCCCTCTATGTCTAATCCCTTTGGCACTTGAGTTATATTACCACTCATTACAGTTAACTGCTACCGTATATTACATAGGAAGGGAGGTAGATGTATGTCCTCTAGGCCAGATTTGACATCCACAGAATTATGTGATTTACAGATGCCTGCTTCAAATTTAAGGAGATCTTGATTGCACTAGTCCCTGCTTTTTAGGTGGAGATGTCTGCAATCCTTGGACTATAAGTGGTCCCTGAAAGATGACCAGGAAACCAAATCCACTCCCAGTGACTTGATCAGAAAGCAGTCTCCAAGACCCTGGGAAGATCTGCAAGTCAATCAGCAAGGGCTGGTATCTGTGGTTGTCTTAGGCCCCAGCCAGGCATCTCTGCAGGGAATCTGGCAGAACCAAGTGTGTCATTATGAAGTGTGGGTAGATCGGTACGCACCTGGCTGGCGCACGGAGATGGACACTCAAGCTTGACCACCAACAGATATCGGTGGGAAACAGAGAAGCTTACAGCACATTTGGAAAGGACAGGTTTGCTTTAATGCCTTTCCAGAGGTTCTCAGTAGATTTTGATTAGTTTTTCTGTTATCCCAACTGCATGTATGTGTGTAAAATCAATCTATCTACATCCTCCAATGTTGTCTAACCTCCTCTAGTACGTAAGAGGATGTTATTGGGAAAACAGAACCAGGCTCTTATAATGGTGAAAGCCACTGCAGGATGACAAGAGACAACATTAGTTGAAAGAACAAACTTTTTCACCATGAGGACAATCAAATAGTGGGATGCCCAGGGAGGCTGAGCTGCCCCCATCCTTGGAAGTTTTCGGGATGCAACCGGATAAATCTCTGAGCAACCTACTCCAAACTCATTGCTGAACCTTCTTTGAGCAGGAGGTTGGACTAGAAACATCCTGAGGCCATTTCCAACCTAACTTATCCTGTGATCCTACATGGTTGCTTTACAGAGAAGGGACTGTTTGAAGGCACCCTGCACAGCCAGCAAAACATGGAGCCATGCAGCCAGTCCTGCAGTTCCCTCAAGCCAATTTCCAGTCAATCCAAGCTAACTGCTCCTCAGATATGAATGTGCTTTAATATCTGGGAGATCTTGGTAGCAAGGTGCTGACACTTACTTTGGCCAGACATGTTTCAAATCTTTTCAACCAGTCAAACGTTTAAGGACATTGCAGGCAGCAGTGCTCAAGCCAGAACATGAAGTTGGATGGTGCTTCATGTTCTCCAAACACACTGGAGGGCAGTCAGCCTCAGGGAGGGTCTTGCCTGCAGCAAGGAGGGATGAGGCCTCAAATTTTGGCTACCTGAGGGCCAGTATACCAACAGAGGCAATGCATGGAGCAGCTCTGAAATGTCTCTCTGTGCCAGATGAAGACTTTGCACCTAAATTATAGCTACTTGAAGCCAACTACAGTCCTCAAAATGTTCTTCAGTCAGACAAAGAGACTGTTCCTTTATCAATAGAGGGTGTCAATGGTGCTAATGATTAGAAAAAAACAAAGGATTTGATAAATTTTTCAAGAACTTCATATCCTGCAATATTACATCTCAAACCAATCATTCGTAAACTGGATTATATTAACATTGCCTCCACACATCACATGTATTTTTCTTTTAAATCATCTTAGCCAACTGCTGCCTTAGATTTAAGAACACTCTTGTCTATCCTGAAGGCATATTTGTAGATTGGATTTTCCAGTATTGTACCTTCCAAGGGAATTTTCTTAAAATGATGAACAAGCTATGAAAATCTAGGGTCCTAGATATTTTGCTCTTCCAGAGGCCACTCCGGATTTTTGATTGACTCTAGGGCAAACATTTACCTGAAGACTTCAATAGACAGTTGATAAAACTGCCTTCATCATGTCTAGGTGTCCTTCTGAGGATGTACCTATAGAACATATCTATTATTCAATATTTCTAGCAGATCGGGCTTGCCAAAAGCTGGAAAAAATTCTGTTTTATAACTGAGGAATAAAAAATATGTTCAGGAGAATCAAAAATGAGTATTTTTCTATGTCTCAGTATTTCTGTTCTCAATATATCAATAGTTGTTTTTTCTGAATGATTTTTTTCTTTCTCTTTTGGCTAGGTCTCCCGATTCTTTTATGGACATAGTTGGTGAGGTTTTTGTTTTGGCTTTTTTTTTGTGTCTTTTTTTTTTTTTTAACCTGGTTTTCATATTTTGGTGCAAGGGGCAATACATAAAAATTTACAAGGTTTAAGTTTTCTTTACATTTCCTAAATGCACGCATCTGCTTTTCTCATTAGCTAGCTGCTGCTCACTGATGGACTCTCTGCGATTTTAATTCATGGTAAAACACTTTCTGCACATTTCAATGTTTCATTGTTTTATTGAATGGTCACAGCCTTTTACGAAGGCTGATTTTTATCTGTTGCTGCACTTCTTCAGCCAACTTTATCATGTTGAAATTATAATTTTGAAAGGAATTTCCTTTCTCCCCCTTCTCTCTCCTAGCTGCAATCTAAAGTGTGTAACTTTATTGCTGTCCGAATCCTGCCAAAAGCACACTTTTATGGTACCAGTTATCCAGCATGTCCTGTAGAAGTGTGGGACACAGAGAGAACAGAGTGTTTCATATAAACTTCTTTCCCATTAACTATAACAATAATCATCTTGAAATATAGTGTTTCATCTGGAGATCTCCCTCTCCCTCAAAAAGCCTCCAAGTTGGTAAATTAAAGCTGAGAAACTCCTGGCTTGGTTGGAATGAGCAGATTGGCTCAGGCTAGCCCTGAGGTTGCCCTGACACATTTATGAAAAATATGGGAAAAGGGTTGGAAGGGATGTGCCTTCACCCCTGCCATTGCTCCAGTGTTGAAGGATTCAAAACATTTCCTCGTACATCATGCCAGCCCCATGGCACTGGCCTTGGACACAGCTTCCAGAGGGAGCCAGTGGCCCAGACCCTGAAATAACATGGTTCAGAAAATGCACGAAGGACATCATTAGTAAGTCTGTTATAGCTGCATGGGCTCTGGAGCTCGCTGGGCCACCTGAGGCCACCAGCCTGTGGCTACTGAGGGACCAGCCTGGGGATGGGAAATTCTGAAGCACTGACACCACCACTCTTTCCTGGTTCTGCATCTGTGAAACACTGGGGACTTCTCCACAGCTTGTCTAATTGCAGATGGGCATCTTGCTGTTTGCAGCCCAAGAGAAGGATGAAAGTTTCGGGTCAGTATGGTGGGACTCAGACATTCTGCTTGGCGAGGAAGGAACACTCTTGACATGAAAAATCCATCTTGAAATACCAAGGCCACGGAGGAAGAGCAGACCTTCCTCTCTTCATCCCATGGACTACTGCCTGGTGCCCATCAGCCACCCCAGCTGGTATGACATGATGTCCATGTGCTCTGCAGATTTCCGGGCATGCTGAGTCCCTGCCAGAAGTGCCTCCCTGATGCAGCCCACCCTGGCTGTCAGGAGCACAGGGCAGCTGGCCTGAACTCAGACCAGAAATCATCCGTCCGTTCTCTTTTAATGAAATCTCTTTAAAATAAAAATAATCTAAATTAAACAAAAAAGAAGATTACCCATTAGGATTACGTAAAAAAAGGGTGTTCTCTGCACGCCTTACCCTGTGGGAGACACTGCAAGGAGCCCTCCTACCTGCTTGGTCCCAAGGCCTGCTTTCTTTCCCAAAAGCCCAACCTGGAAGTCAGACTGGCTGGACTGGAGCCAGACATCTGGCAAGTCCAAGAGCAGAGCCTTTGCCCCAGGGTGAATTTTAACTTTTGTGGATTTTTCTTCCTTAAACATGGGGTAGGCGCTCTCCATGTAAATACCTCAGGAAAAAAAAAAACACAAGTCAACATTGCCTACACAGAGAAGGGAATCCCAGCCTGCGACACGTGAAGGACAGCAGGATTTACCAAAATGCCTGAGCAAACAGCTAAGTTTTCAGAAGTGCTCTGCCTCTAGGCAGTCCCCATTCAACCTGTGTAGGTTTTTCATTCATTTACATCAGCAGTAACTTGTTTCCAGGTTTCACATCTTTCTTTAAAATGTCATATTAATTTCTCAAACCCACTGATTGTGCTGGAGCAGAGCAACAGAAATGCACAGGTAAGCAGTTTCCTTGTAGGCATGGCTAGACTCACTCCTAGGCTCACTGGGGCCATAGTAGCCCTTATTTTTCTCCTTATTGTTGTGTCCTGCTACCATCTGTCTTTATCAGAGCCTGTTGCTTGCACCATTAAAATATTTTCTGAGGGCATCCTTACGGGACACACACGTGAACGAGGGCAGGAATCAATACGGAGAAATCATTTCTATGCCAATACACAGCCCAGGAGGGAGGGCACTCAGGGATGCTTTGGCTCCCTCATCTCTAGCTCACCCTCCTGTATCCATGCACTCTTTGTTCCTTCCAGAGATGGTCTACACTGCTACCTGTTCGCCACTGCCTGGGCTCCCATGATGCAGGAGTCTGCAAGATCACAGTGCTGCTCTTAGGAGGCAGTGGATATACCGTCTGATTTTCCATAAAGAAAATTCAAAGCGGAGGGAGAGGGGGAGGGATAAAATGATCCTGCGGTTCTCATATTGTAATGGTTATTCATTTTATTTAGAGAGCACACATCACAATGCATCTGGTTAAAAAAGAAACTTCCTTAATTATGTATGGGGCTTTGAGTCCCAAAAGATACGTTGTGTAAAAAAAGAAAAAAAGAAACACAAAAAACAATCTACTGTTTGTTTGGATGCTCGATACGTTCAGTTGCAAAAGAACGGTTCCTCTCCAAGCCATCGTTACCTATGTCTATGCATTTTTATTTGAGTCTCAGCTTATTGTGGAAGCCTTCTGCTTTGATTCTCAGCCTCTGTACCTTCCCCTCTCAGACTACAGTTTTTAGGGGGCTGCAGTGCAGTGAAAATCAAGTGCTACACAGAAACTGCCTGATTTCCCCAGGAATTTTTATGTGGGATCAATCTATGATACCAAAGAAAGCAGAATAAATCAAATCAAATAACATTCACACTAAGCATATTGATGAGGGCATGGATCAAGCAGGACAGACATCCAGTTATGTAAATGACAGTCTGGAGAACACAGCTTTTTTAAAACAACACGGGACGGCTCCCAGGGGCAGACCTTAAGTCAGAGTAACCCAGGATTTCCTCTTTGAATAAAGGTACATCAGTGTAAATGAGAGCAGATCCATGTACTACAAAACCAGCATGTTTTCCCTGTTGGTAGGAGAAGTGACAGCAAAAGCATCAAGGAGCCTTCAAGTTTCTCCTGGTTTTGGTGAGTTTTTCATTAGCGTCAGTAAGGCCCACAGCGGGCATCCTGGCTGAAGCGGCGGTACCAGGGACACCACTGGACTGGATCGTTTCAGCAAGAGGCAGATGCGGCCGCGTGTTGTCTCCTAGCCCACAAAAAGCAATGAGCACCACATGCATCATGGGGAGCCCCTGTTCCCCCATGGCCAGGACAGCCCAAAACACTCTGCAGACCCAACACTTCATGGGGTGGAAAGGCAGAAGCAGCGAAGCACATCCATTAGCCAAGAAAACCTGCTGACAATGAAAACCTTTCTGGGAGGCCAGGGGCAATCCTACCTTCAACTGCCTGCTCCCCTGAGCACAACCTGCTGTCTGTGTTCCCCACATGACGGCACCTTGGATTTGGCTTTTCACCGAAACACGGCACCATGGGGTCTGGGGTCTGTGGTGCCTTTTTAGTTTTCAGATTATAACTTTTTAGGAATATGGACCAGATCACATATAAAGAACTGGAGCCATCGATCCAACTTTATTGGCCAATGGCTCTATAATCCATTGAGTTAAATCCTCTCAGTGCAACAGCAAATTCAATTTTTCCTGGCTGTTTTTGCAAAAGGATTCAGAAATATTATTTCTTCTGAGGTTTTTTCCTGCCAGAGATACTTAGGGAAATAAAAACCCCAACCCAAACCAAAACAAGAACCCACCTGAAAAATCATTGGCAGTTGCACTTGTCCTTTATTTGTTTCAAAATACTAGTTATTTTTGTAGTGTTTGCCTGGTCATTTGATCAGGCAGTTGAATAAGTCTGTGTTAGAAGCAAAGATGATCTTTGCAGAAACAAGGAATAGTTTCTCATCCCTTAAAATGAAGGGAAGTGAATCAAAATAAAAATGGTTTTGATTATAAAATGAAGGCTTACAGTGAGCAAGCTGTATGTGGTTTTTGGCATCACTTTTTGAGTGAGTAAGAATTGGAGCCAATCCTGCACGATGAGTAGGTCTGAAGATAATGTAGACTATAAAGAAATATTCCTGTCCCTGCTCCAAATTCCATATGTTAGTTGACTGATTTGCACCTCTGAACAGAACTGAATTTAACGTTCTCTCTTAATAGTTTCTGAGCTGTTTTTTGTGCTTTTTATGGGCTAATTTGCAGAGTCAATGTCTGCAATTCTGGTTTAGAGCATGTAAAGGCATCTAAACAAAGGGATTTTTAGTCTGAAACGATGTATGGGTTTGGTATGTGTGCAGTGGTAGTGCAATACTGTATATACAGAGCGCAGAATATTACAGGTCACAGTGTAGGGAAAACACCTCTTTCCTACTGCTATTTTTAAGTTTTAAAAGCAGTTAAAAACCTCAGAAACATTAAACTATATTTTATTTGAAAAAGTGGGAACAGGACAGAAAAACACTGTAGTCCATTAGATGGCATAAGTGTAACAATGGAAATTCAGGGAAATATATTAGGAAAGAATCTTTTGTCTTGTGGATTTACTATTGCCCATAGCTTGTGGTTTCAAAAGAGGTGTGGGAGGGAGGAGGAGGAAGAAAGAAAGAAAAAGACAATGATAATTTTCCAACATTTAAAAATGAAAACCTGAAGGAAAACTAACCAAAAATTCCAGCTACAAACAACATGCATCATTATGAATATTTGGTTGTTACTCATGCTATTAAAAAAAAATACACTGATTTGAGCCAACGCCCCTAGTCCAACTTTAGAGGTGTTTAAAGGTCAGGCTTGGATTCGTATTGCAGCAAATGAACCTTATCTCTGCACTGTGCCAAACAAAAGCCACTTGAGTCTGAACAACCCTGAACTTTAAGCTGCTTGAAACCTTTAGCCAGGCATGACTGTGGTGAAGTTTAGCCATTTCTAACCGTACACTTTCGTCATTCGTAGAGCTTACAGCATTAACCCTTTTGCTTACTTGATCTTTAAATGGGTGAAGAAAGAAAAATACTCTTGAGTAACTATTTCATATCTGGAAGAATAGAAGATCTCTGACTGTTGGCCATAGGTCTTGCTGTCTTGTGAATAAAAATAATCCAAATTAAACAAAAAAGAAAACTACCTATTAGGATTATGTAAAAAAGCATTACATTTCCGTAAGAATCAAGTTACCGAGATATGTTTTTGCAAAAGAAAAAAAGGTCAGTTACCACTATTAAACTTGTATATTGTTTTATACTAAGCCCTTCCAATGGCCTCTCTGAGGGACTGTTTAGTTTGTATTACACTCTAATAAACTCCAGGTGTGGAGGACAAACTGAATAATAAGAACCTGATGGACCAGACTAGTTAAAAATAATGTGGTACATTCCTAGTTCTCTGCATTTAATTTATTGTTAATCATTGTTATTACTTACATTTATTGGGTAGTTTTTCTAGATTTATTAGGCACTACATTTAACAGTGTTATCGCTTGTAACTGACTATCAGTGGAATAGAAAACATATTTTCTTAAAGACTCTTACCCTAATTAGTAAGTTGTTTCCCTATTGAAATAAAACAGACCCTAGGAGAGTCAAGTTAAGACTCGCTCTTTTTTTTTTAAAGTCAGAATAGAAGCTCATCTAGGAAATCTATTTTTTTTCAAGACCACCTGTCAGAACAGACAAGCAGAAGTATCCACGTACGCTACCCAGAGCTCTGTTAGGTGAAATACTTGGCTGAAAACAGTCAAGTCAGAAGCTTGAAAGTTTTCAGCTTGAATGCTGAGCTAATCAATGGAGTCTTCTCCTGACCAGCGTGATGTGTGGGGGAGAGCCACTAAAAAGATGAACAAAAGCCAGTTTGAGCTGCTTACTCATTGATCCCATACTACAAGGCCAAGTCAGTGGGGCACATCCCACAGCTAGTGGGGGACCCAGGGGAGATGATGCTTCTGGAAGGGAAGATGACCTCAAGGGCAGGTGATGGCAGTGATCCCAGAGAGTATTGTAGAGCCATCAGGGCTGGCAGCAGCTGCTTCACATCATCTCAAAGCTGCTCATCGCCTGACAAACATGTTCTGGGCCAGCACAGCCCCTTGCAAGTCACCTGAGATAGCCTCAGTGTGGGAGCTACGCAAGCCCTGCATGAAAATCAAGAGCTGCAGCTGGCCCACCACTGCTAGTCATCTACCTGCTCCACCCAAACCTTGGGCAGATGTGCTAGCAGTCTGCCAGCTGGCTATTTGCATCACCTCATCAAAATAAAAGAGGATGATCAACATATGTAATGCTGTGGTTATCTGCTTGGATGGACAAATCAAAACCACTTCTTTGGTGGCAAAGTCATAGGCACCACTGATGAAAAAAGCAACAACCGCTCCCAAATGCCCAGGGCTCCTCTTAAAATAAGGGGATGCAGTCTGAGCTCACCTGTGCTCTATTCAGGAGGTCACGTTCGATTACAAGCAATCTGATGTTCTTAAGCATCTTCTGTTTGAAGATCTCAAAGGATTTTTCACATGGCACAGGTCGGTTCAGAAGCTCGGTGTACTTTGGCATGATCAGTGTTGGAGGTAATGGTAGAGTCTGGAGGAAAACTCAGAGCTCCCAGGCTCTGCGTTCAGCCACTGCAGCCAGCTGCAAAGGGTTTGGTTTTAGAGCTTTGCACCTCTGTAGGCACTGTTACGTTGTAGCAGTGCCTTCGGCACTCACCCACACCATGGGTTCCCAGCTGGAACAGGGTAGGGGAGCAGGATGCACTGCCACATGACATTCATGGCTTTACTTCCCATCCATCAGGACAATCAGTGGGCACAAAACACCGAAGTCTTCAAGAACCATGGTGGGAGTGAGGACACAGAGGTAGGCTGGGTTTCTCTGGGCATCCATGCAGCTACCCTTGCAAGGCATTTGCTTGGCTCCAGGTCTCTGGTGACTGCGGTGTCAAAGGCTGAAACCTCCCCTGGCTGCTTCTCTTCCTGTGGAACCAAATATAAATCAGTGCTGGAGGAAATGCTGCTTGCAGAGAGAGAGAGAGGAAGCAAGAGCCAACAGATGATTTGCTGCTCTGCTCATCCTAAATCCCTGGTATTTAACGCAGCAGGAAATCTTACTATTTTGAAGGGGGAGGGGGTGAAGCATAGTAGGTTAGATGAATCCTGATGACAGCTCCTCTACACTGCCAAAATGGGGAAAGTAGGAACCATCAGAGCGGTTCCTCCACTAAAAGTACTTAAGTCATTGCTGCTAGAGACACCAGATCTAAGGGAAACCATTCTCAGGTCAGCAGGGAGCAGGCAACCTCTTCCAATTTACAGAAACTGGGACATATGGCCATAGGTGGAGGGGGACTGCTGTTCAGACCCTTGGCTGTCTCTGCCAGGGCCTCGGTGCTGCAAGCCCTCAAGTACCAATTGAATTTCTGCTGCCAACAACCAGCAGAATTTCTGCTGCCAGTTGGAAATCCCCCGCGAGTAGCACATGGGTTGTCGGAGTGCTCCAGCTTCCCATGGTTCAGCAGCAGTGTGGGTAATATGTGCATGCAAAAGCCAGGTTAGCCCAGAGTCCTTTTACCCTGGTATTCCCCTTCTCCCCTGCCTCATGGGGGCCCCTCACCATGGTCCAGCTTTTGCTCTGATATTCTCCTATTCTGATTCTCAACAGTTTCATTTTCTGCCTACCGCTGGCCTTAGGTTTTTCCCCTTCCCTTCCGCTCCCAATTTGGTGGTTATGTAGAGGTGCTTGTTAGCAGAGGGTACACATTGCTCAGAGGATTATTTTAAAGGGATGCTTGTTATTGCACGTGTTACATGTATGAAAATGTGTGTTTCTTCTCCAGTGATGGTATCTTAGTATCATGTGTGTGTTCTAGTGTGTAGCTTGCATGCCAAACTCTACCTGGATATAAACCCCTCTAAAAATCCCTCGCCAGGAATTCTGCTTTGCATGCTGTCCCTGTTCAAAGCAGATCTCTGGTCTCTCGTCGTGCGTTTTGGTCTGTGAGATCCACATGCTGGAAACAGCTCCCCAAATGCCCCATTCAGGCTGTGGGTGCACTTACAGCAGGGAAGGAAGCCAAAGAATTGCATTGCTTTGCATGTGCCAGTAAAATGATATCTCAGGCAGTGTCAGACAGAGTGCAGGGTAGCTGATAAATAATAATAATAACATTTCACACTTGTATAGCTTTACACCTCCATTAAGACCCACCAAGCAGACTTTTCTCTGGAAAAGCCGTCTCTTCCTCCTTCCCTTTGCTTTCTTCAGTTTTGCAACATGTTGTGAGTTTGGGGCAAAATGTCTGTACTTTAATCCAACCAAAGCAACAGCTCTTTCTAATCCCCTCATGGAGCAGGGTGTGATGCAATGGGGGGAGGTGAGAAGGAAGGAATAGGACACCATCAGTGGCAGAGCCTCCAAAACCTCCTCCCAAACCAGGAAGAGCAGGGAGGGGGGCAGAAAATTGCATTTTCCTGTAGAACAGGAGCTGCTCGGGGGCAGACAGACGGAGAAGTTGGATTCCTTCACGTGGGCTTCCAGCCCCGGGGAAGAGCTGCCCCGGCAGAAAGGGCTGTGAAGGAGGAGAGCTTCTCAGGAGGTTGCCCCCGCTCAGGCAGTAAGTGAGGCACACGTATGCAGACGTGCTGTTTTCAACAGCGGGGTGGGATTCAGTGGTGTAATTGAGGGTTCTCTTCCTATCATTTGGTGTGAAAATGATTACCAGATGTTGGAGGGTAACCTAAATATACCAAAATGTACTACCCAAAACAGAAGAAGAAAACACAGTAAATGTGATTCCAACCAGTCAACAAGCAGTCTTCTGCCTCTCCAGTGGTCCACAAAGTTGGCTTTTATAAAGTCCTGATGGGACCTCCTGAGCTGAGTACCTGGAGAGGCAGGAACACGACAAATCCTAAGCTCTCTGCACTTCTTATTCACTTTCAGATAGGAAGACAGACATGAGAATTCAGCCTAGTGTGGATAACTTTATCCATTCCTGATATTTCCCATCATCTATAAAAGCGGTTTCTTTTCCTGGTTGTTGTTTCGTATAATTTTCCAAACAATACCCTTTAGCAATGAGACCTCCCTTTTTTTAATGCATTTCCAGAGGGACTTGAGTCCAGATCACACACACACACAAGGCAAGTTTCCAGCATTCTTATTACTCCACTGGAAGAAATAACCAGAGCCAGCATCTCTGAACTACTTCCCAAACGGTTCTGTTCTTCTGACTTCAGTGTCAGCAATGCACTGTTTCTAATCCATTACAGGAATTTATCACAGTACGTGTCAATTTGTTTCTCTTCTTTCCTCTTCTCACTTTAAAATGACATCAGGAAAGAAACTTTACAGCAGGCCTGTTTCTAGCCAAGTTTTAGCGACAGAGCACTTTACTTAACTGGATCCTAACTGTGCACATTAAGTTTTAAGGGCATATACTAAAAGGATCAGGCTTTACTGTAGTCTAGAATTTCCTTTGTTTCCTTTTTGGTGGTGATCTTTATTGCAAACAGTTCGCAATACTAGCAAACAATCATCCAGGTTTCATTTTCTTTTCTTTTTTTCTTTTTCTTTTTATTTTTTTTCGAAGCAGCTTGTCCTAAATAGATAGTTTAAAGCATTGTAATAGGGAACATCCATGCTGTAATACAATGGGATGATCCTGTTTGGCAATAGTCCTAATCTGGTTCATGAGGGACAAGTCTATTACTGAAGAAATCTAAAACGTATAACTGTGTGCTTGTTGGATCAAATTCTTCTCTGACAAGTTACTACTCTCTCTACTTGCTGGAGTAAGGACTGAGAAAACATCTCTGTGCTGAGTGTATTTTCTCTGTCTGTATAGTCAGTAGTTAAAAATCACAATAATGATAGAAAACACTGGGGAAAACTGCATCATTGCAAGGTTCTGAAGGGCCCAATCCTACACCACTTATTTTTACGAGTCATTGTGTGAACTGAAGCTGAAAGGATAAATCAAGTGTGTGAGGATTAGTGCATGAGTAAAGATTTCAGGACCCTAACTCTCAGCCTCATAAATTTCCTACTGGAGAGGATTCAGTGTTATTCATTCAGCTTTTAAAGAGGGAGTGGGGAGGCAGTTATGTCCTTTTTCTTTTTAATTAGATTTCATTTATTTAGATTGTTATGGAGATGGTCAACCACAATAGGATACCAAAAGCACAGAGTAGGACAATTCCTAGAAGCCTGTTACAATCAGCATGGGATCATGTTAAGTACTGGACACTTCATTTTCATGACATGATCTTTGATTTCCTCGGAGACGAAATAAAAATGGACATGACTGAAGTTTATGAAGGGAGACATCTCAGTTCAAATGGGAACATTAAGACATCCCCAAACCAACAGCCAAAAAGGGCCAAAGAATGAAGGAAAGAAAGAGATTCAGATTCAAATGCATTCCCCAGAGTAATTACGGGAGAAACTGGGAGGTGGGGGGCAGAATGGGTGGTAGCCATTGAATAGGATGAAAACCAGGAGCATTACAAAAAGAAAAGGAAAGAAGGGGGACTATGGGTAAACAGGATGGAGGGAGAAAGCTTGAGTGGCAGATGTCACTGATTTCATTCCATCGTCTTAACTTGCTGTTTGAAAAAACTCCTCATGTGTGACCTGAAAAGAGAGAGAAACAAAATGAAAACAGGCATCAACAAAGCACTCACTGTATGATTTCAAAAAAATGTAAATTAATGACTGGCAGTAAGAATCTCCAAAGGAAACAACATCCCAGTTTAAGCATTGCCATCAACAAAAGCTCAACAGCATATGGTAATGTTAACTTTAATATGAAAAGATAATAACAATCTTTAAAAAGTGACTTGAGAAAAAACCTTGCTAGGTGCTCATCCTTTTCAACTCGCCTAAAAAGAAAAGATGTTGGAAGGTTTTGTGTTTTTCTTTTTTTTTCCCTCTTCTCCTAAACTGTTCACATTGTGTAGTTAAATGAGGTTGAGATTGGTACAAATTTTAAATAAAAGTGCCTAGGATCTCTGGCTAACAAGGCAGAAAACCAGATTTGTAACGGATAATTACATCTAAACTTATTTAAATGTAGGCCTATTGATTCAAGTAAGTTCTTTAGAGCAGATTCAAGGTAACATTTCCTCCCCTACCCCTCTTCTAAAAGTGTTGGTGTTGTATGGTTGAAAAATGAGCATCCTCTCATGGCCCATGTGAGCCCCATCCTGAGCATTTCCAGCTGCTGGCTGCACCCTTGCTCAGCACCCTTCCTCAAAGCCTCGCCCCTCCTTCAGAGCCAGCTATCTGACCACATGTTAATGATTGCATCTGTGATAAGTTAAGCACATTGCATGCTAAAATGTTCTTTGCTTGTGCCCTTACTCTGTGGGTTTATGCAAATTTCTGCCTTTCCAGGCATGACTGTCGCCTTTTGTCTTTGAAAAATCTCTCCCCTGCCCCATGCTGTAATCAAACAGAAGGAAATTACTTTATTCAGGTCACCTCATGAAGGCCTGAGGATGCTGTTTACTCACATGAAAGGCCTAACTTCAGTTTGGACTTCTTATGTGAAAAAGGGCGATTGATATGATTATGGTACCCAGAAGCAAATGCAGCTTTGAATATTACTTCTGACCCCTGATGAATATCAGTTTCTTAATGTGCCTACAATGGGCCAAAGTGACTACTTTTAGAAAGGTGGATATTTAAACCAATACTACCTCAACGCAAATGTGCATTATACTGCTGTTTTAACCCGTGATCCCACAGTGAGGTCTTGGAGATATCATTTTGCAATAAAGAGGTATTTCACGGTCAATTGGCTTTATCCAAAAATAATAGGAAAAGAAGCTTTCAGGGGGAAAACCAACCTAGTTTGGCACAAAATGCTAGCACTACTGGATCCAAGTAGAGAAGAGTTTAAAAGACTCTTGTGCGCTTAGCCGTACGCTGAAAGAATGTCACACAAACAACAGCCACCACATGAATGCGTCCATTATATCCTTTATTGAAGATCACAACAATAGTAGCACTTCATTGAAGAAAAGATGATTCCTCTATTATAGACAGGCCCCTCAGATCGCCTAGCTCAGCGTACAACTGCAAGATGTACAGTTCTCTCTGCATTTTCATGTCATTGCCAAAACACACAAAGTAGATTCTCAAATGCCTGGGGCTAAATTACAGCCCCTACGAACCACGCTGGAAGTTTGAGAGCCCAGAAAAAGTTCTGAAGGTTTTTTCTCTCTCTCTTCATGAGAGAAACCAAAGCTCGTGGGTACAGCATTTGTCATGTGAAACAAGGCTATTTTATATCATTTGGGGTTGTTTTATTAATGGTGCTGAAAAATTGTTCACTTCGTTTCACTTTTTGTCTCCTTTTGAACGTAGCAGGATGAAGGTAGCGTGTTTTTAACACATCCAAGATAAGAAAAGAATAGACCCTTTTGTCTCTAGAGCTGTATGCCATCACTATTAAAAATCTTTCATCTTGTCTCAGACAACAAGCAGAGAGCATGACAAAAAATAGGAGAGTCAACAGTAAAAAGTGTGTGGCAGGGGGTGGAGGCTGACAGGTAGATAGAGCCAGCTCTTTGCCTCGAGTTTCATCCTAGAAGATTTGGTCAGGGTAAAACTTCTTCCTCTTCAGAGGTTCTTCTCATGTTTTATATGGGACAAATGTCAGAAGCCTGCTTGCAAGAGAGTCACCCACAAGTGGGCAAGGAGAGCTGTCCTGCAGGTTGAGGGGTTAAGTCAGCTGGTGGAAGGATCATGTATTGCTGTGGCATCTTCGGTGTTCTATAAAACCAGAGTTCCTGGGGCCCAGCGTGACGTTTTAAGCATCATCTAAGGGGAAGGAAAGCCAAGGAGGGACATGGTGAGCCAAGGAGGGACTTCAGGAGCCAAGAGGGACATCACAACAGGTGCTGCAGTTGGTGACTGCACAGGAATGCTCCGGGGCTGCCACACCAGCAAAACGGCCTGGCCACGTGCTTGTCACTGAATATTCACCCAGGATGGTTTGTGTCCCCTGACACCTGACGCGTGCCATCAATCACCATTTGTGGGCAAGCAGAAGATGGCACCAAGTGTCAGGCTGAACTCAACCTGACATTTCAGCATCCCCATCACCTCCGCCTATGCTGGAGCAGCTCCAAGTGGAGCACAACAGGATGAAAAGAGCTCCTTTCCAAGCGAAGAAAAAGTGCTTGTGAATCAAGGTTAAGTTCAGCAGATCATCCTAAACCAACTTATAAATGAATGTTTAATACATTTCCCTTTGGCATTCCTGAAATAAATGTTTGGAGTTTTCATTTTGAAAGAACATTTAATTTGGAAATCAAACTAAGTTTCCCTTTTGAGGGGATAAAAACCAGCAGTAACAGCTGAAACAGAATGAATTTTTTTTTTCCAACCTGAAATGAATTCCTCTTAGGGTTTGATTTTTCTGATTCATTTTGGAACTACAGGAAGGATAAATGTTTCTTTCAGGTTAGCCTGGAACAACGTTGTTCAAATCAACCAATGATTCAAAAAAAGAGGAGCAAATGCACCCAGCCCCTGTGTGCAGAGTTCTGCTTAGAAGCCCTTTTCAGTGTGTCTCCTGGTGTCATCAGTCCTATTTCCCTTCAAAGATTTGTCACTCATTCAGCGATTAGAAGTCCAGTGGCATCACCTGTAGGTTTCAGGAATGTTTGTTTGCCAAAGTGAACCGCATTGGTATTATACACAAACCTAGAAATACCTTCAGGATATAATATAGATATTCTACCAGGACTTATAAAGATCAATTTATAGACCTCCTGCCTGCAACAGTAAAAAAATAAATCAGCAAAGTATCATTTTTGGCAAAAGAAGGCAGAGCTAAGGAGGTAAATGGTAAGTAGAAAAGCTTGTAAAGTCTTGGAGGTCCCTTCAGCAACTCTGATTTATCTTTTGACCTTTTCTGTTTGTTTATTGTCACATTTTGCCAAAAAACAGTGGTTGCTGTTTCTAATTTTTTTTTAAAATAACCTTGTTCCTCTCAGCTTTCCCCGAGATGGCAGCACTAAACTCAAGACAGCTATTGAAAAATACACTGCGGCCTTGAAAATATGTCTGATCAAGAGCAGCAAGGTTTCTGCTTCTTTCCTACAGATGCCTTGGTCAAAAACTGGTATCAGCCGCATGTTTGCTTGCTTTCTAAATTGGGGGTGACATGCAAAAAAAATCTTCTTGGAAAACTGCTGGCCAGCGAAGAAGACAGTGTGATATTCAGTTCAACAGGGTGAGACTGGTTTTAAAGGTTGATCAACAGAACTGGTACAAAACAGATTCTTCAGCTCATTGAACATTTTGAACTTTTTTTCTATTTCTTCCTGTTGGGCATCAAGAAAAATTATGTTTTTAATTGACCAATTAGTCAAAAAGTATTATTCTCAAACTGTGTAAAGCTGCTTGTGTTGGACAAAACTTAAATTTTTGATCAGGTAATTTGAGTTTGTAATTAAAAATAATATTTAGATTTTAAAAAAACACCACCAACAAAAAAGCCAGCAGAACCTTGTAATATCTTGGCATCACCTCAAAATGCATTTTTCATTTAAATTTTTCGCCATGAAGAATTTAGACCAAAAGCTGAACACAATTTCAAGGAGGAATGTGAATAGTAAGAAACTGTTAGCCCTAAAAGTTAACTTTTTCTCAGCAGGCTTGGTTGCTATTCTAAACAGTCTTTAGTCATGAAATCAGTTTGAGGAAAGTATTCATGATGCTGCCAAATAACTAATGCAGATTCAATGTGTGTAACTTCTGTGGCAAGTTAATAAGTGTGTTTACTGTTCAGTTTTTAAACCAACTGTTAGGCCTGGCATCTTTAAAAACTGGTGTTTACATCCAAGCTTCTTTAAAATCATGTGAAGTCAAAGTCAAATCACCAAGCCACAAATGACTTAACTGATTTGGTTCCAAAATTCAAACTGGTTTCTGAGACAGAAACATGGCAAAGTACTGACGAGGGGCTTTCTGAACACGAAGGATTTTGACATCTTGCAGTTGAAATCACTGAACAGTGACTCTTGGATTACCAGCTCCAAGCCCAAACCTTACCCTAATTCAACCTCAGAAATGAATCTTAAGACCAACTGCATCCTCAACATGAGGCATATGTGGAGAAAGGTCTCTCAGCGTCAGCCCTACTTACACATTGGTTGGCCATGAACTGCTGGGTGATGACCATCTCTATAAAATGTCAGGCTGGGTTCAGAGCCTGAGCAGCCGGCGGTGCCAGCTGTGGCCTGTCTGGGAGCACGGACCTTGGAAAACCTCAGTTTTGATGTATTTCTTACCTCTGCATCAGGGACCATGAGAAGAAGTTCTCCATGTGCTGGAAGCCAGTGTGATGTGTGGGAGCTTCCTTAGTACACTTGGTGTCTTGTATATAAGAACAGAGGACACAAGAGGGCATATACCCAGAGAGAGCAATTTTTTCTTAGTTTAAAAAAGTTACTTCTAATTTCTTTTACAGATTTGACTCCTTTACTAGTGGGTCTCAAGAGTGAGTCCTGATCAGTAGGTCTCTGGAGAGGAAACGTGGCCCCACAGTTGGAACGCCAGACTGCAGCTGCAGGAACCTGTGCCCCGCTGCCGTCCTTGCCACCAAGTCTGGGGGTGACTTTGGGCACTTCCCTTAATCCCTTCCATAAGACGGGATGCCAATGATAAACCCTGTCTCCTCTGTTTTGTTTTATTCTGGTCCCATCAGTCTGCGGGCAGGACCACAGCGTCCCACGGCTGTCAGCAGGACAGGGAGGTCGCGGGGAGCCTGTCCTGGGAGAGGGGGAGCTGCCTGAGGGTGCAGATCCAAGCTGATGTGGGACTGTCTGCTAAGCTCTGTGAAATGCCTTTCCAAAATGTCCTCTTCAAAATCTTCTGGAAAAAGAACATGCCAGATCATTTTTACTTAACAGAAGAGACAAAAAAAAAAAAAAAAAAAAAAAAAAAAAAAATAGAAAAAGAAAAAGGCTTTATGACTCAGTGCTGCATCTAGGAAAAAAGTGTTAACCCCCTTACCTCCCCCGCCTCCCCTGCAGCGCACGGTCTCTGAGTCACAGTGACCCTCCCAATTACTGCAGGACTATCCCCTTCAGGAAGTATCAGTCAGAGCTTTGGCACTGGTTAGTCCCCCTCTTACATTACCTGATACTTTGTTGGATGAAACCCGATTATTTCTCTCTGCGTCTTCCTACAAGCTGGCTACTGTTGGTGCAAGAGCTTCTGCAGTTCCTGCCATCTGGAACAGACTTCCCACCCTGCTGATTTTGGCCTCTGCTTCATTTCAATTCTGAGATGAAACAATATTCTTCTCCCTTGTCTATGACTCTTCATTTCTCTCTTGCCTTGCTATTATGTATTATTTATCCTAGTAACTGCGTGACAGTGGTCACTTGTTAGCGTGGGCTAAAGAAAAGACAGTAAAATGTTTCCAGTCACAAGCTAGTATTTTTTTTTTTTACTAATATAGTGGCTTCCCCTAAGTAGTCTCCTTTTTTTGGCTGAAAATATTATTGCATGATCTCTCCTGAAATATGATTAACATTAGTTTGAATTCTTGCGAAAGCTTAATCAAAGTCACTTTCAACCATTTTTAATTATGTATGCATAAAAAATACACACATTTCTGCTGTGGAAAAAATATATGTCACACATCCTCATCCTACTGTATGCTTACACATACATCAGATGGCTCAGATGTTGGTAAAGCTGGAAAAGAGGATATCAAATTAGCAGAGAGCAACTTTTATGGACTAATTGGACATATAGATCAGGGAGGGAAATAACACTGTCTTTCATAAAGGGGGGAGGATTATTTTTTTTCTTAGCTTTTTCTCGTATTACAAACCTGAGAAATGAAACATGCCCAACATGCAAGCAAAGCTAAATTTGCACTAATGAGAAAGCAAAACCCCAAGTATTTTGGAAAGGGTTTAAGCCCTCATTCTTCCAGGCACAAAGGAGGCTTCAGCACTGGGGTCAGGGAGACATTTCACGAAAGGTCTACTGCAGAGCCTTTAATAACATCCTCAGAAGTATGGGGTAACAGCCTCTGCTTGAGACACTCTTTTATCCTACTGTTTTCTTCTGCTCTTGCCATTCTTCTCCAGCCACTGAACAAAGATGGGTCTTTGTTCCATCACAACAACATCTCTTGGATTTGAAGGAGTGGGCAATTAGTCTTTGTGAAACCCATCAACAGCATTCTCCATTAGCCACATCGACCTGGCAATGTTCTGCTTGCTCTCCCCATTTAACAAGAATGTCAGGAAAACACATTTAAAACTGAGTCATCAGTGACACTCATTGCCACATGGTATCATCAAGGCCAAATATTTAATAGGATTAAAAAATCCAAATTTGTACTTGCTTGTTTGTAAGGACACCAGCCACTGACACTGGGCGGGACTGAGAAAAGGCAGAAGACACAAACGACTCAATGGCTGTAGAGCATCAACAGCTGTTGTGTTAGGACTTAGGAGCCTTAATTGTGGATGAAAACTCCTTTGTAAGAGAGGCTGTGTGAACATGGAAAGAGACAGCAGTGACCTGAGATAATAGTGCACTGGGACTGGCCTTAACCAGCTGGCAGGTACCAGCAGGGGCCAAGTAGGAGCAAGCAATATTTGGGGAGGGTGTTCAGGGGAAAGAAGGACCTGTCTGGAAAGGGTGCGAGTGGCTCCAGGCAAGTAGGAATGATGGCAGCAGTAGAGGTGAGCACCGCTGGTCACTGGTGGAGCAGAGGGGCTGGGAGGTGGCACAGAAAGCAGCATAAAGAAGCAAGTGTGGGGAGGCTGAGCTGTGAGGAGCCCCGTGTTTGAAGACAAGAAGCCTGAAGGAGAGATTTGGTACTTCAGGGCTCCTTTTGGCCTGCAAAGCATGAGACCTTATTGAGTAATTGAGCTGGGAACCACAGGGTACCACAGGAATGAACCACTGGACCCTGATGGCTTTGCTTGATTTTCTGTCTTCCATTTGCTGCTCCTCTGCCTTCCTCTCTCATTTGACTGTGGTCGATTTGTGGGGTTTGTTTTTCTTTACTTCATTCCACCTTTTCTCTTTCCTTTTATGTCCTAAATTGTTATTCAGCTGTTTTGATTTAAATTATGTTTATGTACAGTTACTCACAGCTCTGACTGTTGCCTCCTCCCTCCTGCGACTGTCTCTGATGCTTGCACATTCGCCTTGGCTCCTTTACAGCAGATGCCTGGAGCAGTAAATGAAAGCAGCTCTTTTATCAGTGAGCCCTTTCACCTCCAATTTTTTTATTTCTTATTAAGGCTCCAACCAGTCCTAGCTTTCCCTTCAAATGTAGTACGCACAACTCAAAACAACAACAACCACCACCGCTGCCGCCAGAAACCCAGCTAAACTGCAAAATTATCTACTCTTCTAAACCCTCCCTCGGCCCCCTCCCTCGTTTTTTAGCAGTGCAGTGTTACTCGTAGAGGGTGTTACATGGACCCCACTGTGGCACTCTGAACACCACATGTGGCCAATCTAATTTAGCCTATGGCTAAACAAATCCCCGATCGTGGATTAAACCTGCTCATGCTATTAACAAATGCTGTGAGAAAATGTTTTAACGTGGCTTTGTGAAATAGAAGTTGAAAAAAAGGCTCATAATTTCTTCCAGGGCACAGAAATGTCATTGTGGTCAGCAATTCATCGAATGTGAATATTCAAATATGTATATAATTCAATGTTTAAAAAATTGAGGGGAGGGGTATTTTCTTTTACAGGAGATTGCAAACATCAACATTCAAAATCTGGAGACTCCTTGAAGATTTTCCAAGAGAAGTGGACAGAAGCAGTTCAGTTTTGAAATGAAAGCCTCTGTGCTTCCCAAGGGGTTTGTGGTTTTTTCATAAAATGAGATGTTTTTCATAATTTCAAAAAGAGATGCATCCCCCCCATAAATCCCATCTGCAAGACTGCCCTTCTACAGATGAACTCCATATACCAGTGTTTGAATGGAAGATGAAAAATGCCATCAGTGTTAAACATATTGCTAATTCACTGAAAGATATTTTTTTTTATCTGGACATTATGCCACATTACCAAGGAACAAATGAAATAAAAAAAAATCAAGAAAACTCACATTAGCAGTAAAATTTTCAGCAAAAACATGTTTAAAAGAAAAATATAACTAGCTTTGCAGGACAGTATACTCAAAAACCAATGGAGTATTTTATTCAGGAACTGAACTTGCAAATGCTTACTCGTGTGAGTTGCCTTTCTTGTCCTGTCATACCGCTGAAGGGAAAAATCCCTTGTAAGCCTATAACCAGCCTCACTAAAGTTCTTCTTTGTCCTTCAAAGACCTTTGTTTCACCTTGCATGGAGATAGTTTTATCCTGTATTTGGACTGAGCTCTAACAGGTGTAGAGGTACAAGAACTGGATCCAGGGGCTCAAACTTGCAATAGCAAGAAAAAAGAGCATGGCAGCATTGTACGCTTGGAATTCTATCAAGATGTAAGTAATAAAGAAAAGACATTTTCAAGGAAGCATAATAATAGACTAAATACAGGCAGTTAGCATGGATGAATTTCAAAGAGGGAAGAAAGAAAACATCATGTAAAGAACTGCATAACAATGGATCTGAAAGATATCCAAGTAAGAAGAAAATAGCAGTCCTATCCCAAACATTAGAAGGCTTCTGCCTGTCATTATGGAAGATTATGCTATTATTCAATTACATAATGGATACTTATACAATTCATCCAATTGTAAACAGATTCTTTAAAAATCCATTTTATCCCACAAACAGGAACATAACTTTTAGCAAGGAACCACTTAAACCTTTCCTCCTTGTATCTCTGCCTGTACAGCTTATGTTTTTCATTCACCTGACTAGATGGTTTTCTGCATCCTTTCTGATCAGGGACGTGAAGTGCCCTTTTCCGTTTTATCTTCTTCTCAGTCCCAGAAGTAAGAATAAAGACTTCCCTCATGAGAAGACTCCTGTCTATCCAGGAAGCCAAAAACAGTGCATCCTCCAGAGCTCCACATCACAAGAGACTAAATTCTCCCTGAACACCAAATGTTTGTGTGGCTAAACATCAAGTATTGTGAGTGATTCCTCCACTACATAAATTGCATCCCACAAAGCAAGATACAGGTGACTTACAACCCTTTCCAGATGTTCTGTCCAACTGCAGGCAGTCAGGGCAAGACCACCGACAATTTCTGGTGGTGGTTAAGATAGAAGATTGGGATTGATGAATCTAGGTTCATTTCTTCTTCCTGCAGCCTTCCTGAGTGACTATTGTTAGTTTCTTGCAGATTTAATTCAACCACCTGTGGCCTAGCCCCTATTTTATCTTGTCTACTTAGATAGGGCTGCTGGAAGACTTTGAGAAAGGGCTCATTTTCACTGTGTGGTCCTGCTCAGCCTGGGATCCAGCTATGCAGGGGATGCTGCATCTTGGATACTCAAGTCTGTGATCTGGGGGGAGCACAGTGCAATGGGGTGAGCATTGTTGCATAAAGGAATTACAGAAAGGAGGAGACAGAGGTAACTGAGTCGGGCAATTCTCTAGTCTGCCTTAGCTGTGGTAAGGGTATGCTCTAAAAGCTGGCTGTGAAATTACATCTATATATAATGTATATAGATGTATATAATGTATATACCTGCCATCGCAACATATACATAGCTATCACTGCAATATCTGAGAAACAAAAAGCTAGTTTCCAGGTTTCCTACCACCTTGTGCCCTGAGCCAAATGTCTTGGTGTCTGTCCCATGCCCTGTGCAAAACTGTGGATTTTTTTTTCACCTTAAGGAAAGATTTCCAGGTAAAACTGGTCCTTGTGTATTCCTGCTACACAGATTTGGTTTCTTGCCCAGCCCATGTGCCTGTCTGCCTAAAGCACACCCTGTATTGACGTGGGACCTTTGTGCCTAAGGAGAAAATGCCAACTCATATTGATTGCCCTCACAGTGGTTTAAGAATTAAAACAGCCTGAAACAGAGGTGGGATTCAGGGGTTAGATTTGCTTGGAGAGACATAGTGGCTTTTGAAGTACAGAGAAACTGTAGATCCTGATGGAGGATACATCAGGAAGAGACCTGATGGGGTCTCAGCTAAAAGCAGAGGAAAGGCAAGGAAATTCTGTAGATACTAAGGGTAAGAAAAGAGGTTGTAGTGAGCATATTCATTTCCAGACCCATAATAATGCATTAGCATTTTAAGAGTTAAAAACATAAGTGCAAGACAGTGACTTTGGAGCCCATCCTGCCATAGCAAAATTCACAGCAGGTGGTGGGTTTTCAAATGCAGCAACCCCAGTGCAGAGAACCCGAGGGTTAATATGAAAATAACTTTTAAAATGGGTAATTTTAAAGGCCTGGAGATTGCTGCCTTGGATACCTTTCCTCAGGCCCAATTGCAGGGAGTGGTACAGGTTGGGAGCAATTAAAAGAAAGGAACTCTACCTTGAGTGTTCACCCACAGGGCCAAAAAAAACCAAAAAGAACAGTAGCCAAGTAGAAGTTGATGTTTAACTACACGTCAAGCAAAGGTGTACTGAGGAGCAGGGGTTCAAAGTGGCTGCTCATGACAAGGTCCTTCCTGTAGGCTTTGCGCATGCGCAACCACGCACACATGAATAAGACAGGAACCACTAGAGAAGAGAGACGGAAAGTCCTCTGAAGATGGGAAGGAATCAAGAGAAAAGAAGCTGACCCAGCCAAGATGGCTCAGCTCTATTAACAAGGGATAGCTGAAGGCTAAATGAGGAGGAAAACATGTCATTATCAAGATACAGATTTGCCATAAAGGCTGCATTATTAATTTCAAATATTTTAAAACATTAAAGGCACCAAACTTTTACATAGGTGGCAATAGCCCATCCACATAGATTCATTTTGGGTGGAACACACTGAGTATTTTGGGTAATCCTATTGCAGAAGCCACAGAAAAAGAGAAACTGTATTTATTTTGCCTTTGTCATTTTATGGCACACATTGCTCATTCAGAGTCTTAAATACTGACTTGATCTTCTACCTAGCAAAGCTGAAAAGGCCCAGTTTTTTTCTTCTGCACTGAGAAACAAGTAACTTCCCAAGGTCATACAGGAAGTCTGTGGCATGGAGAAGAATTGCTTTCACCTCTCCTGAGTCACATGCCAGTGCTGCCATTTCCCAGTTATTCTTCGTTATCTGTGATCAGTGTTTTCTCTTATAAGCTGGGGAAAGATAGGGACAAAAATGCAATAGTATGTCCTCCAGAGATGGGTGGTTCCATTCAGTTTCACTGCTCTGAAATAAAAAAAAAAGCACATAGGATTTTGAGGAAAGATCAATTAAATACAGAAGAAAATATTGGATGCCCTCCTCATACTGTTTTTTAAGAGATGACTGGCAGACAGCATAGGACAAAGAGGGTCATTTGAAAAGGATTCCTCTCACTCCTGTGTTTCTAAATGGTAATGGTCTCTCACTATATGTCAACTCTTTCCAACTTCATTCATCAAACAGATCCTCTAGAGAGACCATGTTGATCCCCATGGCTATAAAATTCCCTCGGTGCTGTAATGATCTGAAGGTACAAAAATTCCATGGAAATAAATCCCAATTAAATACACATTAACAACAATGGAAAGATCACTGGGGCTATTAGAGGCAGCCCTAAGACACAGTAACCACACAAAAAAATTGCCCGTCACCTTATTTATCCGCTTTAATCACTGTAGTGCAAAGAAAAACCTTCCTACCGTTTCCATAACTAGTGCTAATTTCTTGCAACTGAACTCAGTAACATTTTCATAATGCTTAAGTACTTATTATTTGTATCGTAGCAACTAGCAGTCTCAATCCAGATCATTCCCTTTTCCTCGATGTTATGAGAGAAGCTTCTACTCCCCTTCCTCCAGAATAAGAAACAATGGAAGATGTAAGACCTCAATTTTACCCAAACAACACAAAAAGTTGAAGCAACTTGTCTCATTTTACTTGAAAGACTGGGGCAACGTCTGGAACTGAGCACACTTTTACAGAGTTTTAACTATAAGAAACTCCTCTTTAACAGTAGGATGTCTTTAAATTCATTGCTGGTAATATGCTTAGTTCACAAGTGTGTGAATGCTCGCTGATATCTGTCATGTTCGAGAGATTTAACACAAAACTGAGTAAGCAGATTATTGTTGAAATGCTTATTCCCATGTTGCCATTCAAACACAACTTTATTCTTTGAGTACTCAGACACGTCTGATACCAAATCCAGCTATGTGCCATGCTCCCACTGAAAATACGACAAGGAGATGGTCCTCAGCCCCAGTAGCACTCCAGCATTATTCAGGATGCTGAGCACAGGCTAGCGCCCACACAGACTTTGCCTGTTTATTTACCGATATTGCAAAGGCAGTTTCCTCCTGCACCTTAAACCTTTCTGCCATATGTAAGTAGAATGAATCCTCGCCCCTCTGTGACAATTTACACCAAACAAAAATCTGGTCTTTGCAACTTCTTCAAAACCTTGATGCAATTACAGCTGCAGACCCACAGAAGTCCTAGGCCTGAATATTCCTGATATTGAAATAGACTGTGCCATCCTGACCGCACCATCACCTAACAAGTGATGTGATCTGTGTGATACACTCTAGTCCAGGTTTTGATCTCGACACAGCACACAGAGAGCATCGTTGGAAGGGACATGTGATATCTTACAGAATTCAGGCTCAGGGAAATTGCCAGTACTTATCTTGCTTGACCAGAGTGCAGCCTTCAAAGCAGTAATCATGAAATCTTATTACTGTACAAAGATTGGAATTATACACTGGTATCTGTGGTTCACACTTTTTGATTGGTTTAGGCCTTACTTGACTGGGAGATACTAGTTTCTGTCAGTAGAAAACTATCCCTTGGTGCTGTCTTCCTTCTGCCAAGCACCTACCTGCTCCAAAGGGGCATGCATTACACATGGCTTCAGTAAATTTTGTCCTAACAAGCAGAAGCACAATTTATGTGGTTTTCCTCAAATCTGAAAGGCCACCAATACTCTTTCTTATCCAAGTGCCATAAAATCAAAGTAAAAAATGAATGCTTAGCAAGCAAACACTGTTAAAAATCAAAAACCACTGGCTCTGCATTTTCATCCACTGCCTTAAAACATTTGCTCCCACTGCAAATAATTGGCTGATCAAATTAAAACTTCCTTGGGAAAACAAGTGGTTCTGACCTGGCCTGTGTACTTTCCACTTCACACTAATAAATCAATGTTGTTCTACTGCCCTTTGCCTTTCTTCCTGTAGGTTACCAGTAGTCTCATTGCCCAATTGCTGTTGCCTTTGTCAGCTGGATTTTGGCTTTTCCTTTCTTTTCGCTGGCACTTGTTTTAAAGCTTGTAAGTAGCTCCAGAACACGCTGTCCATCAACTGACTTCAACAGAGACTTCTTTTTGCAATGCATCATGTTCTATTCCCTGGTGCAGGTTTCTGTCCTAGTGTTCACATCTGGTGGGCTTCATGGATTGGGTTTGAAAGCAATAAATTGTTATGTTTCTCACCTAGCCACCACTAGCATATTTCTGCAGACCATAATGTGCCCTACATTTGATTAAATAAGAAACCCTTAGACTTCATTCATAGCTATGTAACAGGCGTGTAGAAACTACAGCAATCAGCTCAGAGAAACAAGGTCTTAAGAAACTGTGCCACATATTTTTAGTGTCTTTCAATACATTTTGTCAGTTGGAAATAAGGACAAGCTAAGATTACATGACCAATGTGTTTCCTAGCAGATACCTCAGCATCATCGTGGGGCAAAGACTCCTTCTCAAGCACCAGTTTAGAAAGTCAGCTTTGATGGAACTCAGATTTTTAAAAAAGACCAAATCCTGGAGCTGACCACAAGCCCCTGGCTTTTAGTTCCTACTGAGAGCATTCAGTATCTTGCACAGATCTGTTTTTTTCTGCCTTTTTTTTTTTTTTTTTTTTAAGTAAGTCTGATCAACTGTGTTTAAGGCTTTCTAGAGCAAAGACTTTTAATGAAATCTGTGAAAACTGAGATACAACACTGCTGGTACAGTTGATATAGCCAATAGCTAGACTTTACTGAGCTTCTCACTGTAAATTCTTGATTTTGGTAGGTTTTAGATTCCCCAAAATGTAGCTGTTTTGGGTGGATTATATTCAACAAATGCCCACCTCATGTTGACTTTTCTTGTATAAAGGTTCAACCGAAATGACCTAGCCATTTCCCTGAATGGGTTTAGGAGAATATACATTGTTTTTCCCTTTGTAGTAAATGGATTGTTGTGTACTTTTCCTCCAGGAAGCTGTGCTGGGTCCTCCCAGGGAACAGATACACTCAGGTGGGGTTATGAACTCATAACCCTGTGCCTTTTCTTACTGGTGAAAGCTAGGTAAGTTTATTTTTTTTTCACTGCAGATGGAAGCGCACACAAATTTGACTGTTGTGGGTGTTTGAAGTTACAGCTTGCAAAAGTTTACATGGAGACTCATTAGATGCTGGAATTTGATTCTCAACAACTCCACCACGCCATGTAGTTTCCTGCTCACCTCGGTCCTCCCATCCTGACCCGGTCATACAGATATTGTCCTACAGAATAAAAAAGCATCTCCCCACCTGGGCTCTGTGGCCACATTTCCCCTGTCCTAGGAAATGGTGAGAGTTGGAGTTAATATGTGGAGCACTGGAAAATCAAAGAGCAGGAGGGGATCTGCAGTGCTGGGCTGGAGCAGGGGAGAGGCTGGTAGGGAGTTCTGGGAGATTGGATGGGGAAGGACAGGTACAGAAAAGCAGGTACAAATACAAAGGAGTGCAGAAAAAAGAGGAAAGGAGGACAACTGGGTGTTTGGGAGGACATAAGCAATAGGAGTCCTTAGCTTCTGTAGTCTGTACTGCCAGAAAGTAGCAATAAAAACACACAGACAAAACAGTTCAGCTAAACTAATGTTAAATCCAGAAGAGGTCCTTGGGTCAAATCCTCTTTTGTGCACTTCAAGACCTGTCCAGTGCCTGAAGAGACATGGGACTGTGGGGACATGCACCAGCACTGCCAACACATTGAGCCAAGAAGGACTTTAGCCGACACCATTGCGTGTTGATTTAACAGGGAAAGCAAGGGGAACAGGGTAAAAGTCTGACATCCCCATCCTACATGTGCCACTCACAGCACCCACTGCTGCAGACTTCTTCCCTGGAGGCACTCACAGAAGACTGAGCACAGCTCCTTGCAGCAGTGATAGCTGTGATGCCACCTCCCCCCGTAATGTGCAGCCACAGTAAGCAATGAAAGAGCCTGGTCAAGACCTGGGACATTCTCGCTGGCTTTCCTCTTCACCCTGCAGCATAGTGAACACACGTTCCCTGTGCAGGGAAGTGCTCCAACCTCAGCCACGTAGCAGAGATTCACTGCTCATTGGGCAGAAGGAAAATACCAGAGGGGACAGGACTGCAGCCTATGGGTTTGGAAGCTCGGTGAGCCATGGGAGCCCTTGGCTTGATCCCAAGACTGTTTATGTTCTTTGCATGAAACAGTCACTGAGCAAAATTCTTCAGTACCCCAGCCTCATTTGATGAATAGCAAGTTATACAGTATGTCATTGCAACACATAACTCCATTATTGCTAAAAGGCATGAGGTGAAATTATAAATATTCCTTGACTCCCATCCTATTACTAGTATGAGACAAAATGATACATGTGCTGATAAAAGGATTTGAAATGATGGTCTGTGTGTCAGAAGTACTAATAGAGTCAGAATTATTTTTAAAAGATTATGTTAAAGCACAAATTAAAAGGCTATCCAGAAAGAACAGTAGATGAATTCCAATAGGGTATAACGTCTATCAAGGTTTAGCATATACTGTGTAGTTACCCTTAATGGGCTCAGTCTTTCTCACAGATTATTCACATATTCTGTGGGAAGTCTGGTTGGATCTTCTTTCTATCCCCTGTAAACCATGGTTGATAATATCTTTCCATTATATTCCTAAGGTGTAGCTGTTTCATTTTTACCCAAGGGATCCCAGAGCTATTGTGTAGTCCCTAGAAAGCTTTAAAACAATTTGTCTGTGTAGTAATTCTTCTTTATTCCTCCCCATTGCACAAAATCTCACATTTTCTTAATTTCACCATATGAAATGTTTGGGCTTGACTACTGAAAGAGATCACAATCTTTTAAAGGGGGGGAAAAAAATGAAATGTCTTGAGAGGTTATGTGTTGTCTGTGTAATGCTTGGACAAACAGTGCTCGGACAATCCATTGCTTGATTAGATACTAATTCGCTGTGGTTTATCTTAAAGGTACATAGTTCAGACTTTTAGCAAGTTCAGTCTTAAAAGCAGCACATATACCTGGACAAGCCAATAGAAAAAAGTAACAATGCTAATAGAATGAAAATATTCAGTCTTCCTACAGAGGATTTTGCCTCATAAATCTTTTTAATTTTTCTTTTTTTTTTTTTTCCTACTGGGATTTCCACTAATTACACAAATAAATAGACAGCATCTGCTAGAAGAACAGCATTCCAAATGACTGTTAACTGCCTAAAAATTGCTTGCAAATACATTTTTGGCTTTGTTATTCCTAATAATGACTCATTGCTGAATTATCCATTTCTTTATTGGATATGAGGACAAATTAACAAAGCAAATGGAAGTGCTCTAGACTGAAATGTCTGTTATCTTAGGCCTGATCAATTGGTTCATTGAGGTTATTTCCTCCTCACCCTGACTTCCCAGAAAAACACTTTGCTTCACCACAGGAAACTGATTTCTTCATTCACATGCTATTATTCCTGAAACTAATGGAGGTATTTTTAAAATAGCATTATCTAGACTACATTTGGCCCTGCCAGCCCAGCCTGGGATGACTGACAGGAGATGTATCAGCATGACAGAAACAGATCAAAGTGCTGACAAACACATGATTCCCCACATGGTTGGTTGCCTCTAAGTTGGACAGAACTGCTTGGGTGGGATGTAGCCAAAACTATGAGGTGCTCCTTCTGAAGCTTTCTTGTCCATGAATCTTATCTGCTTTTCAGGACTTACCTCAAGTGACAAAAGTCTCCCACCAGTGTTAATGCTGGCAGAGCTTCCCCAGCAATGGCACCCATGGGCCCTAGCCATGAAGACTCTGCCTGGCTCCCTCATTTATTCATGGTGTGTGGACCCTGCTGCCTTGCCTCTGTTGTGTGATGTTGATGGCACCAGTGACCAGGTGGTCCTGGCAGGGACATGGTGGCACGACTTGCTGCACTTGCACAGGAGCCAGCTCAGGTTCCCAGTCCCAGCTGAAGCTTTTGCTCTCTGTGTGGAAGCGTTTGCATCCTGGGGCTGCAGAGCCAGCAGGAATGGGGCTGACTGTCAGGTCCGAGATCTGGAGTGTTTCTGTCCCACATGGCAGATTTGAATGCTGTTGTGTGAGTTTTTCCCTTGTCACATCTGGATCCCAGAGCGGCTGGCTGGGAGCACTTTAATTACAAGGGTTGCAGCATTAACAGGCTCCAGTGCAGCCAGTGGCTTGGAAAGTGTCTGACCGAGACAGCTGCAAGCCAAAAGGCTGAGTCCTGGCATGCCGACGGGGCTTGGCACTGCATCTTCTGTAGCTTCTCCCAGAGAAGATCTGATGCTCACACTTCTGCCTTACAGAGTTTCTCGGTAAATCTAAAGACACAGAAGGTCTTCACAGCCACTTTCAACTTTAGAGTCTACCACAGTCCACTATTGCTCACTAATAGACAAACTTGAAGAAGTCTTAGTAGATAGTTTGAGATAGTAACCTTCACTGCAACAGGTATTAGTTGTAAATGAATTTATTATTATATTTAGCCATATTCTGGAACCCATGTCTCCATACTTTTGTGTCTGTAACAAATAAAAAGAAAGGAGAAAGAAATAAAGAATATTGAAAGCCCAGATTGTTTCCTTATAACGCAGTGAATTAGGACATGAACCTCTATAAATAATCCTTTAATACAAAGAACAAAAACTCCCTTCTCCTCTTCTTATATCTGTAGAGAATATGTTTAGACTGAGAAGAGTCTGTTTTGACTGAAAAACAACAAAAAAATGTGGCTGAGGCAGGAACACCTCCTATGAGGAGCAGGAACTGAAATGGCTTTTAACACAGTGCAATCAAAAGCTCAAATCACAACTTCAGCTTGAGTAACTTCAACTTAAGGAAATCCCAAATATAAATGTTCTCCAAAACTGGACTTTCTCTTCATAACAAGGGACAACAGGACATCCCCATCTAACACTCCTGGCTTTCAAAACTTGTACCCCACCAGACAGGTCAGAGTGTTGTGTTGGATGCGTTGGTGGGATAGTGCTGGTTCAGAACAATGAAACATCTTTGATTAATAAAATTCACACTTGTGCTGAGAGCCGACATTGGACCTGCTCACCACTTCATTCTCATCTAAGCCCTCAGGCTTAAACAAAACCTATTTGCCTTGTGCTGACTTTCTGCACAGGGGTGAATTTCATTCTATGTGAGATCTGTCTGTGCAACAAAACCCAAGAAGTAAAGAGGAATGAGAAATATCTCCCTTCATTCCCACAACATGTCCCTGATTTCCTCTTAAAATGTCTCTGATAATTGCTTTCAAATGCTGGCATGTACGTGCTTTTTGGAGGAGGCACTCTTTCAAAGAAAATGTGCAAATCTCCAGGGCTGATTTTGGTCTTCAGAGGATGGAGTTCCCTAAAACAAACCCTTAAAAAAATAAGAAGTTGCTATTTCTCTAATGAACGCATCTGAAGAACAAGACATATCTTTTTTTTTCAGTCTGACAGAATGAAATGTCAATCCTGAGGAACATTTGCATGTGATTACATAGATCATCTAGCTTTTTCTGATCAAGTGATATGGCATGCAAGCCAAGAACCAATGTACAATAAAACAGACTAAATCCTTATTGCCCAGATTAGCTTCAACTGCTCTTCGTGTTTCTTGGTGAAAATGCAGTTTCAAGTCAGCTGATGGCTACATATTATTGCCCCAATAAAATGTGTTGCAAGGGCTAAGCACTCTAAACTCCAGCTATTGCAATAATTTATTCCTTTTGTTGATCTAAAGACGTAGAGTCCTCATCTTCTCATCATAACTGACTTAACGAAAATCTCTGACAACAAATTGATTTTTTTCAACCTGCCAAGTTCCTGTAGTAGATTTAGAATGAAGCAATCTTTAATTTATTCTTAACATTTAATCCCAATAAAACACTCAAACAGCAGCTTCTGCTGGCATTCGGAATGCAGCTGTTTAATAAAATAGCAGCAGCAGTTCCAGTTTGTGGATGGATACATTTATCTCTGTCTCTTTACACAATAGAGACCTCTATACTCATGGTTAAGCAGGTAAGATGGTTAACCCCAGCAATGACTTTACCATGATGTATTTTGTTTGGATTGTGATACTCAAGCCTTCACATACACGGAGCTCTCACTCAAGTCACGTTAGGCCAAAGCTTAAGAAATACATCCAGTCTGATGTTGCCACTTCATCAGCCTTAAATAGCTTGTAAGGGAAACTTGCACACAGAAGCAAAGCCAACCCCAGTGAAATTCAAAGTTTTCATCTCTCATTTCCATAGGACACCCTTCAGAAGATCTAACCTGGGTATGAACTATCAGCTAAGACATGTGGATCTGTTCCTGTAGCACAGTGTTTCAGGAAAGAAATCTACTGTTAGCTACAGAAATGTCATTTGAAATGCTGTCAAACCAGGCACACGCAATGCCAGTGAATATTCTCCGGTTCTCAGAGTCTGTACTGGTTTTTGACATGGTTCACCCACATAGTAAGAAAGTTCACATTTTCCTGCTGTTCAAGTGTCTGATGCCGTCAGCAATGCTGCCAGCATCAACCCTGTTACTCTCCATAGGGCCTTTCACAATTGTAAAACACATTTTTGTTTTCTTCCATCATAAGCTGTTTTGTTCACTGTTGGCCAAATAATGTTGATAATAATCCCTTCTAGGAAAAGAAGTTTACAAGCATAAAAATCACCTTTGTGTCTTGTAAGGCAACACATTCTCTAGCTCCCCATGGTCATTTGTCATAAGAAAATGAAAGTGTTTAAAGGTATTGACGAATGTTATATCCTCAGTCTTCTCTGAGAGAAGTTTTGGTCATGGGTTAGACACTAGCCAGCCATGCATCCCACATCTATATAAAACACAGATCTTTAGTTCAAACTTTCCACTTTAAAACAACTTACATTGTTCTGGCATTTTTCAAGCAACTACTACTAATTACTTTATGTATATAATACTTTTTCTGACTTAACCTCTCACATCTTATAGAAAAGCCATGTGAGGGGTGAAAATTGCACATGAGGCCTCGTATCTCTTATCAACAGCTTCTGACCTCACAGAGCTGAAGGCAAAAGTGAACCAAAATCCTATCCAGAGCTGCTGGCAGACCGAGGTGTAAGGTGCACAGTCCTTTCAAAATGGTGAGATAAGGGTTTCTTTGGTCATGGCCAGACATGAAAGTGTTAAAGGCAACATGAGGAAGACAAGTCTGCAAGTTCTGAGTTTGAGCTCAAGAGGAAACCACTGAGACGTCTGCCATCAGGCTGACCTGTTGTGTCTCCTGGTTTCTTTGCAGTTCTCCATCTGTCTCTATGCATCTGGTGACCCTTGCCTTCTACTTTGATTGCAAGCTCTTGGGGCTTTTGGAGCTTCTGGGGGTTTGGGACTTTTGGAGCCTGTACTGCACTTGGAACAAGTCCATATGTCCTAGTCATGAACGAGGATCCCTCATTGATGATAGTGATGATAGTGATGGACCAGAATTCTCACCCTTTGGGAAACCCTGGCATTGTGATTATTTTCTCTTCTGGAACCAAAATCAGATATTTCTCACAGAAAGGAAATTATTTTAAAAAAATTAATGAGCACCATTAAGATGTTTTATGTGAATGATACCAAACATAGGTCTGTTAAGTATTACATGTAAAACAATCAGCATAGTATTAACAGTTGTTAATATGACCTGAGTCTAAATAAAATTGAAATGCCAGTGACATAGCAAATCTTTTTATCTTTGAAGGTAAGAAAGATTTTGTCTTACTGTAACAAAATGTTTCAGCATTACTAAAATAAAATTAGAGTGTCACAATTATTTTTTTCAACTTCTTATCTTTGAAAACATCATAAGAGTTGACACATTCCTGCAAAATATTTCATAGTGATGAAGCAACACTTCTTGTATAGGAAGCTGTTCCTTCAGAAAAGCTCTACCTCAGAGAGTTTAGCTTTGGCCTGGTGCTAGAAATCACGAGAGGACTTGCATTTGCGACAGACCTCGTTGGAAGGACATCTTTGAATGAGTGAACAACAAAACTCTCCCTGCATTAACATTCAAGATGGATCTAAGGAGACAGTGCTCCAGCCTTCAATTATTTTCTGCTAAGCACCCAAACAGAACCAGGGCAACCTTGAAAAAGCTGTGCATCTGTAGTGAAACACATACAACTAGAATAAGAAGCAACACCAACTCCATTGTGCCCAGACATGAATTCACTCTTTTTTTTTTTTTAAATACCTGAAGATCCTTTAATAAAAGCATTGTTATTAAGGCAGTATCTGATTAGTTATGTGGTTACGACCATTGCACTAACAACTCATGCAATCCACCATTCAGAGGGTTTAAACACTCCATCTATTCCCTTTGCCTGGTGGATAATTTTGCAGGAGGAAGAGAAGTTGTCAGTCCTGCCCATGCCTACTTCCCCAACTCAGGCCCAATATTTCAGAGACAGCAGAGATGAATGCACTGTGAAAACACCAATTCCACTATTTCCATAAATGCATGGAAACTAACAACATTCAAGAAAGAACAAAATAGGAGTGCTGGGCTCTGTGCAGTGCTTTGCATCCATCATCCTCAGAGAGGCTTCACGAAAGCAGTCAGTGTCATTCTCCTAGCTGTCCAGCATCTCAGGCTTGGCTCAGCGTGTGAGTACTAAGTGGATAACTTTTCTTATAGATTCTTATTAAAAGAGAGAGAAAGAAAGAAGCAGCAAACCCAGACTGGTTCCGATCCAAGCACCTTTTCCATCTCCCATAAAAGATTCACATTCTTTGGCCTTATAAATAAGTTTATGCTAACAGATTAACATCGTAAATAACAGCCTGGTTTGAAGCTGGCAAAAAGACGAACCGCATCTATTAAATGTGGCTCACCTTCATGAGTCTAAACTAGGCTATGAAAATATAACTGACCTGATTCCGCAAGACAACCATGAAAGACAATGTTCTGGGCACACACGCTTCACCTCTCAGGACACTGCTGCTGGAGCGCTGCATGAGAGCGGGCATGCCTCCTCTAGGAAGTCGACTTAGGTATTGACGTGCCAAAAGAAAAGGCGGCTCTAGCTGGGCAATTCATCACAGCTTCCTTCAGAGCTCTGGCTCCCTGTACAGATGGCAAGGGGAGGTAGACACATTCAGAAACTGGTCCTTTCCTACCTCTGCCCACCCCAGGGAACTGGAAACCTCATGACAGTGTGGCAGGGATTCCTGTCATGGGGCAGTGAAGCACCTATGGCCAGCTCACACCATGCCACCCTCCCAAAACCCAAAATCTTTAGGGTCTCTCAGGGTTTGGAGCACCCAGTATCTGTGAGCGGAGATCTACTGGGCTTACCTTCTCATTTTTAATTTAATGGCTAGAAGAGCTGCTGCTCAATGTTGGCACGATGGCAGCACCCTGGTTAGCCCACGTTCATCTCCCCTCCATCCAAGAAGTCACAGTGCAGACTTCATGCCCCAGGGTTGAGCCCAGCGCTGCACACGATGGCCCAAGTCCCCACAAGCTTTTATTGGAGAAATGAGAGAGTGATGGAGTCAGGAGGTAGACAGGGAAATATACCTATGTCCTAGTCGGAGAGCTCTGCTTTCGAGGCCCTTGTTTTTTCCAATGAGTTCCAATGAGTTCCAATGTAAAATAAAAACTCCCTGTGGAGAGATTAGTTTAAGCACGTTGGTACTGAGGACCCTTTCCCCACCATGTTCTTTAGCATTGCTGCTCATCAGCATCCTGTTTGCATCAACTCCTTGTTCATTCCTTTGCTATTGGTACTTTCTGATCAGTCTCTAGCCAGTTCATCATAAATGGCCCATATCAATCCAGCCTTGCAAAGTCAGACCAGGCAAAATAGACTTGAAACTTCAACCAGGTTCAGCTCCAGGTTGGAGACAGCGGAGAGTGCTGGGACAGCACAGACTGGAGTCAGGGAACCCAAGATCTCCTCCTACCATCAGTTCTCTGTGTGGCCTTAAGAAAATTACAATAACACTAGACAAGACTGTGGTCTGAGTTACAGGCAAGGGTGTTAAAACTGTTGTGTTCACACATAAAATGTGCTTGTAATACTTCGTGAGGTCCTCTGATATCTGCACAGTAAAGGTGCTAGGGAAACAAGTACAGTTATTCATGGAGATCCAGAAACTAGAGCCAATAACTGATTTTTGTCTGTCTTCAACCCCAAAGCAGGTAAAATTTGCCAGTTTTGGCAGTTTCACTATCGGCTTTGGTTCAGCTGACCTTAATCTCCTGGAAAGCAGAAACACTGAGAAAGAAAACCCATATATATATATATGTGTATGTGTGTGTGAGAGTGAGTGTGAGTGAGATGCTGCCCTACTGAATTTCAATAGCCCAACTTTAGCTCACGTCCTTTCTCCATGGCTCTAGCCACACGAACAGCTCGCCATAAAAATGCTAAGGTGCAAATTTGCAGCACGTCAGCTGCTCCACAATGACTGTGTGAGCTTGCAAGCCACGATGGATGCAAGGCAGTCCAGCCCTCACTCTTTGACAGTTAAGCTACTTCATATTTAATGCAAGGGCTTACCACAGCTACCTCATGGGGCCAAGCATAAGCACAAGTTACCGCAGACTAGCTCATGTGCTGTAAGGTTGCACCATATATCACAACTTGCTTTAGAAATAGGTAGCTGCTGGGCATGAAGATGATGAGGGCAGCAAGATCAGCTCTGGGCTCCCCAGACCATAAAGCCATACTTGCACCCCTGGTTCTGTGGGGTCTTGACAGCAAACTGCTGCAATGCAGCAATGCTCTGCATAGCCAGACCTGGGACTATGTTCAGTGGGTGCCTGCTGGGGTGTCCAGACAAGCTTGGTACCAAGTGGCTCACCAGCACCAGCCCCAAAGGTGCAGCAGTGCTGTCTGCCATTTTGCCAGGGATTCACCCAGCCCAAGGTGTCTGCCCGTGTTTGTGTAGGTGTGCTCCTGGGCTCTGCGTTGGGGGCACCAGGTATCTCTGCAGTGTTTGGGGTGTTTTCCCTGCACTGTGAGGGCCAGGCATCCCATGCAGAACAGCAGCCACCAGAAGGCAGACCTCATTGCAAGATGAAACCACCAAGGTCAGGCTAAACTCAGATGTGCTGGGGTGAAGAAGTCGGAGTGGCTCTGATGTGGAAGGAAAGCAAATCTACATCCCGCAGCCACTTTCTTGCTCCCTCTGCAGTGCTATGAACCTTTAAAGCCCCTTTCCCTACTCATGTGCTCCCACAGTCTCCACCTCAGCACAGCTCTGCACCGCCACATCCCTGATACCATATCCCGTTGTCCCTCTGGGAACAATGTGGGGACAGCAATGCCTAAGGATTGTTGCTGCATGGTACATTTTTGATTGCAGAGTTGAGAAACCTCAAGTTGCCTCTGCTTGGATTGCTTCATGGTGACTTGTTTCTGTGGGCATACTCCAGCTTAGGCATCTGGCTACCAGCCTTGGTGGGGGAACACTACAGCTCACGGTAGATAAGGATAACCATCCTGAGACATGCTCCCAATATCCCCAAATTAAATGATAAATGTAAAGAATTTAGATACAGTCCAAGGACAAGGAATCCCAGATCCTGAGTCTGCTATTCTTGGCCTTTCACAGTGTCATAAAAAAGCCAAATTTTTATGAGAGTGATTGCTAAACCGAAATTGACTTATTGGAGGTGTTACCTTAGGTCCAGCTCTGATGGATTTCAGGCACGAACATTCCCTGACAGTGAAAAAGCCTTTTCAGGTGTCTCAAGCCAGGCATCTCAAATCAGTGACCGCTTTTGAAAATAAAAACATAGGTCTGGGAACCCGTTCCCACTAAGTCTTGTTTATGCGAGTGCACGGCTACAATGGGCTGCTTGTCTGTGTAATGGCCAGACTCCGAGCAAGGATTTGCAGACTCAGCCTCCTAATCACAGACAGTGGAATCCTGGCCCTACTGAAATCAAGGGAATTTTCCCTTTGACTTCAGCTGGGACCTGGATTTCACCTTCTGTGTTCCCACTTACAAAATGTGATTAACTAGGCTACTTTTTTTCATGGGAGTGTTGGGAGGCTGTAGTCATTAGTGGCTACAAAGCATAATTTTATTTCATATGGTGGAAGCTGCTGTTGAAATCCAAAACGTTGTTATTACAACTTTTTAAATCACATTGCTTCTTGAGCATTTTGCAAACAAGCAAACAAAATGCCTGAAGCTCCCCAAAATAAAATAACTTCACCTTTAGCACTTGAACTTGGAAGTACCGTATGTCAACCTGGGAGTGCAAAGTCTGCGTTTCATGAGCTGCAAAAACTCCCTGGGGGAGATCTAGGGACCGCCAAAAGTTCTTTGGGGGACTCTCTTTTGTACTAAAACTGGGGAACTCTCAGCGGGCTTACCCAGCTGCTGGAAATTCTTCCACAGACACTGATGTGCAGCGCTGTTCCAAAACAAATATCTCCGAGTCCCACACTTCATCCATCTGTTTCGCATTTCAAGGAGTTAGTGTTCCACACACAAGTGTGTTAAGAGACCGAGAGAGCAAGCTGGACCAACAAAGGCTCATTAAAGGCGGGGGGGGGGAGGGGCGGCGAAAGAGAGGGGGAAAAAAAGGAAGGGAAGACAGAAAGCAAGCTATTTTCCAAATATTGTATACAGAGCCATTGGGCAGAGTTAGCATGGAACTGCAAAGACCAGTGAGAAACCAAAGGATCTCCCCCTTGAAACCCCTCTGAAATACAAAACGCTAAGTTCCAGTTCAGAACAATACAGAGAGCTCACGCAGAAGCACATTCATGTCAGGGGTAGTGCAAGTCAAATTTGTCCCTGATGTCAAATCATCGACTGGAGAGCAGCTACACCAGGAATGAAGGAGTCTGCAGGTTCCTATCACTTGACCTGACTTCTGCTACATTTAAAATCATAAAAGATACCTGGTGCTGACCAATAAAAACTAAAAGAAAAGTCAGGGTCGTTTTTGTAGTTTCCTAGGTCTGATCCAAACACTTCAGACTGCTGGAAAGCTAAGTGAACTGCTCTGCAGCTTTTGTTTTCTGTAATTGTCCCTCACACAGTGCACTGTGGGGCCTGCTGAATGCATTTCATACATTTTTTGGCAGTGGCATTCCGTGTTGTGTTAAGGGTTCATTAATCTGCTTGCCACTAGGCCTCTGTGAAAAGGGGAAATTGTTTCACACTTGGTGAAAGACAGAGAAAAGAGTTTAGAGAGGAAGGAGAAACAGATTAAATGGGAAATACAAGCGATGGAGAGACAGGTTTGGGGTAGTGCTTTGTCACTTCTCCAGTTGTACAAAGGCTAAAATGTGAACTCGGGGAATGTGACAGACTTTTGTTCGGGGAAACTGTGCTACTGTGTCATTAATTAGCCCAAGATGGGAAATTTGGCTGCAGCTCATCTCTGCTCAGATTGTGTGAGCTGAAACAATCGAGGCCCATTTCCAGGCTAAGATGGCAAAGGAAATGAAGGAGGCGTAAGAAAGATATTTGTAAAAGGAGCAAGTAAAGAGTAAACTGACATCGTGAATCAAAGAAACAAGGGAAAGAGGCCAGTGGGCTGGGGAGCAATGATTTTCCTGAGAAAGACAGGGTGGCACTGGCACATGTTGCGTCTGCCAAGTGAAGTTCAGCCGCTCAAATGGGTTCACCCAATTAACTCAGCCTGGACTCTCTGTGTGGTACCCAAGGCGTTCCTGCAGCCAAGGTTCAGAATTAAAATGCCCTCAAGGCCTGGAGATACATCTCAGCTCCCAATATGCTTCCTAAGCCTTCACCTAAACATCCTGCCACACAACACGGGGCTGGAAACAGCACAAGGCTGCGGGGTTTCACACCACTGCGTAGGTGTAGACGGCTGGAAGGAAACACCATGGGAAACATTCTCCCATCTGGACCCAAACCTTGTGGTTGACAATGGGTAGCAGCAAGTCCTCTGCGGACGCAAAAGTAAGAGCAAGAGCTGTTGTCACCACTTTTCACAGCAAACAGCTCTTTGGGAGCTGTCCTGTGGGTCCCACTGATCTGGATGCCTTTTGTATAGCTACTCATATACATAAGGGTTTCAGGATCAGGGCCAATACTGTGCTACAGCAGTGAAGATCAGACATGCAGTAAGGATGACATATTGTGTTTTCACAAAAAACAAACAAACAGCTGTGGTTTGAGTTTACAGGCCTATCAAGCATCCCTCTAAAGACAAGTGGAAATTCTGATAAATGGTTTCAGCATTGCCTCACACAAAAATGTGTCTAACCAGGGTGGGCTTTAGTTTTTCCCAGTGATTATGAACTGGTTAGGCAAAACAAAATTTGAGAATAATTTAGACTGGGAAAAATCTATTTTATCTGAACCATAAGAATGCAAGACTGGAGCTGCTGAATAAATTCTATTGTGAATCAGTTCTAATCAAGAGCTTCTTCCTTTGCTTTTCATGAACTGTAATAGAAGCAAACTGGTTGCACTGACCAGATGGCAATAAGATTTGCGGCATCAAGTTTTACGTGTTTTAACATTTTTTGGCTGGTTCTGAGTGCAATCATCTCTTACAGAGAGCCACTTGGACAGTACCCATAGTTGAACTGCTCAGAAAGAAGGTCATACATAAGAAACACCAGCATTTAACGTTTCACTTTGTACTTATATTACAAGGTAGTTTGGTTGGTACCTCTGCAGAAGGAGAGGATGTTTTCTTCAAAACTCTAATAAATGATCCTGCCTTACCCTTTTCATTCAGCAGTGCCTTGCCTGTTTGACAGTGTTTAATTTCTGCACAAAGGTAAAGGAACAAGAGGTGGGAAGATGTACTTGTGCATTGACATTACACGTAACATTTGGCAAGATGCACCTCACCATTGCTCATCCCAGGAGTGGACCTTTTTTTTTTTTCTTCTCTATTTGTGTTTCATGGAAATTTGCAATAGGCCAAATGAACAGGAATAACCCATGACATTATGCCTCCTACCACTGAGTCACTGCTGGTAGAACCAGAATGGAGTCGTGTGCTCCTATGCCACAAAGGGGCCTATAGTTTCTCAGATACTTGATTGACTGTTAAATGAACAGCAAGCACTTCGTTCTTTGTAGTGTGCCATGATTAATTCATCTCCTTCTCATACCCTGCTGTACATGTTGTAGTGGGCTTCATTCATGAACCCAAAAAGACCTGAGTAATGCTCCCCTACTCACAATTTTGTTTCTCCATAGAAGGTCACAAAATATACCATGGCTGCAGGTGGTCTTATGTAAACAAAGCAATCTGGCCAGAATTCAAGGCTCAGCAATATAATATTGTCAAGTGATCATTTTGTTGAAATAGTTGGATGCCTATAAAACATCTGCAAATGTTAAGTTTAAAATACAAATAAAGCCCAAAGTTGGAAACTCCTCAGACTTCTGGTGAAAACATTGTTTTGTAGAACACAGCTCCTCTTGTCCCATGTAAATCTAGTGCTGAATGTGGACAAACAGCTTAGCTCCTGATAGTGCCAAAAAAATGGGCTTTGCATAGGTGCAGAGCTCTTTTATTCCTGCAGGATCATAGCCCAGCTTCCCAGAGAAAAAAGTTATGGGAGAGCAATAAAAATCAGCTTGGGAAGTGGGGGGAGAAGGCTCAGGGTGATATTCTTGTAGATTATGAAACCTAAATTAAACAGAAGAATGAAATCATCTTTCTGTTACTTATTTAGCACTTGGCTGAGACTTTAGACCCTGTCCTGAGAAAAGTCCATAAATGGTATCACCCCAGAAGCAGAACGGTGAAGGCATTAAGTCATGGGGATGCTCATCTGAGATAGAGGTCCCTGCTGATTTTCTGCTGGCCCACAAAGGGACAGTTCCTGACTGCTGGAGGAGAGGGAAATGAAAATGCCACCTCAGTCTGCCCCACTCCCACTCTTGTTTGTTTAACTGTGTGCTGCAAAGCAAAGAAAGAGATGGCGTCAAAGCTCCCTTAGCTTACCATCTACCTGCTCCAGACAAGTTGAGGGCTTGCAGCAGCACAACATCTACTGAAGGAGAAGTGGGAACTGAGGGAGGGAAAAGTCAGGAGCTGGATGATTTAGGAGGATACAAGAACTTCCATGGGAAAAGGGCTTAAAAAGGGCAGCTGCCACCTCACCTTACCCTGGAGATGAAGGATAATATGGTTAAAGCCTCCCTGCAGGTAGCCAGTAGGAACTGTTAGGTTTTGGTTTAACACTTAACAAATCTAAACTGGGGAAGAGAAGAAGAAAGGAACAGAGAAAAGATTTTATATATATTTTCCTGTGTTTGTTTTTCAGCCCTACCGACTTTTCAGCTAACACCCTTATTCACATTTCCCCAGCAAGACCTACTTCTGAATTCTCGGGGTTAGAGGACAAAGTCGCTTTGCTGCTCTCGGCGTATCGGCAGCAATCTCTGCTGTCGAGGAGACACCATGCGTTGGAACAGCAGGTGGTGTTGCAGGTTAGGAGCGAGCTACAAAGCAGAGTTTTGCTCAGCTTTTGACTGCACAATGTCTGGCTCGAACCAGCGCTATTAGTCTCTGAGGCCCCGTCCAAGCTACAGCTTGAGCCGCACTCGCGCTCACAGCTGTGCTGTGTTCAGAACTGTCGGCAGAGGTTTCCTGGCATGGTTTTGCTATCCAGCTTTGCAGCCTGGGATTTCTCTAACAATTGTGTGAGCTGAAACCGTGCTCTTGACTGTCCCTCTGGGTAATATGTCACTTAATTGGTTAATACGCTTATAATATTGCTTAAAGTTGTAGCAGGCATGGACACAAATGGCTTTGAAAAGCAGCTTCAAATGCAATTATAAGCCTTATCGGTTTTTAAAAGAAAGAGAGAAAAAAAAATCCCTCCTTTGGTTGCTGGCGCAGGTGGGAGTGATCCTGTAGACGGGGCAAGAAAGGCCTTTGGCATTTTTAGTGCTGCACCAGGTCATTGTTTTAAGCAGTGCGTAACGAGCATTTTCTCTGCTGGGCAGCCCTGAGCAAGGTTAGGTGATGTGGGGTTTCAAACATGCTCTGCTGTTGGGAGCATCCTCTGCCCCACGGCTCTCATGAGGGTCAGCCGAGGGCTGCGGAAAGCAGGCAGTGTCTGAGGGCAGCGGGCCCCTTGGAGCACCGAGATGGCCATGGCTGTGCTGCCAAGCTCTCCAGCAGACTGATGAGAGTGAAGTCTTGGATGCTGCTTCTGTGCTAGCACAGGCATCTCCCCTGGTTCCCATCGGGTCTCTCAGGGGAGCAGCAGTGCTCCCCACTGGCGCAGGCAGGGCTCGGGCAGCACTGCTGCAGTCAGCTCATCGCCTCTGCTCTCAACCAGGGCATCCTAGTCACATGAGGCATAACTCTCTTATGACTGTTTTCATAAATGGATAAATAATTCACCAAATTCTCCCTTCCTGGTTAACAGACAAATGACTGGTGCTCACCTGCATTTTCTAGAAGAGTAAATATTGCTCTCCAGCAGCCTACAGACACTGCTGCTCTGCAGATGCATACAATTCATTCCTTGAGTGAGAAAAACATACACATTAATGATATATTCAAACTGTAACAAAGCAGTTAATTCATTTGCTAATACATCTTTTCTGCTTTAGACCCTATCAAGTAATGAACATTTAATGACCCATTCATTTTGCTAAGAACTGCTGCATGTCACGGTAGAATCAATACAAAAGATGACCATTTTCACGCATCAGATAATCTTATCTACAAGGTTAAGATAATATTATGTTAATGTTTCCTGCATTATCTTGCATGCTTTCGACTCCTTTGAGAGGGATTCATTTGGCTTTAGCAGCTTTTGCAAGCATTTTTGCCTCCCGGATTATTTCCATTTCATTTTAGCTTTACAATTATTCTTCACACTTGGTCAGATCCAGTAAACAGTAATGAAAAAACAAACAATCGGGAAAAAAAAAACAGGAGTGCAGGCAAATGTTATATTTAACCTGTTTTAACCTCCAGTCTGCTCTGTAAAGCAGAACTGGAGAAGACAGTAAAGAAAGGCCAAGCTGCAGCTGAAGTATGGCTCTTGAACTTGCTTCTGAGTGCTTGCTATGAACAATAATTGAACATAAATTAAAACCAAACAAAAACAAACATAAAAACCCTTCAGACTAATATCCCTCTCAACCTTCAGTTCATTCAAAGCCAGGCCTGGAAGGCATGGAGGAGATGCCATCCACCTGTGGATTCTCTCGCGGGAAGGACCAGGTCCCCTTGGAAAACTCAACCTCCAGCTCCACACGGAATAATGATGGAGTCAGAGATGCATCGTGGGATGGGGATGGCATCCTAGGGTGTGCTCTGCTGTGTGGCCGTGCTCACGTACAGCCAGCAGTAGCAAACATACCTAGAGGTGCTACTTGGTATGCCCCATGCTGTAACTCCAAGGTGTACCCAGAGCCTTCACATGCATTCTTGGTAGCTACATAATATGCACATTTAGGAGTCCCTAAATACTCATTTGCCTCTGTAAATACAACCAAAAGGCTCATTATGGTCTGTTGGGTCAAAACACAACTTTTTTAAAAGTCCCTAAGCATGGATTTTATCAGTACACCTCAACAGTTCCAACAAACCTCCCTCTAATGCACCAGAAAAATAGCATGCATTAAAACATCTCTGAGCAGCACTGCAAGGACAGCTGCATGCAAGGTCGCATGCGATAGCCAGGCTTGACGCAGCCCCGAGCCCTGCTGTTAACTGTGGAAACAAAGAGTGTTTTCACCACGGTCACCTCTGCTTTCCCTGGACTCCGAATGAAACTGAGCCCAGACTAAGCTCCAGTCATCCAGCTACAAAAGCACATGGCCCAATTAAACATCACCACTTCCATCTCACTATGTATTTCTTTTTTTAATTGCTTCTTCCTACAAGTAGCACCCAGGATTATATGACCTGGCAGCATGGGTAGAGTGGGAAAGAGGGAACCTGACACATCCATGCAGCCGTTCACCCCACACTCCCGCAGGAGCAGCCAGCCAGGCAGCTCCCCTCCGCTCTATGCAGCTTCCCTCCACTCTGTGCAGCTCTTTCATACAGCGACCTGGGAGAAAGTAATATTTGTAAAAACTGGAAAAAGAGCTGGCAAAGCCAAAAAAACCTGGCAAGTGAGCTCAGTTTGGTGTACTGCCCCAGCCTGTTTCTCAATTCTGTTCTTTTTGTGCGTGCACTGCCTGCCATCTCTGACCAGGTCCTTAGCTGCTACCTCTCTAAAACAAATAAACAATTTTATTATGAAATGAACACTGATATTGCTTTTTCAAGCTAAATTCCACATTAAGGTGGCAGGGCTTGCTGGCTTTTGAAAGCATGAACACACTCCCACCACCAGCCACTGCTGACAGCTCTCCAGTTTTCTGCTGGGTCTTGCAGTCCTGGGTGTGTTTCCTTCAGTCCCAAAAGCCTGCAATGCACGGAGCTCAGCTTTTGGGCTGACTACACCTTCAGTCTCTGAGATGGTACCGAAAACTCTGAAAATAAGGACTGATCCAATTCTGCAGCTCCGAAAGCATTGGATAAACATAAAGAATGGCAAAAGTTGCTGCTGTTGTTGTTGCTGTTTTATCTAGAGGAGACAAACTTGCATACTATGAAGGAAACACAGATATTACAGAAATAGTGGAAGTAAAAATTAGTTTGTCATTTTGTCATGAAAGTTATTTTTCTTTCTTTAATTGCAAAACACACTGAATTTTTTTACCTGAACACTGTGATCACATTTCAGGAACTTGCTGTAGTGCATAAAAGTAGGAGGCCGAAATAAACACACATTGTCCATCCTGCCTATAGGTAAAAGAAATACAAAAAAAAACCTGCAAAAAAATGTTTTTGCTTTGTTTTATGTTTACACAACATCACTATTTTAACTGCTGAAAATCAAATAATTCTGTAAGTATGATGACTCCTGTCTGCGGGCAGCCCTAGCAGGACATGAGATGTAATCAGATGGGCATCTCTGGGGACGCTTCCTGTAGCATAAAGAATTTTATCCTTTCTGGGCACAAATATCACTCTCAGATTTTTTTATGTCAGAGGAGAGGCATTTTTGCATGCAGGTTTTTTTGCTTTGGTCCTGCAAATTAGGTGACGCTGGACAACAGCTTTTGCAATGCACTCTAATAATAGGGTTATGGAAAGTGGAGTGGGAGGAGAAGGAACCCCTAATTGCAGACATAACTGGCCGATTTTGGGGTGATTGTTGTTCACATAAACATGTAAGGTGCTCCCATTGACTTCCTGTGAGTTTGGATCAGATCCTTTGTCAGTAGCTCAGACTACCTGATTTACCCAAGCTTGCAGATTAGTAGAGTGAAGGATTCTGCTTGCCATGGAAGAGTATAGAAGCATAAGATGTAAGCAAACCCCTAGTTGCAGCAGGAGGACCTACGAGCAGCCTGCACCACTGAAATGAGTCACAATGATTCTATTAAGACAAATATGTCCCCCTCCTCTGTGAAGGAAACCATGTTACAGCCTGAAAAGCCTTCCAGATAACTATACTTCTATAGTGTTATTGTACAACCTCTGCTGTAAAGCAGGGGGGAACCAAAGAGAATACTATAAAGAAACCACCTTGAAATAAGAGGAGAAACCCCTTGACAATTGGATGATTGGTTAAAATTAGTCCCACTACACAAAAGCAACTGTTCTGATCAAGCCCGTGAGAATTAAGCTCTAACACTGAGGAATAAAAACAGATAGACAGGTTGAGAACACAGTTTTTACATAGCTCCATAGATCAAAACCGTCTACTATTGCTTAGAATAACAGTGACAATTACTAGGAAGGGATTTTAAAGGAATAGGCACCAGAGAGGCCCATAGGAAGAAAAAGGGAAGACTGAAGTTCTCGACACCAGGGCTGAAGACAAAAAAAATGACAAAATGAACTTTTCCAGAACACACTGGGAAAACTCTGTGAGATAGGGTCTTTGCAGCTAAAAGGCCTGAAAGGAAATGGAAGTTTGGGTGACTAATTAAAATTGACGAAAACAAGGCAAAGATGGATGAGTTCTGTTTCTACTCCTCCCGTAACTGACAGGGTGAAAGCCTCAGTTTTCCCATCTATAACATGCGTGGGCTAATCAGTTCTCTGTCAACAGCGAGGCCGTCTAGTATTAGAAATAGTTCAAAGTTGCTGGGAGAGCCTTGGATGCTAGGTGTTGTATGGACTATACTGGATTTATTTCTGGGACTGCTGCTTCCAGAGCTGAATCTATGAACAGACGGGACAGTCCAGCAAAGGGGCCTTCTGACTATTTCAGCTCCACGCTCTTAGCCTCACCTTTGCAAGCAATACCTCCTATATTTAAATGTACATTTTCCTTTGCCCTTAACCGATCTTTCTAGAACTGCCTTCGCTACTGGCTGTTCTGTGACAAAACATGAGTCCCCTACGTTTTCCTGCCCTCCATATATTCTCTCTGCTCCTTCTTTTTCCACAGTCTGATCAGGAATTGGCCTATTGTCTTTCAAGCTTATGTGAATTGTTGTTTTTCCCCCTTACACTGTGGATTCTCATTGTTAATATGTGAGTTATATGATTACCCGCAGCTGGAAATTCACTTCTGTAACCATACAGCTATTTCCTGTATTTTTAGAAATGGCTTTTTCCAGCCCTTCTTACATCTAGTCCCAGTAGTACTGGTTTTAAATAGAAACTTATATTTATCTGCAAAGTACTGAGTCCTGGCAGCCCTCAAGGGACATAAGAATCATTCCCCATCTCACATATATGACAGCTCTACAGAGATTGGTTTGCGATGGCTAGAGGGACCTATAGCTTGGCCATTGCTCTTCCGTGAATGGGCATCACAAGCACCTTTGTTGTCTTCGGACATATAATCAACCTGCAACATACAGCCTGTGCTTAGATGTTCCACTCAGTTGCTCTCTAAAGTGCACTGCAAAGAGGTTGCTTGCATCTTAGTTGTGTTGAGTGCTGCACAAGATGGGAAGCTCATTTGCTGTTTTTACAGCTATATCAGCAGCTTTTACTTCTGATTTTACTCAGAAGGGCTCTTCCAGGTGGCCTGACATGAGTCTATAGGACAGGAACAGATGATTATTTGTGGAAGATGAGGAGACACTGCTGCATTTGCTCTTAAAAACTAGAAGGAAAGAGAGTGACAAAGAGTGCTAAGACAAAGGCAAGATCTAATGCAACAAAAGCCAAGGGAGTACATCACAGCCTGCATTGGATGTTCGTCCCTTATTAGAAATGCTCTGTGTGTGATAGAAAGACTAACGTAGTACCAGCACACAACTTTCAATCACTGCAGGCCACTGCAGCATCTCCACAGTGTACATATGTCAGATAGAGGAGAAACAAGTATACCAGCACGCTATTCTTTAAAAAAAAAATAGTGTGACTGTGAGTAGGGTGCATAAATGATGCATGGTGTAATAACTGAAAGGTTCTCTTATTCTGCATGTGGGCCATTCAAGAAGAGCAGCACATGACACAGGACATGCAAGAGCTGGTAGAAACAACTAGCAACCTGTAACTTTTGTCCCTCTTTCATTTGCCCAAGATAGTGGAGATGACTGACATCTATCAGTGATTCTTATCTCTCTTTCCTCCTTTTCCATTAAAGTTGGCCTTATAGGTACCATAAAAGCATGTGCATAAAGGCCTGACAAAATTCTCGGTACAAACAAAAATATCTAGCAGAAGGCCTTATGTTTTTTGATAAAAATATAACTGAAACAGAGTGAACTGTGAAAAAGACCCATTGGTCCTATGGCCAAAAGAATAACGCCTTTTTTAGTGCTGTTAATTTGAGATCACACAGTTGACTTGCCTCAATTCCATAACTCCAAAGACAATAACTGCAAAGGAAAATGAAAGGTGCAAAGCAAACCCAAAGTATCTCCTCACCTGACTGCAGGAGGAATGCTCGTTGCTTCCACCTGCCATTCAAGAAACTAACCGAAACACAGGGTCTGACTCCTGAACTTAAGCAAATCTAAATATTCTGAGGTTACATCTAAATATTACAATGAGCAGGGTATGCCTACCCTTACAGAAAAATCTGAGGTAATGTCAGCCCAACTGGTAGGTCTTCACAGTGCAACGCTGCCTGAATGCATTAGCTTGGGATCGGGCACATTAAAGTCATGTTTGCATGGAAACACAGTTATGCTGTTCCTGGATCAAATATTGGTTCATATTGTGGGAGACATCTACATCTCTGCCCCACACCCTGAGCTCCTCTCATGCCAGGGGGATGCTGCGCAACACAGCCTTTGTGCAGAGGCAGCAAGTTGTTGTAAAGCTGAGAGATCACACCCTGATCATCTGACTTCTACTGTGGGATCTTTTCTTCTGGGCCCCTCTTACAAAGACATATAACATGAAAAGGCTCAATTTTCCACAAAGAAATATTTAGCCGTACAAGTGTTCCTGTGAAGGCATCATTTCATGACTGCCTCAGTTCACTTTAGAGAATGCGTGCAGGGAGGAGGGGTTAAAAATACTTAAGAAGAAAATTTCCCCAGAACTACTCCCTGTTGAGTACACAGGGGGGATAAGCTTTGTCAGTTTAGTTTTAAACAAGAGATAACATCAAATAGGCCCATGGGACTGTTTCCAATTATCAACCCAAACAAAAAGAACAGCTGCACCCAAAAAGGCCTGTGCTTACAGTCGTATTTCATTTTAACCACATTACAAAGAAAAAGTCTCATGATATACAAGGCTTTGGGGTTTTCTTTTTAATTCCACAACGTATTTAGTAAGTCACCACATCATATGGTATAGAGATGCACAGTCAATTAAACAGGCTTTCATTAACATTGCTTTTATACTGACATCAAAATGTCTGAGGTTAATCAAACCATTACATTAGAAGGGAATGCTACAAAAAGGAAATAACTGACAACTCTACCTACAAAACCCATGACTTGATGTCGATACTGTTCCTGGTTGCCTGTCAAGGTAAAGTATCTTGGGATTGTATTTCCTTGGAGTTTTCACAATGATAATGAGAACAATTATATTTCTCCATCTGGAATCCATTAAATATGATTATGATTGCTGACTTTCCTATCCTTATTACTATCTGGATTAGCTAACCCCATTACAAAGACCATGCTCCCAAAGCTCACTTGCAAATATGGTTATATGATTTCCTGTCATCCAACCAGAGTGTCTTTCTCTTTCTCTCTCCCTCTCTCTCATCTCTCTGTTCATGTACCATTTTACAAACTATTTTGCCCTTGTCTCAATTATAAGAACCTTAATAGGTTCAAACTCCCAGGTGACCTGCATTTGCAGGTGTTTAAGAAGGGAAAAATCAGCTGCCTTATGTGGTAATGACTCTTGTGTTGCCTCAATCAAGCAAATAGTTCTGGCCTGTAACTTGCAGGTGGTACAGAGTGGAAACTTAAACATCCTGACCATTTATTTCATGCAGAATAAGTAAAGGTTAAGTAAGGACTATTTAAAAATATGTTATTATAGAGAAGGAAGAAGACAGAGGTTTTGTACTAGGTACTTAATAAGCTATCTTCTCGATTCAGAAAACCGAATTATTGGTTTAAGGCTTCCCAAAGTCTCTGGTTTTCATTCTGTGCTCATTTGCACTATTACTAAATACAGAGCAATTCCACAAGTTTCATTGAAGTTGCTCCAAATTTATACCAGTATAATAAGGATCAGAATATATCAGTTATCTGGAGAGTTTCTTATGAATTTTCATTAAGGAGTCTGTTAAAAGCAGAAATGTTATTAGGTAAGGGTCAGTTCACAGTGTTTTGGTCCCGTACTAGATTTATCTCAAAGTTTGTGTGTCTTAGCTGCAAAATTGAACACGACTCTTTGTAAATAACAGTATCTGTCATAGCAGTAAGACACACCAGAACTGTGTACTCATCTTTACTCCTTGACACCAGACAAGTGTCTTTGTGTCAAAGCTGCAATGGTTTCCTGTAGGGCTCTACATGAAATTATTTCAGAAGCAGCTCTTCACCTATGGCCATGGATCCATGCTTTTTCCTCAGTTACTTTTTCTGCTGTACACCAACCCTCATCTACTGATTTGAGCACTAATTTAGAGGTTTGTTGGTGCATTATATCTTTGCGCAGCCAGCTCAGAAATTTCAAACTGTTTGCTTTGTGCTTTGATTATGCATTAATTTTGACTTGAAAAAGGATTATATAATAATAAGCAGCATTTCAACAGAAGTTAGTTGTAGCTGTTTCTATCTGTAATGATTGTTTAATGACTATTTAAGATGTGCTGCCTGGGGTTGTCTAATCAGACAGTTTTTATTAGCTTTCAATGAATTCATAAAGTGATACCTAATCAGTGATAAAACTTCAGTATTGAGCAAGGTAGAGTTTCATGTGGGAAAAACATAAAGGTTAAAAATTATTAATCTCCATTATCAATTATTATTGTGGGCATTTATAAGGTGTTTATTGTCATGACATCCAGGGAAAAGATACATCAAAACAAAAAATGTTTTCCTGGCCTGCGTTTTCTTCATTAAACCATGGGAAACTGGGTTTGATTCCAAACTTCTTGAAGTCAACAGAGAAAACCACCATGGTGAGTCCACTGCCTTTGGATCAGGCTCATGGTGAGAACAGTTGTTCACACTTTGCTACTCTTGAATCCATTTCAGCTGCTCTCTGTTCACAGCCACTTTTAATTCTTTTTCTTACTGTGCCATTGTGGAAGTGATGTCTTCATAGCAAATTTGAGGAAGAACAACTGTGAAGGGAATTTGGGAACCATGTGTCTTGGGGAAGCACGCTAGGTGTTCTAAAACATCATGTACATGTTTCGCCCATGGTTTCTTTAAGGAGTCAGATATTTTTTAATTACTGCAGTCTAATGAATCCTTTGTACCCACCAGCTGAGCACCAGCAATTGACTGTACATGTTGTTTGTCCATTGAAAGTATGAGCTGAGAGGTGTTTGCTTAAAACTCACTGAAAGAGGTTTACATTGACTCACTATCTCATGTTTGTGACCAGCTAAGGGCATACATATGCCACTTCCCACAACTAAGCTGACATGCAGTAGTTCATTAAGCCACAGTAACATGATCATGTTTTAAGAATCCTAATTGTCATAACTGTGGCTACCACTAATTTGCTGTGGTCGCACTGAAATTTATCAAGTACCACCAGTATGAAATCTACATCAAAAAAGTAAAAGCTTTTTAATTAAATCTCCTTTACTGCCCAAATTAAATATTTAAGTTGTTTAGTGACTCATTTCCAAGTGCCAGCTACTCAGACCTTCTTCGCTGTTTAAAACTTCCTTTTCTGTTTCCATCTCGTTTCTGTCCAGATCTTTCTGTTCTTTCCTTCCTTTGTGCTCATCCTTGCTAATGATAAATTTGCAAGGCCACAGCAAGTTGCCCAACACAAGTACTATCCTCAGCAGTAGAAGCATTGATGTTGATGGGCCAGCAGAATCAGAGCCACCAAACAGATATCTGGCCTAACCGAAACTACCACTGAATCATTGGTTGGCCTTCATATGGTGTCCTACTCAAGTAAAAACCTCTTACAGCAACACGGGCACCTCAAATCTAGCACTCATGAAGAATTTGCAATGAGAAAGACAGCCCTTTTCTCTTCCATGATGTGGGCTTGATTCAACAAAGCATCTGGGCTGGTACTTTTCTTTATGTGCTGAAGTATCTGGAAGAATCGTAACTTCCACGATTGTAACACTGGATATAAGAGGACACAAGCACACTTCACACCTTGCAAGATCGACCTATCATCAATCATCATTTGACACAATAAAAAGAAGTTTCCTTGTGTTCTTACATGCAGATCAACTTGCAAACACCTCCTCTTGGAGTCGCTTACTTAGAGCCAAACCCACACAGCAAAATCCTATTACAAGTTACGTGTAAAGTTTTTATGAGATGAACTATGAACTTTAAAAAGTCTGGAATCTTTAGCAATTGCTTATTGCCTGCAGGATAGATGCAGTTAGTATAGTGCCTTGTGGGCATGCCCTTAGCTGCAATCCTTATTGATGTTCCTTTGCTACTGCTTTCAAAACTGTTAAAATTCCTTCGCTCAAGTGTTCTTAGCACTTATGTTGATAGGGAATACTTCAAAGGATACATCTTTACTTTATCAAATCTCCTTTAATTTTGTAGATGGAATCAAAGAGGTTGGTTTTAAGTCTAGTCAACTTTGCCAACTGTCCTAAGCTCAAGAAATCAATTCCATGTTGCCATGTAATCAATCTAAATGAGAAGCCTAGAATACAACAGGGCAAACTTCTCCTTGTTAAAACTACATTTGCTTCAGCACATTTACACTGGAAATAATTTTGGCCCACTATTCTTACTCCCACACTTTTTCTATTTCTTCTATTCTTCTTAAAGCTTCCCTGATGTATTCAACTCCATGGCTGTACTGATGAGCAGCTGACACATCAGTCCCCAAACCTAGCTCTCAACAGTGTCTGTTGAAGGAACAATATCATATACTTGCTTCTTTTTCTCACAGAAGTCTCCTCTGGCACAAAGAACTTGCTGGGTGTTCTCATGCCGTTATTACAACAGCAAGGTATATAATGAAGATCCATGCACTTGGCAAGTTTTCAAGAACAACTAGCAAAAGACAAAACAGGAGTTTTACAGCTGAAGTCCTGGGCATTAACCTCCACCCACTGTGGCAATCAAAACATTTTTTTTCTCTTAACAACTTAAATACAATCATAAATCTTATGTCAGGGCTACTGAGTTGTCCCTCATGTCATGTTTGGCACAACACATAGCTCTGCTTCTAGTTGAAGCTTTAGCCTGAGTTACGAATTCTATAGTCATGATACAAAATGGATTTTTTTGGTGGTTTTTTTTTTGTCTTGTAAAATAATTATAGAGAGAGTCTAAACTAAAGGAAGAGACCTGAACATGCTAAACAATTTCTGCAGGAAAAATTTATGCAAAACCTGGAAAGCTATGAATCTTTTCAAGCAAGGTGCTTATTCTCATTTGGGACCAGAACAGAAGTTACATAGAAGGGTTATAAAAAAATCTTCACTCCTGTCCCAGTTGCATGAATAGATCTTTAAAAATTATTCTTACCACGATGGAGGAACTGGCCTACTTCAGACTTTGGGAATCACAAGATCAGTTTGGTTTTGTTCTTTTTGAAAGTCTTGTCTCAAGTGTAGACTCAGAAAAGTTGTCTCAGTTGAGACTCTCAGTCTTCAGAACTGCTGTTAGGGTCCTCTGCAATACATCTTGCATCATATACAACAACTGAAGATTATTACCCTCTTGGAAAACTTGTCTCTCAGAAGCTATCCAAAATCAATGCAGATTCAAAGATGTAAAATATGTGGCAGAAGTATTATACGACTTCCATTAAAAATTCCTGCAGATGCAAGATTAACCTTGTCTCAGCAATAGCATTTCACTCTACAAAGTATTCCTGGTTTCCAGAAGGAGAATATTCTTTTTCCTCATAAATTTCACTAGAGAAAATCTTCCCTGATATTTGGTTTCAGTTTTTACTTCCAACAGTATTTTGATTAGACCATGTAACTTTAAAAAATCGTGTCTTGTGCTAATCCTATACTCATGTTAAAAACTCAGTAGCAAAAAGCCATCTACTAGTGTTCTTACCTTTTTGGTAGTATTGAAATGAAAGCCCGACCATGATGCAGGCAATGGTCAAAGTCATGTTGACTTCATCCAGGTTTCCATATGAAAGACGATACATTCCATGAAGATTTTTGTTCTTGCTTTGTCTTCTACTTAAATCTTTTGACAAGGAACTGACTTTGAATGTGTCCTGGAACCTAAAAGAGATGACAAAGCAAATTCAAAACATCTACAGCCACTTACTTTGGCTCTAACACACTGCTTTTTAAGTGAAGAAATTTTGCATGTTCTCATCAGCTTAAAGTTGTGGTAAAGTCTCTGCAAAATGCCAAACCAAAAAAAATGTGTAAAGTACATACATGGATACATAAATATGTATAAAAAGTAAAGGGTTGCAGCATAGCTTAAATATGCCTTTGACACCATTTACCACAGCATTCTCCTGGAGAAAATGGCTGCTCATGGCTTGGACAGCATATGCTTTGCTGGGTAAAAAAACTGGCTGAATGGCTGGGCCCAGAAAGATGTGGTGAATGGAGTTAAATCCAGTTGGCAGCTGGTCACAAGTGGTGTTCCCCATGGCTCAGTATTGGGACAAGTTCTCTCTAATATCTTTATCAATGATCTGGACGAGAGGATCGAGTGCACCCTCAGTAAGTTCACAGATGACACCAAGTTAGGCAGGAGTGTTGATCTGCTTGAGGGTACGAAGGCTCTGCAGAGGGATCTGGACAGGCTGGATCAATGGGCCGAGGCCAACTGTATGAGGTTCAACAAGGCCAAGTGTCGAGTCCTGCACTTGGGGCACAACAACCCCATGCACCACTACAGTCTTGGGGGAGAGTGGCTGGAAAGCTGCCTGGCGGAAAAGGACCTGGGGGTGTTGGTCGGTGGCCAGCTGAATATGAGCCAGCACTGTGCCCAGGTGGCCAAGAAGGCCAACAGCATCCTGGCTTCTATCAGAAATAGTGTGGCCAGCAGGACTAGGGCAGTGATCATCCCCCTGTACTCGGCACTGGTGAGGCCGCACCTCGAATCTTGTGTTCAGTTTTGGGCCCCTCACTGCAAGAAAGTCATTGAGCTGCTGGAGCATGTCCAAAGAAAGGCAACAAAGCTGGTGAAGGGTCTAGAGCACAAGTCTTATGAGGAGCAGCTGAGGGAACTGGGGCTGTTTAGCCTGGAGAAAAGGAGGCTCAGGAAAGACCTTAGCACTCTCTACAACTACCTGAAAAGAGGTTGTAGCGAGGCGGGTGTCAGTCTCTTCTCCCAAGTACCAAGCAATAGGACAAGGGGAAACAGTCTCATGTTGAGCCAGGGGACGTTTAGATTGGATAGCAGGAAAAATTTCTTCACCAAAAGGGTTGTCAAGCATTGGAACAAGCTGCTCAGGGAAGTAGTTGAGTCACCATCCCTGGAGGTATTCAAAAGATGTATAGATGTGGCACTTAGGGACATGGTTTAGTGGTGGACTTGGCAGTGCTAGGTTAACGGTTGGACTTGTTGATCTTGAAGGTCTTTTCCAAGCAAACAAATTCTATGATTCTGTGATTCTATATCACTTCATTTGTCTTGTGCTTCCAGTTGCCTGGCTCAAGGCCTTCACTACATAAGAAATTTGTTTACATAGACTTCAGGCTGCATAAGGCTGGGTTGCAGAGCAGAAACTCTGTGTGTGTTTGTAAATATATACATACAAATAAATTTTTAAATTCTATGTAAATACAATCATGCCCTGTCTTCTGCCTGGGCATCAAAAGAGACCACTGAAGTAAATGACCATAGATTAACTTTGCCACATTAACACCACATCCAGAGAGGACAGTAGATGAGGTGTGTGTATATGTCCAGGTAGGCAACACCAGTATATAAAGTATATGGATATTTGTGGATATCAATCCATAAAGCATCTGTGTGCTTGTATGGAGAACTTTCTACATGAAAGGACACACTCTTGCCTACATATACAGTGTGCATATGTGCATAAGCAGTCACTGACATCTACAGGAGTGTATAGTGTGTGTACATGCCAATTAGTCTGACAACTCCCATGCTGACGAGACATGGCTCTGAATCCTGCGATTCCAAAGAGGTAGCGGTGAGAAGCAGAGTGGCTGGATCCACTGCTGTGTGGGAGACAGGCAGTCGGCAGAGAGGGAGCATCGGTGTGATTGACGTGTAAGCATTGTGCTACTCTGCAAGTCTTTGTTGTGTGCCTATATGGTCTCATTTGTTCTTCTTGGCACTCCCTACAATTCATTTAGTGTCAACTCCACTTGAAGAGACTGTGGCATCTGGTGGGGAGGGAAGAAGGGGATCCATTCAAAATAACAGCAACTTTTAAAAAGAAAACTTCTCTCAATATTTTAGTTGTCTAAATATTTTACCAATGCCTTTGTGCTTTACAGAAGCAAGAAGGTGGAGGGATTTCCACCTCTGTCTGTGTGGTGATGAAAGCAAGCAAGCAGTCACCCTGCTGCAAAATAGGCCCATTTCCAGAGTTTAGGACTCTCATTTGGTACTCCCAACAAGGGATATTCCTCTTTATTAATCTTTACGTTAAGTTTGTTCAGTTCCTGAGTGCTTTCCTCCAGACATTCTCTTATGACTGTTTTTTCCCTTCCCTTTTGAAATGGAAGCGCAATAAGGGTGCAGACTGCCCCGGTGCCAATGCAGGCACGATCTCCCCTACATCCCACGCCTGCTGCAAAACTCCCTCCTCCTGGGTCATGGAGAGGGAGGATTGCCCTTCCAAAGGGTTAAGGCATTTTTGAATACAGATTCGTATCTTGGGCACAGAAAACAGCATGTCGGATGAACAAGAAAAAAAAGATCCTGTTTAGTTTCAGTGTGTGACATTTGCCTGGGGGAAGAAAGTGCAGAGCTCATTGGCAATCCTATTGTTGAAACTCTGACCAGTCAGTTATAAAGTGCCATGATTTAATATGCCAGAGTTGTTTCCATTTTCAGGGTCAATCACTCTGTGAGTGTGTGTGTGTGTATATGTGTTAAAGAAAAATTTTCAAGTTTTATGTTGCTTAATTTCCTTTACAGGAGTTCATTTTGTTTTCAGCAGAACAGATCTCCAGCAAGACTGCTTCCTTCACAGCATGTGGAGGTACATTTTCCAACATCAAATCCTCCATCAAAGCAATGAAAGTTAGAGATTGAAACAATAATTATGACCTTGATCAGGGTTTATTCTGTTACATGATTAATCATACACGATTTTTTAAAATATCAGGTACCTGCCTGCTGCTGGTGTGAATTCCAACTGAAAGCACCACTTATAACATAGCTAGAAGAAAGGTCAACAAATCTGAGCTTGTTACAGCAACCTGCAAGTCCTACACATTTCAGTGTTTAGACATCAGTCTGCGATACCTGTTTTCTTTTATGACTCTGGGCTTTGTTACCAACTTACCATTAATAGGGTTCAGCCAATGCAGATCTTTTGACTCTTTTTCTCTCTCTGTCCTCACCTGTCAGCCTTCTCTTCATCAACTATATTTATTACAATCAAGCCCTGTCAACTGTCACAGCTTACATACAGTCTGCCAGTAAATATGTCTTTCCAGTCATTAGACATTCCTTCCAGTCACCTTGGGATTTCTACCTTGTCTATCTCACTCCAAAAAACTTTTGTTCAGAAGTATTAGACTCCCACAGAGCAGTGTCAGCTTGGGGCCATTATGGTAGGAAGTGACAGAAAACACCAAACTGTCACTCATTAGGATCTAGTTTTTCCAGAGTTGATGTAAGTCAGATTTAGCCCCAAAACGAATCATGATTTATTTAATATATTTGCTTCTACAAGTGTCAGCTCATCAACTTAAAATGTTTCTCCTTTAACTCTATTGAGGCCTGTACAGAAAGTTTTCTTTGAAACCTAGTTTTTGCTCTAAGGCTCAATAATTAGAACAGAATTGAGAACAGTCAAGTTTCTGCTCTACAGGTGCCCTTTAGTGGCCCTTGGTTTTATAATTATATGTACAAAGCATTTGTGTTAGAATTAAGGCTGGACACGTGAGAAAATGCCACCTGGTGGGTAAGCTCTTTTTATGCTGGCTCCCAAGTCCTAGGTGAGAAAATATAAGCCTACAGATAAGTGTAAAGAGAGAAAAACAATTAGCTAGGGAAGCAAGGATGGAAAAAGGAAAAAAAATCCTATTCTTTCCTGATTATGCTGAGAACTGTCTCTCCAAAGGATCTATAGTCCATCCACCCAGAGCAAAACAATACCAGTGAGGTATATTCAGAGTTGCTTCTGCAATTGCACATACAGTAAAAGCCTTTGCTGAGAAGCATAAACCCCAAATGGTCCCTTGCCTCCCCAAAAGTGTGTATGTCAAGCTGGGTTGGTACTGAGAGAGAGATAAGCAGAAGGCCTTAGAGGTCAGTGGATTGCAGAGAAATGTAGAAGTAATAGGTGGTATGTCCATTGGAAAAAGTGAGAAGAAAGAAGGGAGGCATAAGGGTTCAGGACCATTAACCCAAAAGATTTTAATTGCTTGCACCTCAGGCACCAGAGAGCGAGAATCTGGTCCTTCACTGGTAGAAAACAACATAGCTCAATGACTTCAGTGAATTTACAGAGCACAGACATAGAGAGCTAAGTAATGGAGGGAAAATGTCAGTAGCCAGATTTTGTGTTCAAATAAGTATGTCATCATTAGTGATTCACTTACATAGCCGCTATTACAGACTGTAGGGGACTATGCAGTATTCAAAATAGCATGTTAGTACCAATGACTTGGTTTCACTATCAAAATGCAAACAGCTTTGAGGTAGAAAGAGTATATAACATCACAGGTTATACTAAACAGGAATATACACACAAGTGGTGGAGAACAAATCAACTGTCCCGTAAATCATAATTCACTTGAGATTTTTAGTGGACACAATTACCAACTTCTCATTCTTTGTTTTCTGGCTGTGAAAATAACAATTCCTACCACAGATTGCCATCTGAGATTAAATATGGAGCACCAACTATGACAGTCATCAAGGGGCTGAGCAGGGCTTATGAATCATCTATAATAGCTGTGATTGAACAGGCTTGACCCTGACAACTGTGTGAGTGGGAGCAATGAACGCTGGGACACTTAAAAGCTATTTGCTTGGAACCACATGCTGGGCAAAAAATCTTTGGGAAGCCACATTTAAATATTGTGTGCTGTATCAAAAAGGTAATCGTTCACTATTGCTCTGTTAGCAAATAAGATCAGCTATAAATGCTTCTGACAATGTTAAGCTCATTTTCTGCCTTTCCATATGGCAGTTCTAGAAATGTCCTCTGTATAAAAAACAGAGACTTTTTAATGTTTTGGAGAAATTAGGAGAAGAAGTTGGTACTTACATTTTTTAGCATTGAAACCCCAGGTTGCAGCTGATTAATATTGTGTAACCTTTCTTCTTTTTGACCCGATGAATGATGAAGAGCCACTACCTGCTGGTAGCTAAACATAACTCATCATAATTTACAACTTCTTACTGAAAAGAAGCAGCGTTAATTACAAAACAAGGGAATGGAGGGTGAAATGTAGGGGGGTACCATTTACCAGATAACACCTGTTATCTGTCAGCACCACAGCCCTAGTTCTGTACTGATTTTGCAATACTTAAAGCTACATCAGGCTCCTAAACAATGCAGGGATCAGTATTTCTGACATGCTTTTAAGTCCCTCACCACCCTTGCCACCTAATTTCTGCTTTAGAAGTGCTTTGCCCCAGCTGGAGTGCTCACAGCCCCTCCTGCCTGAGGGACCGCAAGGGCATGCCATCTCCCAAGACGTGTATTCACTAAACAGACTGGCCCATACAATACCATGTATAGGAAAGTCTTGCCAGGCTCATACCAGTTAACACCTTTTTACATCTCCCAGGGAGGTTGAGGTGAACCCGCTGGAAGGATCAGCTGTGTCAATGCCTGTCCAGAGCTCCAGACAAAACCAGCCAGTGTGTCCTTCTTTCCCTGGCAGGGAACAATTGCATCACGTAATTAACAATGATGATTTCATGCCAAGGGATGCCTATAGCCAGGCACGAAGGAAGAGATTGACTAAATTTTATTATGCTCTTCTTTTGAGAAAAGGGCAAAGACACAGTCTGTGGGATGGCACTAATGTGGTGAGAAGGTCCAAATTCAAAAACACCAGCCTGAGGGCCACTGAAAGTCTGAAATATTGCTGACATGCAGAGTAATGATAAGTGAAGTAGATTTTCATTAGTATTGAGAAAGTCTGTCTCAAACAAATATACCAGCATTAATAAAGTCTTGCAACCCTTTTTGAAGCAGATGCACATTTATACAGCTGGGAAGCAGAGATCAGAGGGTTTAAGGGACCTTTCTGCAAGGACAGAACTCTTGCTGCTGGAGTTGCCCTCAGACTGCCTCCTTGCTTTTTACCTCTCAGGTGATCTAGGAAACGAGCCTACAAAAACCTACCTCATCACGGCAGACAGACCCCTGACAAAGTCAACAGGCTTTGGATCAGGCATAAGATTTTAAGTTTATACACAAGATGGCAAATAAATTGTCACAGAGCAGTTTGAGAAAATGAAAAGTGACCACAGACATGCCAACCAGCCCAAAAAAGTAATGAGATGGCTAGGCCATGGCAACTGCATCCTCAGTGTGTTCCTCAGCAAAACCCAGAGCAACATCTCTAACAGGAACATCCTAAGGAGGTGGATGTCAATAACACAGCATGATTTCCACCCGCTCTGTGGGAGCTATAAGAGCTACCTTTTCATAGGAAGGCAATAATTCCTGTCTCCCTCAGCCTCCCACAGGGCATCTGTCCAGCACCCTCTCAGAAGACAATGACGTGACTCAACTGCAATCAGCTGCGGACCTTGCTGGAACTCCAGTGCCGCACCATCCTTTCAATCATGCCTTTGATTTTTAAGCACTTTTTCCCTCAAATATGTCCTTTCATTCATTACATAAAAAAATCCTGAACTCACCTAAAGCCCTTCATCACTGGCCCAAAAAAGGATGTCCTAAAAATGGGACACTACATTGTGCTTGACAAACCACCTAAAATACTTACACCAACCTGACTGTTGCGCTCAGTCTCCTTGGCATGAAAACAGACTAAATAAATGCGTGCATGTTTACTGCAGCAATCCAATTATAAAAACTGCAACCAACAAGGAAAATAATAACTGCTGGAGGTGTAGATGAGGAAAGTGGTGGGGGGGAAGAAAGAATGAAAGGAACCTCAAGGTTAAATGAGCAATGGGTTGGGGCACACAAAAAAGATGTAAACAAGAGAAATCTTCCAGCATAATTTTGAAAGTAAAGGCAGACTGATTCATATTATGCAGGTGTACAGAAAGCACTTTGCTGCATTATCCGTCTCAAGTTCTTGCTCCTATTTCCTTTTGTCAAGAGATCTTTGATTGAAAACACGATTGTCTTCCAAAGAAAGGATAAAATGTCATGTGAATAGCTCAAGTGATAGACTGCAGTATCTTGGATGCAGCAAGAAAAAGCAATGCTAATGGATTTGTACAGTAAATAATATGGGGCAAGAGGGAGAAACAATCAGGCCTAGCACATGCACAGAGAAGGCTGCTTGAACCTCCACAATTTGCAGTGATTGCCATGGGTTACTTCAGGCTGGGGGAGAAGGGCTTCCTAATTTCCCCTATAAAAAACAGAGGGAACGCTAACTGTTATGTGCCTTAAGCCCTGATTTTTTAATGAGCTTTTTTTCTGATTTGCTAGTTCTCAAAAGTGCTTTTTCGCAAAACACCTGTCCTCATTGCTGAGGTATGGTGCACTCCTAATGGATCATAGCAACTCTGCCACAAACTGGGACAGAGAAGTCCAGCTCTATGACTGGTAACCATGATCACAAAGTATTTCTTCTGGCCAACAACTGAATGGTCCAAACTTCCTAAGGCTCTTCTGTAGCCATGTGAAGTGAACTTTGTTCTTCAAGAGACCTGCCTCACCTAAAGTTTTGCCAGTTCAGTGGGAGATAAGGACCTGCTAAGCAGGCACAAGTAGGTTCTAAATGAATCCCAGGAAAGGAGAGTAAAAAACACTAGTTGCAAACATCATGCTGGATTAAACTCATGTCACAAAAAGTTGCAGAGAGAGGAAGCAAGCTGAATGCACTGTGACTTTCAAGACTGGGTTGCTATGCTGTTTCTGGGGGTGAATGCATACTTCCTGCTGTTTAGAATAACACAACACACAACAGCAGTTCTGCTGCACGGCTAGCAAGTTGCTGACCCCAAAGCTCAGCAGGTTGCTGACCCCAAAGCTCAGCAGGTTGGAGATACTGGAGCCCAAGCAGCCACGCCTCCAGCCAGCCCCAGCCTGGTCAAACAGGGCTTTGGACACCACACCCTACGTAGCCTTGTGGAGGGCTGTGCTCTGAGCAAATGGGGTGTAGTGGGGGGGATACAGAAGTGGGCTGTAGCTTAGCTCACATAGACGTGGCTACTTCTTTCCAGTCTACTTACCTTCACCCTGGCAGACCCTCGGCTCTACTCCTATCCGCTCACCACACACATACATGTCTGCCTTTCTCCTTCTGAGTCTTCCTCACTGACCTTTCCCAAATGCTTTCTCTGGTTGTAGCCATACCCACTGTCCCTGGTTCCCACTCCTGTTTCCATAGCAGTTATCTACTCCTCCCATCTCTGGCCCACAGTCCTGTGCAGCTCTGATCTGCTCTCCTCACACCTGCTAAGCCTTCCCACTTCCACTCTTTTCCATCCCTTCCTCTGTTTGTTGCCAGGTCCAAATCCTGTTCCCTCAGAGGCTTGTCCTTGTCATCGTGGCGTTCATAAGCATGGCTGCCTTCCCATTCCCTACTGTGTCCCAGGCACCAGCAGAGGAGATCCCAAATTTCTACCCTGTTGGCATCTTAAAAAAATAACTAACATGATGTTTTGGGATTTTTTTGCCTCAAAGTTATTAAAGTACTTGGCTTTGATCAGTGTGAGTTTTGTGTCACAGGTTTCACAGTCCTCGGTGTTATTGTGTTCTTTCCTCTAGCTGGCGTTGGGGCTCCATTTTTCCCTGCACTGTCTAAAGGCTGTCTCAGAAAAAACATTTTTCTGGTTGAGGAGAGATGGCTCACTTTATTAATGTCCAACATTACCCTTTCCAGGAGAAAGGTGGACAAAGGAGGTTGCTTGGAGACATTGTCTCGCCTTTGGGAGCAAAGTCAGACTCACCACCAGTCAGGGCAGGACAGCAGTGTTGAACTCAGCTTTCCATCCACCAGCACATAACAGAAAGTCTTTCTGAACAGTTGCGAATATTAGGTTTCAGATACAAAAAAATACATCCAACTCCTTTTGGCCTTTTGGCTGAGATCAGTAGTAGTATCTGAGATCTGATGCATGCTGTATCAGGGACGACAGCACTCACTGGCAGGGGCATGTGCTCTGTGATCCGACAGATCTTGCCTGTCTTTAACTCCTCTGATCCTATGATTTGGTTGCCCTGTGGGTACACTGCACACCTACCTGGAGATGCACAAGGAGCTGTGGGATGCCATCACACTGTCAAGACGCTTCATGAGATAGCAGCAGCAGAAGACTTTTTGGAAATGACACCGCATCATCATCCACTTCATACTGCTAACTTTGTGGTGCCATTTCCTGGAGCCATCTCACCCTGTTTAGGAACAACAGACAGGGTAAAAGAGGTGAGGTATGAACATTAAAAGTGCCGTTATCTGGTTTTCTAGCTATTGAGAGCCTAGAGTGAACCCCAGGACTTCAACTGCCTCTTCGATCACGGAGCTGACTCAGAAAGCTTGGGAGGTGGTAGTGGTAGGAGACTTTGGAGACCACTAAATCAAACCAGAAAACAGCATGTGTTACTCCTTAACGCCTGTCAGGAACACATCAAGGGGAAGAACTGTACTGTTAGGGGGTCTTCAGTTTGGGAGGCATATGCTGGAGTTCTCATGCAGCTGGTAAATAAAGCGTTACTTGGATTTCTCAACAAAATAAGACAGAGGGAGAGAAAAAGAAGTATAGAGCATAATTCTTTTAATGAGAAAGGTACAGATCCAGTATATCATTCCTGACTGCCAGGAATTAATTAGTTACAGGCATGAAAGGGGGTGGTCACTAGACACATGTAGTTGTACCAATGGTACAAACAGGGGAGTCCAAGCAAGTAACATAAGTAGTTGGCTCAAAAGAGCCAATTAATCAAAAATAAATTTAAAGAAATAAGAAAAAAAGACAGAAAAATGCAAATGAAAATTAGAGGTATTTTATAATTAATTTCCTAATCAAGATAATTATGGAATTGCTGTTAAGTTTAATTCACATACTATTTCAATGGAAAAATTGGTATTTGCAGTACTGATAAGGCTCAGGATGAATGGGTGAAGAGCTGGCTACTTGGCAGATCTCCAAAAGACAATTGTCAACAGAGAGTCATGACTGAATGGGATTTTTCCTTAACAAAATTTATCAGTGAGTAGTACTGGTCTGCAACTAGCTGATGTTTTCAGTTAATAAACATCAATAGCCTCATGCATATGAATTAGTCTCAGTAAAAATTATGTTCACATCAGAACATCTCTGCAAATTGTTTTTGGAAAATTTCAACTCATTTTAAATGTTTCTGACCTGCTCTCTCAAAGTCTTTGCTGATAACAGGTTGTGTTGATTTTCTTCACAGTAGCTGGTATGGGGCTGTGTTTTGTATCTGTGCTGGAAACAGTGTTGATAACACAGGGATGTTTTTGTTATTGCTGAGCAGTGCTTACACAGAGCCAAGGCCTTGTTTGCTTCTCACCACACCCCCCCAGCGAGTAGGCTGGGGGTACGCAGAGATTGGGAGGGGACACAGCTGGGACAGCTGACCCCAACTGACCAAAGGGATATTCCACACCATATGGCATCATGCTCAGCATATAAAGCTGGGCAAGAAGAAGGACGGGGGGGGACACGTCTGGAGTGATGAGGTCTGTCTTCCCAAGTGACCATTACAGGTGATGGAGCCCTGCTTTCCTAGGGATGGCTGGACACCTGCCTGCTGATGGGAAGTGGTGAATTAATTCCTTGTTTTGCTTTGCTTGTGTGTGTGGCTTTTGCTTTACCTATTAAACTGTCTTTATCTCAACCTATGAGTTTTCTCACTGTTACTCTTCTGAGTCTCTCCCCTGTCCCACTGTGAAGGGAATGAGCGAGCAGCTGTGTGGGGTTTAGTTGCTGGCTGGGGTTAAATCATGACACAGGTATGGGAGAACAGAGCGCCTGACAGAGGGACAAAAGAGGGGGCTGCTGATGTGCGGGTGGCATTTGCAACACACTGAGACTCTTGGCAAGGTGGGAAGAATTCAAAGAGAAGGTGTTCTGATACAGCCCGAAGCAAGATTATATACATGGGAAAACATGCCCTTCAGAAGTGTCCATCCATCTCCACTGACTATTGAGGGAGCCTAGGAAATGAGCTGAAATTAGATTACTAACTTTTAGATGCCAAAATTTCTAGTCTGGCTAAACTTAGGTGGGATGTTTCTCACCCTCATAGCAAAGAAGAGAATAAGCAGGCTAGAGAATACACTCCAGGCAAGCATATGCTAGACTATGGGATCCAGTTGTCATGTTAAAAAGGGACATTACAAAATGGGCTCTTTTCTGAGCCACAGAAATTATTTGCTGACTGTAGATAATGTTTGACAGTGAGAAACCTAAAGATCTCACACTGTTTAATTTATCAAAAAGAAGATTACAAGGTTACTTCATTGCAAGCATTATCTCATAGGAATGCCATGTACTGAAATGCTCTTTAATCTAGTAAGAATGGCACAAATATTTAACATTGAGGATGATTAGCCACTAGAATGAACCACCAAGGGAAGAGGTGGATTCTCTCTCTCCTAATGTCTTCACATCAAGTCTGAACACTTTTCTGGCAGATGTGCTTTAATCAAACAAAAGCTATGCTCTAGTCAGATGCAAGTTACTGGGCTGAATGCAGGGGAAAATGGGTGAACAAAGGAGGCACTCCTGGCCTCAAAAATCTACAAATCTGTGAACGCCAAATGTAATTTCAATGTACTTGCAGGAATCAAAGTGTTCGAAGTGTGCTCCACTTTAAGGGACAGGAATCCCAGGAGAGGAGGTGGAGGCGTGCTCCTAGTGTTTATGAACAGCAACTAGCTCTAAAAACTCGGTATCTCGTCCAAAACCTGCCACTGACCCCTTCCATGGCCCAGGCACGACTGCTGCTTCAGACAGGGCTATCTGAAAAGAGACATATCAAACTGGTCTGATTTTTATAGGCGGTGGGCAGGCATGCATGGCTCTGAGGTCAGAGGGATTTGTCAGCACTTAGCACCTATGGATGAGAATTTAGACACCTAATGAAAGGGGAACACTTTGGGAGTGATTTCAATAGCATCTGAAAGACGCGTAGGAAAACCCGCCCTCACTCCCAGCAGTCGCTGTGCTCCCAGATTAGAGCAGCGCTTTTAAAATTCCTGATTTTTTGGCGTCACCTTTCTTTGTCTCTGTTCTCTCAGTTGCAAAATAATCACATTTCCTGGACTGGACAGCTGAAAGGATTAACTTTAGAGTGCTAGTTTTCAACCTAGGGGTCTGAAGACCTCTGGGGAGCTCTGTGGTCTACTTCTAAGATGTCTGTGAGAGGTGGCTAAGAAAAACAAGTCCATTTATGCTGTACAGCATTTTAAGAATGTGCATTTTAAAAGGGACCCACTCCTCTGGAAAATACTTCATAGTCCACAAATCAAAAAAGGTGAAAACCACAGAAACTGAGAAATAGCCTGTAAGTGACCGGTGATTTGTAGCTGCTTTCCATGCACGGGAGTTGCTCAGCATTGTTAGGAAGGGAGGCAAGGTCCCCCCTGGGCAGCACCCTGTCCTCCTTCTGCCTTCCCAGGCGGTAGCTAAGGGCTCTGCCCACAGAGCCCATCTGCAGGCAGAGTGGGGAATGCTGCCTCCTCTCCAGCCATGACCAGAAACAAGTGCAAACAATGGAAATATAAGCAAAAAAGGCCAGAGGAAGCAATTGCATGTAAAGCATCCCCCACATCTCCTAGCTCCCCGGCTGATGCCTCCCACCTCCCACCAAACTCAGCACCAGCTGGCAGGTTTTTGATTGCCTCCTCTCCAAGGTGAGCAGGGGGGCCCATCGGCTGCCAGCAGCCTCCAACACTGGCACGTTCAGGATCATTTCTCATCTTTGTCCCTAGCCTCTGTCATTTTCACCTATTCCCACAAGTTTGGAGCATTTTTTTTTCCCCTTTCCTTCTTTTTTAATGAGAAAGCTTTGCTTGTCAAGCAAGTTTTTTTCTCCCTGAACTCTTAGACTTCCAACCTCGATGAAGGCACAGAAATACTATTCAAAAGGTGAAAGTTTACAGTCTCGAATAACAATGCCAGCTGCTATATTGGTAACAAGTTCCACTTCTGATGCAGGAGGGTTAAGAGGATGGGGAGGAGAAGCCAGCAGCCTGGATGCCTAATGCTGTGGGACTATTTTGGTACCCAAGAGCTGTGGTCTAAAGGTGTCTGTGTCTCCAGGTGGCCTGAGGAACAGCTCTGCATTGGCAGAAGGACTGGGAGACTGCGCCTGGGCATGGGGCATCTGCCTGGCCTTGGGGAAGAGCATCCACCTCCCTCGTGGCTCTGCTCTCCGAATTGTTACTGAATTGTTACTGTCTCTGAATTGTTACTGAAAGGCGGAGTTACTGAATGCCTTCTTTGCCTCTGTCTATACTGTTGGAGGCTGTCCTGAGGAGCCCTGGACCCCTGCGGCCTCAGAAGAAGTCAGGATAGAGGAGGAATCTGTCTTGGTTGATGAGGGCTGGGTCAGGGACCAATTAAGCAACCTGGATGTCCATAAATCCATGGGCCCTGATGGGATGCACCCGCGGGTGCTGAGGGAGCTGGCAGAAGTCATTGCTAGGCCACTCTCCATCATCTTTGCTAAGTCATGGGCAACAGGAGAGGTGCCTGAGGACTGGAGGAAAGCGAATGTCACTCCAGTCTTCAAAAAGGGCAGGAAGGAGGACCCGGGGAACTATAGACCGGTCAGCCTCACCTCCATCCCTGGAAAGGTGATGGAGCAACTTGTTCTTGGTGCTGTCTCTAGGCACATCAAGGATAGGGGGATCATTAGGGGCACTCAGCATGGCTTCACCAACGGGAAGTCTTGCTCAACCAACTTGATAGCCTTTTATGAGGATGTTACCTGGTGGATAGATGATGGTAAAGCTGTGGATGTGGTCTATCTCGATTTCAGTAAAGCGTTTGACACGGTCTCCCACAGCATCCTCACAGCTAAACTGGGGAAGTGTGGTCTGGATGATCGGGTAGTGAGGTGGATTGTGAACTGGCTGAAGGAAAGAAGCCAGAGAGTAGTGGTCAGCGGGACAGAGTCCAGTTGGAGGTTTGTGTCTAGCGGAGTTCCGCAAGGGTCGGTTCTGGGACCAGTTCTATTCAATATATTCATTAATGACTTGGATGAGGGATTAGAGTGCGCTGTCAGCAAGTTCGCTGATGACACAAAACTGGGAGGAGTGGCTGATGTGCCGGAAGGCTGCGCAGCCATTCAGAGAGACCTGGACAGGCTGGAGAGTTGGGCGGGGAGAAATTTAATGAAATATAACAAGGGCAAGTGTAGAGTCCTGCATCTGGGCAAGAACAACCCCATGTACCAGTACAAGTTGGGGACAGAGCTGTTGGAGACCAGCGTAGGGGAAAGGGACCTGGGGGTCCTAGTGGACAACAGGATGACCATGAGCCAGCAGTGTGCCCTTGTGGCCAAGAAGGCCAATGGCATCCTGGGGTGTATTAGAAGGGGTGTGGTCAGCAGGTCGAGAGAGGTTCTCCTCCCCCTCTACTCTGCCCTGGTGAGGCCGCATCTGGAGTATTGTGTCCAGTTCTGGGCCCCTCAGTTCAAGAAGGACAGGGAACTGCTAGAGAGAGTCCGGCGCAGAGCCACGAAGATGATTAAGGGAGTGGAACATCTCCCTTATGAGGAGAGGCTGAGGGAGCTGGGTCTCTTTAGCTTAGAGAAGAGGAGACTGAGGGGTGACCTCATTAATGTTTATAAATATGTAAAGGGCAAGTGTCAAGAGGACGGAGCCAGGCTCTTCTCAGTGACATCCCTTGACAGGACAAGGGGCAATGGGTGCAAGCTGGAGCACAGGAGGTTCCACTTAAATTTGAGGAAAAACTTCTTTACTGTAAGGGTGACTGAACACTGGAACAGGCTGCCCAGAGAGGTTGTGGAGTCTCCTTCTCTGGAGACATTCAAAACCCGCCTGGACGCGTTCCTGTGTGATATGGTCTAGGCAATCCTGCCCCGGCAGGGGGATTGGACTAGATGATCTTTCGAGGTCCCTTCCAATCCCTAACATTCTGTGATTCTGTGATTGTTACCAGGAGTGCAAACCTTCTGTAGCTTGCTCAGGCCATAATCAGATAAAAAAGATATAAGAAAACAAGGATGCAACAAGGGAAAAGTATTCAAATGGCATCATTTTGGGCTTAGCTGCTCCTCTAATGATAACTTTTGTGGTGGTCATCAGACTGTGCAGTTCATTTACAGCCATAGAAAGGTTTTTCTACTACGCGTGCTTTTTAAAGCATTTTGGACCATTTCTTTTAGAATGCTGATTTTTTTTTTTATATCACTGCCAAATAGCCTCTAAAAATTAGACTAACAATACACGTTTACAAGAGACATTCACCTCACTTTTTAATCTTGGAATTCTAGTTCTTCTTTAATCTTAATACTCCAGCTTTGTATTTGAGCTTTGTATTTGCATACAGAGTTTAAGCAAATAGTCAAGGTATCAAATAACAAAGTACAGAAGATCTAAGAGCTGAAATGGTAAATAAAAAACATATATCATAATACTCAGGCTTGAAGCTGGACATTTTGAAATACCATACTGCTGAAGGAGAATTCACAATGCTGTTTCATTGACAACTGACTCCAAATTCTTTCATCATTTTGACATTATCAACTACATAATAAAACAGGCTTTCCCTTTTTTTTTTTGTTAGATATATAATTTATGATTTTATCAATAAAGGGTTATTTTTTTTAACAAGCCATAGCCGAGAAACCTTTGTGGTGGCTTTTTTAAAGCATCAATGACACTAAGATGTATATATCTAGTACAATCATGGACCCGCCTTTCGTGTTTATTGTATATGTATGTGAATATAAACATACGTATACAAACCTACTTCTATTGATGTTTTAAAAAATCTAAAGTAAACCTTTCTTGGGATAGTTATTTGAGAGCCTGCTTTATGAGAAACAAATGTATTGACACAGCATAAATTATGTATCTGAACTAAACTGATGTCGCATTCTTAAGGTAGCTCACCATAGTAGGATGATGAAAGAGCTGAGTGCCAGGGACGAGTGACCTGTATGTATGGGTGTGCAAGGAACCGCACCGTGCCCTGTGCTTGGCAGGGCATGATGAGTGGGAGAGAGGCTTTGGCCCTACTCCCCCGAGTCAGCCCCATCCCGCTGCGGCTGCAGCACCCTGCACTGGTCCTTGCGCTGGTGACACTGAGCAGCACCACGGGACGTGGCAGTGCCCCGTGCTGTCCCCCCTCATCCTCCTCCTACACCTGCTAAGAGAAGGAAGAGTTAACCCTCGGTAATTCTTTTTTTCTTTCCCCTCTCGCTACTTCCTATCACTGCTTGAATTGCTGGAGCTTTGTACATCTGGTTCAGTTCATTCCCAACGATTCAGGTTCTCGTTTTTCCCCTCCCTTGGGGACACCTTTCCTGAGCCTTGCTGCGGAGCCTGACCCCGGTGCCAGCACGATAGAGCCCCAGGAAGTCCCAACAGCCTCATCCCGACTGCGAATACCCAGCTGGGCTTTAAATGCATTGCATCAGAGAGCAGTAGGTCACCACATTAATCAGGAACTCTGAAATCCTCCGAGACACCTTGTTGGGAACGGTTACCGGGTTCTGGCTAGTCTTAAACATAATTTAAAAGACTTTGGGTTTATTTTAAGGCTTTTCCTTTCCTTCAGCCCTATTTCTATGTAAATGCTCTCTTCCACTTCTCACTGCCAACTGCTTCTAACAGACATTATTTTGCTTCTCTGGCCTACTTTGTTGCAGACAAAGTTTTGACTATCTATCTGAGTTCTTTTTTATTCCATTTTACATTTTTAATGCTATGTTGTAAAACGTCCTTCCTCTTGAGCAGTAATAAAAACCTTTTTTTCCCCTTCCCCTCCTCAGATTTCTTTTATAACACATTCAGCATTTTCTGGGACATAATTAAAACATCAAACAGTTTTCCTGCTGGTTATGCTAAAATCTGAATGCTTGAGTCTGCTGGCATTATTGAAAATTAAAATGTACTATTCTTGAGTGTATTTAGGATGCCCTTAAATAACTATCAAAAATGATTTTGTTCTGCTTTATATACAGACTGGCACCATAATGCTAAAATACCTGCATTAAATAATGTCTCTAATTGGTAGCATGAGGATACTTTTTAAAAGTATAAAATATGTATTTTTGTTCACTATTTTTCCTAGGCTAATGTGTCTAATTTTCCCATACAACTTTATCCCCAAGGAAAAATATAGACGGAAAGACCATTACCAATACATGAAGTTCAGTGGTTCTCTCTCTTTAGATGTAATTGCTATCAAGAAGGCTGGCAGCAGGGTAATTTTATTTCAAATGAGTACATTGCCTGAAAAAGGATAAATCAGCCTTTGTAGGTCTGAAATTAGATCCCAGTGTGGGATTGTTCTAGCTAAGTGCACATCAGGTTCATAAAATATATTTGCCAAAATGAAAAGCCCCTAAAATCCAAGGGCAGCAGTGAGCGTGGGGCTGGGGAAGGAAGGTTTCACACCCTGAGAGAAGACCTCCTTCCTCCTCCCTTTGCTAGTAATGGCCTCAAATTACATTTTTAATCCGGCAATGAGGGCTCAATCCTGCTCCCATTCAAGGCAATGGAAAGCCTCCCACAGTACCCAAAATCCCTTTCTGAGGATGATTAATACCTTTGGTCCACATTCACAAAGGACCTGAGGAGGGAAGAACCGATTTCATTGGGAAGCTAGAGAGGGACACCTTTACCAGAATTAGGCATCTAAATATTCCTATGGCTCTGGGTCCAGAGTCCCAATAGCACTCATGGGTTAGATAGCTGAGATAACAAAACCTATGTGTCACTTTAAAATGTCCTGCAAGTATCCTTGCAGTGGAATTAACTCTTAATAACAGTTTTGTTTATTGCAATGATTTCTGTTTTCCATGGCTGCCTTGGATATGGCGAGCAATTTAAAAAAGGAGGGATGACTGGTACACAACACAGAATTTAGATCACACCCCTGCTTTGGACTGTGTGATGTTTCTCACACATTTTTTGAGCCCCAAAGCATGCATGCATCAGGTCAAATGGTGAGAATTGTGTTCCCTATGTGGGGAGGTCACACGAGCAGCTGTGAACCTGGGTCCCCTGCTCCTGGCACAGCTCTGGGAGTGTGTTAGTTCCTGGCTCAGGGCAAGGAAAATCTCTTGTCCCAGGAAAAATTCAGGACAAGAGATCTTACTGGAAGTACAGGATAGTGGTCTCTGTATCCCAGGTCTGTCCTACAGAACAAGATGTGAGATCATGCTCATGCTTAAACTTGACCTGTCCATTTTTTTGCAAATAGGCCCATTTGCATCAATAAAATGCCTCCATCTTCAAAACTGTAAATTTTCAGCAAGACAGGGTTCTGTTTTCCCACACTAAAGAGCATTTTGGTAAAAGCACATGTCCTAGCCAGTGTCACTTATTCACCGTGACTTGGAGATCCAGGATGCCTCCAAGACAGCAAGGCCTCCACTGGCTGTGATGGCCTTGCTGCTTTGGAGAAGATCCCTGCCCTATGGTCCACACCTCTTTATCAAAGAAAGAGTATTGAATGGGAAATGTCATAGAGAATCAATTTTTAAAAAATGTTTGCCTTTCAGTTGCCTGTAGAATGAACTTGAATTTTACAGAGACAAGACAGAATTGTACATAAATGGATGTCCCAAACAGTTTATGATGCAATTTCTCAGACAACCTCCAACAGTCATTCTGTGGCCTTTGTTTCAAGTGCCTTTCTCCTCAAGTCATTTGAATCTAAAAATCTGGCTACAGCCCACAGTACGTGGGCTATGTACAATTAACTTATGCTAACCAGTTCCCAAAAAGTCAATTGATAAAAGCATTCTTAGAAAAGTAGGCAGGTGACTGAAAATCAAAGGATATATGTGGCTCCTTTCCTAAAAAGCAGCCTAACAGTTATAGCCACTTCTCCTGATTTTGAGGAGGAGGGTTTGGCTCAGACTTACTCACTCCTGCTCTCAGCCTCCCGAGCACAGACAAGCCATTTTCTTAAAGGTTAAAAGGAGTCTGCATAACCTCATATGTACAGCGTGTCTGCTCCTTGACCTCAGCTCTCAATGTTGTCCAAAGTTTTACCAGAGAGACAGAAATAACAATAAATCCCCCCAAATGCAGAAGACTGCTGAACACATTTCTTAAGCCAAAAACTTCTGTCTCACTACAATATGCTGAAGTAAAAACATATCCAGGAGTTGTCCCTGGAGTCTCAAATCATTCTCTCATCACACTGGGTTCAAAGACAATGCGAGTTGTGTAGCGTAGCTGAAAGTATCTGCATAAAGAAATTCCTCTATGATGTTGTTTTGTTTCTGGCTTGCTTTTACCTGGGCTATCTGAAGAGATTGTTTGAGGCAAAGGAAAAAAATATGAATAATGTTTGGGCCTAGAGATCAAAAAATCAAGCTTATTTCCATAGTCGTTAGTAGCCAGTATCCCATGTGAATCTGTTCGTTTCTAAAGCTGCACTGAAATGCTGGGTGTATTAGGAAGGATTTCTTTTTATTTTATTTTTCTAAGAGTTTGTTCTTCTTGATTTTTGAAGATGCTGAAAGCTTTTTGATGTCACAAAACCAATCATAAGAGGGAAAACACAAATTTAAATGTGAGATAAAAGGGACTTTGCATGCATGCATAACAAGAAATCCATTGAACAAAACAAATTACTTACCACCTCCACAATGGCTCTCTGCCTCCAAGGGATGGGCTGATCCAGAACGAGGAGGTGACGGTGATAAAGTCACTGTGATACTGCGATCAGAAAAGCTGCAGTAGGAAAAAAAAAAGTATATAAGGGAAAGTAAACTACAAAGAAGGGAGAGTGGAAAAAATGGCTCACCATTCCTCTGGGACTGCAAGTGACTTTCAATATTCCCCAAAAAGTTTCACTTCAAACGTTAAGAGGCCAAAGAGGTCTCTTTCTGTGTGCCAGTTCTGGCAGCCAACGGAGGAAGGTGGATGGCTAAATTTTTCATTCAGATAACTTTGTTCCTGTTTGGATGCGGCTTGTCTAGAATCCCCATTGATGGCAATCAGGTGTGAATTGTCCTAATTTGGAGGGCAAAAGTGATCTCTTGGATCTGAGTTAGTTTTTAAGAGGTTTGATTTTGTTTTCCATTTACAACTCTCCCTTTCTTTTACCATTTTAAAGCGATGAATGATAAGTACTAAGGGTTGGGAAAAGGCCAAGAGAGAGATGTAGTTATAAATTTCCTTGACTGTTCTGTGTTTCAGTGTTCAGGAACCACTTCAGACTGGTTAGCAAGGAACACTCTTCCCTCCAGTCCCCTGCTTCTACCACCAGACAGGGGTAGGTCACGCTGGACACAATTCTTTTATATGTTTTTTTTTTTTAATGTTTATTTTGTTTCCCAGGGTAAAGCACTGATTTCTAGGAGCTGAATGTCTGAGGATGCCTCAAAGGATACTGTATCTACTACAGAATAAGAATATTAAAGATACTTGATGTGTAGGACAGAAGTTTCATTTGACCAGCTGATCTCACCCAAAAAAATGAAGAATTTTCTGAGTACAAATCCTTACCTATGCAGGCATGCGCTGTGCCCAGGGCTGTTGTAACTGAAGACCTTCTTCCCACCTCCTAGTGGGCCCCACTCCAGCTGCACCCTAGACATCTCACCCTCAGAATGTGCTGGCTTGTTCAAGGGTTCTCCATGCCCCATTTCTACTGGGGTTCAAAAACCAGGGGGAGTAAATCCCACAAAGCACTGAAGTAATCTCCTTTCCAAAGGACATGGAATATGGTCAGAGTGCCTGGAAATATTTAGCTTTTTTTCATTTTAGTTTTTTTTTGTCTTGGTTTCTTCCTTTCCCTCTCTTCTTCTATCATTCCCTCTCTTTCCTTGGTCACTGAAGAAGCAGAAGGTAGAAGAATAGAAGAAAGAAAAGAGAAGATGATCAAACAAAAATAAATGAAAGGTTGACTTGATTTTTGAGCAATGAACAAAAACCTGAAACACTTCCTTGAAGAGTTGTTTGGGTTTTTTTCTTTTTAAATCATTGCAAAATCACAATATTTTGAAATACGACTTTCTTTTCATGCGTTCTTTCACTCTTCAATATCCTTTTTACATGGGCAGGCAATGTTCTTGCCTGCTATCAAGCCATTGGCCATGCCAAGCTCCTTTTTTGCTGTTCCATCACAGCAAATCCTTTGGTCACATTTTGATGGTCAGCAACCTTCAGCTTTCATATCTATCGAATATCAGCTACCTGTGAAAATGGCTATTGTCAAAGGTTTTTCTCATGAATACTCTGCTGTCAGTAAAATCTTATTCATGGCCTTCAGTGGTGACTTGGGATCAGATCTTCTTCCAGCGTGCTTGCCGTAAGTTCACTGATCTATGTTATAGGAATTATCCTTGGTTCTTGATATCAAAACAATTGCTCTGAAGTGCATTGATTATCACATCAAATTGAAAATTATAAATTTGAACTAAATTTGACTTCAGAGATTCCCACTGTATTTTTGGAGCTCTAATTTTACTGCTAGTCAGGGAAGAAAATATAGCTCAAATACACAGAGACTACACAGAACGGGTAACAGCATTTGAAGAAGCCTGAAGGAGATTTAAGAAGCCTTCTGCTACTTCAAGTAAGTACCTCTCTGAAAAGCTGTTGCTTTTACCAGTAGCACTATGTCTTGAGGATCTGAAGAGCATTTCCATCACTGAGAGGAGCTGCAGAGAGTTATACAATAATCACCTGCAAATTTGACAAAGCAAAGTCAGGATCTTAATACTGCAATTCATTTCCTTTGATATATTATCTGTCATCTCCCCCTTCCCACACAACCTCTTTATACTGAGAAGGAGATGGCATGTCATCTATTCCCTTGACTTTTGAGAGACAGTTATTTCTCTCCTCTTTCTCTTTCTCCCTCTCCCTCTCAGTCTCTGTCTTTCTCTTTTCTTTTTTCCTCCCTGGTTTCTTCTGGTTGTGTCTCCATTTAGCCCACACACGGGGCTAAACAATAACCAATTGTTCTATCACCCAATGTCCCTTCCCCAACCGAGAAAGGGAATTGAGAAAAGGAGGGAGACTCGCAGGTTAAAATTTAAAGAGATTCAATAAAATAAAGAAACCAATATCAATGCTAAACACACAAAATTATACTTAGCCCACAAAGTTGTGGCAAGTCGCTCCAGGGATAACAACCATTAAGAAGGAAGGAGGGAGGGGAGGGGGAAAGAACAAAGCAAAAAGAGTCCCACCCCTCCCCAGCAGCTTTCCCTTTTATAGTGAACCTGATGTTAATGTTATAGAATACACCTGTGGGCCAGCCTGGGTCAGCTGCCCTGGATTTAACTGCTAATGGCCTTGATCACCATCCCACAGCTGGCCACAAACTGAACCAAAATGTAACAGAAAAGTGATTCTATAAATTTTATCCCCACGAAACCAGGACAGGTTGTTTCTTCCATCTCTCCCTGCATCTTTTATGGTTCTTTCAAAGGAGAAGGAAGAATCCTGTTTGCTTCAGTTTGACACAAAATACTGCAGCAGAGAGAGAGCCCGTGATGAGATCTTCGGCCACGTGGTCCACAACCAAGTGAGGGTGTCCCAGTATACTCCTTTAGGTATGGCCAGGCTGTATTTTAAGCAAAGGTCCAAGCTCTGCTTTTTTCACTTTCAAAGAGCCTGGCCGGGCCTATGGGGAGCTCTGAAGTCCAGGGGAGGAGAAAGCTTACATTCATGCTGCCCACTGTGCAGGGAGGACAGGTCTGCCTCTGGACGTGTCTGCAGGCCTGCATTTGCCACCCAGTTGCCCTTGGGAGCTACAGGGCATGAGTGCTACACAGCGCAAAAGAGCCTGGAGCTGAGTGATAGAATTTATACAACCAGGCTTTTCATTACTGTGGGCTGCTTTGTCACTAGCTCTCGTTGTCTAGCTAAGGCTGAAGAAACCTCGGTTACAATTAATTTAATACTTAAACATCTTCTCAGGCTTTACCGCAGAAAGACAATCTACGGTTTCAAGAATGATTCACACTGCATATCTGGCCCTTAAATTTAAATCGACTTAAAACTTTGATAGAAACTCTGAAGAATACAAAGCTAAGGTTTATTTATATCTCTCATAATCCCTGTGAAATCCTAGGAGTGGGATAACCTGAATGAGAAGTCACAGTGTTTGGGTTCTTGTCTAACCAAGGCTCACTGATTTTTAACTGCATAAATTCAGAAACTCTAAAGACCCAGCCAAAGACAATACAGCAAGCAGTGCAGTTTGGAGATCCCCTCCAGGGAGGAGATGTGGTTGTAAACACTTGAAAATTTTTAAATCCAGTGAATGCTCTAGTTATATTTGGTAGGTCTGACAGGACAAGTAGTCCTAACAATCTGAAACACTGGACAGAATGGAAGGAAAGGCTTGCCAAAGATAACGAAAGCCTCACAGCCCTTTTCATATCTCCTCCGCCAGGACATGGAGCTATCATGGTCTCGGTCCTCTTAGAGATGTTCTTCCCTCCAGGCAGCTCTGATCCAAGGGACACAGCAGATGTCTCTTGCATTGCAAGGTCATCTGGTGAGGGCCTCACACACTGCATGAGGAGTGAGGAAGACCTTCGCAGGGAGCAGAAGCATGACGCTTTCATGCTGGGTCACAGCTTGGACGGCAAAGCCCTTTGCACGGTGTCTGACACACTCGGCCATTCTTAAAAGTCTCTTTGTAGCTGCACTTTACAGGCAGGTTTAAATCAGCATTTGTACAGATATGGTATTGAAGCAGAAAGATTAAATGGCTTCCCTAGGATCTCAGGGGAAGCCTGCAAGAGAAGAAAGGCTTGGTCTGGGCTTGTCTATGCCACGGGCCGGTACCCTGGCCCTGCACCATCTCTCCTGACAGTGACCGGTGCCAGGTTCCAGGCCCTCGGCTCCCGGCAGCAGCATTATGTGGGGTAGGTATGAAGCTCTCCCAGATGAGAAAATGGAAATCTCTCTGCAGAAAAATGTTGGATACTTCTAAAAATAGCTCCATTCAAGAAGCATCAGAATTCCTCTGTAAAAGAAAAGATGTGGAACAAGCAGCAGATAATGTCCAAAGATGTGCTGAAGAGAAAGGGACTGCGGTTCAAAACCAGGACTCTGGGGTTTGTGAGCAACAGACATGAGTAGCAAAGAGACCAAAGAGGTTAGTGCTAGATAGATGGGTAAGGAGAACAAGAGCATTCGCAAAAATACCAGGGGAGATGAAGTACTACCGAGAAGTTGAATCCTTCAGTAAAGCGAGAGACTGAACTCTTTTGAAATCTGCCTTTAAATAAATACACAAACACAAAGTTTGAACAACTAGAAAACACTGGAGAAAAATAAACCTGTAAAAATAAAGATAATGACAAAGAATGGGTAAGGGAATATAGAGAAAATATGAATATAAACAAATCAGCTTTCCAGATTGCATACATCTCGGAACACTTAGGGAATTGAATAACAAATTTATTGTACCACCAACTATTTTTTGACAAATCATGGGAGATTCCCAGGGCCTGGAGCAAAGCAAATATTGTACAGATTTTTCAGAGGAGAACTGAAGCGTGATCCTGATAATTACCATCTCATACGTCAGTTTTCTCTCCCTGGTAGTATAATAGCACAAATAATTTCCTGAGACCTATGGGGCTGACTTGCTCATTACCCCCAGATGATCCAGTATAGTCCAACACAACATTGGTGTGGGGCTGACTGACAGCTACGGTCCCAACCAGGGGAAAGGAGAATGATTCACTCGGCTGCGACGCATCCAGCAGCGTGTCTGGATCCCACACTGCAACCCTGTGCACAAAATACACAAGATGATGCTGAACAAACTCATTTCCAAACTATAAATGATACCAGTGCTCTGCCTAAGCTAATTAGTCCTGATACTGATTCACCTGATCCAAAACTCAGTGATATTGTGGAAAGCGTGTGTTTACATCTGTGAAGAGCCCATGAGGAAACACTCCCAGCTCAGCCATGAGCTGTAGGGACAACCCACCCATCTTGCTTGGATCCCACATTCCTAGAAATGCATCAGGAAGGAATTCAGAGAAAACGAAAAGATTTACAGATTGCTTAAAAAAAAAACCCCACATTGTTAATATAATTGAAAAAAGGGAGAGACAATGAATAGACAGCCACTGCTGCAGTCTGGCTAATGCTCGTAGCTGTTTGTCCAGCTTCTGAGAAAGGGCTAATGCAAAATTCCTTTCCTTAATTTCTTGTTCCCACCCAAAGCCTGCTGGCTTTGACTTTGTGCAGGGCATATATATTTCATCTATAATCATTATTTGTAGATATTTTTTAGGGCCAGGAGGGACCATTAGATCATCAGTTCTGGCCTCCTGCATAACACATGCCGTAGAATTTCATCCAAAAAGGTAATGAACTATTCACCTCGGTTGTGGTGGTGGATGAGGGCTGAACCTGCGACTGTTTGATTCTGTGGCTTTTGTGGGGATTGTGGATGAATTTTGACATTTCTTCATACCAATTCTGCAAAGCATCATCACATGGAAAAACAATAAACAATTCTCTTTTCCAAAAAACCCGCTACTTGGAGAAAGAGAAAAGGGGGGTGGGTGGGTGGAAGCCCACAGTATAAATGGAAAAATTAGACATTATCAGCTTTTTCCAAATTTCATATCAAGCTTTTTATTCTTGCCCTCTTCCTAGTTAACTTTTGTCAAAATAAGCAGACACAAGCATCAGGGAAACTAAATGATAGTTTAGTCTCCAAAAGAGGGGGAAAAAAACTTACTGAAATGTGTTTCAATAGTAGACTTTATAAATCCATTCAGTGTGTCTAATGTAAGTCAGGCTTTAACAAATATTTTTGCTCAACTTGGTTCCAGGATAAAATTGTAGAAGTTACTGAAAGGTGAAAAAAACCCTCAATCTATTCAACTTTAAAAAAAAATAAAAAGACATTTAAGGGGGGTCTAACTGAAGTATACAAAAAATGTTAGCTGAATGGATAATATCAATGCATGTTACTACTTTTGATACTGCACAGATGACAGGATCGGGGGCATAAATGGAAGTTCAAAAAACAAATTCAGAGGAGACATAAGGAAGTGCTTTGTCACTCAAAGAATAATAAATGTTTGGAATGGCCTACTGGGCAAGGTTGTTGAGGCAAAGACAGTGGGCTCGTTCAAGAAGCAATTAGATGCTATCCTGGGGGAAACGCTGCATTACAAGAGACGAGCATCAATGTGTTGAATGGCCTTTTCTCATTCCTAACATTTTCTATGTTCTTTTCTCCAGCTTGTACTCTTAAGGGTCTGCAGCCTCAGTGTATAAAATCAAAACTGAAATCAGGCCCAGCAGTGTTCTCCACTAAACTGGGCCAAGAAGCATAATAAAGATTTGGCCTTGCTATAAAAATGTGCCGCGCTGTACTGCTACCCTGCTTATTCCATGCTGGCTTCTGGGCTTCTAATAAAGGAACAGGCGTCGGGCAAAGCACCCAGGGTTCAAAGATTTGTTTCACACCTTGTGTCGAGTCCCGAGAGCACTGTCAAAAAACTAGGGCACCCTGCCCTTCAGGTGGGAGCACTTCAGAGGTGGGCCAGGACAATTCCAGCGCGTGCAGTGCTCTTTGGAACCTTCACAACTAAACTCAGCATTAAAATGTGCCTTTATTAGTAGTTATTAACAATTTTTGAGAATCGCTCCATCCCTTTCACCTTACCCATCTGTCCTAATTCTGTTCTTCTCCCTCTAAGCACAGCGCTGGTTCTTTCGCCCCCTCTTTTCCCCTTTATGTACATCAAAAGGGAAGTAAAGTTGATTTGTTCTTTGGTGCATGTGAGGGCACTCGCAGGATGAGTGAGTCTTTAGCAGGTTAAATAACACACTGTGTGTTGTGCCAATGCTCACAGAGCAATCAGCCAAAAAGGTGCAATTGCACCCCACCACCTCCTGGGAAAACCACAGCCCCCTCCATGCTGAGGTCCCCCCAGCTGTCCCAGCACTGATTGCCACACACCCACATGCTCACAGGGCAGCAAAGAGGGACCTGTAGAGCATCCCACTGGAGATGCCCCATTTGGGAGGTGTCATGTTCAGCTGCTGAGGAGCACAGAGCTCCTGGCGCCCAGCTGACCAAGCTGAAGTCCACTTAGAAGAGGGCGGTGACTCAATATACATCTTAGGTTAACCATTTTATTGCATTCATCTGATCTACAGCTTAAAGAGGAAGCTTCAGTGGCTCTCTGTAGCAGGCTGCATTGAGGCACTACAGTAAAGATCGTCTCTCCTCCCTTAAACTTACTGGGTACCCTACAAAGAGAGGTAGTAGGCAGGCACGACTAGACAGTGAGGAAGTCCTTGAGGACATTCATTTCACTACACACACAGGACTGTGCAGCTCTTATCAAGTATTCCATAGGCAGCTCAGTGGGGTGGGGAGGGGGGGGAGTTAAGCAAATATTTAAAGAATGCTGCATTTGTAGCTGTGCAGTTTAGTATGGGAAATCTCCACCAAACATAAGGGGCTGCACAAGAGAAAGTATTAAACTACTTTGGGGCAGGGATGTATGGATGTGCAAGAAATGCTCAACTAAGAAAGCAGTTTAATGACTGGAGGAGAGGGATGGCAGCCTCTCCCTCTCCAGCCAGGATGAAGAAGGAAAAAGGAACCTTGAGTTATCACCCTGACCCAGGAGCTAAGGCAGCCCTTAATTCAGGGCCATGCAAACAGAAGTTAAATTAATATGAATTGCTGAAAGACTCTCACAGTCTGTTCTTTCTTCCCCTAACTCTTCTGCAAGCTTTTTCTTTTTTATTTTATTATATTATTATTTTTTACTGGTGATGGATTCTTATTATTATGGTTCTAACCTTCATTACAGTGGCTTTGTGCCCCAGCACTCCAGGGGAAATCCGTATTCAGAATAGCTTTGCAAGTGCTGCCGAAGCCATTTGATGTCTGCACCACTAGCTAAATTATTTGCTATCAAACTTTGAGACTTTTTGCCCTTCCAAAGGAACAATTTCACATGTGGTTTTTGGCTTCCTCTGCAGTGGCCCAGCAATATTATTTTATCCCAGCAAAGAGCATATTATTGTTTAATATCACTGCTATATTCCAGTATGTTTCCCAAGATGATAAATGTTGGCACAGAAAAGAGGCAACTTTTTCAAACAATAAGTAATAAATTGTGGAAGGCTGAGGTAAATATTTTTCCATGTCCCCAAACAACTCTGAGTACATTCCTGAGGAGTGTATTGACAGTAAAATGTTTGAGAACAAGAAAATTTGTTGGATCAGGTTGTGGTTGTTGTCCAACTCATAAAATATCAAGAAAATTCCTAGCTCTTTCTACCATCTGTTCCACAGTGTACTTCTGCGTGCAGCTTTAAGTAAAGCATTCAAAATATCTACTATAGCAAATATGAATATGAATGAGTTAGTGTGAGAACATAAACTGCATTGTTCCAAGGGTTTAGAAAAAAAAAAAAACAAACTGAAACACATAGTTTGTCAGATATGTCCAAATGTAGGGGAAGGTATCTTGGCAATGAATTATTCAAATACCTGGATGCACTGTGCCAGTGAGATCTGCAGTGCTATGGGCACCCATCCCTGCCTGGTGGCATGCAACCCACCCAAGCAAGGTCAAAAGAAGTCACACACAGGTTGCTGAGCACTGAGCGTGTGCAACAAGCTGCTTGTAGACAAGCCACGGATAGCAAATGTCAGAAATTAACTACTAAAAATGTCACCTTGAGATTACATTTTAAAAATACTCCCTGCTGGAGGGCAAGCTGCAAAGAGAAAAGGATGATCAAAATAAAAATATTATTATCTAGTGTAAGGATTACCTGCAGGTAACGCCACCGCAACCATCCTTGAGTGCATTGCTTCCAACACCATACATGTAACAGTCCATCTCTACCCCTATACATCTCTTCGAACCCCATCCTTACAGATTCTACCCTCACGCTGGCACACTCACCCAGAAAGAGTGATCACTTAACCCATCAGGAGCCAGAGGGAAAAGGACAAGCAGCGAAGCTGCAGGTACCTGGCCCCAGCTGTGTGAAAATGTGCACCTCAGTATACATAGAAAAGGCTTCTTGATAATATTTTTTGAAAGATTTTTACAATGTTTAAGTATTGAATATGGGCATATTCAACATCCTTCTTGGCCAATATCTGCCTGTTTAAATGGAAACTACTAGTCCTCTAGCACTATAAGGGGAAAACATACCCAGTATACATACTCTGCACTTGAGACATAAATAATAAATGCAATTTAAACGAAATTTGAGCAGATTTTCCATTAAGTAACAGATCACTGTTGGATGGTCATGGGTTTTTATATCTGGCAGAGGGCTGTACCTCAGATATGTAGACATCATGTAGAGATGGGATATTTTGTACGAACATTAATAATGATGTTCCTACATTGCTCATGCTGTGGAAATGCTTCCTATTCATCTCATTATCTTCTGGTCCCACAATGGCAGCATGATGAGTGCAGAGAAATGAGTGAGAAGCCTTCTATGTCTTTGTGTGGTGGGTATAAAATGGTTGCAAACCAGATGAATGCTTAAATACATTATCTCTTTGACATTTTGCACTACCATTCTGGAAAGACCCCATATATTTAGTATCAAAAGGGCAGAGACCACTTACCATGGGAGAAAAAGAGAATGACTGTTTTGTCCTGCTATCTGTATCCCAGGGAGCAGATCACAGAGGACCAATATGGTTTCCCTTACGCCTTGAAAGGGGTTGATGAGAACCCAGAAGCACCTAGATAGAAGTCAGATTTGTTCACTCATATCAGTCCCACAGATCTGCTCTAAATCTCTCTTCCCACTCTCCTCCTCCAGGGTTAAAAAGATGGCAGAGCAGAGTGTGCCAGAGAGAGGCTGTTCTGAGTTATTGTTGTGTTTGTTTCAGTGGTCATTGCTGTCTTCATAACCCTTATTTCAATATAAATCACTTATGTTTTCACATTTTCTCCTGGACTAGTTCCACACCCCAAGGACGATTCCCATGAGTAGCTGTTGAATTTGGCCCCCCTCAGCTCTTCTCTAATGACCTTTCACAACATTGGTAAAGGCTTCAGCACTCACAGAAAACATCAAAGGGCCTATTCTCATCTTTCATGGAATCTAATAAGAATGGTGGGGCTGTATATTCACAAAGCTGGCACTACTTCTCTGCATGTCCTTGGGCAACTCCTTCAAAAGCTGTAGGAGTCTCCATGTAGGAGAATGGGAAGAACGACACTGGCCTGCCAACCATGAAGATTACAACACAGAATGACTTAAAAGACTTGTTGAAGCCCAAAACAGTTGATGCAGGCAAAACACTTTGCAGTAAAGTAAGAGGTACACACATTCATGGTGAGGAGAGTAATGTGGCTAGAGGCAACTTAGCTGCCACCACAGCCTGTAGCCCTAAAATACAAATGATGACAAGACTGCAAGCATGGATATCCCAAGCTTCACTGATGTAATTTACATCAGTGGACAACTTCTTGTACAGACTAATCTTTGGAAGAGGCCCCCTTCCCGCATGCTATTAACAGAACTATAAATATTTAATTTGAAATAGAAGATACTAATAAGCATCTTAAATAAAAGAAGATTGTGATAGATTGGCAGACTGCCATGCTCATCTCCACTTTATACAGTGCTTCCTTCTTGTCTTGAACTGCTAGATGACATCCTTCCGATGGAATTAATTGGCCTCTTTCTTGCCCCATGCTATTTCTGGTTTAATTATCCTGTAGTTTGGCCAGCAGTGGACGATGTTCTTCCTGTCGCTGCTCTTTTGCTCTCAAAGTTCTCTGTTGGTGCAGGATGTTTTCTAAATTCAGTTCCATTTTCCTCTTAAAAGTTCCTGACCAATATTGTGTGATATTTGCTGCAGAAAGAACTACTTAAACCCAGAGCTGTGAACAAAATCCATTGGTTTCAACAGCGGATAGATGAGGTTTTCACACCTGCCATGTGCCTCAGCAGTTGTGGGACAGAAATGTGCAATGGTAAAAGAAGTTGCACATGTGAGGAAGAAGAGATGACAAGACTGATTGGAAGAAAAGAAACTGAGTTTCTCTTTTCTCATGAAACTACAATTTGATCTCAGGTTACTGAAATACTTCCATTTACTTCATGGCTTTTCCTTTGCAGATATATCAGATAGTAGATTTATCCAGTGAAGTACATTCCCTTGTAGTTACCAAATTACCAAAATGCAAAAAGTTACAAAAGAGATTAAATGTATTTTAGAATTAGCCAATGGGATTTTGGTTAATTTTTACACTTCTTTCCATACACCGATTGACTTTTTCTATTATAGCATTTTAAACTGTTAAAAAGAAACTTAAAAATTATGGAAGAGGAACCTTTCCGGATAGAGAGAGGGAAGGAAAAGGAAAGTTCACCTTACAAGTAAGCCCTCTTGCCTGGTAAACAGAATGGGTAAAAGGGTGATATGTTGAGAAAGTATGAAAGCCATTCCTGAAAAGTTTCATAGCCGTTGAAGAGCATAATGTCACATTAAAGTAAACCCAAACCGATCCCAAACCCCAAATTTCCATCTTTTTCTGTTCCTGGGAATCTTTCAGAATTCACTCTTTGTGACAGCTGGTACCTGATTTTTCTCATACCATGACATATTGCCTAGTTTACATGCCCAGCCAGTGCCTTCTTATATGGCCTGTCGGAGCTGGTTTAGTCTGTGTCAGGGAGCCAAGTATTAGTAAAGCTGGGGAACATTCTCCTAGATCAAGAGAATATTCCTGTTCTATGAGCCAGGCACTGCAGCTACACTTGAGACCAGACATGGACACATACTGTACTCTGCAGTGGTATTTCTAGGATTGTTAACAGTTGAAGAGATGTGAGGCACAGCCCTGTAACATTATTTCCTTTGCCTTCAAAAAGCACTTCTCTGAAGTGCCCGGAAACATCCTGTCTTAGGGGTTATTCCCAGTTAAGATAAACTGAGTGAAAATGTGCAACTGCTGTCAAAAGAAGAATAACGTTAGTGCTTACAAAAGCTCCCCTTCAGATATGAACACTGCACCATTAAACATAACCTCTGTGTTTGATATCTCTGTCATATTTTCTCACACTGGAGATGGTCCCAAAGCAAACCACTGAACGCAAGCACAGAACATGATTAAGAATCAAAGCCTAGAACACCAGAACATATGTTTGGCTTCTTGCTTGTATCTTTATAGAGGTCCAGCCAAAAGCCTCAGTGCTAACACCCTTGAATATTTGTGTGTTTTGCACAATAGGCCAAAATATTCATGCTTAATACTATTAACCTTTTACTGACTAAACCTTTGATGTAAATCTAGTAACTGCCATTGATTCTGCAGGAGAGAGAAGCCCTGTATGACCCGAATACAAGGCCAGCTCAGCCTTGTGTTTCTTCCCCAGATATTCTGATTGCTCCTTCAAGTCAAGAGCACATTACTCCATACTCCTGAATCCCTGAGTTGGGCTCCCATAATGTTCAGGCCCTTAGACAAAACTCTGGAGGTGCAGCGCTACATGATATGGACCCACCATGCTTACTTCAAGAGGACCAGATGCAGTGGTTTCCATTGGAAGCTAGTGGCCCATGGTTAAGACAAGAGTAAAAGACAAGTTTCTCATACTAAGGTGGTTTACTCCTAGCAATAAGAAAATTGGATAGCAAAGAGAAAACGTCTTCAGTATGACCAAAGGACTATGCACATATCTCTCAAACCTAAAATGTACCCATAAGGGCATTCCCCTAGGAATGTACTCCTTTTGTGAGAAAAGTCAAACTTACCTGTAAATTCCACAGCTGGAGGTCTGACATCATCAGATACTTCTGAAAACCTGGACTTTGCCTCCATCCTTCTTATGTCCTTGTGAGACTCTTCAAATTCCACTGAAGGTTTCTGCTCTCCCGGTCCTCTAGCTTGCTTAGATATGTCTCAGCAGTCTGCTGACATCCCATACAGGTCAAGACAAAGTGTCAAACAAGTGATTTTTGCAATAAATCAAGCTTTTGCCCAGGTTCAGGTATTCACTATGTTTTCCTCCTTGAGGTTGTTTCTGTCAATTTCCCTAAGTGAATTAACAAATATTACAATTCTAGAGGTATTTTTACACCACTCATGTAAGACTAGAGACTACCCAAACTATTACAGTGTATCTGAAATCTGTCCTGGCAACTACCTTGTGGATATGATACAGGGGATACCTTAGTGTGTTTTCCTTGCACACCCAGAATCCCAATGAAAATAAAATTATATAAGATAGAAAAGATGAAACCAAAAAAAAAATCATTTAAATGTTACTCCAGAAAATTTCAGCATAGAACACCTTAATCGTGTTCTTTAATCAAATCCCAAATAAAATCAGCTGTCTTGTAAAGTGAGAACAGAGAAAAATTAGGACAGTTTGTGAAAAAAGTTAGACTTTTTTTATTCCAGGAGAACTCAGCTAAAAGCTCCCTCCATTCAGGCACCTGGGTTTCGTTTCATAATAGCTTCAGTCCATTGTTCCTTGCCATCAGAGCTGACTATGTTCAAGCTAAGGCAGATCTTGTTCCTAAATTTATGTCTCTGTGTGTGACCACTACAATATGTGTTTTGTATGCTTTTTCCTGAAAGCCTAATATAGTGATACCTGTGACACGGCTTGGACTCCCCCTTTCATGTATATTACCAACTCGAACTGCAACCTGCTGGTAGATATTTCTTAAACTCTAAAATGAGGGTCTAACCTTCTCTTCTTTTTCTTTTTCTTCTCTGTTACCTATAATCTTGATTTGACTCACACAAAAGTGACACAGTGGGAAATCCACTCAAGAAGACTTTGACAACTAACAATGGAAACCTACCTACAGGAAAGTTGACTGGTGGCGTTTATAGTGAAAAAATGTATTCAAGTTTAAAGATGTCATCTGTGTTAACTGGTCCGTGTTGGTTTTGTGTGTTTTTGTCAAAAGAAATGTGCTGCGGAGTCACCTCTGTCAGGGTAAAGAAAACTAGCCAGAACAACATCACCACTAAAAAAGACAGGTATATTGAGGAAAAAAAAAATCCCCCCCAAATATCTAAGTTTGGGTAAATATGATTTTTAGGTTGGACCAAATCCAAAGGACTTATATGAAACAGTGAAACTTGAGCATATTTAAATGCAACTAACATACAGTATTATTTATACTCCTGTTCCTTTTGCCTTCTCTAACATGAAAAATGTTGTTATTTTATGCAGTACCAAAGGTATGCTAAATGTATCTCATGGATTAGATTAAAATAAGGTCACTGTAGACTTTTCATTAGTAGCTACTGATTGTTTTGGCTTCAGTTTTAGAGCTGAAGTTGAGACAGTTTACACAGACTCCTTTCCCCCTGGAATGAAAGGAATCCAGTACTTGCTGCAAACCAGCCTTCTTCATCAAATAGGACACCCAAGGCCATGAGTTGCCATTGGAAATCTTGGGCATTTCATCCCAGAAAAGAGATGCAAGTCAGTGCAAAGTTCAAAGATACTAATAACCAAGTAAAATATCTTGACTGAACCTATTGGGATATTAAAGTCACTGATATTGTACAACCCGTCCTCATGTCCTCTTCCACATTACTAGGTCTGCTCAACTAGGCCAGGTCTCAACTGACTTGAAGCAGTTTGTCTCACCATTATATTCACTGCTAATAGACACTTTTCTTGAAAAACATATAAAATATTCTGCAAACTTGAAACTCAACCCAAAAATGGTCCTTTGGGTCAGGTTACGAACATGTGAGATGGAGCTGATGCTACTACGACATCCCTGTGAAATGCAGGACAACAGGTAAATCTGGTGGCTCTTGGAAGGAACCTGAGGTGCTGAGATGCAAGGGTGATGAACACTGTGTAAAGTGTGAATGGAACAGAAAGGATCTGAAGGAAGAAGGAGGCAGAGCAGCTGTCGCATCCCTCAGCTCATTCACCCAGGTTTGAGAAGCCTGAAGAAAGGACAGAGTTCAGAGGGGTCTGTACCACTGTTGTCCACACTGCGGGTGGTCTCTGGCTAAACAGAAGGCTTCAACAAATGAACAGACTTGTAGGTGGCAATTCTTTTCTATCTGTGTATTGTCTACATCTGAGTGGTGTCTGTTAATTTAAGTTCACTTAAAAATTTAAAGAGGGTGTGGAAAAGAAAAAGATCATATCTAAAAACTAAACAATTTGAAATGAAGCCACTCTGTTCAATGTTTTTTCATTAATCCAAGTTCTTTGTCAGCCCTCATGATGCAGAGGAGGAGAAGTTTATAAAAGCAAGTCACTTGGCTGCTTCAGGAAAATTCATGCAGTAAACAGGGAACTAAACCATGTCATTGCTACAACAAGTACCCCAGAAAATCCGTTGAGAAGCAAATATGTTGGAATGAGTGACTGGAGAAGGAATTTCATCTCTCACTGTTGTAGCAACCCTGATTTTGCCGTGCAGCTCCTGAGCATGCTTATTACAGAGAATGAGAGATGTGTGAGCCAGCGCGCCTCATGACTGCATCTTTTTTACAGCCATTTTAGAGTCAGAGAAACTGAGGGACTTGGTTAATGCATATCCCAGGCTGCTAGGAATGTAACTTGGGCATCTTGTTGCGTTTCAGCCGTTAACAGGTATTTTCTGGTATGCTGCTTTGTACACAGTACATCTTCCCCAAACAGACTCCCCACCTCAGCCCAGACAAGGGCCATCACAGGACCATGGCTCTCACGTCACCCAACCTGATTTCTCCTACAGCTTCACTGCCAGAGAAGTCTCAGCATCAGACCTCCATGAGATGAAAGCCAGCTAAATTCTCCAACCAGAAAACCTCCAAAAGCTGTTCGATTAAACAAAACAAAACAAAACAAAAAGCCCTTTAAATTCTGCTTTAGAGAGGCTGTGTTCAAGTGTAGATGGGGGTTATTGTGTCTCGTGTCTGTCATCGGGTAGTCAGGGTAATTGACCCAGCGATACCTGCCCAGAGGAAGAGACAATATTTGAAATTCCTGTTAGAAACAATTATGGACTTGACCTTAAAGTATGGGTCTTTCTGCTTTTATTTTTTTAGGAGGGCATTAAAAAAAAAAAAAAGAAAACAAAATCAGAAAGGCTCCGAACACTTTGAAGGTCCTGTTTGTGCTGAAACAGGCTCTGTGAACTGGTAATTGGCCTCTTGGAGCCCAGGGGATGTGAGGCTGAGGCAGCACTCAGCAGGCAGGCACCGCTGCCACACTCAGCACTTCTGCAGCCACCCGCTTCCTCTGCCCTGCTGCGGGGTCTCAGCTGCAGTGGGACTTGCCGTGGCCCCCATCCCACAGCCCGCTCTCAGCACCCTCCTTGCTCAACCTCCCCTCACCTCTGTCCAGGGCTACCGGCCTTTCAGCAGTGCTCCCATCCCTTTGCTCCTTTGCAAAGGGCTGGAGAAGAGGTCACACAGAGACGTGGTCGACACGAGGATGTCAGTTTGTGGGCAAAGTGCTCAAGTTCTAGTGTCACTTGTGGACACGGCCTCTTTCACAAGGGTAAAGCAGGCAGGTGCCCCCCTCCATGAATAGCCCAAAACAGAAGCAAAAGAGCAAACGCATGAACACGAAACTTGTCTGTTCTTCAGCATCGTTAACCGTTTGCTGTTAAACTAGTAGCTGAAATGATGCAAAGCCTCTGTGGGTTTTGCTTACTTCAGGACACGGGTGGGGGAATGCAAACAAGAGGTGCCTGCTTTGCCTGGTGGTAAGGTCAGAGCTGACTCCACAAGCAACTGTATCAGATGCCCAAGCTGGGTCAGAAAACAGCCCTGCTTCTGGGCATCAGTCCCATGAATTTCAGAGGGAATGCACTGCTTGATGTGTAGGGTGGCCCAGAGTCCCCCAAGGCAGCCCAGCACCAGAGGATGAGGAGGCATCAGGGAGATGCCTCAAAAAATGGGAAGACGTCCACACTGGCGGTAATTTCTCTGCAGGACATGCTTGTCCCTAAGGGCTTGCAGCACTTCACATGCTGTTCTTGAGGGCTTTGCCTTTCACGCGGGGCAGGGCCGGCTCTCCTGCAGCCAAGGAGCGGGAGGAGGTAGCCCGCTGGCTGCACAGGGAAGCCTGAAGCTGCAGGCTGAGGAATTGTTCAGGTTTTCTTGGCACTGGCACTGCCTTGGCTCCGAGGCAGACAGCATGGAAATCCTTGTGCACTGACACACCCAGACAGGTAGAAAGTTTCTCTCCTCCTCTACAAGCAATGTTCTCTCAGCAGAAGCATGCATAGCCCAGATTTTACATTTATCATAGAATCATAGAATTGTTTTGGTGGGAAAGGACCTTTAAGATCATCAAGTCCATAACTCACTTAGCCCTTTTGTCATCATAACCACATGGATTAGAAACAAAGAACAATCTTCAGCAAGACCATGAGCATTTCACGGGCAGCCACTTTGTTTCCTTCCTTGATCAGAAGAGAAGACACTGGCTGGTCCCAGCAGTGTCCTCATGGCCTCTCTGGAAGGGAAAGCTCATTGTGAGCCTGGAAGCTGTGGGCAGCATCGTCCCGTTGGGCTTCTGCTTCCCCTCTGGGGCCACAGGTGAAGTGAATCACGCAACGCGAATGCACACACATGGATAACACTCATGGCTGTGCACAGAACAGGCGATTTCAACCCTGCTGGTCCCGGGGAATTCAAACATTAAAAAAAAGAATTAAGCCTCACCAATGTCTTTGCTTTAAAACTCAAAACAACAACAACAAAAAGACCAGTCAGGTTAATTACACTAGAGCAGAGAGGAATCTCTAAGATGTAAATACATTTCCATGAACATTAAAAGCAAACTCCTCTCTAAAGTGTTTTTCTTTCACAAGCAAGCAAGAAAATGCATTGGATAAAACAAACTTTGCTTATTTTAGTTTCGACTCAATTACCTGTTAATGGAAAAAATCTGGCACCCCTAATAATGAGGCAGGAATGAGATCACTGTTCTGGAGGCCTGGCTTGTCAGGGAAGCTTGCAACAAGAAGTGCATTTATCTGCCTTTCTATAACCCTTTTCAAGCACTCTGTCAGGGAGCCCAAACTGAACAGCCAGTTTAGGAGGAACTTGGAACCCGCTGCAGGCCCCCTCAGCCCTCTGGGAAAAGGAAAATTATTGTTGGCAAGTCTGCCTGGCTCCAGAAGTTGATCCAGTGCCCCCCACTTGCCCATGCAGCAGCAGACAGAGCTAAGAATTTTGTTATAATTAAATAACAGAGTGCTGATTGGTTGCTGGAGGTGGTCTTGAAACTGGTGTTTAAGGCAGTGGAGAACAACGGTTACTATTCATAGAAAAAGCAGAGTCTTAAAATCCATCTGTTTCGTTCCAAATTTAGGCCAAAAAAATGCTCACTCACTGTCTTTAAAAATACCACCTGCTTAGCTATTTTGTATAATGTGCCATTATATAAGTTTGAAGGAGGAGCAGGCAGGGAGGCAGCGGGGGCTGAGAAGGAGCGGGGGAAACAGATTAAAAAGATATAGTTAGATCCAAAAATACCCTAGCAGCGTATTCAAAAGGGAACACAAAACAAGGGCACAAAGGAGACGTTTGCTGAGGAAGATTAAAACCAGGGTGCTTGCTAACGCCTGGGAACCAGCTACTACAAATGGGCTTGTTTGCAAATAAGGTAACAATCTTTTTTCTCGTTTTTTTGGGAAAAAACCCAACAAAACCTTCTTGCTGTGCACATCCAACACCATTCCTCATCATGCTACAGGACTGTAAAACACCCTGAGCCTTTCCCACCCTGCAGACCTTTCTGGTGGGGGGCCAGGCCAGGGCATCACAACTTGCCCTGCCAGAGCTCCTGCCAGCAGGTACCTCCCAAATGGGGCTGTGCTTCGTCTTGGTGAGCTGGTGCAAGCAAAGAACTGGAAGGAAGGAGACAAGGAGCTGATAACACCATGGCGTCTACTCTTCAGAGCAGCTTTGCTCTGTGAGCAGTAACATTAGTGAGCCCTGGTGTCCTGCAGATGTGTCTCCTGTCTCCCCATCGTCCTTCCCCTCCCCTTGCTTCCCCACTGCAATCTTACATAATATTACATATTGCAGCTGCAATATTTCCAGTTTTCCCTATACCCTTAACTCTCCCCCATGTCCCTTGTTCCCTCCAACACCCCAATGCTCTCCATGTCTCCTACCTAATCTTCTTGGCCTGCCAGCTGGGCAGGAGAGCGCAGATGCTGGTCCAGAAGCAGACATGTGATAATTGGCCATCTGGACGCTGCTAGAGAGTATGGACAACAGCTGAGCACTCCCTGCCTTTGCTTCAGCAGCAGATCTGGAAAGACTCTCTTCTCAGTGCCGGCAGAGATTTCCCTGGAACTCACAGGGACTTTATCATCTCCGAGAGTTTGACTGCCGCTGTCAAATCTGGTTCAAAATGCCAGAGGATTCGGGGAGGTATCAAGAGAGGGTCAAACAGATGGACAGACAGCATGACTTCATGATCTCCACTGCCTTAGAGGTCCATCCTACACCCCACCCCCCAAATAAAATGCATTTCCAACTTCAGAAAAAGAGCAACTCATAGAACATGGATGCAAGTCATTAGTGAATATGTTGGATTGATCCCTGAAGAAAATCAGTCCAGGGGTTGGCAGACTCCTGTCCTCAGAGAGACCTTAAAATGGACTGGTGACATTATTGACAACGATGGGCCATTGGGATGCTTTCAGTTGTAGCTGATCTGCCTTAAAAGTCTCAGGATGTTTCCCAAGAACATCTTAAAATGAATGCCAAAGTATCCATCTACCCCTTTTTATAATATAGCAAGTGCTACAAGCTCTGTGCATATTTGCAGATTCATAGTTTTAAGGCTCCAAGAGCTTTAGTTTTTCTGTCCAACACAGACCACTAGTCCTGTACTCAATTTAGTCTTCAGCTGCAGCACCTCTCCCAAAACAGTATCCAAAATCTTTACTCAGAGTTTTAGGTGGTAAAGCACTCCTATGTGTATGCCAGACATAGCTGGGTAGTACTATCACCAATGTTCTTTCTTCTTATTATTATTGTTTGCTTTCATGATTATTGCAATGGCCCATGCAAATATTTTACTGTGAATTCTCTTTACATCTTTTTATGGTCTAATGAAATGAACAGGACTCTAAAGATTGCTCTTTTTTCCTGCCTTTCCCCTTCTTTTTTTTTTTTCTTTTAAGCAAAGCTTAAAACCATGTGGCACTGCTTTATTGAGTCAGCAATTGCTTAAACTTTTTAAAATTCCATGCACTAAGTGAAAAATGAGATTTACAAAACTAATGGAAAATAAATGTCTCCCGAACATGCAATATATTGACTTGCTTCCTTGCCTTATCCCATAAAAACAGATGGAAGCAATAGCTACAGTGAATTACTTACTGTAGGTAGGGCCCTATGCAGTCCCATGGAAGCCCCATACAAGGACAGAGCGTGCCAGCTGGTCACCGCTCTGCTCTGCAGGTTGCCCTCACTTGCATGGATCTGGGGGCGAACGGGGTGATCAGGCCATACACCTTTAGCCGGCTGCCAGCCCCATTTTACACCTATGGTGTATGGGTGTCTTTCCACCGTGTTTCCAGTGTACCTGGTCCGATGGGGTCCTTGGCTGTGACTCCTGGGCACAAAGGGAGCACATATAAATAATGGCAATTTTCTCCCAGGAGCCTTGACCCAGCTCAGGCCCTCCAAGCAAGGGAAATTTGAAGGCAAATCTGAAAGCCTAAGTCCATTACCAACGCACAACCTACAGGAAACCCAAGTGGTTGCTTTCCCAGGAATATGCAATTGTTTTCCACAGCAAACAAGAGTTCCCAGCACAAGTTATCCACCACTCATGAGCTCCGTTCAACCTGTCTTTCAAACACGTGCCTCTCTCACCGCACGCACAGAAGGAAAACCAATTTGTCCAGGAACAGTTTTTTTGGACTGTGCTTTCCAAAGGCTTGCTAATAAAGCAGCGAGCAAAGAACATGCTATTTTGCAGAATATATGAATCATACCTTGATGGTGTCTCCTTTGAATCGTGGCATTCAAAGATCTCCCTGGAGCACTATGTTTTACATTAGAAGCGAGTGGTTATCCCCAGCAGAGATGCAGCACATGTGTCTGGCTGATGGATGGCCATGCTCTAGCAAGAGTCAAAACGTTTAGGAGAAAGAAAAAAAAATATTCCCTAGAAACTTTAAATAGCAGGAGAGGAATTTGAGCATTGCGCTCAATTTGCTGGCTACCAACAACAGCAAGATTTGGCATCTTCGACAAGGGCTTCACAGCAAAATCCTCTTCCCCATCGCAGAGTCCCGTCCCACCCGTGCTGCCCACACGCCTGTCGCGGGTGACAAGGGGAGACTCAAGTCTAGGGGAGTGTCGTGGCAGACCACAAGAGAAACAGCAGCAGGCCTTGGATTAGGGGAGATAAATGGAGCCTCGTAAAATATTCACCATGACTTAATCCTCCTACTAGGAAACATGAAGCAATACTCATGTATATTATCCTTTATTAACACATTTGAAACAAAAAAAGGCTTCTGGCTTGTAAACTAGTCATTAAGAACGCGGCAGCAATTTAAAGGGCTATGTATTTTGTTTAAACATTATTTAGTACTTCACCCAGTACCTCCCAGCCCCTCTACAAAGCAAATACCTTTTGCAGCCCACAACCACTTTGCAGCCAGTTTTGGTTTCACCGGACCCCACAGCGAGGGAGAGCACGGTCCAAGCACCGGGGCTGGGCTTCCCGAAATGGCCCCGTTCCCAGGTCTCTGCAGAAAATCCCTTTACCTGTTTTCCCAGAGGAGGAAGAATACTTACCCTTCCTTCAGGGTCTATCAAGACCAACAGAAGAGAAGTGAGTTACCTGAGCAATACACTGGCACGATGGCAGGGAACAAGCCTCCTCGGAGACCTTTGCATTCGATTGCCCTCGAGTGCCATTGCATAAATTACTATGGCTGAGATTTTCCAAGACGACTGGGGCTATGGTGGCATCCACTCCTGAGAGATTCCTGGAAATTACAAAGCTTAAATCCCTACTCAAAAAAAATACCCTGAACAAATCAACCATTTAACAAAAATCCTTGTGGTTTAAGTTCACTCTTGCAGCATCTGCAGGCATTGCAGTGTTTGGTGGATGTTGGATGCTCTGCGCTGAGAGCAGGCCGAGCTGCAAGGGCACACTGCATTAAAAAAAAAAAATATATATGCAAAACCAGGCTCAAATCTATCCAGGAGATAAACCCTACAGCCAGCACAAGGACTCTGACTAATAAGGGCTACCTAAGCCCTTCTGTGTGACCTCTATACCGCATCAGCCCCGTGTTGTGGGATCACCAGGTTGAGCAAAAATGTTTTAAAATTAAAGGTATCATCGGCCCGAGTCTCCCGTCCCCCAGTCAGGATCACTTCACACAGGGATGACGTTATTTTAGTTCATGTGCTATTTGTGTTTTGCCAAATCGTGGGCCATTTGCTTTAAATAAAAAGGATTTTCAACCACTGCTACTCACGCAAAAGCTTGCTGAGCGGGGCGAGGGCAAGTGCAAAATGCATTTAGGAGGCGGCAGCACAGGAGCCCAAAGGAAACAGAGGATTTCTCACAACTAGAGCTGGCTGCAAGTCGCCACGATTTTCACAAAAAAAAATTTTGAGGAAGTTTTCCCCTCGGGCTGTACATCTTTTTGGCCAGAGTAAAATGCAGTCAATGCATAAATGAGTTGACAAGTCATTCTCTGCACATACTAAGTTGCTTTTATTAATCCAGAACTGCATGCTACAGATACTGTACAGCATGAACATTTATTCATTACAAAAAATGGCTTCCAAACCATTAAAAATGAAAATCGGAATAAGAGCATAAAACGGAACAGTAACATCACAACTGTTAGGAAACATTCAAAGTATTCACAAAAAATGTTATAGTTAGCATCTTAATAAACCAGAGAAAAATCTGAGACAGTTTTACAATCGCTTCATGTCAACTACAATGGCACTGAATGAACAGATGAACAATTTTTCAGCTTTATACAGCATTTTTTGCAACATCAACATGCCTAGGTTTTTTTTTTTTTGTTTTAAGTTTGCTACCTACCTGTATGTAGTAAGTGTACATAAAAGTGGCAGTCTGATTTTCCTTTTATGAATAATCTAATATACAGAATTTGGCCCTTAAGGGTTTATACCTCTTCATTTTAAATGCTTTCCGGACAATCTGCTACCAAACACGTCTGTTATAGGTGACATTAAAACTACATACATATCTACCTATGTAACATCACAGCAAAACATGATGAACAAAAAAATTACAGCATTAAAAAAAAAATAATAAAGTTGTCGGGAGAAAGTTAAAAGTCACTGAGAATTTTGGCACATAAGAATTTCGCACACAGCCTACAGTCCTAATGTCGCAGGGGATTCAGCTGCAGTTCTGAACGGGAGACACTTGGACCTTGCTATTTTTCAAACAGCGTTGCTAAAAATTCCCTTGCTAAATTTTCAAGTCTTTTTGTGTGTAATGGCTTTTAAAGTAATTTTTTTTTTTTACATTTGATCCTTGAAAAAATGCATCTGCGAATGTCCATTTGGTGGCAACTGTGTTTCATATAGCAAAAAAAAAAAAAAAAAAAAAAAAAACACGAAAGGAAATCAAAAACAAAAGTCCCGGAAAAAATATATATATACACATTTATATATAAACTTAAAAACCTTGTACAAATGAGTTGTTATATATAAGATGCTTACACTAAGGGAAAAAAAAACTTTATACAATGTTTCAAGAAAAAAAAGAGGAAAAAAACATTTAAAAAGGGACAACATACAGATACAACAAGCAATTTCTAAAGCAATAAATACTACTGGTCCAATAGCGTTGTGATACTTTTAATTGTTGAGTAGCGTTCCCTCCCCCAAAAAGAACAACACCATGGAACAAGGTATATTAACACATTTTTTTAACCCTTTGTTTCTGTACATTTAAACAATAACAAGTAACATCACAACAAAGGTTGTTTCACACGAGGAAGAAAAAAAAAAGAAGTAGTAGCGGCACCGCATCTGTTGTGCCCTTAAAGGTTTAAAAACCAGATGTAAAATGATTGGTTCGCAAGCTCGTATTTAATACAAATAATAAAGAACCAAAGCCTCCGGCAAGGGCTGCTTCAAAATTGCTGCTTTTTTTTTTTTAATTTTTAAAATCAGTCTTTAAAACTAAGCTATTGGAACTACATAACAATTATGTATATATATATATTTTTTAAACGCTACAAAGACTTTAAACAGCTGTTGATAAAAATTTTGGCAGAATCATGAGGCTTTTCTCATCTACATATTTAAAAAGGAGAAATTGAAATAAGAATGGGTCAAATATTGACCAATGAACTCGATAAAACATCAACTAATGTAGCCACATGGCACGAATTAAAAACGAAACCGAGAAACGACGACGAACAGCGGACGACGAGGAGGAGGAAAAAAAAATTAAAGGAAAAAAAAAACCAACCCAACCCCAAATCCCAATAGAATTCAATCCCCCCAAAGGAAACCGAAAGGGCTAACAAGGCTAAAGCTATTCTAAGGACTTGGTTACAAGGGAGAGCGGCTGGGGCTGTGTCGCCGCCACCGAGCTGTGGGAATGCAAGGAGGACGTCGAGGGCTGTGCTAGGGATGCGGCGGCGGCCGGCGGAAGGGCGGCCGGCGGGTGGTCCAGGGCCCCGTTGGGGCAGCTGGCGGCAGGCAGGGCGCCGGGCTTGCTCGCAGCGCTCTCGGCGAGGACGAGCGAGGATGGCGGCGGCATCATGACCAGGTGCGCCAGCGGGTCGGGCTTCAACGAGAGCGAGAGGGGTTGCGTTTGTTCAGTCTGTGGTTTCGAGTCTCTGGAGGGGGAGGCGAGCATGGCGGGGGAGGACGGAGGAGAGTCTAGTAAGCTTCCATCTGAAGAGGGTGGGCTGACGCAGCTGCCTTCACCTTGTATGTAGCGAACGCACTTTTTTTTTCTCCTAGAAACAGGGAGAGAGTTATCTGTGAATAAAGGGCAGAGACGCTGATGGAGACAGTTATCTAAAGCAAAGAGCTGTCAATCAGCTACTCTGCGCTCTGCGTGGGCGGCACCCCAGCCCCACACACCGTCCTCGGGGTCTGGTGGGGTGTCCTCAGCACCAAGCCCGCTCGGGAATCTCCCCTCAGCTAAATGATTTGGAAAGGATTTGCCAATTGTCTCTTCGTCCCCCTTCTCTTCAGGCCGCCTCCTTTCCTTAGTCATTTTAATAATCAGAAAATCAGAGAAGATGTTCTTGGAGCCCACTGTGCTAACCTACAAACTCAACTTTCCTCCAGGGGAAAAAAAAAAATTTAATCCTTATAAAATAAAAGCTCTGGATAGCTGATGGTATCTCAAGATGTCCCATAACGCTGTCCAACTCAACGGGGCTATCTCTACACCTGCGTCACCTGTCATGTCTTACGATGCACTGCCCTTGTGAGGCAAGGACGGCTGCAAACTACTGCTCATGTCTTTCTCCTCTGTTAAGAACCACACCAAATCCAGAAACGTCAGAGTCAGGCAGGAGGGATATATCATAGAGAGAATGAGAGAGAGGGGGGAAATAAAAACAAAACGAACAAACAAAGCAAACAGAAGAAAAACCAGGAAAAGAACAGGATAAACAGAGCATGATCCAAAATAACAAGAATAACTGGTTGTATGGCCTGCAGGTTGTGGCTTTAAATTGACTCAGTTTTACTTTTTGTTTTAAGGGAGAGTGGTAGATTTGGGAAGCTGCTCTTCTGAGTTTTGGGGAATTTTGCTCTGAGAGGCCACCCATGTAACTCCAGAGCGGGATCCAGTTTCAGGAGGTGAAGAGCACGACGACAGGTACAAAGGTGAGGAGCAACATGGAGCGTATTTCATACCAGGGAATATGAGAGTCTCGGAAGAGCCACTCATCTTCAAATAAATAAGTAACCCGACAGAGATCTTTTCTCCTCCCTCTGTCCACTTAATAATGTAAAGGAGCAATGAAAACAGATGAAAGTTCCACACCATCTCTCTTGCCAAGTATATGCAGGACAATTCTAGCAGCAGGACAGAAATAACAAGGCAAACAACCACAGCATCTGGCAGAATGATGTTCAGTGGCCACCTTGACCCTAATAACAATGGCTCTCCAGCCCTCCTATTCACGAGCACACTTTCCATGGGAAGTGCTGAACCACTGTTACACAGCCCGAGGCACATGACAAAGTCTGTCTCCAGAGCAGCTGTGCCACAAAAACTTTGGAGACTCAGCTAAGCTGCGCAAAGCTACCAACATGAAGGAGTAGGTTGCTCTCCCCCCCTCTCCAGTGGGTACCTCGCCCTAGTTCAGCAACTTCATCAGAGGAAGCGTCCGAGCGCGGCACAGCAGCTGAATGTCACTGGGTGACATTTCCCACTCCTGTAGGTGCCCTAGCTCCACTGCTGGTCATCAACATTCTCCTCTATGTACAGCAACTGCGTTTGACTTGGGTTAAACCAAGGTCTGCTGTCTAGGCAACGGGGCTAAGATGTTCTCGACTACAAGGGAGATTTAACCAGCTTGATTCTGGAGTTAAAAGACATCCTCTCCCATAGCCAGGAAGAGAACAGCAACCATGACACCCCGTCTTTCCACCAGCTTCAGTGAGGGACCAGTGCTGTGACATCCCTTCCTCCAGAGACTCAGGCTCTGCTCTCAGGTTCTGCTCCATGTTCCACATGGCAAGGTAAGGGGTTAGGGCTATTAGAGTTTTAACCACGTTAGCCTGCAGATCAATACATGCTAAAAACTAAAGACAACCATGCAACTTAAATGTTAAAAAGAAAGAAAGAAAGAAAGATAGAAGACAGCAAGTGAAGGCTGTAAACCATGCTTTATTAGAGCAACGTTAAAAGACAGGAAAAACTTAATTTGGTGGGCTCAAAACAGAACCTGTTAATTCTTCTACCATCAACAAACAACACAGGAAGCCTCTGGCTCTTGGCTAAGGACAGTTCTGTTGCTCTTTCTCCCCTCCCCTCTCCTCTGTCTCACCACTTCCTAGCCTTAGCTGTGCAACGCCACCAGGGCCACAGTTCACGTTTGGACCTTCTGTACAGCTCCAGTGGCAAAGCTCACTGATAATATCTGTGCGGAAAGGTGGGTTTTCACAATTTGGAGACTGCAGGGCTCCCCCTCATTAAAATAATTTGCAAGTAGAGACCCAAGCTCTACCTGCCTCATTGATGGTGGTCCAGAAGCCATTCAACTGGATTGCTCCGAACCTACAAGGCAGTTAATTATTTCACCGGAGGCAGTTTGAATCTAGTATGCCAAAAATTCAAAATTATTTTCCTAATACTATTTAAGTTCTGTGGCCTAAAAGCAAGAGCTCCCATGGCAAAGCAGACTTAAACCAGGTCTGCCTGACCCTGTGACTCTGCAGAGTTAATCACCTTTTTAAAACTAAACGCACTGGTCTGCTACCTGAAGTAATTTTCCTTTGACTAGGATTAAGGGAGCAGACTGCTTCCTCTGCTTCTGTTTTACATTAAACTCTTTTAACAGTGTGGCCAGTTTTAGTCTGAAAATTACTTAAATCATGATGGCTCAAGGTGGGGAGACATTACTCCAGCCTGTGCCACTCCCACCATGTATTATCTGTGGCCACGTACATGTCCGGGTTAGGTGGGTCAGAACGCATAGACGGTAAAACCCCAAACCCTGCAAGCCGAATTTTACCTGAAGTGAACATCACCAGGCAACGCTGGTGAAGGGGAGTAAGTAAACAACCAAGGAACTATTTGTGCCTCTGTTTTGCTCTCCTAAAAGTGGGAACAAAAATACTACATATTCCCCCTCAGAAGCACTAGTGAGGATTATCCACTTGTGCACCGCTCTGAAAGTGTCAACTGCTACATCAGTCTGGCAAACACCCACAGACCTGACCCCGCTTGTGCTGCCCTTCAAACTAGCCCCAGGACAGCACCGGGAAACCCATAATGCTGCAATTGCCATGAGTGAAAGCCACAGACGATGACAAGGGTTCATTCAGTTGCAAAGTTGTGAGCAAAGATGTCTCAGTTCCTACCATAGTAGCAAACCGCACATCTTCAGCACCTACCTAAGATGTGCTACAAAAAGCTACCATGCTAGGAAATGCAATGTTAAAGTGGTTAGGACCAGAACTAGGAGAGAAATGCTCTAAACTCTACCTAGTGATAAAATGCCTCCATGCATTAAAAAAAAAAAAAAAAAAAGAAAAAAAAGGTAGCTGACTCTGTATCAGTAAAGTCTAAAGCTATCAGCTACACCACTGAAAGGTACTGCACTTCTCAAAACTGATCTCAGAAAGTTGTCTCTGATGAGCTGCAAAGATTTCTGACCAAAACCTGGCATAAGTTAAGAGAGGGTTTATGCTTCACATGTAACCTAAGCATTGTACAGACCCAATGAGAAGTCTCCTTGCTGATAAAATGCAGTTTTCAAAGTATGCTGTTTACTTAAGCAGCTAGAGAAGATAAAGCAATACAAACATGATGTGCCTCCGGTTCTGGTACATGGCATACAGAGCCTGACATGCTTCAAATACTCTGTCTCTAGACTACGCAAGTATCTACTGATAGTGTGTAGTGAACTAACCATAGAATAAAGCCTAATTAAACACAGCATTCGAGTCTTTAGCTAGCAAGAGACTCGAGCCTCCTGGCACAGTAAAGTGGCTACCCAGCTCTTGTGGACTGAACTCTTCTTCCTTTAAACTTTAAGCAACTGCTGCTTTCAAAGCTTGTTTAACATACGTACTGGTACTGGCATTTAAGACCCCAACACCCGGTACTAGCATGCCTCAAATGGGACAGTATGCAATCTGGTGAAGCCATTTCTGGTGCCTTGGCTGGTATTTTGACATACACCACCACCCTCAATCCGTGTTTTCCTCAACACTAAGCACAAACAAGACTGCGTGCATACACAAAATACGATGGACGTCTGATCTACATTCTAAATGAGATGGAGCACATGGGACTGGCATGAGTAAGAGGGGAAAATGTGGGAGAGGAATCACTACACACAGAGTGTGGTTTGGGTTGAAATACCTACCATCATAATATTCCAAATTCAAAGACTGCTTGTATCAGAACAAAGAAACAACAAATTTAACCAAATGCGATCATATAAGGAAAAAGGAATGAGAAAAGAACTATTCGGTATCCCTCCACCAAGGAAGAAGTACGTACTGAGTTATACATGGAATTAAACTCCAGTAGAACATGGGCTGTCGAAAATTGGGCTCTCTGATGTCTTTCATCTCCTTTTAATGCTGGAAACTGTCCTACTGAAGTTGTAATTAGTTTTGTCTAGAGCTCAGGCTCACTTGTTGGGATAAAATTTAGGGAAAAATTTATTTTCGGAATCAGAAAAAGAAGACATCAGAAAATTTAAAAAACTGGTATCTACATAAACCTTACCGAGGCATAGAAGCCTACAGGTAGCTGTTTCATTTTGCAGATAACACCAAAAAAATGAGTACAATATAAACTGTAAACACTGGCTTTTACATCTCTAATCATGAGAAAAACACTAGTGCTGCAGATCCCAGAACCTTTTCAAAAAGCCTTTGGAGGCAGCGGACATAGACCCAAATGAAAGACAAAATATAGATGTCCAGCTAAACATTCATTTTGCTGACAATCTGCAGAAAAAATAATAAAAAAAGCCAAAAAGCTGCCAGCTTTAAGGACTTGAAGTTTTCTTGTTCCCAGTTCTACCACCAGGGAGAGGTTATTGGTAAGGAAAGAGAGAAAATGGCATTAAATTAGCAAGAAATTCCAAAGATCAAGATTATTAGCAATTGGTGCTGTGGGAGAGAGAAAGGTGGGGAGTGGGGAAAAAAGATTAAAAAAATAAAATCACACAAATGCACTAAGAGGACAGATTGCTTTTATTTCCCCAAAGGCCTAATGGGTAGTATTATACCTGCATGGTTTGCACCATAAACTCTGTCGGTCAAGCCCGAACAATGCCCGACACTTCTTTGGAGTATTTGCATCTGTTAGCATAAGGTAAACACAAAAAATACAACACAATGGTGGATAGAGCTCATTTGGACTGCGTCATCTTAGCTACAGCTACGTTTAGCTTTCAATCACCTTAGTTTTATTTGGTAATCTCCCCTCGTACCAAGGGCAGGAAAGAAAACAGGACTTTCACAATGAGCCAAAAGAAAACCAAAAAAATTCTCCAACACGGCCGTGCATCCGTCCGGTGTCGGTACCGCGCTCAATGCCATGTCATCAAGGGCTTTGGGAGCGACTTTCCTTGGGTGGAGGCTTGGAGGGCAGGAGCGTGGTTGAGCCACAGATCAGATGGGCTTAAGGCTGATGCTGTTTTACAGTGGGTTTTTGGCTAGCAGCAGCAAAGAGGAAGGCAAAAAAGAGACCAACAATGGGAAAAAAAAAAAGCAAAACCCTTTCAGAGAGATGATAACTCACGGCAGTGTCCCACTCCCTTGTGTCTTCTAGATCACAACACAGAGCTACAAAGCAACAAGGCAGGAAAAAAAGGGGAAAGTACCAAATAAACCAGCTGCAAATCAGCCATAGCGAGTCTGGGAAAACTATACACACCTGCAGGGGCCGCACCAGTTATTCTGTTGATCAAGGCCAAAGCGCGCTCGGCATTTCTTAGGAGCGCTCAGGTCTGAATGAGTTCAAGAAAAGCGAGCAGAAAAGGGAGAGAGGAAAAAAAAAGAAAAGGGGAGAGGGGGGTAGAGAGAGAGAGAGGAAGAGAGAAAAGGGGAGAAAAAAGAGAAAGGTAAAAATAAGGAAAAAATAAAAATAAAAAAGGGAATAAAAATCAATGTCCTCGTTATTAATTGCAAAATATTGACTTTTGATTTAAAAGTTAAAAAAAAGTGATAATCACATTTTTATTCAACTCTTGAGATTAGCTGTTGCAATTAAAGCTGCAGTATCCCTTTATAAAGGACTGTTTCTTTCCCTTTTAAAAGAGCAGGTAGAGGAAAGTCATTGTGGCTGGTCTAGCAGGATGTTTCAGGCAAGATTTATTTGGGCTGGGTTTTTTTATTCTCTTTTTTGAGAGGGGGGAAAAAAGGAAGAAAAGAAGCTGAGTATGGAAGTTAGATCCTGAACATGCTTTTTTCTTCAACTCAGATATAAAATAAAAATAAGAGAAAAAAAAAAGGAAATTATATCTCCTGGGATAATGCAGCTTTTGGAATAACATTCAATTTATTTGTTTTTATTAATTTGTATTTAAAAGAATGGATAAGAATAAGCAGATTGCGGAATGAGCATGTTAGTATCAGCCAGGAAAAAAAAATGTAAAGCATGGCAAGGTGCTGAGTTAGTAGAGCTAGTGAATTGCAATGAATAGGCTTGAGCAGAAAGGGAAAAAAAAAATAAATCCAAAACTAAAATAATAATAAAAAAATGCATATGCATGCTAATGTGAGAAGACTTAGTGGGAGCCATGAAAAATGCCATTAGATTAAGGAGGTTCATTACTGACTTGCTTCCGTTCTTTATCAGTCTCTTTAAAGAAATACTGCATATTCAATTTGCACAGTTAGTACAACTTTTGCGTTATTTTTACTGTATTACTGTTTTAATAGCAATTGTTACAAAAACAAAAAACAAAATTAAAAATACTATCAAACATATAATAGATATAAAGATATATAGATAATAAATACTATCAAAACGTGTGGATGGTATTTTTTTCTTAATGTCATAAGTGTTTAATGTTAAAATCTATAATGGCAGGAAAAAAAAATTAAAAAGCAGTTTATAAACTATTTTAAATGACTCAAAATGACGTTAGCACCTGTAATCGGAGGAAGTGAAAGGCAAGGATTTAGGAAACATTCGCTGTGTTCTGAAAAAAAAGAACAAATTATACAAAGGCTTCAAAAAAACTAAGTCAGGGCTTCAAAATTGACTATGAGATTGCCTATGCAGTATTTCTAATTTCCTATATAGAATGGCAAACCTCCTTAATTTAAAATGGGTGCGATTTACCACTGTAAGGCATGCATCAGAACATACAGGTACAGCCCAAATTAATACCAAACACATACATACGTACGTACACGCACACACATATGCGCAAAATAAGCGGACAACTTTATAAACGATGGCATAGGCATTACAACTATGGCTCTGCAGCCAAAGGCTCTGAAATTGCTACGTACAAATTCAGCTAACGTCACAAGAGGCTCTTACATGCAATGGCTTGGTTACTAGTTTTAGAAGGGCAATAACGTGTAAATAATTAGAGTGGATTAAAAAAAAAAGGCTGTCTAGTATAGGGGCTGGCTCCCCGTGAGGCCAGGAGACTCGTACCCACCTCCCCCGTACCTAGGAGCGTCATACCAGGATTGCCACACTTCCACTAAGCAAGAGAATTAAGATTTATTTTTACTTACCATTGGTCTCTCCTGGCTGCTTATCCCTTTTCCTCTTCTTCTTCTTTCCCTGCAGGAAACATACACAAATGAGAAGGATTAAAAAACCCCCAAAACATGTCTCCTTGCAAGACAGCACTGAGCAATGGGGCTGCGGACAGTGTGGGAAGCTCCCTGGGGAGGACACCGAAGCACAGTGCCGGCTAGCTCCCACCGCAGGGAGGCTTGGGGGCCACAGAGAGGATGCTCACACCCTGGGGATGGCTCTGCCTGCCAGCCCTGTGCCTTTTTGGACAGCCTTGCTGCAGCCCCTCCTAATGCTAGCACCCACCAAAGCCATAAGCAGCTGGGGAGGGGGCAGAATGACTTGCAAGACGCTTCTTTACAGATAAGATTATCATCACAGAAACATTGACACTTGTATGCTCTTGCTTCAAAAAAATCATTCCTGGTCACGTTTCTGTGGGGTGGGGAGGGGAAGAAGGGGCAACAGTGGATATTCAAGGTGGGAGAGTCCATGAGTGAGGTCAGATTGAGCCCCTGAAGTTCCCCAGCACCCAAAACCGACCGTTAATGCAGACGAGGAAGCCACAGTAATGAGCAAAATGTAACCTGCAGGTTTATAAGTGCACTGACGACTTACAAAGCAAAGCCAGGAAGAGGTAAAAATCCAGATATAACTGAGACCCTTCCCACATTTTGCATTATCACAAGAAAAAATCACCAGTATTGTTTTGCTAAACTGTGTCCCTTTCCCAAGTACTGTCCCACAAGATGATGCAATTTGTTAGAGTTTCTGACTAAAGGGAGAAAGACCCTTTCTCTATTTCCCTCCAGCAGTGTGGGAGAGGACATGACCAGGAGCCTGACTTCTGTGGAAACCCAATGATCATTTTCCAAGAGAAGAGTTATAAAGTACTAAGCATGGCTCAAAAGAGAAAAGCGATTTTCTAAGAAGACGTTTCTAACACTGAGCTGCAGGGTTTGCAGAGGGTTTGCAGAGCAGCACAAAAAGGCGAGTGCAAGGGAACAGTCATTTCACTTTCACAGCTCCCCAGATGCTAAAAGCAATGACTTTTGGGCCAGCAATGTCAACTATGAACAGCATGGAGATCCTTGCTTTTGAAGATGTGGTACTAAGAGAAGTTGGTGAAAAGTCACCAGGCCAGCAGTTCCTGGTGGTCAAAAGGGAACAAACATGTCTTGGAAGAAGGAGTCTCACAGCGCTTTTGAAGAGCTGGCCATATCTGTGGGGAAGCCAAGTAGTTTTCCTACATGGTGGACATCTTTCTCAGTAAGTTGGTCTGGCTTCCAGCTAAAAGGTTAAGATTGGGCTTCTGCTTGGGACATCCACTATAGCATCTGGGATGCTCACTATGATACGTTCCCTGGAATGTATCGGTAAAAAATTCCCCCAACATGAATGTTAGATTTGGATTTGTTGTTATGTTTTTCCACCCCAAGAGCTGGCTTTCTGGCACAGGGCTTCTGTACTCATTCCCCCTTTCTTGCTCAGGGTTGTAAACTGCCACCCTGCTGTCCAGGCTGCAACAAGCACTATGTTGTTCATGAGAGCCTTCTGGTGACGGAAAAAGCTGCGTGCACCATCAATTTTAAAGGATTTTTAAACTACATGGACGTAATCCTGTAGCTTGGATGCTGCTGAGAAATCACCTTCAACACCTCTGAGGGTCATTTTGGGGATATGGAAACTTGTTGCTCTGAGTCAATTGCTACAGCAGCCATCAGTCTAAGAAGACAGGCAGACAAGATAGACAAGCATTGCTCCTAAAGCTCCCTGAGAATTAAATAGGGAAAAACATGGTCCACATAACACATAAAGACACAAGAGGCTCAGACTGCTCCATCTATATTGATCTAGATTGACAGTAACTCTGTGAAAGTCAGTGAATTTTTTCCAGGTTTACAACAATGTAACCAGAACTAGACAACTGCCTCAGGACCACAAGCCTGATTTTTATTTAATCTCAAGGAGGCCACTTGCATAATTAACAGACTGCATCTTGTGGAACATTTGCTTAATTTTTGAAGTACATTTGGAAATTCAAGGGCTATTCCAATCTGAGACCTTGTAACTTCTTCACACAAGGGCCAGCCAAAACAGAGGTCAAGAGTCACCTGCCCTTTACAAACTCTTCAAGCCAGGTATTAAAGTACTATAACCCCTTCAGGGAACAATCTGTAAAAAATGGCTAATATACAGGAACGTCAGCCAGGGACCAGGAATTTCTGGTTCCTTTTCAACAAAGCTTTGAAAACTGTTCCTAAGAACTAACAGATGTCACACTAACTTCTTTGACACCCTTTTCAAAGGAAATAGGGAGAAGAATCACCCAGCTTCCTCATTCAATTTCTGTGCTACGAGAAGATTGCACAGCTAAATTAATACATGGACTTAAGAAAAGAATCATGGCAGCAGTTTTTCAAGTGCTCTGCAGAAGACACTGTTTTGCCTTTCCCTCCAATTGTGCTCCTAAGACTTGAGTAGATGGTCTGTAACGTTTTCTGTCATCGTACTACACAAATTCTTAGGCTGCAAGTAAAGGTGGATGTAAATACTTGCTAACCGTTTTGGTAGGTCCCTCTACAGAGCCAAACCAACATGAGTTTTGACAGCACTGCAGAGTTCTTTGGTACTAATTTTCTAGACAAGCGGCAGGCAAGGCGACTAGACCCTTACATACTTCTGAGTCCAGCACTCAGCACTGCTTAACATCTTATTAGATCTCAGGAAGAGCAAAGGTGCCTTGTGAGACCAACAAGCCATGAGGGATTCCCTGAATCCTCTTCTCTTATCTAAGAGCAACCTGAAAGCTGCATTTCTTGATGTACTGCTCCTATTTCTGAAGACCTGGGCTACAGCTGGCCTCTTCCTTGTGCCTGATGTGAGATGCCTAACAATTTAACCATGTCAAGCAGCCCAGATGTGCTCCCCTTCTAGACGTGTGAAGGGCTCGAGACCCTATGAAACGCTGAGGGAGAAGGGGAACTTGGAGACCTCTGAATGGACCAGGAGAGGAGAAATAAATAAATCCTGCGCATGATGCAACTGTGTGATGTAAAGGTACCACGCTCTCCTCAGGCAGGAAGGTTCCCCCTGAAGGTCACTTGGGGGTACAGCATCAAGCTGCTGGCAAAGCGCCGGCTTTCTTATCCTGTCCTTTATAGCCTGAGAAGAAAGGGTTTCTCAGTGCTCACACGGTGAGGACAAAAGTAAAAGGTCCTCAACACTGAAGGCTTTGTACATGCCCATCTGTCAGTGGCACAGTCACTGTGCAGAATGAGCATTCCCGAAACCTCAGTCGAGCCTGTACTCCCTTTTGAACACCCAAGACGATGATACTGCACAGTGCCGAGGAACTACCTCAAGCCTATGGTTTTACAGGTTTCAGGCCAGACTATGCCAAAAAGAAAGGGAAAATGTGTTTAAGCAGGAGCAGTGCCTCATTGGGCTTAACGAGGTCTCCTCCGAGAAGCGTGCACAGCTACACCTGCAATGGCGAACAAAGGAGGCCCAATGGAATGAAAAGATGATCAAGAACAGAAGGATTTGAAAAAAATGTCCTTAAGTACACGTTGCTAAATAAGTGAGCGTGTGCATTCTCCACTGCTGAAATGGTGGAAGAGCGCAGAGAGCAGCTGCTGCTCTAGGCTTCGCTGCAGACTCTGAACTGGCATACATACCGCACACATAAAAGCACAGATTCTCATAGAGGTAAACATTGCTATATACAAAGGACACAGTTTATGTGATTTAGGGTAAAACAGGATATTTACAGTAAAATAGGCAGTGATGATGGAAGAGACAGACTTCAACAAAAACAAAATGTGTAACACTATACATAACTGACATCAGTCTTACAGCTGCTGGTCCCAAACCTGCAGGGGAGTCTGCCTGGAAGGTAGGAGGCACGGTTTATCCCAGAGTTAGAGACCTTGAAAGTTTTAGGTGATTTTTATTTAAATTTAAAAAAATAATCAAGATGCTGCTATAACCCTATTAAAGAGGGTTTAGAGCTCCCACCAATCCTCAAATATGTCAAGAATTTCTGTGTTTAGGCTTGCAAACACTTACTATCAGATGCATCGCTTACCCTTCATGGAAGAAGGTGTTTTATACTACTAGTAAGTGGTTACAATGCTGGCCTTATGTTTTTAACAGACACAAAATTTTACCACTTTTAGCTATAAAACAGGCTTTCTGAAAGGCGGAAGGGGGAATCAATCTTAAAAACACTCCATGAACTGATCACAAACTCCAAAACACTTTTTAAAAAATGAGGAGGGCGGGGGAGGAAGATAACATGGCCATGAAAAAGCAAAACATACTTGAAATATACAACAGTAGAGCGTGGAATAATTCATTTAACCCCACTTGAGAGTAAGACTTTCAAACAAGTTACGCTTTTGGTTTTGTCAGTCCTTCTCTGAAGCTAGGATAACTCATTCTTCCACTTTCCACTATACTCTCACACAGATAAGCACAAGACACTAATTATTCATCTTTTTGGTGAAAAGGAGAGGAGCCATACTAGGGGAATTTTTAATCTTGTTTTAAAAAACGAAATTTAGAATGACCAGCAAGCCAAACAGCCTTTCCAGACGCTGGTAAAAGTGAAGGCAAGAGTTTCTTCACAGAGCTCTACTGTCATGCCCCAATTCTAACCTTTTACTAGTCCCAGCCAGGAAGCCTCTTCCAAGTGGAGGGCTGAGAATTATCTCCAATAGTTTTAGTATCGAAGAGGGAAGCGTCCGTTGTTGTTACCAGATTGGGATCCTGAGGCACGCTTTCCAAGTAGTGCTTGTGTGCAATGTGTGGTCGTAGTTCAGCAGGTCACATATACATTTCTACAAGCTCTACTACTAAAAAAATTTCCACCTACATAGGAACCTACATAGTTATCCCGTGCGGACCAGCCCGGGTACAGCTGCATATGAAGCTGTCGCTCCTTTCTTGCTAGTTCATAGTATTTTGCTTGTTCTTCTCTGGATAACGCGTGCCACTGAGGTGAAGAAAAGAGAAAAAGACAAAATAAAAAGCACAAGTTTTTTTTTTTAAGCACGTTAACAGCAGAGTATATTATTTATATATAAATACAGCAAGAGTTCATTTTCATAAAAAAGGAGATAAAAACAGATGATCTGGCAAGCTGCCATTCATATGTTATTTATAAATCCAGATAATAACTCCACTAAACTCAACCCAGTCACAATTTATAATTTAGGTTCACTCAGCCCCTTCATCACCTGATGAGAAAGGAGAATTAAGAAAACTAAATAAAAAGAAAGAGCAGGTGAGAGAGTCCAGAGGCTGAACCACTTCTCGTGAGCCAGATCAGTTACAGATTTAGAGAAGGTCTCCCCCTCCCTGCCCCACTGGCACCCCCTCTCCTCTCCCGGCTCTCACAGGTGCTGATACTGGTTCTGTACTTCCCAAAGGCTTTTTCTTTCCCCATTTATTTTTCTGCCTGTTTCTAGGACAAAATTAGAAATTTGAGATTTTGTCCATCTCCAAGTGATGGAAATAACATTGAAATAACACTGCTATTAATTAACTCCCCCCGCTCCTTGTGAATGACTCCACTGGCAAAAAGTGTCTGCAAAAACAAAAACCAAAAGAAGGCCTTTGGTTTAGTTACTTCCCTATCCATTATCAAAAGATCAGGAAAACACAGTGATTCAGAAGGATGCAACTCCCTTTCTCTGCAAGCAGGGTGAATCCTACTGAGTTTCAGTCCCTGCTTGTACTTGTTACCTACCCTTCGACCGAGGATTTGGTTGATGGCTGCGCTCTCTTTCAATGTGCATTCTGCTACAACTTTTGCTCTCATTTCCTTCATATACAACATAAATGCATTAAGAGGTTTCTTTATGTGTGGCTTCTTTTTCTCTTCTTCTTTTTTGGAGTCCTGATGTTTTCTGAAGGGTGAAGATACAACAGACATAAACCTCACAGTGAGAACTCTTGTGAAATTATTAAATTAATCCCCTCAATCCCTCTAGCATTAATCCTCAGAAATTAGTCTCTAGAAAGAGGACGAGAAGGTTCTCTAGGGCCTTCACCCTGGCTGCTGTATGAGAACAGTTTTCACAGAATCACAGAATCACAGAATGTTAGGGATTGGAAGGGACCTCGAAAGATCATCTAGTCCAATCCCCCCTGCCGGGGCAGGATTGCCTAGACCATATCACACAGGAACGCGTCCAGGCGGGTTTTGAATGTCTCCAGAGAACGAGACTCCACAACCTCTCTGGGCAGCCTGTTCCAGTGTTCAGTCACCCTCACCGTAAAGAAGTTTTTCCTCAAATTTAAGTGGAACCTCCTGTGCTCCAGCTTGCACCCATTGCCCCTTGTCCTGTCAAGGGATGTCACTGAGAAGAGCCTGGCTCCATCCTCTTGACACTTGTCCTTTACATATTTATAAACATTAATGAGGTCACCCCTCAGTCTCCTCTTCTCTAAGCTAAAGAGACCCAGCTCCCTCAGCCTCTCCTCATAAGGGAGATGTTCCACTCCCTTAATCATCTTCATTTTAAGAGCATTATAAGAAAACCTATCTATCTCATATTTACACAATATCACCAAGTACTCTCTAAGCCCCTAGAAGAACCTCAGAAGGACATGGGCACTCAGGAAAATGGGTTTATGGGGAGGGCTTGTGAGCATGACGGTAGAGGAAATAATTACACCCCATCATCACTGGGCAATGAAATGCTGTCTTTCTGCTTCACCCATGAAATGAAAGGCAAGAAGCTCCAGAAGCACTAAGGGCAGAGGCAGATGAGGGCTCTCCTTGGTTCAAACCTAAACTTGATACCAGCTCTCTCTGCAGCTTTGAACAAGCCATTTATGCTCTGATTTCTTGTCTGCTGTTGTGTATCCGGTATCTCATGGCTTCAAACCGGGAACTGAGTAACAGGGAAACTAGTCAAGAAGCTTGAATCTTGATCAAGAAAATTCCACTTCCTTGTTAAAATGGGTGAAATTAATAACTACTTGTCTATGTCACAGAATGACTGAAAGACTATTACCATTATTTTGACACACTTTGGTAGTTAAACCATGTTCAAATCAATTTGAACAGAAGAGAAAAAGCAATTTAAAAATATTTCACAGCAAAAACATTCCTACAAATCCAAGCCCTTTTAAAAGCCACACATGCACAGGTGATGCTTTGGGTGTTCTAATAACAAGAGACAGGAAGTAACAACTTACGAGCTATGGAGTGAGCCGACGTCGCTCTGGGAAGATTCCTGTTTGACTGTTGGTGTGACTATGGCCGGATGAGGGATTCCAGTTGTATGTAAACTATGGTGTGGCGGGACCATGTGTGGAGGAAACCTAGAGGAGAGAAAGCTGTGTAAATCGTCAGAATAAAAATGAATGAATGGGGAGGGATGTGTACACACATTAAAAAAAAAAGGCATATAACAAGCACATGACAGCTAGACAAAGCATATGAAAGCTGGCAGCATTAATTAGCAATAAATTAAACATAATGACTCTTCTAATGTCATTAAAGCCAATCTTCCCCTTCATTATCATTACTGACATGAGACATCATGATTTTTAACATCTTTAACAAAAGGCAAATTCAACTGGATGAACTTGGATGAAAGTGGAATTTCTGCTACCTGCAAGAAAATCCACCAGTCCATTTCTTTGCTAAGAAATTATCTGTGGCAACCAAGGAATCAATTTTTATAGTTCTGAATCATGTTGCGAATTTGGGATGACATCTTTTGTTGCGTATTGACAGCAAAATAAAATATTAATGCCAACACAATCCAGATGCATTTTTGATAATCCTTATAGATGCCTCATTAGCTACATTTTGTTGATGGAGCAAAAGAAAATATTTATTTGTGTCTAATAAATCTCTCAGCCACGTTACTTTAACAGTAGGAGGGGAGATTGTGAAATTAAATCAATTTTGACCCATTGAGATAACCTAGGAAGGCTTAAATTCATGCAAATTAACAGTCTAACCTTTCTAAAGAGAAAAAATGTTGTCAGCTTTATGGTTTTATGGTCATATACATGGACAGGCCCCGGTCCTGCAAATGGATTCAGAGGGATGTGCAATCCTTTTGCATGAATCGAATTGCTTGGTCAGGGCCACAGCACGAACATGGCACAATCATTCAGACTTTTTACTTTTTAACCGAAATGAACAAACTTCTCGAAAGCAGGACTGACTTCTTATCATTATTTCTCAACAGTCTCAGAAAGGTTTTGCAGTGAGTGAGGAAAGCACGCTATGACTGACTGCCTTTCCCTTAGAAAAAACCCACTGAAGTCAACAGGGAATGCAATCTAGCCTAAAATTTTAGTTCAAAAATAACTTCCCCAAAAATCCAAGGCTAAAGTGATTATAGCAAATGACAAGGTTTTTTATCACTGCAAATCCCTACTCCCATCCCAGATTTTGAACCATTTTTGTCCAAATAATGTACCCTGAGAATATGGAACATGCAATGAGATAAAGGATTATTTCTTCTGTCATCAATATACAATGATTTTTTTGTATCAAACGGGATTTAAAATGGGGTGATATACTATGGATAAGTAGACTGTGTACAAGTGTCAGAAATATAATGCGATTTCTTTATTTTTCCCCTCTCTTATAAATTCCGTTACTGAGCTTAACCCACCCCAAACTGCCTAGACATTCCCCACATTCACAAGATGACACAGTAGTACTTTCATGAACAAGAGGTACTGTCCACTACGAGCTCTGAGGATCTTTGTCTATCAGCTGGTGGTACTCAGGATTATTAAACAGAAGCATTTTGTCTTTGAAGGCAGTGGTGGGAAGAGCAGGGAGTAACAGGGAGAATGTGAAATTGTTAAAACTGTAGAGAATTGCAGCTCCTCACCAAAGCACAGAGAGAAGGAAAGAAGGAGGGTGTGATGGCAGGGGAAGAGGAGAATGGGCAGCAAAACGGTCATTCCTCCATGGATTTCTCCTTCTGCTAGAGACCCATGGACAGTAATCTCCACATGGATTGTCAAAATGCCTTCCCTACTCTCTGACAAAAGTAGCCAGGAGAGAAGAGCACATTTGGGGAAATACTTTGGTGCATGGTAGCTCAGAAGACAAGACAATGCAAGTAGACTGATGTTCTGGTCTCATTATGCCACAGAATTGCCTCACCATCAGCAGCATTTTGGGCCTTTGTATTGTTTTCTCCTGCTCTCACTCTCTCTATTTTTTGTGTGTGTGTGTATTTTGATTGGACTTACTTCGAAGTTTGTTCACAGGGTGCCTGGGGCCTTCAGCCATAGCACAATGCAAACAATAAAAACTGACAGTAAGAGCTTTTTTTAAAAAAAAATAACTTATAAACATAGGCAAAAATAAAACCCACGGCAAAATCCTGACCTTGCTGAAAGTGGTATAAGCATAGTGATAAAGAGTTGACACAGATCCTATCAAATGACTGCCTGTCCTAGGCAAGACCCAGAGTTGAAGAGAGGACTATGCTACTGGGGCTAGGGTTCAAGATGGAACGAGAGCCAGTGACAATGGGACAACGAAGGATGAAGATGGAGACGAAACGCCTGCCTTCAGAGAGCAGGCAGGAAGAGCTGAGCTTGTTTGAGGACACAGTGGGAACGGCAGTGGGCATGTACCAGCAAGGAAGAAGAGCTGAGTGCAGTGGTAGCACAAGGACAGAAGGGTATGAGAGTGGACCTGAATAAGGTTAGACACATCACAGAAGAAGGGCTCCCAAATATCACAAAAGACTGATGACAGCTGGAGTTAATGGGGACAAAAGATGGTGTTTGTTAAGCTTCTGAAGAGGACCCCATGATGTGGCCATGACAACTGGGTCAAGGACCAGCTTCTCAAGTAAGGATCTGGTCAAAAATTAAACACACTGAAAAATGAACTCTGCCTACATGGTGGGTTCTTGTATGGCCAGGATCTTCAAGGGAAACAAATTCAACAAAAGACAAGGGTTTATTTTATTTATTTTTGATGAAGATTTAAGTACCTCCAGCTAATAAAAAATGGAGGAGAGTGAAGAAAATCTTTAAAAAAAATTTAATTTCCCCCTCTAATTATGGGAAAAATGTTTTCCCAATTACCATTCAGGAGAAAGAGAGTGAGCATTTGCACATGGGAGAGTGATCAACTGGGAAGGAAGGGCAGCAGAGGAGGATAAGCCCAGGTACGCATGTTGTGTGAAAGCCTGGAGGATGGCGAAGCCTCCACTGACTTCAGCTGGCATGAGATTTTACACACTGAGCTCTAAACCTCAGAGACATGGCAGCCTTCAACAACAGGCAGCTGCAGCTCAGCAGTTATTTTTGTGACGGCAGTTTCCCCAAGGAAGTTGTGTGTTCGTTACCAATGACCATTCATTATTTCACATTGAATCTCTCTCCCTCTCCAAGACACAAGGCTGCCTATTGGACTTACACACACCTTCCTATGTTTGGGGCTATAAAATCATGCTCCAGCACCCAAAGTCACTCACACAATCCTATGGACTTCAGTGGGCTGGGTGGGGGTTCAGCCCAAAGTCCAAGTGCCTATTTATTTCCATGTACCCATTCACTCACACAGCAATATGAGTGGAGGGAGGGTGTTAATTTTTAAGTTCCTGGCTACACTCCAACTTCAGTAATTACATTCAGCAAAAGTGAATTTCCCCTGAAATTTCAATTACAGAAGGTATTTTCCACTGCCACCGCTTAACTGCTGTGCAGTGTTTGTCTGGTGTAATTCTGTCAAATTATTTCCTGATTTCCTCTCACAGCAGTTGTTTTTTCATAGTGGGTCCACTGTTTGCCCATCAGTCAGTTAACCTTGTCTCAATTTACATTGAGAGCATATTACAGACGGGTAATGAAGGATCAAGAGACGTTATAAGCATGTTGCATGCATACAAAGTGAGTGGGGCGATGCTACGAGCAGAGAAAAGAGTTGTAAATGGTTAAAACAACCTGAAGACACTACCTTAATAATCTAAACCATTTATGAAAATCACTATTAGTCACCCATTAACCTTTTATAAACTATTCATAAGCACACTCTAACTAATGAACTGTAATTACTAAGCTTAGGGAATATTCAGGGTTGGGAAGCACTATATGCTCCAAAGGTCTATATCATAATGCAGGCAAAGATGGGAACTACTTTTGAAGAAAGGGGATGGAGAGGTAAGGCTGGGGTTTACCCTGGCTTCAACAGTTGGGCAGAGCCAACACAGCGACCCCAAGGCTTGTAACAGGGCCCTGAGGGGCTGTTGCCCAGAGGCCAGCTGTGAACAGCACACGTCTGCAGGCAAGCGTGGGCATCCCCAGGCACGCCAGCCCCATCTCCCAACTACGCTGGCTACTCAGGGCAAGGGCTGAGCTCAGGCGCTCCAGCTGATACGGCAGGCAGGAGAAAACACGCGTCAAACTGCATATCAGAGCACGGTCTGCCCAGAGGGTCTTCCCATGTATGGGAAACCAGGAGAGAAGTTTCTGGGCTGAAACAATGGATAAACATCTTAAACCCATCCATCAGTCTGCGTGTGTGCCTGAGCATGTGTGCGCATACGGGCGCATGTCAGAGACAAAAAGAAAGGCTGTGCGCGTATATGCACACCCCTCACCTTCACCTAAGACATCCCCCTGTATTTTTTTCTCTAGACAAGTATTCCATGAATTGCAATAAACACCCTAAAAATTCTAAGCAGCTCATTATATACCACTGTCTCCTTTTATGGCTCCAAGCCAGAATATAATGATGAGTCTTAACTTGTTAAGGACAACTAATTTTTTGTTCCTGGCTGTCTCAGGGGCTTCTCTCTTACTCACTCTCACTTTACTTCACTGTTGACATGTTTCTGTTAACTGGATGTCATCTGCCTGCCTTGATTTTATGCACAAGCAGTGGGATGCATTTTTCTGTGCAACAATTCTGCTTTGAGTTGCATTAGATTTGTCATTATTCTCTCATTTTCCCCTTGCACTTGTAACATTTCATCTATTCCTGCCTTATTTTTTGAGCCACGGTGCACCCACATTATGGTTTATACATGATCTTGCTCCCTTTGAAGCCGGCAGATTTCAGAGCCAGCCCTCGTCAGGAGAAGTGCCTGCTACCAATTTAGCAGGCTGAGGGCCCCGAGCTCCAACAACTCAATCTAAAGGGGGTCACAGGGTGGCACAAGCGAGTGTCAGCAAGTGCTGTTTAATTGCCAATCTAGGCTTCTCCACGGTGTTTAAAGTATAATGACCCATCACTTAATTCTGAGAAGTCCTGGCCCTGCTGCTGAATGGAATGAATATCAAAGGATGTGCTAGAACAGGGCAAGGAGCCTACATTTCCTATAACTGCCATAAGTATAATAGACCTCTACTTCTGTCGTCCCATTACCACAATAATGTATTTAATTTGCTGTGTACTCTTTTTAACTAGATACCTTTCATAAAGTCTGTCTTGGGAATATAGCCTCCCCCCTCCCACATCTCCCCCCTCCCTCAAATGACTAGCCTCTCTAATAATAATTAAACTAAATCAAGCTCTACTTTGACTCACACCATGCCTGCAAGTCTTTTATAGATATTTAAAAAGATTAAATGGAGGGAGGGAACCATTGTTTAAATTTGCAGCGCTCTCCCCAGCCCAATATTTTTTCTCCCTTGTGCTGGCTCTATTAAAAATTTTTTTAAAGTTGATTTTCCAGTTGTCTCTCTATTTGCTGTAGCAACATGGGTAAATTTTCATTTTTTTGCTTTTACTCTACTTATCTAAAGCACATTACACACTATTTCCGTACCCAGTCACTCACGAGCTCTAGTTACAGGTTTCCATTCCTCAATGAGGTGTGTTTCCCCCTCGCAATCTTTTCCTCCTTAAATCCTCTATACACCAACCTTCACATATTAAACTGTAGAGATGGAGAGGAAGGGACAGAGCAGGGAAGAGACGTGGAACCTTGCTATGTAATGCATGCTAATTTAATTATGTGCCATCATCAAAATGGATTAGCTGTTTCAGCCCATCAGGAAAGTCTAAACCTCCACCGATTTAATTAACCAGACTGAAAATCAGATGAACAGAAAATAAAACTATCATTAGGACCAATTAGTGATTACTTAAACATAGTGCTGCCAACCAGTTTGTAAATAAAACTAGCAGCCCCTGGAAAATTAGATGGAATTAATTGGAGGTAGGGAGGGGGAGAAATATATACTTCTAAAGCTTTAGAGGGTCAGGCAGGCCCTTTTATGTTGACTATCAGTGTTTGGAGCTTTGGTAGGGGAAAACATAGTGCAAGAACCTTCCTCCCAACTCTGCTTGAAGATCAACCCTGCTCCCTCCCGCACACAGAGCGCTGTTCTGGGTGACAGCCACCAATAAAGCAAAAGGTGGCACAACTTCTCCTTCTTGCTTTTTCAACATCACATTCTCCCAGCTTTTCCATTTAGTTTTGCTTTTAAAGATGATTTCCCGCTCTTCCACCTCTCCCTCCAAAACAAATACTTAAAGCCCAATGACAGCACTAGGACACACTCTTCTCGTCAAATGGGAAGGCAGCCCTCATCCTCTCCTCCTCTGCCCCACTGAAAAACTAAGGCTGACTGTTTAACTGAAGTGCTTTCAGAAATACGCTTCCTAGGTGGAATGCCCTCCTCTAGAGAGGGTGTCAGGAGGAGTTACATTTGCTCTTGATTCAGGACCTCAGTATTTGAACTCACCTTGACATGGAAGCATTGACAGTCAGAGCTGTTGGGTAAGGGTGGCGGAAACCCCCTGTCGTGATTGGGTACACTGGCTGACCTTGCCTGGCAAAAAAGAAGGGAAAGAGAGAATGAGAGAAAGAAAAAAGGGTTTAAAAAAAAAAAAAAACCACAACAAAAAACTTCTCTCTGCACAGTAAGCTTTATTCTCATTTGATCAGAACAAAAATCTTGGGGATTGTACAGCAAGGATCAAAGGAAAGAAACACAGAACAATTTGAATGCCATAAATCTGATAGGAATGGCTAATTAAATTTTATAACCTCTGCTTATGTCAATAGAGACCCTCTCCCCAAGCTGAAACTAGGTGTTTTGTTGTAATAATTAAAGGCGAAGTCTCGCTTGCTTTAATGGAGCCATCACACTAATTGAGGGCTACACATCCAAAGGAAAACAATAATGAATGTAAATTTATACCAAAATAAAGTACAGTGAATCAAAGGACTTCAGTTGCGCTTTGGGCCTCTTTCGGTATTTAGATCTCGGTGAGAAAACATTAAATTAACAGAGCTTAATTTGTAGCCTTTTGTCAGATTAACAAGTGTTGACAAGAGTTACCGGGGGAGAGTCCCCAAGAAGTATTGTGGGTAACCAATAGACAATCACACCTCATTACAATAATTAAAAAATACAGCAACATGCAAAACAGCATCCTCATGAAAGACACACAACTTTTTCTGATTGAGGTTTGTCTGTGCTGGCTAGTTCTTTTCATCTGTCCCTCAAATATATCATCTGATCGGGCAGGATGCTTTCTGGGGGGGTACTATGATAGAGACATCCAGGCCAGTTGAGGATAGGTGGGTTGAGAACTTGATGGTGAAGCATGAGTGGCAACGAGAGGGGAAATAAAAACCTTCAGCTACTTCTGCAAAGTTGGCCATGCTACTCTCCTAGAGCAAAAGCAAATGTGACAGTATCATCCCTCAACAAAAACCACTCTGAGAAGCTGTTAAGAGCTGTGAGTTGGTAAGTACACTGTGGGTGCTGACTTGTTATAAACCAGCAGTGATGACAGCATCTTCCCGTGACAGAGGTAGCCATTATCACCTTCCTGATGAAACTGGCCACCTGTGGAAACATTCGAGTGGGTTTGGCAGCCATGACATTAGGTTCAAGGAGGACAAACCTGTGCCTGCACACATGAAGATGTAAGGCTCTGAGACACAGATGAGCAATGAGGCACAGGTCAACAACAGCCAGGAATTTCTTCCCTAGGCTCTCATGTCTTTAATGTTACTGACTTTTGGCACTAGCAGAGTCTATTCTTTAAATGCTGAGGCTGTTACTGTGCAAACTGGAGCTAAGCAGTTGCAACAGAGGAGCATGAGCTGGCAGTACTGCAAGCAAGAAGGAAGAAGAAAAGGAGCCGACATGCGTTCTACCAGCATTCAGAGTATCCTATGTATAAAGTAAATCACTACAAATGAGGAGGAATTTAAGATTTCAGGGAGCAATGCTCCAGGCTTTTCTTCTGCTCATGCTGTGCTCTTCTGGAGAATCAGCCTCCTGCAGACAGCTGACGGACATGCTTCACCCTCAGAGTGGGAGAGCCTCTACCCCAGCACGTTGCACGACCACCTTGAGAAGAAGGGCAGGCTGCAAAGTGGCCAGAATCAAGTTGCTGAGGATGAGGTCTGGGCTGCCCAGCTCTTCTGCATCCACACTTCTCTGCTTGAGAAAGGCCCCCAAAGCCTTTGACGCCAATCTCTCTCCCTGCCCGAGACCTGGGTGTGTGTAGGGACCCCCCCTGCTCCGCCTTGCTCTATGTGGTGTGAGCTCCACTTCCTTACAGAGGGCAAACTTGTGGAGAGGTATTTTAGCACAGCTGGCCAAACAACCTTGAGCAGGAACAAACTACTTTTAGCTCTGGGCAATTAATTTCTAAAGAAATACTATCTCTCTAATATTGATGAGGCCTGTTATGTGACAAAAATAGAGTAATAAACTTGTTTTTTAATGCAGAGAACTGTTGTATCCAGCAATACAAATGTATTTTATAAGTATTTAAATCAACATCCTGTACAAAAAGCCTAGGCAGTGCTTAAGTGCATTATAAATGCATTGCAGAGACGGCAACATAAGAAAAAAAAGAAAATAAGGACACAATTACTGGAGGGAACCTCATACCCAGCAAGGCTCTGCAAGTGGGATATGAGAAGCTGAAAAGAAAACAAAACCCCAAACTAACTTTCCACAGCTTTTTTCTTAGCCAGTTTCAAAGTAAACTAATTCCTCTTTCTTGTTTGCAAGAAAATTCCATTCCTCAGATGCCAACTGCCCAGCCACGTCTCGACCAGGAATGCTGCTCACTGGCTGATGTAAAGCTCTACTGTTTCACAAGAAAAACGAAAGGGGTTTCAACGCGGAAGGCCAATGAAATTGAAAATTGTACATTTATAGTGAGGATGGCCCTGTTAAAAAAGTCGTCCATGAGAATCACCCTGAGCTGCCAGAAAACCAAATTTGAGAAAAGTCCATGTGGTGCAGTGTAAGGGCATTAATGAGAAAAGGACATTTCTGCAGAAGGGTTTAAAAATTCATGCTTCACGAGTCATCAGCTGGTTGAGATGACATGCAAAGCTATGCCCAACTGCTCATGTTTAAGACCACATGACCTGGCATACGTTTTAATTAATCTTCATGAGGTGGGTAAATTCATAACCGCTCAATGAAGTGGCAGTTGGCAAACAGGCTTATCTCAATGCACACACACATGCGCACGCACACCTCCTCCCTCCCCCCCATTTTTAACATAAATTTTACACATCAAAAAAGAAAAAGGAAATGAAAAAAATGGAACTCCTTACTGTGGTACTAACCATCCTAGCGGATGGGGGATTTGTCCTACAGTGCCCGGTGATAATGGATAATAAGGAGATATATCTGGAGGATGTGGAGGCCTTGGAATTCCTATGGAAGAGGAACATAAAGCAGCGTTAGTATTGAGACATAGAAATAAATAAAATTAAGGAAAAAGTGCTTATGCTTCTAAATTGCTATCTATTCATCTTTAATACAATAGTCACGGCTTCACTTTGGGTTTCCAAAGGCTGTTTCACAGTCTTATTTTATAAACTGAGCCTCTTGGCATCTTGTTAAATGAGATTCAACCAGAAAAACTGACGTGTTTCGCTCCCTCAGTCACCTCTCCAATCAGAGATAATTATTTTGTTATTTAGGATGAGAATTTAAGGAGTCTCAGCGATATAGTTTTGGTGTGATGCTGTGCTAGGTGCTGTCTTAAATGCCCAACAGAAAGATGGTCACTGTATCAACTTCATGGTTATTTTAGTCTCAAAGTCACGAGAAGAGCACAGGCCCTACCCATACTTTGTGTACTCAATAGCATGGCGTTATTCCAAAGTAACCTCCAAAATGAGCTATGAAGTCATTATAATTGCAAATGATGTTTGATTTTGAGCAAATCTAGGAAACCTTCCCAAAGCTTAGGAGTGGAGGGGAGAACCCCTGGAAGTGCTTGCTAAAATGGGGGGCAGATGATGAAGGTGTGCAGGGAAGGACAGAGAGCCCATCCATCCTCTCTGAAACGGGTGCAGTTCCTAGTCGGAGAGCAGAAACCAGCTCCAGACACAAGGCTTAAATCTTAATGCTCCTTACCTTAAGAGCAAGTAGGAATTATTCAGAGGAGTAAGGGTTACAAGACTGGGTCTTTCAATTAACAAGCCAGCGCACAATTACACAGCAGAAGCAAAATTAAAACAGAGAGCATTAAAAGGAAGGGGTACTGTATTCATGGCTAAAAACTATTTTTTTAAGTCACTCAGGAAGCTTTTAATCTCTAAATTAAATCTCCTTGTGTGACATTTTCATGCAGACATTGCTTTTTCTCCATTACAAAACCCAAACAGATTAACTGGGCTTTAACCATCCGGCGAGCTATTTGCACACTTGAAAGAATGTTCACAGAAGAAAAGTAAACAGTTTACAGACGTTAATCATATGTTTTACGATAACCATTTAAAAGCTATTCCCTGTACTACCATTATTTAAATGAGAGGTTGACTATGCCATTCACTTGCAATGCCCAGGGATGGCAAGAGGGATTCCTTTTAAGCCATGTGAAGTTAGCATTAAGCACAATTAAAAGGGGGGCCCAGCTGAAGCACAGGGAGTGAAAACCAGCTAATGCGCGGCCTCATTGAAGGGCTCGACTTTAGATAAATTATCTGCATACGTTAGGGCTGACACAGAGCGATTCCTTTGACATGAATTCAGTTTCTGATGTACTTTCCAATTAACTAGCTGGGATTTGGATTAACAAAAACAAAACCACTGCCACTAGGAACTCAGTGCAGCCCGAAGAAAGAAGATTGACACTGTTTGACTTCTCTGGGCCCCCAGGTTAAACAGGTACTCTTAAGAAGTTAGAATAACATGTAAATTCTACTCTATAACACCAATAAATCTAGTCAGGGTTTTACGTGGTGCTCTATATTCAAGACGACTGCCCTTCAGGCTGAACTGAGAGTTGGGTAGACTTACATTGGGGAAAAGAGTTTCAAGTATAGAGCTGGAGCTAAGTAGTTAGAGTGGATGAAAATTCAACATTATAGGAGAAAAATGGCTGAACTCCTGACACAGAAACAATGGGATTTGGGGAATTAAAAGAGGTTCATTTTGAAACCGGTCATGACCCACCACCTTTAAAATTCCAGCTGCAATTTTGTAAGTGCAGATCACAGAATGTACATGTTTAACTCTCTGGGTCATGCATGCAAACCAAGCACTTGGCAGATCGAGCTACTAGATGGGGTATCATGCCTGCAAAGAAACACACCTGTGAACAACCCCACACATGCAACTCTAGTGTCACCCTGCAGAAGCTTTATGAAAATTCACCCAGTAGGTTTCCCTCTGAAGCCTAATTGGCTTAAAAAGAAGCTATTTTGCCCGTCTTCTTGCACGTGTTTGACATTTTACATGCCCCCTTTGGTGCTCCAGCATGGGAAATCCTTCCTCCTGCACTCTTCCCCCCTAATATGCAAAAAGGAAAGATCCACCCACCCACTCTCAAAAAAAACCCCAAAACTATTTCCCACCTACCTGTTTTGGGATCTACGTCAGCTGGTAAGTGTGGAGGAGGGTTTCCCGGTGTGAAGTGCTCATTGCTGTACGTGATAAGCGGCGTAAGAGGGTGTACATGGTGTGGGTGCTGCACAACTGGCACTTTGTTAGACTGTCAAGAGAAAAAGGTCGATGGCGTTAGAGGAGTGCCAGGTACTCCCCACTGTGGCACGAGGCAGGACACAGAGAAATCTGAGTACCCAGGATTTCAACATGGTCCTCAGACTTTTCTAGATCCCTTCTCGGTGTCACCTGTGCAGTTTTCCCACCCTGTTGCTTAAAACCTACTCGCACACTTTCCCTGCCCTTGAGTTTCTTTAATCTTTTTGACCTGTCGTGCTCCTGTAGGGAGCAACAGTAATTCTTTAAAATTTTCCCTTTTTATTTTATAATCTTGTGCTTCACCTCGAAGATGCAGCTAGACTCCTCAGTGAGGGGCTGACAGAGTCCCCCATTTAATTAGCACGAGACCCAAATGCTCACTGACCTGTAGGTCTGTTCCTTTCCCCTTCCTGTCCTCACTTTCAGTTCTGCGTTTTACTGCTCATTGCAAATACTCCAGATAAAAAGCCTTTGTAGTGCTAGAGTATTCCCTTCATCAGCAAGCATTAAGCTGACAAGCGATCACCTGCATATTTTATATATATATATTTTAGAAGGGCTGATTAATTATCAATTCATCAGAGAGTGCTAATAAATGGAAACTGGATACTGACGAATTAGGCTACTAAAATATTCAGCTATATAAACAACAGAAAAAAAAAAGATAAAGCCATTGAAAAGAATACTCTTGTGGGGGGAATAATCACGCAGATATCATGAGGTTTTCCCTATTGCATTCCGAGTTCTGGGGGGAAAAAAATAAATCCTTTTCTTAACAACAATAAAAAAAAGGAGTGAATGAATGAAAGGAAAAGGCAGGCTGAACTGTAACTTACCCTTACAAGATCACAAAGAAAAAATTAAGCTGAAACAAGCGAACTGCTGGACCATTTACTGCGAGTAATCCAATTGCAAAAAAACCCTATTCCCCATAGAGGATTTTCACTAAAATCCTACAACAGGGACATTTAACCAGATTAGGTACCAGCAAAGATAAAGAGGCTGGTATTAGATGATGAATGGATTAGAGTCAGGTTTCATTTTAGAATGTGTCTTCATTTCCTTTTATTACTTTAAGTAAGGAACAACTTGCATTAACATCAAGCAAAAGGAATCACATTAAAATAAAGTAGTGATACCGCGGCGGCCCGCGATAGCGCCGCTGCCGATCAGGGTTTGCCAGCGCTCCCCTGCTCGCCCTCCGGCCCAAGGATGGCTCCGACCCCACCGCTCGCTCCCAGCACCCTCAAACACGCGCCCTCGCCATGCTGCTTTAGACAAGCTATTATCTGACCTCGGTTTGAACGCTCTGAGCTTCCCTTAACAGCATTTACAAAATAATTCAGTTATTCTTTGAGAATGAGTTTCCAGACTGGGAGGAAGGAAAAGGGAAGACGGACTGAGAGCTACAAGGACAAGAAATGTCAGTCTTCCCCTGAACAAACAAGAAGTCCCTCCATCGTGCTTTGGTCAAGCTGAGCTTCAGCTTTGGCTCCTCCAGCCACCACCCCCAGCCCTGGGAGGCTCCCCCAGCCCCTGCCATGTATATCTATTCGACTCACCCCTTTGATAACCTGCAGAAAAAGTGTGCATCCAAGAGAAGCAAGCCAAAGAGCAGTGTTTATGCTTCTCACAACTTTTACCGTGCGTATTTCTTTTTGCAGCCCTTCCATGGAATGATTCCCCTCCAATACCTTGCTCGTGGAACAGGAGTCCCACGACAAGTGGCCACAATGCAGGACAGAGCGTGGTTGTGACAGCCAACGCTATGAATTACAGACCGTTGTGTTGGCTGGGTTGTAGGTCAGGTCTTCTGCCAGTTGTACAACCAAGGACAACTTTTGGCCTCACAGACCCATAATGGTTTTGTATCAGAGGAGCTATGGGGATTTAGGCCCTTAATTCAAAAAGCCAAAGGAGATCCTCTAACCCAAAATCTGTTCTTTTCCAAGTGAACCAACCTAAGCAGTCTGGAAGTAGCTGAAAGGTTTGGCAAGGGCTTCACGTGACAAATCATATTACACACCACGCAAACTAGCAGGCATCTACTCAACACATGACTTTATATGCCAAATGACCACTTCATCTGGTTCACAAAAAAAACCAATAATTCCCAGTAAGAGGGCTTTTTGCTGGCCAAGAATTGTGTGAACTCTTGCTGTTAGGTGACCCCACAGTGTGGCTGGTAGCTGCTGTAGCTCTGTGCTCTCCCAACTCTATCTTGGCATCATTGCAAAAAAAACCTCACGCAGATCCTGATGGACACTGAGGGTTGTCTTCCATGGAAAGCTTATTTTCATAGAAACTGGAACTGGTTAGTTAAAAAAATAAGTGACAGAATAACATTAGAGGGTCAGACTTAAGCCGACAAACAAGAAACCGCATGTGAGAGGAAAGCTGGACTTACGTGCCTGTATCACCAAAGCCAGATATACCATAGAGGGTAACACGTAAACTGTGGGAAACTACCACCCACTGCTTTGATACACCAAAACCACCTGCAATATCTCCACAAAACAGTACACATGCTAAATTATTATTTTATTTAGCACCTGTCAGAGAAAAATAAAAAAACAAAAGGAAAAAAAAATAAATATCAACAACCAAGAGTTTGAACCTTAGTCTGCAAACTGTTCCCCAGGTAAGTCATTTTTATTTGGGTGACTGTCCTGCAGTCAAACAGACAATTCATATAAAGGTACTGGATGTAAGGGTAGGACACTTGTTTGCCACTGATGACGCTGGTGTAGAGGTGTGGGAAGAATGTACCAGGGGAAAAGGGGAAACTGTCATGTACATGATCAAAAATATGCTCTCTTGGACAGAGGATTGTGATCCACTACCCTGGGCTAGGTTTGTATTCTGTTTTGCACTGTTTATCACACACTGGGGAAAGGGACCGTAACTCCGCTCAGAATAGCATGCACAACTTGCAAGCCAAGCTAATCATGCATAAAATGCTAAATAAGCTGCTCTTTAAAAGCAGCATTCCTGAAGTTAACTAAGCTTTCTTGGAAAAGAGAAAAAGAAAGGACTAGCTGGGAAAGAGCAAGATTAATCCCACACATGCATCTTCCTTTGAAGTCAATGGAAGCTCTGCCTGAGTAACAAGTGTGGTCCTAACCCCATCCACTGGCAATGAAAGGTAAACCACAGAAGCCATCAATAGGAGACACCTATTAGATGACCTTAGCCATCCCCCTGCAAAAGGCCCTTCTCCAATATACATTTACGAGTACTTTATCAAGGGTAGTTTTAAGCTAAAAGCCACTGTGAGATGCAGGAATTTCTCTGGCAACTTGAAGAACTCCATTTATGGCTATATCAGGCGCGGAAAGGGGAGCTGCACTGGTACGCACAGATTAGCATCAGGGATGAAGTAATAGGATGGGAACAAGTGGAGATTTCCAGAGAGAAATCCCAGCATCTACAAAGTACCAAGACATCTGCTGATAAATCACTCCTTTCCACTGAAAGCTGGAGTCTCATATGCTAGGTTAGAGGGCACGGTAAAGAATTGCAAAAAAACAACAGAAGTTTGCTTTTCTTGATAACCCCTGCTTGAAGCAAACCAGAGGAAATTGTCCCCATAGGGACTCAACTACTAACTCTCTCTATATGAATTTGAAATGCTTCTGGGAGTGCTTAAACACAGATGACTTTAAACAATAATGGAGCTCTGGAATGAAAAAAAACCACAACAACAGATTTTGGACTGATATATGTTTGAGAGGGATACTGAGATCCATTTAGCCTAAGTTCTGATAGGTGCCTTTAGGGAACAAAAAAAATACCTGAATGTCAGATTTAAACTGCAGGGGATTGTGTGTATAAATTGCTGTGTATTAGTCTTTGTTGCACGGTAAGGACATTTCATTAACAGGATGAAAGATGCTTCTATGCGTATACAGCCCAATTTAATACACCCCACTGATGAATACTCCCCATTTATTGAAGAAGTTAATACATGCTGTATAAATCAATAGTTCCTAAGTCTCTGAAAGCAACATAAGACTTGCACGAGATGAAACACTGTATTGTTGAGCACACAAAGAGAAACCAACCGTTAAATAGCAAGAGTTTGTTACTGCAATTTCTGTTTGCAAATTCGTAGCTTGTTTGGCTTTGGTAATAAAAACATGGTATCAACTCAAAGTCAGAGGAAAACATGCCAGAGAGGCCAGAGGACTTGTCCTCGCTGGGCCAACATGGTTTTAGTAAAAGCAGGTCTGCAAAAAAAAGCCACCCAGGCTGCAAACGAGCCATTGTGCCATTGCAGCACCGCAGCGGCCAAACCCTTTGGCCTCAGCAAGGCTGCTCTGCTGCATCCCCGGCCGAGCAGCCACGGGCAGGGCAGGGGGGACGCTCCTGCCCCACCACAGCCTGAAAGTCTGGTGGCCACCAACACAGGTCCTGCAGCTGCAGCCAGGGAGGGACCCCCTTCCCCGACCCAGAGCAACCTTTTAAGTGTACTTAAAGCCTCCAGTCCTGCTTGCCAGGCAGGGACGGGCTGCTGCCCGCCAGGCACCCTTCGACCGCCCGCAACCGCGAACGTGGCAAGAGAGAGACTGATCAGTCACTTGCACCCCGGACCCCCAGAGCCCCCTCCCCCTCCTCCACTACAAGTAATGGAGGAGGAATGAGAGCTCGGAGGAGGAATGAGAGCTTGCCATTCACCTTAAAACCTATTAATCAACAGACAGTGAAAACAAATGGAGCTAGAGCTCCGCCTGCCTTTTTTGCCATGTCCTCCTCTTCCCGGTTTCCCCATTGCTTTCCCTTTCTGCTGAAGAAAGATGGGCCCTGAAAGTGCCTTTATGAGCCTAATACAATAAAACAAAAGCAGCACAGAAGAGGGTTTGTCAGCCTTTTCCCCTCTTCCAGGGTGGATGCAGAAGGTCGACAGTGGTCTTGAATTAGCAGGCCCTCCTGGAGTTGCTCCTTGGGCTTAGCAAAGAGAACCATTCAATACCAGTTCACATTAAAAAATAGGTTTATAACTTGTCTCCCTGTATTTTCCAGATGGTGCTATTGCAGTTATGCTGACTATGGCCAGTGAAATGCTAACAGATGTTCCTGAGCTGCTCTGCAGCTCCAAAGATGCTCGTAAGAGGAGAGCTTCTTTTTTTCTGAAGGTTGATCTCTCCTTGGTTCTGCCTAGGAATGACACGCACCACCCCCCCCCCCCACCCCCACCCCCCCTCCCCCCAGATCAGAAAACTAAGTTGCAAAAAAAGGCAAATCCCAAAATATCGCTGCAAATACTGGAACATTCTTCTGTTTCCAGCCAGGGTCACCAACACCTAAAGCAGAGCACCCGTCAGTAAGCCCCAGGGATCACCCACATCAGCAGCCACTCCGGGAGGCACCCCAAACTTCAACAAGGGAACTTTAAACCATTTAGGTTAACTGAAAAGCTAAAGCCAACCAAACCCACCAGCTAGAGGTAACTCGGTCCTCATCCCCTTCCCAAGCATAAAAATTCAACGCCAGTGATGAAGCAGTTCCTGAAAAATTCGAAGATTTAATTTACCCAGCTCTGTTTAGCTAGTGGAGTCACAGTTTATTTTTTTAAGGATGCTTTCACACCTGACTAAGCATTTTCTCCTGAAAACTACTTCCCCTTGCTCCATTATGGCTGACACAGTGGCCTGAGCCCTTTCACAGTTTAATGTAGCTGATTTCTGCCGAAGGTCCTGCCCTAAGCTAACTGCCCATTGTAGCAGCAGACAAGGCTCCCATTGATAATCACAACTCACCCTGCTAAAAAAAAAGGCTCATTTTCTTCTTTCACACAAATGATGACAGCAGCACTGACAACCATGTGCTGGGACAATACCCCCCCTAGACAGAGCTTGACAAAAAAAACCTAACCCCCCACTGCCCTCCCCTTAATATTAAAAAAAAAAAAGGATGGGGAGCACCACACTTTTGCATCCTTCTGCTTCTTCCCCTCCCTCCCTGGCCACTTCCCAGGCCAACGAGTGCCTACCTGCTCCTGCAAGAACTGCCAGCTTTCCAAAAAAACCCCGGGCTCTTATTAGCAACCTCTCAGACAAAATAACAAAATCAGCTTCCTGGCTTTAAGCGTCCAGCAATTAATTCAAGAAAAGAATAGCTTTCTTTCCCCCCCACCCCTTTAACCATGCTGAAGTGCCCCCTGCATACTGGAGCACTAAGCCACTGTGCTTGACGTTTTCGGCATCCTTCCTGCAAGGGAGGGAAGGTGCCGAGGGAAGGGGGTGGGGAAGCGAGGGTTTAAGATGTTCAGGAAATTTCCACTTAATTTCGCCAAAAGGCAATTATGTGCAATGATCTGGTGACAATTAGCATATGCCAAATCCTCTAGCGTAAAAGGGAAAGAACTGGGGTTTAGCTATCTAATTACTGACTGTTAGTTCTTATGCAGGAGAATTAAAAACACTAGTAGTAAAACATTAGTATTAAGTGTGCTCACACTTTGCTTCAAAGCTGTTGTGGACTGTAATCTTACTGCTAGAGTATTTGGGGTGTTTTTTTTAAGTAAAAAACCAAAAAAACAAAAAACAAAAAACAAAGAAACTTGAGGTTTTAAATACAAGTTAAGTGCTGCATCCTTGGATCATGTGGTGTTACTCTAACGCCAGGTCAGACCCAGACAAGCACTGACTTAGACACAGCTGTGTATTTTGAGATCCTTCAGCATCACTTGGAATTACATTGATGCCAGTTACATTTTACCTCGCTCATTCTCTTAACGCTTTATTGATAAAGAGAAAGCACTCTGCTGCATCTGCTCGGCCTGATCTTGGCACACAAATCTGGACACCGGAGTTAACCCCAGCCTCTAGCCCAGAAACTGTGGCCTGCATGTGTCCAGCCAAGCTTTACACTGTATCTCAAAATTAGAGACTATTTGATCAACAGGTGGATTTCCCCATATGAGGAGGACAGGGTAGTGCTCAGACTCTTCAAGTTCCAGGCACCAAGGTGCCCAGATCTATTTCTTCCATTACAAAAGGAGAGGCACAGTTTCTTCCTCAACCTGAAAAATACTCAGTGCTTTCTTTGCATACTTTAGTTAATTACTAGACAGATATTATCTCTGTAGAGCAGGCAAGCCTTCGCTCATATCTAACAAGGCAAAAAGCAGAAAGACTTGGCATAATTAGACTGAAACCGAAAAACACAGTTTTCTTAAGCAGTACCCGTACAAGGTGCGCTGGACACACAACCACTCAGCAAGGGAACCTGAGCAGGTCTTCAGGAAACCGTCCTGAACATAAAGGGGGTGGAGAGGGGAGAGATATAGAGCAATAATGCAAGCACAAAAATTCAGAAAAGATGGGAAGAAGGGAGAAGTGAATATGAGCAAAAGCTTGCTTATAATTGCCCTGATAGACCTTATTCGTTATGTGCTTTGTATGAATGCCTGGTAATGCAATTTTACGTATGGCCTAGCATCCTCTACAATGCCACATTATAAACTGCTTTAATTCTTTCATGTATATTGCATATTTCAGCACCAGACAGACATATACTGTAGGAGAAATAGCTCCTCTGATTTTGTTAGGGTATCTGTGACTTCTGTCTAGAGTAAAAACTTGAATGTGAGGCTGTTAAAAAACTACAGGAAATGAAAAAAAAATTAGCATGCATGCCTATACCCACTTGTATTTGGCAATTTCAGTAATAACAGCATTATTAAAAACCTAACATGCACATACATGCCTTAATATACGATGCCAAGTTTTCAGCACAGCTTTTTAAAATGCAGTATTCACAAATTATAGCGGACTGTGCTCAATACCAATACACAATATATCTAGCAAAGTTATATTAAATAGCTTGACAAATAACAAAGCTCTAAAAAACGTTTTAATTTTTTTATGTGCTAAAAACATTACACGCTGCCACAAAACAATTGAGCGATAAAATTAAGTAAGTCCAGATCAATTATTTCTTGAATAAATTCAACAGAGTTTCCCTAAAAATGTGATGTTAAAATGCACATCAGAACTGAAACACCTCACAAATATTTTGGAAGAAAAGAAACAGGCACATTTATGCAGCGCTGTCAGGCCTTTCACCCCAAGTCCCAGTACAAAGAATTCCTCTAAAGGTAAAATGCTTACGAGATCTCATCACCAGCCATGTAAAACCTGCATATTGCAACAACATGCAGGGAAAGAAGAAACTAAATAACTGTTCTTTTAGATTAATTCATTTTAGATTAATTCTACAGAATTTTATCCTTTGTTTTATACAAGAAAAGGCAAATAAATCAACTAAGCTACTCAGGCAAAGGTACCACAAGTACTGAAGTGATAGAAATCCTCCTCCTGGAACAAGTGACTCTCTAAGCAAGCTTGGCAGAGTTCAAAAAGAAAACAGCAGAAAACTCAGGATTCCCACAAAACCTCTGGTGAAAATGCGATGCTTTCTAAAATTCTTAAATACATTTCTGTTTTCTGTGTATAATTATGGGCGATGTACACAACTAGCTGAGGGGTAGGTTTACTTTCTGTAATATATATTAATAGGAGAAAAAAAGTCTCATGGACTTCTGATAACGAACACAGAACCCCTGTGTCAAAACACATGTTATCTCATACTTATCAACATTCAGTATTACTTTTCATATTCCTTTAACACTGAGTGAAATAATTTTTATGTAGTGCCCCTAAAATTTTCATCTTTCACATTATAGTTGAGCTTGCTGAAGAATTCAGAAAATTTAACCCTCAACCAAACACAGGATCAAAAGCACCCAGTTAAAAACTGCTACATATTGGTTTTAATAATTTCAAAAAAAAAAGAAAAAAAACCTCATTTTGTGTATGACAATAGTTAAACCACTCCACCTCCAAACCCCCTTAACTGTAACGTATGTGCCCTGCTACAAACCAACTTTTCCTCCTTTAAAAAAATACAACACCCAAATATTTTTACCTTCATGGTTTCAGAGTTAAGGAAATATCGTACTGAACTGAAGAAAGCTTTGAAGTGGCCCCCTCTGCCCCACAGGAGAAAAAGAAAAGAAAAGCTAGTGATGTCATGGTCACTGTGTGAGTGTATGACAGCGGATGTAACGCACACCGAACACACGCGCACACGCTTCTCCCTCGCTGGTAACCATTGTTCAGCACCCAGAAATCAGCCCCTGAAACCTGCTGTACACCAAGCTCTGAACCACCCCCCTCCCCAAACACACCCCGATCCCACCCTGGATGCACGAGAAAAAAAATTTCTCCCCCCACCCCCCCATCCCCTTTTTCCGTAAACCAAACCCCAAAATCAGGTGGAGGGAAGGGCAAAGAGGAGGAGTGCAACAACTCTGCCCCGCTGCCCCGTTGTGTCGCGACAAAACCGCGCGCTGCCGCTCGCTCCTCGCCACTGCTGCGAAACTAAAGTGTCATGGAAAAGTCGCGCTTCCCCTTCCAAAAAAGACGATTACCGTAAAATAAATAAATAAAACCAACATCGCTAACAAAGGTCACAGCTGGCGATGCTTGCTTGATTTCTTCCCCCCCCCCGCCTTTTTTTTTTTATTCCAGACAGGAGAAAAGAGAAGGAGAGGGAGAGAGGGAGAGAAGTCACATCAGAAGTTCAATGGTCAAGACGGAAAGCGCACACACAAAAAGTGCTACTCACCCAGCAATTCAAATTGAGATGCCAGCAGCCGAACTGCTGGAAGAGAGAGAACCCAGAGGCAAGCGTTCCTCCTTTACCACTCAAATCTTCCATTCCCACTAAAATTGCATCCCTCGGGTACATAACAGCTTTGTCTTTCCTTTTCTTAACCTCAAAAACTTTTTTCTTTACTGTCTAGATGCCAATTGTGCAGGCTTTGTATTATTTTCCTTGCAGCTTTTCTCTCTCGTTTTCTTTCCCTGCTCCCCCTCTTCACTTAAAGTACTGGAAAAGCTGTCTTAAAAGATCAAGATGTCTCCAGTTTTTTGGCCTGGTGTTTTCTGCATGCTCAAAATCCACTGTCATGTTGGCTGTGAGAAGTGTCTTATTTCTAAATTGTCAGCTGTGGTTATCAAAATTTAGAGAAGCCTGCTCTCTTTTCCAATATAGCACTTTACCATCATCCTTTCAGGGAGTGGGGAAAGGACTTTCTCCCCCCTATGCAGGTATGTCTGCTCAGAAGAGCTAAAAAGCAGTTACCTTGGAAATCAGTGACAATGCTACTACAACCCAGGTTGCACAGGTATTAGTAAGTGCAGCGAGGAAACACCGGCCGGCCGTGAGGGAGCATGATCAGTTAAGTGTAGCAAGCAGACACTTTATCTGCAAGATTGTCAAATCCCTCCAAACAAATTTCTTAAGGGGAGAGCTATAAGGAAAGTATATTTTCTTGTCATTGTAACACTGAGGTGACATTTGGCAGACCTTTACCAGTAGCTCTGGTCTCTCCCCCCCCCTTTTCCTTTAGTATTTAATATTTCTGTAAACTACTGACCCCACTGTAAAAGCGGTACAAGAGGAGCTCTGAGATCGCTAACGTCACGGTGCCCTGGCTATTGTATTTTCCCAAGTTGCTCATAAGTGTGAATAAACAGGGGTACCCAGCGAGCATCGCTGAACTGAGCAAAAGATGAAGCCTTCTCCCCTGCGCCTCGCTCTTGCCTACAGATGCCTGCTTCCTAAATCTGAGCCGGGTACCATGGGCAAACCGCAGCTTTCCCATTCGCCAAAAGTCGATCTCTCATCGCTTGTTTATCCCTTTCCCTAAAGTTGCAAAGTAGTTACTCTGCAACAGGGGCAAAAGCCATAAAAGGGGGTTTAACGGGGAATAATTAGGAAACCATGGCCGCTTTCTTCCCCTCCTCACTTTCTAAGCGAGTTCCTTAATACCGCTGGATGCTGCACACAGGGACAGCCAGCGCCATGTGGGACTGACGCTGCTGCAGACGAGGCACTGGAGGGGACCAGTTGCAAACACTTGTCATCCCCGCGCACATCTGGGTGACTCAGGCCAGCGAGTTCACCCCCCCTTACCCTCCCAAGAACGAAAGAACAGGAAATACAGGAAAAAATTTAAACGGTTTCAAACAAGGAGACCTTGAGTGGCTACAGGTTTCCTTTTTAAGCGGCAGTTTAATCTGCAAAGGCTGCGGG